>NC_091854.1:32635000-33835000 GCF_037783145.1 Equus przewalskii | reverse complement strand
TCTGTACTCAGTAACCTCTTATACCATAAATGTTTATGCTTGTATTTTAAGGTCCCCTGTCCTGGACTTATATTGAAATTAAAAACATAGTAATACTTTTTAAAAAGTAACTAATCAGAAAGACCTGAAAAATCCCCCACTTTTCTTATCCCAAACCCTTGTTATGCAGCCTTGGACAGGGAGGGAATGCAGGTTTTTAACTACACCTAGGACACGACATATAAGAAAATGGTATTAACTGTTAGCAAAGTGGATATCTATTATTTTTTGCCCATAAAATCAAACAACCCTCAGCATTTAGGTCTTTGTTCAAATAATCCCTCATCAGAGAGGCTCCCGGAGATCTAAGGTAGCTGCTGACTCTCTTCCATCTTCTTCTAGTTCATAACCCTGCTTCCTGTTCTCCATACAGCTATCTGCTGTCAGTGTCCGTCTTCTACCTCTAGAATATACACTCCGTGAGCAGGGGACTCGGGCTGCTCTTCCACTGCTGTACCCCAGCATCCATAACAGTGTCTGGCACATAAGAGGCACTCAATAATTGTTAATTGATTGAATGAATCAGTGAATAAAACCTATAAAACAGAGAATCTGGGGCACTTTCAATAAACCTGAAAGCAGAATTTGCCACCAGTAGTCCTCTCAGAATTGATGTTTCCTGTGTTCTCAGTCTGTGGGCTGCGATTCAGTCAAATCCAATTATTAACAAGTAGTAAGCAAACCATTGATCGTAAGCTTCAGCAGTGGGCATTGATGAGGATAGTATATGAAAGTTTATTACCAATATCCTTGCCATGGAGGGTGTTCCTTTAAGTGAATCAAACCCTTTTTTTTAAAAAAAAAGAATTCTTTATTGTTTTTGAAGATAATTTGTTTTTTAAAGATAAGTTGTTGCTATAAGCTCTTTATCAGGAATCCCAATAGTGACTCTTTCGTAGAACATTTTATGTAACCTCAGTGATTTACATCTGAAAATCTTCAGATTTCCATATCAAATTTTCTCTTCTACAAGTGCAAGAACACCCATATGAGACACTAGGAGGTCTGTGTCAGGTGTGGTCTAACCTTGCTGCTTAAGGTAAGACCAACACCAGCAACATGGTGTCCCTCGGAGTTTCTTAGGCGGGAGCCTCTCAGGCCCACCCATGCAAACAGAATTCTGACTGCAGCTCCAGGGGACGCTCACATGCGGTGGGAGAGAGAGCACTGCTCCCGCCCAGCTCCCCTGTCTGTCCCTTCGTGTCTGCTCCCCACACAGTCCTGGCTGGGGCACCTACACTCTCAGTGCTGGGCTCCCTAGCCCTTCTTTAAGTAGGAATGCCTTCAACAGCTTCTAGACAGAAGAAATCTAACCTATTTTCAAACAGATCAGAGAAGGTGTTGCCCTCTCGCAGTGACTCACACAGTGTTTGGATACCTCACTGCAAGAAAGGAAGTGCTCTCCTCTTCCTCCAGTTGCACAAAGTAGAACGGCTCATCATCTCATCACATCCTCCAAGTCAAGCCAGGCATTGAACCTTTGTTGAGTGCTGGCTGTGTGCCATAGAGAGGAGTTACAAGTCCCTATCCTTAAGGATAAAATTAAATCTCCTCAATTGTCGGTCACTGTAAGATGGGAACTGTGTTTTCTGCCCCATCTCTGTCACAAAGTTACAACAATCAAATGAGGTCTTGAATACCCCAGTCCTTTGTAAAAGTTAATATTCTCTAATCATGTGAAATATTATTAGGGTTATTGAGGGAGACATACCTTACCAAGCTGACGGTGGTCAAACGGTGCAGGAGTGAAAGGAGAGCTTTTCAGTCAGACTGGAGAATTAGGACCACTTCCCTCAAAAGGTGGCCACGAAGCTGGGTTTTGATTGGAACCCACATGAGATACATTCACATCCCTGAAAGCGAGGCTGGATGTCTCTGAGCCTTTCAATCACTAATATGCGTGAATTTAAGTGTTCTTCCTGTCTTTCTTCCTCAGTTGCTGGGCAGCTTTGTGGCTGTCCTGTGAACCTTCGCAGGTTCTGTGTCCCCAAAATTGGCTCATCTGAGGGCCCGGAGGGCTGCTCGGATCACTCAGTCACACGGCTTCCTCCATTTGCGACCACACCTGCGCTGGGCACATCCATATCAATTTCAGCAGAAAAGTTTTTTGTGTGAAAAAACGTGAAATTACAGGACTTTTCACTGAAATTGAGTAGTGTGTTTGAAAACAAGGATTAAGAGTTTACTTAAATTTTCTCCTGTAGAAAAATATTCAGAAATAGTATGCCTTCAATTATATTGTGATTGTACAACCTTACTAACGGCCACAATTACGTTAGAAAATTTAAACAGTTCAGTGAAAAGATTTTAAGTCAAATTTGATAAGTAGTGAGTTTAGTTGGAGTTATTTTCTTAAAAACTTCTTCCCAAAGACTAAGTAGTCCTCATCTTTGAAGATCAAAATTAAGCAGTGTGATAGCATGCTGTCTGTTCTTACCACAATTATTAAGTAAAGAAATGCATTTTTTAAGGCACTTGAGGAAGAGTATTTTTGTAAACATCTGGTCAGCCACCGGCCCAGGACATGTAGAACCAGAGTCCAGTGTCACCACTCTGAGGAGCACAGTTTAATTTTGCAGACCTAGGTTCATCTATTGTGCTTTAAATACCCCATGCTGGCGTCACTGTAACTCTGCTGGTCTTCATTTGACTGCCAGCAGTTGCTCATCAATTGATAGCATGGGGGAAGTTACCAAGTTAAACTTGTAGCTGAGACATGTAGGAGGAGGCCCATTATCCATGCCAGTAAAAGGGCAGCAGACTGGTAACAGTAGTGCATTGATCATGGACTCTCTGCTGCACTAGCATATATTAAGGAAAATGGTTAAGTCTCCCACGGTGTCCTGCTGTAATGGGATAGTCACTGTTACAGAACACTGCCATAGGATCGATGTCTTGGCTTTTCTTCTGCATTTATGGAGCAGTGGGGAAGCATCCTTATGTGACAACATCGTCTTGCATTATCTCTTTAGTATTGGCACCTGCTCTCTAAAGACAGGTGCACCACGGAACACCCGATAGTAACAAGAGGCTGCTCTTAGTGACCCTCCTTTATCAGAGAAATCCATCGAAATAAGGGGTGATGACAGTAAAGCTGTATTCCAGAACTGTCTCTCTAACCACACTTCAAAAATCTGCCTGCCTTCTTTATCAAGGCTGTTTTTTTTCAATGCCCAAATAGGAGTCTTAAAGGTTACCTATTGGAAGAAAAGAAATACTCTTCTCAGGTACATACACTGTGTGTGTGTCATAGCCATATATCTGATAAAGCATGGTCAAAAAAACTACTGTTGTATTACTGAGGCCTGCTGTGGTATCCATTCAACCAATATTAGTTGAATAAATAAATAACTAATAAGATGGAGCCCACATGTGTCCTGTCTTGTCCTTCAAGTGGGGGCCAGGCGCTCAGGAAGCAGACTGCTGCACACATTTGTTAAATGATTGCACGCAGCTACACTTGTATCAGGGAACCTAGATGCACAATTTCGTGAATACAGAAGCTCCCAGGAAAACAGATGCTGCATTTCAGCTGGTCTTGTCTGATTGAATAAATTACCCAAATCTCCAAATTTTTAATTTCATGTTTGAAAATGGGAATGTTTAAGTATTCTAGAAGGAAGGAAGGAAGAGATGTAGCTTGTACTGTGGGTTTATTTGGAAATCCTCCTCCCACCCTCTCCTGTCCCCATCGTCAGCACAGCACAGCGGCTCAGGTAGCGAAGTGCTGGCCCATCAGGAGCCTTATTCAGCATGTTGTAAGAAGGAACTTTAGGGCCAATTTCATTCCAGCCACAACAACCTTCATAGGCTTACTGGGGAGAGAGAAAAGGGATGTATTATAAAGAGGGAAAAGTACACATTAATGATCAAAAGTCTGCACTTCTTGTATTCCACCATGAACAAGTCTGGGATTTTTAGCAAACTGCTACTCTGAATTTTCATTTCCTCATATGTAAACATTAGCGATAATAAAACAGCCTAACCTTCCGAACTCATAGCTGGGAAAAGATCAAATGAGATGATAAAACAAGAGCCACTATTTATTAAGCACTAACTATGTGCAGGCGCTGGCTGGCACTGGACATGCAGTGCTTTTACTGTATGCCAAGCACACTTAGTAACCACAGAGCTTCATATGAATACTATGTACGCTTTTTTTTTTGGTAAATACTTTGAAAACTGAAGTGCTGTATGAGTTTAAGATACGATGAAATTAAATTGAAAACGTACGTACATATCTGCATCTATTATATGCAGAGCACTGTGCAGGATGATAGAGTGAAGAATACTAAGTAATCAAGACAGACCTCGCCCTGGAAGAGCTTACAGCCCAGTGAAGGCGGGAGGGGAGCTGGTGGGACAAGTTCCCAGGGCTGTGGTGCGGGTCGAGAGTGTGCTAGGAGGTGTGCGGGGAGGAGCTTGCTCTTGGCCCGAGACCGCAGTCCTCCACTGGAACTGGGTGAGAGTGCTGGCACATCGGCAGTTCTGCTGTTACAGGAGCGTCAGTGAGTGCGCGCCCCTCTTTCCTCCCCCTCATCATGTCAGAGCCTGTCTGTCATCTCTATAAAGTGTGCAGCATACCACGTGCCACGAAGCTCTCCGGAAGTGCACGAGGCAGTGCCGTCCTGCTCCCACAAGAGGCACATCTCTGCACCCCAGGTTGAAATCTTCCCGAAACAGACGGGTTCTACTTGTGGGTAATGAAACTGGGCAGAACCTAAGCAGATATTTCTTGGAGGAAACAAAGTTGTTCTGAATTGAGACTAAGTTCACCAAAGGGAAAAATAACCAGAAAGTATAGTTGGAAGAGGAGAAACGAAAGATACAGATAGATAGATTAATAGATAGATGGATTGATCAGAGTTTCCTATGTTGATTTTCCTGTATCTAACGAGTTTTATTGACCTAAGAAATATTATTAAATATTTAGAACTCCGGGGCCAGCCCGGTGGCATGGTGCTGCACTCCACTTCTGTGACCTGCGGTTTGCAGGTTCAGATCCCAGGTGTGGACCTACACACCACTCATCAAGCCGTGCTGTGGTGACCTACATACAAAACAGGAGGATCAGCACAGATGTTAGCTCAGGGACAGTCTTCCTCACCCAAAAAATTAATTAATAAAATAAATATTTAGAACTCAAACAGAAGGTAGTTTTAACCCCTAAGGCAAACAAAAAAATACTGCTTTAGTGTTCTTACTACCCCTGTTCTATTCTATGAGCACAATGTAGATTATTTCATAGACTCAAGTAATACCACAATTTGATTAACAATAAAAGGTAAATTTACTTATGTTTTGTTGTTGGAATGTGCTGAAATTTGGATATAGAAGTGTTTTATGCGTGACAGTGTTTATTGAGCACTTAGTATGGCCATCCGTTGTTCTGAGAAGTATGTGTGTGTGTAAACGTTTGTGTAAACACACATGTGTATTGGTGTATGTACAAATACATTTAATTTGTAACTTAAATTTGTACAATTAAATTGTAAAACATGATACAGATTACTAAATACTATTTGCAGACTTATTTCCCTCTCTTAAATGCTTCTGTATTTTTCCTACATACTGATGATTAATTGAGTATAACACCATCCATTTATATAGGAATAGAGTTCTATCTTCTTTTGGTCATCAATGTTTTTAATAAAGTAGTTTTTTAATACTACAGAATAAGGGCCTTTATATGGGGAATGGGGGAGAGGGAAAAAGGAAATCCTCAGGCCTCACAGATCCAGAGGCAGGAGCTCCTTGCTCTTCTGTGCAGCAGTTTCTGACGCGGCGTGCACATGTGACTGCTGTCCTGCTCGTCAGAGGATCACAGTAATGCCTGTGTATCCACCTCTGTCCCTCCAGGCAGTTCAGATACATCATCAACTCATCAATTAATCAAAGACATGGCACCCATTTTGAGGTGATGGGTGAATTACCTCCTAGAAGATTGCGAGAAATGCTCGCATCCACATAGTGAATCAGGGAATGTTTCCTGGTGGATCCTGAACAACGCTCCATGTGCTGAAGTGGAGAGGGTTCTCTCCAGCACTGAGTGACAAAGTACGTCTCTCAAATGGGAGAACCCCTCAGGAATTAAAAAGCCACTTTATTTCAAAGCATCTCTTAAGCTTGATGAGAAATTAAGCTACAACAGAATGACTTAGTCCATTGAAAGGCAGTTTGTGCGCTTGTCTCTTCACACTCAAGTGTGACTGACCGCCTTTCCTTAACAGTTAGACCCCTGTGAAACATTAGGCTTTTTCAGTCCTGGGTTCCTCTGGTTCCTGGTTCTCTGGTCTGTGTTGAGCAGGGAACTCTGTTACTGTGGTCCTGCACCTTCATCTGCCATGGAGAGTAGGCTCCAGAGACAGCTGTGGATGTTCGGAATTCGTTCCCATAATGCTCCAGCTCTTCCGGGTTAATGTGGCCCCAACATCTTATTGTCCTTCATTTTGAGAAACATTCCAATTTCTAGGGATTTTCCACTTTGCATGTAATGAGAAGTAGTTAAAGTTTTCGTGGGTGTTGTTGGAAATGCACTCAAGTCATTAGAAGTTCAAGGAATGGCAACCCAATATCCGTTTCTAATCTGAAGTGTCCTCTGCAGCACCAGATTATTCTTCTATGGTAGCCATCCCAATCCGGAAGTCCCTTCACTGTGGTTAGCTTCCAAGAAGGATGGATTCCAGGATATCCTGATTACTGAGGACTTAATGCCATCAGAATTTGCCATCTGCCTTACAGCTACTCATGAGCCTGCCTGAAGAGAGAGTTTCTCAGAACGGCTGTGCAGCCTCTCTCTTGCCGTAGCCTTCTCCAAGCACTTAGGTGAGAAGCGCCTCACGTTCTGATGTCAGAATACACACGGACGGAAAGAAGGTACCCTGGAATACCTCCGAACGCTTTTCAGGGCCAGTTCTCTCTAGTTTTTATTGCTTCATAGTGGTGACACCTGCTTCTCATTTTATGAGTTCTTTTTTCTAGTTGGTGATTTTTTTTCCCTTCAGAAAAGAAACCTTATCCTCAAAAGACTTAACTGGTAATTTTTCACCATCTGATATGCTTGATATTCTTATGAGTTTGTCCATCAACACTGAAGCCCTAACACTCCTTAGTTTTAAAATCTTTCTAACAGATAATCATTATATTGGGTCACATAAATTTGTGTCTTAGCCACACATTTGAAGACTTTTGCAGAGATGTAAGTCGTTAGCAACATCATTGTCTGCTGCTCGGACTCCTTGGTGGCCGTCTTAAGTTGACTGAAGACAGAGAAGTAAACCCTTCCTCGTGGGAGCAGGTCAGTAACGTACAGTCTGTGCCCATATTTGGTGGTTTTTTGCATCGAAGGACAGGGTCGGTGACAGTTGTGATTTGGGGATTAGTAAGTGGAAGGGAAAAAAAGCGAGGAACCTAGTTTTGTCTATTTAGACGCAGATGGAAATAGTCCTTGGTTTGGGGGCAGCCAGCCTAGTTGTAGAGCCCAAAGTAGTTTGCTTTTTTGTTTTTGTCCTGGATAAAGACCTTTTCCTAATAAGTGCTAGATAAAGTAAATTACATGAGTACAAAAAGCTGCAAAAGATGGTGTATTGCTAGCAAGCCGTTCTGACTGGCCTGCAGGGAGCTGTCTGTAAAATTGTATCCTTGTGTTGGGTTCCAAAAAAAGGTGTGAATGTGAAGGAGAAGTGCTAAATCATGACTGCAGAGAAAATGTTGGCCATGAGCAGTTTTTAGTTTAAGTGAATACCGAACTTTCGGATTCAGACCGATAAGACAAGGAGAGAAAAGGGTGAATCAGTCGCTCCAGTATGAAGGCATCACAGTGATGAAGTGTCAGCAGACGTGGAGAAGACACTCGACAGTGGCTGCGGCTGAGGGGCTGGCTCATTTACTTAATTGATGTGGAAAACTCGGCCAGGCATTTACCCTGAGTGTCAGAGAAGTAATTTTTAATAAAATATTTCCAAGATATGAAGACAGTTAAGAAAACAGCATGGTTTTTAATAATTGCACTCATACGTAAATGGATCCATCATTACCTTGTCACTGAGAATGACAGAGAGCAGAGGCAGCCTGTAACCCCTCTCAGATGGCGGCTCTCCGTCATTAGACAGACGCCACCTCTCCTGCTGGGCAGCACGAATCAGAGGGCAGCTTCACACAGAAAGCTTTCTCTGATATGTTTCAAAAAAAAAAAAAGTATTTTGTCAGACATTGTGCTTCAGAAAATGACTCACACAGTTGTATACAGTTATTTCCCTTTTTATCTACTATTTTTGTTTGGTTTATTAGTGTTTAATGACAGTGTGGACCTTTGGCATCCACAAAGCTGTGTTTGAGGTTAGTAGCTCATTTTGTTTTGCAAAACGTCAGAATAATGAACATACTTGAAGTGTTTTTCAGCTCTGAAATGACCTGTTGGCTCCTCCATCTAAAATGCAGGCCTGACTCTGTTAGAGAGAGGTTTTCTTATAAGGAAAGGGCCAGAAATTTTCTGCACTAAACAAGAGCCTGAGACAGAACCTCTTTCTGTGAAAAAATTCATGTTAAAATGATGAAATGTATTGCCCCTTCCAGCATCCACAGGCATTGCCTTTTTGAAAAATCGCCTCCTTCTGTTGTGTGGCTTCTGGCGTGAACTGCGGACCTGCGTAGTGATGGAGTGGCATCAGTGCAGTTCATGACGTAACTGTATCTTCCCACTTCCTTGGCGACTCAAAGGTCTTTGAAGGCAAAGAATGGGGTTATTGAATGATGGCAGGTGGATCTCACCAAGCAACAGGTGGAGGTCAGAGTCGTTCATTTGTGGGATGAGCAGAGTGCAGAGATACGAAGCCGAGTGCTTCGCCGTAATAAGTTTAGCCAGAAAACGCTGACCCCGTGAGCTTAGATTCCAGCTGATGGGACGTTTTCTAGCGCTGTTACTTGATCTCACAGTTCATGCAATTCAGACAGACCTCACGTTATATCTCTCTTTTCCCCTAGGAAACATTCCAATCAGTTTCAGATTTTACTTTAATAAAGTGATGGGTGCTCTGCTTGTGTCCAAGGAACATTGGACCAGTAGATCCCCAGCACAGGCGTATCCCAACGTGGAACAGAACAGACGGCGCATCTCTTACCAATGCAGTTTCACCAGGACGACCCTTAAACTCCAGTCATGTTTTAACTGACAGAAGTGAACATATTTTAGTAAACACTTAGCTTCCCATGACCGAAACGAATGTTGCAGGTGGAACAAAGCCTCAGTGAGGATGTCTGTCGGCTGGAGCTGCTTGCTGGGCTTGGGGGGCCTGAGAGGAAGGCTCTTAGTTTTGTCCCTTCATACAGTTCTGTAGTTGTGTAGTGCATATGTTTTGCTTTTGTAACTTAAAAAGGGCTAAACATGCTGAGAAAACAGAAAAGTAAGATTTACCTACAGTTCTGCAGCAAGACCAAAAAGTGAAAAGTTATTTGGTGGCATAGAGACCAGAGCTGTCCAGTCAGACTTTCTGCAGTGATGCAGATGTGCCCCATCTGCACGCTCCAGTCCTGTAACAGCTAGCCACACATGGCTACTGAGCACTGAAATATGGGGGTGCTGAGCACCTGGATTTTTAAGTTCATTTCATTTTAATTAACTTAAATTTAAGTAACCACATGTGGCTAGTAGCTACCATATTGGTTGGACAGGACAGATATAAACCCAACATATGTATGATTGAGCTTTTTACTTTTCAGCTGGGTATCTAAGCCCAATGAATAACACATTATGCTATATTAAATACTGTATTTATTTTTCATGCAAAGAAAATGAATTGGTTTTCTTGGTAATTTCTTCTTTATTTTCAGTACTCTGTGAATGTATGTGATTGCTTTGTTGAGCCAAAATCAATTGCTTCTCTGTACACGTGGGAGGATGGGGACGGGTAGGCGGAAGATGGGATGGGTGGGGAATCTCCAACTTTTAAGTATATGGAGTATGAAATACAATTTTTTAATTTCAGTCCTGACCCTGGGGTGTCTATGTTTACCCGGAAAGGAGAGGAAATCCCCTAAAAAATCAAAAGCCTTTATTGTTCGCCCAGCAACCAGATTTTTACATAACATTTTCCCTGTGTCTGTTCTTTACTCTCTCTGGTTGTAAATTTTCACTCAAAAATGAACATTTGGAATACATTAGAGAACTCATCATCTTTTTCTTCTGAATAATCCATATAATTTTTACTCCATTCTCCCACTTTTAAAAATTGAAGAAATCACTTGTGTTCAAGCCTCTTAAATTACCTGAACTTCTTTATGATGTGGTAATTCTTTTGGGGGTGCTTTTAGCTCATTTTAAATGTAGAGTAAGAAGGATGAACCTCTCAAGCTATATTAACTTTCATTTTAGTCTCTCCATCGTAAAAATGATTTTAAAACATTTTTATTCAGCAAAAAAGGTTAAAATTCAAAATAGTCTGAATGTTTTACCTTTTTCTATTGTTGGGTGTGTTAATCATAATACATTACGTTAGAATGACCCCTAATGGATTTCATCATTAGGACACAAACGTGAGGTGAGTTTAGTGTTTTGAATCCCTCCTCATGTCACACAGCATGTGTTTTACCCCCAGGAACAGACCGGTCCTTTAACCGTAGGGTTAATCTCTCCAATCACGGCCGTTATTTAGCATTGAGGCTGGAGATACTCTCATCACAAGTTGCAGCTGAAACGGTCCCGGAGAGGTCCTGTTCTTCCCTGTGGGCAGCTCATGGCTCTGCCTGTGGAGAAATGAGTCTCAGCATAAATTTGCTGGTGAATGACTTGCAAAATATGGTACTGGTACTCAGCTTTGATCCTGTGCTTGAGAAACGGGACTGAAATTTATGCTGACACCATTAGTCTGACAGACATGACCGTCCCCATTCCACACACTTAGACCTGGGATGCAGGGGAATCTGAATGCCACCTATGAGAAAATCATCACAGTGGCAGTCAGCACATCATTTAGACTGAAGTAAAGTATTTCAGTATCATTAATAGGCTCTATTTTAAACCAGCTTGCGAGTGGTTTGTATCAGTAAGATGGATAAGTCATTGGAACTTTTTTCAGAAATAGGCACCTTGATGGAGCAGTCCACTGGAAGGAGAAGAGCTTCGGCCTGCTGCATTCGAATCCTGGCTCCTCCACATCTGTGACCTCTCACCTGCTAGACTTCTCTCCCTCTGTCATCCTCCCTGAGTCAGTGCTTCCTGCCCATCCTGGGCCACTCCCATCGCAGGCAGGCGTGGTGCACTGCCTCCATCTTCAGAAAATCCTGCCTTGCTTCCCTCCACTTCCTGACAGCCACAGCCCCACTTCTGCTTCTTTCTGCAGACTAATTTCATGGAACAGTTGACTGCACCATTGTCTCTGCTGCTTCACTTCCCCTGGATTTTGTGAACTGTTCTCACCTGTCTTCCCTGTGCCTCACTCCCTGGACCTCCTTTATCCTCATCATAGTTGACCTCTGGATAGCATTCAGCTCACTCAATCATAACCTTCTCCCTGAAATACTTCTCTTAGTTTCTGTAAAACTAGACTTTCCTATGAGTGAAATTCCTCAACTCAGTAGCCTCTTTTGACACTTACTTTAGTAGTTCAGAGGCCTTCCTTGATTTCAGGACTTACTGAATTCTAGGGGCTGGCCCACTGGCATAGTGGTTAGGTTCACGTGCTCCACTTTGGCAGCCCGGGGTTCACTGGTTTGGATCCCCAGTGCAGACATGGCACCGCTTATCAAGCCATGCTGTGGCAGGCATCCCACATATGACATAGAGGGAGATGGGCACAGATGTTAGCTCAGGGTCAATCTTTCTCAGCAAAAAGAGGAGGATTGGTGGTGAATGTTAGCTGAGGGCTAATCTTCAAAAAAAAAAAAAAAAACGGGGGAAAAAGACTTACTGAATTCTAAATAATTGTGTGTGTTAGCCTACGACCTCTGGTTAAGTGAGGTATTACTGAATTATAATATAGTCTAGGCTTAGAAGATATCAGTGAGTCTTAAGAATTTTGATCTTTTTTGGTTTTCAGTAGAAATAGAACATGGTTTGTAAGAGGCTTTATAGAAAAAGCAACTTCTTGAAAAGTCAAGAGGCCTATAGTAAATGTTAAATGTGTGTATTTGCCATTTTACAATTTAATATCTTGGGTCATTATCTTCTAAGTCTATGTGATGTTTATTTCTTGGAGGTCCTGTGTTAGAATCATTGATAATACATTCAGTGTGTTTCATAAAACCCTAACTGATCCCTCTTAAGGCCAAGAAGAACCTTTGGTGTGTGCGACAAGAAGATTCTTAGTATGCTTCAGAGTCGTTTATGGTTTTTGCACATTCTCTTGCAGCTGATACAACCTTTCTTTGAATTTTTTCTTTGGATAACCAAATTAGAAACTTCAGCTATAAATTGAACTATACTTTATTGACTTAAATGGAACACTGTTTTTATAGCGTACGAGGGAAACTGCCTGAGGAAATGTGATGTTTTACAAAAGGTACCAGCCTTGGAACCGGAGACCTGGGTCTGAAATGCCCCTTAGTTAGACGATCTTGAGCAAGTTGCTTGACGCTTCTTGCCATCTGGTTTCTACAACATTAAGTTCAGGTAGGCAGGTAGATGAAATGTGAGGGTTAGGGATATTTGTAAGGATACGGGACCTAGTAGGTACTCCATAACTTATAGCTTTGGTAGTTTTCAGTCTGTTTGGAAGTGATGGACAGGCAGAGGTTTGGTGACCATCTCTTGAGCTGCCTCCTGGCTCTCCTAAGGCCATTAGATGGGTGAAGGCCTCTGTGCCTTCAGGTTCGGTGTAATAGTTGTGCTGATAAAGCAGTGGTCAGCGTAAGTCGTTGGGAATTAGATGTTGACAACAGACAGGGGCATCTGAGGTCAACATGAACAACCACACGTACAGCATCTGGGGTCCTCTCTAAGCTGCTTACGGACTGGATTTTAAAAACAAAAGTGCAGAATTTCCTTATTTCCAGAGTTTCTCCCAAACTGATTGTGACTATGAATGAACATTATTGAAACTAAACTTTCTGTTCTTGAGTTTGATTCTTTAAAGAAAGAACCAGAAACCAGTTCAATCTCTGAAAGCTTGAATTGCATCACTTAACTCCTGCAGCAGACAAGCTGAAGTGTGATGTCCCTGCCGCGTTTCCCAGGGATGGTTTTAACAGGATAGGGAATGTTTTAATAAGTCCTCTGACAAAGTAAAGCACAAACACTGACTTGTCACAGTTTTCCTTTTTAAAAGTCCTGTGTGTTGTTCCATTGTCACTGGAATAATTATAGTTTATGGTGATCTCTGCCTTCTTCCTCCTTCTCATTAAGACTGTAGCTCCTGGGGCCACCCCGTGGCCGAGTGGTGAAATTCGCACACTCTGCTTCAGTGGCCCGGGGTTCGCTGGTTTGGATCCTGGTTGTGGAAATGGCACCGCTCATCAGGCCATACTGAGGTGGAGTCTCACGTAGCACAGCCATAAGGACCTACAACCAGAATATACACCTAAGTACTGGGGCTTTGGGGAGAAGAAAAAAAAAAAAGAAGAAGATTGGCAACAGATGTTAGCTCAGAGCCAATCTTCCTCACCAAACAAAGAAAGCATACATAAAAAAAAAAATGCCCTAGATAATTACTATCAGTATTGTAAAGCAGTAGAAAAAGAAAAAAATATTGTAGCTCCTTTGACTCCTAAAAAATAGCCCCTTTAAGAATCTTTCTCAAGGAAAGAACAGTGCTGTGCTTTCTTCTCATTCCTGTAGGATTTGTTTCACAGTTATCAGTGTAAAGTTCTTAGAGTGTTTGGTAAATCTCATAATTTAGGAGGGAGGGAGAGTTGAAATTATGATTCTTTTTCCCTGTATCTTATTTTCATTTCCTATAACATCAGGTTGCAGCAAAAATTACCAAAACTAAACCTTGATTTGTTATAGGAGATCCCAAGAATTATTTTTTAGTTTTTTCATATCATTTGATCTAATTTTGGTATTGATCTTTCTTGAAAGGATCAGGGGAAAATAGAAATTTTCAAAGTGTTTATACCATTGGAAATAACCACTTATTTGCCTGTTTTCCAACAGGATGTCTTACCGTTTTCTCGGGGTGAGTGTAGGCTAGTGGAAAACCTCATAACCTAGGGTGGATTTGCTAAAAATAATGGAAACATCTGGAATTCTAGAGAGTAATTAGTGGACAGTAGGCATCTTTAATGCATAATTTCAAGCATTGACAGTAGTCTTATATTTGCACAGCATGCTAGTTTGCTATTGCTGCATGATAAATTACCGCAAATTCAGCACCTTAAAACAACGTGCATTATCTTCTCACAGTTTCCATGGGTTGGGAGTCTGGGCACAGCTTAGATGGTCCCTCTGCTCCAGGTCTCACAAGGCTGCAATCAGAATTTCATCCAGGCTGCACTCCTTCTGGAGCTCTGGATCCTCTTGCAAACTTTCATGATTGTTATCAGAATTCAGTTCCTTGTAGCTTTAAGACTAAGGTCCCAACTTTCTTAAAGTTGTCTGTCAGCCATGGCCCCGCTTAGCCCCTAAGGGTCCCTGCAATTTCTTGCCATGTAGCCCTTTTACAACATGGCAGCTTACTTCTCCAAAGCCAGCAGGAGATGCTGTCTGACATCTAGGCCCTCCTTCAAAGGGTTCACCTGGTTAGGTCAGGCCTACCCAGGATAATAGCCCTTTACTTAACTCAAAGTCACCTGATTAGGGACCTTAATTATGTCTTTAAAAAATCTCTTCACCTTCACAATATAACAACCTAATCGTAAGAATGGCATGTGTCCTAGTCACAGGTACTGCCCACATGCAAGAGGAAGGGATTATACAAAGTGTACCCCAGCGGCCAGGAACCTTGGGCCACCTTAGAATTCTAACTACCACGGATATGAATGATGAATCTAACAGAATCTTTGGGAACGCAGTCAGCCCTCATATCCGTGGGTTCCACATCTGCAGGTTCAACCAACTGCAGATCAAAAGGCCTGCAATGGCTCTATCTGTACTGAGCACGGACAGACGTTTTCCTTGTCGTTATTCCCTAAACAGTACTGCATAGCGACTGTGCACACAGTGTTTGCGTTGTATCGGGTGTCATAGTGACTTAAAGCAGACAGGAGGGCGCGCAGGTTATCTGCAGACCCTGCGCCATTTCACGTAAGGGACTTGAGCACCTTGGAGTGTGGTATCCATGGGGGTCCTGGAACCAGCCCCCGCAGATGCGGAGGGATGACTGTATTGTGTTTGGCCTGTGCTTTCAAGGTTTCCCTGATGGCTTCTCACTCACAGCTGCCTCTGGGATCAGAGTCACTGAGTGACTTGAATCTCGTGTTTGTTTGCATGTATCCACTGAACACTATCTGAGATGACTCGGGTAGCTTAGAAAAATGGCAAAGTGGAGAAAAATTAAGAAAGCCTGATGGATAGAAAAACCAAGGACAGGCCAAAATGCTTCTTGAAATCCACCTCCTATTCTGTTTACCACCATTAGGGTTCAATCAGTAGGAGGAAGTGTCCATTGAAACAAAACATTATACTGAATTTCTGTTTCTCATTCTATAAAATTATTTATTTTTACATATTGAAAGTTGGTTCCAGAAAAAGGGTTAGCATTACTTTATGTATAATCTTTTTTTAAAAAAGATACTTCTAAAAATATATCGAAATTAAAGTTTTGATTCATTAAGAGAAAGCCATCAGTCATTTATCAGTATGGTAGTTGTGTAGCAGTTGTGCATAGCTAATTGGTAAGTGAAATTTTAACAAGGAGTTTATTTTAAAATAATGTACAGAAACCAAATTTGATTTCAAAAATAAAAGCCAAGATTAATGTTCTCTCACTTTTAACGTAGAGCAGTTTACTAGCATTTTGAAATTTTGTCTGGTCAGTTAAGTATACGAAGCAAATTAACTAAAACATACATTATGCATATGGAGAAAATATTAAAGTTTCTAATAAGGAATTGTGCTCAATATGAGTCTTTAAAATTGAAAACACAAAGTAGTTTTGAGATTCATGGCAGTCTTGGGGTTCGTATTACTTGACTGTGATAAATTTAGAAGATTGTACTTAGTTTGGCTTGTTCTTTTTGCACACAGACAGCGCTTCTTTTCTCTTTAACCCTTTCAAAGAGGATGTGAATTTTGCTGGTTTGGAACCCATTTACCAACTTGATCATTCTTGGTGCTTGTTACTGCCTAAATTTTACGTATACTTCCCCTTTGACATGGAAATGGTGGATTTGAGTCATGCAACGTTTTTCCGGCCCTTCAGATGGGCCATGTTGGAAGACTTGTACTTTTCAGAGAAGTGACCACTTCTCCTTGAGTCCAGCGATTTGCTCTAATAAGGTTCGTTCAGATATTGCAATTTCATCACTGCTTCCACGATCTGAAAAAAATTCTGCCATCTTGCAACAAGTTTTGACATTTTCATTTTCTATTCTATTTCTGTTTCATGACACATAATTCAGGCATTTGAGTGAGTTTAAATCAGTGGACTGGTTGGCAGCCTAAAAATGTGTTTGCATAGAAGAGGTTTGAATGAATCGGGAGATGAGTTCACGTTCTGGTAGCTTTTTATTTCTTTCCCTTGTTGTTACAATTTGAAATCTCCTCTTGTATGTAATTACATGGTGATGCATTAGGTTAGGTTACTTGCAGTGAATGTTGATCCAAACTTTCAGTCCATCCTAATGATGTCAGGATGTTGGTGTGGTGACTTTGGTTACTGATTCAGCAAGCAAACAAACACAGCAAAAGTCACTTAGTGACTCTTTTTAATTCAAATCCATGGATATTGATCTGGAACAGATCTAGGTTTGTCAAGATGGTGTGAAATCACATGCCACTTCATATTGTCCTTATGTCTGACTATGCAAATGTGCATACCAATTTGCAATTTGTTTCTTTCTTGGGGTCAAAACCCCCAGTTTTGCTGTGTCCAGGCATCTGTTAGTAAAGCCACAGATAAAGCTGAGACCTGTACACGTGGTTTAAATATCTGCTCAGGCCACTTGGTGAGTTGAGGGCCTTTGTTAGACATCTTGAAAGTAGAGGGCTGAGCAGACATGGTCTCTGTCCTTGTGGAATGTGTAGTCATGCTCGAAGGCTGTGTCGTAGAATCTTGTCAAGGAAATCGGCGACCAGAAATAACAAAGACATATTCAGATATAAACCAGACTAACTAGATTTCTGAACAGATCTGCACCCGTGAAGTGCTTGGCCCGGCGTGGTACTTAGAACTACTCAATAACAGTTACGTGCCAACGTCATGATCGTTTGTGTTACTTGGTTTTCCACTTCACCCAAATAATTCTCTGGTTGTAGGCAGAACATAACACATGTAGACATGTGTAAGTAAAATGAAATTTGTTTCTTTTGACATGAATGCAGACCAATTTTGTGCTACAAACCTAAGACAGCCCAAATTTGTCCAGTGATGTGGAGACTAGGAGTCATTTCCTTTGTTTTTGTATCCAAGTTTCATTGTTTTGACTAGCACCCTACCAAAATAAGAGGTGCCTCCGGTTGGGTAGTTCTGCGTGGTTGCCGAGAACATTACCAGTCCAGTAATTATAAGGGACTATTTTCCCATTATTTTCTTGCCAAAGCATTTCCTGTACTGGAAATGCTATGAAAATCTTAGACTATAGTAAAAATACCATTTTTAAAAGCAAGGTTTTACTGTATTTCCTTAACATAAAAAGTAATATGTCTTCATCATAGAAAAAACAAGTAGGAAGAGGCAGTGAAAATCACCCAAATCCAACACACAGAGAGAACTCCTGTTATAATCTGTCTGTTTCCTTCCAGTCCTTTCTCTGTGCATAGAAATATATTTTGAAATAGCATCAGAGTGTAGCATCCTATTTTGTAATTGCTTTCTGTTTCTTTATTCCATGTCATTAAGTATCTTTCCATGTCATTATTCTTTTACAGTGTTATTTGCGTTGGTTACACCATATTTATTTAACAGTTCTCAATTGTTAGGTATTTAAGTTTTTTTTTTTTTACTTTTATCTTTGCTATTTTTTCTGTGATAAATAATTCATTGGATGAGCAACTGAGTTACCATTGTTGAGGGTTTTTTTAAATGTTAAAATAGCTAAATTATTTAAAATGTGGAGAATGTGCCTTGGTGCTGAAGTGAGGTGACTGGCAAGGTGAAGTGATGGCCTGTGCGCTCTTCACATGCTCCTGAAGCCTCCTTTGTGAAGCGTCCCAGAGCCCACAGGTACACACAGCGTTCAGGAAAACTGGAAAGTGGCGGGCTCTAATCTTAGTAGAATAAGTTGAAATCAATTAGAGACTGATATCAGGAGACAGTTCTGTCACCTCTTTCTTCCTGTGCCAAATTCAAACGAACTCAAAACAAATTTTCCATCCACAGGTGGATTTCTTTTTTAATCCTTGAAGTTTTATCTTTCAGGTTGCATAAGCCGTTGTTTCACGAATTAAAGTGTGCTTGTCGATCCATCCCTCTTGCCAGGAATGCCGTCTCCGACCACACTGAAGAAGTCGGAGAAGTCTGGGTTCACCAGCCCCTCCCCTTCGCAGACCTCCTCCCTGGCCACGGCATTCACACAGCATCACCGACCTGTCATTACGGGACCCAGAGGTGAGCTGCTCCACAGGCACCTTTGGTGGTGCTTAGATCATGGCCTTGGGACCAGAGTAGCAAAATGAGAGACAATGAGGACTCCCTCAAATGTTCCAGAAGGCAGTGAGTGTTCCAATTCCTTATCCTTGAGGACAGCTGTGGAATTGTAGGGACCAATGAGATCTGGCATCAAATTCTTGATCCTTACCTAAGGCAAAAAAGGGACCAAACTTGTCTCTTTGCCAGTGGGATGTTGCAAAGAGGTGAGAGGTAATTTGAATGAACCCAGAATCAAATCTGTCCTATAAGTTGTAGGAGAAGTGTGTATGTATGTGCGTGCGTGTATGTGTGTGTGGTATGTTTTCATGTAGTCAGTTTTCAAGTAATAGCTCATCATTCTCTCGTGTCTTCTGATTCCCTTTCCTTGAAAGCAGATTTCAATATGTGGCATTTTGTGTCGAGGTTATTTGCATCACGGTGTTGACGAGCAGTCTTCATTCACTCCTTTTGAAGTGGTAGATAGTTTGTCTGGTTTTCATTGCAGTGTTTTCATTATTTTTGTCTGGTGCTTTTACGTTTATTATTAAAATGTGTCCACCAGAAATATGATTTGTATTTCACATTAAAGACAAGCTTTAAACCTCAAGAGAATGTCAGCAAATCACTTAACTTGATCTTATTGAGAGATGAAAATATTTATTAGTTTGTTTATGAAGCTCCCACAGTAGGTGTATGAATAATTGTAACCACGTTTGCTTTCTTCCATCAGATTTTCGTTTAGGTAGGTCTGTGATCTGCTAGCTGGTGTCGTAAAACATCCTGGAAGGTTATGGTCTCTTGTCTACTTTGACATATGCCTGGGGAAACTGGTATTTCTTCCATTAATCTCAATGTTAGTCCCACAAATTTGAATCCCTTTATGAATACTCTCTGCATCTCAGGGAAACATGGCAGTTGAGAGGGCTGCCCGATGCACAGACGCAGAAGTCACATTGAGGAAAATAACTGTTCTGACTATTGTGTAAAGCAGTTGCTATACCCACAATTAAGAAAACTTACTTGCTCTACATTTAAACATCTTGTGGTCATTGACAGAACTTTCTCAAGATCTCATATTGTTTCGTGTGTGTGTGTGTGTGTGTGTGTGTGTGTGTATAATTGGAGGATTTTTTTTTTTCTAATTTGCAAACCTTGCCTCTGAATTGGATTATATATGGTCCCAGAATGCAGAATGAGTCACTTTAAATGGGATAGTGTTATGATATTGACCTATAGTCAACATTCATTAAGCATCTAAACTGTGGTAGGAAATAAGAGATGTGAAACCCTTTTAGTGAGAAGATTTTTGGTCTCAGGGAGATAAGGCGTGTGGTGTTTCTCGTCTTATATGGTCACGTTAACGTATTCTAAATGCTGAATGAATGTTAAAGGCGGAAGTTTCTGCGTGAGCTCAGAGGAGGGGACTGTGCAGTTTGCTTCATTCGTTAAACAAGGCTTTCCTGAGCGGCTGTCGCTGGGAATTCAGTGGTTCCTGCCCTCACAGAGCAGGCAGTCTAGTGCAGGAGAGAGATGCAAGAAAAGGAGCATTTACAAGATGACGTGGAGTGTGCAAAGCATAGATAATGTTGAAGTCGAATCTTAACAGTTGCTTCCATGAGTGGAAGGCATGCCAAGCACAGGAAAGATGCATGGGTTAGCAAGTGATAAGGGTCGAGAGGGACATCATGCTTGTGAGCAGGATGGCTGGGGACCTGGCTCTTTGCCTTTCCGCTTAGCGCCTGGAGTTTTAATGTCCTCACCAGTAAAATGGGGACAGTGCTACTGTTGAACGGACTTTTCCTCCCAGCCTCATCTTCTTTTACAGAAACTACACGGTTTGTGGAAGCTCTTTGAGGAACATAAAACAATGTGCATGCATTATCATTTATTCAGTACATGTTGAGTGCCATCTACACGTCTTGCCTTAAAACCACAGTTCCAAAATTCTTATAATGATTCTAGTGTTTACCCCTGGGTACCATGATTGGAACTTCTTCATGTGAGACAATTAACACATTTGCTAAAATGACTCATACTGGAGTGAACCAGAGCAGACCTCTTTAGCCTACAGCACAATGAGTTTTGATCTCCTATTCATAGTCATGAAAATGTTTAAGAGGGAAAGAGAAAGATGCCTAATTTAAGAATTATGGAATACCAAAGATTCTTTGTTTTCACCAGAATTCGAGATGGTTCCCAGCATCCTTGGTTCTCCTTTCTGGAAAGTCTACACAGGTACCCATTGTTACTGCCCTCTGCCTCCCTTAGTGTCCTGGTGAAGGGAATGGAGTAAGTGAGATGGAACTCTTCAGTGGCATCTTTGTGTTAGGAATAATAATGTTGAGCTAGGCTAACATAAGACATTCTTGGACTAAGATATTTTTTAAATGGTTGGTATTCAGCCTCTTGGTATTTAAGAAATATATGCTACAGGTACTGTATTCTGTTTTATTCTTCTCTGAACCAATTGAAAAGTTAATGCTTGGGATGACATCACATCTGGGACTAGGAGTTGATGTTTTAGGACGATGAGGCCAAATTTGAGCTGGAGAGAGTCTGACTGAGGGAGCTAGTGTGGAATAGATAGGACATTTGTACATAAAAAATTCAACCTTGCATGCTCTTTTTATTTTGAAGAGTTGCCACACCTGAAATGGTAAATTATTAGAAAGTCCAGAAAGATGATCAAACTTGCAAAGGACCTGGAAGAAAGAAAAGGTGTACCCTTATCGGGGTCCTGGGGTATCAGGGTTGGGGGTGTTCACTGCACTCTTGCTCGGAGTCATGTGGTATATTCGCCTCTGGAGGTACCCAGGGTGCAAGATTTCTGCTCCCTTCCTTAAAATTCCTTACACTTTCTCATGGGAATACTATGACTGGGCAGACACTGGTTAGTAAGCAATAAATGTGTACTGTATCCCAGTGCTCAGGCCAGAGGCGGTATTTTTACAGAGCTGCAGCAAAGCAAGGTCACCTGACTGAAAAACCAGTGGCCATGCTTTCGACTTCAGATATAAGCTGCATTTGGAGATTTAGCGGCCACCTCTTACAAAAGGAAATCTCCCACTGAAGATTGCAAAGCAAAGGCAGAAAACATAGGACCTTGAAGGGAGACAGCATCGCATACAGGTTAAGCACGAAAGCTCAGGGGTCATGTGGACCGGTGTTTGAATCCTTTCTCCACCGCTTTTACCAGCTGTGTGAACCTGGCACATTGCTTCACTTCTCTGAGCCTTGGGTTTCTCATGTATAGACTGGAGACTGCGGTCTCCACCTCAGGACTGTCTCTAAGGAATGGATGAGGACATGCCTCTGCCGTCCTCCCCATGGTGCCTGGATGTCGAGTGTGTGCTCAGGCCGTGCAAACAATTAAGTCACCTGTTTCCATCCAAACTTTGAAAATCTCCTGCTGCCCGCCTGTCTTTGTGGGTTGGCATTTGACCCGTCCCAAGACCAGCTCCAGGACTGATTTCCACATGAATCTCCTCAGCTCCACCCAGGCTGCCGTCGCCTTACACGCTTCCCTCCTGCTGCCGTTCCTGTCTGTGCACTTCCTCCACCAACCTCGTCCTGCCCTGGTGGTTAGCGCACAGAGCATCCCTCTGCTCATGTGGAGCCTCTGCAAGGGAGGGTCTCTAACAGACGCTTTCTGGCTTCTCCACTGTTTCACACACAGTGGTTTTATGCTCAAATTTTGTTTAAATGAACAAAAAGTACTCAAATTGCACATAATGTACATGGAAGATGTTCATCCCCTCCCTGCAACTGAGCGGTTGTCATTGCTTCAGAAGAACTGGGGGTGGTAAGAGCCGAGTGGTTGATGCAGGACTTCTTAACAGAGAATGACCAAGAGGGAAGAGAGTCATAGCCTTGCATCCAAGGCAACTTGTGCAAGATTCATAAGTAAAGCTGTGCTTTCCCTTAGTCTGTGCTGTTCCAGGCACACCCTGTTTGTCTGACCTCGGCTTTCTCTGTGGCTTTGCCAGATCGCTTAACCTCGTGGCCTGAGTCTGTCGTCTGTGTCATGGGGATAATACTTTGCCACCTGTGCAGTGAAAATTAAGTGAAGTATTTTGCAGTTTCCTTGGGAGCTGGGAAGATACTCAGTTTCAGTGAAGGTGTTTGTGGGTCATTACACATTGTTAGCATTACTGTTTTAAGCTTTAAGCTGAAACACTGGCTTTAAGCTGAAAGATTGGGTTTTCAAAGAGTTTATTTTACCAGAACTTCAGATTTCAACCATAATAATTTAATTATGACAATTTATCTTATTCATGATAATTGAAATAAAAAATCTTTGTTCTTCCCTTTGCCTTTTCAAGAGTTATCAGTTTGGTGATTTAAAGGGTCTGACTCCTTTTGAGAATGATTTGGGGTGATCATCAGTGACATTTTAAAGTTTCTTGAAAGTTTGTCTTCTTGAAACTTTTGTTTCTGACTAAAGTCTTTGCTATTTTGAAAAACAAGATAATGAATGATACTTAATGTAAATGCTCTGCGGCGAGTGAAGCAGCTCTGTGCTTTAGGGATTTAGAATTGGGGAGGCACCTGCCCTGTCCATACTGTGAGGCAGGGGTTGGAGGTCTCTGGCGAGGAAGCATGTACTGAGTTTCACCGAGGACTGTGGAACTTCAGGACGTTCTTGTGCTCCACAGATCCTCTGTTCTAATTTGTTCCCTGTATCTGCCAAGAATGCGTTTGGCTGCAAGTAACAGAAAATCTGACTATTATTCTCATATGAAAACAAGCCTGTGACTCAGGACTGTCATGGGGGTGTCACGATGCCATCAAGGATTGAGATGTCTTCTCTTCACAATGCATCAGTGGGTGGTTTTTATCCTCATGCTGTGGCCTCATGGTCTCAACATAGCTACTGCCCTCCTGCCTTACGTCTGCCTTCCAAGAAGAAAGAAGGGAAAGGCGAGGGCAGAAAGTGCCTGCCAGCTCATTCTGCTGCCCCTGTAGGGTCTCATGCTGCATGGTCAGAACTGGGCCACGTGATGACTCTGCCACAGGAGGGGCTGGAGAGTTGCGTTTTGAGCTGAGCACATTGCTGCTCTGTGTAAAGCTGAGTCTTTATGAACAAGCAGAGGGGAGAAGGGTGCTGGGTAGCGGATAACCACGTATTCCAGTCACTCTCACCCTCACGAATGGAAAGTGTGAGCCGGCCAGAACCAAGACCAGCAGTCGGGTCTCCCCGGCAGGGCCTTTTCACAGTCTCAGGAGGTCTGCCTTTTCCTCCCGCACTGGGGAAATGCACTGCATTTATTTGCACCATTAGTTTGTTTTCACATTTTTTATTAGGCAAAGACATAACAGTCATTGAGATCTTTTGATAAGCGTGACATAGCCGATTTTACCACACCGAGTTTTTATTCACAGCCATAAACAAATCCCTTGACCTTTTTTATTAGCCCATGAATCCCAGCTACTGGTGAACTCAGGGCTTCTGCTGGGTGCAAGGCACTTCAGAAAACCTTTTTTGGGACTGGCCCCATGGCCGGGTGGTTAAGTTCCCATGCTCTGCTTTAGCGGCCTGGGGTTTCGCCAGTTTGGATCCTGGGCGCAGACAGGGCACCGCTCGTCAAGCCATGCTGAGGCAGTGTCCCACATAGCACAACCAGAAGGACCTGTAACTAGAATATGCAACTAGGTACTGGGGGGCTTTGGGGAAAAGAAAAAGAAAAAAAACAGAAGACTGGCAACAGATGTTAGCTCAGGTGCCAATCTTAAAAAAAAAAAATTTGAGGTCAGTTTGGCTTTTTTCAATATTAAAATTAGCTTGCAGACTCCCATTCCCATCTGCGGACCCATTAATTTTTTCCACAGATGCTTACCAGGCACCCACAATGTGCAGGGTGCTCTCCTGGCTGCTGCATAGCATGAACAGAGGAGCCTGGACTCTGGCCTCACAGGGCTCACCTCCTGGTGGACGACAGGGCAAGAAAACCAGCAGTTATCTCACGTGACAGGATACACGAGTGCTGTTGGGGACAAGGGTGTCCCGAGAGGGCCACTGTGGCAGTCAGCACCAGACCGCATGAGACTTAGCCCTGTCCTCAGACACAGTGTTCCTCATCGTAAGTGTGCAAGACAAGCAGCAAACAGCCCTGCTGTTAGATCGCTCGGCCCTGAGGAATGGAGGCGTTCACATGTGAGCGCAAGGCCAAACCTCCGCTACTTTATGGGCCAGAAAAGATGGCTACACGAAGGGAGTATGGAAGTAAAATTGCCCTGATTCTGAAAACCTGTGTAAGACATAGTAAAACAGTAGCCCTGTAAATGGAAGACTCATCTGCAGCTTTGAAAGGATCATGCCAGAGGTCGTCAGAGCGTCTATGCTCTGTGAGCCTCTCTATGTCCTTGGTCCGCAGCCCACACAGGGATCCTGCTCCTGGCGATGACACCTCTGAGGGTCTGCGGTGAACAGTATCTCCCACTTGGGCCAAGAAAAATACACTGCGGATAATTAGGAGAAGTAAGGTCCTCTTCCAGGAAGTCGCGGTCGCCGGGAGAGGCTGGCAGAGCATGTATTCTTAGACGAGCTAGGAGAGGCGGAGGAGGAAGCGACAGCCATTGCTAGACGGCAGGCCCATCAGAGCAGGGACCACATCTTTGTTTCCTTCCCTAGGTCCCTCAGCCTTGTGCCTGGCGTGGGGAAAGCACTCAATAAATGTTTGTTAGATGAATGAATGAGTGCATGGATTTGACTGAGAGCATCACATCCCTCAAGAAAGTTTGGGAATAATAGAGAGTTCATCCCATGCCCCATGTGCAACAATAACGGGATATTCAGCTGCATGTATTTGGCAGCACTGGGGGAGATGCAGAGCATGGTGAAAGTGAGTGCTCAACATATATTTGGTGGTTTTAATTAAGAGCTTCTACCTTAAGAGGCATTAAGAGAAATTCTGGGCTCAAAATGATTTGATCCCTTTTTCTATAGAATATTTGCTATGGTATTATAAATTTTTCTGTCCAAACTTAAGGACCCTCAAGAAGAGGCATTCCCCGGTAGTTTGTCGCTGCCGTAAGCACACACTCCTCCTTTGGCGTAGGCCCCATACCTGAGCAAGGGGTTTGTTTGCTTTCTTGTTTCATATCTGCAGACTTCTCTGCCTCTTAGGAAAGCTTTAACTTAGTCCTAGAACATGATGGTGCTCCTTTCAGGGGAGCTGAATCTAATTTGTCTCTCCTGGCTTATTGCAATTGAATCATCATCAATTGAAAATGAGAAGCAATTAAGTACCTCTTGCTAACAAGGTGCTGAAATGGTCTGCCAGCAGATGCAAGGTGTTTGTTCATTGTTGAGTATGTCGTTGGAGGAAACATCACATTGTCTTTCTACAATAAGCATTACCAGAGTTTATTTTCACATGCAGGACTCATAGACCTGACAGTTACCTCCTTCCAGGAGCATTGAAAGGAGAAACAAGAGGGCTCTGACAATCGGCTGGGTCAGCTCAAGGGCCGGGCCCCAGCCTAATGGGAAACATCGTTGACGGGATTTGAAGGAACTGGATAGTAAGGAGGAAAAGCAGCTTTTTAGCAAAGGCCCTTTAAGTCCCAGTTCAGGAAATTATTAAATTCATTAGCCAGATACTTACAACCAGCTATTACTGCCCAGCCAAAGGAAAAAAACAGTGCCAGCAAATGTTTTAAAACTACAACTAAACAAAAGTCAGGAAGCGTGTAATTAAAACTGAACCTTTATTGTATTGTAAAGAGTTTCCCTGTGACATGGAAAATATTTAAAGGAGAAGTCTGGTTAGCTAATTTGTCTGCAAGTGAACTTCGTGGTGGAGAACCATCCTACATTAACTATAAGGCCACCCACTGAGCCAGCCGCATAAAGGGCCGTGGCTGCTCAGCTTGGTTTGGTGTAACCGTTCAATAATTACTAGATAAATGCATAACTAAAAGCTCTATTACACTAATAATTTGTACTGAGATAGATGTGTGGGACACCCTGCTGGGTTAATTTGTCATCCCTGCAGCAAACTTCCAAAGAGAGCTCTTCTGCAGTGGAATCCTGTTAATTTGTTGTCCCGAGGAGGACAGGTTATGGCCTAAGACCAGTTGGCTCCTTATCTCTTACCCCAGGATAGGTGCCCAAGAGAGGAGGGTGATTAACCACCTAGGGCCCAAATTTAAACTGCTGTTGACAAAAGACACTGCTCTCCCTTGGAATTCCTTGCCCCTTTCTTCCCCCCACCCCGCCCCCCCACATATGCATACATGGTGACAGCACTGATTCTGAGCAAGGTTTCTTAGAAGTCCTCTCATTGGTATGACTTTGGGGATCACTTGTACTATAAATCACATAATCAGACAAATCCCTAGCAGCTCTTTCTGGTTTAGCTTAATACAATGTCGATTCCGTGTTTAGACTCATTCTTTATTTTCCTTTTTTCAGAGTAGAATAAAAAAGTCACTGTTGGACTTGTATCTCTTATGTGGAGTGTTTTCTTCCATCACACACACACCACACGCACGCACAATTGCTGTTTTAAATATGAGGCTCACATTGAAGCTTCAGTGCAGGATTTTCAACCTCCCCTATTGACAGAACCATAAATCATGTTAAAGTTAAGTGAATTACCGTGGCAGGGAGCTGCAGCTCGAACAATGTTTATGTAGGATCAGCTCGTTGTCTGCGTGGGCAGAGGGGGTGGCACTTGAGATGGGACGCACCGTCCTGTTCTGCAGTTGCAGATCCTGGGAGTCACCCATTTCATCCTGCGTCCTTTGTATTGTTGAAGCCAGCACATTTAAGCAACGGCGTGGACTGTTTTTTAAAATGTATATTTGCTCACTAAGTTTACACTTGTCATTTACTATTTCTTCATATTAAATGGTAGTTGCTTTTTTCCCCAAACAATGCCTTTTTCGTAAGTGCAAAACGTACGCAAGGAACGTCAGAGTTGCCACGTTGTATTAAAATAATAAAGGACCTATGAACAAACAGTTCTGAAAGGAAGTAAACCATTGACCTCTGAAGAGTAATTGGACTGGGGCGGCAAATGCAGGGAGCAGCATGGACTTCAGGGCCAGGCAGAGCCGAGTGCAGCCCCGGGCCGGCCATGTGGGGTCTGTCCTTGTGCCAGGCACGCATTCTCCACTGACCTTTGTTTCCCCACCTGTGCAAAACCTTCTGGCGTTAATAGGAGGAGAGAGAGAAATGACATACGGAAAGGGCGTGGCACGTGGTAAGCAGGTTACTAAATGTTCGCCATCCCTCCCATCCCCTGCCCCCGTGTCACTATTTGCTTTCTTTATATGAGGCTCTCTTGAAAGGGTTCTCTTCCTTCATTCCTCACTCCCCAGCCCCTGTTCTCTTCTGCCTGCTTGTGTGGGTCCAGAAGGAGAGGGTGTTTCTCCTCACTGGGAGAAGCCACATCTGCCTAGAATTTTATATGTGGTCTCAGGGCAGTGACCAGCCCAGTCACCCCGTCCCGTCACACTCTCTGGCTGAAGGAATGGAGGAATCTCCTCAGTGGAGCAGGTGGCCCACTCCCACGGTGAGTGTCCCGTTAGCCGTGGTGGAGACTTGCTGTGGTGTGTCTTCATTCAGGCATGGCTCTTGCTAAAAGCGTAAGCACCTTTGTGTTTACAGGTGTCAATTCAGCAAATAACTATTGAGCCCTTACCATCTGCCAAGCACTGTGCTGGCCCAGTGAACACCCCAGACGGGCCAGGGCTGCCCCTACAGTCTAGCAGAATAGGCAGACGTTGAACAAACGATTATTGTATGATAAGATTACTGAGAGGGGAATTCAAGAAAGGGGTATTACAGCACAAGTATCTAAATGATTGGTGGGGATTTGAATTTATGTGTGTCAGTCTGTGTGGGTCCCTCCTACTGGCAAGCAATATGAATTTAGAAAGCGTTGGCATTCCTGTGAGATCTCTCTAGATCTTCTTGAATCCCCAAATTCTTGAACACCGTGGTAAGAGTAGTTGAATTGTTACGTATCCAGTAATGAACAGAAGATATGTGCATAAGGACTCCTCCAAGTGAAAGAAACCCAACCAGTTGCTCAACTACCCTCCCACTCCCCCAAAAGAAAGCAGTGGATTCGTGCACGCCCCTGAAGAGTCCAGGAGCATATGGTGTCTCAGGCGATGCCCTCAGAAGCCTGCGTGCCTCTCTCCCAGCTCTGCTCTCCTCTGTGAACTTTGTTCTCAGGCTAAATCGCCTGAGATTGTGGCCCTTCTCATGTGAGCAGCTCCAGGATTATTCCCCCAATTCAGTGATCTCGGGGGAGGAGAGCGGCTTTCCCACAGTACGTCGAGGAAAGGCCCTACTCCTGGGTGCTTTGGCTCTGATTGGCCTGGGTTGAGTCATTTGCTCACTTTTAAAATAATTCTTATCTTTAAAAGATGATAGAGTTTCTCATTGGTGTAGTCTCGGTTCCATGCCCACCTACAGAGCCAGGGGATGGGGTTATGTCCCCCTAACCATGGGGGCTGAGGCTGAGGGAGAACAGGCTCCCACAGAAGCCTTAGAGCCCTGTCTGCACAGGGACGGTAAAGGACTTCCAGGCAGCCTAAGCTGAGAGCTGTCTACTGCAGGAGGCAGGAGCAGAGCTGTCGTGAGCGCTGGACAGCGGGCTCGGGTCACTCGGAGCAGGTGACTTACTCCTGCTGTGAGGGCCACAGAGCACACGTCAAATCCAGGCCTAGAAGAGTGACTGAGTCCATGCCGTACTCGTCCACAAAACCAGTTCAGCCCCGGATCCTGTGTCTCCCGTTGCCACGCTGCACTGTGTGATCCTGGTGACTTCTCACAGACCCTAATATATTCCAGGAGAATCTCCCTCAGAGTGGCACATAACCCGGAGTCTAGCCCAGTGTCTGGCATGTGGTAGATTCTCAGCACAGACATTCTAGTGAGTGAGCCCACTACATACAGGGCACTACGACCAGTAATTCTAACCCTTAGAAGAGTCTTTTAAATCAGCGCTGCTTTACCCAATTTACACACAAGGACGTGCAGGCTCGGAAATGTTAAAGAACTGTGTGGATCAACATAAGGGGTGAATGGTTTCAGATCCAGAGTGATGGGGCTCTGAAGTCCATACAAGACGTAGAATCCCATTTGGCAGTGGAGGAAGCAAGGAACAGGGAGATGGACACCCAGCTGGGGTGAACGCCGGGTCCCCTGACTTCAACCCTGGAGGGACCCTCCCCAGGCCTCGTGCCCTTGTGTGAGGTGCACCAACAGGAGGGGTAAATCCTTAGTCCTGCAGGGTGGGCTCAGGAGAACACTCAAACAGCAACCACACTTCAGTGACCACGTCGCTCAGAAACAGGGCTCACCTGCAGCTAAACCTGGCCGCTTGGTCAGGTTGCCACACACCAGTGGCGGCTTCGTGCTTGTCGTGGGGTTTTGTTTGTTTAGTTGATAGTTTTGCCTTTTTTTAAACATTGGCAAAGACTCGCAGGCGGCTGAGGTGCCAGCACTCGTGGCGCTCCGAGAGCCCAAGCCCTCCCGCAGCGACGCCCGTGACATCTCCGCAGGACCGCAGCTCGCAGCTCAGAGCACTTCCAACAGGTGCTTGGAGGATCCCCGCCTATTTCTGTTCATCTCTGTGGTCATCCAGTCTGTGCTGGCGGGTGTCTTCTTAGGTGTTGGATTTGTGTTTTACTCTTCATCTCTTCCTCATCGTATTGCTTGCATGTTACGTAGAAGCTCGAGTTCCCTACTTGGAACTTGTCAGCTTTGCTTATTAAACGGCCACTCTCCTGGGCCGGCCCCATGGCCTCACGGTTAAGCTCGGCACGCCCCACTTTGGCAGCCCGGCTTCGGTTCCTGGGTACAGACCTCAGTTAGTGGCCATGCTGTGGCGGCGGCTCACAGAGAAGGAAAAAAAGAGGAAGATGCACAGATATTAACTCAGGGTGAATCTCCCTCAGAAAACCCCGCAGTCACCACTGCCACGTGGTGTTTGAACACATTTCCCATCAGCAGTCTTGGCGGCTTGGGCAGTTCGTGCGCAGGTATCGCACGTTCAGAGAAGAGGCCCTGTTAGGATCCACAGGCGGGGACTCTCGCTCTCAGAGCTTGAACTAGCAGGCGCAGGGTTTTAAAACTTCCCGAAGCCAAGGCGTCTTAGAGACTGAGTCCAGATATACTCTAGAACTTAATATCCCAGACACATTCTTAAAAATGATTTCTTTTATGGCACGTGCTCCCTTGTTTCAGATTTTTTGGATTTCAGTGTGATCAGCCTGCATCAAGTGTACTGAATTATTGTAATGTCATCCCAGAGTCTGAGTCCCACACCCCTGGAACTGGAAGCCAGCTGGGCTTTAGCAGTCGTGTAGTTCACACTCCTCATTCTGCAGATGAGAGAGCTAGAGGAGCGAGAAGTTGCCCACGTCTCTAAGCCAGGTGGTAGCAGAAATAAACCTAAACCCCAAGTCCCTTTATCTCATTAGAAACTTTTCCTGAAAAGTGCCCCAGGTCTTCAAAACACTGGGTTTTTTAGCATTCAATGTGTATTATATCTGTAATAAGCAACTCGCAGTGACTAACAGGGTGGGCCCTGCAGGGGAAGTGGAGGTTTCCATTGTATCTGGGTCTGGGAGGGCGTGAGGAGGCCCTGCTCTCATTCTAGTTAGGTCAGAAGTCTGCCTGGGTAGCAGGCGGCTGCGTGGTTAAAGGGGAGGTCAGTGTGGACACTCAAGGATTGTGGGTCTAAGTGAAAAAGAGAGTCTAGAAAGAGACGGACCCATCACTCTTAAGTTTATAGTTAAGTGTCAAAGAGTCTGAGATTTAAACAAAGGTAGGGAGTCAGTTTATATCGTCAAAAAAGAGCCTTTATATGGCATCATATTTATGACTATTAAATCAAGGTTGTTGCTGTTGTTGCTTTGGTCTTACACTTTGTTGTTTATGGAATTTTTTTCAAGACCCTCCTGTCATATCCATACTTGATAGTACATACTCTGTCATCAACATCTATGTATTCATTTGTCCAGGAAACAGACAGGCAACAGGGACCTCTTCCTCAGCATTGCTTCTCCCTGTGTATTCTGCCATCAGAACGGATCTTAGCACATGGAGCAGATCCAATTTATTCGTTTCCCTTCCTCATCCCCATCCTCACCTGGAATGGTATTACCAATAAAAGAAACTATTGATTGATTACTTAACCACATGGTCGGGAATCACGCCATGTGCCTTATGTACATTGTCTTGTTTAATCCTCACCACAAATCTAGGAGATATTATTAGCCCCATTATACAGATGACAAAACTGAGTCATAGAGAAGTTCGGAAACTTGAGGCATAGCTGGTAAGTGATGGAGCTAGAATTTCAATCCGTGTCTCTCTGACTCCAAAGCCCACTCTACTTTCTAACTCATCTGTTGAACTTAGAATGATGCACACACAGTGTGGGAAACCAGCACAGACCAAAGCACAGTAAATAAGGGTGGAGAGGGACAATCAAAGAGCTACAGTGGCAAGGGGTGAGGGTGAATGGGTGAAGATGGTCGAAAGGTACAAACTCCCAATAGGAAAAAAATACAGAGCCAGCCCTAACGGCCTAAGTGGTTAAAGTTTGGCGCTCTCACCACTTTGGCGGCCTGGGTTTATTTCCTGGGCAAGGAACCACACACACCTGGAGCCGTGCTGTGGCGGCAGCTCACGTAGAGGAACTAGAAGGACTTACAACTAGGATACACAACCATTCACTCGGGCTTTGGGGAGGAAAAAATGGCAGTGGATCATTAATGGAGATGTAGAAGGCAAGCAGATTGCTTTAGAAAGCTTCCAAAGGTGAGGCTTCAGCAGAAAGTCCAGCTGGAACAAGGACAGGGTGTGGTAGGGAAGAGATGGAAGGAGCGGTGACGTCAGGTGCTCAGCTCACACTCAGAGCATGGCAGGTGTTTGGAGAGTGAACAGGAATTGTGTGGGTCTACACCAGGGGCCAGCAGGCTCTGTCCCACAAGTCAAATCCAGCCCTCTGCCTGTTTTTGAGAAAAAATAAAATTTTGTTGGAACATAGCCACACCCGTTTGTTTATGTGATCTTTGTGGCTGCTTCCGCGCTATAGGAGCAAAGTTGAGCAACTGCAGCAGAGGCCGTGGGGCTTGCAAAGCCTAAACTCCACTCTCTGGCCTTCCCAGAAGATGTTTGCCAACCCCTGGTCCAGACTATAAATCAGGGCCTTTGAGCAAGAATTGATCTCAATAAAAGTTTAAAAAGACCTTGACCTCTCTTTCTCCCACTCCTTTTATTGTGTATGTTTTTCCAAAAGACATTGGCATCTGATCTCCACCCTGAAGATCTCCTTAACTCAAGCAGAATACTAGACTATCAGCTGCCTTGGAAATCTCCTGTGGCCTGAAGTTACTTTGTCTGGTAGCAATAATATACAAAGATTGGTGTTTTCCAAGTCAGATGTTTCTCTCGCTTGACATATCCAGGTCCTTTCACGTGCATCTCATCTCAGTGATGTTAACGATATGTACTATATGTTTTGAAAACCTTGGCTTGCTTGTGTCAAAGGTTTGTTATTTAGAAAAGGTTCTACCTCCTAAAGGTTTGAAAACCATTGCCAATTCATCTTTCCTTGTGTCTCTGTTAAAATAAATCCCAGAACCCCAAACTTCTAGGTTTTCATAAACTTTCAAACTTCTAGGCAGGTCTGACTCATGCATGATTTATAAATTATAGCTATGTACCATTAAGATAGATTTCTCAGCTTGAGGTAGGCTTTTATGGTGTTACATATTGTGGTTTTGAATTTCCAAAGAAACAAAGTATATAGTAGTTGACAACCCAAACAATTCAAGTTCCACATGCCCTTTTTTTTAAGTGCAGTTTTTTTCTTCCACTTTCTTCTCCCTTTAGAGCTCTGCCTTATTAAACTCTTTCCTTATAAATATGGGTAGTCAGGAGTTCTTAATGCCACCTTTTACTCTATGGAAATGGTTATTTGTCTAAAGAACATTTTACTGCTGAAGACAGATGAGCAGCCTTTTCTTGCAGTGGTGCCAACAAAGAGAAGTAGTTTGGAATCTCACCTGTTGCCACTAACTTAGTGTTGCTTAACGATAAGACTGTGAGGGTTCAGGAGTGATCATTCGTCGTGTGGGGGAGCGGGCTGCGTGTGGGCGTTGAAGGAGGTTCTCCTTTATTGTCTGCACCACACTCTGGACAGCTGTTCTGTGGAGCCTGCCACTGAGGCGCGACTAGGATTGAAGGGCCGGTGCCAGAAAGCAGAAAGCTAACGTGAAAAGAATCCGTGCCTGTCCACTCTGTGAGAATCTGTGGTGGTCCGTAGACGAGGAATAAAGAAGTTGAGCCCATGCCAGGGTTAAATACAGGAACAGACTTCAACCCATGAAATTTTGGGTTGAGGAAAAACATGGGAGGATTATTAGAATTCTTGGAGGTTATGTTTGGGAAATACTAAGGAAGACTACGTTCTTCTATCTTTTTCTTCCCTAAGACTTAAAATGAAATACCCGGTTGCACACCTACCTGGCCATGCCTCCCTGGTGTCATCTCAGAGGAAGAATGTGTGTGTATCCGACCTCCTCCCTCCGGTGGAGTCACAGCCCAGAATCCCTTGTTGGGTCATGTGTCTGTCAACATACACCATAATACAGTAAAGACTTTGACCTTCTCCTTCCCCTGTCTTAATCACTTCTGCTTTAAAGGAGGAAGCATTTTTAAGTTAAAAAATATATGTTTAATTGTGTTGCACTTTTAACAACTTCTCTTTCAAATTAAAATCAAGAGAGTCTTTTTTAGAGAATTTGTGGGTGTGCAAACAAGTAAACCAACCTGCCTGGCCCGCTTTCTTTGTTTAAGCATCTGGGAATGTAGCCACTTTGTGGTGAGTGACCAGGCCCCGCACCCCCTGGGAAGCCCTGGTTCTTGCGTCTTTCACTGTGGCTGCTCTGTTCAGAATGTGTAGGCAGTGCCATTCCAGCCAGAGAAACCTGATCAAAGTTCCTCCTTCCCGTTTTGTTCTTTGTGAAAAGCCCAAGCAGTTGTCTTAAACAAGTCTGACCTCTGGTTTAGGTTTAAACCCCTTGTGAGATGCATCCAGTATGGAGTCCTGACGCTCTGCCTCTCATGGCCTGGGGTACTAGGAGTGTTAGCCCCCAGAAGCAGCCAATTTTGTAGTGCCTTTTAATACACAAAATTGTATTAACATCAACATGGATACAGATGGATGCACGGCAATAAACGGTAACCACTTGAGAAAAGCTTTTATTGACTCTCGAGTAAATAATGCACATTTTAAAGGATCTAAATATGTATTTACATAATGTGCTGCAATTTTTTATAGTGTCAACTACTCACACACACACATCCATGAGAGATGTTTTTCTCTGTCAAAAATTTGGACTCATACCATTCTTTGTGTGTTGTGTTAGCACTGTTCCAGATTCATAATGGTCATTTCTCTTCTGTAGGGCCTGGTCTGACCATCTCAGAATACGTCCATTGAATTTGATTGATTGATTAATTGATTGAACCCCAACAAAACTTTCTAAAGTGATTTGAGACTACTTACACAAAAACTTAGGCACACTGAAAACGTCTAATCCAAGATAAAAGAGAGAAAACAAGAACTAGGAAAGGAAAAAAACCATTTAGGCGTTGCTGAGATCTTAAGTCTGAGCTTTGGAGCCATGAAGAGCCTGCCGAGTGCCCTGTCCAGTGAGGGTCCTGTTGACAGGTGATCCCGAGAAACAGCAGGGCGTCGTGCATTCAGCAGAACTTTGCGATGTCTCTAACACAACCATTTTCTATTGAAAGAAATTAGAGCTCCGAATCTTGAATGATTTATATCCAGTTCCACACTGAACTACTGGCTGAACCAGAAAGTCCAAGGCATGAGAAAGTGAGGGTGAAGGATGACCCTTTGAAATGCAGACTCGGCAATTGCCTAATTTCAATCTACAGCCTAAATGATTTCCTGGTATTAATTAAGAATTAATTGATCCTTATAAATCAGTCACTATAGAATTAACTCTATGTAGTACCATGTGTTCTCAGGTTTGTGTTAAAATAAACTCTATGCCACAAGGAAAAGGTGAGTAAATTGTTTTTAGTAAGATATAGTAAAGAAACTAAGATCTAAATTTAAGTTGTTACTTATTTTCTTTTACATATTTAACAACAACAACAACAAAAAGAGAGCAAGGATGTTTATTAACAATTAAGGGAAGAATTCCAAGATCCTGTTGAATTATTTCCTCTGTCAAATTTCTTTAACTTTTATCCACCTGATGTTTGCCCAAGGAAATATTTCCCTTGGGCAGCATTCTCTGTTGGCCTCCATGATTTCATAATCTAACAGTCGTTTATCGCTTTCCATTGAGCTCCTGAAGCATTGCCACTTTATCATCAAGGTCTGCTTCCCAGGGGCCCTTAATAATGGAGTCGCCACCTATGTGTCTGACACGCTGCAGAAGTTGAATGTATCATTTTGTTATGTTCAGTACGTTCCCAGCTTTGTTTGGAAAATGCCACGTTCCCTACCTAACTAGAAACTGTTTGGTCAAATGCAGGACACTAGGTCAAAGTTTCTTGCTATCAGTAAAGACAACCATACCATATTATTATTATTATTATTATTATTTTTTTTTTTTTTTTAAAGATTGGCACCTGAGCTAACAACTGTTGCCACTCTTCTTTTTTTTTTTTCCCTGCTTTTTCTCCCCCAAATCCCCCCAGTACATAGTTGTATATTTTTTAGTTGTGGGTCCTTCTAGTTGTGGCATGTGGGATGCCACTTCACCATGGCCTGATGAGCGGTGCCATGTCCACGCCCAGGATCCGAACCGGCGAAACCCTGGGCCGCCAAAGCGGGGTGTGCGAACTTAACCACTCAGCCACGGGGCTGGCCCCAGCCATACCATATTAGATGAAAAAATTCCTTTGGTGCTTTAAAGCCAATAGCACAATTTGCAAAGTAATAGATGATCAGAGCCATTTGACGTTTTAGCTTGTGAGTTTTAACTCAGAGACAATTATGGGTTCCAAGATTTATCATTCATTGTGTGAAGCCCTAAGTTTTGCCAGTTTTTCTACAAGCTCCCTGGCTCTTGCCAGGTGAAAAACCCCCAAAGTTTTAGATCTATCTTTATTTGTATGGTTATTTTATTAATTTCAGTACCACTCATGTATTTAATCATTCATTGTACATTCAACCAATATTTATTGAGTGCCAGACGCTATCCTGGGGATATGACAGTAAACAAACAGATAGAAAAACTATTTACTAAGATGAGAAAGACTGAGAGAAGAGCAAAGATGAGGGGTGGAAGATGGACAGGAACTCTGGTTTGAAGAGGCTGTGTTCAGGATGCCCTCAGTTGTATAACTGAAGACAGGACTTTGCGTTGGCTCGCTGTTGTATCCCAAGCCCATAGTAGGAGCCTGTGAATATTTGTTGGACAGGTTAAAGCTGGCATGAACGAAAGGGTTCCATCAGGGCATCTGCAAGACGTGGACTGGACTGTCACTTCTACTACAAACCCCCATTTCCACTCTTTAAAAGCTACAGATGCCATTCTGAACCTCAACGTCCTGGCCATCTCAGTTATTAGAGAATACCCCAACCCTAAAGATATCCCAGCATGGAAGCAAGAGCTCATGCCCAGGGATCAGTAGGACACGTCCTCTTGCACAGTCCTCAGTCGTGCCAGTGGGATGGTGGTAGGAAGCATGGCCTGTCTTACTTAGGTTTCTTAGTGCTTTTACGAGTCACTCTTAGTATTAGCAAAGTCTTGTTCTCCAAGAATTTGGGCATTCCTTTGTTTTCTCTTTGCAGGGGCTCCTTGAGTTTAAAGATTTAAACCAAGAAAAGTAAGGAAAGAGGGATACTCTCATCTGCGTTTATTTGGGAAGTGTTTTTCTGGTCCTCACTGAGAAGTGAGCGCTGCTGTCTTGGCGTTACTTGGTTTGAGTATCTTAAACCCTGGGGCTGCTCTTATCCTCTAGCAGGTTTTATCCATCATCCTTCCAATTAAAGGGCAGAAGTTCTCTCAGAAAAATTATTAAGCATTTCACATAAGCTTTTTAATCTAATGTAATCGTCGTCTTGTACAAACAAAATTTACCAGGGTTCATGTATAAGGGGCTAATAGTTGTCTGAGGCTTTTATCAGTCTTCATGGTCAAAGGGCCAGCAGTGTGGCAGGTGTCACTGCCTCCTCAGCCTGTGGCTTCCCCTGCTCTAACACTCACGCCTTTCTGAGTTTGGCTTTGAAATGGTAAAAAAATAAAAAAAAGGCGACATAAACTTTCCAGGTAAAGTGAGGCACCCAAATTGCACAGGATTGTTAAGTGATCACTTACTACATACTTCAAAAAAATTTCATCCTGAATTAGTCCCTAGAAATTTCCTTGAAAGGGACATAAGAGCTTTAACAATGAATTATTGTCTATGGATAGCTCAGCATGAAAGGGGGTCCATATGTGCAAACTGGAATTTGTCATATGTAATGCCAGTTAGATTAGATCTAATCTGCCAAATACATTTTTTATTGCTTGCTTCATTAAAAAGGCTCTTAAGGTAATGAATAATCTTCAGCTTCACCCAGGATTATTAATGCCTTTATAACTCATGTCCACTGAAAATAGAAAGACAGCTTGAAACTCTACCCTGAGCTAACCTCTGTGTTTGTCTCGAGCCTTGGGGAAGATCTGTCAGCCCTCTCCAGTGTTCAGCTCAGTCCCATGAGCAGTACTATGCGCGGGGTCAGGAGACAAGGTTGCAGAAGGAGGGCTGAATCAGGTGTAAAAGCTGCAGCAAAGCAAGTCTTTCTCTTTGTAACTCTGGCATTTCCTTTCCCTGTAGCAAGTCCACACGCAACACCATCGACTCTTCACTTCCCGACGTCACCCATCATCCAGCAGCCTGGGCCCTACTTCTCACACCCAGCCATCCGCTACCACCCTCAGGAGACGCTGAAAGAGTTTGTCCAGCTTGTCTGCCCTGATGCTGGTCAGCAGGCTGGACAGGTGGGGTTCCTCAATGTAAGGAAACCTCTTTTTTTCACTTTCTTTAGAAATATTAACCAAATGTAAAAATAACAAGGGGAGACCTTGTGACCATGTGACCTTGTGTTCTAATGTTGTGCTGACTGACTGAAGGCAAATGTCATATTTGTTCTAGATTGTGGGAAAGTTAACTTACTCTAAGAGTGAGTGGCCAGGGTTTAAAAACAGTGTTTGTATTAAGTTCGCCACTGTCAAGTTTATGGATATAAATCATCTCAAGGCTGAACTATATAACCTTCTAGTCTGTGGGCTGGTCATTCCACCTCCTGCATGCTAACCTAGGGCTCACACAGTTAACAAAATAGAAAGACCAAATAATTGTAAATAACGATTTGAGGTGGTGGGGAGAGGTAGAGGGATGAGGGGACACAGATGTTTCAGATCAACTAAGTTGATATTTTTAAAAATACAGTCTTCTAACACTTTAGAGCAAATTGACCAGCACTTGAACTCAAGATGCTAGAAGTACAGTTTATTGTGGTTTGTTGTTTCTGCAAGTAGTTGTCTTTCCCACTTATCTTTGTGTAAAGCTAAACAGTATGCAATAGCTTCAAATGAATGTTTTTGTTTTTTTCTCAAATAAACCAAATAATCACATTTGAAATAATATTCCAAACGTACAAGTGATTTCTTAAAATCACAAATTTTATCTCAAATATAGAACTAAATGTTTACAATGGATATCTATATCCCAAGGCCAGTAATAATAATAATGAAGGGTAAACAATGACCAGCATGAAGCAAAATGTGATTTTCCTTTTCTCCTCATAATCGCTCATGAAGCCACAGATTAGCCATAACTATTATTGGCTAATTTAGAAAATTATATCACAGTGCTCTATCACTGATTTTCTTCCCTTGCAGAAATACCTGATTCTGCATATCTGAGACAGAGCAGGCAGCTTTGACTAATGTCTGGTGATGTGTTAGCAGATACATTTCTGTCTAGACAACAAATCAATATGGCGCCTCTTTTCTTTTTGCTTGTGTACTCCTTTGCTTGGCTCATTCTGAAGCATTCACTTATGGACTTCTAGGCCACTCAGAAATCACACACAAGCAAGTTTGCCGGCAAGAAAGTGCACATTCTGACTGTCAGATGAGATAGTCTCTGAGGAACAATGCTAAATATGTCAGTGACTGTTGATGAGGGAGTGAGGCTGCCTGTGCAGAATTATGAAGCTTACACTTAAAATCCTGGGACACAGGGCCTCCCCCAGCTGAGTTTTGATTAGGGACTGTGGCCTAAATAGAGCTCTCACTGTTGGTGAATGGTATCGCTGAGTCTGGGGTCAGAATGGCACGTGGGAAACCATGAGAGAACTGAAGTGACCACAGCATCAGGCATCTGACTTTCAAATTTCTAACTTTATTTAAATAGTCCTGACATCATCCTGTATAATTGTCAAATGCCCAGTGTTGCAGTTTGATCAACATTTTAAAGGGTTTAAGGTGGGTCTCCTCATGGGACTATTTTGAAAAACTTGAAAATAAAATGGATTTTATTGCTTTCTTCAGAGGGAAACTTTCTTTTGTGAAAGAGCTGTTATTTGGTGGTTCTAACATCAGGTGGCCAAATAAATATGACTCTTATGGCATATGATTATATAATTTAAATCAAAATTAGAAGTGATATTTTTTCCTCGCAGAATTTTGACAGCTGAATTCTAAAGTTTCTGTGCCTGATGTTATACAATATGTGAAAGAAATTTATGTTCATTTAACATACTTATTAAATGCTATATAATAATAACTTTGAAGCATGAGAATTTTTTTTGTCTCAAAGACGTATTTAGGAAACTTCATTATATCTATATAAATAGACATGATGGAATAATTCTGCAATCTATAAAGCACATATTAAATAAATATTTAATAATCATAAGACTGATGATGAAGGTAGCAGCTAAGACAGAATCAAAACATTCTAAGGAAAAGTTGGCGGCTCATTTCACAGAACCAGGATGCAAAGAAGGTCGGAGTAATCCAAGAGATAGGTTTGGGATGCATTGAGCATGTGTGCCTAAAACTGTACTTTTGTGGAATACCTTAAGAACAGCCCAACAATTCTTCATCCGTATATTCTTATGGAGGAATCCAAGCAGCTAGAATACTTAGTAATTTACGTAGGTGCCTAATGATCTTTTGTTTCAGAAGCAGCTAATGGTTCGTCTCTGTTTCTTCTTTTTCTTGTGCGTGTCTTGTTTGGTTCCACCCTCACAGCCCAATGGGAGCAGCCAAGGCAAAGTGCACAACCCATTCCTTCCCACCCCAATGTTGCCACCGCCGCCGCCACCACCAATGGCCAGGCCTGTGCCTCTGCCAGTGCCAGACACGAAGCCTCCGACCACATCAACAGAAGGAGGTGCAGCCTCCCCAACCTCACCGAGTAAGTATGGATGAGATGAGGCGCCGGTCACTTAGAAAAGCGCTATGCACTTGGATCCACCCCAGGCTTGGTAACTCACTGCATGGGCTCTAGTGATAGACAGAGATCTCCAGCAATGGTTGTAGACTAAGTTTGCAGAGCCAAGACCAGATCAGAGTGAACCCCACCCTAGGGTACTGTCAGGCACTCTAGATGTGAAAATGACTGGGTGTTGGGTGGATAGGATGGTGTAACCACATGCTCAAGACAGAAATCAAAATATGAACTATTAAATTTTGCATATTTTTTGAGTGGCTTTGAATGCTGTCCTCTTGATCATCAAACAGCATCTACTTGCATGATTTCTTATTGGCAAAAAGTTCCTCATACTTCTGGATAGGCCTGCCTTCCAGTAACTTACAGCCCAAAAGAAATGTACTTAATGAGGTATAAAGATTATACACCTCATACATCAAACAGGAAAAAAGATTCTTAGATCACAGTAACAATTGAAAGGTGTGTACACTGAGCGTTTGCAGGAGGCGGAGCCTGGCGGAAAGCCAGAGCTGAAGCCGGCCTCACATGGCTGGACCAGCAGGGGAGGAGGCAGGAGATGGGAAATGGAAAGAGGGACAGCTCTCGGCTCTTCTCTGAGTAGTCTGGGAACATGGGGTCAGACAACCAGAGTTTCAAAACCTTTTTAGGTGATGAGAATAATGACTTGATGAATTAGAGGGAGAATGATTCTCCAGGTATTTCCTGATAGTTTAGAGATGACAAAGGGATAGAAACAGCTCTAACACAAATTGACGTTTATTAGTACCTGGAACAATATCAAAAAGAGTGATGGCTGGAGGCAGAGTTCCCAGGTGATGCATGGACTACCTGTCGTTGGCAGAAGGTGTGATTAGCACCTTCCCTAAAGCTTCACAGAGGGATAAAAGTGTAGGAAAGGATAGGAACTGTGATGGTGACCCTAAGGAGGGGAGGTCTTCAAGGAGATCTTTGAAGGAGGTGAGACAGACTGGGTGCAGGGAATCTACTGAGGGGAAAGGTTAGAGCAGACCAGGGAAGAAGTGTGAAGATCAAGAACCTGAGCAGCAGTAACAGAAGTTGAATGGAGGGGAGCACAAGGAGAGATGTTGTGTAGACATAAACTTTGGGATTGGACAGCCATTTAGATGAGTGTGGTGAAGGATGCCCAGACTACTCAGGCTCCTCACTTTCAGTGTTGGGAACAGAATGGTATTAGGTGCAGAAGGGAAAGGGCCAACGAGCAAATGAGCTTCTGTTGACACTGTGTTCCTTGAATTAATTCTGGGGACACTGAATCCAAAATGTTTGGAGTCCGTCATGGACATGTGTCTGAGGGTGAGTTTGGGGTTATCTAGTATTTGTTAATTTTGATAATGCCCATAGAAATGAGGTGCATTGTGCATAGATTCTGGTTTTATAGCAAAAAGATTGAGGATCCAGGGGAAATTTTGGAGAGACCTCCTTCTCTTGGTAAGAGGTGGTTCAACACGTGACAACAAAGGAGGAAACCCTGAGTGCCTGATGACATAGGAAGCAGGCTGGGCTTGGCCTACAGATCTTGGAAACTCAGAAAAGACACAGAGGCTGTAGGTGTGTCCTGTTTATTGTGTATTAATGTAACATCTTCAAACAAGGCAGAAAAATCACCATCCCCAAACTCTAGTTAAGTCTCGTCACAGGGACATTGGCATACAGTCTGGCAGCCGCATACTCACTGTGTGCTGTGTGAGCCTCTGCATGCTGCTCTCCTGTTCATCTTCTCCCTGTGTGTGCAGGCCGAGGACAGTCCTTTGGAAGCCTTGTAGAGGAGTATTCTACCTGTTGTCTGTAAACATATCCTCACCTCCATGGTCCTTCTCTCGTGCACCCATGGTGCATTTTCCACTAGTGGGGTTGGGAAAGCGGAAATACCACGTGCAACTGTTGAAGTCTGAAGGATAGGGACTCAAATCCCCACCTTCCAAATTCCCAGCTGTGTTTCTCTTTGAGTCACAGTTTCCTCAGCTGTAAAAATGCAGTAATCATACTACCTGATTTATGTGAAATCAGCCTTGTTAAGCACCACCACCAGATGAATGGGAGCACTTTATCGTCTGCAAAACTCTTCCCCAGAGGAAGGCTCCAGGCCTGGGTAAAGTCAAATGTGTCCGTGGGACAGGCAGAGTCTGCTCAGCTCCTGCCTTTGGGGCTTCCTCCTGGACTCCTCCAGGGGCTCAGTCAGGTGCCTTGTGTGAGAAGACACGCGTCGTCCTGTGGGCCTGGCCTCAGGCGTTCTTTCAACATTATGGGGAGAAGTGTGGGGTGGGGGGCGGGTCTTGGCACATCCAATTCGTATGGTTGCATGTTTGTTAGAACAGTGTGTAAAGGTTTTTGGAAAAAGCAGAATCACAGGAGAGAGGCCTGAAGTTTGATATAGGTAATTTGATGCTTACTTTTTGAACCATAGGCTTTTAGGAATGTAGACTAAACAGAATGTTCTACTGATGACATAGATTTTTATCATCATAAATTTTTGCCCTTGTTTCTAGGCTTTTCTGGGGTTTGCTGAATTCATAGTAATATGTTGTTTCACAGCAATATCTGGCCTTGCTGTCTTTTACTTCATTAATAAAACAATGATAGTCTGGGAGTAATTGATAGCACAGGAGAAGACTCTCAAAATAAAAATATCAAAGTCCACTGGTCCACACTGGGAAGAGATTTAAGGACCCCCACAAAAAGTTCTCTTCCATGCCCTGATTTCTCAACCAATTGATAAATAAAATACAAGAAAAAGTCAGATGGGAGACGTGACAATCACCTATACTAATAGAGAACGTAGTTTGTAACTCTGGGTGAATGGGCTTCCCGATGCTGAACCCCCAAATCACACAGACAAATCTACCCAATCACTGGCAGTGCTGGACCACAGCAGGCCTTACCAAGTGGGAAGAGGAGCTGTGCCACTTCACTTACTCAGCTTTCATATTTTATGCACCTGCCATGGGCCAAGGACTGTGTTAGCTGATTGAGATACAGAGATGATTAATCCCTGCCCTAAATAAATGTGGAATTTACTGAGGGAGACAGCTGGCAAACGGGTACAGGAGGCCTTGGAGGGAGCTGGGTCCAGCACGGGCCTCGAGAGCAGATTTCTTTGGAGAGGGTGACTTCTGAGCTGTTTGGTAAGGGTGACACTCTGGTGTTTCAAGTCTAAGACAGAAGGTAGAACTTTTCTTCAGAAACCAGCTTGGGGGGTATCTAAAATTAGATTACCACTAGATAAAAATTTAGGAAAAATATAGTTTTATAAATTATATGCTTTCTTGGAAATTAAACCCCAGAGTGGTTGGTCCTGTGTATCTTTGTCCAGTTTGTTAGAGCTCAACTTCAGCAAAAAGAAACATCATGACGGGGTATGTTAAGTGTAGATGTTCGGCATCCCAACAGGATGTCCAAAATAGAGGCTTTTTTCAAAAACACTAGTTGACTAACCCAGAACAGCCTTTTCTGTCTAAGGGTTTGAAGGTGACTTGCAATAAAATAAGATTTAAAAAACAAAAGCTGGAAATCATGCCAAGGGTGTCCTACATGACCAGCTCTCCCAGGCCTCAGCTCCCTTGTTTGCTACTGGGAGTGACACTACCTGCTCCACCCACCATTGCAGGCAGACCGTCAGGCTGAACTGGGGGCGGATGTGCGGTGCTGCAGACATCTTAAGAGTCCAAGCATCGTATTTAATATCACATTATAATGAAATACAAATAGATGCCAGCCTAAAGCAGAGTGTGTATTTTTTAAACTAATCAGTTGCCTCTGGCAGCAATGCTCAACAGTGCAGCTGTGGCCAGAAACACAGGGGTAAAGCAGATTTCGGAAAAAATTTGCTTATGAAATAAGTACATTTTAATGAGAAAAATCCTCACCAGTGCCCTAAAAACCAGGGGAGTCGTGGTGGAGATAACAGTTCTGATCTCTTAGGGAGAACTCCTGGGCTGATGATTTGTTTGGAGAAAGACTGATGGACTACACCAGGTCTCTGTGGGAGACCACGATGGACAGAAGGGGTGACCTGGAGGAGGCATTCACGAGGGACGTGTCCCGTTCCTGATGACTAACTACCGTGTGGGTTTAGATACCCAGTGAGAGAATTTCCTCTTTCACTCGTTCCGTAATAGCTGTTGACCATCCACCATGTGCCAAGCAGTTTTAGGTGCTAGGATACTGCAGAAAATGAGAGAGAGAGAAGATCCCTGATCTGATGGAGCTTTTCTTTTAGAGAGGAAAGAAAGATAGTCACCCAAGTAGTGAGTATAATAGGTAGGCCTGATGTCAGGTGGGGAAGTATAAGTGCTTCATAGGACACTAAGTGCCAGGGGCTGGGAGTGGTGGGGGTGAAGGCCGTCTGAGACCTGACGGCGGTTGGAGGGAGCCTGGGTCCGTGGGAGAAGAGCTTTCTGTGAGAAGGAGCAGCCAGTGCAGCCTGGCACATCTGAGAAGAGCCGAGAGGCCCATGTGTGTGTGTGAATGTGAGTGCATGAGGAGAGGAGCCAGGTCAGAGAGGACAGCAGAGTTTGGGAGCCAGGGCGAGGCAGTAATGCTGGTTCTTGCAGGCCCAGTGAGGACTTCGCCAGTGCTCCAGTGAGATGGGAGCGGAGGAGCGACAAGGACCAAGGTTTAACACATGCACTTTGACCGCTCTGTTCAAGATAGACTGCAGGGGCAAGAGTTACGCGGGGAGACAAGTTAAGACAGTGTTTTTGTTTTCTAATCAATAAATATCATGCATGTCTTCTACTCTTCTACATGCCGCCACTATCCTAGGCACAAGGTATGCAAAAGTGGAAAAAACACATGCTCCCCTTTCCTGTGGACAAACAATAATCAAAGTGTAAGTCAGCAGTAAGTTAGGGACCAGAAAGAGCAAAGTGTAAGTCAACCAGTAAGTTAGGGACCAGAGAGATCAAAGTGTAAGTCAACAGTAAGTTAGGGAGCAGAGAGTACAGTGGAGGAAACTAAGGCCAGGCTGGAGGTGGGTTCCACTGCAGCTGTCCAGGCCAGAGGCGCTAATGGGCCACCCAGCTCGGGTTGGAGGGGGATGAGAAATACTGGAAAGATAGAGCTGACAGAATTTGCTGACGTGTTAGATGTGGGTTGAGGGAAAAATGAGAGAAATCAACGGTGGCTCCTAGGTTTTGACCTGAGCAACTGGAAGGATGGAGTTACCGTGAACTGAAATGGGAAAACTCTGGGAAGAGCAGTTTTGGGTCAGGGGTGGGGATCAGAGTTTGGTTTGACCAAATTATCTTTGAGATGCCTATTAGATACGTTACTGATGAGACTAATTCTAACAACCTCTGACCTATGGCAACTCTTTGCAGTTTACTGAGCTTTTCCACGTGCATTGTCTCATTAATTGAGAAGGGGCCCCTTTTCAAAGGTGTAATGTAATGAATGGTGTTCCTCAGAGTCCTGAGGATGACAGCTCAAGACTAGGAGAAATCTCTCATGATATTTGGTTCTATTGGTGGTATGATAATGCAAAATGCACTATTCTTTTCCTTAATTAGTAACACAAAAACTCAATTTAAAATGCATAAAAATGCACATAATTTTCTCCATGCCTTCTTAGCCGTGAGGCTTTGATTGTTCAAAACTAGAATTCTGTTAAAATAGGAGCGTGTAATAAGGAGTTTCCTTTATTATTTATTTTTCTATCTCCAATGAATCTTTATATATATCTTTATATATATATATATATATATTCATTATATGAATGAAGATGAACCTGTTAACCAAGAATATAACAATAATCTATGACCAAATGGAAATGTTCTGGTATAATAATTAACATGTGTTGAGTGCTTTTTGGTTAGCAAAGCTCTTTACGCATATACATGATCTGGTCCTGGCTTCCTGAGACTTCTGTGGGGTCAGAATTTTATGGACAAGGAAGCTGAGGTTACTTTCCCAAGATTATGCTCCTTTGGTAGCCTGGTGGGGACTCAAGCCTGCTCTTTCTACTGCCTCATACTGTAGCTAAATAAAGTACAAAGCAGTAGGACATGATTTCTGGTTACTGAGGAGCCACAGCTGCCTGCTCATATCTGAAATTAGTAATAACAGCAGCAAAGTATCAAGTTTTACTAATGTGTCAGGCACTTCAAAAATTGTTTTTATGTGTATTATTTTGTTTTAATCCTCACAATAATCCTATGAAGTAAATACTTCCATTATTCTAATGGAGAAAGACAAGGCATGGCGAGATAAGACAGTGTTCTCAAGGTCACTCAGCCAGGTGTAGCAGCATCGTGACTCACCTTGAACCTGGAGTTCATGTGCTTGGCCAGAGCATCATAAATATCTTTGCTTTTGCCCAAAGCTTCCATATTTTTGCAGTGAAAACCCTATGGGAAAAATACAGAGGAAGATGTTAATGGTCATTTATGCTTGAGTGTGAACTGATTTCCGTTGCTGAGAGTAACTTGTATTATCAGGGAAAGGAAGAGACAGATTTCGAGGGAGAGAAGACAGTAACAGCAAAAAGGCACAAAAGAGGAGATGTTGCTAAAGGCAGATTTCCTTTGTTCTCTGGGCTCCCCAGAGCTTGGACTGTTGGTGAATACTTAGAAGAATTACTTTCTGAGTTTTCACCCAAATAATGACAGCTCTCCTTTTCACCAGCACTGTTTTCAAGTGTGTGACACATTGTTCTAATCAGTGATAGAGCTTAGAGCAAGTCAGTGAGTGACAGGCCACATCTACAGCATTTTTACATCTTTCAGAGAAGAACCAGTGGATTATTATGGGAATGAAAAAAAAGTTAGTGGTTTCCTTTCACAAAATACTTTTTACTACCGATACCTGGACTATTCCATTATTCTTTGCAAATATTTTAAATTTGAAAGAGTAAAAATTCACTCTTTGGTGTGCAGTTCTATGAGTTTTGATAACATCATGGATTCTTAGAGCCAGCACACAGGCAGGACACAGAGCGATTCCAAAGAACTCCCTCCTTATCCTCACTGACTCTTAAGTTAATGTCTGGTGTCATTCATGCCAGGGAAGTTATTTGACACTGATTTCAATTCCTCTACCAGAGCCGCTGCCATCCCCATTATATTTTAATTTTTTTTTTTTTTTTTTTGAGGAAGATTTGCCCTGAGCTATCTACTGCCAGTCCTCCTCTTTTTGCTGAGGAAGCCTGGCCCTGAGCTAACATCCATGCCCATCTTCCTCCACTTTATACGTGGGACGGCTACCACATCATGGCTTGCCAAGCCATGCCATGTCCACACCCAGGATCCAAACCAGCAAACCCCATGCTGCCGAGAAGCAGAACATGCGCACTTAACTGCTGCGCCACCGGGGCGGCCCCATATTTTAACTTTTTATATTCTTCTGAATTAGATAGTGAGTTATGTTAATAGTGGCATCTCATATTGGAGGAGGGAAAGAGATTATTCGGTGGATGTGTTGGGATAACTGAGTAACCTTCCAGGAAAAATAAAATTCCTTATACCAAATAAATTCTAACTGGAGCAGAAAAATATAACATAGAAATGTTAAGCTTTAAAATACCACAGGAAAATATGGGACAAATTTTTTTTATAATAGTGGAGTAAGGAAGGCCTTTATAAGGAATACAAAAAACCAGAATCCATGAAAGGAAAGACTAATAAATTCTACTCTAAAAATATCAAAGATTTACACGTGGAAAAAAACCCTGTAAACAAAGTCAAAAGACAAAAGAATAAAGTGGGGAAAATATTGGCAACACATGTGACAGAGGGCTAAGTTATCTACCATACAAGTAGTTTTCAGAGCAGTAAAAGAAAGACCAACAATCCAATAGAAAGACGTGAGCAGGCTATAGGAGTAGAGAGGTGGAGACAGTAGAAAGATGTCTTGCTCATGTAGCATAAAAGCAGTGCGGATTAAAACTTGAATGATATTTTTACCCATCAGATCAGCAAAGATCAAAAAGTTTCTTGACACATGTTGGTGAGTATGTGGAGAACAGCACCCTCCCACACTGTGAGACAGCAGTAAAGTGGTCCACCTCTTGAGAGGACAGTGTCGTTTTTCATATATATAAACTGTATGTATATATATGATTCATATATATAGTTTATATATGTGTATTTAGTCAAATACATCAAATTTAAATATAAGCTATGCATATAGTTGGACATATGAGCAAAGATGTACGTCAAATATTCGTTAAAACATTGATTATAATAAAAGATTGGCAATAACCTAAATATCCACCAATATAATGTACATTAGGAGCTATTTAAAAATAGAGAGACAGGTCTATGTGAATTCATGGAATAATCTTTGTGTTATATTAAGTCAGCAAAGGAGAGTTCTAAGAAGTGTGTATGGCATACTACAATGTAGTGGGACATTTGATTGTGTGTTGAAAGATGGAAGCTGGTTTGTTGGGGGTTAGCTCTTTGGTACCTTATCCAATAAGAATGAAAGATATTATTGTTTTAAATCCTCCTTTTATATCAAAATATAATGATTTCTTTGTTTTTTAAAATATCTATCTAATGATCTAAAAATCTTTTTTATACCTCAGTCGTTATAGAGACCAAACCTCACACTTGGGGGCGGGGGGCCTGTAAAATCCTTGGCAGTCCTCATACATCTAGCTTTTAGCTGTACTCACCCGCGCTCCAGTGTGGTAGGAAAATGTGTACTCTCTCTGGTCAAGAGTGGTGACCTCTGCCCTTGCAGATGGTGTGGAGTTCCGTGCAGGGTCAGCACTTTCTTGCACAGTCGTCGTCTGCTCACAAGTTCTGCTTTAGGGACCGATTGAATACGAATGTACATGTACTATCTTAAATCATAATTCTTCCTTAAATGCTTTCTGCAGAGTATTTCTACTTTGTGTGCAACCCAACTTTTTAATGTTTAATTTGCAAAAAAAACCAATAATTATTGAAAATCAGGCACTTTGATAGGTATTTTCGTATGCGTTACCTTAGTTGCATTTAATTATTGTTATAAATCTGCAAAATTGGAATTGTCAGCCCTCTTTTGAAAAATGAAACAGAGACTGAATCCAGACTCAGACCTAGGTCTGTTGGATTCTGAAGCCCAGAGCTGTCCTCTACCAGGACACGTGCTGTGTTGAGAGAGACTATCCAGCACCTTTCCTCTGAGAGTCCTGAGACGCTCCATAGAGGATTTTTATATTATTCCAACAGTAGCAGACTCTTGGGTGCGCTGAACTGGACAAACACAGAGAACAAGAGCTGAGAGATGGGTGTTGTGGGGTGGGGACGAGGCCCTCGGGCAGCAGTGAACCCTTTGTTTAGGGCAACACCTTCTCAGGTCTTGGTTTTGCCTCAGCTCTTTTACTTTTTCAGATGACAGATGAGTTTTAAGGTTTTCTTTATAAAGTTAATATATGGCAGTGTAGGGAACTTGAAAAATAAATAAAAATATAAAAAAGAAAACCATGTTCTCCTATAATCAACTGCTCACATAATCAACAATAATGGGTCTGGTTTTTCCCCATTTTTCATTGCATGTTTATGTGTGTATTTGTGTATATATGTACACACACATAAGATGATTGTGACCTACTGAATGTAATATTTTGTATGCTATTTTTAATTAGTATTTTACATCTTATTTCATTACAAAGTTAGGAAATATGATTTTAAATAATTTTTACTTATGCCCCTACTATAGGACGTTAACTTTTGTCCCAACCTATGGAATATGCTCCAGCATATCACTGAACAAATATTTTTGTCCCCAACTTGAATAATTTCATTAGGATAGATTTCTAGAAGTAGAATTGCTAGTACACACAGTATGAATATTCCTCTTGATGCCCGTTAACAAATTGCTTTTCAGAAAGGTTATGTCAGTACACCCTCACAGATTACTTATGAGTCTGACCATAACATTAACCCTTGAGAGGTTTGAGTGTTGTTTTTTTAAATTGTTGGAAAGCAGATATCTTGCTGTAATACCCTTAATCAGATATTGGAATCAATAGTCCCTGATTGGATGATTTTAGCATTTTTCTTCAATTGTTTTAATATAAAGTACAGTGAAATTCTGGGGATTTCTTGTCTTTTTGGCTATGCTTCTCCTTAGGGGTCACTCTCTGCATGGCTCCTATGGAGAGAGTAGCCTGTTAGACAATCACAGCAGGGTGAGGCCTTAGTTAAAGGGCTAGCAGTATTGGAGTAAATAATGTTTATTATGCTGGACTCTTTGTATATGGAGGCTCAGAAAGATTAACTGGCTTGCCAAGATAACATTTCTAGTAAGAGATTGATGGATTCAATCCAGGATTTTCTGTTTCTAAAATTCATTTTCTTTTGACTACATTGCACTGCCACAAAAATAGAAGTATTATTTGGGGTTTTCAGTTTCCATTTGTGTTTGTTTTAGTTAAGATTAAAAATTACTGGAAGGTATTTAAAAATCACTCGTAATCCCACTCTTCAGAGATGATCACTTTCTGTGCGTATTTTAAACATAATTGATCATGATCTATGTGTGCGTACATATATGTGTGTATATACATATATACAGTTTTGTAAACTTATTTCATAATATATACATGTGATGTCATTATTATTTTAAAACATTTTTAATCACTGCAAAATATTCCAACATATGGATGAAGCATTAACTTATAAGTTGGTTCCAGTTTGTTGCTCTTATAAGTAATGCTGTCATGAACATCTTGGAGCACAAATTTTACCTGAACTTGAAGTATTTCTTGACGATAAATTCCCAGAAGTAGGTTTTCAGATTTATACTGCCTTTTGAGAGGCTGCACAAGCTCCCTCTTGAAAGAGGGAGGGATCCAATATATTGATCTAAGTTTCTTTTTTTTAGTAAACCTCAGCTGAATTCAGAATTTATTCCCTGTGGCTGTTTAATAGAACTTTCACCTGTGCCTACGCATATATGTTACTGCTTCTGATCAACAAATATGTTCTATCAATTGGACAACATAGCATACACAGAAAAATAAATGACAGCTATCGAACTCAGATTAGCCATCAGAAATCAGTTTAAATGAACTGAAACAAGGCTGTATTCTTACCCTTTGAAGTTATTATGAAAAAGAACATTATGGGCAGTTTTAATAGACTTTATACAGGAAGCACTCCTTGTGAAGTCACACAGATTTTGGTAACATAAGGTCAAAGTGTTGCCAGGTTACAAGTTGCTCTGATCCCCGTTCTCTCTGTGTGCACGCGTGAATTGTCTCGTACCTTCCTTTCTGCATGTTTTACCCCAAATCACAGTGTGGCTGGAGCCCCCATTCCTTCTGAGGACCCTAAATAGAGGCAGAAACACCAGCGGAGCAAAGCCTCTGGCTGAATTGATTCTTCTCATGATTTCTCTGAACTGCTAGCAGATTAGACCTGTCTCGCACATTGTGGCTGTTTGTGTTGAGTAATGCTAATCTATTAAAGTTAGGATTCACGTGCTTTTCAAGAAGAAAGCTCATGGGTATGTTGTTCCGTAATAGCTTACTAGTGATAGGTAGGCTTTAGTCTCATGCCCTGAGGGCTGTGTCTCTTTCTTTGTGGGTAACTTGTTTGTAGAGACAGAAGATCTCAGAGATAATAGAACAAGGTAACTGACTGCACAGATGGGATCAAAATATGGGAATTCAGTGTGGTTATCTTCTAGATTCCAAACATCTGGATGAAAACTGCCACAGCCATCCCGTCACGTGGGATTTCTAACCCTCTGAGTATGGGCTGTGTGTCAGCAGAAGCTGAGTGTCTCCTTGGCTGCGTAAGGGTATTAGCAGGGCTAACCCAGGCCCTGCAGACTTGTCGATAATGATGGGTTTCTGTGAAGGAGACACACTCCAGTATCCTCCAGCATTTCTTTTGTCACCCTGCAAGAAATGGTGCTATTCAGGTTCCTAAATGACTTCAGTTATGATGGGTTTCATTTAGAAATTAGCCAATCTAGTTTCTAACAGTTTCTGCACTTTTTACGAGTGAAAGTTTTCTCACAGGGCCTTTTTCTTTTTTAACATAGCATGATAGTACATTTGAGAAGACTCCAGAAACTATTTCAGTTAGGTATTCCGTCACCTCCCTGTTTCAGTTTGTGACTGGGTGCGTTCTCAGCACTTTTTCTTCACTGTCAGTGTCACTGATACACAGTTGGAGCGACACACAGCACCTGTTCAAGTTTGCCTTCCTAAACTCGTTTTGATTACTTCTGTCCCATAGCTAACATGTCTCTCGACAGGTAGTAGAGTCACCGTGAGACTATTTGGAAAGAAATAGAATTTCTGACTGTTTTAGAGGAAAATCCCCACCTGTGAATATGTCTGAGTTTCTGAAAACAAGGGAACAAGTGAAGTGAAATACATATTGGTATTTGAGATACGAAGGGGAAGATTTAGAGCCTGGGGGTGTCTAGTTGTCTTAATGGTGTTCAGAATAGAAATTTGATATCTATGTTTATTTTATAAATTGTTTCTTCCTTAAAAGAAAAATTCGGTAGACTTTCTCCTCCGTTTTCAAACATTCAGGTCTCCGACCTGCAGTTTTGCCTCCCTTGCCGTGTGGCACTGAAGCGTGCAGCGTCATCTCTTTCCCCACTTCTTGCGCCCAGCTCCTGCCTCCCTCCCTGGGCTTGGGCTGCCACCTCTATGGGCCCCCACCTGTCAGAACCCAAGGACCAACACGTCTGTGATGGCCATGGCTTCTGCCGTCCGCATCTCCGTAAAGCTCGTCCTGTCCCCTGCCACGTGTCACGTGTCTGTCCTTTTATATTTTTTCAACACTCACATCTTCGTTTCCTGTGCTCATCTCACCCATTAGATTCTAACACGTTGAGGATAGCTGTGCATCCTGCTCACCTTTGTATCTCCTGTGATGCTCAGTACAGAGCCTGGCACACAGCCAGTGTCCGCCAGAGATGCACAGACAGACGGATGGAGAAGGGATGTGGGTGTGTCACGAGTCTCTCTGAGGTGCACCCCAGAGGTGACCTGGTGGGGTTCAGGGTGTGAAGAATGGCGCTCCCACCTTCCCCATGGTTGGAGTATGATGGAGGGAGCGCCTCTCTTTGGACTCCTGTGCGATTGTTGGCCAGCTGCGGGTTGAGGGGACATCGTTGCCTCCCATGTCTGGAGGTAAATTCAGAGCTCAGGGCTCGCCAGGCCTCTCACCTTTTCTTTTCTGCCAGGTGCCCCATGTGTCATTTGCCCCCTGGCTACTGTGGAAGAGCCGACCACAGCCCTGCTCAGTCAGGTCATCCCAGGCTGATGACCACTCGCCGGTGGGCGCTAGAAGGGCTCGTCCAGGGCAGCCGTCCTCTCGCACCCATGCTCCATACAGCAGCCCGCCCACACGTCCTCCCTCCCTGCCTTTCCATGATCGCACATTTCAGCACTTAGCCTGACCCAGACCTCGACTCTGTCTGCCTGCTCCAGACGCGCGATGCAGACTCACATTTTCTCATTTGTCTGACTTGAGTGATTTTATTGATAAGGTTTTTATCTGAAAGAAACATCAACTGACATTTGTACAAATACTTTAACATCTTGATATCCTCTTCTTCAGTCATATTTTTCTCAAAAACAGGAAAGCTCCAAGCCTTTTTGTTCAAAACAGTTTGGCCACCTTTGTAACACCATAGTCAGGTAGGACTGTGGGGCGAAGGCCGTTAAAGATTCCCAACTGATTGATCTGGGATTACCGCACTTCCTTTGTCTAGATGCATCCCTCATTCCTTCTTATTCAGAAAAAGGAAAAAACAAAGCAAAACCTGACACCTTGGGAACATGAAAGTCGGCCTCTGTCTGCTTGCAGGCGGGTAGTCACATGCACTTCTGGGGACACTGGCCGAGCTCTTGCAGGGACACCTGCACTGTCAGGAGGGACAGTGCTTGTGGGCGATCTCTGCCAGTCTTCCTGCCCTCCCCACGGCCCCCAGAGACAGAGTCCCCTTAAAACTATTGCTCATAAAGAAAGAGAATGCTCTTGAACCATTCCTCAACTGCTCACCCTGAGGCAGGCCCTGTGTTGCTAAGTGAAGGGTTATAGAATTAGCAATGCATATGATGCATGAAAATACAGAAGAATGGGGTTTTCTGGATATGAGGTCGAATTCTGGTTTGAATGTTGATACTTAAACCACTGTGGGTAAGGCCACACTAAGACTCTTGGATGATATGAAGAAAGACATTACAAAGAGGAAAAATATGAGCAAATTAGTGCAAATAAGACCTGGTGGAAGCTTCTTATAGGAATGTTCTTCTATAACATTAGGAAAATGGTCTGTGGCGATATTGCTCATGTAGGTAAAATGGCTGCTAAAAAAGAAAACGTTTCTGTTTCAGACGCAGCCAAATAATAACTTGGTTTCTAATAGTCGTGTTTGCCATGAGGACCTTTACAATGAGATTATATAAGCAAATCGATTCCCCTGTTGACTTTATCAGAAAATTATCAAATATCCCTGAGCCTTCCCTCTAGAATCCTCAAAAATGCCCACAGTAATCTTCACAGAAAGTTATTTTCTGGATTTCCTGATTTCCTGAAGCTCTTGCTGCAGCATTTGCTTATTGAAGTTGTAAGGCAAGAACTATAATTAAGAAAGATGTGAATGTGGTATCATGGCATAGTAAACACAGTTGTGTGTAATTAATTACCACATAGCCCCTTTACCTGATTTTGTATTCGTGTTGAAAGTTCCTAACTGTGCATGTATAATTGATTCATTATGCTATATGTGGTTGTTTTAATAAAAAGTGTCAGTTGAGGTTTTTGTTCAACAGCGTAACTCCCGTATTCCACTGTTTCTTTGGGAAAATCAAGTTCGCTTATGTCATATCATTTTTGGAACTACGTCCTGTTGTAGGTGAACGCTCTGCCTGTTGTAGCTATGATAATGGAAGATGAGTCAGAATTTCTCTCTTCCTTCCCTTGTTTTTCCTGTGTCCTTGATTTTTCCCAGAAGCTGGCTTTCTATAAAATAAATTTCCCTGGGCACCATTTGTTCCATTCGGTAACTTGGGTACTTAGAGATTCCCAGATTTCTGTAGTTGTGTTATCCTTTTGAAAAAAAAAAAAATGCAGACACACTGCCATCTCTCTCACCATTGCTCTCTTTTCTAAAAACCAGAATAAATGTTGGAGCAGTTTCAGTAACCCGTAAGAGCACAAAAGGCCTGCTGAGGTGTTTTGAAACTAGGACTGCAAGGCTTGTCTTGTGATTGAAGAAGAGAAAATATCCAGCTGTTAGCCTCCTAATAATTTTGAGTAGCTGAGTTATTTGTGTGCTAACCCTTCTTTCAAATGGAGAAATTTAGGTCTGGCAGAAATAGAGAATGGGATGTTATATAAACCTTTCCAGATGTAGTAAACTTGCTGTGGTCAGTGGAGAACTATCTTCACACAAAAAGGAAAAGCAGAAAGAATGCCCTGTATCCCAGGGTCGGTCAGCACGCCCATGTCTGCTGTCACCGACATGTTAGGATGTCGTGGGAAGTCCTACTGCCTGTCTACAATACAATGCAGGTGATGCTCGCAGGTCTGCCAGGACCTGCAGGCCAAGGACGCGGGTTCAGCCTCTGTCGCCGGTCACTTAGCACCTTAGTGTTTTCTTCATGCCTTTTTGTTCTTTCTCAACCTACCTACCTAGTCACCTGTGACAGAACGCTTTTTTCTCTTAATCACTAACAGGTTTAACAGGTTATTTCATCTACTAGCTTCCTCCTCCTCTCTCCCACATCCTCTTTGTGCCCTAGGAGCAGGCAAATACTATGCCAGTAATTATAGTCCATCATTTTCAACATATAACTTTCTGTTGAGACTTCTTTTTTTTTTTTTTTCCTTTTTCTCCCCAAAACCCCCCGGTACATAGTTGTATGTTCTTCGTTGTGGGTCCTTCTAGTTGTGGCATGTGGGATGCTGCCTCAGCGTGGTTTGATGAGCAGTGCCATGTCCGCGCCCAGGATTCGAACCAACGAAACACTGGGCCGCCTGCAGTGGAGCGCGCAAACTTAACCACTCGGCCACGGGGCCAGGCCCTGTTGTGACTTCTTAAAGCATATCAAAGTAAAGGCTAAATGGAGGCATCAATAAAGAATATTTTACTGAGCTTTTAAAAAGTTAAATTTGCCCCATACCAGTGAGTGAGAGGCACATACAGAATGGCTAAATGCAGAGGTATTTCTCAAATCTGCTCAAGTTACTCTGACATAGGATAGGCTAGGGAGGAAGTCACTAGATTCACATTGCTAGACAATACAACACCTCATACATTGAGATCATTGTATCGAATGCTATTATCGGACAAATGCTACAACAACACAGAGTTTCTTATTAATAGACGTCAGTGGACCCTCCTGTGCATCCTGTGTTCCGTGCTGGTTTAACACAGCCACAGATCTGTGTGGGTGACCTAGCTCTTCCCAAAGATGACCAACATGACTTGGGCCAGATTGGTGGAAATTTTATCTCTAGATGTATTTAACAAGGGGAAAAGAAGTTGGAGCAGTTTTCTATAAAAGAGAAAATCAAAGTAAGAGAAACAGATGATGTCAATAAGGGAAAAAAAAATCTGGCAAAGGAATTTGATATTATTCCCTCAGTCATCTGTGTTTTTAAAAATAGCAAATCTTTTTCATCTTTTAGATGATGTGTGTAGAATTAGTCCAAAAATCTTAGGCTTTTTACAAGTATTGTTAAGAAATTTGAAATTAAGCAATAGTCGATCTAAAAATTCTAGTACAAGGAAAGAATATAGATAAATCATTGGAGTTGTGGTAAAGAAATGAATTGTAGGACACCCAAAAAATAAATTGTCCATTTGGATTTATGAGCTAGTGAAACACCAAAGCCACTGAATTTTTTCTCCCTAAAGTAGAGCGAAGCTCTTAAATATAAATAGAAAAACCAGCAACGAGACTTCCGTGTGCTATGAATGGGAGAGTGAACTGAAGTGTGGTACCTGAGGTTCCAGTGTCACATCTTGGCTTACACGGGCTCTTGAGTTTGTGCCTAAATAGAGGGGTTCCAGCCTGGGAAGATGACAAATGGTAATATTTTAAGCACATTTTGTGCATCATAAAGATTCTGGACACTCTACTGGTCCTATAAAGACAGCCTTTTCTAAATGGTTTTCCACCTCCTTTTTGGAGAACCCATTAATTCCTTCTATAAAGACTCCTCTTGGATGTTTAGCTTTGGAGGCACAGGAACACTTTATGATTTTTAGGAGTGTAATAGTCTGAACGGCAAGGTTGTTCAAGAAACTGCTTCCCTCCCTTTCTGCCTAATTTCTTTCTCCCTGTGCTCCAAAGACTAGGAGATCTCTGTCTGACCAAGAGCTCGTATTTAACTCAGAAGGCAGATCCTGCATGTTCTCATTTGTCTGATGGAAGGAGAGAAGAGCTCGTCTGAGCACCAGTTTGACACTGTTTTACTCTGGCAGTCTTCGGAAGCCAACACCCTCTCCCTCTTGACTGTCTAAAATGCCCTTGCTAGCCAGGTCCCTTTGCCAGCTACAGCGTTTGCACATTTCCTTGTTAATCAGCTGCGTAGGCTCGGAGACTGTGTGTTTTGGTGTTGTTTGTGTGTGCAATCTCGTGCTGCTTCCTGAACGCATGTGTCCCTTCCCTTCACAGCCTACTCGACACCCAGCACCTCCCCCGCAAACCGATTCGTCAGTGTTGGACCACGGGATCCAAGCTTTGTAAATATCCCTCAACAGACACAGGTGGGCCGCTCTCCTCTTTTCTGTATGTGGTGCAGCTCGTTTTATTCATCAGGTGCACTGTAACCTGTCTGTTGGCACAGCAGGCTGCCTGTCCCAGCCCCTGTCGGTCCCCTCTCCCCCCAGCCCCACCATCCCGCCCTTCAGCCATGTCCATGTGTTCTCAGAAAATGTTGCTGCAGTTTTTCTTTCTTGTATTGGAGGGGTAGAAGAGGAGGGCTTCTGTGCCAGAACCGCTTTTGCTGTGGCAGGAAAGGCTTCTCAATGTTAGGTGGTGTGTGCTCCCTCCTCTAGGAATTCCTGTCTCTAGAGTGAGCCGGCGGGAGGAGGCCCCACTGGAGGGGAGGCAAGCTTGGTTGCCTTTGACATCACTGTGCATGCTGGGAATGAGAGATCAGCCACTCTGTAGTCATTGTGGGGTCCCCAGCAACCTGGCAGACTTTCAGAAAGAAAAGATGGAAAGGTTTCCTGAGCCCTCTTAAGTTGCTGGTGTTGGTGCAGAAACAGGAGATGTTTGTTACTGGCTACACTGGCCACTGGGGAGCAAGGTGCAGTGAGATGGGAGGGGTTGTCTGTGAATATAATGTCATAGTTTGAGGTGACTGAGAAAAGAGTATGCCAGGACATTTAGAGCTTGTTTTTCAATAGATAGTTGGTGTTTTGTGCTAGTATAGGTCAAGGAGAAAAAATCTCTCTTAAAAGTTTTGGAATGGCTGCTCTTAACTGAGAAACAATGAAAGGTTTTTGGAGTTTAAGGTAGTGGATATAGAGACATTTAGAGGTTTGTTAAATAGAATTAGATTCAAGTTTTCAAAGAAACTACCCTCTAATGTCCTAATTAGAACATGACCATATTATAACTGACATAAAGAAAGTATTTTCTCTGTGAGGGGTTTGAAGCAGTTCTCCAAGATGTTTCGCACCTGGGCCTGAGTGTGCAAGCTCCAGACATGTAATTCAGAGCTGTTGGTCTGTCCGTGAGACTGTGGCTTGGTGTCCTGCTCAGGTGGGTTTGCCTTCCTGGGCCCATCTGCGCGCTCTATGGAGGGTTTTAGTTTTTGGCTGTGTCGGCAGTGCAAGTTAAACTGTCTCGCATCTGAAGCCTTCCTTCCACTGAAGCAGGTCCCAAGAGTAGAGCCTCAGAGGAGGCGTCTGGAGGAAAGGGAGCCCAGGGGAGGAGAAACCCCACTCTTGAACCCCGACTTCTGCTGTTTCTCCTGACTGGCGTGTACATGGCATCTGGGATTGACCTCTCCCATTCAGCACCCCCCATAAGATTGTTTATGTTTATCATTCCCTTTCCCATAGCTTCAAATACTGAACTGGTGAATTTGAAACTGAATGATTACTTAAGTGCATTAAAATAGAAGAGCATCATTTCATTTTGTACCTGGGTCAGGGTTCGGGTTCAGTGAGTCAGGAGAACTGGGGACAGTGACCCTGTGTGATGATTGCTTTGCTCAAAGCACTGTGTGCTCAGGCTGCTTCATAAGAACCTCAGAGTGCAGTTTGGAAACGTGCTGCTTGTGTTCCACATGGTGTTTCACGTAAGCTGCGAGTCCCAGCACTGCAGTTGTACCCCGTGTTCCGTTCAGTTGTTTCTCGACAATCAAAACATCTTCTATTCCAATATGGCTTTGTGCCACAAATGCCTTATTTAACCCAGAAATGGACTCTTCATGATGTTGACCACAAAAATTCAATTCTTAAAAATCCAGATTTTCCACACATCTGGATGAATGATGTCATGTAGACCCAATATTGGCATCTGGAACTGTATTTTTTTGGTTTCCATTAAATATTTGGCACTGTAGGACAACAGCTTAGATGTTCCTTATCACAGTGACACCTGCCACATTGGCCTGAAGGAAGCCGTCCCCACTCATCTCATGAGAAACTGTGCTGATGGAGTTACATTTTTCCCAAAGAAATATATACTGAGGTAAAAATTATGTACTCTAAATATTTTAATTTTAAGGTGTATGTATGGACTCTTCTTTTAAAAAAAGGAACTACTTTCTGGAGCCATTTAAAGTGTTAGACATGTATAGATATAGGTAATAAATATAATATACTTTAAAGAATAAGCTCCTTTTTGAGAGGACATCAGTTCATAAAAGGGATTTTTTTAAGGCATAATTTGAATGTGGCCTGCAGATTAATTTCCTAGGCAAGCTTGCATTTTTCTATATTGGTATTTCTCTTAATAAGGCATGAAATTTGTATTAATTGAATTACAGGAAAGGTTTTTCTGGGAAAACAAAATTTTACTTTCTGCCCTTGGAGAAGTACAAATTGACAAGTCACACGAGCAGATGCTTGAGCTTTATGGATGCAGAAGAGCGGCCCTGCCCATGAATCCACAAACCAGTGCTAAGTCGGACGGCCTGCTTTCTTTGAGGCCGTTGCTGGGGGAGGCCTCCTCAGGGCCCACAGCGCCGAGCCGCAGGAGCAGATGGGATACAGTCTGTTTTCCAGCAGACAGAACTTGAACTAGTAATGCATGGACTTTTTTTTTTTAATTTTTATTGAGATTATGATAGTTTACAACCTTGTGAAATTTCAGTTGTACATTATTCTTAGTCAGTCATGTTGTAGGCGCATCACTTCACCCTTTGTGCCCACCCTCCACTCCTCCTTTCCCCTGTAGCCACTAATCTGTTCTCTTTAGTTACATGTTTAACTTCCTCATATGAGTGGAGTCATACAGAGATTGTCTTTCTCTCTCTGGCTTATTTCACTTAACATAATTCCCTCAAGCTCCATCCATGTTGTTGTGAATGGGACGGTTTTATCCTTTTTTATGGCAGAGTAGTATTCCATTGTGTATATATACCATATTTTTTTTATCCAATCATCAGTTGATGGGCACTTAGGTTGCTTCCACGTCTTGGCTATTGTAAATAATGCAATGCATGGACATTTAAGTAGGTACCTTTCAGTTTATCATAAGACCTTTCTTTAAGAAGAGTTCTTTGATTATGCATATCCTCTATGTATTGAGCATTTTCTAGGTACATTATCCAACTAATCTTTACAGCCACCCAATAAGATAGATAGAGTTATCTCCACTTTATAGAGGTGGAAGCTGAGACCTAAAGAGACTATTGATTTTCCTAAGCTATCCAGTGGTGAGGAGTGGAGCAAGAATTTGTTCCCAGGGGCCAGCCTGGTAGCGCAGCAGTTAAGTTGGCACATTCGGCTTCTCGGCAGCCCGGGGTTCGCCAATTCAGATCCCAGGTGCAGACAGGACACCGCTTGGCAAAAGCCATGCTGTGATAGGTGTCCCACGTATAACACAGAGGAAGATGGGCATGGATGTTATCTCAGGGCCAGTCTTCCTCAGCAAAAAGAGGAGGATTGGCAGTAGTTAGGTCAGGGCTAATCTTCCTCAAAAAAAAAAAATGTTCCCAATTTTGTCTGACTCCAAGACCTGTCCTCTCTAACCAGTGTACTGTACTGCCTCATGAGCTGGTGAGCACCTTTCTCCATGGATATTCAGAGACAGATGCTCAAATCTCAGTAATAATACTGGCATATTCTCTGCCTTTGAATCTGAGATTGCATTAAAATCTAACCATTATATACCCAAATTGAAAGCAAGATCTCAAAGAGATATTTGTACACCCGTGTTCTTAGCAGCATTATTCACAATAGCCAATTGATGGAATCAACTCAAGTGTCCATGGACAGATAAATGGATAAACAAAATGTAGTATATATATTGTATTGTGTATATACCCTTTTAATGTGGCATAATACATATTATTCAGCCTTAAAAAAGAAGGAAATTCTGACAGATGCAACAAAATGGATGAACCTTGAAGACGTTGTGCTGAGTAAAAGAAGCCAGACACAAAAAAACAAATACTGTGTGATTCCATGTACTTGAGGTCCCGAGAGTGGTCAAATTCACAGAGACAGAAAGTATGATGGTGGGTGCCAGGGCTGGGGGTGGGGAATGGAGAGTCGTCGTTAATGGGCACAGTTTCAGTTTTGCAAGATGAAAAGAATTCTGGAGATGGACAGTGGTAATGGTTGCACAACAGTGTGAATGTACTGAATGCCACTAAACTGTCCACGTAAAATAGTTAAGATGGGCAGGGGCTGGCCCAGTCACATAGTGGTAAAGTTCATGGCTCCACTTTGGTGGCCCAGGATTCATGGGTTTGGATCCCAGGCACAGACCTACATACCACTCATCAAGCTGTGCTGTGGCAGCGTCCCATATACAAAAGAGGAAGATTGGCACAGATGTTAGCTCAGGGACAATCTTCCTCAAGTAAAAAGAGGAAGATTGGCAGTAGATATTAGCTCAGGACCAATCTTCTTCACCAAAAAAATAACAATAATAATAATAGAAGGGTAAAATTTATGTTATCTGTATTTCACCACGATTTTTAAAATGTAATCTTTAGATAAACTCTCGTGGCCCTTTCACCTTGTAAGAGTCTAAAATTCTGTAAAACAGCCAGGAAAAATGGCCTGTTTATCAACAAAATCCACTGTAATTGTGTGCTGACCTCTGAAAGCACTAATTCTCACGTCCGACACATAGTGGGTAGTCAGCATATATTGGTTGAATCTAAATGATTCACAGGGAAGTTTAAAAATAATGACTTTTTCTTATTACAGTCACAACACATGTTAATTGTGGAAAATACAGATGGGAAAAATAATGAAAGTCACTTGTAGTCCTACTGTTAACATTTCTGTATAAGTCCCTCCAGACTGTTCCCTGCATACAAATGTATTGCAAAATGAGATCATATTATATACACTGTGGCTAACCTGCCGTTTCTTCCCCTTAACAATACATTATGGCCTTCTTTCCATGTAAATTGGAAAAATTGAATATTGGCTTTTATTGCACCTATTCATCATCTGTAATGATTAGTAGGGAAAGATAACATGGATAATTGAAAGCCATTTTTCCTCCTCCATCCCTTGCAAGTCTGTTTTTTCTCCAGAGAATTCCTCCCTTCACTGAGACAGAATTGCCTTCTCTCTCTTGAGCCTTGCCTGGAGCTAGTTTTCTTTCACACTGCCGTCCAGTTGTGTGATGTGTCGCACCCCAGCTTTGGGCTCTGTTCGAACACTCCTACCACGGTGTCCGTCCCTTCCTCACCTCATGTGTCTGCTGCCTCTGCTGCTGCCGTTATCTGCCTCCTCCTCCTCTAGTTTGTAACCCACCATTAACATGGTGGGGTGGCCGCCTCCCTGCATGCAGCCTTAGGACTCCCATCTGTTCTGAGAAACCATGACTGCTTGTCCCACTGGACTTGCTTATTTTTCACCATGTCCCCTGGCAGTTGATATTAACATGCAGAAAAGTCTCTGGGGCGGAGAGTTATTTACTTCACTTTGGACACTGTTAGGTCCCCTGCACGCCCACTGAATAATGTAATTTAATAGAGAACATGCCATCATCTCAAATAGCAGAAAGCCAGTGGCCGTTTCAATTGCATCCCGTAATTTAATCTGATCCCTGAAAATGGGAGCCATTAAGAGGAGGCATTTATTTAGAGAAAAAAAGTTAATATTTCATCGTCAGGTAATAAATAGAAATACCAGTTCCCACACAGGAGGACTGAGCAAAGAACTCGTTTGATTCAAGTTCTAGTTTAATCAGAATGTTCAAATAAAATGGTTAACCCGGAAGAACTCCAACAAAAGACTAATTCTTTAAAATGAAAAATGAGGGCAAACAATATTAAAAACAGGCATTTCTCCCCTGCCACCCAAGTCTATCACTGTTCTTCATCAAGAGAATTGTGGTAGCTGAAAAGCTGTTTAAAACCAAATTACTATTTGGGTTATTGGCAGAGTCGCTTGGCGTGGCCTGGGCCTGACTGGTTGACAAAAAGGCACAGGTGCACTAACTTTTGCGTAGTAAATCATCCAGCCGCCTGACTTGCAGTGTGACTTGCGGCGTGACTGCCTCTGCCTCGTGAAATTTACATATGTACACACAAGCCACACGCCGGCTGTGCCGGAAGCCACTGATCTGGAGCAGTCCCTGCGTAGCTGAGTGATGGGCACAGCACCCATCGTCTGCCCGCGGTGGGCTCGCAAGGAACATGGGCAGGTGGCGACTATGGGGAGCGTTTCGATCTGTTGCCATTCTGTGTGTCACATTCCTGAAGCTCTGCCTGAGGAACCAAAGCTTAGGCAGTCTGCAGAATTCCTAGGCCCCTTTCGTCAGTCACTTGCCACATCTTACTATATTTCCAACCTCCAGAATGCGGGGAACAATTCTCCTCTCCTGTTTGAAGTCGACTGGAGGAAGCAGATGTAAAGAAGTAGTGGTAATGACCACAACAGCACATTCGCGATGCGGTGTGACACTGGTTACAGCACGGATTGCCTAAGAGTGTACAAACACTACCTCTGGTTCTTTTGAGTCTTAGATTCTGTTGGAGAAAGGAAGTGCTTCACACCCACTGAACACTCAACGAATAGTAGCTTGAACTGTTTGGTGGACAACTCAGCTTTGATCTGGAAGCAATATTTTCTGGATTACAAAGTATTTTCTCATTTGATCTTAAGAGCAACCCTTTGTAGTAGGCAGAACGATTATTATTGTTACCCCCATTATGCAGATTGAAAAACTGAAGTTTAAAGAGAAGAAGTGACTTCCCCAGAACCACAGAGCCAGGGGTCGGTAGAGCCGGGACATGAGCCCACTTCTGTCTCCACAGCCCACGCCCCTTCAGTGTGCCCGTCAGGGAGGGACATGGTGAGCCTCTCTGCCCGTCCTCGAGTGCTGCATGTGGACATGGGCAGCACCCACCTGCCAGATGCTGGATCTAAAGCAGCCATCCAGCAAATTAGGAAAATCCCCACGAGACCATAACCCTATGGATTCTTCCGTTGAGCATCTCCCCTAGAGGCTCCCCTAGCCTGACTGAGGCACATCTGTTCTCCCCTGCACGACTTTCCTCCCCTCAAGCCAAACTGTGCCAAGGCAGAAGAGTCTTCCCCAGGGGAGACAGTGTCTCTGAGGGTGGCAACGGCTGCCGGCAAGGGAACGCGTCCCCCAGACTCTGACGGGAAAGGCGTTGCCTGGTCGTTTTTCTCCTGCGTCCTTGGCTCCAGCTGTGGTGTTGGACAGTGAGCGGCACCTCGCTGAGGTGAGCTACTCAGGCCGTCTGCCCCGCTCCCATCACTGTGGGCAGGAGCAAACTCCCAGCCTCCACCTCCCACAGCAGCCTGGAGGTTCTGCACACGGACTCGGAGCTGACTCACTGACAGGCTACGAGACACTCTTGAAATAAATTTCTCAATCAACAGAACCTTTGTCTTTCAGGTTTTAACTTGGCAGCACATTGTAGATGTCCTCAGCCACAAGGTTCACTTCTGGACACAGCGAGAGCGTCAGTTCTAGGCGCCAGTCTCCATCTTCTCCCTCGGTTCTGATGCTGCAGTGGCCCCATCACCTTTAACCACATTTTGGTTTGGTGTTAGCACTTTTGTTTGTTTGCTTTTTGCCTTGCTCCAAAAAGATTTAGAAAAGCTTCTTAGTTGAAGCAAATTGATGATTGTTGAAAGAATTGAGGTGCCTCCGTGGGATCGGGTGCACAATAGGTTCTCAGTGAACACTGGTTCCTTCCTTGCTCCCTTCCTCTCCAGCACTAAAATGAGATCAGTGGCACCGGACGAGAAGAGAAGAGTGATATTTCACAGGATATTTTAAATTTCATAGAGGAAGAAAGGTGAACAATCTGGTATCCACTGAATTAGCCCTTGGGATTTTGGGGAAAAGGGGACAGGAAATTGAGGGGGACGGAGCTTGAAAACAAGCTGAGAACTGGTGTGGAGAATTGAGAAGAGTAAGATGAGAGCTTGAGGATAGCCTTACAGTGAAGTCAGAAAACTGTAGTAGCCACTGCAGAGCAGCTGTCAGCATTTCCAGTCTTTACACGGGTCTTGATAAGGATGCTCCTGGTCCGTGGAAGTTCCAGGATAGTGAGGGAAATGTACTGGGTGCTCATGGTCTCCTTTGTTTGCGGGGAACAGGAAAGAGTCACGAATTGAAGGGTCGGGTAGACCTGTGCTCACATCCCATTCATCAGAGTGGTCCTGGACACGTTATCCCTTAAAATTCAATTTCTTCATCTCAAAGTGAAGGCAACAGTACTGGCTACCTCCTAGAAGAAAACGCAACTAAGTGTGGTTTAGGCCAGTTGAGGCTATTTTTCTCACAGGACAAGAAATCTGTCGAGAGTGGTTGTGGGCATTGTTTCGGCTGCTACATGATGCCAGCAGGAGCCCTGCTCTTTCTCACGTTCTGCTCTGCCATCCTTAGCATGTGCTCCTTTCGTCCTCATGCTTGGTGCCTCTGATTGCAAAATGGCTCCTGCAGCTCCAGATGTCATGCACGTGTCGTACCCCATTACCCCTCTTCTATCGGGGAAACAAAGGGCCTCCATACTGCTTCCTGTTAGCAAATTTCTAGTTAGGTGTCACTGACTAAAACTAAATCACATTTTAATCTTTAGCTGCAAAGGATGCTAGGAAGGCCAGCACAGACTTACCTTGTTTGGCTAAGATGATCCACTGGGCAGGGCTGGTTACGTTATTGTCCCTCGGCGACAGTGCCTCAGGGAAGAGGGGCCGTGGGCGGTGGTCAGCTCCCACGGGGCCTGCCTGTTCCCTGTGCACAGCCCCTGGTGGGGCCGCACCCGACTCCTGCGTCTCCGGCTGCCTTCTGTTCAGTGCTCCGGCCCGCTCGTCCCTCTGTCTGGGAGATGGCCGTGTGGGGCGGGAGGTGAGGGCTCACGCAGCCCCGTCGCGGGCCAGCCCCGGGCAGCAGCACTGGCGTCTGGTGCAGGGCTGGTCAGGCGCTCCTGGAGCCGGGCCTCGGGGCCTGCGCTCGGCGCCGCTCCCCAGCCGGCCGCGGGCTCTGGGCTTGTCGTCTGGGACTTGGAGCCAGATGCTTCCTTCGCAGAAGGGCGCCTGGTTCGCTGGGCCCGAGTCGGCAGAGCCGAGCGCAGGAAGATGCTCCCGGGCGCTGAGGAGGGGCCGCCCGGGGCTGGCCCCACCGCCACAGCCCCTGCTGGGGAGCCGGGTGCTCCCGCTCTGCCCGTGGGGTTCCCCGGAGGAGGGCGCCCCCGGCCTCTGAGGAGCTGAGAGCTGGAGGCTCCTCGCCGCAGCTCAAGCCGTTGTCGGGCGATTCGGGCGGACGCTCTGCAGGCTGCTGCCCGGCCACCTGCTCAGCCCCGCGCCCCTGTCCGTGGCCGCCCTCCGGGCCCAGCCTGCGCGGAGCCCCTGGCCCAGGGGCCTAGCTGAGACTCCTCCTCAGGCCCTCGGCGCCTTGACGGCTCTGCACGCTGCCGCGGCCTGGCCTCGCCCGTGAGCCTCGGGAGCTCGGGAGGAGCCTGGCCCTGGGCCCGCCCTCGGCAGAGGCTGCGTGTGGGGGCTTCCACAGCCCGGCTCGGACGCTGCCTCCAGCCGCTGCGCTGCCTGGGCGGGAGGGCTGAGGCCGGCCCCTCTGTGCCGCCCTTGCGCGGAGCCCTGGCCACGGGTGCGGGTGGGCAGCGAGGCTGGGGGCGGAGGAACAAGACAAGAGAAAGGCCGGGAGGGAAAGCCACCCCAGAGGGACCTGCCATCTGGGCCGAGTACAGGGGCAGGGGACGAGCGTCTGACCCGGGCTCCCGGCCCGCCCCCACTCCCAGGTCTGCGGGCGTCTCGGCGGAGGAGAGTGGAGCTCAGTGGGCCCAGCCTGGGCTGGAGGGGCCGGCGACACGCACGACCCAGTCCCCACTAGGCCTTCCCACAGACGGGGGAAGAGGAGGAGGGCGGCCGCTGAAGGGTGTGGCGCCCACAGTAGGGCCGCCTCCGGGGAGAGCCCGGCACCGCGCAGGGCGATTCCGCAGAAGGCCACGCGGGAGCGGCTCGGAGGAGCCAGACATGCTTGGCGCGCGGAGCATTCCGTCCCGGGAAGGGGCCCAATCGCCAGTGTGCCGAACAATCTGCCGTCTTCTGCGTGTCTGTCAGTGAAGCGGATGACGGGGGCGCTGCGTGACGGGGGCGCTGCGTGACGGGGGCGCTGGGCTCTGGGACCGCTGCGTGACGAGGCCGCTGGGTGACTGGGTCGCTGGGTGAGGGGGACGCTGCGTGACGGGGTTGCTGCGTGACGGGGACGCTGGGTGACGAGGCCGCTGGGCTCTGGGACCGCTGCGTGACGAGGCCGCTGGGTGACTGGGTCGCTGGGTGAGGGGGACGCTGCGTGACGGGGACGCTGGGTGACGGGGCCGCTGGGCTCTGGGACCGCTGCGTGACGGGGCCGCTGGGTGACTGGGTCGCTGGGTGAGGGGGACGCTGCGTGACGGGGCCGCTGCGTGACGGGGACGCTGGGTGACGGGGACGCTGGGTGACGAGGCCGCTGGGCTCTGGGACCGCTGCGTGACGAGGCCGCTGGGTGACTGGGTCGCTGCGTGACGGGGACGCTGGGTGACGAGGCCGCTGGGCTCTGGGACCGCTGCGTGACGAGGCCGCTGGGTGACCGGGTCGCTGGGTGAGGGGGACGCTGCGTGACGGGGCCGCTGGGCTCTGGGACCGCTGCGTGACGGGGCCGCTGCGTGACGGGGACGCTGGGCTCTGGGGCTGCTGGGTGCTGGGGCCGCTGCGTGACCGGGCCGGCCCACTCGGGAACGCGCACGCCCTACGCAGGGAGGCGGTCGGGCTTCGTGGGCGCGCACAGAGGGCCGCTGGGCCCGGCGGGAGCGGAAGCCTGCCCTGGCGGTCTCGGCGCTCGCGGGGGCAGGGTGTCCGGAGCTGCGGGTCAGGGCTCGCTCTCCTGGGCCGCAGGGCGCCGCGAGGACGCACAAGCTGTGCGCCGGACAGCCCTGGCTTGGCTTCTCTCAGGTCCTGAGAGCGGCTGAACCGTGGCCGCCCGCAGATCCGCATGTTGGGCCCTGACCCCGTGCTGCGGTCGTGGAGCTGGGCCCCGGAGGGTGACTGGGCTGAGAGGAGGGTGGGGCCCCGCGATGAGGTTGGTGCCCTTGTAGCAGCCACGCGAGCCCTCCAGAACAGGGAGCCGCTCGCGAGCCGGGTCCGACCGTCCGCCTGGTGGCTGGAGCCGGGGTCGGGGCCTCCAGCTTGCAGGAAGGAGACTTGGGCTTGGCAGCCGCCCAGTCTGCGGTGTGTTCCGGCAGCCGGGGCGGACCAGCACCGTGCCCGTGGGGTCATCCCGAGCCTCTCTGACGCTGAGAGGCCACATTTCCAAGGCTGTAAATTAACCCCCGCGTTCCGCCCGGAGTTGTGTGAGGATGCAGCACGGTCGGGCTGCAAAGCCCGCGGAGCTGACGGGCACCTGCCCCCCGTTCATCCTGGGCCCGGGGACCGTGGCTGCCGGCGGATGCCCGGGAATGCTCGTGGGCGGGAACCCCGGGACATCTGGCCGCTCCCCGTCCTCCCGTCCGTCGTCCATAAGTCGTGCTGTCGGTCCTCTCCTCAGCCAGAGGAATGAAGCTGATTAAGAACGTGCTCAGCATGCTCCCAGGGAGCAGGTTAACGCTCGGCTAACAGCTGCAGTTTCTGGTCGTGAGGAGTAATGCGCTGAGGAATGCATGTGGAGTTTCTTTGTATGTTATAAACTATTAAACTTTATGCTGGATGAGGGAGAGAAGAAAAAAGTCTCAGTGCAAAAACAAGTTCTGAACCCAGGAGCACAGTTGCTGAACGTTTATTTTGTCAGATGCGCAGCTGACATGATCAGTTCTAATGGGGTGGTGATCCTCGTTGAATTGCAGATTGCGAGCGCGGGAATCCCACGGGGGCTTGAGGCCGTGCGCTCGGCGTTGCTGCGGCAGCGGCCTCTAGCCAAGTTGAAGGGGCCCCTTCCCTGCGCGTTCCCAGCACGTGCGCGCGCACGCACGCCTCTGTCTGTCCCCGGAGCTCTGTGGAGAGCATTGATTACCTCCTTGCCGCAGCGCAGCCGTGCCTCTGCTGGCTTCTCCCCTTTGCCCTCTGCCACCTGGGTGCTCCCCTCCCCTGCAGATAATGGCATATCAGATCAGTCTGCTTTGCTGCTGCATCAAGACCCAGATCAATTTATTGACTCTGTCAGAGTGGCTGCTACAGTAATTGTTACAAGAGAAGAATGGAAAGTGGGAACGTGTCCACATGAAAAATAAAAACGACGTTTTGTTCTTTCCTGCCCCCTTTGTTTTTTGCCCCATAGATCTGTATGTGTTTACACAGCAGAGAGCACTTTGCTTAAGTGACTCAACTCCTTCCACAGGATTAATTTTGACACGTAGGGTGCCACACGACAGCAAGAGCGTTATGGGAAGCACGGACTTCTCTGGGACGGTGTGGACCCAAGCGGGCTTGGTGTTCCTTCTCTCGTCCCACTGCTTTGGGGTCCCATCAAATCACATTTCCCTGACTGACAGTACGGAACACCTCCCATCAATACAATTGATTTTGTGCAAAAGTACGAGGAATGGTTTTCAGCTGAGGATGGACAGATTATGGTGACGACAAAGAGGTTTCAGAAATCTTATTTCAGTTTAGAAATCTAAACTGGGAACTAAGGTGCTGTTACCATCCCAAACACAAGCCTATTTGGTATCCTCAGAAAAATGATAGTACTAGAAGAAACTTACAACAAGTGAAATATAGATTCAGTTGAGGCCAGCTATGAACCTGAGGATGGAATAGCTGTTTTGAAAAGGCCATCGGCTAATTTTTTGTGGGAAATTTTTGGTTAAGTGCACATCTTTGAAAGACATTTCTTTAAAGTTCAAGTTTCATGGCTTATACCTGTAGACCCTAACATAAATCCTATGTGAAGGGACAAAAGTGAGTGGGTGTCATTTGTGACCTGGAAATAAAAGGTCAACCATTGGATTTATAGCTTTTTTAGTGAAAAGAACATAAAGATTCCTGCCAACTGGAGTCAATCCATATTTTAATGTTTCCAAGTTAAGATTATAAAATCAAGGGATTAGGATCATGCTGTTCCGTGAAGGTCAAAAAGTAAATGTGATGGCCTTAGTGTCATTCCCATGGGGCAGAAGTTAATATTTCAAAACCATTTCTCCACTGGCAGTCAAGAGATGAATTGTCCGTGGCCATTAACAGAGGTAAGGGAATCCCACTCTCGTGACTAAATTTAATGATGATTATTACACTAGTCAACTGTATTGTTAAATTACTCGGCTGTCTTCCTGTAATGTCCCCAAACAGTGATAGTGGGTTGATTGCCATCAAATTATTCTCAGATACGATTGTGAACAAGTTGAGATGGAGGATCGTGGATGAAGGCTGCCTTGTGGGAAAGGAACTTGTACTGTTTTATGGATAAGAGCAATAACGTAGCACCTTACACCACATGGAACGTTCTTCTAAAACCAGGAGTCTGTGACCCTACAGACCTCTTGGTCAGTATGATTCACCAGTACGAGTTTTTTAAATACAAAAAAATGAACACGCCTTTCTTTTATTATGTCTTTTTCTGTTGCACGGCCCCTGCCCCTCCTCTTTCTAGGAAAAAAACCCATTTGCAGGTCCTGTTGTTCCTCAAGTTTTTGGAGCTGTGTATCCCGTCTCCTTTGAATTCTTATTGAGAGAAGAAGGGTTATTTAAATGTCTTTATAGGATGACTCAGACACATGTACCCCATACCATTGTCAAATCCACTTTAAGATAACTGTATTTTTCAAATTTAGAGAAATCCAGAATACTGAAGCTGATAATTTCCTTAAAGATTATCTACTCCAGACCCCGTCCTTTTTCAGGTATGACTTTAAGTGCATTTTGGAATAAAGTGCGTATCGTTTTAATAAAGCAGCACCTCTGAGAAAGAGCTGAAGCCCAGTTTGGTGAGACAAGGTGGAGCTCGCACTGCGGGCCAAAGGCAAGCGCTCACAGTGCGGGGTCTGACTCCAGGGAGGGATGGGACTGCCAGGTTGGTATGTGGCTTAGGAAACGGGTGCATGTCTTCTGTTCCACAAAGGTTTTATAAAAGCCCAGGTCCAGTAGACTGCCCCGGGTGCCCTGGAATCCTGGGGAACAAAAGCAAGCGGCTCACAGTCCCCTGCAGGATTTGTCTTCACGCGTGGCCACGTGGCCCTGCGCGCATGGGTGTGTATGGAACCTGTGCTCTGTCTGTGCCCCTGGATGGCTTTGGTTGCATATTTTTCTAACTTCTGTCCTTCTCAGTGCAGACAAAACTTAAATTTCCATCCACTCTCCCAGGCAAGCACTTTAAAGTGCTTCTGTAAGAGGCAGGGGGTAGGGAGGACCTTTGATTTGAAGTTCAACATTGATATTTGTAATTTTGACTAATTTCTGTGCTCACTTTAATTAAATTGAAATTGTTTAATAAGAATAAAACTAAAATTGCTCATTAGGATTACTTTAACTTGACAGGCTTTGTATGCCTTTCTGGACAAATATTTTGAAATATAGTGACAATGAAGTGGTGAGAGGTACAAGTTCACATCTTAGGATGATTTCCATATCTGCCGGTTGTTCTCTGGTGTCTGCATAGCTCTGAGGGTTGCTGTTTGTCACGTCGGTACCGTTCAGCTAGGGCCATGCCGTATCTCTCAGTTGGCCTCTTCCCAAATATTTTTTCCTATCAAAGTCTAGAGCTGTACCAAATTCCCTTCACCCAAGCCTCCTAATAACACCCTTCTTCCCCTCTCCCGGGCATCTTCCAGGAAGGCTATTTGCTTAGCTTGTCCCCTGGGCCTTGCGTCACAGTGACCTTTGTAAACCAAGAAGGGCAGCGTGGAGCTTCTCATGGAATTCATTAATACTCCTCAGCCCTGGGGTCAGTGCTGTCGAATCTGCTCTGTCCCTTTGCACCCTCCCTGTCTGCTCTTTGAGTTGAGCTCCATGGTAAGATGCGAGATTGCATCTGCTGAGTAACTCACTCTAAAAGAGTGGAAGAAAGAAGGCAGCTTCTCCAAATGCCTGATCCACTTCCAGGGGACAGCTTGTCCTCTTCATCCTGTGCCTTCTGTGTAGCTCCATCAAGCGAGCATGTTTCCACATTTGGTGTCCCCTGTTTCTTAAAGAAAATTGTAGAAAGATGAGGCAACGGTTACCGTAAGATTCAGCATGAATTAAATAACATTAGGTCTGCTTCTACCTAACCACGTATTGATGATTGTAAAGCTTTTTGAACTACCAAGTCAACTATCAAATTATTTTGTCTTCAAAATAATTAATATCCACATAGATAAATTAAATCCTCCAGAAAATCTGGAAACCATTTTGAGTTTCAAATTCCTCCCATCCACCATTTTGCCAGAGTTGCTTTGAAAAAAAGTAACATTGGCAGTTATGTTTAATTTGTTTCCTATAGCAACCCTTAACAGCAGAGGTCCAAAGGGCAGTGGAGAATGAGCCAAAATTAGACAGATGTTTATGAAAAAGAAAGAAGAGAAACTAAAACTAGATGAAAGAAGGAACACGTGATTCTCAGTAACTTGGGTTGGCTGACCGCTGGAGGCTGTCTCCTATGCAAGTTGTCCTCTTCTGCAGATTGGCCAGTCGGTCCTGACTGAACCTGAGAAACTCAGGGCTGTGAGCCCCGAGTCCGCTGAGCCGCTGTGACTAAACTGCTGCCCAATAAGAAACCAGTTTTACCACCCGTTTCTACAGAGTATCATCTAAATGGGTTCCACTTTTATGCCTGTCCTTATCCGGTAGAGCAAACTTCCTGTTTTCATAGCAAAGGGTTTTATTTGGAAGCATGTTCACATCTAATTTGTTTTGAGAAAATCCCTAATGTTTTTCAGCATTTGAGCTAGGCTCAGTTCAGGAGATTGAGCAAAAAGCATATAGCCAGCATACTCGTGCTATTACCATATTTATCCAAGAAAAATGACTGCCCGTTGCTGCACTCAGTCTAGCATACAAAGTCTCTGTCTTCCCCATGCCAGGAAAGAAACTGAAGAAGAGAATGAACAGCATCAGCTCTCCACAGTCCAGTTAAGAGACAGCAGACCCTCACGTGCTATTTCATTTCATCCTTGCGGCCACCACGCTAGGAAGGTGGTCTCAATCCCTTCCTATCAGAGGCACAAATGGAGGCCCAAATTCACCATGGATTCAGTCCATCCACCCCAAGCCAGGTAGTTTCTTCTCTGAACCTCCACAGCAGCACTGACTTTTGGCCTCCTTGTCTGGCTCATCACACATCACTGCAGGGTGCAGCTGCTGAACTCAGGCTCCCGCGAGTGCCACAGCTTACAGTCTGCTGGGCACGCGCACCTATGAGGAAGAACTCCGGCATAAAGAGATGCTGGAGAGTGACTCTCAGGCGTTGCAGCATTGGTTTATTACTGCTCTACAGTAGTCTCCCCTTATCCCTGGTTTCAGTTACCCACAGACAACTGTGGTCTGAAAATACTAAATGGGAAATTCCAGAAATAAACAATTCATAAGTTATAAATTGCACACTATTCTGAGTCGTGTGATGAAATCTTGAAATCTCACACCGTCTTCCTCCATCCTGACCAGGAGGTGTATCATCCTTTTTGTCCAGCTATCCATGCTGTGCACAGCACCCGCCCATGAGTCACTTAGTAACCGTCTTGGTCATCAGATCAGCTGTCACAGAATCACAGTGCTTGTGTGCAGGGAACCCTTATTTTCCTTAATTGGCCCCAAAGCACAAGAGTAGTGATGCTGGCAATTTGGATATGCCAAAGAGAAGCTGTGAAGTGCTTCCTTTAAGTGAAAAGGTGAAAGTTCTCAATAAGGAAAGAAAAAAAGTCTTATGCTGAAGTTGCTAAACTCTACGGTAATTTTTATTATAGTATGTTGTTAAATTACTCTATTTTATTATTAGTTATTGTTGTTAATCTCTTACTGTGCCTAATTTATAAATTAAACTTTTCACAGTATGTATTCATAGGAAAAAAGCATAGTATGTATAGAGTTTGGTAGCATCCATGGTTTCAGGCATCCACTGGGGGCCTTGGAATGTATCCCCCAAGGATATGGGGGAACTAGTGTACCCACTGTCTTGCTAGATAAACTCAAATTCAGAGAGAAGTTGACTGGCATGGTCCCTGGTACTGTTTCCCCAGGTCTCTTTCCGTTTCTGTTCACAAAGACCGTCTGGACTCCTGGCCTGTGCTTAGTATGGGGATTGAGTCTCAGCCTCAGTCAGCCAGGGAAACACCACTCTCCAAACTGTTCCCTGTGAGCATCAGAATCCCTCCTCAACTCTTCCTGGCTGTAAACCAAAAATAGCCATTTCTTCCTCCCTAGTGTACCTTGATTGGCTGGAAAATCCCTGAGAGCTTTTTGACCTCAAAAAGCCTTTAGGTTTTTTCGTAAAATAATGTGGGATCCCTTCTGAGTCAGGGACATTTATCTTCATGACACTTTTAACTGCATTTTCAAGGCAGAAGAATAGTTTAATCAAAGCTTAGGTTTTATGTTGGGAGATAATAAATATGAATGACCATTTCCACAAAGAGCTGAAAATGATTGCAGAGAAATTCGAAGTCATGGCTCTGGAATTCTAGAATGCACGTCTAGAGTCTGTTACCTTTTAACTGGAATGCTAACTCCACAGCCTTACAGGGAAAATTAAGAAGATGCAGCTCTCTTGGCCCCCGCCCTGTTTTTCTTTTTCTCTTTCTTTGACTTTATAGTAGCTTTGAGGAAACTTTCAATACCAACCACACTTGGGTGCTGCCTACTCTGCATCTGCAGTGCCTAAGAAAGCTGTGTAGGTTCCAGCTGGAAAGCATTCCTCCGCCATGCCTTGGAAACTCGCACACCACAGCCGGCAGAGTTCAGAAGGAGCCCGTGTAAATGAGGCTGAGTTATAGACTCCTGAGCAGTGTTTTATCTTGTTTAAACCTGAATTTGAACTCGTAAACATGTTCCTGAAGAACACCGCAGAAGGACTGATGCAGTAGAACAAGAAGCCATATTTTAGCTCAAACAATTTACTTCTTTGAAAGAAGGAGAAATCTTCAAGTATTTTTTCACTGAACCATCTTCTAAGGTAGCACAAGGTGGCACAGCTGCAAGATTTTGGTGATTGCAGAATCAGATGGAAAGTTAATATGTGTCATTTGAACTTCCGCCATTCTTGCAAATGAACGCTAGAATCTATGGTGATTTAACAAGAGAAAAGGGTATTTAAGGAGCCAGTGAACATAGAATTATCATCCAATCTGTAATTGGTTTCATTAAAATAAAGCAATAGTAGAGGAGTGTAGCTATTCCAGATTCACACTGTGTGAATGAGTGCTGAGTCTGTTCCTAACTCAGTTACTGGGAGAGCACCACCAAGTAGAATCTACCTGAAAGCAAAGTAAATGATTTTGTTTGCATGCTTGTTTTTATAGAAAACATCCTTAAATCTGTCTTTAGCAATCTTTGCATATGATATTTCCACTGTCTCTAAAGTCATTACTAAAATGATAGAAATGGATTGAATTTTCTTGCGTTAGAATGATGTTACCTCTCTCCAAGAAGCATGGATTCCCAACAGGGAAGCCAGATAACTCTGTTGACCACGTGCACGCTGTACGCATCCAGATCGTGGTAAGACCCTGCACTCAGACTGTTGACGCTGTGGGACCGTCACCTTCACACAGCTCCTCACCCCTGCCCCACCAGGGGGGGTCCTACTCACTTCCCTGAAAGTGTTCAGGAAGAATCTAATTGTTTATAGTAATGAATATTGCTTAGTTGTAAATTTCATCTACAAATTTAGAAGGAAATAAATCTGAACATAAAAAGCGTTTGCTGTTTCAGCATTTAAAAAAAAGTACCGTCATTTGAAACCGCCAACTCCCTCATGTGGGTTTGTTTTGCAAGTCACGTCTTAACAAAGACAAGTTTTGTTGCCGTAAAACCCTAAATCCTACCCTGTTTTCAGAAGGAGGAGGAAAGCATTGTTCAGGATCCCTGGTTTGCCCTTTTGGGGTGTCACATAGAGCTTTGGCGGGGCCTGGGGAAATCATCCATTTTTGTCCAGGTCATTGGCTCGGATGAAGCCCTGATCTGATCATGCTGTCTAGATCCCATCAGTGCAGCCAGTACAATGCTGCTTACATGTCGGGCTAGTATTTCAAAGTCATTTTTGTCTTGTTGTATTTGTTATTTGCTCCCCAAATGCTGTGATAACTGATGTGCTGAGGCCGTGCTGCAGATAAGCGAAGTTGGATCCCTGAAGCCACAGGCTGGAACTTAGGTCTCTGACTTTTTCCATGGTCAAGCCTACACTGGCCTCGGTGAAGGCTGTGACGAGTTTGACCTGCCAAGAGCACGTCTACACTGTGAACGAGGGAGAGACGCCTCCTGGAATCAGCGACTGTGGGAGCCGGCCAGGAAGAAGGCACAGGAGTGGAGGCTCTGTAATGTGCTCAGCACGGCCTCGTGGGGTGCCTGGGGCCCCCACTGCTGGTGCTCAGGCTGGGACTGAAACCAGGGTCGCTGACTCACACTGTGCTGTGTTCCGTCTCACTCGTTCTCCTCATGGATCTGAGGACTGAGATGCTATGGCTTCCTCTACATTCTGTCCACGTCATCCTGCAGGCCTCGGTCCATCGGCTCGCGAGGGAGCCATCTTCCAGCCGTGGATCCGGCCTTTGGTTGCAGCTGAGTGCTTCTTCTCACTTCCTCTCCTAATCCCAGTGAATGGAGGAGGGAGGACTGCTGGTTTGTGTAGCCTTTGAGAGAGGAGGCTCTGCCCGAGTTCCTACAGGGGCTCAAACGCAGGTGGGGACAGGAGAGGACTGGCTTGAGGGGTGAGCAGAGGCAGGAAGTGCGACTGAAGATGACAGGAGGAAGGATGCGGGATGCTGAACAGAGGAGGATTGAGGGATGAGAAGCCAGGACCTGTGATCAGGGCCCCGCCAGCTGGGGTGGGAACATCCTAAGGCGGCAGATGCCATCCAGTGCTGAGGGCTCCTTGGCTGAAAGGAGAGTTTGGGAACTGGTCTCTGGCAGAGTACCAGATCCTCTGTCATTCAATGGCAGGATGTCTCTGGGAGAATTTTGGGAATAACGGCTTTTCACTTTAGTGTCGGTTTTCCCCTTGCTAGACTCCATCCACCTGCACAGTTGAACGTGAACTCTCGGTGATAGAAATGCTGCAAACCTGAGTCCTGTTGGGAAGAGCCTTCAGCTGGGGGAGCCGGGAGGGAGCCTGGCAGAATGACCATTGTAATGTGGCCACGCTCTGCTGAGCTCCAAGCCACAGCCCCAGCCTCGCCTTCAGACAAGAAGTTTACCTCCTGGGCCACCACCGGGCCAGCCCCACGTGCCACTGTCTGCACTTGTTAGACAACAGGCACTTAATTAAAATCGGAGTCTGATGGGTAGAAAACATACATTTTTCTCATTTCATAGCTCCCCAGGAAACCATATTCTCTTCCTTCCCTGCTCTCCCCAACTCTCCCGGCCACCAAAAATAAAAGAAGGAAACACTAGGAGAAAGATTATTTTAATGTTGAATCAAAGATTACAAAGGGCTGGGCTGCCATCCTTGTCTTTGCCCCCAGGGCAGGCCAGTAAGAAAGCCTGTATTGTATCTTCAGACCAGAGCCGGCTTTTTTATGGCTAACTGCCATATGGAAAAAGGTTTGTCCTGTATCAGGGTGTTAAAATACAACATTTAATGAATCTGTAGCTAAAATCTTTCTCTTTCTTTTGCAATAAAAGGGGTTGCCTGATGCCTTCTGATATTTGGTTGGACTTTGTAGAATCGAAAACTACAAAAGAACAAATAATAAATACAAGACCCAATACAAAGTGAACGGCAGAGCACCGTCCACTGCATTTCCCACAGTGGAGCGTCCAGCGCTCTATCTGGGCTCCACCCAGAGATTCTGGTGGCGCCATCATGGCTAAGGAGATGGGGACTCGGGGCAATTTCATCGGCTGTTGCCCCTTCATCCCGTGCTGCACCTTGGAGCTCCAGCAGTTTCCGTGGCGCGGGCTCACTTTAATGGGTAGAATCTATTTTTCATGAAAAAGCAGGAAATAAGCTGTCTCTTTCATAAAAAGATTTACAAAATGTAATCATTGTTGAAATATTCCCTTTGAACTGCCGTGTCCACGGGGGTCTCTGGCTCCCAGAGCCCAGCTTCATTAGGGCCCTCGCAGGCGGCTCCAGAAGGGCAGGTAGGCTGGTGGGGCTGCCTTTGAAGTCCTGAATGAAAGAAAGGAAAGCACAATAAAAAAGAGCTGTTGATCAAGCATAAAATACTCTTTAAGCTGACAGAATAGCAGCGTTAACACACCCTAAGCTGCTTTTAGTTTTTCCCTTTTTTCCTCACATTTTCCTGTGCTTTGTGTACAGTGGGGGTTTCTATTTTATAAGAAGTCTCTGATCTGTGTAGTATGCCATTCGCTAACAAAAACCGAAATAGGATTGTTTCTGTCCCACTTGGTTGCCCGACCCTCACCCCCCTTCTGAGGCTGCATTTTAGCCTCCAAGTCCAGGGCCAAATGCCGCTCACAAACTTGAGCCAGTTCCTTTTGTGTTGCTGGTTTCGCACTCTGATTTTAATACTGCAATTAAAGACAGATTTTTATTTTCTCAAGAACTTTCTCTTGCAACTGGGGAATGGAGCTGACACAGCTGCTACTTTTAAGTGAGAAATTCTGTCATTCAAGAAGAGAAGCCGCCTGTTGAGCCATTCCTTTCCGAGGGAGCTGGTCCCCTCAGTTCTCACGTGGGCCTTTAGGCGCCACCGTTCAGTCAGAGGACCTCCACCTGGCGTTCTGGTTCTCTGCACTTGCCTCTCTCTGCTCGTTTAATCCCCACAAAGACTGATAAAGTGATCTCCATTTTACGGAGACTAAAACTGAGACCCAGGTGCTAGCCGACCTGCCTAAGGTCATTTCACTCGTCCGTCATGGTGTGCGGCTTTAGTGATGGGGTTCTGTGAACTGGATTCCCACCTCCACCACTGTGCACAGCCCCCCAGGAGGTCTGCAGGGCAGAGGCGAGTGAGCCAGAGCGCAGTTTCCAACTCAGAAGTCTTTGCTTTCCTAGGTAAAAGATTACTGGATGAAAATGTAAAGGGAGACCAAAAAAAAGGTATTTGAAGGTGAGGCAGAGACTAGGGCAGATTGGAATCTGGTGAAAGACTCAGACTTCGGAACAACAGTCGGAATAATTGGCTTGTGTATGTGCTCTCAAGGTTTGGAGGTGCTGGCTGGCTTATTGGGTAAAAAGATGAGTGTTTTCCCATCTTGAGGTTTGAAACAAATGGAGGTCTGGCTGCGAGCAGCATGGGCCCTCTCCAGGGAGCAGTGGTTTGGACGACTGCTCTGGGCTTGTAGTGAGCAGGCAGCAGTCCACGGTACAAACTTTGCACATGCTACCAAGGCCACTGGCAACAGCTCTTCAGTCAGAAAGGCCCAGGCAGCTCGTGAGACCTGTGTCCCTCGGGAGAGGGCCTGTCATCTGGGGGACGTGGATGTGTGGCGGGAGCGTGGATGTGGCACAGCCGTGCTAGGACTCATCTGTGTGAGAGCCTTGCTGGGGAGCCGACCTCAGGCTTTGGGAACCTTGGAAACAGCTCGTTCCCTCCTTCCTTCCTCAACAGTGTTTCGTAGGGCCTGCTCTGTGCCCACCACAGGGCGAGACACTGGGGATGCCACCTGCAAGAAGAACGTCAGTGTTCTCAGGGAGCACACGGGTAGCTGCAGTTCAGTGACCGTGACAGAGCTCAACCCCGGACTGAAGGCCTGGAGAAAGACCCTGAGCAAGACGGGACTGCCATCTGAGAAGGCAAGGACTAGCGGGTGTTAGCCAGACCAAGCAGGAGCTGCAGCCCGTGCCAAGGCCCAGCGGGGGAGAGCGCTTGGCTTTGGGGGATCTGGAAGAAGTTTAACACAGCACAAGTGTTGAGCACAAGCGGTGAAAAGATAAGGCCACAAAGGTAAGCAGGGCCAATCTCGGCCCATTAGCGTTTTAATAGTTTCCTGCGCAATGAACAAGCTTTGGTTTAGTGTTATTGAAAACAGGCTTTCTTTAATTAACAAAATCAGGCAGGAAAAATGACTGTGGAGATCAAAGCCTCTGGCTGGCAGTACCAATAACTGACTCCTGTGTACAGAATGTCACCTTTTTCAGAAGAAACCAGGGTGAAAACTGTTCTCCTCTCGTGTGATGCAGAATGGTCCTCGCCAGTCCTCTGGGGGCCCGAGGACAGAGACCGCTTATTGAAGTTGCCCAACTATTCAGTGGAAAAGTAGGACTCAATCCTGGGTCCTCGGACACTGGACACTCCGCCTGATGAGTTGACATAAGTTCATAAAGCTCTTACCGTGAGGAATCCTGAAAGGTACAGAAGTCTAAAACCCAGTGCCGTCTTTCTGCACGATGACTCCTTGAGAGCAGGTACTGTGTTGATTGTGCTCATTGTGTCCCCAGAGCTCAGCATCCAGAGCGCCAAGCACACAGCAGTCTCCTCCTACTTGCTGAATGAGTGAAGAAATGCTCCAAATGGGGTATTCCAACATGAGAACCTAGGCGTGTCCACTCAGAGGCCCTGTCCACTTCCACTGTATTGGAAAGGGACGGAGGAGATGACCAGGCTTTGGCTGATTTGCCAAGGACAACTCATTTGGGCTGATAGCTCATCCAAACAAGAGCAGGAAGCCAGAAATGACTGGATTAGTGTGACCCAGTGGAGATAGCATCTCCTCTAGAGGGAAATGAGAATGGTGATGGCAGCTCAGGACATGTTGGTGGGCAGCATCTTCTTTTGGGGCCGATGGAGAGTCAGGTCTGCGGGTGTGGGGCCCAGGTCCCCTGATTTGCGTGTTTCTGTTTTGTGTGTGAGTGTCCTTAGATAACCCGCCTTGCCTGGAGAAGAAAGCAAAGCGCCACACCCGGTTCTGGACTCCACATCAACAGCCTCCTTCCGCACTGTTCAACTTCGCCCTGGGGCCTTTGTTTAACTTTTTAATTTGGAAAACAGATTCTGCTGCATCACAGTCTGTTCCGCCCTCCCCACCCCCACCTCCCCCAGCACCCTCTCCTTTTTTTGCTTGAAGTGAAATATAGCTATCTCAGACAGACTTGTGTTTCCTTTTGTTTCTAAATGTGCATCCTGCCCTCTTAGTGAGGCAAGTATATCAGAGGCCTTTTAAAAAGTCGTTATTCTCATTAGGGTGTTTGTTGTTAACCAAGGAGTTGAGTTGTCATCACCTGTGTCTCGGCAAGCTCATGACCAGATTTTGGAAGACAGCCTCAGTTTCCGGACCGCTCTCCTGTGGCAGAGGAGGGGCGGAGCCTACCCTGTCAGGTGCCCGCTGCCCCACGGGCTTCCTGCTTAGGATGCCTGCTAGATGCTGTCTGTGGGTCGTAAAACCTGACCACTGTGAGTACTCCAGGGTCCCGGCAGAATGAAGTTAGAACTTCCACGGAGCCGTAAATTACGGGGCGGGAAGTGTGATAAAACTCCTTAGAGCACGCAGGGGAAGAAAGTCGCCCTGCAATGGTTAAATGAAATTTTATAGCACGTTCACTGTGGAGCTGTTTTGCATTACATGAGTTGAATACCTTAGAGACGCCACATCTGCAGGCACTTTATTAAATCCTTAGTCAGCACTTTCCAACCTGATGAGATTACTTCTTTGACTGGAGAAGAGGAGAGCTGAGCTCTGGTCCTGGGCTGCACTCCCTTTTGATGTTTCACCTTGAACACTGGGAGAGGACAATACCCTCCTTCCCCAGCACATCCCAAACTGTAGAAAGTGTGACTGTAACAGAGTGATTTTACTTAACTGGAGGCTTTGTGGGAGTGGGGATTTATGGACCTCCAAGACAGCCACAGCTGAGCTTTCCTGAGAAAAAAACAGATCAAAGCTCTGTGTTTACTTCCTTAATGTAAATGTATCGAGATAGCATCGCCCTGGATGGTGGTGTAGTATTGGAGCTCGCTGCAGATAAGGACAGAGGCTCCTTTGTAGTCCATCTGGATACAGGAGGTTGGATTAAGGGCTATAAAATGCAAAGGCAGAAACCATGTGAAAGGAAAGCTTATGTCAGTAAATGAAGACAGTTTTTTGACCCTTCCTAAATGAATTTTATCATGGCAACATTTTCCCATTGATTTGCTGCTCAACACCAGCAATTTAACAGTCTCAGATTTCTTCTGTATTTTTCCTGTATGACCCAAGAAGAAAATGCTCAGAATCATTCTTCAAGTAATGCTTTCTATTATGCACTGCTCACATAGATTTTATAAGAAAATTTCACAAGAGAAAAATGGGCTTTTCCAAACATTATCTTATCCATGTAGTGGTGTTAGTAGTTCATGGAAGTTTGTAGAAATCAGGGGCTTATGCATGTGTGACTGTCACTCTCATCAAAATGGAATTAGAAGCATCTTTAGCTACAAGTTGATCATGAGAAAATTCGGAAAAATGGATAAAATTGTTTTATTATTATAACTGTTTATCTGCCATCTCTGCAGGTAAATGATTTAATGAAAGAGACCTCATTCCCCTCAAAAAATAATTCACTGTGTGCTTCCCTAACCAACTGACTTCTCATTCTGGAGAGCCTTGGTCAAGGAGCTGGGTTAATTGTCATGAAGATTAGTGTGATGTCGAAATAAGTACTAATGGTCAAATTATAAGAGTGAAAAAGTTTAAGAATAGGTTTTGGTTTGGGCCTGAAAGGGTTAATTAAGTTTTTTTCATGGGTTATTAAAGACCCCCAACCCATGCCTTCAGGAGTCACATTGACACCCCACCACAGGGCAGCTCGACCTCGATTGACATGTTGCTGGTCAGAGCACAATAGCCTTCTGTGTCTGCAAATCATTGCTAAAATCATCTCAAGGAAAAAAAGTTTGAAAGCTTTAACGTTAGACAAAAGCCAAGAGCTGCAGTGTACAGCTCAAAAACCCGGAGTCAGCAACTTCTATTGATTAAAAACTAACCTTTAAAGTAACTCTGAGAGTGTGTGGTTAGCATTTAAATTTAAACATGTCATGAGTTGATTTGTGTTACTGAATACCAACTCAGAAGGAGTAACATTCACATCGCATTTTTTTTCTAATTCCCTTAAGCAGCTAAAGTATTTCATGAAATGTCAATAGGGCAAAAAGAAAAAAAGGGCTGGGGGGGCGCTGTCGATGCTGGGCCTTGCAGTTTTCTTTCCCATGCAAATATTCACCCCCCAAAGAAAAGTGTGGAGAGTGAAACACAATAATTAGTCCTTTGTCTAACTTTCCCAAGTGCCAGAGAAAGACAGATTAATTAAACATACAACAGTGTTGGTTTTTGGAGTGGGGGTCTTGCTTGCTGTGTAGGTCATAAATTAGGCAGAATAAATACTTCAATGTGTTTGCAGTGGGCCTGCTACGTCAGAGCCGCTGGAAGGCTGGTGGGAGGAGAGCGCAGGGTTTCTTGCTAATGATAGTCACGTCTGGGTCTGTCTGGTTGCTCTTAGCAACCAGACATGATGTAACACCAGGATGAACTTGAACTTGGGGGACTTGAAAGGAGAACAATAGACCAGAGCAATCAATAAAGCCTATTTCAGTGAAGGATTACCGAGCTGCTCTGGGGTAACCTTGTCGGCAAGGCACACGCTGAATAGTAAGATGTGTGAAGAAACTTTTTTTTGCTTTGCTTCTTAAGAGAAGTGCAGAGGCACTGCAGATTTTTGTAGCTCTGAGTTGTGTCCAGAAACTGTGGTACGGAAAACTGCTCCCCCTGCTGACGCGCTGGGCCCCGTGTCAGCTTCAGGAACGGCTAGGGAGTGTCAGTGTCAGACGGAGGGAGTCTGGAATGCCACGGCTGACTTAGAAAGGGTGAGAACAGAAATCGTAAGCATTATCCGCCGTACCCCAAGTCTGAGACCGTTGTCCTGGGAGAACGAGGCTCCACAGGGGCCCAGGGTCTGCTCTGGGGAGAGACCTCCCCAGGTGCCGTTTGGAGTGTCCTACCCTGTCCTCCCGGCCGGTGAGGCTGAGGCGTGGGTATGTGCCGGGATGGCGTCCTTCAGGCCCAGGAGCTTTCTTGTGGTCCTCAGAGCATAGGGTCAGAGAATGACACCTAAAAAGCATGTGTAGCATGAGTGGTTCTCGGTTTAGGCTAGGTTTCTCAGCCCCTCTGGAAATCAAAGGTAGCTTGTGTGACCAGGAAATTCTGCACCGACCCCCACGTAGCCATGGTCTCGCTGTTGATCTGGATCAGACCAATCCTTCCTTTACCGACTTGATTCTCTTGGACATAGATGCACCTTCATCTGACTGAAGCAACCCAGAGGTAGCCCTTCCTGAGACTGTCAACTCAGAGAATTCAGAAGCATGCACTTTTGCTAGAAGTTGATGATTTTTCTGTGAATAATGATAAATGCGGTGAATTTGGCAGGGTATCTCTAGAGAAAAGCTGGCAAAAGCCATGTACTTTTTCTTTCCCTGAGGAGCTGACTCTGCTGTTGGACCACAGTGGCTCACTCTGTTTAGCTCACAGAGAGGAATCCTGGCATCGAAAGTGTTGCCCAAAGCTCGTCCGCTGAGGACTCGTGGAAGGAGCAGGCAGCTGGTAGCAGGCCCCGCAGGCACACAAGAGGAGGGGCACTGGGCAGCAGCCTCGTGCCGTCCCTCTGCCCAGAACAGGAGTGGACAGGGTGCAATCTCAGTACCACTCGGTTACTTTGTGTCATTTTTTGAAAATACTGTTTTAGGAATATTGGCCTGAAAGGAGCATTTTACATTGTAGCATCTGCCTCAGGCACAGGTAGGGAGCTGGAGTGAAAGATGCTGCCACGCACCTGAGCCACCAGGCTCCTGGCACCGCACTTCTTCCCTTCCCCTCTGCTGTCTTGGGGCCACTGTCCATCCTCTGCCTGCTGCAAGGCCATGGCAGCCACTCAGTGCGCCTGCTCACTGGGAGGAGGCGCTGTGAAACCCCAGAGCAGCCTGCACCACCGCGGGGCCCTCCCTGCACCCGTCCCCTCCACTTAGTGCTTCCGTGTCGAGAGCTTCTGTTCCAGGTGCTGTGCTTGGCACTGAGGATACAACGAGCAACAAAACGATCAATCCTCCTGCCCCCCCCAAAGCTGCCCCACCCAACGGCCAGTCCCGCATGTGTATTTCAAGTGGGCACGAATGCTTTGTTTACAGGGCACGCTCAGAACATCGCAGACTCCAGCACCGCCGCTGACTTCCAGCTTCAGAGGAGTCAGATCAGTCTCCGTGTCTCAGGATTTACTGCTCATCGTTCCTTTGCTTTTCCCAGCAAATCCCTCCTCCATCCTGATTGCATGGGTGGAAGGGCAATTTCTAAAATACATTACTTTCTAAATTCTACCTCTAATTGCACTTTTCCTTTTGTCTTCCAGTCCTGGTACCTGGGATAAAAGTCGCAGCGTCCCACCATCCACCAGACAGACCACCTGACCCCTTCTCAACTCTGTAACACGGACGCATCCTCAACCCAGCGTGGTTACAACCTCACTGTCAGTGGGAGGGAGAGTCAAATCAACTCGTACATGCAAACAGCGAGCATATGGTCAAACAGCAAAGGCCATCACCTTTTGGGATTTTTTTTTAAATACTTTAGGGACTGTTGTAATTTTCTCATATGGTGCTGGAAATGGTTGGGCTTTGTAACACTGAGGTGTGTCCGTGGTCGCGTGAGCATTAGGCGATGTGGCGAGGGGAGGTGTGCGCTTGCTCACTGACTCCCCGTGGTCACACACCCTCCTTACGGAGCCTGGCCGTTTCACAGTATTTCATGGATTTACCCACAGTTGTGCACCTCCTCGAGCAGTCAGGAGGCACACAGAGAACTAAATCTTTTGTAGTAGCTGAGATCTGCAATATATAACTTACGGGACAGTCAAAGGGCAATGTTTTTCTGTAACATATTGGAAAAAGAAAATGCAGTTATGTTCCTTTCTTGTTTTCCTTTAGTTGGGTTTGGTTCAGCACTTAAACATGTAACACGGCCCGCAAGGACAGTGAACCACTCACGTCGCAGAACAAATCCGAAATGGCAAACTACTACTACTACTATTCAGTTTTTTAAAAGTTTTGAAATGCTGCACTTACATCTAAAAAACCATTTTTTTCAACAATTTTCAACAATGACACACAAATTCACATGGAAATGGGGAAGATGGTCTGTTTTGACAGAAACTGACAGGAATCAATCAAAACAATCGAATTTTGAATTGAGTAAAGTGCAATTTCATTGGATAGCTAAATATCTTTGTAAGATAGAGATTGTTGAAAATTCTATTTTTGTTTTTCAAGTCCTTCCACCCCAGGACTCTAAATTATTGGGGTAAAAAACAGCCTTGCAAGAAAAAGGGGAGCTATTTTTGCTTTTTATGTTTTTTATTGTTAAACTTGTATCCCTTTAAAAACTGAAGGAAAATTTAAAAAAAAACAAAAAAACAAATCTAATGGTGCTTTTACCACAATATGTTAACTACATTAAATGCTAATTAATTATTTTCTGTTATCAAAGCACATAACTAAAATGAAATCATGGTATCTGTTAATTTTATAAGCTAGAAGTCACTATAATGGATAATGCCAATTCTGAGAATATTTACATGTATTCGGCAACATAGGATTTATCAGTTATCAGACACTTCATTGTACCAGAGATTGTCCAGAAATTTTAAAGACCTTTGCACCCCTGAACTGGGCTATGGGAAAAAAATAATAACAAAAATGAAACCAATACTGACACAAATGCTGGTACCCATTCAGATCAGGGTACTTGTTAGGGAAAAAAAAGTTTGCACCCCCAAATGTCCTGTATCTTATGTAAAAAAACACAAAAAACAAACAAAAAAAAAAAACAAAAAAAGTGCAAGTGATTTTTCTACCAGACAGCGAAGCGCGCCTTGCTTCCCGGGCACCGTCAAGAAGGTTCCTGTGCTGTACGTAGATACGCGTCCTGGCGGCAGCCCGCCAGGGAGAGGCTCTGCATGTTCTAGTGTTAGTCGCTAATTTTTATATAGTTAATGTAGGATAAAGTAGAGTGCATTAAGACACAATATTGTAATCCCTCCTTAGGCACTTGCCTTTAAACTATGTTTCCAGCCCTTCAGAAGGGTTCTACTGCTGTCCTATACAATCAAGTAACTGAAATTCTTGGGAAGACACTTTGCTCCTCATCTTTCCCCCGAAACGATGTTGTTTTGTTTTGTTTTTTTTCCTTAATTTGCACGAAAACAAAAATTCCATATCAATGTGCCTTGCCCTGGATAGCGATTATTTGTGGAATTGTTGCACACGCTCCTCTATTGAAAGGGGTTTTCCCTCGTCAAGCATTTGGAGACACTTTTTGTAAATGTGACTTTACGTCGGCCATCGTCAGTTTCCACACCTAGCACTGAGTAGGGTTAGTCGTTCCGCAGATAGGCGTAGTCTTTATTGTCCTCGTGGTCAGTGGCAGTGCTATTCTGAGATCTGTAGATGCTTAGAATATCAGTATTTTGGATGTTGCTGCATTTTACAATTTATTTGGAGTCTTCCTTTATTTTCCCCCCAGATATATGAAAATATGCAATACCTGCTTATATCGTGTAGAAAAGCTTAGCGATTATTAATTTTTCTTTTATTTTTTTTATTTGACCAAAGTCAGTGCTGCACTTGACGCAGTGTGTTTTAGATGTTTGTCTTTGTACTTTTTTTTGTGATTTTTGAATGCACGTGTGCAGGAAGGGCTCCTCTTAGAGAAGCAGTCAAACTGTGAAGCACTGAGCTGACCCTGCTTCAAGCAATTTTGTTTTTACAACTGTTCCTTTCACAAGCAAGCCTTAAAAAAAAAAGACAACTTCCTTTTTCTTCAGCTCCCACACCCCATTTTTCTTAGCAGACTGCAGTCAATCCACATTCAATGAAAGTATATAATGCCCATTTTTATATGCACGTTTTTAAACTTCCAAGTTCTGAAAATTGTTTACTGGTTATCTCTATTTAAGGAAAAAAAAATAAAATAAAACATTTTGGATTTTCATACGTGTCTGATAAGTGGTTGAGTAGTCGTTGGCGCTGTTGTACGGTGTGATTGTCAGTATATGGTGTCACTTCCTATAGCCAGCCAGCATCCTTTGCCTTCCCCCATAGCTCTTAGCTGGGCATTACTTTATTATGACATATGTGCACTAAAAAAAGAAAAAAAAAAAATAGCAGCTTTCAGTGCTTCACAGTGAAGGGAAAAAGCCTAGACAGACATTTTGTCAGGGCCTTGCAGTAAGCCAAGGCATGACCAGTAAATTGGTTGTATATACAATAAAATCGCACCCTTTTTTAAAACAAAACAAACTAAGCAATAGTTTGGGCAGTTTTAGTTGTTTTTAGTGAGCATGTTGTAGTTATGACTGCAAAGAGAGAGAATAAACTGCCGACTCAGAAGACATGTGATTTGTATGTTGTATAGTTTTATTGATTATGCTGATTTATCCTACCCGATTTTATAATGCAGGATTTTTGTATGTTGTTTAAATGAAGAAAATTTCTGTCAAATTAGCCTAGTGAAATTTCTGATTGTTCTTACAAAGGCAGCATTCATAGAATTGCTTTCTTTCTTTCCCATCCCCCCCCCCGCCCGACCTTTGGGAACTGGATTTAAGTTTAAAACTTTCCTGTTTCCTTTTTTTTTGTAAGTATTTAAATACAGTTTTTCTCTCAATGGTATAGCATATTCCTATGCTTGAGAAGTATAGGTCTACTGAAAAACCATTGTAAATGGATGTTACAAGTATGCTGTATTTTTGAAGGTATTTTGTTGTATTAAGTTTGATGAAGCTAAAATTAGGGAACTCTGAACAGAGTTGCAGGAAAAAAATGTTTTAAAGGCTTTAAAACATTAGGGAGGCAGTCCAGGGCGATAATGAACAGGGGTTAAGTATTAAATACACTAAGTTACATTTTTGTTCATGTTTCATTGTCCAGAAAGCAGCAGGAAACTGTAGTTCAGGTGTGATCAAGCAGGAAAAAAGAAACCCCAACCATGCGAGTGTCTACCTGTTTAGATTAAAAGCCAGGCAGAGACGTGCGAGGAAGACCAGCTACCTGGGGTGTGTAGACTGAAAGACCGAGGGCTCTCGGCGTGTGGTTCCGACACACATTGGAGTTTTTCTCTCCCATCAAATGGCATTAACAATATTGGCAAAGAGAAGTCCGTCAAATAACTCTCTCTGTTTTTTCTTTGGGAACTGAAGTCAGAGGCACAAACACTAAACCGTATTTTTTTAATATGCTTTTTTCTGGCCCATCCCCCTGCCACTAACATGCTCTTTGCTGGTCACTCGGGGGCAGAGGCCCGCTCCCCAGTGCCGCCCTGTCCATCCCAGAGGCTTTTTCTTTCCTTTGAGGTTTGAGCTGACTTTTCTGTTCCTTCACGCCCTGGCATGGCAGTCACTTAGAGTCAGCTCCTCCCCTCCCCACCCACCCGGCCGCCCGCAGTCAGGCAAGGTGCACTTCCAGAGCGAGCCCTCCTCCTCAGGCGGTGGGCGTGTGAAGGAGCCAGACTCTCCAGGGCCATGGTGTTCAGTCAGCCCCCAGGAATGTGCAAACCATCTCAGGAAGTTGGTCCTTCGCTTTTCAAACCCTGACCCCATGTGCTCTGAGTTCTGCAGCTACCATGTCATGAAGTAGCTATGAAATCTGGATTAAGAAAAACATTTTTTCTTTGTGTTTTTTGGGGGAGGGTTCCTCAGAATGTCATTTAGCGTACTTTGCATCAAGTCTCGGGAAACATCTTTTTGTCCGTAGTGGTGTTGGTCTCTTTCTCTCTCCTTTTTTTCTTTTTTCCCTGTAGCAGGCCTCCATAGAACAAATTTAAAACACACATGGCATGGTGCTGTAAGGAGAGCTTCAGGGGCACCCCCCACCCCTCGAGATCTGTCCCGGACAGTCGAGGGACGCTGCGCTGCCCCGCAGAGCTTCCCTACAAACCTGCTTCCCAGGCGCGTTTCGCCCTGAGGTCAATGCACATATTTACTGTCTGACTGGCCCGCTCTGCCTCCTCCACGTCCAAGGCTGTGCATTCGTCTAGTAGTGTCGTGTGTGTTTTCCTTTTATTTTTCCCAATAAAAAAGCAGTGGGATGAAAATTGCTTTGACATATAGCAGGTAACATTGAAGCTATTCCATAGCAGTTAACTGTAGTGAGTACTGTGTCACCAGTTCTGAGATCAATTTAATGTTTAATGCAAATCCATTACATGGTGCTATTACAGGCTGACAAAATGATTTACACAACGTGACAACTTGGGCTCAATTCACTCTGCTTCCCAACAGTGTAAACGCATAGCAGTGTTTATCTGCATGAGAACTATGCACTAACCGATCGGAAGAAAACTATATCAACTTTGGTATCGACTTTCCGTTTACTTCAATCCTTGCCTTTTTGGTCATTGTTATAATGCCAGCTTTAGGACAGAAAGAATTATAAGAAAACCAGCATAATACCTGATATATTAAAATGTAGTGCCTGTGAAATCTGTATTATATAGCTCTTCTGACATAAGATTTTCTACACCGGTAGCCTTCGCTGTCTGTCAGTCAGGACCTTCCGGCAGTAGGTGATGTAGGATGCCCATTCAATATTAATGCATGCTGTCCCATAGTGCTTAGTGGCCCGTATAAATATTACGCAGATTATGTTAGTCCTTTTTCTGCCTTGGTTCTCATCAGCTAGGTTTAAAGGTATTTCACTGAGAACGCAAATTCTGTCTTTTCTGGATTTCGGCTGTTTTCAGTATTTTGGAGGTATACATTTACTTAAACTCAGTATTACTTGTGTTTTTGTTTTCGTTTTTGTTTTTTTTTGTTTTCTTTTTCCTAGGGGACAAGCATGGGTGTTTGATTTCAGAAATCAGTCCCTGGCAAGACTTTTCTCTCAGAATGGCCATTGGATTCTCAAGAACTCCGCTAGAAGATACTAGAGGACATTTCCAAGTGAAGGGGGATTTCCTCGGCCCTCAACTGAGGCTGTGCTGATCCTGACGCATTTTCTTAGTGGACATGTGCAGCCAGGTACCCATGCTTGATCCGTCTTCACACCAGACTTCCTCATAGTAAAAGAGAAAAATATGAAAAAATAATCTTTAAAAAATCACATGGCTATTTAGTTTCATGCACAGTTGCAGTATTTTCGTGGAAAATAAAACTCTGTACAAACTTTGGGCCCGATTCATAAGAAAAAGAAGTTTGCTATTAACACGGGATTTTTTTTTAATACACGTTTTGGAGTCTAAATTTGAAACTACTTGGTTCCCAAATTAAATAAATTTCCTCTCATTTTTTCCCCTAAGCCAGCTGCCATCTGCCTTTATGCCCCAAAGGGTTATGTAGCCAGATTAGAGGACAGGGGGAATGGGGAATGGATCCGGAAATGCTCAGAAAGATAAGGAGGCTCTGTAACCGGGGGTCAGCCGCCTGTGGGGCAGGGCCGCGCCTGGGGGCCAGGCGTGACGGTGCTCACAGGGGCACACCTTGTGCTGCTTCATTCAGGAAGCACATTTCCAGACTGCGTCTGGACCACAGGAGCTTGTGGTCCAAGTGCCACCTGTAATGCCAGCAGAGCACCTTCGTGGTTTAGGGACAAATGGCGGCCAACGAATGGAGCTGTTTCTCCTGCTGTTTTGTGTTCGACTTCTCAAGATGACACAAGCTTTTTTCCCCTTTGATTCTATTTGAGTATTCCTCTTTTTTAATTTTTATTATATTTTTCATAATAGTCTATAAATTAGCACTTTTTTTTTTTAACATCTCAACCAAAGGTCACAAGGCCACTGGCAGCGTTGAGGTGAGGTTTGCAAGCGCTGCCAGCCCCACCCTTCTGCCTGGTCTCCCAGCAGCCTCCGCAGCTTCGCAGAGAAGCCTGGAGCTTCCCCAGCCTGGGAGGCCCCAGGAAGACTTCACGGCAGACCCTCGAGCCTGTCCCTGCCGCCCTGACCCCTTCCCCAGAACAGAGTTCACCGGGGACTTTCCCCACCACCCGTGGAAGCCTGTCCACTCCAGACGCCTCGGGTTTTCATTCCAAATTGGGGGGAGGGCATTGAGTGCTCCCAGCAGTGATAAGAGATCTGTTGTGAAACTGAACACCCCCGTGTTAATAACTCGGTTTGACGTGTGTTTTTATGAGCCGGGCCCCCTGTGCCTCTAGTATACTTGTATTGACTCTCATAGTTACCTTTCCGTTTTACTGTGTTCTGTGAAAATTTGTAATGGGTTGAGAATCACTGTGGGCGTCCATTCTTATTCAACTAAACCTCCACAGGTTGTTGAGCTGGTGTGGGTTAGTTTAACTCTTGTATTCAGCCGTTAGTGCTACCACCTTCTCACATTACAATACGATTACTGGAAGCAAGTACTGCATTTCCTATGCAACAAAGAGGAAAAATAAAAATTGCTAATGCTACGGAAGCTGTCGTCATCATTCGCTTACACCACGCCTGGGTGTTGCATCCGAGTGACAGTGACGGGTGTGGGCCGGGGATTCGGCACCAGGGTGTGCGCTCGCCTTGACAGACGTCGGGCACATGGCACCCTTCAAGGAGTTCCAGTGGGCAGTGTTGGCTTTTTCACCTCCTTAGACGAATACAGGACTCAGGACTCACGCAGTGCTTACTGCATGCCTGGTGGTGTTCTGAGCGCTTTAGATGGGGTAATCATTAGGGCTCAATCAGGAATCTGGAATAGGGTCCGATCGCTTATCTACCAGGGGCCCTGAAGCAGCCTAGATATGCACAACCACAGTCCGGCCACCATGGAGCTGGGAAAAGGGCGCAGGTGGGTTTCCAGGACCTAGGAGCTCCGAGGGGCATCCCACACAGCTGATGCTTGGATCTTCCCTGAGATCCCCATGAGGCTGGGGGCACCACATGGCTGGTACTCAGCCCTCTGAGAGGACGTGGGGCGGCTGGCACCAGGACCACCGAGAGCGACCCAGCCAACAGCATTAGTGCTGCTGAGGAGGTGAGGAGCCGAGAGGAGCATCTGGCGTCCTCTGCGCCTGCCACCACTGTGCACAGGAACTGAAGCTGGAGGAGTCCCTTCTGCCCCTTCCCTCCTCCTCCTCAGCTCCTTTCAGTGTCTCTCACGGGCTGGATCTAACGGGAGCCCCCAGCACCGCGGAGTCTGGAAAATGTAGGGAGAAAACCACCAGCCCCACAGAACAGTGTGGAGGGGGTTTGGAGACAGAGACAGTGAGTGAATAAACAGCACACATGTCTGAGTCTGCCTAATCCTCACAGCCACCCTATGAGATGGCTGCTGTTTTATCCCCATTTACAGATGAGGAAACTGAGGCAGAGAGAACTTCGGTTATTTATACCAGATCATACAGCGAATCAGCGGCAGGGGAGGATTCGAATCCAAGGCATCTGGCTCTAACTTCCATCCTGTAATCATGACTATATATTGACTCTATTAGTCATTTACTCAGTAAATATTTTTGAGTGCCTGTTAGGTGCCAGAGACTCTGCCAGGGGCTGGGGTGGGGAGCGAGTAAAGTCTAGGTGACCGTTCTCGTGACATGTGCAGTCAAGGGCAAAACTAGCATCAGCCGAGTGACCCCAGCAGGGAGGCAGCCCGTGGCTGTCGGGACCGGCATCGCCACGAATGCCCATGAGACTGGAGGACCGGCAGGCAACAGCACGTCGAGGACCCTCTGGGGAGGGAGCGTGGCACCTGGGGGCACTGCAGGGGGCCTGTCTGGATGCAGAGGAGGAAAGGAGAGGAAAGAGGGCACAAGACATCTTGACCTTCAGGTCAAGACATTGCAGGGCCTGCAGGCGCCTTAGGGACTTCTGTCCTACCCCCTAGAGCATCGGCCCTATGCCGTGACACAAACAAGTCCAGAGTCTCAGCGGCTTCACATCCTCTGCAAATCTGCCAGCGCTCGCCTGGGGTCTCTCTACAGTCTCCCGGGTGAGAGGCAGCTCCGCCTGGACCCCTGGGGGATGTGTTAGCATGGGGGAAGGCGCGAGACAGCCGCGCACGGGCTTCTTACAGGTCCGTCTGTGCTGACAGCACCACTTCCGTTCACGTGTCACTGGCCGGAGCACCTCACATGGCCGTGCTCCCATCAGCAGGACCAGGCAGGTAGTCCGCCCTCCGGGAGGCTGGAGAGCATGGTCACAGGCCGGGCGGGGGAGGAGGAAAGCTGTGAAGTGTGGAGACGGCGGTGGAGAGCGTCCCGCAGGCACGGGGAGGACGTGCCCTGGGCCGCAGGCGTGACTAGAGGAAGAGGTGGCACACGCTGGAGGCTGAAAAGGACGTTAATGGCCGCTGCGTGTTACGCTCTGTTACGTGCCAAGTCCTATAGGTGATTTATCCCATTAAATTTAATATTTCCTCTCATTATGGCAGCTCTAAAAAGGTATAGTCTTCAAATCACATTTGTGATTCAAGCAAACAGAGCAATTCCACACCCAGGTGCCGTGGAGCTTGGGTTAAACAGAACCGGGTACCACCTTGCGTTATTACCCCAACAGCAGGCGCTGTGGTCCTTACATGGAGTCAGAGATCAGGACTGAAGCCTGTCAGCCTCACTCCTTTACTGTCGTGCTCCGGGACAGGTCAGGGGCTGGTGCAGGGCCGGGGCGGGGGAACCACGTGGAGATCGAAGGCCACTCAGTGACAAGACTGCCTGGGTTGATTCCCGGCTCTGTGTTTTCCTAGCTCTGAGGTGTTGGCAAGTGCCTCAGTTTCCCCATTGGTAAGATGGAAATAAAATTCACAGCACTTACCCCTTCCCAGGGCTGTTGCGACCATGTGTGAGTTGACGTTTGTAAAGTGGTGAGCGGTGGCCTGGAACATTGTACACGCGATGTGGATGCTGAAACTAAAAAAATGAGTGAATGTTTCCAAAATGCAGCGGTCAAGCATTCCCTCAGTGTCCTGAAGGCCCGAGCCCTCCCCGGTCCTTGCCAGGCCTCCGTTTAGGTGAATTCTGAGAGAACCTCCATCCACCATCTGCCTCAACCTCAGGAGAAGTAGCATAAGAGATACAGTCGAAGGCTTGAGGCCAGACACATTTGGGCTGAAATCTCGATTTCTCATTTTATTAGTTCTGTGACATTAGGGGCCTCAGTTTCCCCATCTGTAAAATGGGAATAAGAGTAGTACTTACCTGGGGCTAGCCCCGTGAACTACCTAGTGGTAGTTCAGTAGACTCCACTTCAGAGGGCCAGGTCCGGTTCCCAGGCACGGACCTACAGCACTCATCAGCCACACTGTGGCAGCGACCCACATACAAAATAGAGAAAGACTGGCAAGGATGTTAGCTCAGGGCCAATCTTCCTCCACAACAACAAGAAAGGATAGTACTTACCTTATGAGATCATTAAGAGGGTTGAATTAATGGGTGTAGAACACCCAGCACAGTCTCACCCACATAACAACGAGCATTATTTGCAACCCTGGACTGGTGTGTCCCTAAGGGGAGGAACGCTGACACCTGGGAGGGCAACACTGCACAGTGGAAAGAAGCCAAGGCTTGAAAGGGCCTGGGTGTGAGCCGTATGACATCACAGAAGACATCGCACCTCTCTGAGTCTCAGCTTCCTCGCCTGGAAAGGGGATGCAGTAATCCCTCGCTCCCTTGAGAGAGAGGCCCAAATTTCAATGGATACGGATGAGAAGGTGCTGGGCCACCATCCTGAGCATCCGGCTCTAGGCTCGACTGAATAGAACCAGCTAGTGGGCCCCCAGGCTGTGTTTCCCTGCACAGTGTCAACTGTGGAGAAGTCCATCTCGTCAGGCAGGGAAAGCAGCCCGGGAGAAGGGTGCTAGTCACCCCTCCATCCTGCACGTTCTGCTCTTGGGTAAAGAGCACAAAAGGCCGCATGGTACAGGCCCCACTGGCCTGCAGGAGAGCCAGCGCTCCACAGACCCACAAGGCATGAACCCGCTTCTGTTCATCTCTGAAACACACAAGTCCATTCTGCATCCGCCCTCCAACTGGCACATTGTTTGGGTTTCAAGTTCACTACCGGGAGTACTGGTAAACAACAAGTACATTTATTTCTACTATCACATTTAAAGTGCTTTCTGTTATGGAAAAATACCATGTATGTATGAAATAGAGTTGGCTAATGAGCTCCCATTCCACCACTTAGAATTATCTCCAACCTGTCTACACTCCATCCACTTCTTGAGCGCCCCCAGATTATTTTGAAGCAAGTCTCAGGTATCAGAGATTTCACCCATAAATATTTCAGAATACATCCTTAAAAGGCAAAGACTCTTTTATAAAATGCATCCAAAATCACACCCCAAGATATTCACAATAATTCCTTAGTATCATCAGATAACCAGTGTTCAAATACTCCCAACCGTCTTATGATTTTTTGAACAGTTTGTCCAAATAAGGAACCAAATGAGGTGCATACACTAAGTGGTTTGTATGTACCTTAAGTTTGTAAATCTATAGGGACCCCTCCTTCTCTTTTATTTTCCTTGCAATTACTTGTTGAAGAAACTCAATCATTTATCCTGAAGAGTTCTTCAGAGTCTCAGTTTCATGGATGGCATCCCTGTGGCATAGTTAAACACGTTCTACCAACAGGAAGCCTGTTCCTGACCTTGGAAGTTGACCCCATGGGACATGATCCCAAGGCTGCCTCGCACAGTTATGGAGTGGATCAAGGAGCTCATCTGGGTTTGTGCCCTGACTCTGGAAGCTGTGGGCAAAATAACTGGGCCCAAGTGGAAGGAGCTCCAGGAGCTGTTCTCCCCTGCTCCATCCCTAGACACCCCCACAGGTAGAGTGGAGGCTGAGGGAGTCTACCTGCCTGCCACAACTCTGTCCTCCTCTGCCACCTACTGCCGACCAAAGAAGAGAAAGCCGGCTTCCACCTTACAGGGGAACAAGATAAATAACACTGGTGGAAAACTGAGGTGGAAGTCTATCTTTCCTCCGCCCCGTTCAGTGAGCACCCTCCTCCCGTGTGAATGTGTGCCCTGGAGGCAGCAGGCAGTCCCAGGCAGGGGGAAGCGCTCTGCTCAGGCTCCATGGAGCAGTGGGGTGGATTCCTGAGGCCACAGGACCCCTTCATCCAGCTCATTTGCTCCGTCCACTTCCACCACCATGCATTCTGGGCCATGCTCCTTCCCATGAAACTACAAAAATTCATTATGTAAACTCGTTCAAAACAAACTCAACCAACATTATTGAAACCTCCCATGTGCCAGAACTTGGGGCTGGGGAAGAAGAATCTGAGATCACGCCCGAAGAGTGGAGTCTAGCATGGGAAACAGACACGCAAACCCGGTAACTGCACCACAGCCTTACAAGAACCAGGAAGGCCTCACGTACCAGGGAATCCATGGACCAACTCTTCCCGGGGGAGGGGAGCCCCGGGCAAGGAGACAAGCCATCTAGGTCTTCAAGGATGAGGGGGGTGTCCAGGAGACTCGTTAGAAGACACACATATCAACAGTGGTCACACTAGTAATGACAGCCAGCGTGTGCTGAGCCCTCACTTCACACACACATTGTTCTAAGAGCTTTACACGCATGTGCACAAGTAATCCAGCCCCACGAAGGAGGTGCAGTCGTTAGTCCCACTTGATGGGTGAGGAAATTGGGGCACAGAGAGTTTCAGTAACTTTGCTTTTTTTCTTTTTTTTTGCAGCGAAAGATTAGCCCTGAGCTAACATCTGTTGCCAATCTTCCTCTTCTTTTTTCTTCCTCCTCAAAGCCCTAGTACATAGTTGTATATCCTAGTTGGGAGTCCTTCTAGTTCTTCTGTGTGGGACTCCACCACAGCATGGCTACTGACAGACGAGTGGTGTGGTTCTGCAACCAGGATGCGAACCCAGGCCACTGAAGGGGTGAGAGCGCTGAATTTTAACTGCTAGGCCCTCAGGGCTGGCTCTCAGTAACTTTTCCTATACTAATAACTATGTGTGTGTGGAAACATTCAGGGGTAAGGGGTGGAGGACATTTCTAAGTCACAGCTCATCCCAAATATAAGTCTGGTTCACTGCCCTCTTCCCAGTGCCCAGAACAGAGCTCAGCACATACAAGAGACAAGTGATGGTTGTGTCAGGCGGCTTTTGTCTGTCCCTCCAGATCTGCTCCCCACCCTTCTCCAGACTGCTCTCTGGAGCATCTGTGTAGACCATCTACCTGCTGTGTAGACCATCAGGGGGCTTCCTGGACCTCAGGCTTTCAGCTGGGATGAGCCAGTCAGCAGTGTGACAGAAGGTGGCGGAGGGAGGATGATGGTGTCGGGTACCTCTCCTCCTGGCTCTCTCCCCAGTCCCCACTGGCTGGTGGCATTCCTGGCCAGGTCACAGATCCTCTCCAGATGGCTCCCATACGCTCACTTCTCCTTGCAGGTTCTGATCGCTGCTCCCTCCCCCAGTCCCTCCATGCACAGGGTGGGGAGCGCTGTGGGGTGCTACTCTGTGCTTTATGATTTCTCTGCTTCCTTTTGGAAACCTGACTGAGGGAGTGATCAAGCCAGAGCAGGCTCCAGAATCTTCTTTCTCCTCAAACTCTAGCAGCAACTCTGATTTAGTCACATGATGGATGTCAAAACCATAAATATTTTTTTTTGAGGAAGATTAGCCCTGAGCTAACTGCTGCCAATCCTCCTCTTTTTGCTGAGGAAGACTGGCCCTGAGCTCACATCCGTGCCCATCTTCCTCTACTTTATATATGGGATGCCTACCGCAGCATGGCGTGCCAAGTGGTGCCATGTCCACACCTGGGATCCGAACCGGCGAACCCCCAGGCCGCTGAGAAGCAGAATGTGTGAACTTAACCGCTGTGCCACCGGCCCGGCCCCCAAACCATAAATTTTCCCATCTTGGTTTATCCTCGACTCAGAAGGCTGGACTCAACCTTCAAAGGTCGCTGAGGGCAGTTTCGTGCCTCCAGCTGGCAGCCCCCATCTCCAGCACCCACCCTGCTCCTGTCAGAGGGGGTACGCCTTACTCTGAGGATGTCCAGGTGAGGAGACGCCATAACTCGTCCCAGGCTCCGCGCTCCCTGCCTGAGAAACCTCCCTCCATCCAACACAACCCTCCTGCCACGGGAGGAGCCGTCTGCTTGTCTGCGGCCTTGCAGAGCTGGGCAGAAACCCCTTCATTCCTGAAAACAGGCATTAAATCATCTTTCCTTCTCCAGCTCCGAAGTGCAGGTGAAGGAGGGCAGCTCCCCTGCCAAGCTGGTCCCAGCTCGTCCCCTTGAACCTTTCAGGAAACAGTAGCTGTGAGGAACTTTCACAAGAGTAAATCCTAAAGGAGCCCAACCCTCGGCTGAAAGACAGCTGACGGCGTTCCTGACAGGAGCCCCATGGGCTCCTTCCTCCCCTTTGATTTACTCATCTTCTTGGCCGTTTACCCTCTGCCTGTTGTCCTGACCCTGAATTCGGGAGGGTGCTGGTCTGCTGGTGGTCACCGGCCCTGAGGAGGGCAACTGTCCTGTAACCAGAATCCTCCCTGGCTCCGGCCTCTGCCTGCCACCTCCATCACCCAGCCTCTGGCTCTCACAGGGCTCGCCCGACAGCCAGGAGCCAGCACAGTGGTACACCCCAGGACCCCATAAACCTCAAAGCCCACCGGCCGTTGTCTTACAATAAATTTTACTGAATTTCAAAAGTTTCTCTCCCAAACCCTGATGCACCAAAAAAGAAAAACAAATCCCGATAATTTATTTTAAACCATTTACTTAGATCTTTAAACTTTTCTCCAGCCCGATACGCTTTGTTTGTTCCCATTCCTGGATTGGTAAACGTATTTACACGGGACCTTTGCCTCATCCCCACGAATGTGTGAATGACTGACACTGGCCCTTAGGCACCCCTGTGTCAAGCAGACTCCAGCCACGAACCCCAGGAGTCAGCAGGAGATGGGTGCCCGGCGTGCGTCATTGGATCATCCCATTTAATCACTTAATCCTTTCAGTAACCCAGCAAGGTAGGTGCTATTACTCCCATTTAATACGTGAGGAAACTATAAGACCCAGAAAGATGAAATCACCCAGCTAGTGGGCGTCAACCCTCGGGGTTCACCCCTGAGCCCTGAAAGCTGAGCGAAGGCCATTCAGAGAAAGAGAAGTAACTAATATTATTGAATATTTATGCCCCAAAGGTGCTCATAATTAGGACTCGGAGCCTGTACGTTCTTTCAAAACTACCGAAGAAGAGACCCGAATAATTCCAGCAGCACTTGAGTGTGCTCAATTTTTGACACAATTCTTGTCCTTTAAGAGCGGGGGGTCATCATAGGGACACTGTTCATCCCGAGCACCGTTTACCGGAAGCGTGGGGTCTGCAGGGGGCTGAGTGGGGAACATGACTCTGAGGACACACAGACCCACTAGGGCGGGCGGAGTCCTCATCCTCCACGAGCTCCTTAGAAGTTAAGTCTGGCAAATCCTCAGCCACAGCAGAGAGAGCCGGGTGTTTGCCAATGGCACTGCGAGGGGACATCAGGGAGTCACACTCTGTGGCTCTGTCCCCTTGAGTGACCTGAGCCACGTGGTCTCCTGGGTGGGAAAATACACAGGGTCTGGACTTAGGTTCTAGTCTGGAGCTGAGAGGCGATGCATCAATGCTGGGTTTGAGCTTCTCCTCTGACACTGTCACCTGCTGCTTCATCTTCACCATTCACCTGTGAACCTCAGCTCTTCCCATTTGTAAAACAGGAGGATGTCACAGAGCAGAAGAGGCCATATACAGGGTGACAGCTGGACTTTAAGGACTCAGAGAAAGGGAGCAGCGATGGTGCACCTGAGCCAGCCTCTGCATAGGGGAAAGATTAGGACCCTCACTTCCTCTCCCCACTGTCTAAGGACCCAGCTTGCTCAGTCTGGAAAACACAAGAAAGTGTCCCCTGCTCTTTGGGACATCTGACTCACGTCCACTGAGAAGGCTGTTGGCCAAGCCCAGGTTGTCCCTTTAAAAGTGGGCAACAAAGCCATTGCCCAAGTCAGGGCTTGCTAAATAGCTGTGGCCTGACTCACCTTCTTTCTGAGTGGCATTTGGCATTGTTGCCACCTCCGAGGAGCCCTCAGTGGCACACCTAGACATCTTGCGGGGGGGGGGGGAGGGCACCAGGCTCATAGTCAGGAGGTCGCTTCTTGACTTCCTTGCCTTTTTTTATTTTGGCAGGAGAAGATTCGCCCTAAGCTAACATCTGTTGCCAATCTTCCTCCATTTTTTTCCTTTTTCCCCTCCAAAGCCCCAGTACATAGTCATATATTCTACTTGTAGGTCCTTCCAGTTGTGTGTGAGCCGCCACCACGGCATGGCTACTGACAGACAGGGGTTGTGGTTCCACACCTGAGAACCAAACCCAGGCCATAGGAGCAGAGCAAGCCAAACTTTAACCACTAGGTCATCCGGGCTGGCTCCTTGACCTCCTTGCTTTGAATCCTCATGGAGGCCAAGGCACCCCTAGAAATTGCCCTACATTTGACTTTTTTTTAAACTGAAAGGAGACTCAGGCCATCAGTGAGCTACCTACTCCTTTGAAATAACCTGAGCATAGCGCAAGGAGGCACGGTTATAATGTCACCTAAAGAGGAAGGAAGATGGACACAAAGTAATCGGACAGACGATGCGTTGCGGGCTACAGCAAGCAAACAACCTCTGCAGAGAAAAACAACCAAAGACCCGCAGGAAATTTACCAGATACCGCACGTGTCTTCCAAACAGCCTGTGACGTGTGTGTCGCTCCTAGGAGAGCTTGAAAAAACGCCAACACGTACACGTCTCGTAAAGAAACACCCTGCACCCGCTCGGGCACACTCAGCTGGCGCCCCTTCCTCGGATGAGCGAGCGCGACGGCCGCCCCGCCCGCGGGTTCTGCGCCACCGCGCAGGCGCAGGCGCAGGTGCGCACCTGGCGGAGGCGGCTCAGGTGCGGCGGGGGCGGCGCGGACGGGCGCACGAGCCGCCTTGTCTGGGGGGCCCGGCTGCGCGAGGGGGTCTGTCCGGGGTCGGACTGGCTCCTCTGCGGCCTCTCCGAAGCCCCACCGACCCGCCGCTTGAACCACGTGCGTCCTCTCCCGGTCCTGCCGGCGGCCCTGCTGCTGTGTCCTCGCCTCGCTCCGCGCGCACCTCCTGCGCCCCAAGTTTCCTCTCCTTAAGAGGAAGGAGTTCAGCCCCTAACAGAGGCCAAGGAAACTGTTTTCTTTTAATATGCACGAGACGACATTTTCAATGTGGTGGGAAGAGCTCAGGAGAGACGAGGACAGCGGACAGAGGAAAGGCGCTTAGGCCGGAGGGGGTGCAGAGCCCCGCGCAGCAGGAGCAGGGAGCGGGGGAGCAGGTGCCGGCTGCGTCTCCGAAACTGGATGGTGAGAAGCCGGCGAGTCTTCACCTGACAGAGGAAGAGCATCTGTGAGCATAAACTGGAACCCTTGTGAGGGCGGTGTGGCCACATGTGTCAAAACGTTAAAAAATGGGCACAAGAATTGACCTAGGAATTCCACTTCAATGAATTTATTCCAAAGACGGAATTCGGAGTGTGCACCGGGATCTCGTAATAAGAACGACTAGACGAACAGAACCACGGTGTTGCTTGTAATAAAAGAGGCAGACGGCCTCTGTGCCCACAGGAGGTCTGGTTAAAGGAACCGTGTGTGTGCTCGTGCCCCCGCCGGCAGGGCCTGGGAGGGTCTGTGCGCTGGTGGGAGAAGCGACACTGTCCTTAAAGACTTCCGTGCGTGTCCATAGTGACAGTGGCGACGAGCTTCCAGCAACAGCGTGACGGGCGGCCCAGCCCCGCGCGGACACGAGGCCACACAGCTACAGGAAGAGCGACCAGAGTGCCGCTGCTCTAAGGAGGGGCCAGTGGGCGAATGGGAAGAGGGAGCCTCAGGGAGGCAAGGGTGACACCGTGGTGACCTCGGGCATGGGATGGAGGGGGCTAATTATCTTCTTTTTGCTTACCCATAGTTTCTGATTTTTGCCATGGTGAACATATTATTTAAGCAAGATGGGGAAACAGCAATAAAAATTTTTTAACGCACCACCTGGATTTCTTTCCAGGACTATTTTCCACAAAAATCACGGTTTTTTATTACCTCTTAAGAGTTATTGATGCTGGCACGTAGAGAATAATAAAGGGGATATGAACGTGCTCCCTGCAGGTCGAGAGGCCCAAGCTGTGTCCTGGGGCTGGGGTGGCAGGTAGCACACAGTAGGCCCACAAATCAACGATGGAGGGAGAAATGGTGGGATGAGGTGCTGAGGGCAGGAAGACTCCCCCCAAAGAGAGAAAACCACCCTCCCACAGCAGCCTCCACAGGAGAGTCACGCCTCAGTAAATAACGAATGACCACATGCCAGGAATCCCTGATGTGACACCAGAGTCGTGGAGATCTAGAACATTCTGTCGATCCAGATTTTGAGCCTGCAAGGAATGTGGGCTCCAGCTGCCACCCTCTGTTCAGGATGCTGATCAGCCCGGCCTCCAGCCCCATCAGAGGCCAGGCGTTGGCTCCCAGAAAGCCCGTGAGGCTGTAAGGTCTGGTCCTGAGGTTGTGTCCTCCTCGGGAATGTTCCGTCCTCCTTCCGGGCACGTTGTGTTGCTACTTTATCCTGAAGGCAGTGCTTAGACGTCACGAAGCAACAGCCTTTAAATTCATGCTACAGGCTAATTCATCTCGTTCTGAAATGCAAATGTTTCTGATGCTCTGGAGAGGAAGGGAATGAGAGAATATTAGTAAAACAGGGGATGAGTCTAATGCCTTTTATCTGCCAGAGACAAGCCAAGACGGGATATTTATTGGTTCAGTACCTCAGCAACGTGGTATTAATTGTCTCTGAGTGTTTTGATAGGTAGTTAGCGCAAACGTATTAATGAAAACAGCCCCACTTCATTTTGAAATTAACTACGTGGCCATTGAGCAACAGGAGCTGATAAATGATGGCAATAAATTTGTGATGGAGATTTATGTCCTCGTAACTCAGAGCAGGGCCGTGGGCATGCTCAGATGGGGTGGGAGATAAGGAATACCAAAAAGTGGCTTTATCCACAAGAGCCTTCTCCCACGTCGTTCAGTCCCCTCTTTCTGGGCTGCCACAGGCTGGTGGAGATCTGGACCCCAGGTCCCCGGGGAGGTCCCGGCCCTCCTGCTGGATGAAATCTTCCTGATCCGTGAGGAGGCCCCAGGTGCCTGTGGGGATCATGCCCATTTCGGCCTGATGGTTGGATGAGAGTCCTCATTCACTCACTTCTGGAAACCAGCTCCCTGGGTGGGCTGGGCTGACACAGCTGGTATTTCCTTGCAGCTGCCCCACTGAACACAGTGTGGACGGAACGAAGCGTCTGTTGGTCTGGGCCAGGTGCCTCATTTACATAATTCCCTTTACTCTCACAACAACCTGGACAGGTGGCTCCTATGAGCCTGTTATTCACTCCATCTGAGAGAGGGGGGAGCTGAAGCTCGTGAAGCTGAGATCCTGGCCCTGGGCCAGCGCACCGTGCCTGCATGGAGACGACGTGACAGCAAGAGGTGGCTTTGGGATCATGGAAGCCAGAATTTGAATCCCCGTACCCCACTCACTAGCTGGGCAATTCTGAAAAAATTATTTAACCTTTCTATGTCCACAGACTGTCTGTCAACAAAAGATGGTAGCAGTCATCATGGGATTCTTGGGCGGGTTAAATTAAATAATAAAATGAGAGTCGCCTGGGCTGGGACTGCCAGCCAGGTTTTTCAGACTCTCAAGTTCTTGTTGCTAAACCATAGAAACTCCTGACCCTGGAGAGACTCGAGGCCACGGCAGGAAGGCAGATGCAGAGCCGCCGAGGACGAGAGCCGGGAACCGAGCAGTGCGCCCCTGGGAGGCAACATGGGCTTGGGTTTGGAGGTGCCAAGCTGGAGCAGAGTTACTCTGTGGGAAGAGGTCCCAGCAAGGTCAGCAGCCAGGCAGACGTGAAGATGGACTGTGATAAAGCTGCCACCTGGGAGTGACAGGAAAGGACCCCCCCCCCAGAAACTGAGAATGAGGAAGTAAGAGCGGCCCCTGGGTATGAGCTGTGTACAGCAGCTACCCCACAAAATCAAGCCGGTTCAGAGGTCTAACAAATTACCTCTGAAACCTAATGGCCCATGCGAGGAGGAGCATCTGAAGGAAGACAAGGGGTTAATAGTCAAGGTTGGTGGCCATGAGGACCCCCCCCACCCCGAATAGAGCTCCTCAGGGTGAGCAGCAGGATGGACTCTGAGGAGAGGTCACGCACAGAAGTCACTCTCACTGGATGCTTCCTGAGGCAGAAGTTGTCCCGGGACATGCTGGGATCTGCGAGAGGAAGTCCCCCTCCAGGCCACTGTTAACGGAGGACGGTCCCTCCAGGGAGGCTACTGAGTAGGGTCAGGGCATTGGGGACCACCTGGAGACAGAATATGATTTAGCAGAGTAGCAGACGTGGCCCAGGTGGGCGTCACTGATGCAGCGTCCCCTGTGCAGACCTTTGGGCGGCAGGAAGACCGAAGCGGATTTGGAAGGCTGTGGATATGGAGGTGCGGAGACACGATGCCTGCCCTCAGGAAGTCCCAGGGGGAGACAGTGAACTGGTGTTGATGACACAACGTGGTCAACATTTGACACGGCAGGCCCAGGGCCCCGAGCAGCCCTGTGGAGAGCCCCCAAGCCATCAGGGGGTGGTCAGAAAAGGTTCATGGAGGGGCCAGCACCAGAAATGAAACTCAGAAACAAGTGGCAGCTAATCTGGACAAGAGAGAGGAGGTCCCTGTCGCTGACCCGCTTCACATCCTGTTCTTCTCAGGAACAGAGCACATCCAGTGAACCACGTGCATGACTTGGCTCCCACATCAATCCGCAAGCTCATTTCTCGCCACTCCCTGCCTCCCATGTTGGGCTGCAGCAACGTCCTCATCACCTGTGTGGTCGCCGATGTCCACGCTGCTTGTTAGCTGTCTGCTCTTGACCCTACACTCCCGCCTGCCCGAAATACTCCACCACCTCTAAACGCTGTTCATCCTTTAAGAATCTCTTAGGAATCTCCTCTGCCTCCCCTCTGGTGCTAAACGTCCCTCATGGAACCCGGTGCATCAGATTTAACTACATCAGACAGTAGGCCGGCTGATGGCAGAGACTGCATATCATTCTTTTTATAGTCAAGGTATCCAGCATTCAGCTCCCTAAATACACTTTGTAATGATCAGTTACTGCAAGGTAGCCAGACAAATTCAAATGAAATGCCTCTTTTCTCCTTAGAGTTGCCAGATAAACACAGGGCACCCAGTTAAATTGGAATTTGAATTCAATTTTGAATGTCAATTAAGCAACAAATAATTATTTTAGTATGAGTATGTCCCAGGTGTTACATGGGACATACCTATACTAAAAACTTATTTGTTATTTATCTGAAATTCAAATTCAACTGAGCATCCTGTATTGTTATTTGCTAAATTAAGTGGCTCTATTTCTCCCATTAAATTTGTAAGTACTAAAAAGTGCAAAGTGCGTGGGTAGGAGCATGTTCATGCTGCTGGAGGAAAATGTTCAATCCAGTGAGGAACTCAGCAAAATAGTTGTAAGTACAATAGGAGCATTGTACAAAGACAATGGGAGTTAATTCCAGTATCTGCGGGGCCCAAAGTTAGAAGTAACTGAAATGTACGTCGATAAGAGGATTGGCAACCGGAAATAGAATGTTGTGGGCAACATAACGTCAAGATTAGGAGCACAAGATCTGGAGTCCAAAGGCCTGGGTTCCACTCCTGACGGCATAGGATACTGTCTATGAGATGCTGAGAAGGGTTGCCTCACTTTTCCATGCCTCAGTCTCCCCATTTGTAAAATGGGGACGATACACACGCTTGCCCTCTGAGGTTTGGGAAGATGACACGAGTTAATAGATGTCCAGCCCTTACAACAGGGCCTGGCAGGTAGCAATGCTCACAGAAAGATGGCAGTTACTATTGTCATCATCCTTATTGTAAAGTACTGTGGTGCCATTAAAAATGACTTTATAGATTTATATTTATTGATGTGAAAAGATGTTCCCATTATACAAGTGAGGAGAAACAATCAAGACAGCACACATAAAGCATCCACTGAGCAAGTAACTTTTGAGCACATCTCTCTGCGGCCCACTGCTAGAAGTCAGCGGCAGGAGACACAACAAGCAGCAAAGCAGAAACAACCCGTCGCCTCGTAAACCTAGAGAAATTACAGAGAATATATGGAGATTAAAATGCAATTAACATTCTGATAGGAGCTACAGAGGAGAATAAATAGCAGACACAACAGGGAAGACCTCATGCAAAAGGGCTGCCTGACCTGAGACGTGGAGGATGAGGGCAGGTGGCCGGGCCAGAGTTGGGAGAAGAACGTTTTGAGCAGAGGAAACAGTGTGTGCAAAGGCTGCGAGGAGAGAGGAATCTGGACAAGTGTAAGGAGCTGGAACAAGGCCAATGTGGTTGGAGACCAATGATGAGAGGGGGAGTGGGGCAAGATGAAACTGGAGGGATAAGTAAGGGTTTGATTGTGTTCAGCCCTGTAAAACATCAAAAGTCACGTTCAGTAGGGTTGAGTCGTGGGGTCTGTGTCCTCAGGTCCTCCAACACAATCGCACCATCCGACATTTTTGTTTTACTTGCTCAAGTTTCTGCGCTCTGAATATTGAAAGTCAGAGGACTGACATCACCTGACATCAAGACTTGCCATAAAGCTACAAAAATCAAGACAACATGCTGGAGAAAGAATAGACAGACAGATCAATGGAACAGAATAGAGAGCCCAGAAACAGACCCACATAAATACAGTCAAGCGGTCTTTGACAAAGGAGCAAAGGCAAAACAATGGAGCAAAGATGGTCTTTTCAATGAATGGTACTGGAACAACTGGACATCCACATGCAAAAAAGTGAATCTAGACACAGACCTCATACACTTCACAAAAATTAACTCAGTATGAATAGTAAACCTAAATGTAAAACACAAAACTATAAACTCCTAGAAGGTAACATAGGAGAAAACCGAGATGACCTTGGTGGTGATGGCTTTTTAGATACAGCACCAAAGGCAGGATCCAGGAAAGAAATAATTGGTAAGCTGGACTTCATTAAAATTAAAAACTTCTGCTCTGCAAAAGACACTGTCAAGAGAATGAGAAGACAAGCCATAGACTGGGAGAAAACATTTGCGGAAGACAAATTTGATAAAAGATTCAGAGTTGGGTTGGAAAACTGGGTTGGAAAACCTCGTTGGCTGAATTAAAGCCACGTGTCCCCAGGAAGGGGACAGGAAGGGTTCCCCCCTTCAGCTCCCACCTCTGCCACTGAAAAGCTCCTTTGTGGCCTCTGCCGCCCCGGGTTCCTCCCATCGCCGCTGAATCCAGGGACTCCACATCAAATGCAGCTCCCCTCCATAGCTCCCACCTCCAGATGGCAGCTTCTAGGGTGAGGATGCTGGTGCCCCCTCATCAAGGGGTTTCTCAAGACTTTGGCAAAGGGGATGTCCTCTGCTCCTTCCTGGGAGGGGTAGTGAGGGAGCGAGAGGGTGAGTTGCAGATGATAAATCCACTCCAGCACTCCTGTCTTCAGAGTCTTTGGATTCTTTCCTTTACCTGATATCAAGGAATTTACGACATCTCAACTCTGTGTAGTGTTGGCCACCCCTGAGTCCAGATTTCTGTCAACCAGCAGAGCAGACATGCGTCACTTCCAGCTGCCTGAGCTCGCAGCAGAGTGTCTCTGTGCTCCTGTGTCAACGACTTCAGCTTGGTCTATATTCTGTCCTTCTGTCCTTAGTCAAGAGCCTGCAGAATTCGTCCCCACGCGTGTTCCCCAGATCTCTGAGGGTGTAAATTACTCACTGTGTCTATGTCTTCTTCCAGGTTTGACTTTTTACTACCCGCCTCACCATGGGTATTCCAGATCTGATCCCAGAGACAAGGAGGGTGTGGATGATGAAAGAACAGGCTCTTTATTTCAGTGTCACTCTTTTGAGTAAGGGAGTTACAGTATCTTTGAGCAAAAAAACAAAGAAATTCAACTAAGGAGGAGAGCGGCCCTGGCTGGCACAGGGGGTCAGGGAGTTCTCTGAGTCGTCCCGTGTCCCTTCTCCTCTCAGTGTCTTACCTTTCTCCTGAGGGGCACGGCAAGGCTGAGAACTCACTTGGTGTCATTCGACAAACCTTGACTTTGTTTTCCATTCTCTCCGCCGGTGGCTTTCACAGGTTGGAAATTCGTTTAGCACTGCTGTAGTAAGTTCCGGGGTGTTAATATCTGCTGTAAATTGGGAATTCAGGGGTTTAAATTTGTTGTTCTCTTTTAATAAGCTAACCAGGGCCAGGAGAAGCAGCCACTCCATCCTACGGTCCTTGAGCTCCTCCTGTCTTTGTGCTGTCCCGGGACAGCGGTTATGGGTCTTCAAACCTGGCTTTTCAAGAGCGCTTCATACAAATGACCACAGGTGAGAAGTAGGATGTTCTGCTGCAGATTCCCATCTCTGACTCCTAAAAAGATGGTCATTGTCATCAGCTCCCCACTGAGACAATGTAGTCAATCCCAGATTTCTACCCTAAAGCGCTTCTGACTTGACTTGAAGAGCCCGCAGCGTACTCCCTGCTACAAATTTCTGTATCAGGAAACTGCAAGGACCAGAATCAGATTCTGACCAACTTTCACAAATGAGGAATTCACGGCAAAGTGTCAGTGCCTCACAGGTTTGAAAATTGTCAAGAATCAAGCAGGCTGGGCAGTGGGAAAAATGGCCAGAATGTAGCCACAACCCACCAACAAAGCCATCACCATAGCTGCCAGGCTGGTCCCAGCATCCCTCTGTCTGTGCCTCACTCAATCAAGAGCTAGACTTCTGGGTAGAAGCATTCAGTTTGTCACCAAAGATCACATGCCCTCACTCCAGCAGGGGAGGGGGTGGTGGAGCGAGGGATCGCTTGCCCCAAGTCTGCCACCAAAATCCCAGAAACCGGTTTAGATTGGGGAAGCCAAAGGTGACAAATGACCAGTACTGTGGCTGGTGTTTCCTGTCGGGTTGTGACGTAGTACCATGATGTTGGCAGGGGAAATAGGGGCTGACCCCTGGTTGGTGTTCATCTCCGGTGACTCACTGAGATGTTGCGCCTTCTATGTGATCCTATGTCACGAGTCCATACAAGTGACGTGGAACCCACCTCCTCCCCGTGCCAATAGCTCTGTGCCACACTGAGTCCTTGCGGGTCACAGGAACCCACCTCCTCCCCTGCAAGAGCTCTGTGCCGCACTGAGTCCTTGCGGGTCACAGGAACCCACCCCTCCCCTGCAAGAGCTCTGTGCCACGCTGAGTCCATGCAGGTCACAGGAATCTGCCCCTCCCCTGTAAGAGCTCTGTGCCACACTGAGTCCATGCAGGTCGCAGGAACCCACCCCTCCCCTGCAAGAGCTCTGTGCCACACTGAGTCCATGCAGGTCACAGGAACCCACCTCCTCCCCTGCAAGAGCTCTGTGCCACACTGAGTCCATGCAGGTCACAGGAACCCACCTCCTCCCCTGCAAGAGCTCTGTGCCACACTGAGTCCATGCGGGTCGCAGGAACCCTCCCCTCCCCATGCAAGAGCTCTGTGCCACAGTGAGACATCCTTGTCTCAGCCCTCAGGGAACATCCCTTCACTGCTACACGCGGCATGTGGGAACATCTGTAGGGCGGTGTCAGATCTGTTTCCCTGGACCGTCCCGGTGGCTGTTTCTACTCTGGTGTCTCCTGTGTCCGCAGACTCTGCTGGAAAGGGAAGAGGGCTCCTCACATTCTGGGACCTGCCTGGAATTTCTGGTGTCTCCTCCTCCAGGGCTTGACCTGAGGCGGTGGGTGGAGGGGCCTTTCTAGGCCCCAGAGCCCAGGCCTCCTTGTCTCTTCTGGCCCTCTTTGCCCTTTTCTAGCCAGAAGGATCTTTTTGTTGTTGCTGTAGTTTTGTTCTGAAGGCAGGGCCGTCTGGCTTTGCATCTGTCTCCCTGAGTCGATCGCTTATTCCTGACTTTCCTTTGTTCTCGGCCTCCTGCTTGGCTGTCCCTCTTCCAAGGCAGAACATGTAGAACAGGCAGCTGTTTGCCAAATCAGGAAGGTTTGGAGGGTAACTGAGAAGTGAAAGAGAAAACGTTAAACACAATAGATAACAAGTTAAAATAACACCATGAAATATTATCCTGCAGCATTACTATTTCTGCTTATCTGTATTTTTAAATTTTTCATTAATTAAATCAGATTTTAGTATAATTTGAAAACAAAATTGGCTGCTTTATGAGATAGTGAGCTCTCCATCAATGGAGGTATTCAAGCAGAGGCAGGATGACCATTTGTTAGGATGCAGTAAAAGCGACGTCTCCATTGGTGGGAGGTCCGATGAGGTGATGTCTAAGTTCTCTTCCAAAGTTAATATTTTATGCTTTATTGGTTATTACATTTCCTATTTGTTCCACAGATTTTGTCCTCTTAATGGGAATATTTTGAGGTCCCTACTAGTTATGAAAATTTAAAATGACCTCCCCGGTTTTTCATACATCTGTCAACATTTCTGATAGAGCTTGTTCCGAATGCCCAAGGTCAGTGACTCCCAGTTCTGTTGGTTCTGTGGGCTCTGGGGCGACTCTTTCTGTTACGGTGGCTTATCCTTCTTTTTGATCTCTTCTGGCCTTTTCTCCATAAATCTCCTATGGAGTGGGTGTTTGCTTATTTTTCCTGGGTAAAAAGGAAAACATATGGATCTGACCCAGGTTTGGGAAAAGCGTCTTTTAAAACACTGAAGAGGCCCTGAACCTGGAGTTAAGAAATGCGAGTTTCCTCCTAGACACTGCTCTTTCTAGCTGTGGGACCCTGAGAAGTCGCTCGACCTCTCTGGGCCTCGGTTTCTCGTGTGTGAGGTGAAGAGCGATAGCCCTGCCATGTCGACACAATCAAAAATTAAGCCCAGATGACACGTCCGGGTGTGATATGATCCAGGCGTCACAGTGTCGTGGCCCCATCCCCTTTGCTCTGCCCTGCACTGTGGGTCAGCCCCTCCCCCGCCCCGGCTGCCTCCCCTGTGGTTGCACAATGACAGCGTGTTTCCAGGCCTCTCCACACACCGTGTGCTCCAAAGGAAGAAGCCTGGTCTCTTCCAGTTGTTCCCACAAACGAAAGAGGACACTTCTTTCCTGAAAGTCGCATCAGCTGGCTCCTCACCGTGCACCAGCCAGCCTGGGTCCCAGGCCCATCCCGACAAATCCTGGTGGCCTGGAGTGGGCCCAACTGATTGACTGAAGCCCCAGAGGCCCCACCGGAGGTGAGTGGCTGCCATGCCCTCCGGAGAGGGAGCTGAGCCGGGGAAGGGCCTGCCCTCTGAACAGAGGTCTGAGAGACAGAGATGGAGAAATGGAGGCTGGGGAAGCACCGCCCAGTGGCCCTCTTACTGCACAGCTTCCCAGGTTAACACACAACCGCGGGAGAGTGTGAAAATGGCAGTGTCTGTACTGTGAAAATGCCCGACGCCAGCAAGCCGGGCGGGGTCAGGGGCTGGTCTGACTTCCAGCGGCTCCTACCATCTGGGACAATTGACACAAGTTCTCGAGACTTGGCTCCCCAGGATGGGGGTGCCACCTAACAATGGAAGATGCCCACAGATAGTTATTTATTATAAATCGTTGTTAATGTAATCTGTCGAGTCAGCTGTTATAAACCAGTGTGGGCTGGGAAATTCAGAGGACGTGTTTGCAACCTTGGGAAGACCACCCAAGGCCCATCAAGAAGTTTCAAGTAACCGTGGCACTGAGCTTTCAGATGGAAGAAAGGTTTGTGGACCAAATTTTTAGTAACATATAGAAAATCCTATTCCTGTGTGCCTAAGTCATCATGCCTGAACTCTTACTCTCTGTATCTCTGATGCAGAAAGACTAATCTTAGAGGGAACAACAGAGAGCCCATTGCTTCAGGCTGCAGAGAAAACAAAAATGCCTGCTGCAAGCGTCATTCATGTTACAACACCGACGTGCGTCCTGTGCTGTCCAGTCTTGTCCGAATGAAACTATGCTACTGGAAGACTGACGTTTTTCTTTCTGCATCACTTCTGATTGTTAGACTCTAGAAAGAAGCCTGCTTCTTGCTGACATGATCTTACCCAGGAGCCAGGTTCCTGGGGGGACAGTGTGGCTCAGGGGGGTGGTGTCAGATTGTCCTGCTACGGATTCTGACTCCACTATCATCATAAGGTAACCTCCAGGAGCTTCTGTGCCCCCGTTAGGGAAGTTCGAGCCATAAGTACCCACCCCGTTGTAGGAAATAAACGAGCTAGGAAGGCAGAGTGGAGCCATTTGGGCCAGAACTCAGGGAGCCCAGTACCAATAGCAGGGCCTAAAAGGGGCGGTGAGGGATCTTGATGGGGAGCACGCAGCTGGACGAGGGCCGAACGAAGGGACCCCTAAAAGGTGGGGCTCAGGAGGGGAGCCTGGGTCTTCAAGTGGTACTGACCTCATCTCTCAGAAACTTGTTCTTTAGAAATGAGTGCCCCTGGGGCCATATGCACGTTTAAAAAGAACAGCTTTATTGAGATGTAATTTGCATGCCATGTCATCCATCCATTTGATTACCAGATTCAATGGTTTCAGCATCTTTAGTGTCACGCAGCCACCGGCTCGCTTAGCTCACCCCGGTTTCAGTGGGGCATGCGGCTCAGCACCACTCAGCACGTTGGCCAGGAGGAGTGTGAGAAGCGAGAGGGAAACAGGTCTCCCTGGGGACTGCTCTTCTGGGTGGCCCTGCCCTGAGTTCGGTTCTAATGTTTAATGATACAGTACCATGCAGCCTCCGAGTGCAACCCAGTATCTTCACCAGGATTCAAGTAAGAAATAGTGACCTTTTCCCAAACTGAAGAAAATCTGACCCCATCAGGCTTACTAAGAAGTGGCGTGTCAACCTCTAAAATAGTGTTTTCCTAAGGACTTTTCAAAAGAAATTTAACTATATGAAGTTTCCACCTGATACACCGATGTCAGAACGTAGTCTCCATGCCAGAGAGGACTTCCCCACACACGGGAGTGCAGAAGGGGCCTTTCCCTCCGTGGGGGTCTCAGGCTTTGGGAGCCCTGTCTGCCTGTGGCTCGGGGTTGGATCAGTCACTGTGGCCCTCTGCAGCGGGGTGTCCTAATTCTCTTAATAGTGCATGTTCATCAAAAAGCAAAAAACAAAAAAACCTGGCCCCTCACACAACCTCAAACACAACGGTCCCTCTCTATCCTAATGTCTCAGTTCCTGAGTCAGGACAGTGTTTGAACAGTGAGGAACCAGGTTGCCCAAATTTATCTGTTCCCAGAGTTTCTGAGAGCAACTAGTGTGGATAGCAAAAAATTCATCCTAAATTGACCTGAATTGATTCGGCTCTTGCGTTCAGAGAGCAGGAGTTTGGATAGTGAGGCTAGCTTTTCATTTAAAATTACATCTGTGCCTTTCTGTAACTAATGCATTGTGGACATTATAAAAATCACACAGAAATAGTGATTTTTTAATAGAAGAAATGCAAATAAATGCAGCTAGTATTTGCAATTGTCGTGCTGTTTCCCTGGGGTGAGCACAAGCTCCAGATGTCACTGTAGCGGTCAAGGACCAGGAGTGTCCCCGGTCACCACGCAGGGGGCCCATAAAGACGCCTGATGGATTTCACCAAATGTCAGAGCAGTTCTCTGCTCTCGCGTGCGTTCACAGCTATTAGCTTGCCTCATGCTTGGGATGACTGCTTTCCTTCATGTAGCCTCCTTTCATCGCTTTGTAAGTTTTGATGGAATTAGCAAATTTGTAATAGCTTCTCCCTTCTCTGTTTCACAGCACATCAAACATTAGCATTAAATGGGCAATCTATAATTTCTCCTTAAAATAGAAGCCCCATTTGTGTTAAAACTGCCTTCTTCCTGGGTGGTTTCTGGGCAATAATCACCAAAATACTGAAAGGTTTCTGTCCTTCAAGAAGTCACTCTAAATCTGGCTCCTCTTGCTTCGCGCTCAATTCCAGATAAGCGTCTGGCCTTTGCTGAACCCGAGTGACACAGCGGGGGCTTCCCCACGAGCTGCAGCTGCCGACGCGTTTGAGACTCAGTGTGGCGGCATCATTCTTCCTGGAGCCTCGCGGCCACCTACGAGTCAGCAGTGTGTCTGAGCCTGACACTCCGGCTCAGGTTGGTGTTGGGTTAGTGAAAGCCAGTGTTTCTGTGGAAAACGGCTAATTTGTCTTCAGGTAACATTCACATTTTCATTTCCTCTTCATGTCTGGTCGTCAACTAAAGGAAAATATGCTTGAGTATCGCAGCAGTCATCTTTCAGGGCGAGAAGTCTCTTATCTGAGGCTGTTCCCGGAGCCGTCGCGTGTGAGGGAGAGGAGTGTGTCTGCTTTCTTTAGAGGCGGGAACCTCAGGTCCCACCTGCCCGGCCTGCTCTCCCCGGCTCCTGATTCTGCTCTTTCTAGGGCACCGGGAGCAAACTGGGACAAAGATGGAACCCGTGGACTAAAGGCGTGCTCTGCAAGAAACGACACGGATGTGTGACTTGAGCAGGGGACTCCATCCTCTTTGCCTGTCCGCTTGTTTTAAAGACAGAACCGATAATGTTTACTTCCTGGGCTATGAGCCTCAGATGGAGAGCTTGGCTCCTTGTTTTCCTTCAGTCGCTCTGCTCCAGGCAGCCCCGTCCCTGGGCAGGAACGAGGGCAGCCTCACCACTCTGGACTCAGCCCCAGTTCACAGAGAGCAGGGTTCCCACCTGAGGCTGCGGCAAAGCCAACAGGCAATCGCCAGACCCGAGGCCTGTCTGTGTAGCCGAAGACATGTGGCCTGTGCCGACTCCTCCCGTCAGTGAGAGAAACCCCGATCCATAGCACCTCAGGTCCTCCACCAGGGCTTACTGACTAGCCCACTTCCTCCTAAACGTATTGATGACTTACTTGGTTTCTAACGACTAAATTTCATCCCTTTCCTCTCCAGAGTTCCTCTCCAAATTCTGCCGACCAGCACGGCCCCTCTCAATGAACATGGTCTCCAGGATGCTTTGAAATGAGCACAAATGGGTCCCATGTTGGTTTCTCTTACTGTGTCTTTTGTAAGAGTTTCCAGAAATCCTCCGTCTCTCGCCTTCTGACACCCATTTATCATCGGCTCAGACCGGCTTTGTTTTTCTTTTGTCTTCTTTCAAACGTAGCTGACCTACGCCCCATCCATTCCTCTGTAGCCCTTAAAACCTGAATCCAAGGCAGACCCAGAGCCAGGGTCCCGCAAGGAGGACTGACTGTCGCTGCTCCGTCTCCTTTCCCCACCGGCTAGTTTTGTGTTCCCAGAGTGGAGCCAAAATTCCACACCAGTCGTGCTGCGCCGCTCTTCTCACTTATGGGGGCCGTCCCACCTGAGGGTGGTGGGCGGCGCAGGCCTGGGTCGGTCCCTGGCCCCTCTCTCCTCTCCATCCACATGGTGGGCTTCAGAACCTGCATTGCTTTGTGAAGGGGATGGTGGTCAGGGTGCTGGCTGGGGTTGTTTCTAGGGGCGGCTGGGGTGCAGCCAAGGGCAGGTAGAGGCTGTGAACACGAGTGCAGGCAGCTGGCGGCGGGAGCTGTGGTCCCCTCCCCGGGGAGCCTGGGCTCTGCAGAGGAGGAGACGCAGAGGGAGGTGTGGGCCAAGCAAGCCAGCGTGCAGGCAGGGGCCTCAGGCCCCACTCCTCGGCCCCTGCCGCAGCCCCACCCTTCTTTGGAAAGGGCCAGTTGTTGACTGTGAAGGAAACACAAATAATGGAGGTTACTTCCGCGCAGAGACAGCATGAGACCGAGCTCTCTTTTAGGTAGTAAGTCTTTTCAACAATGGCTTCCTTAAGTGCCTCCAAAGTGTCTATCCATTAGGGCAAAGGAGGCACTTTGATTCTCCCTCAGAGGGGAGAGCACGTTAATAAATCAGCAAGTGGACGGAGCATCTACATTCAATAACTGTGAAGTGCAGATAAATCACAGCTGTCAAGGCTGACTTAGACTTTATTCATTCAAAACAGCTAAATTCAAACAGCAGTATGGACGCAGTGCTCACAGCCCCCTGCCACCCGGCCAGAACGTCTTCCCGGAGTCAGACCCCATTCCTGGGTGTCTCTTGGGAAGACGGGAAGTAGGAGGGAGTTGAATTACAGGCTGGGAGGGGACCCATTCTGGTGACAGAGAGATGGCGGAAGCTCAATGTGAATCCTTCCTTGTCCGTCGGCTGTGCATTGGGTTCCACCCCGGAGCTGCTGACGGAGAGGAGACCAGGCTCTGACTCCAGACCAGGCTCTGACTCCAGCCGCACAACTGAGCTTCCAGCACGTTCTCTGGTTGATTTGCTCACCCGCAATGTGAGGGTGTGAACGATGGTGCGTGATGGAAGCTGGAAGTTTTGTAGATTCAAGTTGGGCCAAGACCGGAAGGATATCTCCATCTCCTCCTCCAGATTCTTGCCCATAAAATATGGGGCGTTTCATTCAGCTCTAAGTTTCATGTAAAATGCAAGCGAGTGTAGCCCTCATATTTATAAACATGCCAACTTGCAATGGTTGGATAGGCATTTGAATTATTGATTGTTAAATATTTGAGCTGAATTCCTCATCTATCAGTTCTTGTGAGAAGCCAGGGGACAGATTGACGATGCTGGAGTTTTTCTGGTTAGTTGGCAGTTGGCATCTCTATTAATTACGGCCCACATGGTGGGTTCTGCAGCCCTCATTGCAGGCACTTGCAATCAGGGTCTCCCTTACTGCTTTTAAAGAGGGTTTGTGCAACGCATGCTGCTGAGTGAGGGGGAGAGTAGCACGCCGTCTCTGAGTTATCATGCCACTCTCTGAGGTTTGGGTGGGTCTGGTTGTATCTCTGACAGTAGCATCGTTGAAAGAGCAAGGTTCTTAGAGGCAGATGACCCGGATTCCAGCTCCAGCCCCTCACTTCCAGGTCTGTGAACCTGAACAATTTACTTCATTCCTCTGAATCTCAATTTCTTTATCTAAATAAAAGAGGACAATAATAATTAAGTGGATATCGATGTAAACATATCCACACATATACACATGTGTAGATAGATAGATGGGTAGAGAGATAAAGTGTAGCATAGTGTCTATCAAACAATAAAAAACAGCCAAAGTTCTTAGGCAATAAAAGGTAAACTCCATGAGGGGAGATTTTAGTCCATTTTATTCATGGTTAGTCCCCATTGCCTAGAACAGCATCTGATACAGAGAAGAAACCCAGTAAACATGTGTTGAGTTAATAAACGAGCTCATACCATGTCCCAGACATGGTGCCTGGTGCCACTTAATCTCACAACAACCCTATAAGGCAGGTGTTACCATTTTTTTAGATCAGGCCACTGAGGCCCTGAGTGGTTAAGTAATTTTCCCAATGTTGCCCAGCTGGTAGATGCTTGGTGATGTCAGTTTCTCTCCCTCTCCTGCTCCCACTCGAAGTTGCAGTGAGCTCCAAGGTTCTGGGCCCCCGGCAGTGGGACCACGTGTAGAATGGTGAGCCCTGTCTCAAGGAGCCCTCGGTTACCCCACAAGAGTGAGAAGTATGAGACCCATTGCCCCTTTGAGTTTCACAGAGGATGGCTCAAAATTGAGCACGCTCCCCCAGACCGCGGACGTGCAGGAGAGAAGACGGGTGTGGATTTGCGATGCTCACGGGAGCTCTCAGAGGGAGGGACAGAGGTGGGAGCAGAGGCAGGAAGGCGCACTGGAGCCCCATGGGAGGAACGCCCTCCTTCTCTGGGCTAAGTCTGTGGCCGAAATACCACCATCGGCCTCTTTCCTGAGGAAAACATGCAGCTGCCAGGAGAGACAAGGAGCTGCCTTTGGACGGTCTCACTTGCCAGCAGGATCCGCGAGCAGCATGTGCGGATGGGCTGCTGTTTTTCTGCAGATGTTGGGATGGTGCATGTGCGTGTGCGTGAGGTGTGTTTGGCATGGAAACCACGGAGGCAGGGGCTGTCCTGTATTTGCCGCGCACCCTGAGCCAGCACAATGTTGGCGCACGGCGGGCATCGACGATCCTTTACTGGACACGTGCATCTGGTCCTGCTCCAAGCGTCATGGTCGCTGTGAACCAAGTGTGCACTATGAGCCAGGCGTCCTATCACTAAACCTGTGAGCCGGCACCAGCCCGCCTTATAAACAAGGAAACAAGGCTCTGGAAGTTTCCGTAGCACTCCCCAGGTACGAGGCCCGGGTCAAACCTGACTCAGACTCCAGCTCGTGCTCTTTGCACTGGCACAGCTGCCCGCCCCTCGGCTGCCTCCGGGTCTCCAGGCTTCCTCACCCCTAGCCCCGCGGCCTCTTGAGCCGGGTGATTCTTTGCTGTGGAAAATGGTCCTGTGCATTGTAGGCTGTGTAGTGGCATTCCTGGCCTCTGCCCACGAGAGCCACTGGACCTCCCCACGACAAAAACGTCTGGACATTGTCAAGTGTCCCCGGGGGGCACCGTCTCCCCCAGCTGAGAACCACCGTATCGCCTCCCTCTCCCCCACCCCTCAGGACGACATATGGAGAAGCCCACGCTGGGACGTCAGCCTCACACATCCAGTTGCCTCCTGGACACTTGCACTCAAATGTCCCACCGCCCCTCAGTCCTAACACAGCCCATCCTCCTCTCCTGACTTGGACCGTAGACCGGCCCCCTGGCCAGCGTCAGATGGAAGCAGATCTCCGTCTGGGACCAGAGAGCAAGAGAGAGGATGACCAGAGGCTTGAGCGGTGAGGCCTTCCCCTTCCTGCTCTTTCGTGGAAGAAAAAGCTTTCTGGGGTCCTCCCGAGTTACTGCCTCTCGTTTATTAGTAGCTGTAGCAAACGAGGTGATATGGTTTCTACCCATTAAAAGAAAACAAATACCCCCAAAAAGAACAACAGCAGAGACCTCTGTATTCTCTGCCTCCGTTCGCGTCACCACCGTCTGCCGGTTGCCCAGGGTGCGAGTCTGAGCGTCATCCTGGCCCTTTCACTCCTCTGCCCTCAGCGCCAGTCAGCCCCAGGCCCGTCTGTCCCCGTCTGTAGCTCTTGACTCCACCCACTTCTCTCTGGTCCCTCTGCCACCGTCACTTCTCCCGGCGGGGCCCCTGAACCAGAGTTAGCAGAGGTCCCTGTACCACTAGGTCTGTTCCAGAGCGCGGCCTTCGACAACGTAGCCCAACTCACACCCTTCTGCCGCCGACTCCCGCCCCGGGCCGAGTCCAGTTTCCTCCATGGTTTGGGCGGTCCTTGATCTCCGCCTCCGAGCTTGTCCCCGCCCCTTCGTCCTCAGTACCCCGTGCTCTGGCCACGCGGAACTCTTCAGTTTGCCAGGCCTCCTGTGGTCTGAAGGAGCAGGGTGCGTGGCTGACATGCTGGTTCCTTTCCTACCTCTGCCTCCTTGTGTGGGGCCTGGCAATGCTCACCCCTTTCTCAGTGCCCAGCTCGTATCTAAGTTGGGACAAGAGAAGGTAGTAATTCAAGGAAAGATTAAGAAACAACAGGCTCTTAAAGGAGCTACTTGGACAGTAAGGCAGGGTGAGGGTCAGGAGAGCAGAGGGGAGGGGGCCTGGGTCACAATAGTAGATAAGGTGGTCAGAGTAGGTCTCATGGAGAGGGTGCCATCAGAGCAGGGCTGGAGAAGGTGAGAGAGGGAGCCAGGCACAGAGCTGGGGAGAACCTTCCAGACAGAGGGAAGAAGTGGGCGAAGGCCCCACGGTCTGGTTGTCCCTGGGCTGTTTGAGGCACAGCGGAGGCCAGCAGAGGGAGAAAGGGAGGCGGGCGGAGGCCGAGAGGAGGGAGGTGTCGTGTGCCCCATGCCAGGCACAGAGCTGTTGCTCAAGAAATAGGTGTTACTTGAACATACCCTGCTGTCTGTTGCAGCTCTGGACACACGTCTCCAAGCAACTTTCTCTCCCAGCCAATAGGCTGGCGCACGTTAACTGTGATTTGGGGCAAGTCCCTCTCTCTGACTTTTGATTTTCTCATCTGTGAAATAAGAAGGTTGGCCACCGGGTCTCTTCCTGCCCCGAAATGCATCACCCAGGGAAAGTGAGATCGTAATTTCCATCGGGCCTGCATCTCGGATCATTGAGACATTCGTGGAAAAGCTACATAGGAGTGTCCCTTCAGAGACGGAGGCTGTGAGAGCTAGGAAACCCGGGTTTCTCTACCATGAGCTCCTCCCTTCTGAGCCTCGATTTCTCCATCTGTGGAATGGGAGGCACGACGACCATCGCGCTTACCCTCCGAGTTGGTGTGAGGCTCTGATGGGATAATGCGCACGTCGTACTCGAAGGTCCACGAGCTGCGGACATGGCGTGGGCTTGTTTTATTGCCCTGGTGTGCCTGTGCTCATGCTGGTCCTGCAGCCTTGCGTCATGTGCCAAAGCTGGATGAGCACTTTGTCAAGCAAGAAAAGACTTGTCGATCGTGGATTATGCTGCTGGAAGGCCAGGATGAGATGTGAGTCTTCCGGCCCAGGCAGCATTGCCCACAATTAAGAGTGAGGGCTTTTAACATCAGAGAGAGCTGGAGATCTTGGGCGACTCACTTCTCTGAGCGGCTTGATGCCCCCCTTTCTCTGAGAACCCTTGTCCCCATCACAGAAGGGGCCGTGTGTCTGTCATGTGACTAAGCCTCCTCAGCCGTAATTAATTGGACCAGAGTTGGCGACTGACCCAAGCTGGGCCTGGAGGACTCTCTCTGTGTGGAAAATGCACCTGAAGACAGAGCCTGAGATGGGCTGAGAATTGCCTCTGGGAGAACTCTGGAATGTCGGCCTCCGACCCCTGCAGCTGCCTGATTCTTCCCCTGCCTGAGGCCTCGTCCCTCAGCCTCTCTTTGGATTCCATAAGACACTAACAAGTCCTTCCAAAGAATTCCGTTTTCATTCGAAGCCGGTCTCAAGCGAGCTCTGTTTCTTGCAGTCTGAAGAGTCTCGACCAGCTCTCGTGTCGCCGCGTCCCTCCTCCTGGGATTTCTGACGACCGTATCCGGAACTGCTGTGTGAGGAGCCGCCCTGACTTCTCAGCTGCTGCTTTGAAACGTAGGACAGAGTTCTGCCAGGTGTGTCCACAGAACACTAGCTCTGTGAAATGAACAGTGTCTTACAAGGAGTCCGAGTAAAATAGTGTGAGAGCAATAAGTCAACAAATTATAGTAGTGAGCACCATTTATTGAGGGCTTGCCATGTGCCCGACACTATTCTAAGTGCTTTTTTAAATTCTCACAACACCCTTTGAGGTATGGAGCATTTATCAGGTCCATTTTATAGATGAGAAAATTAAGGTGCCAGGAGTTTAAGGACCGTGTCCGAGTTGACACAGCTGGTCAGTGGTGGAGCTGGGTTTTGAAGCCCAGCATCTGGGTCCAATAGAACTTTCTGCAGAGAAGGAACTACGCTACACCCGAGCTGTTGAAATGGTGGCCACATGTGGCCACTGAATGCTTGCAATGCGGCTAGTGCGACTGTGGAACTGAATTTTATGGAAAGTTGATTATTGAAATACCCGCATGTGGCTACTGGCAACTCTACTGGGCTGCACAGTGTAGACCCTGCACTTCTGACTGCCACACCACCATAGGGAAGTTCCCACAGGACTTCTCAGAGCCTTTACACGTTGAGGAGTGTTGTGAAGCTCAAAGAGGAAATGGAACATTCTTTAGGAAATAAAACCACAGAAAAGGTTTTTCCACTGAACATCTCGAGGGACAAGGGTTCCACAGAATACAGTCAGCAAGGGGTGTGTCAGCCAGGTTCTGATTCTTGGAGATGATAGATGACCTCTGCCCTCTCAGGGGGCTGTCTGGGGGGCTGATGTCCCGTCCAGAGTGGACGCCTGCCCTCACCGTGTCACAGAGGCTGCCGAGTCCCCAGAGCTTTCCTGAAGCTTCTGCCGTGGGAATCCTCCACCATGGAAAAAAGCATTTCCTCTGGTCCACGCTTCTCAAAGTATGGTCCCCACCAGCGCAGCTGTCTGACTGGAAGCAGGGTGTGACCTCGTGGCCCTCTCCGGACCCGCTGAGCCAGACCCACGGGAGCCCGCTCTGGTTAGCGAGTCCTCCAGGTGACTCTGATGCACCTTCAAGTTTGAGATCACGTGCACGTATCCGACTGATTCAGTCCTTAGAATGGACGAAAGAGAGGCCCAGGGAATTTAAGCAACACGCTCTGGGTTACACGGCAGGACGAGAACCCAGCTCATCACCAGCAGACTGGACGCTGCCCCGGGTCCTCCACCTGTGCTGGGGAGAGTCCAGATGCCGGCTGCCCTCTTCTACCGCCTGCACAGGATTCAGAGTAGGTGGTGGCCGCGGTGGGAGAGCCAGCGGCGTGCTCCTCTCTCCCGCCTCTCCCTCTGCTCCCTCCCCACCTTGACAAGGACACGGTCAGCGGCATTGTCCACCTTTCCTTTCCCCGCCCCCATGCTCCCTCCTTAGGGCTTTTTGCATCCCTGGTTGCTCAGGTGGGGAAATAGAAATTCGTTAGGCATGATTGGGGCGAGAATGGGGTTCCGTGGTTAGGAAATGCTGGATTAAACAAAGAAAGTTTCTTTATTGCAGGTCTTCTCAGAGCCTTTACTATGTAAAAATGTGAAGCTCCCATAGGAGGGTACAGCACACAGCATTCACCGACTCAGATGACACAGACACTTTTATTCAGAGGACAATTCAGGAGATTAGTGTTCAGCAGGGGATTGGTCCTTTCCCCACGGAAAGCAGAGCATGAGCCCTAAGTGGATAAGACGTGAGACAGACTTTGAGGGTCATGGTAAAGGATGGAGAAAGTCCCAGAACACAGAATTCCCATTCCACCACTCTTTGCCACGTCCAGCCCATCCTTACATCTGGCTCCATCAGAGATCTTCCCAAAGCGCCAGGTTTACTGAGCAGAGAAGAGTGATGCTATGAAGTCTTAGGACTGGCTGAGGCCCCACGGCAGCGCTGGAGCTAGAGGGCGGGCCCCGCTGGCCAGTGGCACACTCTTTCATTGCTGGACGGTGGGGAGGTGGGACGAGGGGTCCTGGGGAGGACAGGACAGCTGAGTCGGGGAGGGTGTGCAGGTACTTGAAGGGCTCAGGGCAAGAGCGTTCTGCCAACCATGGAGTCATTTCAGCATCTGGCAACCAACACAGCTGTCCCGGCAATGCCAGCTGCACGGCCGCCCTGAGTTCAGGAGCAGCCCTCAGGAGGCCTGTGTCCCTCCAAGGTCGTACCATCCAAAGGAAACCGTGGATATGACTCTGGGCACACGATAAAGTACCAAGCGTTGTTGTCCACAAAAGCAACGAAACGAATCAGCCACACGGTTAGACACAAGTTATGGTTCTGCTGTTCTATGACAAAGTGAACATCTCAAGTCTCTGCTAGGTATCCATTGCCTCTCCTTGGAGGACTCAGAAACCACCTCTCTGCAGGAGGGTCACACAGCCCAGGCAGGGGCCCCTCGTGTGGTTGGCTGTCCATAATAGGACAAAGAATACTTACATTTTTCTTCAAAAACCTTCATGCTGGTCTGGGTCTGCCACGTCCTAGCTGTGTGGCCTTGGGAAGGTTACATACCTTCTCTGAGCCTCCTCTTCCTCATCTGGAAAGTGGAGGTGATCCTGACATAATGTGCGTGGAAGCAGTCAGTAGAGTGCATGGAACATAACGGCTGTCAGAAACCGTTGCAAGAACTGAAAAGTCATTATTAAGACCTGGGAAACGGAAAACACCAGCTAAGTAATTAATTAGCTAAGACACCACGTGCACACGTGCATACCGCTCACTCGGGGCCACAGCCCTCTTGGGACAAGTAAACTGCTGGTTTGGGTTTGGGTGCCGCAGGAGTCTGAGCTGGTCAGCCTCCCCGGCACTGTAGCCTCGCCTTCAGTTAAGGAAAAGCAGATGCGCAGGATGGGGAAGGGAGGTCCAGTCTGGATGACAGAATGACAGAACCTGGGCTGGAAGAAAGCACACAGAGCCACTTCCCCCGTGACTGCCAGAAGGGAGTGTGCGGGAGGACCACAGCCGTGGGGACGGGCCGGGGCTGCGTGCCCTCACCCTCCGTGGAGCGTGGCTGGCTGGCAGCCTGTGATGGTGGGTCGTCAGGAGCAGCTGCGTCAGCACGACTGTCTCTTTCCCATCCTCGCCTGATGGTGTTCACAGCTGAGCAGAGACCTTGAAGAGATCTCAGCGCAGTGGCCCCTCCACCCCAGGTGGGTGCAGTCCAGGTACAGGACAGTTTCAAGCTCTGCTTTCTGGGAGTCTCACCCCCTCCGGCCCTTCTCAGACCCGTGAACTATCTGATCAGGAAGGATCCTCAGGTTGGAAAACTCAGAGACGGTCTGTTCCTTATTTAAATTCACACGGTATATGGGCAGCAGGTGTCAGTTAGCATTTGCTGAGTAAGCAAGCAGCCCAGAGCTCAGCGGCAGCGACCACATATTGAGCTCATTGTTCTGTGGGTGGTGCTTGGGGCTGGGCTCACGAGGCTTGATGGGGCTCCCTCACGCATGTGCGGGTGGATGTGGAGTCAGCTGGGGTGGGCGGGCTGGCGATGCCCTGAGTTAAGATGGCTCATCCCGCTCCACGTGGTCTGCCATCCTCCAGCGGACTAGACCAAGCCTGTCCACGTGGCCGCTGGGCAGGATCCCCGAGAGATGCAAGGACTCAAGAGCTCGCAGGTCTAGGCTCAGAACCAGCATGGCCTCACGTCTGCTGTGTCCTGATGGTCAGAGCAGGTGACGAGGCCGAGGAAGGAGCAGCCTCCTGATGGAGGAGCTTGAAAGTCACCTTTCAAAGGGCTGAAGGCAAGGATGCAGATAATGGGGCTTTCTGCAAACTGTCTAACCCCGAGTCTCCCAGGATTTCTCCCCAAGGCTCTGACTGGGAGGTTACGGACATCTGTCGTTTTGCCCACCTGGCATCTGTTTCCTCCTCTGTCAGTTACTCTATGGTTTAACTCTGAATCCAGTCTTGCTGGAACTTTGGATCAAAGACTCCGCCCACCCTGGCCGACAGGTGTGTGCGCATCCCAGTAGACCAGGCCAGCGGCCCTCTGCCTGGGATTTGAACCCTGAATGGAAGGACTGGCAGTGACGCTGTGACTGCAGGAGTGCTCTCTCATAGGCCGGCGTTTGGCTTCACTCCTGCTCGGTGCGTGTCCTCCTGGCGTGGGCGCTTTGGGGCCTGCCAGGGGACCCTCAGGACGGGGCCCTCATTCTCTCAGCTGCTGGAAGCATTGCTCGCTGGTGGCCACGGCTGTCTCATCCTGAGAATGGCCTGGGGTCCCCTCACCCAAGCTCATGCACCCTCCCTGCGCAGCCTCCCTCGGGGTGGCTCTGACAGGCCATCCTGTGGGATCAAGTTCAACCTCTCCCTCTGCCAGTCCTGCCTCCCTCCCTCCCTCGTGGGTTTTGTTGCCTCGAGCACTGTCCGGGGAACTTCCTGCTGAAAACTCTCCACCGGAGAGACGGTTTTCTGGGAGCTCCACTTAAGACATCGCGTAGCCCTTCAGCAGATTTCGTTTTTGCCCTGGTGGGTCGGTCAGCTGCTGTTGCTGCAATCCGAGGCCGTGATGAGCTATGTCGGTCAGGACTCTGTTCACTGCGCTATTTCCTAATTCTTTTTACTGTTCATTGAGCACCTACCAGACCCCTCCAGGTGACCAGGCCTGGGAGTACCACTTTCCCCACCTGCAGTGGAGGCCACTAAACTCAGGGACCCGGGATGAACTGTGAAAGGGGAGGAGCTGACGAGCAGAGTAGTTACGAAAATCGACTTTGGAGCGAGGCTGCCGTGTCCGACTCTCGCCCCCCATTTGCTGCCTCTGTCACCCGGGCACCTTGCTTACCGGCTCTGTGCCTCGGCTTCCTCCTGTGTAAAATGAAGATGAGACCACACCTTTCTCCCGGGGTTGCTGTGAGAATCACGTGTGTCAATGCAGGTCAAACGTTCCGGACGGTGGGCCCTCCGTAAGCGTTTGCTGTTACTCGTCGTGATGGTATCAATACTGATGCTTCTGATCCAAAGCCTGGGCGTGCCGTGTCTACCTTCCCCACATGAGAATCCTCCCTCCTGTCCCCCAGCCCCCCTCCTCCAGGGATGCGGGTGAGTGCAAGGGCTGGGCGTCTCTGACGAGAGGGACAGCGCAGCCCTGCTGGCAGGCCTGCCTCGCCGCCTTTGCATTTTCTCCGTTGCAGGTCTGACCTGCTGTCTCCCCGACTCCTGGTTTTGCTGTGAGTACCTGTCTTCCTGGAGCAGCCTGAGAGGCGCTCCTGGTGGGGCGTCCTGGCCTGAGAGGGGTGACATCTCTTAAAGTAGATTTATGCGCCATAGATGCCCAGAGTAAACGGGCCACGGCACCCAAGGGGCGGGTTTAGTTACGAGGTCATCTCCGGCCATTCTTAAGCTCAGGCCTGCCTCTGTCGTCTGTGCATCTTGTCATGGGACACAACGGAAATATCAAAAGCAACGCATTGCAAGTTTTCAAGGACAGAGGCCAAACAACGGTAACCCGGTTACTGGGAACCAAAGCCAGCTTCCCCTTAGAAGCCTTAATCCTGGAACAAGAAGTCTGCCAGTGGGACGTACCCTCGTTATGGGGCACATGCTGTTCTGAAATTAAAAGAGCGTGAGTGGGTCTTAAACCTGGGATCTTGTAATTACAAGGGATGAACGGCTCTCAGTGAAACAGAAGCTTCCTGGGTGTGATCAGCTTCAGCTTGGGAATCACAACGCCAGGGTGACTGTGAGCGCCAGAGGTCGCCTGAGCATCCCTACGGGTGCTGAGGCGACAAGGAGGGCAGAGTCCTTGCTGTCCGCCCAGGAAGTGGGGTGGGGAGGGACACAGAAAAGCATCTTTCCAGGAGAGTCCAGGGCTGTGAGGACAGCGTGGGGAAGGGCATCTGAAGCCAGCTGGACGGCAGGGGCCCCCTGAGCTGACGATGCTCAAGATGAGAGTGAGGAGGAGGCACAGGTGCAGAGCAGCCTGGACAAAGCAGGGAGCTTTCGCAGCGGCACCGGTGGGTGAACAGCCTTGGGAACCGCAGCATCTCTTGGCTCCTTGTCCCCCATACCCCCTCCACTCTTCCATCAGTGGCAAGGTCAGCTCTCGCCTCTCTCACCTGGAACGCTGCAGCGGCCTTCTCACCGGGAGGCTGTCTCCTTCCCCTCCCAGAACCTCCCCGCTGCTGACACCGCCCTTCCCTCTCCGGAGTGGTCTCATTCTCACTCCTCTTCTCAAAACCCTCCAAAGGGGCCTCCTCGCCAGGACAAATCCTCCTCTGAGTGACCGCCAGTGCTCTGAGGGAGCTGACCCTGGACTCCCTGGGGGCCTCCCCGTCTTGTGCCCCGAGAACACAAAGCAAACTGTGCATGATGCTCTCGCTTAGCTATTGTACCTTTTAACGCTCACGGGAGCCAGGCAGGACAGAGGCACACGCCCGCGCTTTCCAATGCGGCTAAGAGGGGAGCCAATGTCACCCCAACACTCTGCCACTCCTGGGGCCAGAGTTTGAATTAAATTTGCTTATGTGCAGCCTTTTAAACCAATGATTAAGAAGCCCTGGAGGAGTAAAACTATATGTTATTTATATAAAAAGAAAGATAAGCATTTATCCACAATCCTTAAATTAGTAGTCCATTTACTCCGTCATCTTCAAGACCTGGCGTTAACCCTGCACTATGCTCAGGTTCCTGACCACTTGTCTGGTCTAACTTCTTTCAGCACCCCCTGCTCACTGTGCTTCAGCCACACTGAGCTCTTTGCTCTTCGCCAAACGGACCAAGCGTCCTCCAGTTGTGGGACGTTTGTGTTAGCTCTTCCTCCAGCTGGAAGTGCTTGTCTATAGACTTTTTTCATGACTCATTTTCTCACTTCATTGAGATCTTTGCATCACATTCAGTTTCTCTCTCTCCTGTTATGCTTATTCACAGCCTAACCACCCCCTGACATAAGGCTAGATATTTATTTGCTTATTTATTTGTTATTTGTCATCCTTACTCCACAGGGTTCTGCAACGGTAGGACCTGTATCTCCAGAACCTAGAATAGTGCCTGACGTGTAACAGACACGCAATTAATGCGTGTTGAATGAATGGAAGAACTGCCCCCAACACTCCACACCTCGACTACGATCTGGTTGAGAGCATAACAGTAATGAAAACATATGGGGTCCTGCAGGACGTGGCTTGGTTACTAGCGGACAGTGGAAGACTGGGCGAGGTGTGGAGGCACAGCTGGCGGTGTTCAGCGTGCATTGCTTGCGGAGGGGGTCAGATAGGATCATAGCCAGCGCTTCGAGGGGAGTGTGTCAGTTGTGGAGGTGAATACCTCATCTTTTTATCTAAGTGCCTGGCAAGGAGTAGACACCCAACAAGTGCTTCAAGTCTGAGTGAATCCCAGGATTTTGTAGTCGCCCCAACCTGCCTGCAGCTGGTTCTGCTCAAGCTCTGGGAGTGAAGGTGGGTCAATGATCCTACAAGCTGTTTTTCCTAAGTATGCATCCTTTTGATCCTGGACTTGGCGTGGCAGCATGAGCAGTCTGATTTCTGGTTCCTTTATTGGGTAGAAACCTTGTAGCTCTCCGAGGGTGGCTCAGGCCCAGCCCTTGGTGTCTGGAAGCTGAGGACCCATGACTGTTCAAAGGCCTTCTCTGTAGGAGTGGTTTCAGCAGGCTTGTTGGAGACGCTTCACTGTGAGAACCTCTGTACTTCTCAGGGTGGCCTGGAAGAGCGAGATGATCGGGGGGCACCTTCTAGAGCAGTGTTTCTCAATCTACAGGTTTGTAATGGTTTGTGGTGGACTTCGAGCCTTCCATGCGGTGGTTTGTGAAATGAATGTAAGAGTCACATACAGCTTTTTAAAATAAAATATATTAGAAGAGACACAATAACTGGTGACCTAGTATTTCAAAAGCAAAGTCAAGATAGCGACACTTTTAGACAGCAGATGCACACTGAAGAAAATGCTAAAGATGTTCTTAGCAGAAGGAAAGGGATCCCTCACAGAAGCATGGAGATGCAGGAAGGGAAGAAGAGAGACAGAAAAGAGCAATTTTAGAGAAACTTAAATTAATGTTGACTGTATAAATAATAACAATGTCTTGTGGGATATAAGACACATAGAGAATTAAAATACATGACAGCAGAGCAGAAATTCGGAAGGGTATTAAATAGGTCAAGATGTTCCAATATGTTCCTGCATGTCTTGTCTTAGAGGATGTTACATTATATGCAATGATATACAATATGTAATATAGTACATCATAGCACTAGAGTTATCATATTAGATTTTAAAAGTCAAATATGCATGTTGGAGTCTCCAGGATAAACATCAAAGGAATAATAAAAGAATGTATAACAAACAAGATAATAGAGGGGAAAATGAAATAATAAAAAAATCTTAACCCAAAAGAAGACAAGAAGGGAGAGAAAAAGCATCATAGAAAAGGTAGAATAGGGGCCAGCCCCATGGCCGAGTGGTTAAGTTCACGTGCTCCGCTTCAGCAGCCCGGGGTTTCACTGGTTTGGATCCTGGGTGCGGACATGGCACCACTCATCAGGCCATGCTGAGGGGGCGTCCCACATGCCACAACCAGAGGCACTCACAACGAGAATATCCAGCTATGTACTGGGGGACTTTGGGGAGAAGAAGAAGAAGAAGAAAAGATTGGCAACAGATGTTAGCTCAGGTGCCAATCTTTAAAGAAAAAAAGAAAAGAAAAGGTAGAAGAAATAAATGAATAGCACAAAATGGTAGATTTCAACCCAGTAAATCAGTAATTACATTAAATTTAAATGGAGTAAACATTCTAATTAAAATACAAAGACTGGATGAATCAAACAAAATTCCAATTAAAGGACAAAGACTAGGTTAAACAAACAGAGAAAACACTGTGTGCTGCTTACAAGAGATACAATGTAAATATAGCACAGGGAAGAGCTGAAAACAAAAGTGTGGAAAAGAAACACAATGCAACCCTAACACAAACAGGGTGTAGATATACCACTGTCAGACAAAACAGATTTTAAAGGCAAGAAGTGATACTGGAGATGGATTGATATTTCATAATAATAAAAGGATCATTCTACCAGGAAGACACAAGTCAAATTTTTTTCCCTAAAACATATTTTCAATAAATACTAAGCAGAGTTGTACCAAAAAAGGAGAAATAGACAAATGCAGAATCACAGTGGGAGATTTTTTTAATAAGAGATTTATTGAAATATAATTCAATCATAAAACTCACCCTATTAAAGTGTATAATTCAGTGGCTTTTAGTACATTCACAGAGTTGTGTCACCATGACGAGTATCTAATTTCAGAACATTTTTATCTCCCTGCAAGAAACAAATGCACATGAGCATGCACTCCCCTTTCCCGCCCCTGCCAAACTCCTGCAACCTCTACTCTCTATGGATGTGCCATATTTCTTCTGGATGTTTCTTCACGTAGAAAGTCACACATACGTGGCCTTTGTGTTTGGCTTCTTCCACTTAGCATAATGTTTTCAATGTTCATTCATGGTGCAGTGTGTATCAGTGCTTCCTTCCTTTTTATGGTCAAGTAACATTCCCTTGTAAGGATATACCACATTTTATATCTTCACTCATCAGTTGGTGAACATTTGGGTTGTTTCCAGTTTGGGGCTTTGTGAATATGCTCCTAGGACCATCTCTGTGCAACCTTCCATGTGGAGGTATTGCTGTCAATTATCTCAATATACCTAAGAGTGGAATTGCTGGGTCACATGGTTAACTCTACATTTAACTTTTGAAGAATTGCTAAACAAAGTAGTTACCTTATTTTGCATTCCCACCAGCAATGTATGAGGCTTCCAATTTCTCTACTCCCTTGTCAACACTTGCAATTGTCTGGGGTTTTTGTTTTTATTTTCATAATTGTAGCCAGCCTAGTGCGTGTGAAGTGGTATCTCACTGTGGTTTTCACTTACGTTTCCCTGTCGACTAACGATGTTGAGCATCTTTTCATGTGCTTGTTGGCTATCTGTGTATCCTCTTTGGAGATATGTCTATTCAGATTCTTTCCCCATTTTAAAATTGTGTTGTTTGTCTTTTTATTTTTGAGTTTTCGGAGTACTTTTTACATTCTGGAGACAAGTCCTCTATCAGATACGTGATTTTCAATTTCACTTTTGTGCTGCTGTCCTTTGAAGCACATAACTTTTTTATTTTGATGAATCTATTTAAAAATCTATGTAATTTTGATTTGGCTCTTTTTTCTTTTATCCCTTGTACCTTTGTTGTCACATCTACAAAACCATTGCCTAATCCAAGGTTGCAAAGATTTACTTCTGTTTTTGTGTGTGTGTGTTTTAGTTTCAACTCCTACATCTAGGTCTACAAAGCCTTTTGAGTTAATTTTTGTATATAGTGTGGGATGAGGGTCCGACTTCATTCTTTGCTGAGGATATCCATTGTCAAGCACCACTTGTTAAAAGACTGTGCTTTCCCCCATTGAAATGTCTGGGCCCCCTTGTTGAAAATTAATGGACCGTAACTGTAAGGGTTTATTTCTGGACTGTCAATTCTATTCCATTGATTTATACACCTATCCTTTTGCCAATACCACCCTGTTTTAATTACTACAGTTCTATAATTGAGAAGTGTGAGTCCTCTAACTTTGTTCTTTTTCAAGATTGTTTTGGCTATTTGAGTGTATTTTCAGAGTGTATTCCATCTGAGATGTTGACAGGAATTGTGTTGAATCTAGAAACAATTTAGGGAGTATTGCCACTTTCACAATATTAAATTTTACAATCTATGAACATGGGGTGTCTCTCCATTTATTTGTCTTCTTTAGTTCCTTTCAATTACATTTTGTAGTTTTCAGAGCAGAAGTCTCGCACATCTTTTGTTAAATTTATTCCATAATGGGAAATTTAAACAGACATTCTGAGTAAAGGATAGAATAGGCAGACCAAAAATAAAATCAGAAAAGATGCAAAAGAAATGAATTACATGATTGAAAAAATTTATCCAATGGATATGTAGGGAACATTAAAATCAACAATCACAGAAAACACATTCTTTTCAAGTGTACTTTAGACATTTATGGTACGTTTTGATATACAGTTGTATAAGTCCTCAACCTTTGTCCTTCAAAACCGTTTTAGCTATTTTTGGTCATTTACGTTTTTGTATAAATTTTAGAATCAGCTGTCAATTTCCAAAAAAACTTGCTGGGATTCTGAACAGGGTTGCGTTGAAATCTCCGGATCATGTTGGGGAGCACTGACGTTTATATATATATGATACAGATTTTTTCAATGCAGACACACGGTCTATCCCTCCACATACCTAACGTCTTTGATTTCTCTAAATCACGTTTAATGGCGTAGTGGTGTTGCACTTCTTTCTTTACGTGTACTCATAAATATTATAAATGGTATCTTTTAGAAATATGGTTTTCCAATTTGTTGTTGCTGGTATAAAGAAAAGCTCCTGACGTTTGTATGCTGACCATATCCAGAGAACTGCTAAATTAGTTTCTAATTGTGCTCGTCTTAGACTCTTGGACGTTCTGTGCAGTCAGGTCGACTGTGAATCATGACAGTTTTCTTCCATCACAATCTTCATCCTCTCAGACTCTTGTTCACTCGCTGACTGTGACCTTCTGTGTGATGTTGAATAAAGTCGATAGTAGGCATTTCATTCCCAATTTCGGGAAGAAGCTTTTAATAGTTTGCCTGTGAGTATACCTCCTGTAGGTTGTTTGAGTTAAAAAAAAAAACAACGACTTTGGGGCTGGCCCAGTGGCACAGCAGTTAAGTTCACAGGTTCCACTTCTCTGCCTGGGGTTCGCCATTTCCGATCCCGGGTGCGGACATGGCATGGCTTGGCAAGCCATGCTGTGGTAGGTGTCCCACATATAAAGTGGAGGAGGATGGGCATGGATGTTAGGTCAGGGCCAGTCTTCCTCAGCAAAAAGAGGAGGACTGGCAGCAGTTAGCTCAGGGCTAATCTTCCTCAAAAAGAAAAGTTAAAAAAAAAAAAACTTTGATGTGACTAAGGATGTTCTTGTTTCTAATATGCTAAGGTTTTTTGTTCATTTGTTATCATAAATGGGTATAGTGTTTTATCAACATTTTTATTGGAATAAACTCAACTTGGTTTTGCTCTATTTCCTTTGGGAATTTTGCATCAATGTTCACAGACAAGAGAGAAACTAAAGAAGACTATAAATTCAGAGCATTGTGTGCTGACTGTGAAAGGGCTTGATATCACAGGAAAACATCCTGGGGAGACACAGAGAGTTAGGGCAGGCTTCGCCCAGCATGAGAACTCGAGGTTAAAGGGTTGGTAGGAGTGAGCCAGTAGATGCTGGGATGTGTAGGGGAGAAGACTGAGCGTATTCCAAGCCCAGTGAAGAACATGTCAAAGCCTAGGGCTAGGAGCGAATGCTCTGTGCTCCAGGAGGAGGAAGACATTCAGTGTATCTGAAATAGACAGGATAGGTGGCCAAGGAGGAGAGGGGACCTGCTTAGGAAGGAGGGAGGCCATGGCAAGGTTTGGTGGGCTTTTTCATTTCTTGCTGGCCCAAATTCACAGATGTTGCTGTTGTGATTGGCCCCGAAGTAATTAGTTCAGTGACTTTTCCACCTCTGCCCTAAGTAGCCCCAAGACGCCCATGGACCACATCAGGATGGAAGACAGTAGCAGACAAGCCCATCTCTTTCATCATTTATTTTAAATCCACCATTTCCAGCAGAGCAGCAGTTTCATACTCACTCAATTTATGAAATGAGCTTCTGTACAAGATTTTATCTGAAGACAGGGTGCTGCTGCTTAAAATCACATATATATTTGAGTTAGATAGTTCCCAAGAAATGAAATGTTATCTCCACGAACTTAAAAATCTGCCCCCAGGAAAGGACACAAACTCTGTCCTCCAAAGGTAAGCTGGGGGCGGGGGAGGGAGTCTTCTTGTAGAATGGCCAGATGTTTCCAACGTGCTGCCTGACACTTGACTCGAATGTTGCCAGAGCTGAACTGCAAAAACTAAGGGAAGGGGGAGGCAGGAGAGAAGGGGAAAAGTCAAACACGTGCGCATGAGTGTGAGCATGGACTGCGGAAGATTCAGAAGATTCGTATTCTGAAGAAGAAGGAGGCTGCAGGAACTCAAGCGGGGTCCTTCTTAAGAGGATTTTCTGAATAAAATGAGCTTTTCCTCGCTACTTGTGCCTTTATCTCCGGGGGGCGGGGGGAGAGGCGAGCAAAACTGAGCATCTCTCTTTCCACCCAGCTTGTCATCACTCCCCTCGCACCCCCCAGCTCTGACTATTGGGGAGAGAATAACTTGAGTTTGGCAGAAAATGCAAAAACAGCTCATTTCCCCCAGACTTTGAGAAACAGCAATTAAAACCATCCCAAACACCTTGAAAATTAATTAATTCTTTTCCAGTGAGGCTGATAGCCTTGCGAAGGCAATTAACTCATCTTGTTAATATACATTGGAACATTTACTCATTATTTCTCCATATCTACCTGTCTTATCTATCTTTATTTAGACTTTTACAAAGTAGTTACTAAATTGCATGCACCAGTAAATACGTTAACTTGGTGCAATTTCATGGAGATTTATGCACCTGCAATGTCGAATATATTAAGTTCCCATAAAAGCTCGGCATTTGGGGTAAGTTCTTTCCAAAGACCCTATGGGGTACATTCTCAATGTGGAGAGCGATATGCAGGAATCACATTCATTGGGCTTAAATTATTAAAATTCTAAGCAGTCATTACAGATTGGGTCAGGTATTATAAAACTTACAGTCCATCAATTTACTTTCAATGTGAATTTTAGCCTGTGCCTTGCCATGAGAACCATGAGAATGGAAAGCATGTAACATCTCACTCGCAGCTGACACAGAAGGGAAGTGACTCTGAAATATGGACCCTCTCGGCCTCTGGGGGAGATTTATGTGGCGAGGACCACTCTCCGCCAAGGGAGGCTGCAGGTGAGTGGCAGGTCTGCATTATAAATGCCTGGGTAACTATAAAAACATAAATGGTATCAGGTTATTGATTTTTTTCTTTCTGGAACCCACAAATTAGAAAAGTCACTGCTAAAACTCACTGGTCTATCCACAAATTTTAATTAAGGCATAAATAAATCATTTCGGTTGCTGCACTTGCATATAAACAAAGGGGGAGATGGCATCCGTACAAACACTTGTCAGCATCTGGTGACTAATGGCTCACAGTGAAAGCACCGTCTGAAGCAACGAGATGGAAAGCCGATCCTCGAGCTCACCCACGTCACGTGCAGACCGTCCGAAGCGATTACGGCAGAGGCATCGAAACTGCAGATCAGGTTTTGCGGGTGGGTGGGGGACGAGGATAATATTGTTAAGTAGAGCAGTGCTATTTTTTTAATTAAATAAAGTGAAGCCCTGTAATGAGGTATTACAGCTGCTGCACTTTCGTCACATGATGCAGAAACAGGTACCCCACCCCGTACAGCAAACACTCACCATATGCTGCGAGGATTCCAAACGTGGATTTTACTCCCAAATAAACACAGAGCAAGGACTAATATAAACAGGTCTTTAGGAAACAGGGGTTTCAGGGGGTGTTCTGAGCATTCCTAGATCCCGTTACATCAAAGAGAAGAAACCGAGATCTTGAATATTAAAGGAATTCCCGGATTTCCAGTGTCAGCACCTGGTGTCTATGTTGTCTGGGCTCCAGCTTTGGGGGAGCGCGTGGATGTCCCCCTACAGGCATCGTGGGAGCACCCCTCACTTCCTCCCTGGACACGGGATGAGGCAGAGGCAATGAGGCCCTAAGCTCGGCTCTTGCTATGAGGAGCGGCTGTGGCTGATTGACCTGTGGCAACACACCGTACTCCAAGGTTCTGCGTGTGGGGGAAGGTGGCCCTTCTGTGGTGGTCCCTGCAGCTGCACTGGAAGCTCGGAGAGAGCAGGAAGTGTGCTGTCTACGCTAACACCTTATTTGTCAAATGTCAGTAAAATGAGGAAAACCTTTTTTCTTCATTCATTCAATTAGCAAACGCTAGTCTCCATCTTCAGGAAGGATTCAAGTTGAGAAAAAAAAAGATTCAGTACAAAGTGGTAAATACTTTAATGGCAGCATCCTAAGGGTATAGGGGAGCCCAGAGGAAGGAGAGCTTAACTTTGGAAGAAAAGACCTGGGGCCAAGGAAAGGTTCATAAAGACGGTGATGCTCAGGCTGAATCTTGTCATATGAATGTGCATTTGCCAAGTGAGACGAAAGAATAAAACTTCCAAACCGCTGGAGCTTAACCTTTTGTGTGCTGAAATTTTTTCTTTACCAATTGCTAAAAGAAGGAAAATTTTATTTAAAACAAAAAACTAGACCAAAGGCACAGAGAAGCCAGGTCACCCTGCTTTAAATCCTAGCTCAACCACTTCCCGCTCTGGGAAGCAGGCAAGTTAGTCAGGCTCTCTGTGCCTCAGTGGCCCCGTCTATAAGGTGCGGGTAACTGTGGTACATACCTCATGTGTTACTTCAGGAAGGAAACGAGAGTTAAAGCCTGCAGGGATCTTAGAAGAGTGCCTAGCATATAAAAAGCACTGTAGGGGCTGGCCCCGTGGCCGAGTGGTTAAGTTCGCGCGCTCCGCTGCAGGAGGCCCAGTGTTTCGTCGGTTCGAATCCTGGGCGCGGACATGGCACTGCTCGTCAGACCACGCTGAGGCAGCGTCCCACATGCCACAACTAGAGGAACCCACAATGAAGAATACACAACTATGTACCGGGGGGCTTTGGGGAGAAAAAGGAGAAAATAAAATCTTTAAAAAAAAAAAAAAAAAAAGCACTGTAACCACACACACACACATGCAGACACACTTCCGCACACACGTTCTCATAGACACCATAGATTATGATGATCATTATACTTACATAAGGGCAACTGTTTATCGAGCATTGATTATGTGCCAGTTCCCAAGCTAGGCACTAAAAATAGGGGGAAGACAGAAAAACAGAGTCTCCCCCCTTAAGGAGCCCACAGTTTTAACTCACTCCCAATGTTACTGACCTCTGACTCTGTCTTCAAACCTGAACGCTCCACTTAGTCACAAACGCCACCTCCTTATGGTGGAGAACCCTCAGACTCAACACGCACATCATCATACACATCGTCTTTCTCCCTAAACTGTTCCTTTTTCTTTATTCTCTGCCCTAGTCAGCGGCATCACCACCTAGCCAGTTGTCCAAGCGCAGAACCTGGAAATCGTCCCTGACTCTTCTCTCCGCCTCGCCCCCAGTTCCAGTCACCAAGCCTCTCCAATTTCATCTCTAGTTTCAGACCTCCTCCTCTGCGCTCTGACACTGGCTCCCTGGATGCTGGCCTTCTCAATGACCGTCTCAGCCCCTGAACCAGCCTCCAGTTCAAACCGCTGGGCACCAAGCTCCCACAGGGAACTTCCCAACATGGGCTCTGGCCATGGCCTGCTCGCACTCCTTAAGTGGATCCTCGTTGCTTGCAGTGTGCACAGCATGACATCCATGAACCTCCGTGGTCCAGCTGAGTCATGCATCATTACATCAATGGTGCTGAGCGCCTCAAGCCTCATCGTGAACTGCTCTCTGCCCCGTATTTTATCCTCCCTCAGGATGGAGCCACTTTTGTCCCCCCAAACTTACCTCCTTCCTCCAACCACCCATATTCCATCCTCTGGGAAGGCTTCCCAGAGCCCTCTGGCTAGTGTCCCCCTTTGTGCTCCCACACCCTCCCAGGCATGACTCCACTGCACACTCACGTTGCATTGTGGGCGATCCTTAATCCTCTGACTCTGTGTCTCCCACTCCTCTGCACAGCACGCCTGGTACAGCCGTCTGGAGTAGGCACATTATCAATGTTTGTTGAAAGAACACAGCGCTTCATCCCCTCAGGTGACTTTTCTGCCAGATGCACTATTATTTTATGTGCCATGGAGGAAGACAGAATGCTGCCAATTAAACTGATGCTGCCTATCCTTGTCACATCTATCATATGACACATCCCAGCATAGAGATGTTAAAATGGGAAAGACAGGCATCTTCAAACCCTTGAACTATGATAAGGAAAGTTGTCTTTATGACTTTATCGGAATAGTGCAGGGATGAAGGCGTGGCCTCGAGAGTCAGACCAAAATCCCATCTCCACCATTTATTAGGTGTGGGAACCTGAGCAAGTCCCGTGGCCCTTTGTGCCTTGGTGCTCTCATTTATAAAATGGGGTTACAGTGGTCCCATTTCTGCTCCATCCTGCCACAACACTCGTGCTGTATGGAGTTCATTGATCTCCCCGCCTTCCAAGGACACTGGGCCTGGGCCCTACGTGAAGGAATGTGTCTGGCTCAGGGCCAAAGATGGCCACTTCGGCCCTGACTCTAAGGCACAAGTTACAAAGAATATGTCCTGCGTCATGTTCCTTGTCTGGGCTGGCCACCCCAACGGGCACCTGATGGGACTTTAGAAACATCCCATCCGTGGGAACAAAAAAGATAAAAACACTCCATCCATGGGAACAAGAAGAAATAACTCAGAGTATCTAAATGTCTGAAACCCTGAGTCAGAACCTAGAGAAACCTTAGGATAAAAGGGAGTCATAGGCATAGAATAATTGGGAGTCTCACTGAGGAAAGGACGCTTTGCCTCAGACCAGGACAATGGGCATTCCCGCCCACTGTACAAACTATGGGGACTTCCCGGCTGACTGTGGTGTGGATGTTGTAAGCACTGATTTGTTGTTTGCTTCCCTGCTTGTTCTGTTCCCTTTATCAATAAACTCTGATTGCTTAAACAACCAAGTAGCCTTGGCGGTGCCTGTCATTCCTGGCCCTTTGTGGCCGCGGACAACATGTGCGTTATGGACTCTGAGTGCTGACGTCCTAGAATGGCCTGTGTGTGACTTGGGACATGTTTACTGGTCTGCCCAGTGTCACCTCCTCCGGCAAGCCGACCCTCACCCCAGCCCAGTATCTGCTCCATCAACATGGCTCTGAGGGGACCGATGACATTTGTTTCAGCCCCAAGGAGGTGCAGGTGTGGCAGGGAGGGGAGGGCACGGCGGGCTGTCCCAGACAGCGGGCTGATTCACCATCAGAGCATGCCACGCTGCTTAGCCATAGTGACCGGTTCAGGAGAAAAGAGAACCCGAGGGTTTCAATGAGGGCCGAAGAAGCTGCCGTGCAGAAGGCAGGGGCGGCGCCTGGCCCACGGTGGGCCCAGAATGGCTCTCAGTTATCCTCGCCGTCACTGCCATGAGTGAGCTGTAGCTACCACAATCCACGAGGCGTGTGCCAACCTCCCAAACACACCCACGGGTTTGCTGTTCAACGAGAAACCTGCTGGAATGCAAGCTTCCTGAGGACAGAGACCTCGACTGATTGTTTGCCGACAGCCCCTGGGGGCCCAGAACAGAGGCTGGCACACGGAGGTGCTCAGAAGTCTGTGGGACGTGGGAACGCGCAGGTTCTCCGGAGCATCCTCACTGGCCGCATGTGAGACGTCATCCTGCTGATTGCGGGCGCCCGCCTCTAACGGTCCCCCACCGCCGCTCGCTCACTCTTTGCTTCTTTGACTTCTAGTCTCCTTTGACGTTAGCGCCGTGGAGTGGACTGCAACTCCCAGTGACACTGTGTCCCTGCCCAGTCCTTTGGGCCACCCTCTCACCTTCCTGTGCCGCTGCTGTTCTCAGGGTTTACGTGACCCATCTTTTCGGAAGTGAGTGGCCAGGTCCTGTCTTAGTCTGGAAGCTCCCTGACACCTGTCCACCATGGGTGACCCTGCTGGCACTTGAAATCCCGGTGACATAGCTTTCACACCACAGCAACATGCAGCCGCCACAGGACGACAATCGACAGACAAGTGGTGTGGTGCCCCGATGGGGTCAGGAACCCAGGTCGTGGCAGTGAGAGCGCAAGATCTTCACCACGAGACCACCAGGGCTGGCTTCTAGTCGGCAGTTAGCTGAAAAGTAAAAATAGCCATACACGTTAGAATGGTTTTTCAGCCTGAGTGGTGCCCCCCCATGCCTGTCCATTTCCCTGTGCATCCTCGTCCCTGTCCATTTCCCTGTGCATCCTCGTCCCTGTCCGTTTCCCTGTGCATCCTCGTCCCTGTCCGTTTCCCTGTGCATCCTTGTCCCTGTCCGTTTCCCTGTGGATCCTCGTCCCTGTCCGTTTCCCTGTGCATCCTCGTCCCTGTCCGTTTCCCTGTGCATCCTCGTCCCTGTCCGTTTCCCTGTGCATCCTCGTCCCTGTCCATTTCCCTGTGCATCCTCATCCCTGTCCGTTTCCCTGTGCATCGTCGTCCCTGTCCGTTTCCCTGTGCATCCTCGTCCCTGTCCGTTTCCCTGTGCATCCTCGTCCCTGTCCGTTTCCCTGTGCATTGTCGTCCCTGTCCGTTTCCCTGTGCATCCTCGTCCCTGTCCGTTTCCCTGTGCATCCTCGTCCCTGTCCATTTCCCTGTCCATACTCGTCCCTGTCCCTACTCTCCTGGGCACAACCTCTCCCCGCAGGAACCCGGGGTTTCTCTCGGAGCTTATTCCCATGTTTGAATTGACAGAATCTTGCACCTCCCGAGACCGTGCCACCCCAGGCTCCTCTCTGTTTTGCTCCTGGGGGCTCGGCACCGACAGCTCGCTAGCCTGGAGACATTCCAGGGAAGGTCTGGGTGTGTTGGTAGTCCCGTTTTGCTTTGGCTTCTCTCCTGACTTGTTTCTGTTACCATCACCCACTCCTGCTTGATTGCAAACTTCAAACTGAGGTGGCTGATGCCATCACGGCCTGAGGGACCTCCAAGATAAGCTCCTCTCCCTCATCACGAGGAAGCACCACGTGGAGGGGAGAAGGAGTTTCCAGCCCTGTAGACCTTGTTCCAGACCTGACACCATTGGTAGGAAGAAACATGGGTTTGTCTCACTGTCCATGGGGAGAATGGAACCGGCCCATTGCTTCAGAGCGTGAAGCCCAGGGAGACCCCAAGGATAGTGTCCAATGGCAAAACCCCAGTAAAACCTCAATCCAGAGGGGCTGGCCAGAGAGGTGACCACAGGGCACAAAGCACTGGGCCTGAAAACCCAGACACTATATAGATGTTTGCCCTCCAAGGGTAGACGTGTGTGGTCTGTAGGGCTCTGTCGCAGCTCAGGGGTTCCTTTTTGCCCATATTCGGTGAGGCGCTGTTGTGTGGACAACCCTCTCTGGTCAATCCTGAGAGGGTGCAGCCTTGGGCATTCACACAGCTTCCAGATGCCTGGGGGACAGTGTGACTGCATCTTTAAACCTGGCCTCCAGGAGCCGCCACTGGGTCAGGGTCACTTGTTCAGTCAGTGTTGGTCACAGGTTGTGTCTAAGCCCCTTGTGCCAGTGTGGCTTCTGCCCTGTTGACAGCTCTGTGCACAGCACGACCGACACTTTCCGGCGGTCCCCACCCTGCTCTGATTGTTCCTGAGTGGGCACAGGCCAGCAGGCGTGGGCGTCCTTCCTGACTCAGAAGTGACCGTGACCCCAGGAGGGCTCTTCTAGCTGCCCCTCCTCTGGTTTCTCTCCACTAAGCTTCTCCTCTGCCACTTTTCTTGTACGATGGAACTACCAGCCGCCTCTTGCTTGCTCTCCACCAAGATCTCCATGGATTTCAACGGTGGCTTCAGTTCTCCACACCGTTCCAAGTGAGTTCTTCCATCCTTGTGGCCGGCCCTCACCCCGGGCAGAGCCCAGCTTTACCACAGTGACCCCTGCCCTAGTCATGCACACTGGGGGGCGGGCGAGGTGGCAGCCCCTCGTCTTCTTGGCTGTCCCCTCCTGGCATGGAACTTCCACCCTACAAGCATGTTGGGATGGGGGCAATGGGGCGCCAGTGTCTGCAGCCTCTGTGCCTAGAATAGAGCTTCCATCCTGAGCTAGAGCTGGCTGAGGAGGGGCAGCCCCATCCTTTCGGCCATGCCTGCCTAGAACAGAGCTTCTGCAACATGGGGCTGGGAAGATGAGAAATGGCAGTCTGCCCCTCCGCACACGAATCCATAGCTCCAAACCAGGGCTGGAGGGAGAGGGAGCCCCCCGTCTTCCTGGCCGCGGTGCTGGAGTAGAGCTTCTGCAGTGTGGAGCTGTGGGAAGGCCAGGGCTGGGTTCTGGCTCAGATGCCACAGACCGTCGCCATTCTTACCAAGATTTAGGATCATTCTCCATTTGCTGTGTGCCCTTAGGACAATTTTCATAGACTGCAGATGATTGTTGTCTATGATTTCCACCGGTGAGATTGTTTTTCTGGGGAGAGGGTCTACCCAGCTTCTTACTCCTCCATTCTGAAAGCTTTGAATCCGCACAAACCATTATTCGGTTAAAGAAAATCTCTATTCATTCCTTGAGAAACCTTTGTAGGGCCAGACGATGATTCTGTTGCTGGTTGGCCTTTCTTGCTCCCTCGCTGTCTCGGGGCTGTGTGTGTTTGGAGCTCACGGATCCAGCAGGATGGAGTGAGGCCAATGGAAGAGGATTCCTGCTGGTCTTTGAGAATGTCTGCAGCCCTGGCACCGAGTGGGACGAAAGTTCTTGCTTTTGTTCAGGTCATTCCTCCTGATCTCCCAACTTGACTGACATCACATTTTCCAAACTACGTGTTTTTCTGAAGTGCTCATTTCCTCTTGCCTGGACTCAGCAAATCACTCTGGATTTTCTGTTATTTGTGTCTGATATCAACATTATTTTGCTGCCCTTTTTGAGTGCCTGCCATGCATCGGGCTTTTATATATGCAATCTCGTTAATCCCAGCATCAACCCCATGGGCAAAGGGTTCTGGTCCATTTTGCAGGTGAGAACCCTGAGTCAGAAGGTGAATGAGTTTCCTAAAGTTATAGCAAGTGAGTGGTGGAGCCCTGAGCACAGAACTGCCTGACTCCCCAGCTGGCTCTCCTCCCTCCAGGCGACTGTACCCTGAGGTTGTTCTCTCTACTTCACAGAGAGGAGAACTCCAGCAAGTTGAAGAAAAATCACTTTCAACGCCTTGAGTCACCTCCAGCATCACATGCTTGGAAGCCTGCTGTTTCTCCCAAAGCAAATATGCGATCTGACCTCTTGGTGCTTGCTGCACTTTGGCACATGAAATGACTAATGAACCTCAGGAGTGAGAGGGAGTGACCATGTTGCACCACCCCAAACCCCCAAATGACCCCAATTAAGGCAATGATCTGGTTGGTTTACAAAAACTTGGCCCACAAAATGGTAGATATAACTCAACCACAACCAACCTGGCTCTTGTTAGCTGTGTTGTAACAAGAATTTGTATGAGCATCATTATGAAACACTTCTTTAGGACAAGAATTGTGCTGAGCTCAGAATTTTCTCCTACAAGATAAAAATCAGTTAGGAATGGCGAAGCACATGTACCTGCACCTCTACTTTTTAAAAGGTGGTTTGAAATGAACATCTGCAAAACCCTGCGTCCCGAGAATCTTCAGTCCTTCAATGGAATTTGAGCGGTTCAGCTGGATCTCACTGGTTGGTTCCTTTAATCTAATCTCATACCTTTCCCACCAAGCTGCAGAATCAATAAAACAAGGAGGGATAAAACTCAAAGAATGAGTGGAAACCTCTGAGGAAAATGTGGTTTCTTTCCTTCCGCGGCAGGAAGAAAAGTTGACATTTCAGTAAATTGTATTAGACTATAAACGTATTAGGTGTTAGACAGCTTGTCCCCTAAGCTCCATAAAACACCTGGAATAGTATTATTTACCTATCAGGAGGTCTTCAAGTATTAGTTGATTCTTGCAGCACAAATCTTCCCTTAATTGCCATCCTGATGGAACCAGGTTAAGTCACTTTAAGAGTTTGCCCCCAAATCTGCTCTGTTACCAGCCTCACCTGCCACATGGCTTCCTCAGACTTTCTTTTTTTGCATCTCTCTGGGAGTGCCAAGGTGGGGTTGGAAATTTGATAATTTGAGCTGCTTTCCGATCATGTCTCCTGGACTGTCCTTGGGCCGCTGTTTCTCTTGTCTGGAGTGTGCTGTTTTCTGCTTGTCCATGTGGATGCCCTCAGGGTTGCATTGGGAGGGCCCAACAATGCTAATCCTTTCCTTTGCCACCCAGACCCATGGAGCCCTGAACCACTGCAGGGTCCCCAGGTGGGGTCCGTGTCCTGTGCCACTTGTGTGTGGAGACATCAAGTATACAGCCCTTGGGACACTTACTCTCAGAAGGAGTAGGGAGGAGTTCCGCTGACTGTGCCCTTTATTCATCCCCAAGTCGCCAATCAGTGAAGTTTTCCAGCTGTCCTGGGAGGGAGAGAGTAAAGAGCCCTAGAGAGGCGAGAGAGTTACTCCCACTGAGCTCGTCCCACAAAGAGGAAACACGGGTGGGTGTGGAGGAGAAGCACCTGCCCTCTGAAGCCCTGCAGGGCGCTGCTGACCAGCCCTCGGCCTCTGAGCCGCTGGGGTTCCCGCGTCTGGATCTCCGGTACTCACCCCTGTCTCCAGCCCCTCTTCACACAGATACACACATGTGTCTTTTCTAAGGTAGCGGGCCTCGGCCAAACCAGGGTGGGAGGAGGGCTAGAGCTATAATTCTAGCTATTTTTTTTTTTTCAGTTTGTAACCAGTTTATTGACTGGTCTAAACTGAGTAGAGTCCAAACATGAAAAATACTATTTCTTCCAGTGACTGCCCCAAAAAAGCTCTGTTGAACCTCACTCCCTCTGCCCTAAATAACATTTTATTTAGCACTTTATGCTCATTTTCAGATACAAAAAAATGAAATGTAATACAATTGATCCAGCTTAAAGCTTCAAACTCATACCCAACCTCATCATCTCCCTCCTGACTCAGGAGACCTGCTGTCCACCGTGGAAGGGAGTGTGCTCTTCTCTCGCACTTTCCTCCCTCCCCTTTCTTCTCTAGCGCTTTTTGGTCTTAAAGAAGGATGGGGAAGAGGGAAGCAAAATTCTTCCATAAGTGGTGCTGTTTGGTCCTTACTCGCTTGGCAGTCAAGGCCCATGTGGGCAGAAGTCTAAATGCTGAGTGTCCTGTGGGCTCAACATGAAGCCTTAATGGGATCCTGCATGGCCCCCCACTGCCCAGGGCCTGCTACAGGAGAGGCACTCCAGCAGGATTTCTTATAATCCCCCACCGCACCCTGGGTTCCCCTTCCCATTGGTAAATCCCACAACACTTTTCTGGAGGGGATACTTGGAAAATAGTTAAGACTTTACCAAACATAGCAGGAGTTTGTTTCATTCTCATGGACCACAATGAGCTAGGCAAGCTCTCCAGCCTGGGTGGGCAGCTCTGCGCCAGAGGATCAAGCGGGAATCCAGGTTTCCTCACCTATCTCTGCATTTCAGCCTGCAGGAAGGGTAGAGAGGGGGTCGGAGCACGCAGCTCTGTCTTTAGAGTAGTGACAGAGAAGCTTCTATGCGTCCCTTCTACTTCCATTCCATTGGCCTGAACTTAGTCACAAGGGAGGCTGGGAAAATGTCATCTTTAGCTGGATAACCATGTGACCACCTGAAAACCTGGAGGGGTTTTCATTACTAAAAGGAAGAGAATGAATATTGGGGCAGAGTTTAGCACCTCTGCCTCAGGCATAGATGACACGTCCTCACATTGGGCTTCAAACCTCTTTGCCCCCAGGCCCTGTTGCCAAGTGTGAACCACAGTACCAGACTTCTTCCTCATTTCCTCTAGACGCCCGACGACCCTCCCTGCAATGTCTTCCTGCTCCTGCTCTACCATGCATCAAACATCTGTGGATACCAGAACCCCAGTTGTAAACAAGCTTGCATGTCCTTTGTTACTGTGACACATGCAGTTCAAATCACTGTGATAAGTGCACAGAGTCACCCTAGGACCCTCTGGGAACACACAGCAGAGATGCCACACTTAACCCACGCGGAGAGGGCAGAGTTGGAGAAGGCTGCCTGGAGGACAGTGGCACGTGGGAAGAGTTCTGAAGAGGGATGACTCGGTCAGTGCAAAGGCATCATGAGCAAGAAGACCAGCACGCGCGAGAAGAAGAGAAGAAGGAGCTGGCACGTTCGCAGAACAGCGAGCGGGACACTATTGCTGGAGCGTCCAGTTTGGGTAGGAATGGGGATGCTTTTACAAGATGAGGATACCAAGGTAGGCAAGAAGCAAGCGATGAAGGCCCTTCTAGCCTTGAGCTTTATCTGGAGGGCAAATGGGATTTAATGGAGAACTTGAAGGAGGGGAGTGACCCAAATCAACCTGCATTTGAAAAAGACAACCCTGACAGCTGGGCGAAGGACGCACTGCAGCAGGCAAGACCGGGCGCTGCCACGACAGCTGGGAGGCACGTGGAGAAACCTACGGGAAAACACCAAGGGCCTGAAGTACCGTAATGACAGGTCTGCCTCCAGAGCTCAAGTCTTTCCACAATGATGGCGGTTTTCTTCTCTAGTGTCTGTCTGCTCACTGGCTCGTTCCATAAAGGATTGGGGATGACTTTCACGAATTCATTAGGTTCTGCACTGATTATGAATCCCAGTCCACAAATTCAGTCATGCAGGAAATATTCTATTTCTTCGTTTGCTATAAATCAAACAATTCTAACCCAAGCCTGTTACTGCTGGGCACGCAGGTTGGCCACTGCTCCCACCTGGGGTCCTGCTTCCGTCTGCTCTCTAAACCCAGAGAACCAAGGAGACTGGGAATCTCTGAGTCAATCTGGGAGAAACGCCCCCCTTTCCACATTTCCTCAGAAGCGCTTTCTCTTCATGCAGGACACATGGGTCAACCTCCTTAAAGACTTCAGACTTTTCTAAACAAATCCAGAAAGGGAAGTCAACCATAATGTTACCACCTGGAAGCAAAAAGGCACAGAACCTGCAAGCTACGTTCATGGAAGGAAAAAGAGAAGAAAGCTCATGAATTAACATGTCGAAAGTGGTCCTGTCACGATGCCACATCATTATTCCAAATATAAAGAATTCATGGTGAAGGGAAAACGAAGTGAGACTAGTGGGAGAGTTCATGCCTTGAAAATTGAAAATCCTTCCCAGAGTTAGAAGCACGACTTCGGCTCTGAGCTCTCCAGTGACCAAAGCGAAAATGGACACACACACTGATACAACAAGCGTTCGCAGTGTCCACTAAAGAACACACCTGTTTTTCAGGAGCAACACAGCTTTTGAGAGGAAAGTTTCCTCGCTGGATTCTTGCAAAGGGGACACGCATGATGCAGGCCACCCCGTGGTCAACACCATCCCAGCAATATTGAGTCTTGTCAGGTTGTTTCTTATAACAATATAGACACCAGAGATTAAAAAAAAAAGCCAACTCAGAAAGAGTCCCTGCCCTCATTGTGCGCTGGTCCGGTCAGAAACATGGATGAACAGACAGTTGCCGCATGTCACTGACGTCCAATGGTGGAGGTCAGCAAGCACTTGGTCAGGTTCCTGGAAGAAAAAAGGACAGAGGGGGCCCAGCACCCAGAGACCATGGGACTGGAACGAGGATGGGAAACATTCAGGCCAAAATAAGTGGAAAAAAGCAATCTCGTATTCAAAACAAAAGTCTGCAAAATACTTAGAGGAAGAACACCAAGTTATTATTAGCCGTTATTGCCAGGTGGTCACATGGTGGGTGATTTTTATATTTTGCCTTCAGCTTATATACATTTTCAGATTTTTATGAGGAGAAAGTTATTAATATTTAGAGACTCGTTTTAGTTGTAACAGAAGACCCAGATAAAAGTAGTTTTCGGTTTTTGTCACGCATGGAGTGATCCAGAATGAAACAATGTGAGGTCTGGGATTTGCTTCAAAATAACCTGGGGCAGAGGAAGAAGGGGCAGGGGCATGAGTGAGTCGAGACTGGCCCTGATGGGTAATTTTTTTTAAAGGTTTTTTAATTTTTAATTTTTCCTTCTCCCCCAAACCCCCCAGTACATAGTTGTATCTTTTAGTTGTGGGTCCTTCTAGTTGTGGCATGTGGGATGCCACCTCAGCATGGCCTGATGAGCGGTGCTAGGTCCACGCCCAGGATTCGAACCGGTGAAACACTGGGCCACAGAAATGGAGCACACAAACTCATTGCCTGGGCCACCCTGCTGGCCCCTGGATAATTATTTAAACTGGGTGACTGATGTGTGCGTGGGATTCATTATGCTACTCTCTACTTTAGTATATCCTTTAAGTTTTCTATAATAAAACGCTGAAAAAACAAAGAAGGAGAGTGACTTTGACACTTCAACCCTCTCTGCTTCAGTTTGCTCAACCGTAAAATGGAAATAACAAGAACATCCACTGCATATGACAGTTGTGAGGACCGAATAAGTTAATGTACATAAAACGCTCATGACAGTGCCTGGCACTGAAGTCGTAAAGTTGTTCTTATGATTGCTTAAGCCGGGACACGATGACCTCTTCCACATCCCAGGTTCCTTCCATCTTTCTGCTCTGCTGTCTCATGAGCACCCTCCACTCTCATGGTCATATTGTTGAAGCTCTCCCAGGCATCGCCTCCTTCCGTAGCCCCGTCCAGAAGCAGAAAAGAGGTGAGTCTCTGTCTTTTCTGTGTCCTCTTTTAAGACTCAGGAAACTTTCCAAGAAATCTCCTAACAGCTTCCCTTTACTTCTCATTGGCCAGGACTGCAGCACATGACCGTGCCGAAACCAGTCACTTCCCAGGGGCGTGGATCCGCCAGGCTGGCTGTGGACGAGTCAAAGCCCACGCCCTGGAGCTCGGTGAGGCCCCTGAGCATACAGAGCACAAACGCCAGAAGGGAGACGGTTATGGTTCGGCTAGCAAAGAAGAAAGTGAGAAAGTGGCTCGTGGACAGTCAACTGAGTGACCTCTCACAGCGTGGTGGAAAACAGTGTGTGATTGTGTGTGACTGGTGCATAAGAGGACGTAGGGAACAGGAAAGGGATGGTAGGACAGGTGGACTGGGCACCAGGCAGAGGACACTGCATTTTCTCCTGTAGGCAGTGGGGAACCTGGAAGACTGGGGCACAGACGCTAAGGAATGCATAATAAGAGAAAATATAACTAGTTTCATTTTCACTTAGAATTTTCCTGAAGATGGTATGTGATCCTATACAAATGATGTGCATATCATACGCAAATGTACTTACTGCTCCCTCAAATATTTTACACAACTGGATGTGGTCCTTGCAAAAAAAAAATCTTGGTGGAAATAATTGACTCAGCAATAATATCCCTAAGTGGGGAAGCAATCTAGCCTGGGATTCAGCATTAACATCTTAACTTCGTTTCCTACTAACTAAGATCTGTTTTTAGCTTCCGTACTAAGTTCCTTTATGATTTGCTTCTGATGAGCTGATAAATATCCACAGCCCACACCACAGTGTCTACCCTCAGTGCTGAGTATAATTATCGCTGTGTGAAAATGGATTCCCCGTGAATCTTTGGTAGAAGGCAGAGCCTTCTAAGGAATTATTTAATTACAAATGAGAAATGCCTTATTTGTTTCATTTAGGAAGACCATGATGCACAGAGGCTGATGACAACTTTTCAGAATAAGATGCTGCGAGTTTTGTTTACGGAGGGTCTGCACATGTGATGAAATGCAAATGGAGCAGGCAGGAGAAATTAGGCAGCGTGCTTGTCACCTATGAGACTTGCTAGTATTTCTGGACAAGAAAGCTTGATTGCAGCCAGATCTTAGCTGAAAACAAGACGATTGTTACTCTTGTTTCCACAAAAGTCAAGAAGCTCCTTGCCCTCCATTGGCAGAAACGGTGTAAAGTAAGAAAGGTGCTAACTCCCCCTGTATCTGGTATGTTCAAGGATGGGGATGTTCTCCTTGATGCATACAGCCTTGCATACAGTAGATGCATACTCAAATTTGTCGAGGAATCGGGTGGTACCAAACCTGGTTAAGCCAAATCCCAAGATCATCGTATTTCTCACGTGGATCACTAATTGTATCCTTCTTGTCATTCGCTCGTCTGTTCAGCACATTTTTGTCTAAAGCCTCTATGTAGCAGTGACAATTCTAGGCACTGGGAACACAGTACTGAATCAAACAGGGAAAATCTCTTTGCCCTTCGAGTCTACATTCTAATGGAGAATGACGTAAACAAGATAAACAAGCGACGTATAGAGTGTGCAGATAGTGAAAGGTCCTGAAGAGAGAAATGAAGCCAGTAAGTGGGATAGGAAGCGGGAGGTGGTGGGGAGGCTGGCTCTTTTTCACAGCGTGGCTGGGAAGGTCTCAGATGATGACTGAGTCGCTGCTGCTGTTCCAGGACTGTTCGTCTGTATTTCTGGTTCTTCTTCTGGGCACATGGTAGGGTTGTATTTCCTTGCTACGTTGGAATCAGGGAAGCCCAGTGACTTGCTTTGGCTGATGAACTGTGAGTCGAGGTGAAGTATGCTGCTTTGGCATGGAAGCTTTAAGGGCTGGTGTATGATCCTTCATGCTCTTTCTCTCCTTCTGCCACAGCAATGGTCCAAGAGTGGCTGTTCTGTTAGCTTGGAACCTGGAGTGAAGACAACATGGAGCAGAGCCCACCACCCCCAGATGGGCAGGGATCATGACTTGTTTCAAGCTACTGAGGTTTGGAGGTTGCTTGCTGCTGCAGCATAACCTAGCCCATCCTGTCTGATGCGGTGGCCACTGACTGAAGACCTAAAGGAAGCGGAGGCGTGAGAAGCATGGACATCCAGGGAGGAGCACCCCTAGTAACAGCACAAAGGCCTCAAAGGGGGCGTATACCTGGCATTTTAGAGTCCAGTGAATGAGGAGGACTGCAGTAGAAGATGCAATCTGAGACAAGAAGGACTCTGAGATCATGTAAGGCTTTGTGGACCCTTGTGAGGACTTTGGCTTTTTCTCTAAGTGAGATGCGCATCATTAGAAGAGGGGTAACACGATCCGATTTCAATGTGTTTAAACATTCTATTTGGTCGTTGGGAATAAACTGAGGTGGGGGCAAGATAAGAGCAGAGGGAACAGCAAGGAAGCTGTTGTTGAAAGTCCAGGTGAGAGGAGGCTGATTGAATCACCGTAGTAGCAGTGGAGGTGGCGAGAAAGGGTTGGATTCTGGACATATTTTTTATATAGAGCTGATAGGATTTGCTGATGGATCAGAGATGGGTTGGAAGAAAAAGAATGGACTCAAGGATGACTCCAAGGGTTTTGCCCTAAGTAAATGGAAGGCTAGAGCTGCTATTTCCTGAGATGGAGAAGACTGGTAAATTTGTTGGGGAAAGCAGATTTTGGACAGTGCGAAGTTAGGGATGCCCATTAGACTTCCAAGTGGAGTTGTCAGGTAGACAGGTCCATGATGGAGACATAAATCTTGGAGCCATTGGTGTATAGATGGCATCTGAGATCATGAGACTCTGTGATAGCACCAAGGGGACAGTGTAGAGAGAAAGGTGTAGTGATCTAAGGATGGAGCTTTTTAACTGAATGCTAAGAGAGCAGGGAGAAGAGAAGAAAAAGCACAGTAGGCTGAGAAGGAACTGCCAATGGGGTAGCAGAAAAAACAAAACAAGACAATATGTTGAAGAAAGAGTATTAAATTCTGCAGCTAGGTCAAGTAAGATGAGGCCCGAGAACTGACCACGGGCTTTAGAAAATCATTCGTAACCCTGATAAGAACAGTTTCCCTGGAGCAGTGTGCCAACAGCCTGACTGCACTTTGCTCAAGAGATAATGAGAGGAAAGAAATGGAGACAACTCATTTAAGGAGTTTTGTTGTAAAGGGAAGTAAAGAAAGGGAGCTTTACTGGGCAAGAAATGGAGACAAGAGAAGATTGGAAAACACATGGGAGAATTAATAGTGATTCTGTAGGAAAATGGGAAAGATCTATTAGAGAGGAAAACTTTTATAATTCTGTACAGAGAGGAGAGATTTCTGGAGCAGTGCCCTCCAATAGACACGAGACGAGATCCAGCGCACATACAGAGGGTTGGCCTTCGCTAAGGGTTCCTCCAGGAGAAATGGGCATGGACGCAGGGAGGCGGTTGCATATGGAGATGGGAGTATGTGGAAGTTGTGATCTGAGTGCTGGTATTTTATTAGTGACGTTAGAAGCAAGCCTGTGGGCTCAGAGTAAGGGTGACAATTTGAGGAGAGATGAAAAGCAATGAAATAGTTGTTGAGGACGGTGGGACAGTGAGTGGACTAGGAAAACACACTATGATTGTCAGGCAGCATTCAAGTGAGTGAACAAGAATTTAAAGGGGACCAACGAGCATGGCAGTGTGTTTTGCTCGGGCCACGTGCAGCTGTGTGGGAGCAGGCATGCAGCAGGTGGAGAGATGGGTTTACACAGCAGAACGATGAGGAAAGAAAAGCACAAGACAATCGAGGGTTTATGCAAGGGCATGATGATATCGAAACGGGCGATGGAATTTACGCTGGCCAACCAGGGAAGTGAGGAAACGAGCAGGGTAAGTTATTAAGAAAATGCGTTAGCATCATGGTTGTAAAAACAGTGGTAATGGCCGTAGCTAACTGGGTGCCTGCAATGTCCCATCACTGGGGTAGGTGCTGTGCATTCATCAATGCAGGTACCAAGTCCAAATTACGGATCGCTAATAGACTGACCTCACATATTGTGACCACAAGCGAAGCCATGAGAGATACATGAAATGCAATCAGCTATCGTCTCAATACCCAAATACAATGCACATATTCAATATTAACAACCAGTGTTATGTGACTCTAGGAATGTGGAAGAAGACAGGACGTGCGTACAGATCTTAAGGTTTTGCCAAGGAAATACAAAACCTAACCAAGAGACTGCCTCAGGCAGGAGTTACAGCTTCCTGGCGTGAACTCACAGAAATGTGTATAACCTGGCTCCAGGGACAGGGTGACACAAACAGCAGCCTCTTGGAATTGATCTGCGACTATAAATATCATTCACACCTCCAAGTAGAGACAACAACAAGAACCAGTCAGCCGCCAGCTGAAATCTCTCGTCTTTAGTAACCTCAGAAGGAAACTCAGAAAGCCAGCTCACGAATCACACGGGAAGACGCAACCCCTTCCTCAGTGAGGTGCGAGGGACTCACTCCAGGTGGCTGAAGCGCCACGTCTCTCGCTTGAAATAACCTTGGTGACTTTCAGTGAGATTTGTACAGACTAAGACAGACTTGTTTAATATTAATATTTCAGGCTAAGGAATCTATGCAAGTGTTACATATTTCTGATGCTGACATAAATTTGGCCATGGGACAGAGTGACAGTCTTGTAACCCCAATTTAAATTGTGTAATTGAATACCGCATTAAATGTGTGATTTCAACTTGAGGTCTCACTAAGCTTATCTAAGGGAAGTATAGTTTCCCATATTTGTAAGCATAATTTATTAGACTTATAAGTTTTTTTTCTGAATACTAAGGAAATTTTATTTGTTGTCATACAATTGAAATCCTTAAGAAAGGGATCAAATACATTAAACATCTAAATGCACTTTGAAACATGTGAAGCTGTTCGATTACCCAATTTGTGAATGAAACCAAACATTAGTCATAGGCCCCCCTCAAAAGAGAGTGTTAAAATTTGCTAGACTTATAAATGGATCAATAAGATTTGAAGGCAAACTTAAAAGCTTAAGGAAGGGGCTGGCCCCATGGCCAAGCGGTTAACTTCACATGCTCCGCTTCAGCGGCCTAGGGTTTCGCTGGTTTGGATCCCGAGCATGGACAAGGCACCGCTCATCAGGCCATGCTGAGGCAGCATCCCACATGCCACAACTAGAAGGACCCACAACTAAAAATGTATAACTATGTACAAGTATGTACTGGGGGCTTTGAGGAGAAGGGGAAAAAAAAAAGATTGGCAACAGATGTTAGCTCAGGGCCAATCTTTACAAAAAAAGCTTAAGGAAGATCAACTCTTCAATTTGTCACTTTAATAAAAGAACATAATTTTAAAAACCAAACTAAGCCTCTGAATAAACTTCCTGTGTACTAAAACTGCCCTTGAGGATACCCAAAAACTCTTGTCACGTAGATGAGGACACTGAGGCAGTTGCTGAGTGGCAGAGCTGGGCTTATTTATTTATTTATTTTTTGGTGAGGAAGATTGGCCCTGAGCTAACATCTGCTGCCAATCCTCCTCTTTTTGCTGAGGAAGATTGGCCCTGAGCTAACATCTGTGCCCATCTTCCTCTACTTTATATGTGTGACACCTGCCACAGTATGGCTTGATGAGTGGTGTGTAGATGTGCACCTGGGGTCCGAACCCATGAACCCCAGGTCACTGACATGGAGCGTGTGAACTTAACTGCTATACCACCATGCCGGCCCCCAGAGCTGGCAGTTGATCCTAGGAGTGCCAGCCGCAAAAAAACCTGTGCTTTTCTCATCATTCTTCATTGCCTTCCCCTGACAAACAATTAGACAACAGTAACATACAATTTACATAACAACTTGAAAAGAAGAGCTCATTCTTTCTCCCGTGTCCTGCAACGCTCCAGGGTTATAATTATATCATTACCCCACAGCGCAGACCGAGGCGTACTAGGTGTGTAACGATTGGGCTGAATTAGTGTGACTTTAATTATAACATCCCCTGGAAATGGCTTTGCTTACTAAATCCCTAACGTTGGTGTGTGTATACATACTTTGCCAGTTTCTCATAAAAGTAGCGTATACATAGAGAGAAGAAATCCAATAACCTATGGCTGATTATTTAAACTACAAGTATGTTTGTTTTATAGATAAACTGGAGTTTCCTGTCCTCAAGCTTTTTGCTTAGATTAGTTCTGTGCGTCCTTAGGAAGAGGGGTTGCGTGGAGGGTGTTCCCTTAAAGCGTTCTAATGAACAACAAAACCCAAATCTCCCACAGACAAGACAGGATTATCCTCACCAGCAGCCAGCACTACCGAAGCCACGGTTAGGGCCCTGCTCTGAAGAGCCAGCGAATTCCTGCAGACCTGTGCTACACCGCTCCATCTCCAGCCTCTTGAGCAGTGCCTGCCTCCTGTTGCCTCTGCATTTCTGTAAACAAGGGGGAAGGTCAGTGATGGTTGTTGGGGGACACAGTTGATGGCCTTCCCACTGGCCATCGAGCCCTTCCTCTGAGCTGGAGGTCCCCAGCACTGCTCGGGTGTCAGGCAGGAGCCCAGGAAGGGCTGTGACTGTCCCTGCCTTCCTTGCCAGTGGAGGGTGTGGAGGTGGACGTGTGACCTTGTCCTAGCCAATGAGACATAGGGTGAGACGGCTGCAGGGGACGGGAGGCTCCTGGAAATTTCCTCCTCATGTGAGAGGGAGTGCAGGAGCAGAAGCCCTTCTGGCTGCGCCCTCCCTCATGACGAGACACTGCCCCCTAAACACGTGATCCCTGGACGGTCAGGGCCATCTCGGAGCTGTGCACAGTCAGTGTCCACTCACATCAGACTTGCCTAGGGGAGGTCAAAACTCACTCGTGTCTCACCACAACTGGTTCTGGGCTGTGGAACTGGATGAAGGATCAGGAGCTTTGGGGGACCCCAGAATCGGATCCTGACTGGGCCGAACGAAGATCCTTTGCTGACCAGTGAACAGTGAGGCTGGTTCTGACAAATCCTCGACAGCCCAGCGGACTTACTCTGCTCTGTCCAGAGGACCAGTGTTCAGTTCTTTGTCAGCCTCTCCACCATGAACCACTCCGTCTCATTCAGCACTTACAAACCCCTGACTTCTCCCCCTCGAGGAACTTCTCAGTGAATTTCTTCATGGATACACGTCTCCTTGACTACTGATTTAGTAAACTCGTATTTAAAAAATAGTAACCTGGTGTCTTTGTTCTACTTGCTCACATGACAACAAGGAAGCACAGAGCTGGCTCTCCAGCTCCCCCATCATGATGTTGCTGAGCCAACCCTGGAGCCACCACTGCCAGGCTTCTCGCTAAGTGAACCTTAAATATCCTATTTTGTGCCAGCGATCAACAGCCTGTAGCTTGCGGGCCGATTAATAAAGCTTTATTGGAATACAACCACGCTCACTGTTCATGTATTGTCTATGGCTGTTTCATGCTACACCTGCAGAGCTGAGCAATTGCAACAGGGGCAGCCTGGCCCGCAAAGCCTAAAATGGTCACTATTTGGCCCTTGACAGGAAAAGTTTGCTGACCTAAGTTTTAAGCACTGTTAGTTGGATTTTCTGTTACAGCGTATTGAAAGCACGTCGAAATGATACAGCTACGTTTCAGCTACCTCTTCCACTTCCTGGATTCTCCCAGTACACTCCCAGTAAGATCATGGGCATCCCCCCATATACCACCTGGTGGATCACAGACTGAATCCAATACCTACTTAATCTAAACCTTGTACAACTGACCTTGCTGCGGTCCAGTCATTCCAGCCTTCTTCAGGTCTGTGGCTGAGCCTGGCTCTGTCTCAATAGGAATAGCACACATGTAGTCTGGAACATTCTTATACCTCTTCCCTTCCCCTTGGCTAGCTTCTGTTCATCTTTTATAGCTTAGCTCAAACACCAATCCCTCAAGAAAAGATCCTCTGACCCACCCTATAGCTCATGTCCTGATTTTATGGTCTCATGGGACCCTAAATTTCTCTATCATAGCACTTATCAAAATTATGATATGGCATGAGTTATTAGTTTTTATTAGTAATTAGTTTTTATTCCTCCCTCTTATCTTTAGAAGAAAAGCTCCCTAAGTGTAGGGCTGTCTGTCTTCCTTAAGTTCTTTATCCTTGGTGCCTAGAACAGGACGTCATGGAACACACACAATTGGTGTGTAATAAATGAATGAGGAATAAGAGATTGGAACAACAGTACCCACCATACTTTGAAAATTGTGAAATCCCATGTCCTTTCCTGGGCTACGTTCATTTTTCAGAAATAATAGAAGCCACTCAATTGTGTTAGGCTGGAGTGTCTTATACGAGTCTGAAGTGTCCTGAAAAGTATGTCAAGAGCTGGCACCTCGGCCACACAACCCAGCCAGCACGCTCCTCATTTTTGTAAGATGACACATTGGTCACCTAATCCGTTCACGGGGGTTCCGCATTTATGGATATCAACCTCTGCTCACACACAGAGGTGGTTCTGCCCCGCTACTATGTGCCCTAACAGGCACCCTATGCTTTCTCATCTGGAAAATGAGGACATGGCACGTGGATTAGGGACTTCTCCCACTGTCAAGAGGCTACGAAGCTTCTGCCTAAGCTTGGACACCATCACAGAAATAAGGAAGAAAAGGGGAAATGACTTGAGAAGGAAGATGCAGTCCTGATGGTCCTACTAATGGAATCCACAGAACGTTCACCTGGATAGTAGTAAACCTACAGATGGAATTACCTTTCTTTCTTTCTTTTAGACACTGTTTCTTTTCCATCCACTTTACTTCCGTTTTCTGTTCAAGAGCCTGGGGAAGAGCAGCTTAAGACCCCTCAGTATTGTTCCCGCCCATTCGTGGCCCGCACAGAAAGGGCTGCAGACCAGTGTCTGGTGGCAGCTGGGGGCTCCAGTCTTCCGCAGGGAACAGCTGAACAGGCGCAGAGGGCACCTACACCTCCAGACCAGTCTGTGACCTCAGGTTGAGGACAGTAAATTCGGGAGCTGGAGCAGGCCCCTCACCCTGAAATCCTCCTTGGTCACAGCCTTGTCCGCAGGGGCTGCTCTTCCTTTTCCATCTCCTCAGGATCTCTGCAGAAGTAGGGATCAGGCATGACCCCGCTCGGTGCTCACAGGGGATGGTGCCACGTGTGTGCAGAGCTTCCCAGGCCAGCACCCACCATGTTAGACCCGCTGAGTGACCCCCCTCGGCACTCACAAGGGATGCTCCCAGGCATGCGCAGAGCTTCCCGGGCCAGCGCCCACCATGTTAGACCCGCTGAGTGACCCCCCTCGGCGCTCACAAGGGATGCTCCCACACGAGCGCAGAGCTTCCCGGGCCACCGCCCACCATGTTAGACCCGCTGAGTGACCCCCGTCGGTGCTTACAAGGGATGCTCCCACACGAGCGCAGAGCTTCCCAGGCCACTGCCCACCATGTTAGACCTGCTGAGTGAGCTCCCTCGGTGTTACACGCAGTGGCAATGTCCACATGGCACGAAGGAGGGTCACACAGAGTGGTGGTGGGCAGGTCAACATAGGACACCTATGTGAGAGGCTGCTGGCCAGCCCTGGGGTCAGTAACCAGCAGCCAGTGTGGCTCCTGGAAGGTTGCCTGGACCTGACTAGTGAAGGTTCTGGGAGTGAAGTGGCCAGCAAGAGGAGTGGCTCCAGTGGCAGCAGCAAGCTTCAGGACAGCCCTCTGGCCAGTATTCCTGGAGGATAGGACGCTGACATCAGCTGAGTTTTCAATGGTGACAATGGCTCAAGCCACCAGGAGAAGGTTCTCGCAGGTCCTCTTGAGACTGATGATGTAGATGGCATCACTTCTTTTGTGGATGTGCTGTTGCATTTGGAAGTCAAGGTTGGTGCCACCCAAGTGGACTCCTGCTGCAAGGAATTTGAGGACGTCCTCCCCCTTCATCTGTAGGACATCCAGGAGCCCAGACATTGTGAAAGCTTCCCTTTAAGTTACGATGAGAACCCAGAACACTGCCATATGGACTCGTCTCTGAGTAAGCGCAGAAAGGGTACATCATCTTTCATGGGCCAGTCTAACGATTTCTCCCCTCCATCATAAGGAATGGGATCTTGAGAGCAAAATGGATCCACAAGGAAAATGTCACTTTCAGTTATAGTGGCAAGTTCCACTGCGTCTAAAGCAAAGCTTCAATCTCACTGCCAATTTCAACCTTCTGCTCCCCCAGCATCGCCCACTTTGCAACCCTCAACATAGACCTGAGTCACGGTCAGGAACCTTTAGTGGAGAGTGGGCGCTGCGTGTCTGGGTCGGCTCTCCAAAATTGGGGTGGAAAGGAGGAGGAAGAAGAGAGCGACGTCCTTCCTTAGCTGCTGTGGCTGCTGTCTTAGGTGTCCCTGGGCTAACACGGCCTGTCTCCCCGGAAGCTTCCACACCTGAGTCTTTCGTGAGTTGGATGTGTGAGTTACCTGGAGGCACCTGGAGGCCCACATACTGTGTGGCCCTCTGACATCAGTGTGAGTGACACCCACTCCAGCTGATGTCTTGCCATCCTCCGCTCCCAACGTCTGCAGTTACCCTACAACCGTTCTCACTGGGTGACCTTCAAGGAGCTTTAAATCCAGTACCTTCCAAAATATCCCCTTGGCCCTGGAGAACTCAGGCCCCACTTGCTCGCTGAGTGGTGGAGCGAGACCGCTCCTCTGCTGCACTTTCTCTTTGCCCGGCTGTTGCAAACTGCTCCTCTGGCCTCCCACCCTCAGGTGCTCCGATGGGAAGTGAGCACTACTCCTTGAGTTCACATGGGCCCCCAACCTCTAGGGAAGGGAGCACGTGTCAAGCTGCCAAGAACCTTCTCAGTTTACTCTGCTGGGGAGGCAGCACCCCCATGGACCTGGGAGTGTCTGGAACCCAGCGGCGTCCAGCAAGCAATGAGAAGCCAGGCTCCCCTCTTGTAGGCAGCCCCAATCTCTTGGAATTGTTCTCTTAGAGCTTCTCTCATTTGGCCTGAGAGGTGGCTAACTCGTGGGGAACAGAGGAGAGAGGGCACAAGAGTCCCTATTCAACCAACAACTCATTGGTACGAAGTCCCTGTTTAAGTAAACGGAGTCTGAGAGTCCTACCTTTTCTGACGTGGGTTGACTGGGGTGGTGGGTGTTGCAAGACTATCTTGGCCTGCCTTTCAACAGCCTCTGCAGGGGGATACCTGGCATCTGCGAAGGTGAGGGTTCTTTTAACCTTGCAGCTGTGGTCTGGAGTCCGAAACAAGAAGAGTCTCATTTATCATCCTGCTAAATAAACTTAAATATGTGTACCTATAATATTTTACCAAATGGGATTGTATTGTTTGACAACCTGCTTTTTCTTCCTTAACGTAAAGTGGCCCATTGCACTAAATGTGCTTTGAAATGTTACTTGAATACTTGTGAGAGGGAGACAAAGACGCTCTCCAGCATCAGTGACATGTGGGCTGCATCCAAAAGGCTGAGTCACAGCCCTCCAGGGAGAGAAAAAGGGAGACCTTGTACTGAAAGATGTGGAAGCAAGAAAGAACATTCACTGTTGTGGGAAGCGGAAGGAGGGGAGGAGACATCTGTCCATCCTGTGAAATTCAAGGGTGAGTACTTCTTATTACTATTGCTATGATTATTAGTTTTATTTTCAAAAGAGGAAACTGAGATTTTGCCAGATTAAGAGATTTCTCTACAAGCTACTAGCCATGAAAGGGAAAATCCAGAATTCAAGTTGAGATTTCTGGAACCAAAGAGGAAACTGAACGTAAGAGGGAAGGAAGAAATCAAGGAAACTGAAGTCCCCCTGTGGGAGAGGGGGCCCCGGACTGCGAGAGCCGGAAGTGGAGGAAAGCCCGCTGGGCGGCTCCCGCTCCCTCGCTTTTGTTCTCGGAGAGGCCCAGGATGTTGACCGCCAACTTCCCTCATCTGATGAGTGAAGTGTAATAAATGTGTGCTTTTCTGTTTTGTGCAAATGTGAGGTCATTTCCAAAATTAGCCTGTCCAACTGCTGAAATCCCCGAGTTCCCAAACTCTCAGCAGGAAACAGGCCGTGGACGTCCAGATGTTTCTCCTCACAGTGTTCGTCAGGTTAGTGTTTACGTCTATCTTTTTCTTGTCAAATCATGACTTTCTGAAATGCTTTATTACGGTGACCGATCATATGCACAAAAGTACTCAGAAGGGGAACTGAGGGAAGCTAGGGTACAGGGCGACACGTGGCTGCCTGGCCAGTGATCCAGCTCAGACAACCCTTCCTGGGATCCCCACTTGCGGCAAATGCTGGGAGCCTAGACATTCACTGCGTCCGTGACTCTGTTGAGACTGGTCCTTTTCTGTAGGAAGAGAACCAGCATGAGCAACCACCTGGATGACCCCGCTCTTCAGAGGTTAGGGAGGAAAGGGACCTGCCTGCAGGTCTGCAGTCTTCCAAGGGGCACGAACCCCAGCGGAAGGGAGCTGACCGCCGGGTGAGAAGGGGCTCTCTCCTGAGCATCATTGGTTATCTCTGACCTTGGGCTGGGACCTGGCCTCACACTTCAGATAATCCTCACAATAGGCCCACAAAGGTTCTGTTCTCACGCTCTGTTTGTAGATGAGGAAACGGAAACCCAAGAGCAGTTAAACCACCTCAAGTTTACTCACCTAGTAAGCGGCTGAGCCGGGAGCGCAGCCTGGATCTACTTCAGTCCAAAGAGAGCCTGCCTTTGACTAACCACTACGTCTGAGCGTAATGCTACATAATTCTGTCCTTAAAAAAAAGGCGTGGGCCCACGTGTTCTGACTCTCCAAAGGGGAGATGGGATTTTGCCTCAGTTTCTCACCACAGCAGGACTGTCTGCTTCTCTCTCTGGTAACTGTTTGTGGGTCACTCTCTGCCTGCATCTACGCTGCTTTGCTCAGGTAACCGGGCCACTTTTGATCACTTTTCTTGCCTTCCTTTTCGGCTCCATTGTTTCATTCTTTGTTTGAACCCCAAAGAAAGATATAAAAGGGACACAGCACATACCTGGCAGGTCACGGTGATTAGCAATGGAAAAAACACCCACACTGGATCCTGGAAGCCTTTCTCCTGCCAGGAGTCTGGTGACCAAAGAGATAACATATCGAACTTTCGACTGATACCACACTTGATTAATTAGTCTTTCTTCCTCCTCTTTAGTTATAATTTTAGCAGTAACTCCATGCTGTTTGTCGCACTTTTAAAGGGAGGGAAGGAAGAGAAAAATGAAGATAAACATGCACAACTTTATTTGGACCTGCTATGTCTCATTAGTAATTTTATGGTTTTGGTGTAGAGTAATACTTAGCACAGAAAGGGCATTTTCTCTTTCTATTTTTCTAACTCGGTATTTACAGTCATGTGCTGTGTAATGACATTTCGGTCAACAACGGACCACCTATACGACAGGGGTCCCGTGAGGTTAGTACCATACAGCCTAGGTGCATAGTGGGCTGTACCATCTTGGTTTGCGTAAGTGCACTCTGTGATGTTTGCACAACGACAAAATCGCCTGACGACGTCTTTCTCGGAATGTGTCCGCAGCATTGTGATGCACGACTGTAAATTGGTGTGTCCTCTTTGGCCTGGCTAGAGACATGTGCCCATGCAGCATGCACTTACTGTGTATAAGAATGGGCATAAACAAAAGGCAGACATCTGCTCACCAGACCTGCCCCTCTGTCATCTTCTTAAGCTCCAGGGGCAGCGTCTCAAGTTCATCTCCAGTCTGACTTTGCAGGAACGCTGGGCTCTGTGGCGTTGTTGTCTCTCACCTTTCCTGGGAGTTTATGGGGGCTTTGAAGTTCCTCTGAACAAACAGGGTCTCTGTGTTCACTTGTTGCTGAGCCAAGCCTGGGGCCCTGCTCCATCAGCGCCTTATGGAGTGCTCAGTAATTTCGGCTCCCACCTTCTGGTCCTGCTCGCTTTGCAAACATCTGGAGAGAATTAGCTCCCAGGCCTCTGTAACAGGCCCATTTTGTGGTTCTAGGGAGAGTTGTGTGCTGGGGGTGTCGCTGCCCTTAATGAGCTTTCTTTATGGTTTTTCACTGTAAAAGGTGCCCTCGTTAATATTAATAGACAGAGAGAAAGCAAAGCCATCCACCCCTATTCTGCTCCTACCTTCTGGACGGCGAGTGAGACCTTCATGCTGAAAAGGAAAGAGTAAATATCATGAAAATGGGAACGAAGTACAAGATGAAAGAACACATAACAATGGTAATAACAATAATGTCCAGGAACCTGAAATGAGTTTAGTCTATAACTGTGCGATTCATACGATAACTGCTGGCTACATGTGGCTATCGAATGCTGGAAATGTAGCTAGTACGTATTAAGATTTGCTGTTAGTGTAAAACACACACTAGATTTGGAGGACAGTACAAAAATATAAAATAATTTTTATATAGATTATATGCTGAAATAATAACTCGGAGATATAAGGTTAAAGTTAATTTTACCGGTTTCTTTTTACCCTTTTGATGTGGTTATTAGAAATCTGTAAATTATGTCAGTGGGTCACCTTTGTGGTTTGCATCACGTTTCTGCGGGAGCAGTGCAGAAGCGAGCAGACAAATTTCATAACAGGATGCGACAGGACTTACAGGAGTCCCGTGACTGGGAACCCATGTGACATCGAAGCGAACAGGAGAGGCATCAAAGGAAGTATTAAGAAAACGTCATCCTGAGTCTCAACAAACAGGAAAAGGAGGCTATCAGAAACTGCTGACGGGGAAGTCTTTTCTCGGGACAAAATTCTAGAATCAATTATTAAATACAACATTTATAAGCAAATTAGGAAACAAGTAGATGATTACAAGAAACTGCCTGAGTTCACTAGAAACAAAGCATACCACATTAAATTCACTACCATTTTTGATTAAGTGACAAGACTGACAAATCCAGGGAATTATGTAAACATGCCTGAATTCAGCAAACTACTGGACAAAACTTCTCATGGCATCCTTATAGCCAGATTTTAGAAAGTTGTATTGGACAATAGTAAGTAGGTAAAAACAACAACTGGCTGAATATCTGTGTTCACTCTTGAAAATCTATTTTAGGGAGGCCTACAGGAGAGGTCAAAAAACTGAAAAATTAAATTAATATGGATGTCAAAATTAATACTCAGAAAATAATGGATTGATAATGAGAATGTGACATATAACCACCATAAATATAAAGCACTGAGTTCCTAAAATGGGTTGTGTAGGTACAGCACCAAGGTGGCCCAACCTGAAAATAATGCCCAGGAAAAGAATTAATTTTTTAAAAGCAAAACCCAAACTCTCTGTGTAATATGCTTGCGGAAAATATCATAGGAAGTAGTAGTCTCACTTTATTGTACTGAACTGGCCAAATTTAGAATATTTGGTTCAGTTCTTGGATAACCACAATGGTGAAGGGATCTTAAGAGTTGGGAAAGAAGGCTGTGCAGCCTGAGAAAGAAGGGCTCTGAGAGTGGCAGGAAGCTGTGACATAAAGTTGTCACTACACAGAATGTGGTTATTCTGCTCTGCTACAAAAAAGGCAGATCCAGAAGCAACTGCAGGTAGTAACAGGAAAGGTTGGAACAAGCCACTGTGAAGAAGAATTTTCAAATAATCTTGGAGCTCTCCCTTGGAAAAACTGCGTGGAAAACAATAAATGAGCTCCTCCCCTCCAGAGTGTTTGGTGGAGGCCAGAAGGACATCATCAGGATGTGAGAGAGGGTGCTTCTACAGTGGGGGAGGTTAAAGCAAGTGAGATCTTTACATTTCCAATTCTAAGGCTGGAAATCCTGTTGTCAGAATAGGGAGTCTTAAGATTCTCTACAGTCTTCTGCTTTGGTGAAATCAAGCTGCATGTCATCTGGAAGCTTTGTGCAAATGATTAGGCGCCAAAATTAGACTATAGGAAACCTAGCCCGCAGCCGTCTCCCTGCCTGTCTGCAGGTGTGGGAGGGAGTGAAGGCCTGATGTGTAGTGTTTGCCAATTTCTGTGGTGTAAACTCTCCCACCAGAGCAAAGTTTAAGCAGCCCACAGCTTAACAACTGGCTCACAAATTTCCTGGAAATTTAACACTGTTCTCACAAGCCAGTGTGAGCTGGCTTCAGTACACCACTGCTAACACATCACTTAGCAGTCAGAATGTGGTGTCCACAAGACAGAACCTATAAATCAATCAAATTTTGGTGTTTTTGAAAAAAAATATTTGCTGTGGGTCAGACACTCTGAAAGGCGCTAACATGTGACATAGTCTTTTTCCTCAAAGACCTTAAGGCCAACTTATGGGGAAGGGGAAAGGTTGGGGGAACAAAGATTAACGCACACAGGAAAAATAGAAAGTATTTTAGGACACATAACAGTGCTGACCATATAGGTCTGTGCTAGCGGGGCTTGGAAAGCAGTGAAGGGACAAGAGCTGATGATCGTTGAGTGTGGAAATATTCCATGCGCTGTGTGAGCCACCACTTCTGATATCTCTGGAAACATAACCATAACCCTGTCGGGGAGCCCTTGTGCCATTGTATGGGTGAGGAACCAGAGCTCAAAAATACCCAGACGTGTACCCCAGGCTGCACCACTGGCAGTAGCACCAGTCCATCTGAATCCACACCTCAGACACGTTCCACCACCCGTTCCCCCCTCTGCATTGTCAGGGACGGACGAGGTAAGACTGAAGCTTACCTTCAGTAGGTAGGAAGGAGAGTAATTAAATGCCTCCTTCAAACTAGAGGTCTATGGGGCCTGCCCCGTGGCTGAGTGGTAAGTTCACATGGTCCAATTCGGCAGCCCAGGGTTTCACCGGTTCGGATCCTGGGCGCAGACATGGCACCGCTCGTCAGGCCACGCTGAGGCCACGTCCCACATAGCACAACTAGAAGGGCCCACAACTAAAAATACACAACTATGTACTGGGGGGCTTTACGGGGAAGAAGAAAGAAAAGTACAAAACAAACCCTAGAGGTCTACAAAGCAGGAGGTTAGTCCCACCTGATTGTAGCTGACAGGTCAGCTTCTCTGTAGACAGTGTCGCTCGGAGCCATGGCCGGCGCTCTGACTCTGACAGCAAGGCCAAGCAGACTGCCACCGGCCTTGCCCCAAGCCCAGCCCACCCACACTAAAACGCTTCTCCCTGCCACTCTGTCACACTGACCTGGATGTAGGTTTGAGTTTTTGTTCAGAATTCCAGCTGTGTGAGTCAAGGAAATAAATAGATGGCTGAACCTCAGTTTCTTCCACCATAAAATGAGAAATCAGGCTATGTGTCTCACACCTTGTTGAGATTCAATGTGCTAATTTTAAACAACACCTAGCACAATGCCACACAGAGTAAGCACTCGACACGCTAGGTTCCCTTCCCTCCGTGGAGGGGCGTGGTGTCTCCCGGGCTGGGTTGCCATGTGGATCTTTGTGTCCCCAGCAACTAACCTGGTGCCTGGAAAGAGAACAGGAAACCTTGTTTAGTCACAGTGCTGATTCATACTCTGGGCACAGAAATGCCTTTTACATTAAATACAGACAGTATCTGTGCACAGGTAAAAATCCATTCCAGTGTCAAGAAGTCGGTGTACACTTTTCTCCGGGCTGGTCGGTCTGGGCACACGAGGGCATCCTGACGGTTGCTCACCTCCATCTGACAGCTGCCTCTGTCTGTTATTTACTTCAATTCGGTGTCATCTTTTTGCCGTGACCTTTCAGTTCTGGTGAGCTGTTTGTCCCATTACACTAACAAGTGACAATGCTGGGGTTGTCACGAAGGGTCCAAGGGCTGGATGGTAGAGTTCAGGTATTATGGCAGCTCCAGGCAGGTTCAGTCAAGGAACCAAGTGGTGAAGGTCATGGGGCTGTGGGGAGGCCCTCTAGTTTTTACGAAGGGCCGTGTGCCCACCCCGGCAGCCTGCGAGGATTGACAGTAATTGCGTGAGTGGGAGCTGGAAGGGACTGCAGCCTGAGGTTGTCAGGGTGATATGAAGAGCAGAAGAGTGGTCCGCAATGTCCAAAGCTCCCTGGGCTGGAGCCGCGGTTCCCAACCGTGCTAATTCCGCTTTCCGCCAGCTCATCACCCCTCCCAGCGTCGCCTACCAGGGTGTGCCGACGGGCGCTCCCCAAGTGTGTGCTGCAGGGACCAACTATGAAGCTCACGATGTATTTTCTGTGGAAGCTGGCTCTGATTTTAGCAGACAGCACGAGCTGTTGTCTGGTTTTTATTAAATTCCATAAGTAAGAGAGTAACTCATACTCCAGAATGTTACAGACTCACTATTTACATAATGAGACTCTGATTGAAAACTGTTTTGTCCTTTTCTGCTTTTCTCTATTTTGCAAATTTTCTTTAATGAGCATGGAGTACTTTTATATTAAAAAAATAAACATTTTTTGAAAGAGTACGAGTTTCACGTCAGAAACAGAAGTGCGAGCAGGGAACTTGTCTTGCCGGAGGCTTTGAAACCATAATCCGCCAGCTCTGATGCTCAGAAAGTCGTCTTATGGGACGTTTTTCTCCACTTCCGTGAATTTGGGTGAGCTTTGTTCTTAGCCTGCCAGTTGAAGGATGGGAAATGCATGTGTGATCAGCGGGATGAGTAACTGACTGAATTCCCTCGTACCTACTGCAGTTTGGATTCTGGGTTAAGCACTTGGAAAATGATGACTTTTCAAAAGCTGGGCTTTCTCATCATGGAAGGACAAAAGAGATGACAGCTCTGTGTCCGACAGTTTATTGAGCATCAGCTGTGTGCCAGGCACTGTCCTGGGCACTGAAGACACAGAGCTCATTTGTGTCTTCACTCTAGTTAGGAAGGTAGATATGAAAACAGCATTGTAGCAACCGAGGGTGATTCAGGGATGAGAGGCTGTAGGTGAGTGGTCAGGGCAGGTTTCACAGAGGCCAGGACATTTCAACAGTCTTCACTTTAGCATAGGATTTGCTGAGCAGCCCAGGCGTGTTTGGGTGGGAAGAGAGTGGTAGAGGCAAGGAGAATCTGGCAGAAGGAAAAGATGGCAGCATGGTCAGACCTGGGGTCTACCTCATTCAAAGTCTTCAAAGACATCACCATTCTTGTCCCAAATAAGAAGCTGGGCTAGTGGGCCACTCTGAGCCCCAATTCCACCCGACACCTATTTGCCCCACGCGGACCCAGCGTAAGTATGGTGGATGATTCAAGAAAATGACATCAACACACAAAATCACTTCATGATCAGAGAGTTGTCCTACTGTGATGCTTCCTGTCCTTTTGGTGACATTGCAGAGCAGGGGCCGGCCCCGTGGCCGAGTGGTTAAGTTTGTGCGCTCTGCTTTGGCGGCCCAGGGTTTCCCTGGTTTGGATCCCGGGCGTGGACACGGCACCGCTCATCAGGCCATGCTGAGGTGGCGTCCCACATAGCAGAACCAGAAGCACTCACAACTAGAATATACAACTATGTACTGGGGCTTTGGGGAGAAGAAGAAGGGAAAAAAAAAAAAAACAAGATTGGCAACAGTTATTAGCTCACAATCCTTAAAAAAAAAAAGAGATATTGTACAGTTTAAACTGCGAGGCCTCCCATTCCAGAATGAGAAATTGCGTATTAGGATTGGCGTAATAAGTACTTAGGTTTGTATAACCTCCTGGAACTCCCAGGATGGCTTTTCCTGAGAGAAATTATAATCTGGACATTGTCCTAACACCTAGACAGGCGGGAAAAGGAAGAGATGGTGCCACCAATGGGGGTTGCTTACACCGTGGGCGGCCTTCCAGTCCAAGAAATAAAAATAACTGTAATGCAATTTAATCTTTACTGAGCTCTCTTGAAGGATATCAGAGGGAATCCCAAATGCACAGCAAAACCTCCTCCATTGCCTCTGCCCGTCTCTCTGGCCGTGTACATCACACATTTGTGGTTGTCCTCCTGATTCCCTCCTCCTCCCTATATTCCTCCAGACTCTCCTAACCCCACTACAGGAGCACCTCTTTGTACCCCGGCCCGCTCCCCTTTCTGAATCTATTCCTCCTGTGGCTGGTAGCTCTCTCTCCCTTTCTAAGTAAATCCATTTCGCCTCTCCAGCCCACTACTCCAGTCAACACCACGGTATTTTTATATTCATGGCAGAAGTTTCAGAGGCAGAATGGGGGATGCTTTGCAGACGCTAGAATACCCAGGACGGTGACTCCTTTTCCTCGACAAGGACTTATTCCACCTGACCAGCAGGCATGTTTAGGCCCTGCTGGCAACGTTTCTTTCTGGCAGCTCCCATACTTTAGGCCTTGCTCACCCTAGAGACATAAGATTTCCGCTATCAGAGAAGCTCGATGTAAAATCATCTTCATAAGCCTATTTTCCCTTAACTTACTTAAGTCTTTCATAGCCAATTTGAGTCTCGATTCCTGTACTTGTCCAAGAGGGTTAACCACAAGAACACTACTCCTCGAGAGCCTGTCTCCCCCCAGCCCCGAGGGCAGGGCCGTCCACCAGCACTGTCCTGGAAATGGAACGCACCCATTTCCTGTTGTATTTCGTATGTGTTGACATGAATTGAATCTGGGCATAAATTTCTCAAAGGGTCTTTCAGTCCTTTGAACCAAGTATGAACCAAGTGTCACTGAAGTCATGAAACTTGGAGCACACGACTGCCCTTCACCCTGCCAAGGCCACTGTACGAATGGGTGACTGGGCCACCTTCCCCTCACAGATTTCCTCCAGTGTCTATGCTGCGAGCCAGGGGTCTTCAAGAACAGAGAAAGCCACTTGTTTTTCCTTTCCTTTGAGGGAAGTGATGAGATGACAGCTCTGAGCCCATTCTGGTACTTGAAGAGTTAATCTGCTGCCCCCCCAGCGGCTCTCTGGGACCCCCAGCTCCCAAAAGGGGAATGAGTGAGAGAGGGTGACGTGAAGGGTGGGTGCCTTGTGATGGGGCATGGTTCCCAGTGGCTTTGTCCTTGCGCCCAGAGTGCTAGGTAGATGGAAGGGCTGGCTTTTTGACAGCGTCTTCTCTCCCGCCCCCCACCACAACTGGGCTTGTTTCCTCCGGACCTGAGGCAAAGCAGTGGTAGAAGCAGGATTTCTTGCAAGTTTTCCGCCGTGGGGTGCCGCAGCAGCTGTGACCCCGGCTTGATTTTGATGTGGACTTCAAGGGCGCCGTCCCCAGCAGGGGGAACATTCTTACCTCAGGAGCCTATTCACATTGGTAGCCTTGGCAGGGAAAGTTCCAGAAGCTTTGATTACACAAATACCTCTGCTAGGTACAGGCCCCTCTTGGCAACCTGGAGAGAGGGAATGTGCATGTGGGCTGATTAAACCAAACGACCCGTTTCCTCTGCTGGGCTGGGGGCTGGGGCCTTCAGCTTGGAAATGAGTTTTCCCTTGGCTGTGTTGCCTGGAAACTTGGAGGGTTTAATTAAGAGTGGGGAGGATTTTGGCTTCTGCAGCTGCCTCTACTCTCCCCCAGGGTTGCTGAGTGTCTGTGTGTGTGTGTGCGCACGCACGCTCACGTGGGCATGTGTGTGTCCCCTGCAGTGCAGGCCAAACCTGTCTGGAGAAGTGAACTCTGTACCACAACAGATGTGACTCTTTTTATTTCAACTGATTTCACTTAATAACTTTTCACCCCGTGAGCCACAGAGGCTGCGTGTGGGTTGTGCATCGCATACTGGTGCCTGGACAATGGGGGTGGAGGGGGCAGCATCACCTTATTCCTGCATCCACTGAGGGCCAGTCTTCAGAAAGCTTTCTATATGTTCCTGAGTGAGTCCCAGAAGGACCACGCTGGGCCGATGGACAGGGCCCACCTGCCCAATACAGTCGTCTTACTTGTTTAGGGAAAAAGAACAAATAAATTAAAATACAGTATTTTTAATCCTTTTTTAGCTTCAATATCCTGTATTAACCTCAACATTACCAGTTAGTTCTTCTCCCATCTGGAGATTTTGAAGAATTGAGGACGAATTTTCTTTTCCACTTTTCTTCAGTATGTTTGTATTTATTTATTTTTCAACTGCAAACATAACACGTACACATGTTCCAGTTATAAAAGGATTCAAGACAGAAGTGTAACCTCTCTTGCCTCAAGGCAGGTCTCCCAGCTGGGGTCAAGGTCGTGTTGGTCAAGGTCGATCTAGGCACATTCTCATCCCCCTCCTCTTCTTCCTCCCCTCACTTCTTTTCTCCCTTCCTTTCCTCCTCCCTCCAGAGGCAGATTCAGAGACGTAGTCCCTTCCTTCACAGGGCGCGTGGAAATGAGCGGTCCCATGGGTGTGTGTTAGTTCCTAGGGCCACCACAACAGGAACCACAGCCTGGGGACCCACGACAGACACATGTCGTCTCACAGTCTGGAGGCTCTGAGTGCAAGACCAAGGTGTGGGCAGTGCTGGTTCCTCCCGAGGCTGTGAGGGAAGCTGTCCCAGGCCTCTCCCGCAGCTCCTGGCAGTTTGCTGGCATCTCTGCTGTTCCTCAGCTTGTAGCTGCAGCCCCGTGACCTCCACCCTCATCTCCGCCTGGCCTTCCCTGCGCGTGTCTGTCTCTGTGTCCATATTTCCTGTTTGTATAAAGACACAAGTCTTATTGGGTTAGGGCCCACCCTAATGGCCTTCCTTTAACCTGGTTACCTCTATAAAGACCCTGTCTCCAAAAAGGTCTGATTCTGAAGGTTAGGTCTTCAGCATCATTTAGGGGATACAGTTCAACCCACAACACCAGGCAAAGTGACAGCTATGTGTACTTGGTACTGTGGTAGTACCCAGGAGGGACTAAAAAAAAAAAAAAAAGCCAGTAATGGGGTATATTAACGTAACTACTTTCTTCTTTTCCTTTTTGAATTTAATATTCATTTTCATTAGCTTTATACATACACATTTCTGAAAGAGTCAGTGGTTTTACAAGGCTTGTTATGGAACATAGGCATCAACAAGCCGTGCAGTGCTCTCAGCTCCGTTGCACGCTCTCAGAGGCAGCCCCCTCCAACGCTTCTGATTCTGTTAATACTTGACTGCACATTTCCCAATGACAGATGTATGTCATGTATGTTGTCACATGATCTTTCGATTATAGATATTATCTATTGGCTTCCCGACACAGAAGATGGGGACTTAGCTCTCTACAGGTCCCCTGCACCCCTGCTGCACGCACACACACACACACTCACACACGCGCACGTGCGCGCGCGCGCGCGCGCGCGCACACACACACACACACACACACCCTAGCATGCCATCTGCCGAAGATGGTGACGTTGCGCTCTGGTTAGATCAACACCCAATGTTCTCGTCACCACGACTGTGGAGATGCTGTAGATGGCTAAGTTGTGTGCGATGCCAAGAGCACTTCTCCTTCCCATGCAGTCTTTCCACCTGGAGTGAATAATTGGCTTGTTTTTTCACTTGCTTGGTTTTTAATGAACTTATCACTAATCAAATCCAAATTCTGCCTAGCTGTGTAAAAGTCTCTCAAAACATTCAAACACATGAGTAACTGTTGAGTTCGTCTTCTTGAGACCTTGCCCAGAACCCCCGGACCGGCTCCAGCCTGGCACCGAGGGTCATGTGACCAGCCTGTTTCCCCGGGAACCGTCAGTGTAGGCCTTTCCTCTGAGACTGGTCAGATGCCCGGAGAAGACTCCTCAGGCCCCCGCTCAGAGGATGTGTGGGGCTGCTGTGTTCTGGGAGCTGAGCACAGGAAGAGAGCAGGAGCCCACACACCCGGTCAGCCCATCAGTATTCCTTGGACCCCTCTGTCTCCAGTACAGCCCCCTCCCACACCTCCACCCTCCCGACATGTCCAGTTCAGGAATGCCCTGTTTACTGTCTCTGGAAAATAAATCTCTCCTGTCACGTACTGCAGTGAACAGGAGTCAAGTGGCCACACAGCATGGGGGTGGGGGGCGGCAGGGACCTCTACCTGCTTCCACAGCCTCTCTGCCCACCCTGCTGTTTCAGCCCCACCTTCGCACTCTCTTCCCGAGGTACCCGGGGCCACCAATTCCTGTGCTTGTTCTTGGCTCTGAATGTGAACCAAGGCTCCTTTGGAGCCCCCGGCAGACAGCACACAGCTTTGTTGCCCGGGTCCCAGGCCATCACCGTCTGTCGCAGCATTTCAGCTTCCCAGGTTCTTCCATCTTCTCCTTCCCTGTTCTCCTTGTTTTTGTGTAGTGCGTTTCAAAAAGAAAGAGAGCAAAATGTTTGCCTCCAATTTGTCAGCTTTAACTCGACAGCCATTCTTGTGCTTTAACCATCATGTGCTGGAGACATTTTCAAACTCCAAAGGAGTGATCCTATTCCTGGGCTTGCAGAAGTTGTGAGTGAGTTTAGGGAGAACAGAAGAACCTCTCCATGCTCTGTGACCTTCAAACACACGCACGTGCCCACACGACTGCGTGCTCATCCAGCCACGCTCTCTGCGTAACCTACAGCCCACCTGGGTTGAACGTTTGGAGTCACCAGCTTCAGATTCTTATTTTGTTCTTTGTGTTATTTTCTTACATTCCCCAATTCTTTCTTTTCCTCTCTCTAGTTTATTCTTGACAGCACAGCCAAAGTGTTCGTTGTAAAAATGCAAATCCTATTATCATATGCCAGTGCCCTTCTTCAAAGCCTTCAATATCTTCCCTTTGCCCTTAGAACAAAGCCCCGCTCTCCTCTCCTCTCCTCTTGTCCTACAAGCCCCCTACAGTCTGGGCCTGCCCACCTGTCTGCTCTCACGTTAGTCTCCCCTCCCTGGCTAAGACTTGGCTTCCTTGGCAGTTTCTCAGTTCCATTTCCTCTGCCTGGAAAGCTTTCCACCTCAGCCCCCCAAAGGCTCTTCCAAGAGAGACATTCCCTGGCCCCCCGTCCCTCCCCCATGCACTAGGTTAATCCTACATCACATTCTCCCACGACACCCTGTACTTGTACTTGATGACCCTCTAGCTGCATGTTCCGGCTGAACTGGAAGCACCGTGAGCATGGGATCTTTTTCTGTCTTGTCGACATCATAACCCTGGGACCCAGCACCAGGCCTGGCACGTAGGAGGCAATCAACAGACATTTATTGAATTAATTGCACTTTTCACCTTAGATTTTTCTAGTCTTGGCTCCCACCCTCACCCCAGCATGCTCTCCATTCTAAATCTACTGTTCTAATCGGGGAGAATAGTAGCTAAATATTGGAACTGTTTGGTCTGGGAAGATATTCATAAACCCCTTTCTGGATCGCTAGGCTTGGGGCCTCCGTTTCTCTCTCCCCGTGGAAAACAGTCTAAGGTGTCCTCAGGACGCTGGAGCCAGTGACCAGGGGTCTCAGCTTATTCTGCTGGCCCTGGAAGCAGAAGATCCTCAACCTCACAAAGAGAATGAGGAAGACTTTTTGCTTTTCGTAGGGGATCGGGGACGTTCGTTGTAGCAGTAAAGTTCTCAGGTCATAGGAGTGCTCTCATGAAATAAACCAAGCGGAGGTCCCCGTCACAGAATTACAGCCGCAGTAACACGTGTAAAGGTTGCCCCAGATTTTCTCTCATTGCTTTTCTTACATGAGAGAAAAAAAAAGTAGCCCACCCTATACAATAATTGGAAGTTTGAAACTGAAACTATTTGTTTCCTCGTCTGTAAAAGGAGGAGGTTGAAGTAAGGCCCCAAAGGCTGCTCTGAAACCGCGTGACCTCATCCTGTGACTCTTTGTAAGAGTTGTTCACAAGAACTCCTGGGTTTCTGAAAATACGTTGCTCTTGAGGAAATCAAAATTTTATCACGAGGTTTTAAAAAAATATATAAACACCTTTATGACCTTGGCAAAGAATCAGGTGAAGAATACTGTGGGTTTGCCATCTGCCAACAATGGTACCATTCTGAAGAGTTCCGTAGCCAGCGTTTTAGTTCTCGGCACAGAAACACATGAGGGCTGGGAGGCTGGGATCCTCAGCAGCAGCTTTGGCTCCCTCTGTCTTTGTACAGGGACAAAAAATGACATAATACTTGCCTAAACGCAAAGGATTTTAAGTATCCTAGACTTTTAAATAAATAGATAAACAAATAAAAGAACCATGTGATACTTTGTATTATTATTCAGTAAATATTTACTCCCTTGCACATCCCATTAGGGGCTTTAATGTTGGGTTGGGCCATGCAATTTGCTTTGACCGATGAAATGTTTGTGGACGTGGCACACACCTTAAACATCCTTTCTCACTTTAGCTTCTGTCTTGTGCACCGTGACCTGCCGTGAGATGCCCTGCGTAACTACCGTCCCTTTAACCTGGACTCCAAAATAAAACGTGAGGAGCAAGTATAAACTGTGTCCGCAGACCCTCTCAACTGAACTCAGCCCAATTCAACTGAGTCACAGTTGATCTGCAGACCTTTGATGTGAGAATAAATGCTTGCTCTTTTAAGCCACTGAGTGTTTTTTTTTACTGAGGTCATGTGGCTTATAACATTGTGTAAATTTCAGGTATACATTGTTATATATCAGCTTCTGTATAGACTGCATTGTGCTCACCATCAATAGTCTAGATTTTATCCATCACCATACATATGTGCCCCTTTACCCCTTTCACACACACCCCCACTTCCCTTCTGGAAACCACTAATCTGTTCTATTTATCCATGTGTTTATCTTCCACATATGAGTGAAATCATACGGTATTTGTCTCTCTCTGTCTGACTTATTTCACTAAGCATAAGACCCTCAAGTTCCACCCATGTTGTTGCAAATGACGATTGTCTTTTTATGGCTGAGTAGTGTTCCATTGCATCTATATACCACATCTTCTTTATCCAATCATCAGTCGATGGGCACTTGGGCTGCTTCCACATCTTGGCTGTTATGAACAATGCTGCAATGAACATAGGGATGCATAAATCTCTTTGAATTGTTGATTTCATGTTCTTTGGATAAATACCCAGTAGTAGGATGGGTGGATCATATGGTATTTCCATTTTTAATTTTTTGAGAAATCTCCATACTGTTTTCCTTTGTGGCTGCACCAGTTTTCATTCTCATCAGCAGAGTTATGAGTTTCCTTTTCTCCACATCCTCTCCAATACTTGTTATTTCTTGTGTTATTAATTACAACCATTCTGACGGAGGCGAGGTGATATCCCATTGTAGTTTTGATTTACATTTCTCTAATAGTTAGTGATGTTGAACATCTTTTCATGTGTCTGTTAAGCATCTGTGTATCTTCTTTGGAAAAATGTCTGTTCGTATCCTCCGCCATTTTTTGATTAAGTTGTTTCTTTGTTGTTGAGTTGTATGAGTTCTTCTTATATTTTGGAAGTTAACCCCTTGTCAAATATATGATTTGCAAATATTTTCTCCTAGTTGGTGGGTTGTCTTTTCGTTTTGTTGATGGTTTCCTTTGCTGTGCAGAAGCTTTTTAATCTGATGAAGTCCCATTTGTTTATTTTTCTTTGTTTCCCTTGCCTGAATAGACATGATATTTGAAAAGATACTGCTAACACTGATGTCAAAGAGTGGACCGCCTATATTTCCTTCTAGGAGTTTTATGGTTTCAGGTCTTACATTCATGTCTTTAATCCATTTTGAGTTAATTTTTGTGTATGGTGTAAGATAATGGTCTACTTTCATCCTTTTGCCTGTCGCTGTCCAGTTTTCCCAACACCCTTTATTGAAGAGACTTTCCTTTCTCCATTGTATGTTCTTGGCTCCTTTGTCAAAGATTAGCTGTCTGTAGATGTGTGGTTTTATTTCTGGGCTTTCAATTCTGTTCCATTGATCTCTGTCTGTTTTTCTGCCAGTACCATAATGTTTTGATTACTATAGCTTTGCACTAAAATTTGAATTCAATGAGTGTGATACTTCCAATTTTATTCTTTTTTGTCAGAATTGTTTTGGCTATTCAGGGTCTTTTGTTGTTCTGTAAAAATTTTAGGATTCTTTGCTCTATTTCCATGGAGAATGTTATTGGAATTCTGATTGGGATTGCATTGAATCTGTAAATGGCTTTGGGTAATACAGACATTTTAACTATGTTTATTCTTCCAATCCATGAGTGTGAATATCTTTCCATTTCTTTATGTTTTCTTTGATTTCTTTCAATAATGTCTTATACTTTTCAGTGTATAGGTCTTCCACCTCATTGATTAAATTTATTCACTGGTATTTTATTCTTTTTGTTGCAATTATAAATGGGATTATATTCTTGATTTCTCTTTCTGCTAGTAGATTATTGAAATTAAACTGATTTTTGTAGGTTAATTTTGCATCCTGCAACTTTGCTGTATTTGTTGATTATTTCTAATAGTTTTTGGTGGATTCTTTAGGGTTTTCTATGTATAGAATCATGTAATCTGTAAACAGTGAGAGTTTCACTTCTTCCTCTCCTATTTACATCCCTGTTATTTCTTTTTCTTGCCTAGTTGCTCTGGCTAAAACTTCCAGTACTGTGTTGAATAAGAGTGGTGAGAGTGGTCAACCTTGTCTTGTTCCTGGCTTTCAGGATGGCTTTCAGTTTTTCCCTGTTGAGTATGATATTGGCTGTGGGTTTGTCATATATGGCCTTTACTATGTTGAGGTACTTTCCTTCCATACCCATTTTATTGAGAGTTTCTATCATAAATAATGTTGGATCTTGCCAAATGCTTTCTCTGCGTCTATTGAGAGGATCATGTGATTTTTTTTTTTTTTTTGAGGAAGATTAGCCCTGAGCTAACATCTACCGCCAATCCTCCTCTTTTTGCTGAGGAAGACTGGCCCTGAGCTAACTTTATATGTGGGACTCCTACCACATCATGGCTTGCCAAGTAGTGCCATGTCCACACCCAGGATCCAAACCGGTGAACCCTGGGCCGCCGAAACGAAATGTGTGCACTTAACCGCCACACCATTGGACCAGCCCAGACTATGTGGTTTTTATTCTTCATTTTGTTAATGTGGCGTATCACATTGACTGATTTGCAGATGTTGAACCATCCCTGGAATAAATCCTACTTGACCATGTTGTATGATCCTTTTAATTTATTGTTGGATTCTATTTGCTAATATTTTGTTGAGGATTTTTGCATCTATGTTCATCAGTGATATTAGCCTGCAATTTTTCTTTTTTATGTTGTCCTTGTCTGGTTTTGGTATCAGAGTGATGTTGGCCTCATAGAATGTGATAGGAAGCATCCCATCCTCTTCAATTTTCTGGAATAGTTTGAGAAGGATAAGAATGAAGTCTTCTTTGAATGTTTGGTAGGATTCACCAGAGAATCTGTCTGTCCTGGGCTTTTCTTTTTTGAGATGTTTTTGATTACTGTTACAATCTCTTTGCTTGTGATTGATCTATTCAGCTTCTTTATTTCTTCTTGATTCAGTTTTGGGAGGTTGTATGATTCTATGAATTTATCCATCTCTTCTAAGATTATTAAGTTTGTTGGCATATAGCTTTCATAGTATTCTCTTATAATCCTTTGAATTTCTGCAGTGTCCATTGTAATTTCTCCTCTTTCATTTCTGATTTTATTTATTTGAGTCTTCTCTCTTTTTTTCTTAGTGAGTCTGGCTAAGGGTTTGTCAATTTTGTTCATCTTCTCAAAGAGCAAACTCTTACTTTCATTGATCCTTTCTATTGTTTTCTTAGTCTCTATTTCATTTATTTCTGCTCTGATTTTTGTTATTTTCTTCCTTCTACTGACTTTGGGCTTTGTTTGTTCTTCGTTTTCTCATTCCTTTAGATATAGTGTAAGCTTGCTTATTTGAGATTTTTCTTGTTTGTTGAGGTAGGCCTGTATTGGTATAAATTTCCCTCTTAGCACTGCTTTTGCTATATCCCATAAGAGTTGGTATGTTGTGTTTTCATTATCTTTTGTCTCCAGGTATTTTTTGATTTCTCTTTTGATTTCTTCCTTGACCCAATTGTTCTTCTGTACCATGTTGTTTAATCTCCACATATGTGTGACTTTCTCAGCTTTTTTCTTGTAGTTGATTTCAAGTTTTATAGCATTGTGGTTCAAGAAGATGCCTGATATGGTTTCAATTCTCCTTAAATTTATTGAGACTTGCTTTGTTTCCCAATATATGGTCTATCTTTGAGAATGTTCCATGTGCACTTGAGAAGAATGTGTATTCTGCTGTTTCGGATGGAATGTTCTAAATATATTAAGTCCTTCTGGTCTAGTGTCTCATTTAAGGCCACTGTTTCCTTGTTGATTTTCTGTCTGGATGATCTATCTATTGACGTAAGTGAGGTATTAAAGTCCCCTACTATTATTGTGTTGGTGTCAATTTCTCCCTTTAGTTCTGTTAGTAGTTGGTTTGTATACTTTGGTGCTCCTGTGTTAGATGCATATATATTAATAAATGTTATGTCTTCTTCATGGAATATCCCTTTTATCATTATATACTTCCCCTCTTTGTCTCTCATTATCGTTTTTATCTTGAAGTCTGCTTTGTCTGATATAAGTACAACTACATCTGTTTTCTTTTGTTTGCCGTTTGCTTGGAGTATCATCTTCCATCCCTTCTCACCGAGCCTATGTTTGTCTTTAGAGCTGAGATGTGCTTTGTGGAGGCAGCATATTATTGGGTCTTGTTTTTAGATCCATTTTGCCACTCTGTGTCTTTTCATTGGAGAATTCAATCCATTTACATTTAGAGTGATTATTGATATATGAGGGGTTATTTCTGCCATTTAATCTTTTGTTTTCTGGTTGTTCTATATTTTCATTGTTTCTTTTCCCTTGTATTTCTGACTGCCAATTCAGTTTGGTGGTTTTCTGTGATGATCTTCTAGTTTTCTTTTATTTATGATTTGTGACTCTGCTCTGATTCTTTGTTTTGTGGTTACCATAAGGTTTGTATAAAAGATCTCATAGATGAGACAGTCCATTTTCTGATAGCCTCTTATCTCCATTAGCCTAAGCAGGTTCCATCTTCTTCCTCTTCCCCTTCTTTGTTTTTGTTGCCACAAATTAGTCTTTTTTGTGTTGTGAGTTTGTGACCAAAATGAAGTGTTTATAGTTATTTTTGATGCTTCCTTTCCCTTTATCTTTTATTTTATAATTAAGTCTTTGCTAACTGATTCTGATATAGAGCTACAATTTTCTGACTTTATCTGTCTATTTATCACCTTGCTCAATGCTTTGTAAACCTTTGCCTTTTTGATTCAGGTAGGAGGGCTCCCTTCATCACTTCTTGTAAGGTAAGTCAAGTGGCAATGAACTCCCTCAGCTTTTGTTTGCCTGGGAAAGCTTTTATTTCTCCATCATATCTGAAGGGTAATTTCTCTGGATAGAGTATTCTTGGCTGGTAGTTTTTATCTTTCAGTATTTTGAATATATCATTCCACCCTCTCTAGCCTGTAAGGTTTCTGAGAAATCTGTTGAACGTCTGATGGGGGTTCCTTTGTAGATTATTTTCTTCTGCCCTGTTGCTCTTAATAGTTTTTCTTTGTCATTGACTTTTGCCAGTTTTAATATTATATGCCTTGGAGAAGGTCTTTTTGCCTTGAGTTTATTAGGAGTTATATTAGCTTCATGTACTTGTATGTCCCAGTTCCTTCCCCAGGTTTGGGGAGTTCTCAGCTATTATTTCTTTGAATAAGCCCTCTCTTCCTTTATCCCTTTCTTCTCCCTCTTGAATACCTATAATCCTTATGTTACTTTTCCTAATTGAGTTGATATTTCTCAAAGAATTTCCTCACTTTAAAAAAGTCTTAGTTATCTCTCTTCCTCCAACTGAATCATTTCTAGATTTCTGTCTTCAAGCTCACTAATTTTCTCCTCCATAAGATCTGCTCTATTTTTAATGCTTTCTGCATTATTTTTTATCTCACTAATTGTGTTCTTCATATCCAGAGTTTCTTGGGGGTTTTTTCAGAGCTTCAATCTCTTTGGTGAAGAATTCCTTCTGTTCATTCATTTTATTTCTGAGTTCATTGAACTGTCTTTCTGAGTTTTCTTGTAACTTGTTGAGTTTCTTTATGACAACTGTTTTGAATTCTCTGTCAGGTAGACTGTAATCCTCTGTGACTTCAGGTTTGGTTTCTGGAGATTTGTCATTTTCCTTCTGTTCTGCGGCACTACTGTAGCTCTTCATGGAGTTTGATGAGTTGATCCTCTGCTGGTGCAATTGTGGTACTTACCACCTTTGCTTATTTGGGTAAGGCCTTGGTTACTTTGGTTCTGAGCTGCTTCTGGTTGTATCTGAGAGCCTGCACTTTCCACCCTCCACTGCATCTGCCAGAAATGTTATCAGTGCCTTTCTTGTGCCAGTTGTGCCTCTGAGGTTACTGGCGCCTTGCTGCTTAGGTATTGCTACAGTCTCTGCTGACACCACCGGGCTCACCAGGCTGAAAGTACTTCTGCTGCTCCCGGCGCCACCTTGTTCCACTGCTTCCCAGGGGTCCAGTGCACCCACCTTCAGATGTGTGGCTGCATGGATCTCTCAGGCATCCTGTTGTGCTGTGTGGGGAATCCTTTGTTGGTCAATGCATGTCCATTTGGTTGTAACTTAGAGGGTAGACACAAAGGGAACAACCCACTTTGCCACGCTGATGTCACTCCTCAGCCACTAAGTTTTGAGGTGACTGATACACAGCATTATTATGAAAAAGCAGACTAATACAGGATTCAGTGTGCGTTCTCATGAGATATAACATGATAGTTAACAGTATGGTTTCTGAAATTTGACACATCTTCTTTTGAATCCCGCTTCTGTTATTTGCTAGATGTAAAATGTTATGGAATTTACTTGACATCTCTGAGACTCAATTTTCTCATCTGCAAAATGGAGATAATCATTGTACCAACCTCATAGCTTGTTGTGTAGCTCAACTGAGATAATACATACCAAGCAGCAAAGACAGTGCCTAGGACATAGCAAGGATCCAACAAATGTTTGCTAGTATTAGTAATAGTAATAATTGTAATTTCTATAAAATGACTCATCAGCCTATTAATTACATTATAAAACTGGATATATTTTTCCTATAAAACTGGATATAAAGACGTATTTGGAAATATTTGGTGATTAAGGATGAAGAAGATAAATATCCTAGCACATGGCTGATAAATTCCATATGATAAAAGTTTCCTGTCGAGGGGAGGGATATTTTTTACTAAGCAAGCCTATCTGTGTGTATGTGAATATGAAACAGTTTTGTGTTACTTTGAAACATTTTCCCAAATCTAACTTCCTTTTACAACCAGGATTTCCATTTCCATATCCCAGAGTCTAGCGTGTGAAGTGTGGTGTCGAGCATTAACAGTCTGGGTCTGACTGTACACTCTTAGTGTTCACATCTAATAGTTCAATGCTATCGTACTTTGTGTATTTAACAAACTTTTATTAAGTACTAGATATTGCATCAAGTACTAGAGGTAGAGAGATAAATAAGACACAGTCCTCAGACCAGCACATATGTTTCACTCTGCTGTCAATTCTGGTGGATTTAGAGGGGCTTCCTAGAGCACTGGTTAAAAATAATTCTAGGCAGCATTTGATCTCAGTGGGGAAAAGAGTCATAAGCATGGAAAGAAGAAATGGTTTTGAATTTTTTGCTAATCCAGGTCTAGCTGGGGACAGACAAACAAAATATGATTTAATGTGGTAAGTGCTATTTGTGAGATAAGAACAAAGCAAGGGGTAATTAATTTTGCCAAGAGGAGAGAGGAGTAAGGAAGGGTTAACTGAAGAGGTAGGGTTGTATGGGGCCTTGATGGATGACTAGGAATTCAGCAGGTGATGAAGCGGGAAAAGAAGATTTCAGGCCAAGAACACACCATGAGCAAAGCACAAAGGTGAATGAGTGGGTGGGGTGCTGAGGGAGCGGGCAGAAGTCCTGCTTGGTTAGAACGCAGACGTACGGGGATGACGCTGGTGGGGATGCATTGCAATAGTGGGTTGGGGCCAGCCTGTACTGCTTTATCCTAGAAGCCTTAAAAAAGTTACTCAAGAAGAACTAGATTGGAGATAGAGAAAAAGAGAAAGAGGGGGGACAGCAAGAGAAAGCTACTGCATCTGTGCATATGAGGGGCACTGGGCATCAGAACTGGGCAGGCCTGGGGTCGGGGTGGAGAGACAGGAAACAGCACCAGCACATGGCAAAGGATGTTCTTCTCTCAAAAATGACCTGTCATTAGGGCTTACATCAATATAAAGCAAGTTCAATAACCTAATTTTTTCATTGCTCACTTTCTAATATTACTGTTTGAATATGTATGTATATCATTAAATTACACATGTAAACGGGACCTCCAAGAACAATCTCAGATTTTTAAATTTGTCCTCGTGACAATCCTATAAAGTAGGTACTGTAGTTCCCATTTTACAGAGGAAAAATCTGAGGCTCGGCAATTTACAAAGCCCAAGATCAGCCATCTTGAGCTACACATCTTCTAAAAGTCCAAGATAGCATTTGAACCCAGGGCAACGCAACTCCAGAGTCTGTGCTCTTAATCGCTACTCCATACCACATAAAGAATGAGTTTTCCAATGTCACCGTCCATTTCGACTAAATGTTAAATCTCTTACATACTTCTTCTTTTCATTTTATGTATCTTGACCCAGGTATAAGCCAATGAGTGTCAGAGAAGTGTTGAGGGCAGTAGAAAAGTACCAAATAATTTAGAGATAACGGTGAATGAGCCTAACTTCGGAAATAATCCAAATTACTTGGATTTGAAGTCTAAGAAAAGCTATTATTTTTTTCCTGAGTACTTGAGAGATTTGTCAAGTAATCCTGAATCTCTTATTCTACTGGAATCAGCACGTTAATCAATCCCCTGGCAGGGTACCCGGCACCCTGCCAGGGGAAGACACCACCAGTTCAGTGGCCTTCGGTGCAGACACAAGGGGAAGGAGCCAGGGCCGGGAGGTGGGAGGCACAGCTGGGAGGCCTGGCTCTGCCACCGACCTGCCCGTGGCCTTGGACAAGTCCCTTCACCTTTCAGGGCCGCATTCCACCATTGGAAATAGCCCCGATGGTGGCCAAAGGGCTGACCATCGCTCCGACATCTTTGCGCCTGCCTTCCAGGACTCCTCTGAAGGAAAGTAAAGGAGCAGTTGGGATTCGACGGAAGCATGTGGTAATAACACACATTCAATTGCCAAGACTGGGTTAGCAATTGCTCGGCCTCTTCTGAAACACCATCCTAAACACGTGGATGTGCCTGTCACCCCAGCTCCCTCGGAGCCTGACCTTCCCCGAGACAACAGGCCTCACGATTTCTTACTGTCTCAAACACTGCTGCATTCGGAACCTTGTGGGCTGTGTAAACTTGTTTTAGGGAACCTGGCGCACTTTTAAGCTGAGTTACTTGATGCTCTACCCACCTCCCTTTGCATCTTGCCTGGAGTCCCCAGTGTGATTTTTAAACACGTTTGGGTGCTTAACCGAGGCCTGTGGAGTCTGGGCAGTGCACACGGCACTTCAAGGCAAAATACTCTGGACAGTGGTAGACGTGTTCCCTGTTTTCTGGAGCTGAGGATTGCAAATAGCTCTTTGCACCCCATTTCTTCCCAGGGGAGACTGTGGGGTGAACGGAAACACAAACTGGCTTTGCCACTTGAGCAGCGCGGCGGTTTTCCTGGAGGTCTCATGTGGGCTTTCGGAGGTGTGGAAGGAGCCAGCATTGAGCCTCGGCACAGAGCAGCCCCGGCTGCCCTCCAGCTCTAACCAGCAAGAAACGGGTCTCGAGAGCTCAGCTTCAAGCAGCTCTCGGAGATGATGTTCCCGGAGTGCTGGGGCCGTGCTCTGCCCTCCAAAATGAACGGTTCTCGCCCGGCTTCCCACCGGGCGTCACCCCTCATATTAACACGGGAGCTGACGGGTTGGCCGAGAAGCTGCAGCTAATATTTCTGCAGGCACAAGAGATGCCTGTGCTGGTTCTAATTCCAGAGCCGATCTTTGTAGCGGATTTTGATGGATGACTCGCCGTGGTGGTCAGCGCCTCCCGTATATTTTAGGTGAAGTGCTTTCTTTTGACACATACTTTGCAGAGACATATGTGTATCCTATTTTAATTAATGGAAGAAATGATTCATTCACAAGTGAAAGATTTAATTAAATAAAGGGTCGGCGTGGGTCAGCCATGAATTGCAAAATACCTCCGATGTTTATTATACCCTCCGCCATCTCTGCGTGCTGTCTGGAGGGGCACACGCCAGTGAAGGCAGGCCCTGGAAAGAAATGGGATGAAGTTTAATTAATTCATTCATTCCACAAATGTTAATTGAGCCCCTACTGTGTTCCAGGCGCCAAGCTAGGCTCTGCAGATAAAACGGTGAACCGTCAGACGGTGTTTGCCCAGTGCAGTAGGGAGATGGGAGAAACAGCAACAAAGAATAAGAACACTGTTGTTGCAGATTGGAACATGTTTTGTGAAGGGAACAATCATTTGTGGGCTGTTCTCCCTGCAGCATTTTGAAACTGTTTTGTAAAGATCTCAATAGCCCAGTTGATCGTGCCATCCTTGGTGGACCGTGGGATATATGGAAGCCAGTCGGGTCCACGTCTGATAGGTCAGGCATCCGATTCCTAGAAGCAGCAGCTGTGCATCCCGGCTCATCCAGCAGCTCCTTCCTTGAGGAGGGAACCTCGTGCGTTAGGATCAAACGGGAGTCGAGACCTGGCTTCGCAGCCTGATGGCTTTCCGGCCTCCGGTCTTACTTCACTTCTCTGACCCAAGTTTCGCCGTTTACAGGGAATGCTGATGATAGTCCACGGTGAAGAAACCGAATGGCACCTGGTGCACGGCACTAGTAGGAATTAGCATTAATGTCTGTAATTTGTGTTCTTATCACAATAGTAGAGTTTCCTCTCTCTTCTGGAACTTTCTTCATTCTACTTTTCTGGTTTTTCATGTTATTTTCTTGTCCCCTCTTTTGATGACAGAGGTCACAGCTTTTTAAGCACTGGACCCAGCTGGATAGATGGCCAGTGTTCAATAAATAACTGTCAAATGAAGGGAAGAAATTCTTTCTGTCTCTTTTGGAACTGGGTAGAGAAAGGCTAACAGGAAACAGAGTCCCTCAAAGGCTTCCCATAACACTTGGAATAAAATCGATATTCATTATTACAGTAAACAAGAGCCCACGTGCCCTGGCCTCTGCCCAGCTCCAATCTCAGCCATCCTCACTTTCTCTCTTGTGCTCAGCTTGGCCACTGGCCTTCCTGGAATGCCCTTCCTCTAGAACTGCGCATGGCTCCCTCCTTCCAGTCCTCAGGTCTTGCTCAAATACGTTCTCTTCCTAGGGGCCTTCTGTGATGCCTGGCCTATTCATTTCCTATCTCTGTACCCTGCTTTATGTGTCCTCACAGCATTATCACTATCAGAAGTTATATGACGTATTTCTGACTTTACAAATTCAGTCTCTCTCCCCTACTTGTGACACGTCAGCTCCTGAGGGCAAAAGCCTTGTCTGTTCTTATCCACCCCGAGTCACATGCCACGGAATGAGCCAAACAAATGATGTATCCGTTTTTCATTTTCCTGGGAAAATATATGTATAAAAACTATCCAAATGGTTTCTATGGTACAGTAGCCTCCAAAATATAAGAAATCCTGCCTCCAAATGTTTGCTTGCACACTGAGTTCAATTTTTCGCCCCAGAAGGGCAGGAAGAGGGAAAAGAAGTTATTCTAGTTGTATGGAAAATGAAGCCAGCCAACAGGCAGTCATTCCCCTCAATGCCCCGATTTTCATGGAATTCCTGCACTGTTTACGTTCCCACCCCGAGTCTGGCCCTTTTGTAAATCGCTTGCTTTGTGCTTAAAAAGTAGTTTGTTACTCCTGCTCTCAAAGCCAGCAAACATGGCTTTTCTTTAGCTTTCACATGATCTGGCTCAAAACATCAGGAAAGTTGGCTGTTCCGCCTGGCGTCCCTCACCGAGGACTGAAGCGCTGTAAACACGAGCGGTGCCCCCACGGGCGCAGACGCCTCCGTGGTGGAGAGGAGAGGGGAGGCCCGTGCGCCCCACCATCCTGCCCAGGAATCGACGACGTGGTGAACCCCCACTGGCCTGGAAGGAGGAGGGGCCCTGCAAGCAAGCGTGCCCGGAACAGGGTGTGCCCGGAGGGGGCGTGTGCGCGTGTGGCTGCTGCGCGCACTGTGGTCGCAGGAGCATCTTGTCTGGAAAGTCCCTCCAAAAAGCCGAAAGATGCCGGCTGTTCCTGGCAAGGCCACTCTGGCTTGCTCAGATTCGTGTTTTAGGAGAGGTGCTTTGGGGTAACAGAGCTGGCTTCAGTTCCTCCATGACCACATCGGCCCTGGTTTCCGCTGTGCAAAAACAAAATCCTAAATCACGTTACCATACCAAATCATACGCGGCTTTTGTTTCATAAACAACTTTTTTTTAGTCTGTGGAAACTATAATGAAGACGAAGACCATATCCAGTTGTTTTCCAGGAAGCTGGCTCCACTCGGGGGACTTCCTCTCAGCATGAGGTCCTGCAGATATTCCTGAAATTCGACCCCGCGTGGCCCAGAGCGAGTGGTGGGCGCTCAGCACCTCCCCTGGAACCCGGGCTTCTTTCCGCTTCTCGAAGGGAGGGTTTCAGAACCACTCGTGGGGCACGGGCAGAGCTGGCCAGATGGAGAAGTATTCTCTGAGAGGAAGTGCCGCTGTGGGGAGAGACGCCGCCTGGAGGGGCCCTGCATTTGGGGCTCACATATCCCACGGGCAGTGAGAACCTTCAGGACAGCTTGGATGTGCCACACACCTGGACAATCCCCTCAAGCTCCTGCTGTCACTGGCTAGTTGCCCCAGGAACTCAAGGGTGGGTTTGGGAGCATTTAACTGTTGTCTTTTCCAAATTGTTTTTTTCCTTTTGTTATGTTAAGGAATGCCATCACCAACCTCCCTAAACCAGACCAGGCCTCACCATAAGAGCTACACCTGTGACCTTTGCCTTATTTTTAACGCTAAGATCTCTCCAGGAGGAGCTTAGGCCTTGTTACCATCACCTGCAGTGTTCGTTGAAGCATGTTTTCCAGCTATGCCTGCACAAGGGAATACCCACCTCTCCCTTTTAATACTCATCCCCCATCCCAAATAAATGTCCCTGCTTCCCATTGTTCAGGGAGGCCACGACTCTGGAAATGACTCCTCATGGTCTCCTATTTGCCGCAAATGTACCTTTCTTTGTGAGACAACTGCTTCTGGGGGAGTGTCTGATTTAACTCGCCGGGAGGGAACCCACTTTGGTTTCAGTGACAATGGCTTCCAAATGCCCTCCTGCTTTCAGTGCGATTTCATTTAAGACAAGTAAGAGGAAAGCTTACACCACGATGTCACTGATCTCCAAAAGGCAAAGCATGTGAGGGTGATAATATTAGTGGAATAAATGTGTTCTAGGAGAAAATCTAGTAGAGTCTGATTATTTAACCACATGACAAATCACAAAATCAAGTTGGGTGCCAGGAGCCTTTCCCTCGTGACCAAGATACCAACATCCCCTGAGGATGGATCCCATTTGCGACTGACTCCATGGGAAAGTTTACACGGGAGGGCAGCTGCGCAGTGCATTTCCAGCCCAGCGTGCGGGGAACGGTGGTGAAGGCTCAGACGGCCATTTTCAAATCCATCGCCTGCCAGCTGTGCCTCGAATTCCCTGTCTGTAAAACGAGGATAATATACTTATTTAAAAGTGTTATTGTGAAAATTAAATAATATAACCCATGAAAGTGCTTGGCATAGAGTCTGGCATATAGTAAGTGCCTGATAAATGTTACTTACAAAAATTATAATTATTACTGATAATTTGTGGCATTATTACTAATCTGACATTTTTTCCCAGTGATTCCTATTTCTTTCTAGTTTTTCTTCCATTTTCCCCAGGCTTTTGAATTCAGAATGTCTGGTAGCCGGTATATTATGTGGTAAAATACAAAATCACTGTCCCTCAGGGCAAGTTCCTCTGAGAAATACTACCAATCCTGCTGCAGATTTCCTCAGGCATCTTGTTTGGCTCGTTCAAAAAGCAAGGTGACACTAAAATCAGCAGCTTTGCTATCTCCTACGGGGTTATAATAAGCTCCTTCTTGGCATCTTCTTTACTGTTCTCTCTTCAGCTCCTGACACGTGGGGCTGCTCAAAAAACATCTGTCAAGTAAATAAATGTTCCTCATTCATACAGGGAAAACAACAACAACGACTGCCCGAGGGAGCTCTACTGTTCTTCCATCTAACACTCTCTGACCAAGGAGTTTCCCAGGTGACACGAACGTTCTTAGATAGAGGTGACTGTGAGCAAGGGGCCCTCTTCCTTGGTCTATGTTACAGAGGCCCCTCTTAGCAACAAAAGCTGTATGATTGGCCAGTGCATCTCCTTAGGTGTGTCATTTGAAATACTGACTCATTATTTTTATAGCACCTCTCTTAAATTAGGGTCAGAATTATTTTCCCAACATCATCTTTTTCATCTGTCTTAGGAAAGAGCAGTCACTGTCTCATGTTGCCACTAACTGGATAAGTGATTCTTCCTAACTTTGAAACAACTAAGTAGAAAATACACCCAGTGGCCTTAAAATTGACTGCCTTCTCTTCTACTTGGCATGTATAATCTAGAACTGTTGGAACAGTGCTTTGGGTTCCTACACCTTCCTATAAAGGGGCGTGTGTGTGAGTTGGTGAAAGATGGGGAGATGCTGAAGGAGGGATCTACCATCTTTATTTCAAGCCAAGTGAAGGGGGCTTCCATTGGGCCACATAGTGAGAGCAACATGTTGGCAGACACAACCATGGCCTGTATTCTGACTCCTGCTGGGAAATCTAGGAGTTGAGCAATGGGATGACTGGTCACTTTGATGGTGGAATCAGGAGAGGGTTGCTGAGTTGGGGAAAGTCTTGCACACCCTTAGTTTGATGGGACAAGAAATGAGGGTTTCCCGTGGATCAGATATGGGCAATGCTGAAGAGGAGCTGAGCTGCAGACTTCTTAAGTTCCGTCCAATTCAACTTCTCGGGTGAGGGGACTCCAACAAGTGTGACCCACAGAGAGCGGCCCCTGTTGAACCAGGGTCTGCAGAAAGAAGAACAATCAAGCCAGAGGAAAATGTGCATTGAGTTTGAATTGGAGGGCCCAACTGGGAACCTCCAGAAGGGCCCTGGAAAGCACTCCACTAGAGAAAGAGACAGCTTGAAACATCTCTCAGGCCCAAGAGCATGAGACCAGCTTGTGATAGAACCAATTCAAACAAGGCTTTTCCTGACCTTCCTCTCTCCTCCCCTCCCTCGCTCACACATTGTAGGAGCCAGAAACTGGAGATCAAGCTGGGGATGGGGGAAGGGAGGGCCAGGAGGAAGAAAGATGCAAGGCCTCAGGACCCCATCCCCACCGTGGTCCTCTGTGTTCACTATGACACAGTCTTTCGACCGCTCCTCTGTTCCTCCAACACTCCAAAGGTGCTCCCAACACAGGCCCTTTGTACTTGCTATTCCCTCTATCTGGAATAGTCTTTCCCAATCATTAAACTGTTGTCACATTTCATTTTCTATAGAAACATGATCTGATATACACTTAAAAAAAATTATTCTGGTGACCTTGTGGAGAAATGACAATAGAGAAGCAATAGAGAAAACAGGAAGACTGGGGCTATTTCACTGGTACCTGTGAGGCGTGCTGATGCCTCGGACCACGGTTACGAAGGGGAAGTGTTGAGAAGTGATCGAGTTCAGAATATATTTTGAAGCTGCTGCCCATAGGACTTGATGCCTGTGAGTTGAAGAGTCTTCTTTGATGACAAAGCTTTTGACCTGAGCAATTCTTGGAGTGAATAAATTTGTTACTGAGCGAATGAATGAATGGGGAGTCACTAAAAAGTTCTCAAGGAACAAGGTCAGATTTACAGATCCTTGTTGCTATTTTGCTGTAGTGACACCAACAGCAGAAACTGAAAAGTCCCTTCTTCTTCCTTCCGTCTCCCAGTCTGCCTCCAGTTCTTCCCATTGGCAATCCACCAGCTAATGGGACGCCAACTGGCAAGTGTTTCTCAGAAATATAGTTTGCAGACCCTAACCCCAGCAATCACAAAACAGAACATAGAGGAGTGGCTTTGGAGCTGAAAGACAGGAGGTAAACGCCACAACCATAGCAGAGACTATGGATGACAGGAGGGGCTTAACTTTCGGCTTGAACCAGGAGACCGGTGGAGAGGGCCAAGAAGGGAGATGCTTGGACCTCCAAGGGAGCCAGCAGGTAGGAGGTATGACCAGGCACTTCTTCTCCTCTTTGTTGGCTGGCATGGGCAGCTGCAGAGATGTCACAGAGCTTGAGCATTGGCGAGGGTCTTGAGCAGAGCTGGCTGATGCCTCTTGTGGTCCCAGAACCTGCATTCTCTACGCAGAGGAGTCGTGGCAGCACCACAGTCCCTTCCTCACTGTTGAGATTTTTCTGGGCGAGAAAGCATTGGGAGGGCTTCCAGGGCAGCCAGACCACATGAGCAAAATTTAGAGGAGAGTAAATTGCAAGGCTTGTTGAAAAACAGTCAAATCATTTCTTCCTTTTTTAAGGTTCCTTCACAATATGAGAAGGAGAGTTAAAAAAAAAATAAACGTTTTGAAATCAGTAGCTTTATTATGTAGCAGAGGTAGCTAATTAGAAAGTACAATGGGAAAATACACATTCTCAACATTAGTGGGAATTATAACACCTAGGAATGAACTTAACAAGAAATTTGTGTAACTTACCGTAGACGAAAACTTTGAAAATTTAAAGGAGTGAAAAATAGCACAGGAATAAGTGGAGAGAGATAGTCTGTTGGAAGTTTAAATATCATTAAAATATAAATTACTCTCCAACTTATCTAGACATTCAATAAAGTTACCCAAAAAACCACCAGTACAGTTTTTAAGCTGACATACGCTTAAGTATCCTGAAAATTAATCATTCTCATGCAATTTGATGATAATTATTCTCATATAATTTGATGAGAATATAAGTTGATGAATTTATTCTAGAAAATAATTTGGCTATGTGAATCAGGGATTGTTTTAAATATCGATATATTTTGATCCAAAATTTTACTGTTAAAAATTTATCTAAAGAAATAATTAAAAAATGCTGATAAAATTTGCCCACAAGGATGTTTATCATAAGATAGTTCTAATTTACAAAAACAAGAAACATCCTAAATATCTAACTACAAGACAGTGGTCTTCACCGTTTCTCACCCGGATTCCTGCGATAGGTCTCTCCGTCCAGCCCACACCCCGTCTGATCTCTGCCCCACGTCCTGCCATAAAACAAAAGCTTGAACAAATCACTCTCCAACTTTAAATACTTTAGACCCTTTGAGTCATGTACATCCTCAGAATCTGGCCCCTGACACTTCTTTAACACTTTCTCCCAAAACTCCCCAGGAACATGCTGCATTCCAGCCATTTCAAACTATTTAGTTCCTCAAGTGGCCCTTTCTTCCGTCCTCTCCTTGCTTTTGTTGTGCTGTTTCTACCGCGCAGAAATCTCTTCTGCACTCCCCTGTTCACCTGATACCCTTTGTCCCATCAAGACTCGCCAAGGGAAATCAGTCTGAGCTGCAGGTCCCCACTCTGTGCTCACAAGGTGCTTCTCTGTTCCATGTTAGCACCCGTCTCGCCATGGCAGCCTCCCCTTCGCCACACTCAGAGTTCTGGAGGAAGGCACTAAGTCTTTCACCGCGGGCATTAGCTGTATCTGTCTGCCCGGAACCATCCTTTCCGTCAGGGAAGTACCACCCCTTCATCCCTGTGGTTCACACGGTGCCCTGTCTGCCTGCTGCTACAGGCTTGGGCATGGGACCCAGGCAAGTCCTGGTGCCATATCCTCTTGACAGCAATGACCAATCAGAGCCCGGGCATGGGATTTGCCACAGTCTTGCCATGGTGTTAATACCCGGATCCTGGAAAGAGAAGGTCCCTCATATTCTTTAGGATTGAATGGGAGACGACCCAAACCACCAACAGTCATTTTTCCCATCTCATGTAGGGAGCATGTCCATGGAATTGAGTCAAACTAACCCTAGAGAGGGATACATGGTCATGAATATGGAAATAGAGCCAAATAACAGAAGTTAGCCCCTGGATCTAGCATATAAAAAGCAAGCACATTCTGCATTTCCCAGTTACACAAGCCAGTAAACTCCCATTTGGGGTTAAAGTATTTGGGTTACATTCTGATACTTGCAACCAAGAATCCTGACTAAAACTTATTTGGAATTTGTGTCCCCCCTGAATCACAGTAACTGGCATGTCGGATTCAACAAAAACATGTTATGTGGATGAACAAATAACTCAGCAAAGGGTTACGAGGTGCCCTGTGTAAAGGGGTCTCTTCTGCCCTCAGAACTGCTCAGTGTCTGCTGTTCATCAACGGAGCACTCACGTCTTGCATCTTGATGTAGAGGCCACACCACCTGTGTCTACGTGGGGTTCCTCTTTAAACAATATTTTCCTAGTCAGCAAGCGCCTGAAATGTCTATTCATCTGTAAACACTTGGAAAGACTCCAGGTCGTGTTCTTATTTTGCTAGTTTAAGTGTTAAATGAGCCTAAAGTTAGGAAAGCTCTCATCAGCAAAGCCATCACTCCTGGTCCAATTCACCAAAGATTTAGGAGCTCTCGTCCCACACTGGGCTGGGCAGAAGGAGCCTTGACTGACTGCGCTTGAGCCTGTGGTGGCGGGTGAAGGAGTCTGAGAAGCAGTTTTCCTCCCTTCAGGTCTTGTCTGGGTGAGTCCAAGAGTGTGGAGCTACTGAGAACTCTGCCTCAAGTGGAAGGATGTAGGGCTTCCAACCTATTAGTAGATTCGTCCCCTTGCTTGGTTTTTGGAGAATAAAAGGTTAGTTTCTTTTTTTTAATGAACAAATTTGATTTGATTTTGAAATGTTTTCTCCGTATAAAGTAAATGTCCTATTCAAAGTTAGTTCTTCATTTTTAAGCACAGCAAATCTAATCCTCTTTCAACATACACGTGAAAGTCATAGCATTTTATATACTAAAAACAATTCAAGGTTCTTTGCATCGGAAATAATCCTGCTTGAATCCACTTAACTCATATAAATATTTAGCAAGGTTAGCGAGGATGCTTCTGAAATTTTTCCTTTCAATTATTTCTTAAGGTCAAAAATCCAAAATCACTGAAAGTGTGATGTATTTTTACAGCAAAAGATAAACATGTAAATAAAAATAAAAGCAAAAATTAGAACTATCCTGCTTATGTGCTCTTGAGTGGTTAGAAAAATCTGGAAGTATTTTGTAGTTTCTGTTTGAAAATTAAGTGTAATGAAAGAGCCAAAACCAGGCATGACCACCCCCAGCAGAGAATGGGGAGGATTATCAAAGGATGTGGTGGTAGGTGCTGCTACACACAGTGATTTGGAAGCTTTGACAGAGTTCTTGCATTTACAAAGAAAAGCCAGGCAATAGGGGGTTTGGAATAGGGTGGAAAAGGTGAGATTGGGACATAGATATTGGAAGAATTTGAGACAGTCCTTTTGTTCCTGAGAGGAAAGGGGGCAGAGGAGCGAGAAGGGGTGGAGAAGGAAACTGTGAGCAGGCAGGTGGGGCTGGAAGAAGTTTCAAGCAGAGGTCCGTCTAGGTGTCCTTTGACTCTGTCTACAATGTTGTATCTCCCACATGTCTTACCAGACACACTCTCGCGTACATGTATACGTGTATGTATCGTGTGTGTGTATATGCATGTGTGTGGAGAAGAAAGTGTGTTTGAATTCTTTCAAAGCCTATGCCAAAGTGAAGAAGAGAAATGACCAGCCACAAAAAGGCAGAATGGAGAATAAGAATTAAGTAGAAATATGAGACTGGATTCAGAGATGACTACAAGAAATTAAGGGTCATTTTGCAATATATATACAATATTGAATCATTACACTGTACATCTGAAACTAATATAATGTTATATGTTAATTATACCTCAATTTAAAAAAAAAAAAAAGAAGAAATGAAGGTCCCTGATAATTTGCACAAGCACTGGGGAGGGCATTAGACCTTCTGTGGGGTATGGAATGTGGTTCAGGTTAATCTTGGCAAGATGTTGAGGGGCAACAATGCCCAGATACCACTGGGATTATAAACATCTGCAAGACGTGGTTCCCCCCAAACCCCAAGAGCTAAGCACTCAACTAACCGGGCAGGGGTCATATTGATGACACAAAATGAGTTTATTCTATAAATAACATAAGTAGTAGGAATTGGCAGAAATAACTGGAGATGATCGAGAATAAGAGCCAGAAACCAGAGAGGCACAAAAATGTGGGAGAGCAGTCTCTCAGATCATGGTGGAGACAGGAGCGAAGGATCTACGAGGGCAGCAGTGTTGGGTAATGAGCAGCCATAGACAGGCTTGAGCAGAGAAGGTCAGGCTGAAAAAACCTATATATTTATATGGGAATGAAAATGGATTAACACCATATTATTCCACTCTGCATGTAGACACATCATTTGTACATACAGCTACTATAATTATGGAAAACATCTCCCACAGCTTTTAATATTTAATTAGTCTCCCCACTGGAAATCAACCACGTAGAAAAGAAATGCTTTCTCAACAGGGTGATATGAATCACCTGGCACCCCTGACGTCGGCGCTGTGGGCGCGTGTGACACAAGCATTGTGAAGAGGCGGCATGTGCACCTGAATGCTGGGAGGCTGAGGGCTTCTTCCAAGAGTCAAATTCGCTCTGCACTCTGCCTCTTTATGTTCAGAAAATTTGAAATTTCTGTTGATTTAAAGGCTCTTCAAAGGTTCTTTTTTTATCCCTAGCTGAGAAAAAAAAAAAACAGACTGGATTAACGTGGTATTCTTTAAGCATGTCATTGCTCAGTCTTGCAATAGGAAGGGGATTGCCTCATGAGGAAAAGAAATCTCATGGAGTAGAAGAAACCAGAGAGGCCACGGTATCAGAGTGTGACAGTCAAAGGACACAAAAGAAAAAGTTATTTAAACCAGCAACCAGCCTTAAGAGGAAACTGAGGAGGAAGGTGAGCATCTGATGTGATTTCAGGAGTGTCAGGAAAGATGCCCGGGCCGTGGAGTGACTTTGTCAGAACCGTGTGGGTGTGCTGCCCCGGGGTCCGTCCTGTGCCCGGCCGTCATTCACGTGTCCGTTCACTCTTTCAGCAGCGAATGTGGAACACCCTTTCTGTCCTGCCATACCCTGGGTGCTGGGATACAACGACAAGAGAAGGTAAGTCCCTGTCCTTGGGGGCTCAGAGTCCAGCTGGGGAGACACGCAGTAGAAACAGTTGCAGCTTTCCGTGCTAAGCACACCACCGAGATAAACACATGAGAATAGGAATTCTGGGTAAGGAGTGATCACTTTGTAGGCAAATGTATGTTGAATATTAAATAAATACACAATTATGAATTGTGTATTTATTCTTTCTCTCTGAAAATTATTTTATTAACTAGTGATGTTGTGAGAGCTTGTGCAAGGTGCACATGACTCCAAACCGGGTCTAGTCCTGGCCCTGCCCCTTCCTGGCCCGCGGCCTCCAGCGAGTCCTGCGAGGCCTCTGTGAAATCAGCGCATTTGTCCTGATGATCTATAAGCTGCTTGCTGAGCTTGACAGTCTAAGGAGCTTCATTTAACATGCAAATGTTATCCTCAGAGAGGATGCCTGAGGCCAACCGGACTTTACTGTGCATTAGTTAATTAAATTCGCGAGCCAGTCACCTTGCAGAGCCCCAGAAGAAAGGGACACAGGTCAGATTCATCTCGAAAGATGAGGAGAAAGGGTCCTAGGTTTGGCTGGGTAAGAGAATAGGGGCTGTTGGCAAATAGAGGCAGTGAAAGGCATTCAGCCTGTGGGGTTGCACGAGGCAGAAAGAGGAATTGCAGGCAAGAGTTTTAACATATTGTGGGAAAGTGTTTGTCAACTTTGTTTTCAGAACAAGCATCAGAACATGTGTGTGCAACCAAAGACCATCGCAGCCCCAGACCATCTGCGCAAGAAGAGCCTGGGCAAGTGCTGGTTGAAGAGGGACGTCTTGAAGGCACGTTTGCACAAATCACTCTTAATTGGATGGTAGGTTTATTTAGGATGGTGCATGTGTAGGGGAGTGAGGGTGAGATGCTATGGGACAGTTTCGGGCCCACCCAAATGACTTGACACAAAGGCTGCCCAAAGAAAAGGAAGAGGGACCCTGGAAATCCTCTTACTCTCCCTCAGAAGGTTCCCTCAGAATCAGCACTGGCTCAGGCATCTGCCCCACCTCCACCCTTCTGCCACCCCCTGGGAAGGTTCAGTGCCATCCACAGCGTGAGAGCTGACCTCCCCTGCTCTCCACGTTCCCTGACACACAAATGCCCGTGCCTGGGAGCTCTAAACCTACAACCCAGCAAAGACAGACATGAGGGCAGGTTGCATTCTGCCCTCATTATCCATTTTGGGTCTTTTTGTGTCACCTGATGTGGGCTCGGCGAGCTGAGGAGTCGAAGGAAAGATTTCTTGGACTCTCAAGTTCTGGTTAGTAGTGCTCTTTTATTCAGAAAATAGTATGGGGACAGGACCCCTGGGCAGTGAAGAGCTGCAGCATGGGGACAGGACCCGTGGGCAGGAAGAGCTGCAGGCATGGGGAGAGGACCCACGGGCAGTGAGGGGCTGCAATGGGTTGAGGGCAGGGCTAAATTTATAAGGCATGGGTCTATGAGTTATTTCTTTACAAGACAAAGGCAAGATCATGTTAAAAAGTCCTTAAAATTGTATCAGCACAGCTGGGGTCTGGTTATCAGGTGGTCCTATAACTTTAGATAAGAATCAGATTGGATCAGGTCAGGACATCCTATATGTCCCAGAGGATGATCAATATGTAGGCCAAGATGCTTTGGGCTTCTCTCCCTTGGGCAGCCTTGATCCACATCATCACCTAGTTCAAAATTTTGTGTAACCTATGAATATGTTTGTATCACATTCACTCCTAAGGTTAGACATTTCTACAGTGGATGTAACCTCATTATTGTGTTATTTTTCCCAACCAAAGCTAACTTTCTTGTCAGGCTTACAAAGAGCCACATCAGCCATGCTAGAGTTAAGTCAGGAGATCTGCAGACTGGCAGAACAGGGGACTCTGGAAGAACCAGGCGTGAGCAGAGCAGTGTGGAGTCCTGACTGGTCATTAATCCAGCTTTGGTCAAGAGAGAACACTGCTCCCAGAGGGTTGTGGAACAGCGCGCGTATGTCACACCATGCAGGTAGCAGTTTATCTGTCCTAAGTAAACATCTGACAACAAGCAGTTTGAAGTATTTGAAAATGAGATTCTCCAAAATAAGTCCTTCATTTGAATAAGCTGAAACGACACCCACATCTAGCCACCGGTTTTACACAAACGGCTCCTGAACAGCTGATGCGGGCATGTGCACACCTGTGATCCTGCGCCCTGATCTCTCACATCGCCAGGGTTCTCACGTGTGTTAGATGTTTGAGTGTTCAAGGTCCTGGCAGGACTCTCTGTAGAGTAGAGCTGCTCTTGCTTCTGTTTGGGGCAACACTGATCCCTATAATCTTGACTCCTCCCTTCCCACCTCCTCCAGACCTTGTATGATCAATTGCCCCTGGTGTCCTAAATCCTCAACCAACCTCTTCTTCTCTTCCCTCCCCCTCAGTCCATAACAATGCCTAAATAGAAACTATCCCCTTCCTCTGAATTCTCCCACCGCTTACCATCTCATCCCTCTCCTCTTCATATACAACTTATTTGAAAGAGTATACTATTTTTGCTATTTATATAGCCTCATTTCCATTAAATCTTCACCTCACTACAGTTTATCTCCCATCTTGCATGAAGCAACAGAAACTGACTAACATAAGCAAAAAACAAAAAAGTATTTAGTTTTTCGACGTATGGCAGAGATCCATCCTCACCTCCTTGGAGAGCCTAGAAAGTTAAAAACAACATCTCCCAGACTCTCTTGCAGCTATGGTCTGTATGCAAACCAGGTTCTGCCAATCAATACAGTCATAAAAGTGTTGGAAGACAAATATGGACAGAGGTATCGTCCTGTTGCTGCTTCTGCTAACAAGTAAGCTCATGAACACATGAATGTCAAAAAGCAGGTGAGGGACAATGATGGCCAGACTCAGTGCTAGTCAATACCTTATGGGTGTCCAGAAAGTTTCAATGGTGACAGAGGGGGTGGCTTCCTGATCCCCACCCCTGATCTCTGAACAGCATCTATGATGATGAGCTCTGAACTTCACAGTGTCAGTGGTTGTCTCCTGATTTGTGCTACTCTAGCATTTCCAACCATTTTTACAGCACCCATTTCCTATATAAAATCCTTCAGGTTTAAAATACCTAGGGTGTTTTCTCTCTCCTTTACTGAGCCCTGACCCATAGAGTTTGTGAAACTGCAAGTGATCTTAGACAACAGACTCTCAACAATAAGGACTTGGGGGTGGTTACCTGATTCGGTTGGATTTGAAAGCAGAGGTGACTCAGTTCCCACTGAAAAATGAGAGCTGACAGTCTGTGGCTCAGTTGCAAATACAGTTACTTAAATTATCACATTTTTCAAGGACTTAAATTAAATGCCTACCGGAGGCAAGCCTCCTGGTGGGTGAGTATTGTAGGAATGGGGCAGACAAGGACGGTGGGGCAGGCTGAATGCTTCTGAAGCCCTGAAAAGCTTTTCTTCAAGCTATAAACTCAGGTCTTTACATTTCTTTAAATTCTAAACTCTAGGCAAAATTAAAGGATTGGGGAGTTTCTATAACTGCCATCAATCTCTAATCTCTTAAAACCAATGGGATGACATGTCCAAAAGCTAGATGCCAAGGCTGACCATGTGATTTTTGAGTTAGAAATTAAATTGAATTCACAGCCTCCCCAGGTCTTTCATGGTCAAGATAGACCTTGATTAGAAAAGAATGCAACCCTGAGAACTGAGATGAGAACGTTTGGGTAAACTCAGATGAGTACGAGTCCGTGGAGTCTGCAAGATCCACTAGGCTCACTTGCCAGAAGCAGTAGTCCTCTCCCATCTGATAAAGCTGGCTCTGCCTTGGGTGGACGCCTTGCAAGGGCCTTCCCTGAGGTATCCACCTTCAAGAGGATGCCCTGAGCCTCATGTTCCACCATAGCAGTTTTCATTGTCTGTAGACCGAATTAAAAAAGTCAAATTCCATTATGTCTCAGGGAGACAAGCAAAGAGAGTTTACTATTTAAAGATTTGTAACTCCCTGCTTATTGCTATCTGTAGGAGCCCAGGGAGTATGTGTGATAATGGATTCAGGTGGGGGAAGGGCTAGACCAATGAGAAGTAAGTATCAACATGTGTGCATTGACCAGCTGCCCTGGTGGTCTAGTGGTTAAGATTTGGCACTCTCACTGCCACAGCCCAGGTCCCTGTCCCCATCGTGGAACCACACTGTCAGTTGTCACACTGAGGCAGCTGCGTGTTGCTGCAATGCTGAAAGCTCTGCCACTGGTATTTCAAATACCAGCAGGGTCACCCATGGTAGACAGGTTTCAGCGGAGCTTCCAGACTAAGAGAGACTAGGAAGGAGGACCTAGTCACTCGCTTCTGGAAAAATTGGCCACAAAAACTCTATGAATAGCAGCAGAACATTGTTCTAATACAGCACCAGAGGGTGAGAGGATGGCTCAGAAAGATGGGTAGGGTTCTGCTCTGCTGTCCACAGGGTCACTGACTGCATGGCATTTACTAGAGCTTTTTAATTCAGTGATCTAATTCAAGAGAAGCCTTCTGCTTGCCAATTGATAACTGAAAACTACACCTACTCCAAGCGAGATTGAAATGAAGAGATTCCTTGATATAATACAGAGGGGAAAAAACAGAGACTCGGGAGATAATAATGTTGAAATGGGATTATTATGTATAGCCTGTTCATTCACCATCTGTGTTTGCCAAGAGGCCTCAAGAATGCTCCCTTCACTAAGACACAAAGACATACATCTGAGGCCGAAGCACCATTATCCTCTAAAACACTGTCGCTTCTGCCCTGTGTAGGAGATGCTGCTAGTGAAATGGGCTTTCTGAGTTCAGTGATGACAGGAATCTGGAGCGGCAGAGGCCACACAGTCGCAATCCCTGGTTACCACATGAGCAGCAGGAATACAGTGATAATCAGAATGGTGTGACCTGTAAGAATGAGATTATTTATCACGGGATTCCTAGGAGTGAAGCAGATGGGCAGCCGAAAAGTAAAGAAGAAAAAAATCTGGAGAATGAGGGGCTGATTTGAGTTGCCTCAGCGGAAAGTCAGATTCCCAGAAACTTTGCATGTGAGCCCACTGAACAAAGAAGCCAGGTACCCAGGAGGAGGGCCCCGTGGCACTGTCCCAAGTGTGAACTGTAAGCTTCCTCTTTGTCTCCTTAAGGAAACTAAGGCCATTTGCCAAAGTAATGTGCACTGAGAAAACTTTACCCAGACTTTTGGGATATCCCTGGACACTGGTTCTTAGCTAGTATTAATCCTTAGGGACACAAAAGATATCTGAGATCCACTACTACGAGTAAGAACTTAGGAGGATTGAGTGACACATGCTGTTTGGCCGGAACCCATCTTGCAAATAGGCCAAGAAAGTCCATGAACCCATTCTGTGGTTATTTTCCCTTTCCAGAAGACAAAGTTGTAATGACACTTGGCAAGCGGTGGGTTACTTTATCATGAAAGGAAGAGACAAGTGAAGTGAAGCAAACAGTGAATCAAAAACAATATCACGCACGTCCCTGAGGGAATTGCATATTAATATCACCATCAAAGACTTGAGAGGGGACGATAGTGGCAGCATAATTTTGGGTCTCATCAAATCCCCACACGAAAATACACATAAAAACTGACTTAAGAACAAATATGACCAATATTTCCAACAGAACTAGATGGTAAGTTATCCCCACAAACCCCGTAATACCAGTGAGCGGGGAAGAACCCCAGCAGGAACGAGAGCTGCACGTCATCTGTGTCTGTGCTGGAGAAATCAGGGAAGACAGCAACGCAACTGCTGAACTGAAAAATCCCTCCAGAAGGCAACACACCCTGACCAACAGTGCAGCAGGCCATCGGAGAAAACAGCGGAAACTCCACAAGTGCGTGAGTGTCGGGGCGAGGGGTAAGGCCTAACGGGCTGGAGCCGTCCAACCCCGCTGAACTCTTAAGACAGACCCGGCCAGGCTCCCTCCCATGGCAGAACCCCACAGGAGAAACTGTGGGGATAGAAATAAACTTGAGCAGGACAGGAGCCACAGAGCAAATGGAAAAGAAGTTCTCGATCAAAGTGTGGGAGGGCCTAGAGCCAGAAATCAGAAAACAAGCCGCCGTGTCCCTTAACATTATATGAAAATGACACAAGAGGCAGCTCTGAAAAGTTAGGAAATCTGTCTGAAATAAGCTCCTTTTAAAAGTTCAAGAAAACCAAATTCACATTAAAATGAGCAGCAAACACAAAGTGTCAAGATCAAATCCCACAAAAGTTTACTATTTAAAAAACAGGAAAAGGAGCAGTGGCATCTCTCTACAGACAATGAAGCATGCCAGAAGGACACTCAGAGACAGACCAGACTGTAACACACTGTCTCAAATGATCTGGAGGATAATATGATAGACAGAAAAATAGCATAAATCAGGATGGGGAAAACTCAGGAGTGAGGTGACAGAACTCAAGGAAGAATTACCAATACAAGGAAAAAAATTTTCTTAATGAAGATTACTATAGGAGAAAGATAGCAAATAAATACAAGTAATGCCTTAAAAATGAGGGTAAAAATAAGGAAAAAAATTTAATTCAAAAAGAAATGAGAAACAATAAAAAAGTGACAAATATTGAAGATAGGCAAAGAAAATCCAGCGTATAGATAATAGCAGTCTCTGAAGAAACCCAAAGCAGATGGACAGACCAAATACTAAAATCTTTCCAGAAACAAAAAAATAAAAGTATTCAAAATTACGTATTGAAAGAGCATATTGTGTGTCTGAGAAAAGATATCTAAACTGGTTCTGCCATTTGCAAAGTTATTGTCTCTCTTTGATGATAAATTATCTCTGTTCTCATTATTGTCTCCTGACTGGACACTGATACAGGAATTGGTACCAAGTGGTCCCAGGAAACCTCAGAGACCTCAAAGACTGGATTTGAGAACTGACTTGGTCATGTCCTTGGTCTAGAGCAAAGAGTTGAACTCTCTGCCAGTGGACAATGGGAAGCTAGGTAGTCCATGGCATGCAGTGGCATTCACGATTAATGAAATTATCATCTGGGGTTGATTACGATGAAGCATCTACAGACGCACCAAGACATATCCTAGTAAGATTACTGAGGTTTAAGAGAAAAAAAAAAAACTTTCAGGCATCTAGGCAAAAAGCACCCATGACTTATAAGGAAAAAATTACGTTATCATCAGATTTTTCAACAACAGCATTTCTTATGCTAGAAGAAAATGGAGTAACATACCTAAGAAGCTCAAAGGAAGAAAATGTGAACCAAGAATTTTATATACAACAAAACTGACCTACAAGTATACAAGGTGCAGACAAACTGTTATCAACACGCGGGAACTCAAGCAATACTGTTCCCATGAGCCCTTCCGAAGAAATCGACTAGAGCTGCGCTGACCAGTATGGTAGCCACTAGCCACATGTGGTTGTTTAAATTTTAATTTTAATGAATTAAATGAAGTAAAATTAAAAATTCAGTTCTTCAATCAAACTAGCTACATCTGACATGCTCAAGAACTCAATGTGCTAGTGGCTATCACATCGGATAGTACAAATATAGAATACTTTCTATCATCATAGAAGATTTTGTGGGATAGCATTGTCTTAGCCAATGAGCTTCAGACAATCCCAATGACTGGAAATCTCTGACATAAAGACTGGGGATGGGTATTAAATATATACTTAATTGAATAACTGAGGACAAATGAGGACTAAAACGAAGAGATTGTAGCAACAGCTGCATAATTTGACAATCAAGATAGAGTAAAACCATTAAAAATGGGGGAGATGGAAACAGCATATGTAAAAGAAAGGTATTTTTAAATTATATTTTCAGTAGTCATAACTGATGGTGTAGCATTAGGATTGCTATTCTGAGGCTATCGTATGTGTATGTGGGACAAAGCAAATGAGTAACTATGTAATATTCCGACTCCATCACGTCTTGAGAGCCAGGAATCTCAGTGTGGAAGAAAGGAGATCCGGATGTGTTACAGAGGAGGTTAAGTAAAAAAGCCTATAGCCTGAATTTAAATTGGAAATATCTGTTTGAACTAGAATCCATGACAGACCCAGTAGGACCGAGCATCCCTGGAGCCCAGATTGTGGTTTGGAATGCTGTTTCTCATGAAAAGAAACCAGGGATTTGGGGAGAAATGGCTGGTTCCAGGTCTGGGGCAGGATACGTACAAGATGCGCCTGGAACATCTTGACACACCGGGTAGCAAGGAAGCCATCAAAGGTCACTGGTGTCACGTCAAAAAGATTCAGGAGCCAACCTGGAGAGGGTCCTATGAGCCAAAGATGGGACAATTTCAGCTTCTACCAAAACTGTAATAAATGGGAACTCGTCAAATATGTTTAAACCCATAAGTTTATAACAATATTAAAAGAAAAGGCAACCAATTGGTCACTTTCTGAGGACCCAATCCACTTCCTCGAGAACTAACTGAACTACAGAATCAAGCATTTGTCTTGCCTATTCTATAGGAACTGGCTAACCATAACAGACAAGGGGAAGTGCCCCTTTATAAAGTTACCCCAGCTAATATGGAAACAAAATGATGGCATATCACCATGTGAAACCTCCAGTAAGTAAACGGGTCTAGACCTCAAACATCACCAGCTGTTAAAATCACAGAAAGAGTGGAAATCAGACGGATCGTGTCTTCTAATGAAAGAACACAACGTCACCTATAGTATCGTCAAAGGAGCTGACCCTGAGTCCAATCAGGCCTCTGGATCCAGCTTCCAATCCTCAAGGAACACAAGGGAAAGGGGCACCTTGAAACGCTCCGTGAGTATGCAACCAAAAAAATCCAGACTTCAGGAAACTCGACAGTTCAAACAGGCTGAGATAAATTATAAGGATAAAAGGGGGCATGGGAAGCTTAGATTAAAAGCAACTGGAAAACATACACTTTAAAACGGGCCTGATTAAACCGGAATATTTAAGGATGCACACTTGGGTGAAAAAAGCATAAAAAGTCAAGGCAGTGATCACTATATAGCAGTCAGGATAGCTGTTACTTTCGAAGGAGGAGAGGGTTGTGATTGGCACAAGGCACATGTAGAGGCTTCTGGGGCGACTGGCAAAGTTCTATTTCTTGAGTCGTGTGTTGGTCAAGGATGTTTACCTTAAAGTAATTCACCAAGCTGTTAAAAAAATAAAGTTTGAAAGATGCTGGGGCGGTGATTTCTATCATAGCCCCATTTAATTCATCACTATGGCCATTGCAGAAGACATATGGGTTTTGGAGAATGACAATGGGTTCCCTTAAACTTAGTCACAGGCCAACACTTCAATTGCAATTGCTTTTTTTAAATATGTTCTCTTTACTCCAGCAAATCAACAGAGACCCCAGCACGTGGTATGCTGTTATCCATCTGATAAATGTTTTGTTCTCTCTCCCGATAAGCAGATAATACCAGAAGATTTTGCTTTCATCTGGTGGGAAAGCAGCTCACCTGTGCTGTTTTCCCTCAGGGCTACAGCAGCTCTGGCTCTCTGTCAAAATTTAGTCAACAAGACATTGATCGCCTCACCATCCCACAGGACATCGTGGAAGTTTAGTACCTTGATGACGTCGTTTTCTTAAGACGTAGTAAATAAGAAGCAGCCGCCATAATCCTAGACTTCTTGATATTGTGCATGAAAGGGTGTGAGATAAACCGCACAAAAATTCAGGGCTCCGCCGACTGAGTACAGAGAGGCTTAGAAGGCCTTTCAGGGTTTTGGAGGCAACTCATACCACATTTGCATAAACTACTGGACTTGTTTACCAATAACACCGAAGGAGTATCCACTTTGATTACATCCCAGAGCAAGTGACGATTCTCCAGCTGGTCCAAGATGCAGAGCAAGCAACCTGGTCATTCGATCTAGCAGAATCGTGGTGCTCAAAGCGTGTATGACTGAGGAGGATATTGGACAGACAGCTCCAGTAGCAGAATCAGAATACAAGCCTCTAGGGTTTGGAGCAAAGCCATGCACTCTCCCACAAATACGTAATCTCTTTTTGAGAAACAGTTCCTGGCTGGTAGAGACTGAATGCTTGGCCATGAGATACCAAGGGACCACGTGACCTGAGCTGTCCCTTATCAGTTGTGTATTATCTAACCCACAAAGCCAAAAAATTGGGCACGCCCAGCAACACTCCAAAATCAAGCGGAAGTGTTAAATAGGAGACCGTGCTCAAGCAGGTGGTAACGGCCGTGGTGAGCCACATGGGCAGGCCATGCACGCTCCCAATGCACTGACCCCAGAAGTACCGCCACCTCGTCTTCAGCTCATCCTAATAGCTTTGCTGGGGAGTTGCAGATGAAAAGTGACTTGAGGAAGCAGAAAGATCTGCAGAAGTATGCACCAACTGAAAGTGGACCGCGGGAGCATGTGCCCTACTTAGGAGTGACCCAGAAGGACAGTGAGGAAGGGTAATTCTTTCAGAGGCAGAACCTCAAGCAGTACATGTGGTTGTCCCCTTTGCCTGGAAGGAAACACAAGAGCTACAGATCTGTAGTAATTTGTGAATAGTGCTGAATGGCTTAGCTAGAGAGTCCTAGGCTTGTGAGGAAAAAGATGGGAGGGTTGGTAACCAGGATGAACGGGAAAGAGTTGTAAGGATGGACCTCATAGAGTGGCCCAGGGTGAGAATATTTGTGTCCTGTGTGAATGCTCATAAGACAGCACCCACTGCAGAGGAGCCTGCCCATAACAGTGGGAAGGGTGATCTGGCCTATGAGCGTCAGTCAGCATCTCTCCTCTCAAGGCCCGAGCTTGCTCAGTGTGTTCATGGATACGGTGTAGTGGCCATAGCAGCAAAGATGGCTGTTGGGTCCGGTTCAACAACAGAAAGATTTTTCTCCTCGTCATGTTGGATCTGGATGGCATTGCTGCTGGGTGCTCACCCTTCAACAACAGAAACCCAAGCTTAGCCCCTATGACACCATACCCTGGGGAGATCAGATAGCCACCTGGAGGCAGATTAATTGGACCACTTCCATAATGGAGGGGGCAGCAATTTGTCCTCACTGGGACAGAAATTTGTCCCCGCTTGCAGGAAGGTGTCATCCCCTCAGCTCCCCTAAGAGGAATAATCAGATAGTGACGTACAGGGGAGAGACTAGAGATGGGGAGATCGAGTACAAAGTACCACAGAAACCAGAAGCTCCTCAGTCAGGTTACACCCTCCGTGTGCTCCCACAACCCCTGTAGTGACTGTGCTGCAGGACTTCTCAGGCTCTGTTATAATAAAACCCCACAGGAGCAGCCCAGGGTCTGTGCCGCCCCATCTAATCTCCAGAACGGAGCCCCGTGCCTGGGACATCGTACAGCTCAGTAGATACGTGTCAAATGTTTGTTGAATGTCTTCTACATTTTAGTATTTATCATAATCCTTTAAAAATATTTTGGTCAAGGTAGATGCTTAACAAACATTTATTAAGTGAAAAAAATTATGATCAACTAGATTAGAAGTCAGCAAACTACAGCCTGTGGGCCACATCTCACTGGCCACCTGATCTTGTGTGGCCCATGAACGAAGAATGGTTTTTACATTCTTAAAAATGTAAGAAAAGAATAATATTTCATGACACTGAAAAATGCAATAAATCCAAATTTCAGTGTCTATAAATAAAGTTTTATTGGGACACAGCTCCATTTACACGTTGCCTGCAGTGTTTTGCTTGACAACAGCAGAGTTGAGTAGTTGTGACAGAGAATGTGTGGCTTGCAAAGCTAAGAATATTTACTCTCTGGCCCCTGCAGAAAAAGTGTGCCGATCCCTGGAGCAGGTCTTCCAAAGCACAGAAGACAACGATCTTTAAGACAAGAGCGCTGCCTCCTTCCTTTGCAGACCACCACCTCATCACTTCAATTTCCTCTAAAGAAAACAAACTGTTTTTCTCATATTTCATGGCTTTGAGGTTTATTCCAAGCCTTGCCAGTGGCCTCAGGCTCCTCGTTGCCTTATTTGAAACAAGAGATGTAGAGCAGCCGAGACAGATGAAGATGTGGAGAGGGAAGGAGGCGAGACGGGGCCCACGCTCAGACTCCCTAAATCCACGAGGGAAACTTCCTTCTGTTGGCACCAGTTCAAAACGATGCGATGTGGCCTTTTCTAAAGCTTCGCACTATTTTTATTGCAGTAAAATGTTTATTGTGTTTACAGAGAGAATTGTTGTCTTAAAACTGATGTTTACTATGGTAGGGTTTGACCTGTGCTTGGTGAAGCTATGTTTTAAAATAATACACTCAAGTTTATGAAGGAAACCTCAACTCTTCCCAAAGAGAGAAACTGAAGGGTTTTTTTGCTGAAATAAGTATTTCATTAGGTTAGAAAAATTGATATATTTTTGTTATTTAATGACTTCATCACGCTCTGTGAAATGCATCACTCCATTTTATCTGCTCTTTGTCTGGAATCACCACATGCTACTAACTGGCTCCTCTTTATTCTTTGCTACACTACAGAAATTCTTTATCATTTAACTTTATCACAGGCAGGCAGAGCCTGGTTCCTATTAGAGAGATAAGGACTATTTCCTTAATTACTGTACATAGAAAACAGCATTTAGTCTGGCAGTTCCCACACTATTCAATCAGGCAAGATTCGATATGAAAAAATACAGCTGATTTGCCAAATCAGACATTTGTTCCACACAAGTCCGTTATAACTCACGTTATAAATGAAACAAGTCATGGAGGCACTTATCAGTACTTATCAGTACGCGCCTGCGATCACATTCTGTTTTTCGAAGTTGACGCTCTCAGGAGCGCTTCTTGCTGGAAGTTCTCTCTGACAATTATGGAGGGATCCCCACGCCGGCGTCCACCTGACCGAAGAGAACAAGACAGCCGCGTGGGCCATTTCAGAAATCACCACTTTCTAGCTAATCGCAGTTTCCAAATTCAACCTACTGGTGCTGCCGAGAGCGAGAAGAACTTCCCTAATCGGATCCTGGCCGCATTGTGACTCACACTGCTGACTGCCCCCCACCCCCCACCCGGTGCCTCCACTCTCCCTCGTGGGGCCGGCACAGCACCTGCCCAAGGACCTCTCCCTGCGTCCTGGGGATGTGTTGGCAGCACCGTGATCGATGAGTTATTGAGGCCCTTGCTTTTTACCAAAAGAACTTTTTGTGGAAGGCAAAATTTTTTCCAGGGGAGAAATGCAGATGCAGCATTATGCAATTTTGTTAACGAGTTAGGAGGATGGTGTAATGCAAATGGTGGATAAAACGAGCAAACCGGGGAAAGAGAGCAAGCCGACGACTGGAATTAAGGTAAATAGACGCCAATTCTCGTGGCCTCCAAGCTCCTTCTGAGGAAAGTGCCAGGGCTACTGAGTGCTTTCCAGAAGTTAAAATGGCAGTCACCCAATTGTTCTGCCCTTTACTGAGATGACTAGAAGGAAATACTTCTAATCCAACCCAGAATGTGACTTCTAAAGAAAAATTGTGTACTGTACATATGCCCGTGATGGCCACAAAGCATAAAAATATTCTGTTTTATTTTTTACCCTTTCTGAACTGTGAAGACAATTTTTTGATCTCTCTCCCCACACCTCCAACAACCCTGCTCCTCTCTGGATCCTTGTAATCTCGCCTACGGTAGAGACCTGGGTTCTCACCAAGGCCATTTCCACACCCGAGAAGACTTACACCTTACAGGCACTTCTCTGTAATGAGATGCACATCCTCTTGATTCAAGTGCTTTAAGGTATCTTGGGACTTAATTTATAAATCTCATACACTCGGTGGTTTAGTAAATGGTGGTCCATCTTTGGTCCCAAGAAGCAGGAGAAAGGACACATGAAAAATACAGACAAAAGGTCTAATGGAAATAGGAAAAAATTATTATTTGTTAACTCCGAGTGGTAGGTACAAGGATGTCTGATGTTTCGTCTGCTTTTCTATATTTGGAATGCTTCATAGTTTTAAAAATTGTTTTTCTAACAAAGAAAAAAGCTAAAGAAGTTACAGGGGTTGCTCAAATTCTAAATGAAGAAATGAGAAGGACGAGGGAAACCTGCACAGTGTTTTTCTCTTGCAGGGGTAGTAAGTCGAAGAAAGCTCCGAACCGCTGGTGCACTGGAGGGACAGTGATCAAGGGGACCCTGGGAGCAGTATTCCTACTCCACTGAAGGGGGGAGCTGAGATACTTGTAAGCTCTAGAGAACCTCTAACACAGGAAGCTATTTATCATAACAAGCCTGGTTGATACCGCTCCCATACTGAACCAATTAGGTTCGCCCGTTTCGTCATACTTCATAACTCGCGGTGATAGGTCTCTGAGTATGGTACAGTGTAGTAATTGAATTTTGATCAAACACACATGGCCCATAACCCAGTATGTGAAATTTTCAGAACAGTTCACAGCTTTTAAATATCCAGTCAACATGTTGCCAAAAGTACAGGATGTACTTGATGGAAGGGGGAGAGCGAGGGGAGGGCTGAATCTTGGTAGAGCTGTAAAACAAATATTTTTGTTCTTGTTCTCTTCTTATTTTTCAAATAGCAGTGGAGAAAGGCCATGGGATATCGTGTCATAACTCAAGTCTTCCCCTTGCTTGCCCTACGTGCGTAAACATCTTTGAGTCTCATTTCAGATTACCATTTATTTTTTGGCAGGAAACTATTTTCATGCCACAGGCCTGTTACACATGACCTGCTAGTATTTCTCACTGCAGCACCACCCAAAGAGGATTTCCCAACAACCCACTACATGCCAGGCACCAGATAAATAGGCAAACTCTTTCGAACAAAGACACATCATCCTTGCCTCCATGTGGTCATCAATTTTTTTACATTGCAACCTGTGATAATCAACATGAAGGAAAAATAGGGCATTAGGAGGGACAGTAACGGGGATCTGATTTATCCAGGAGAGATGGAGTGGAGAGGAGAAGCAGGGAACACGTCTCCAAGGAAGTACCATTGAAATTGACTTCTGAAAGATGAGAAGTGGTCCAAGAGAGTGAACTGAGCATTCCCAGGAGAAGTGGCACGTGGATAAGCCTTGAAGTAGGCAAGACTTTGTCAAGTTCAAGGACCTGAAGGCTGGGACACACAGTGAGAGAAAAGGCTAAAAAGATAGTTGGGAGCCAGACTACATGAGGCCGTGTAAAGAATTCTGCTAAGTGCAGCCATTGAAAGGCAGGAGGCCAGGGAGTGACATGATGGGAGGCAGGCAAGACAAGAAGCAGAAAGACTAACTAGAAGGGCTTGGCAATTGTCCAGGTGGGAAGAGATAGCGGCTTGGAACAGGGCAATGGCAGAGGAGAATGGTGGACAAATCTGAGAGTCGTTTTGGAGAAGTGACATGACTTTGTGATAACTGGACATGAAAGTGACAGAGAGGGGGGTTCCAAGGACATTTCTGGGTTTCTAGCTTGAGCAACTTAGTGAATAAAGTCTAATAAATAACAACCTATCAATATAACTCTTAAGGCTACACCAAGCAATAGGAGAACCACATCTCTCTCCAGCCCCGTGTTTGCAACGAGGCGCTGCTCTCACCGGATTTTGTGGGGACAGATGCATTGATCAGTGCCGGGGGAACAGAAATTTCCCACCTACATGCGCATCAAAGCTTCCTTACATAAGCAGAAGAACGTCTCTGAGCTACGAAAATCAGATTTTCACATAAACTTTAAATTTTTACCCTCAGTTCTACAGACATGGCCATAGATGCCAGGCAGCTGAACTATGAGAACCTAAAAGAAAACCAATTGTCCCTTTGAAAACGTTCAAAACCCAGGCATGTTTCCTTATTCATTCAATAGATTTCTCCCGAGTGTTTTTAGTGTGGGGGGAATGGGGTGAGTAAGATGTGCCCCCTGTGTTGGCAAAGCGTATATTCTATAGAGAGAAAGAGACATAAAAGCTATGCCTAACACAGCGTGGTGTGTTACACAGATCCAGCAGTAGAGGTGTACTTAACAGATGACAGGGTTATTAACTCTGCAGAGGGAGTGGCCCAAGGGCACGGCAACGAAAGACTTCAGAGAGGTTGCATTTGGGACCAGTCTTGAAAGACAAACAAGAGTTTGTGAAGCAGAGAAGAGGATGGGGAGAAACTCCAAGAGGAGGAAACAGCACGAGCCCAGGTGTGAGGGTGCTAAGGAGGGCCGGCTGCTCGGGGCCAGAGCCCTCAGGGAGAGGCCGTGGGGGTCTGATTCCAGACCGGAAGAGCCATCCTTCCATTCCAAAGGCTGAAAACCAGTCCAGTCTGATGTATCCACTATTGCCTGACCCAGGTGGAGAATTCTAATTCGTGTAGGCCCAACCCAACAAAGACTTCTTAATGTGACTACTGCCTGAAGACTGCCCGTGTCCATGACAGCTTTGGGTTTACCCATTGAGATGGGCAGTCCTCTCTCCCACAGTCAGTCCCACAACTTGGCCAAGGCTACAGGACCCAGCTTTCTAAAGTGCCTAGAAAGACGTAGCAGTGGCCCAAGGTGACGCTCCTGTGGCTGGAGAATGTGGACACTGGAATGACTGTGACATTCAGTCCGGCAAGTGGTACAGCTGCCCTTGTACAGCAAACCGTCAGACACAGTGAGTGACCACCATCCCCAGAAAAAGTGTGTGTGCATGTGCGATCTTTAAATTTTAACAGCTCTTCCGACAGTCCTCAGAGAGAGAATTGGCAGCTTGGGCCTGGAGAATGCTCCCCACCTGTCTCCAGGCCCCGCAAACACAGCTGTGTAAGAAGACAGTCAAAGCTTCCAAGGAAAGAAATGGTGCTGTTTGCAGGGGCGGAGGACGGGGGAGAAACTAGGGGAGGGCCCTTCTTGCAAACCGCTGAGGCAGGGCCCGTCCAGCAACTGCGAAAATTAGCAAGGAGGACGTGGTCAGGCTTTCTGTTTTTAACTTCACGTTAAGTAAAATCATTCAAGACCCAGCTCAACGACCACATTAACACCAGTCTTAAACGGATGAGACAGAGCACATGGTTCAGGCCAAGGGGAGCACAGGGCCACCTGCGTTTCTAGAGGCACCCATCCGGGTTTTCCCCTGCGTCCGTATGAACCGTCACAGGACGCACGGTCCCTCACACAGAACTTCCTGGGAAAGTGCCCAGAAACCCCTTTATCTGTGTTTCTCCAGGCATTTTTAAAGTTCAGCTCTTTGGGGAAGTCGGCAGACGCAGATTTCCACGACGCCGATTCCATGGCAGGCTTCCAGAGCGGCCAGGGGTTTGCTGCCCCCCCAGGAAGGGAGATGCGAAGACGGAAAGAATCAGCTCATTGCCGAGGAGGAAAACCGAAGCAGGGGGGTATTTTCAGTATCATTTTAATCACAAAATAGCACGAACGTAGTCTGTGCCTGCGTGCCACCCGAGTGTCGATTTGAATACCACTGCACGCTGGTTTGAAAATTTCCATTTTTGTAATTTGCTTTCCTTTGTTAAGCCAAGACTGGAGAGAAACCTGGCAGCCGTCTCCAAGTCTGGCACGATTTCGCCTCAGACGCACTCGGTTGGTTGGATGCTGAGGGAGCCTGCCTGAGAGAAGGGGAGAGAGCGAAGGGGCGAGAAGGATGGGGAGAGAGGGAGAGGAGAGAGAAGGCACCGCTTTTGGCCGGGTGGAGGCCCACAGCCCCTCAGCCAGGGGGTTTGGCTCCATCTACAGGAATCACAAGGCAAACAGACCAGATCCCTCTGCTCAGAAACCAGCTGGGGTTGGGGGCCTCTGGCAACGCCTCTGACAATGGCCTGGAGAATATCCAGCCGGTGGGAACGGGTGGTAAGGAGTTGAAAGGTAGGGCTCTCCATCTCCGGACCGGGAGAGGCATGTCAGATTCTGCATGGGGATTCGTGTCTGAGGAGAAAGGCATCGTGCCTCCTCCTGTAACCCATGGATTGCTCTAACTGGTGAAGTGGAAGCCATCTTTGAGGGCACAGGCAGTGTGTGGTCCCAGCATGGGCCCAGCACACACTGTGCGCTCTGCTGTTGAATGAATGAAGGAACAACAGGTGAACCTAGCCCGCTGGACCATCTATCAATCAACAGAGACCTAACTGATAAACATAAACCCTATTTGCTTTCCAGCTGTACTTGTCAGGCACTTTGTTAATGGCTAGTAACAGCTGAGCAAGCCCGCAGCACCTAGGCTAGTCCAGCGCCCCACCCCCAGCGAGGGTAGCACGACCTAAGAGCCACCCATTTCATCTGATGCCCTCATTGTGCAGATGAGTAAACACAGGATCAGAGAGGTTTCTCCCCCCAGGTCAACCAGCTTGTTGGTGACAGAACTGGTTTGGGGCCCACTTTTCCTCAGCTTCTCTCTGATGTTTGTTTTCTAAGGCCTCACTGTGACGGGCCTCACGGATCCGCTCAGCTGATTGGCTCTCTGCGGAGGAAGCCAGCTTCCCCACCTCCCTGTTGTCCTGTCCCAGCTTCTGCTCTGGGCCAAGGCAGATGCTCAGGCTGCTTTGCTCCAAAAATCAAATGCTGCCTGGAGCTGATGCCAACTGATGGCTGAACTGATGAATTCATTTCTTAAAACCTAAAGGACAGAATCTTTGAGCTTGCGGGTTTGTAAGCTACAACAGGCAGGTGCTTGTTTTAACAACACAGGTGTCTTGTATCTGCTATCCAGCACATCAACTGAGCCAAAGCACGGAACAAGCACTCACTGAGTTTCCCCAGGAGAGTTATAGACGACGGCGTGCACCAATTGAAAAGGAATTTTTGCTGCAGGCAGTTAGCACCTAGTTTCCAAATAAAAGAGTGAAGGTCCTTCTTGAATGAGGCTCCATGTGCATCATGCCAGATGAACATGATCCAGTGAAAGCTGGAGACCAGACGACCTGGTCTGTAAAACTGATCTGTAAAATGGAAATGATACTTTCAAGACCTCTGAAAGGATTAGAAATGAATCATTGTGATGATAATGATCACAATATTAATAATAGCTTTTAACTATTATTAAGTGCTTGCTACATTCCAGGCTTTCTGCTAACCACTTTACGTGCATTATCTAATTTATCCTCATAACAAGCCCATGTGGGTTACAATTATTATCCCCATTTGTAGAGTGAGAGAACGAAGCTCAGAGAGGTTAAGATACTCCCCTATGGTGACAGCTTACCATGGTGAGGCCAGTATTGGAGCCCAACTCTTACCCGACTCTAGACTCCTAAACATTGTTGCACAATAAATATTGGCTGGCTCTTTGCTGGTGGCATCAAATTTCGATCTCTAGTTCTGAGTTCTTATGGGAACGCTACACTTTTGCTTCCAATTACTGAAAGAACATCATTGATTATATATTCCTCCATTGCTCACACTGAAAAGGGCCTGAGAAAAACTCCTTCCTTCCTTTCATAAGCATTTACTGAGAACTGTCCATGCTCAAACCTCCAAGCTTGGTCCAGGGCAGTGGTTCTCAACTCGGGGGGATTTTTCCCTCCAGGGGCCATTTGGAAATGTCTGGAGACGTTGTGGTTTGTCACAACTGGGAGTGGGGGATGCTGCTGGCATCTAGGGAGCAGAGGCCTGGGATCCCACTAAATATCCTACAATACACATGACATCCCACCATAAGAAAGAATTATTCAGCCCAAAATCTCAATAGTGCTGAGGTTGAGAACCCTGGTTTAGGAATCTGAAGATGAATCAGACAGATCTTATCAATCATCTGATATAGATGTGCATATAAATTTGAAGCACGAGTTTTACATAGATACCTGTGTGGTGACAAGGAGTAAGTGCTCCAAGGTCCGTAAAGAGCCGTGGGGTTAACTCTGGGCTGGGGAAGGCTGGCAAGCGGGGGAGATGGCACTTGAGCCAGCCACAGAGAAGACAGAAGAGGTGGATTCTGGATGAGAGAACAGTGTGCAGGGCGTGGGTGTGCATGAGGGACGCTGGCTTATTTTAATTGGAGTGGAGGAGGTGCGAAAAGGAGTAGTGAAGAAAAGGAGGTGATGTTTTCTGGGGGCCAGATCCAAGAGGCTTGAGGACAAAAGGAAGGACTTAGGACTTTATTTGTAAGAAATGGGAAGACATCTAACGTTTTCACAAAAGGGAGTAACGGGATCAAAAGATTCTGTGGAGGTGAACCTAGCAGCTGAATGAAAACGGATTGCAGAGAAGAAGCTGGAGACAGGAAGACATGTTACAACACTATCGCTATATATCTTACTATTAATAACAACCACTCAACTATTTTTGTTATTAGTAGTGACTGATAATGGAGTGATTAACAATCTAAGCTAAACATGATATACATAACCTCACTCAGTGCTCACCACCACCACAAGGATTGCCCATTTCATAGACGAGGGGACAGTCTCCGAGTGGACATGAGGTGGCAGAGTCAGGATCTGGAGACCCAAGGCTGTGCTCCCAACTGGTTTGTGTGCTGGGAACCTGGTTGGGATTCTTAACCTCTTGACCAGACCAGCCTGTTCTCCCTTCTAAGGCGGACAATAAAACGAGGCAGCCCAGACCCAGGGGGAACAGGAAGGTGTAGGACAAATAGCCTCAGGAAATCCGCTTCTCCCTGGCAGACAACTGTAGGGAGAAAGGGAGTGTTTCTCGGGGCTAATTTTGGGGGCGTGGGGAGCACAGGCCTGGGCCCTATCACAAACACACCCACACAAATCTATTTGGAGTTAACTCACTTCTTCCCGGGAGGATGGAAAATGAGGGCAAGCCTGGGACACAACCTGGGGTGCCTGAAGCCAAGGGGGAGCTTCTTACGTCCTGCTGATGAGGAAGCAAGCGGAATATGTGAAGCGGGGATAGAAAGCCTGAGACTCAGAAATTCCTGTTTACTTGGATCCTGAGCAGATTGCTAACGGGGTCCAGGTGTGTGCTCTGGTTTTGTTTGCGAGCCTTTAGGCCACAGGCAGACGAGAGGAACGGTGTGGACTATGTCTGTAGACAGAGTGGGAGACGGGCTCAGGACGGGTGGAGGTGCTGACCCAGGCGTGGCCAGACGCACAGCTGCACCAGCAGCGTGGAGGGCCTTCAGTGGGCCTGCACCTGGACAGCCTTTGGTTGCCCAGCTTTCGTCGGGAAAGAAGATTCACATGAGAAGCTTGAGAAGGATGGGATCAAAATAGTGGCCACCACCAAGTAGCGAAGGACCAGCGGGCGATGTCCACACGAGAACTTCCTCAGCTTCCAGGACGCGCTGAAAGGAACCGAGACGGTGGAAATTCCCACCCAGCAGGCAGGGGAGAGTCAGAGACTTTGGTGGTCTTTGATGGCGATCCCTGTGTTTCTGTGTGACTCTCTCCTGCTCGGGACAATCTTTAAACTCTTTTGGAAAGTTTGTGGTTTGAAGGTCAAAGGCTCCGGGATTCCAGGATTCCAATTCTCCTATCTAAAGGCTCGCAGCTTTAAAGAAACCTAAATTCTTGCCATAATCTCTTAGATTTTGACATTCTAATAAGTAGACTTATTTTGAAATACAGTCTCCTCTCCAGACCCACTCTCCTGCGGGTCAGGGACTCAGTCAGCACCCCCAAATCCAGGAGATGCTGGAGAAGTTTCTACTGAATCTAACTCAGCACCAGATCCCCCCAAACATCAAGAGTATTCGCTAAATGCAATAATATGACTTTTAAATCCAAATTTTATTTTCACCTAGTTAAAAAAAAAAAGCCTAACCTTATGCATCAATATGCCTGTTTTCACAAAGCCTTTGCCCACAGTCTGTAAGTTGTCCTAATATGAAGACCAAATGCCAAAAAGCAAATGTTTTTCCCTCGAGGAAATCTGGAAGAGGCAATGATACTAAGACATGCTACTCAGAAGGGTCTGTCTCACTGTTTTCGCTTGTGTGAGTGGCATAATTAGTCCTCCGCAAACCAAACAGTGTCCCAAGAAAAGGCTGGAAACCAGAATTCAAAGTCCCGTTGCTGTGGGCTCTCCGTTTTGTTGTCCTCTGTGGGATCGTCCTCGTGGAAGTGAGGTTTGAAACGAAAGGCGCAGTTCTCAGGGCGAGGGTCCCCAGACGACTGACAACGTCCCCTGTCACCTCACGCAGGCCCCCCCTTGCAGCCAGCTCGCTTGCGTCCCGCTGGTGGACATCTATCCCTTAGCCTTGAAGTGTCAGGTCGGCCTCATGTCTTCACTGAGTACCTACCACGCGTGGGGTGTGGAGTTAGAAGTCACAGAGGGAAGAAAAGAGGCCACGAGGGAGCCGGCCCCGAAGTTTGGCTTAGAAGCTAGAGAAGAAAACACAGTGAATGTGGATGAGTGGAGGACAGCACTGGTTCCCCCCGTGAGCTGGGCACTGTGCCGGAAAGTAGAGGGACCAAGGCCGAAGTGGTTCCATTTTGTTCTATTGAACACTTACTATTGACCCGGCGTATGTTTACTGATGCATTTGTGCCAGACCACTGCTCCTCCAACCCGAGCGTGTGTAAGCCATGGGGATTCCCATTCCGGAGGTCTGGGGTGGGCCCCGGGCTCGGCACATCTGGCGCGCCCCCGGGGGATGGAGCGCCCAGGGCCCTGAGCTGCCCCGTGAGCAGTGGGCCGACAAGGGCTTGGTCCTTCCTCCGCGGAGGCGAGGGAGGCAGCCGTGGCCTTGTCCCCGTGAGGCTGGCGTCCTGACAGTGGATGTAAACGTTGAACAAGGAATCACAATGAAGCACAATGTCGGGGGACCCTCAAAGTCACTTTGGGGGTGTTTTGGGAGGGGACCTAACTTCACCAAGGAATCAAAAAGAAGCTTTCCTGAGGAAGAGACCTTTGAGCTGACAGGAATTTGCAAGAAAAGAGGAAGAAGACCTGGGGAGGGTGTGGCAGAGGGGGAATGGCAGGTCTGAAGGCCCAGGGAGAGAAAGCTGAGATGGTCAAAAACGGTTGCTGAGCTTTCCCCGCCCGGGCCCTGCACTGGGAGCACTGCACTGGGAGCACCGCTGCGGAGGAGAGCCCCGGACACGGAGGCCGCCGGCTCCAGGCCACGGGCAGGGGTCGAACAGTGGTAGCCCAGGGTGCCCGAGGGGCGCTGAGGAGAGTCGCTGAGGATGCCCCGGGAACCGAGCCTTGACGACAAGCTGAGCGGGCGAGAGGGATGTGGCGAGGGGACTCTGGCCCTTGCCTCTGAGGATGCCCAGTTGAGGGGGAGTTGGCAAGTCGCGCCGGACGCTCCCGTCCTCAGTACAGTACAGGAATCGTCAGGATGGTGCCTGGTGCACAGTAGGTGCTCACTATGTGTGTGATAGGGGAGGGGGGTACACGTGCGCGTTAGCAATAGCCCAGGACGTCCGAGGTATAACTGAGATCTGAAGGAAATGGCACCAACCCCTCCAGCCCGAGTTCAGAGCACAGAGCTCGAAGAGGTGTGAACAACCCGGTCTTAAAGGAAGGGTGGAGTCTGTGGGCACAGGGAGGCCGGCAGATATCGTCCCACCACTGTCACTGCTGGAAGCCACTGCGAAGAGGGCGGGAAACGGCACAGAGCAGGGCTTCTTAATGCAGGGCTACGGAGCTTCCGGGACCTGCGAGCCTGGAGATGACAGCAAAGTCCTGGTGCACACGTGTAGGGCCATTTTCCCGGGGAAAGGGGCTAGAACGACCTTTCATCAGATGGTCAAAGGAATTTGACGCCCTCATAAGTTAAGACCCTCTCTCCCAGGCAGCCTATGAATCACTTATTGATTATAAATAATTATGCCTCAGCACGGAAAACCCTGGGTCTGTGTGAGCCGGGCAGGTTTCAGCCTGCCTTCAAGGGGCATCTAGCCCTTTCTTGCTGCTGCTTATCCATCCAGACCTGTCCAGGTTGTCAGGGTCTCCTTAGCAGCCAGTTGACACGTCTCCTTCCAGAAGCAATTTATCTGCACCCGAGTCCTTCCTCCTAACGAGTTTCCAGTGGGGGCAATGCCTCTCGTTAGATTGTCAATCGTTTACATTTCTCTGATCTTTTCTCACGGTTTCCGAGGAGCAAGCATGTGCTGCAGCCACCTGAGCATCCAACAAACAATTAATTGAACAGATTTAATAAGCATCCTGGAGCAGGCAGCTATGTGTCCGTGGACCACAGTGCTTTCGTGGTCGTGCACAACAGACCAGGCCCTTTGCCACCCACCTGCTTATGCTACCACAGCGAACATGAAATGTACATACCTGGAAGAAAACAGTTTCTGGAACGTTAATAATAAATGCAGGAAGTCTGTCTGTGATGGGTAAACATCTCCATGGCTTAGCTTGCACCGTTCTGTTTTGGGTAAAAATATCTACAGTGTTGCCCCTTACCATCTCCTTCTAAAATACACTGGGTAGTTGAAGGGCCATGGAAATGGCCCTTCTGCAATCAAGAATCAGGGTTTTGTAAAACAGCAGTGAGCAATCCCCTGATCTGAGGTGCAGGCAGTATTTAAGTTCTTAGAGAACAGTAACTTTAGGGCAGAAACCTCAACAACCAGGTCGTACCAACAGCGGAAGTATAATATTCAGAACGAGGGGAGCGACGGTCCCTGCCTCCTCAGGGCTGGGCACACCACATAAAAAATAATTTTCATTCAGTACTTAATGCCACATTATAAGAGGGGTAACAACACGCCCGTGAAGCTGGTACACGCTCTGGAAATGGAGGCAAGAGGCGCTAGCTAGCATCCGCGGAGTCCTTACCGATGGCTGAGCACATGGTGGCACGGTACATTTAACCCTCACGACCACCCTGTGAGGGCACCACTGTTACTATCTCCGTGTTACAAACGAAGAAACTTGGGATCATGCAGACAGCTAGTGGAGGAACCACAATGACACTCGTTCCGTCTGACTCCACTGAGCCTCCGTGTAGGCATTTTCAGTCACCTTGCTAGAGACGACGGTAATGAAGACAGCAAAATCATTGCCATTGCGTGTGTGTGCATTCGTCTTATCTCACCAATCAGAACACACACTCTGTGACAATGTTAATTACACACGTACTTACTTCTCAGCCAGCACAGAGCTGGGCATATGGTGGGTGTTTCATACGTCTTAGTGCTGAATAAAATAACTGACTTCAAAATGCTTCAAAAATCAATTCCCTCATCAGATCATTGAGAGTGTGGGGGGAAAGGACACTCTGGGGTGTGAAGTGTCACAGTCATTAGAGGGGACACTTTGGCAGTAATCAAAATGCGAAATGTGTGAATCCCTTGGCCACAGTTACACATCTAGGAACCTTTTCAATCTATTCCACAGAAATACTGACACATGTATACGAAGATTTTATGCATGTGTGTGTACACACATACAAAATATACATATATATACACAGATATATATGTGTGTGTATACATACACACAAAGACGTACATTTATACACAAAGATATATGTACGTGAAGATATTTATATACACAAAGATGTGTGTGTTCATTATAGTTCTGTTTGGATTAGCAAAACAAAATAGGAACAACCTAAATGTCCATCAATAGGAGAATGAGTTTTAAAAATTGTGGTACAACTATGCAATTCAGTACCATGTGGCCGTTGAAATATTGGAGTAGATCTATTAGGCTAACTATGTGAAGTTGCCGATTCTTTCCTGTTTAGATCTACAGAAATAGCAGTTTTATATGGTTCAATTTAATATATGTACACACATGAAAAAATTCTAAGCATATTGGAAACTGAAAAAAGCAGGTTGCAGAACCGTACATAGAGTGTGGCACATTTATAAGAACATAAGAAACAAATACAGAAAATAAACAAGAAAGAAGTTCACCAAAGACTTACCATGGTTATTTCTGGGTCTTTTACAATGAGAATTTTTTTATAATATCTTTTTGAAATTTGTTTACTACAACTAAGCCCAGAATGTGTCCATATTTTTGAGCGTTTTTGCTGACCTACTGATTCGAAACACCCAGGATCTCACGGTGCTCCTGCAAGGGCACAGGTGAGCAGAGTAAGGAAGAGGTGGCCTGTTATCCAGGCGGAGGAGCCCAGATTACCCCAAGAACAGGGTGAAAAGCAGCACTTTGTCCTGGATTGTCTCGGGACAAGCGCCTGAAATTTTCTGGCTTACTTTTCCCGTTTGAACCTGGCTTTTCAGTTCATGTGAGGTGATCTGTTTTTCTGCCATTCAGAACCTCACAGAACTGGGCAGGCAGAGAAATACACAGAAAGGAAGAAAAGGAGGAGACAGCATGGGGAGTGAAAGGGGTGGGCAGGACCTGAGAAGGTTATAAAGTGCTCTACCACACCCACATCCTCGGGACAAGGGGGCAGAGCTGCCAGGTGACAGTGTGTGTGCTCCTGCCCAGACCGTGAAACCACACCCACACTGCACACCCAACCCCTCCTCACTCCACAGAGTGCTTAAGACCTCTAGCTGGATATCTGTACAACAGAGGAATCTCTTTTTCTATGTCCTTTGATGACGAGTGTTAAAGGAAAAATCACCGTTACCGGGTACTGTCAAGTGTGAGTTATCCAAATTGTCAGTGTCTGTTGATTCTTATTTCTCTAAATCAACTTTATTGAGGTGGAGTACCTATAGTAAAATGCATCCATTTTAATTGTACATATCCATGAGTTTTGACAAAGTAACAAATTCATATAACCACTCCCATAATCAATTTTGGAGGAATCCTTAGCTGAGAATGCAAGGAGCATGCCTGTGGTTAATTTTAGAATGAAAATGCATTTGCAGACTGGAAAGTCTCTCCAAGGCAGACTGACACTGAAGAAAGAAGCACCGTGGGTCCCACGGCCACAGGGAGCTGTGTTCCGCCAACAACCTGAGTGAGCTTGGAGTACGTTCCTCCCTCATGGAGCCTCCAGGTGAGAATGCAGCCCTGGAGGACCGGGTGATTGCAGTCTTGTGAGAGCCTGAGCAAGGAACCAGCTAGCCCATGTGCACACTCCATCCCCACAGAAACTGTGAGATGACAAACGGGTGTGGTTTCAAGACACTACGTTTACGATAATTTGTTACACAGCAGGAGAAAACGAATACAGTCACGTGCTGCACATTTCGGTCAACAATGGACCACGTTTATGACAGTGGTCCCATAAGATTAGTCCCACACAGCCTACATGTGTAGTAGCTGTACCATCTATGTTTGAGTCAGTACACTCTGTGATGTTTGCATAAGGACAACGTCACCTAACAATGCATTTCTCAGAATGGATCCCTGTCATGAAGTGATGCATAATCTTATAGGTGAATTATTGAATAGCAGAAAGCCCTGAAGTACTTTTGATACAAACCTAAAAGACAGGGACCAATTCAGACCCAGCTGGGCCCAGCCACACCTGGCTCCCCATTCCTGGGCCATGAGTGACTTCTTTAGGGAAAGGAGATTTGATGATAAGATGAAAACCTTTGTCATTCTCTCTTCCTTGCCTACCACGACAGTCCCAAATGTCAAGTGACTCTGTTCTTTGCTCAATTACCACATCTGGTTTTGCTGAACTTGCAGAAAATTTCTTTAACTCAAGAAAAGCTGTATCTATAGAGCTGGCATCTCTTCTGCTTCGGGATAAGAAGGAGTTCTCCCAAAACTGAGACCACAACCCCCACCTGCTCCTTGAAGTCCTTCCAGACCACAGGACCCCACAGTAGGGAGAGATTGTGATGGTCTTACAGTTAATTCTCCCAGCAGAGTCGGAATCCTCCACAGCCTGTCTGCCATGGCCTCCTGCTCGATCACCTCCAAGGAGGAATCGGACAGACCTGATTCTAAATTCTGACCCCATTTCTACCACCTATTGATCATGGGCAGGTTCCTTAATCTCCCTGAGCCTCAGTTTCTTCATCTGTAAATTGGGGATAGTCCTATCTTTACAGGGTCACTTTCATTGATCCAATATATGGGAAGCACTGACCCCAGCTTCTCCCTCTGTCTCCCTCTAGTGATGAAAAACTCCAGCCCAGTTCATTTTCCCCTTCTCTAATTTCCTTTGTCTTTCACTCTCTTTAACAACCATTTTTGGACACCTAAGTATACAATGTATTTTATTGTTTGTCACTTATTTCATATGTGAGACTTGTGACCTCCCAAGGATCCTGAAGACAGGCAGCCATAGTTCATACTTCTGGGGTCCCCAAAAGGATTTAGGTCAATCCAGGGTGTGCAGCAAGCTTACAGCAAACCAGGAAAACCAGCCAAATTAAATGAACGATCCATCATCATCAGAGTAACTTAAAACTGGCTATACTCAAAGAGCTGTCATTTAATTGGAGTTTCTCGTAAAAGGGCCCCTTTCTACAATATCCATTTTCAAGTTAAAAAAAAATACTGACTGCAAAGCCCTTTGCTTTTAAAAGAAATCTTTTCATGCACCTCACGTTTGCATTTGAAACACAACTTCCTAACCAAGAAAAGGAAAAAGAAAGAAACTAAAAACGAAGCATCCTAAATTGCACAATTCAGGTATTGTTCCCTGTTTCTAAGACCCAGATTTACTGAGCCCCAGATTTGCCCCTCTCCTTTCTCATATGCCCTTCCATCTTTGCACTCAAGAGTTAAGATTTTTAAAGGTTGATTTTTAAAAGAAATGAATCCCAAATCCACACACGAACTGTAAGGTTCCCATTTCAAGTGGATGCAGGTTAGAATATGTTTGACCACAAAAGCAGAAAGGCTGGAGTAAAGTGCTATGAAGAATCTATTGGAAGAAATGGAATCAGATAGATGTGGTGCACTTCTCTTAAGTGCATATCACTTAACTGCATAATCAGCTTGAGCTCCCAAGAATTATGCAGTCTCTGTCTGGCCCCCATTAGATTGAATGTGTTGCTACTCCAGTTAATTGCATATCAGCAAATTGCATAATTCAGCTATATGCACCCTGAACCGAGTTCCAAATGCCATCCGGGACAATGTAATCAAACGAGGGAAGTGAAGAGCTGGAATACTTATGAGATTCTGCCCATTTGTCACATTTGGTTTGGTCTGTCTGTGCTATAAAGAAGGCAGCCCGTTGGTCATAGGCCTGTGGGCTTTGGATTCCTGTCCACCCCCTCCCCCTCAACTACACAACCTCAAGTCCTCATCCACAAATTAATTTTAAATGGGTCCAAAAGAAAACAGATGTCAGCATGTGGAAATTTGATTAAAAGATAAAAAATCTGACTCATAACCATGGTGCTCTCCTTCCCAGGACTGACATTACTTATGTGGCAGAGCGGCAAAAGCAGAGACTAGTCTTGGCTGTGCCGTTAACTAGCTGGGCAACTGTTTCCATCTCTCTCGGCCTCAGCTTCCTCTTCTGTACAGTGGAAAGAGTAGCACCAGCCTTGTCTGCCTCACTAAGCCGTTAGGAGGGTGAAATGCAAGTCTGCTTGGTAACCTACAAAGTAATGCAGGAATCTACTAGATGCCACAGAGTAGGGACAGTGGGCTCTGTGTCAAGGACTACGGAGGGTCTGTCAAGCTGATAGAAGCACTCCAGTGAAGATGTGGGGCAGCGGAAAGTGGTAACATAGCAGAGAAAAGAAGGAAATGCTACTGACTCTGTGGCAAACCCTTCAAGGGTCAGATGTTGCCCTCGGCTCCTCCGTAAAGATTCCATGCTATTTCTCACACACACGCCATGCGATGAGATCCTCATTGCATTGCTTACTTAGCAGAAATGGCAGCATATCCACATCATCCAGTAACAAGTTTAGGGGCTAGTTGTAAAGGAAAATTACCCACCAGACAGTGCTCAAAGCTATCCGAATAACACAAGGAGGGGGTGACACGCAGGTGCCTGCATCTCGGAATCTAGAGGAAATGCTCATAAGCCAACTTGTACATTGGAGCGCAGCCTAAAGACTTCGAAGTCGCTTAGCTCTTTGCAGATTCCCTTCCACTGACGTCTTATCCTCAACTTGTGTCTATTAAGACTACGAGCAATACTTCTTAGACCCTTTCCTGCCTGTGAAATACTCCTGCTGAGTCGTCTGGAGAAGTCTTTAAGTCAACAATTGCCAAACGATGGAGTAACTGGCGTCTCGTTTACGGGCTGTGGATGGTTAAGAAGAGTGGATTCCTAGCTCAGTCCCTTACTACTGACATAATCCTAGGAAAGGTACTTAATCTCATCACGTCTTGCTTTCCTATTCCACAAAATTGGGCCAATAAAAGTACCTGCCTTTTAGGGCTTCTGCGCGGGTTAAACAAGTTCACAAACGCCAAGCAAGAGGCGCAATGCCAGGGTATGGGGGCTTCACTAGCACAGAGCTCACGTGCAACCCAGGATAAGCTAGTGCAAATTATGCATCAGCATTCTTACGGAATTCTGAAACAACATGGATTTCAACAAAATTGTGGGGTCTCTGGTAATTTAATCTGCATGTTGTTTGTCTCACTTAAGTGGCTAATGAAGTACCTTTGCTTTGGAATAAAGACATCATGGCATAATATAAAACGTGAGCACAAATCATTCTAGAAAATTATCAGGGGAAGAAGTGACTCGGTCCTTACACTCTGACCAATATTATCAGGTGCAGCCATGTTTCACAGTTTGGGAGGACAATGACAGTGTGCCTGAGAGGAGTTTGCACAAAGAAGGAGGTTAAATGTTGGTTGAATTGAATTAAGTATTGGTTAAGTTGAATTAAGGGCAGAAATTCAAATGACCAGTTGTTTCAATTGGAAGAGTGGACTATTTCTCAAGAGATGGATAAAAACTTAAACAAACGTTTTAGTCTAACATTCAAATCCTTCCAAAATCTGGCTCTTTCATTCATCACTATACTCCTAACACCTAGTACAGTGCCTGGTAGATAGTACATGCTTGATAAACAATGGCTAAGTTAATTAATTCATTAATAAATGATCTCAACCTTTGTTTCTTGCCTTTACCTCTATCGTCTTTCAGCATGAGCCTTCACTACACCAGGCTGATCTACTCATGGTTCCCTAAATGCTGTCTTACTCATTCCTACTCCAAACTTTTGCTCACAGGCCTTCCCCACTTGCTACCTTTACTCTTTCTTCCCTTACGCAAATTCGTCCCACTTTTTGAGGAGTAATGCTTTGAACGGTGTCAGTGTGGCTAAGCTGGAACTACATTTCCAAGGATCTCTTCTCCTGTATGATTCTAGGTTAGAGTTGACCAAAAGAGGAATTTGCAAGAGTTCTGGAAGGTTAAAATCTTGATCAAATGTGGCAAGAGACGAAAACAGAGGCACCAGCAGGTTCACACTTGTCCTAGCTCTCGCCTGCTCCATGTCCAGCGCTCCTTCCTGAGGGCTGGACCCGATGACCACCAGCTGCCCAGCCCCTGCCAGCTGCAGACTCATAACCTTCCCTGGCCTTCCCCGTCAGTTCCCCTTGGTGGGCCCGTCTCAGCAGCTAGATACACCTAGCTCTCCAGATTTCCCTTGCAAATTCCTACTCATCTGCCAGTGCTGGTGTCACAGGAGGGGCTAGATAGTGATGTTACTTCTGATCCTCCAGCTCCCTTTTTGGACCCTAAATTCCCCAGATCCTCCTACAGTGATGTAATGACTAGTTGCCATAATAAATTCTTTATTTTGTAACATTCACAGTGGTTCTGCTTCTCTGATGAAATCTTGACTGACACACAAGGCTCAGTTCACGTAATAGCTATTCCTTGATGACTTTCTGGATAATTACAGAGCAATTTCTCTACATTTCTGTGGAACGATGTGTTTGTGGTCATCCATGGGCATCCGGCGCACGGTACCTTGTACTGCATTTGCATCCACTTATGCCTTCACGGAGCTCAGGACGTGGTTGGTATCAGTAAGATCCTAATGAGTGAATGGAAGTTTACATGGCATGTGTGTCACCCTTCTCCCCCTCACACTTACAGCAGACGTTGCTTATTGATCTCACCACGCTTTCCCATCACGCTTGAGCTCAGCCTCGCAATCCTTCTCCACACAAGGCTACAGACAGACAACTGAGCTGGCACGAAGAAGAAGCCTACCTGCCATACTGAAAACCTCGGAGTGTAATGACTTCTGCTTCTCAGGAAATTAAATAAGCATCAAGAGCCACAGCGCGTGCACACACTGAGGCTCAGTAGATGTAGATTCCTCTCGCCTCTTCCTGAACCACTGCATCTGTCTTTCACACAGTGGGTACACAACACAGATTTGCTGAATGAGAGAATGTCAGCATAACCCTCAACAAAATGGGCTGTGTGAGCTACAAACCAAAGTGACTCACAAAGATCTCACCTTCTGGAATGATGAATACACAAAAGGGCAGCTCGAGCGAACTCCCTGCATTTTAAGGCCACCACCCCAGCCACTTATGGTCTGTTCAGAGCTACAGAAGACAAAGTACAAACAAGCCCAGGCCCCAAGCAACAAAAAAAAGTGACCTGTCGTCAAGTACTGGGAAGAAGGACACCTTTCTGTCCCCTGGTGTCACCAGCCCACTCTTGCCAGTCACACAGGAGGAAGACCACGGAGAAGAAAGGAAGTGTGAAGGGAAAGTCCGGGTCCAAAGGAGTCAGCAGGAGAATTGCCAGATAGAAAATGTGGGGTCTTCACAACTAGAAGGACTTGCAACTAAGATATACAACTGTGTACAGGGGGGGTTTGGGGAGATAAAAGCAGAAAAAAAAAATAAAATGTGGGGTCTAGAGATGGAGAATTCTGTTCCTTTCTGAGAAGGGAATAGAATAAAGACATGATTGAATTTACACTTGGAAATATTGTTTTTAGTTTGTTCTCTTTTCCTGGATTTTACCTCACCAACCAAGGCCCATCTTCTCTCTAAGAATTCTGGCAGGGGCCAGCCCAGTGGCTCAGCAGCTAAGTTTGCACGTTCCACTTCAGCAGCCCAGGATTCGCCGGTTCAGATCCTGGATGCAGACATGGCCCCACTTGGCAAGCCATGCTATAGCAGGTGTCCCACATATATAGTAGAGGAAGATGGAAATGGATGTTAGCTCAGAGTCAGTCTTCCTCAGCAAAAAGAGGAGGATTGGCTGCAGATGTTAGCTCAGGGCTAATCTTCCTCAAAAAAAAAAAAAAAAAAAAAAAAAAGAATTCTGGCAGATATTTCCCATTCCTGTGCTCATTCTTCCATTTTCTGCTCCTGTGAATGGGATGTGATGCTGCCCCTGATCATCCTGGCAATCAGTAATTGAAAGCAAGACGTGAAAAAAATTAAAACAATAACAAGAAAATTGGTGTGTTTACTGTAATAGGTGAGGAGGCAACTAACTAAGCTTACTTTGTTGGGTAGATAATGCCCACAGTGAAGCTTTCTCCCTAATGTTTGCAATGCACACATATGACCTTGGCACTAAATAGAAAACAAAAGGCAATATTGTCCTTCCACATTCTCTTTCTCCCTTGAAAATTGTGTGTCTGGTTTCTCATTAGGAGAGCAATTTTAAGAATACCTCAACTTGATTGACATGTAGTCACACAACCAAGCTATGATGTGACCATTGTCTGCTCTCCATCAACCAAAATGGCACTAAGCTTTGGGTAACTGTTAAATATGAGGCATTCTCATTTCCCCTCCACATTTTGGGAAGTACTGAAAAAAGATAGATCCACTGCCGACAAAGTTTCTCCACTAGACTAAAAACCATGTGAGGGGTTTTGTTGTTAGTGCGGGCGAGTGGATTCTGACTCCTAGTGACCCTGTGTATGGCAGAGTGGAACCCAGCATGGTCTTTTTCCTCCATCCTCTCACCTTCCAGCGCTCTATCAGACAATGCTCCTCTGATGTTCACAGGGTTTTCATGGCCAAGTTTTTCAGAAGTGGGTGGCCATTTCCTTCTTCCTATTCTGTCTTGGTCTGGAAGCTCCACTGAAACCTGTCCACCATGGGTGACCCTGCTGGTGTTCGAAATACCAGTGGCATAGCTTTCACCATCACAGCAACATGCACCACCACAGTATGACAGCCAACAGATGGATGGTGTGGTTCCCTGACCGGGAAATGAACCCAGGCCACGGCAATGAGAGCACCGAGTCTTAACCACTAGACCACCAGGGCTGGCTGGCTATGTAAGGGGTAGATATTATTTTTATTTGAGTTTGCAATCCCAGGGACTAAAACAATGCCTGGCATAGCGTATGTGAGGAGTAACTGTCAAATGAATGAATGAGTTTCACTATGTTGGTATGGTAGCAGAAGAAACGACCAGCAAAGATGTCTACGTGGTAACTCCCAGAACATTGAGGGTATCTCACATGGCAAAAGGGACTTCGCGGATGTGGGTAAGTTAGGAAACTTGGTACGCAGGACTGTCCCAGATTATCTGGATGGGCCCAGGGTGACCACAACAGTCCTCGTGAGTGAAAGAGGGGGTGGGGTCAGAGTCCGAGAAGGAGGTGGGACGACAGAGGCAGAGGTCGGAGTGATGGGGGCCACGAACCAAGGAATGTGAGCAAAGTCTAAAAGCCAGAAAGGGCAAGGAAGCAGACCCTCCCCAGAAGGACAGAGGGCTGCTGACACTTCCACGGCACCCAGGGAGACCCAGTCTGGACTTCCGGCCTCCAGAACTGCAGGAGAATAAATGGATATTGTTTTAAGCAAGAAGTTTGTGGCAATTCATTACAACACCAATAGGAAACTAATACATTAGCATTGACATCAATGAGCCACATAACAAGTCTTTTTTTAGTGAGATATAATTGACATATAACATTGCATCGTTTAATGGATAATAATCATAATGACGGCCACTGACTGAGCACTTAGGGAGAAGCACAGTGCAAGACACCTTACAGACATACGTTATTAATTCTCAGAACAGCGTCAGAGGTACGTGTTATTATTACTCCCAACTTACAGCCAAGGCAACTGAGGCCTAGAAAAGTCAAGTCACCTGTTCACGATCACGTCATTAGCAAGCGGCAGCACGAGGACTGGAACTCAGGCAAGTCCACGTCTGAGCCCACGTCACACTGTCCCCGTGTTAGTGCTGAGGAGTGTGACAAAGAACAGAGACCCCATCCTGGCCTTCAAGGAACTTAGGGACAGAACGGGAGAGGCCGCTCCCACACAGACGCCACGCTAGACGGCACATCCCAGATGCTGACGGATCTACACTGAGTGAAGAACAGAGGACGAGAAAGCTGGAATATTCCAGATGGGCTAGAGCTACGGACAGGTGGTGCATCGTGGGGCTCCCTCCCTTCCAGGTGGGGAAACAGAAGGAGAGAAGGAACAGTGTTGTAAATGAGCGTGAAAATGGGGAAAGAAAGTAAAAAACTTGCAAGGGAAAAAAACCCAAGAATATAAAATACTTAATCATTTTTGTGGGGATGGTAACATTTACCGAGCACCCATTCCATGATAAAGGGAGCATTCACATTTGTTATTTCATTTTATCCTCACAAAACCTCTACCAAGGGAGTGTTATTAGCTTCATTTTTACACAGGAGGAAATTAAACATCCAGAGAGATTAAGTAATTGCTGAGGGCACACACCCAGCATGTCTGATTCCAAAACTCACGTTCTGGCCTTTGTTTCTTTTTGCCCCACAGTAATCTCAGCCCTTCTCTGAGAAGGAGCAAGTTTCCTTTAAAGTAAGAGAGACAGGGACAGCCGTCTAAAGGCTGGGAAGAGTGGCTTCCAAAGGTGTCAGGTGAAGGCCTCAGGCCTTGGTAGTCCCCCCTCCCCGCCCCCCGGTCGCCCAGGAGCCTTTCTGGAGGCCCCGTGCTGAGCTCTGGCGATACGGAGATGTCAGCAAGACCACACGTCCTCGCCACCTCCCTTGCAGGCCAACTGTTCAGGGAGGGACACAAGTGAGCAGAAAGACTCCCCCCAACTCAGGTTGGCGTTCACCTGTAGGGAGAGAGGATGCAGACAGGTTTGGGGGGTGGAGCTTCAGTTATGTCACAACCTTTTATTTCATAGGAGAAGAAAGAGAAATCTGGAACAAATGTGGCAAATTACTGACATATATTTAATCCCAGTGCTGAGCACACAGGTGCCTGTCACATCACTCCTCTCCATTTTAGTCTGTTTGTAATGTATCCCAATACGGCCAAAAGAATGAACTTAAGAAGTATGATTATTGTTTTTAAAAGAGATCATCACAATAATAAATCAGTGCCGTGCTAGACGGGAGCATTGGGGACTAGAGGACAGAGGGCATCCAAGCCAACCTAAAGAGAAGTCGGTTCCCCCCTCGAGCCCCCGGTGGGACACACCCCTGAGGATAATTCCGCCGAAGCCCAAACCTGAGTGGACTTCTGACCTCCAGCCACGTCTTCAAGAACCTGTAAGAGCTACTTAGAGGTGTTTCAGAAGAGGGAGCAGCAGTAAGCAGGTGTCAGAATAAATGCGATCAGGGCACATTCCTGTGATCTCAAGGGGGCAGCTCCCAGGTGAAGGGAGAGGGAAGGCATCAGTGGTGGCTGGGACTCAGTCAGGATAAACCTCTTAAGCCAGGAAAAGGAATTTGCATTTTATCTCAAACGAAATAGGGAGCTTCTGGAGAGTTTTAAGCAGGATAGAGATGATCAGATTTGCTTTTCAGAAAGATCGTTCTGGTGGGAGCAGGAAAGGAGAACCGAGAGGAAGGTGGGACTCAGCCGGGCAGGAGTTTATCACAGGATCCAGAGGAGAGATGCTCACGGGCCTGAAATAACAGAGTTGCAGTGAGTATGAAATAATGATTTTGGAGTGTTTATAGGGAGGAATTTAAAAGCTTGATTAGCCATTGGATGTAGGGAGAAGACAGCATCAAAGATAATTCCTCAGTTTCTTTCTCGGCAATGAATTGCTATGTTCTGCCATAAGGAACACAGGAGAAAGAAGTTTAAAATGAAGGTGAGTTTTCTACAAATGGTGCTGTAACAATTGAACATCCATATGCAAAAAAAATGAATCTTGACACAGACCTTACACCTATTATAAAAATTAACTCAAAATGGCTCACAGAGATAAATGTAAAATGCAAAACGGTAAAACTGGAAGAAAACATAGGAAAAAATCTAAATGACCTTGGGTTTGGCAATCACTTTTTAGCTACAACACCAAAGACATGACCCATGAAAGAAAGAATTGATCAGCTGGACTTCATTAAAATTAAAAATTTCTGCTGTGCAAAAGGCAATGTCAAGAGGATGAGAAGAGAGCCACAGACTGGCATATCTAATGACATACCTAACAAAAGATTTTTATCCAAAGTATACAAAGAACTCTTAAAAAGTCAACAATAAGAAAACAAACAACCCAATTAAGAATGGGCCAAAGACCTTAACAGACACCTCAGCAAAGAAGATATACAGATGGCAAGTAAGCATATGAATAAATGCTCCACATCATATGTCATTAGGGAAATCAAATTAAAACAACAAGGAGGTACCACTATACACCTATTAGAATGGCCAAAATCCAAAACACTGACACCACCAAATGCTGGTGAGGACGTGGGGCAACAAGAACTCTCATTCACTGCTGGTGGAGATGCAAAATGGTACAGCCACTCTGGAAGACAGTTGAACGTTTTCTTATAAAACAAAACATACTCTTACCACACAGTCTAGCAATCATGCTCCTTGGTATTTACCCAAAGGAGTTGAAAACTTATGTCCACACAAAAGCCTGCACATGGATGTTGATAGCAGCTTTATTCATAATTGCCAAAACTTGGAAGCAACCAAGACGTCCTTCAGTAGGTGAATGATAAACCATTGTACATCCAGACAATGGAATATTATTCAGCCATAAAAAGAAATGAGCTATCAAGCTATGAAAAGACATGCAGGAACCTTAAATGCATATTAGTAAGTGAAAGAAGCCAATCTGAAAAGACCACATACTGTGTGACACCAAGTATAAGACATTCTGGAAAAATTACGGAGACAGTGACAAGATCAGTGGTTGCCGGGGATTAGGGGAAGGGAAGGGTGAGCAGACAAAGCACAGAGGATCTTTAGGGCAATGAAACTGCTCTGTATGAGACCATAATGGCAGATACATGCTATTATACATTTGTCCAAACCCACAGAATGTGCAACACCAAGAGTGAGCCCTAACGTATGCTATGGACTCTGGGTGATAAGGACATGTCAGTGTAGGTTCATCAGTTGTAACAAATGTCCCTCTCTGGTGGGGATGTTGATAATGGGAGAGGGAGGCTGTGCATGTGGAGGGGCAGGAAGTATATGGGAAATCTCTGTACCTTCCTCTCAATTTTGCTGTAAACTTAAAACTGCTCTAAAAAATAAAGCTTATCTTTACAAAAAAAAAAAAATGAAGGTGAGAACAATTTTGAAAATGTTGCATACAGGTCCTGAGGAAATGCAACATGAATGTTCTAATAGGCGGTTTGGCATTATTACTTCATCCCCAATTTATAGATCGTAGAGGCTCAGAGGGGTGAAGTGTCTCACCCGAGGTCACACAGCACATTAAGTGCAGAGGGTACAACTTGAAGGCAGGGAGTTTAACTCTCAAGCTACATGGCAGCCACGTGTGAAATGAAGTTTTGAGGCCCGTCTTATTTCCTCTTGCTGCTGTACCATTTAAAAGTGGAAAAGGCAAAGGGGCCTACATGGAAGTGACCTTTGAATCTCCACTCAAACGGGTAGAATGCTGGTCCCCGGAGCCTGTGACAAGTTATGTATGTAATTACAGTGGCAAGAGCAATCACTGAAGAAAAGTGTGTAGGATATATGCCCAAGAGCATCGCAAATAAAGGAAAGTTGATTTCTTAAAAAATGTCCAGGTGATGCCCAGGAGGGAAAAAAGAGAAAAAGAATGAGAAACAGAGGGAGAAAACAGAAAACAAGTAATAAAATGGCAGACTTAAGCCCTAACATATCAATAATTAATTTAAATGCAAATGGTCTAAATATACCAATTAGAAAACAGAGATTAGCAGCATGGAAAAGAAGGACGATGCAACAGCACACTGTCTGTGAGTGACTCACTTTCAGCAGGCACTGCATTAGTCTGCTATTGCTGCTGTAACAAGTGACCACAAACTCAGTGGCTTAAAGCCACCCCCATTTATAACCTTACAGCTCCAGAGTTGATTAGTCTGAAATGGGTCTCATGAGGCTAAAACCAAGGTCTCAGCAGAGTCACGTTCCTCTAGAGGCTCTGGGGAGAATTCCGTTCCTTCTTTTTCTGAGTCCATTTACATTCCTTGGTTCCTGGCCTCTTCCTCCATCTTCAAAGCCAGTGGAGCAGAATTTCAAATCTCTCTCCTCTCCGACCTCTGCTTCCGTCATCTCTTCTTCAGTTCTTCTGCCTCCCTCTCCCCCTTATAAGAACCTTATGGTTGTATTAAGCCCACCCACATAATCCAGGATAATGTCCCCATTTTAAGATCCTTAATTGAGTTGCACAAAGTCCTTGTTGTCATGTAAGGTAACATATTCCCAGGTTCTGAGGATTAGGACATGGACATCTTTAGGGGGCTATTATGCTCCCTACCACAACACCCTAAGCAGCAAAGGTAGGCAGACCAACGATCCTTTCACAAATGTAGAAAGTTGCAGTCTGATCTTTCACCAGACGCTCCTGGAGCTACATCCTTTCTAAGGACCAGTGTTCCCCAGGGATATAAATAGTGGACGTTTCCAGATACCACTGTTTCTTGGGGCGAGGCCATAATGCCTTCTAGGTCTTGTTTGTACTGGCCCAGGGTTTGGGTGGGGTTGGACCTGCAAATGGAAGGCTTTATTACAGGCAGCAGAAGCAGGCAGGGACTAATACTCCCAACGTCAAAGTGAGTGGACAGAGATGGGGAAAATCTGAAAGGGATACTTAGCAGATATTCTTGCAGACTCTACAGGAAAGCCCATTGTGGAGAAAAGCCCATAAGAAATTAATGTGAGCAACAGCAAAATAACAAACAAAGAAGTCAAATGACACCACATATGTATACGACTCAGAACACAAAATAACTCCCTTTAGGAACCAGAAACCAATCTTTCTGAGGATGGTGGTCTGGGAGTCAGCAAGGTAAAGCAGTCACTCACCTCTCGAAGGAAACTCTGTACAAACTCTTCTTCATGGGAAAAAACAGTGGTCTTCCTAGTCAGCGGTGGGTATTGTGGAAAGAGTACAGGGCTAGCATAATAACTTCTATGAAATGGGGAAGAAGGCTGACTTAGGGGTTTCTTCCAGCTCAAAAGTTTTGCTAGTCCAAGCTCAGAGTCAAAATAGCGTTACGTCTGGCTGGGCCCACATGAGTCTTATACATTAAGCTTCCTCGATGCCAGAGAACTACCTCCAAATTGACCGCTACAAATGGACCTGCAGCCTCCGCTTAGATCTTCTTGGTGGCAGAGAGAGAACCCATTTTATTTTATGAGCCATCTGACGGTAAGAGAGATCTGTGCAGAGCTGAAACTATTCTCGAAACTCCACCCCTTGGTCTGATTTTCCTCTTTAAGCCACACTGATAGCGACAGCCCATCTTTAAAAATGGAAGCCAGCCAATGTAAAAAAGGCTGCCAGTACCAAGCATTGGTGAGGGTGTGGAGCCACTGGAGTTCCCAAATTGTGCTGATGTGAGTGTCAATTGGTACGACCACTTTGGAAAATTGCTAGATAGTATCTACTAAAATGGAAGCTATGCCTCCATCATAATCAAAGATTGCACTCCTGCATATATACATAAGAGAAACAAGGGCATATTATTTTTTTATTTTTTATTTTTCTAAGATTGGCACCTGAGCTAACAACTGTTGCCAATCTTTTTTTCTGCTTTATCTCCCCAAATCCCCCTGGTACATAGGTGTATAATTTAGTTGTGGGTCCTTCTAGTTGTGGTATGTGGGACGCTGCCTCAACGTGGCCTGAAGAGTGGTGCCATGTCCACGCCCAGGATCCGAACCAGTGAAACCCTGGGCCGCAGCAGCAGAGCGCGCGAACTTAACCACTTGGCCATGGGGCCAGCCCCGGGGCATATTATTTTTAATATATGTCTAACAAAAGACATGTGTAAGAGTGTTCATAGCAGCTCATTCATAATAGCCCCAAACAGGAAACAACTAAATGTCTGACAGCAGTAAGATACATAAATGCTTTTTGGCATATTCATACAATGTAAAACCATAGTATTACTACACACAGTAATACAATGTAACACCGTAATAATGGTGAGTGAAAGAAGCCAATCACGAAAGACAGCATTCCATGTGATTCCTGACTGGGAAGGAGTCCAGGGAAGCTTCTGGAATGCTAGAAATGTTCTTCATCTTGCACTGGGTGGTGGTTAAACGGGCGTATACACCTGTGAAAATTCATTGACTTTTACGCTTAAGATTTGGGCATTTTATGTATGCCTCAATAGAATATTCTTTTAAAGATGAGGTCATCAAGCCCTTGTAATTCTGTTTCTTCTTTGGGATAAAAAAAACTCCAATGGGGCAGTTGTAAAGAGTGAGCTGGCCCTGTGGCTGCATGTCTGCTCGCACAGGACGTACTGTGCAGGTAGTACAGTGCAGTGGTTAGAATGGGCTCAGGAGTCACAGACCTGGTTTTAAGTTCTGACTTTGCCAGTTGCTGGCTGCGTAAGCTCAGTGAAGTTATCTGATCTCTCTAACCCTCAGTCTCATCATGTGTAACATAAGGATACATAAACGACAATACTGACCTTGTAGGAGTGTCGTAAGTACTACATAGGATGAGAAACGTAAAAACCTTAAAAACTATCATCTATCATTTATTAAAGACATCCTATGCGAAACACATTATTTTACTTAACCCTACAACAACCACATGAGGAAGATAATATTCCCCTTTTAAGAATGAGCAAACTAAGATTCTAAGAGCTTGCCCATAACAAGTGGCAGATTTGTCTGATCCTAAAGTCTATGAGCTTAGCATTACCCACGTAGCTGTTGGTATAATTGGATGGTGGGTGGATAGCGAAAGGTTGACTCAGGAACTGGCCTGAGTTCTGCAGAGGGGCACAATATTTAGCTAAAGCTTCCTTTTAACATCTTAAAGGCTACCAATCTATACTGAAAGCATGAAAGACCTTTATCACTGGAGGGGAAGCTAATTACGCCTGCCTGATAGGGTGACTGTGAAGGTTAACTGAGGTGATCAGGTCAGGAAAGCACAGAACGACACAGGACACATACTAGGAGATTTAATACCCCTCCCTCCCACCTCCTTCCTATCGTTTCTAATAATCACTTGCTGGTCTTTTTCCTCCAACCCACCTCCAGCAACCAGCCATTCCAAGGGAAGGACTTAGTGTTGACGCAGTTCTTGTGCTGTCCAGGCCCTGTCCTCAGCTCTGGGACCAGCCAGGATTGAACAAGCCAGCATAGGCTCATCTCCTCACCTACCTCCTGCAGACAGGAATCAGGGTTGGAATCATGCTTTGATCCTACTCCTAAAGTAAAGTGCCCAGAGCAGAAGCTTGCTAATCTCAGACGGAGTCACATTCCTGTGGACACATCCAAGCACCTGCTGTTCCGGCACTGTCGTAAGCACTGGCGACAGAGCAACATCGAGGACAGAGTCCCCGCCTGGCCAAGCCTACTCTCTGGCAGGGGCAACAAAGGGAAAATGCAGACACACGTCCTTGCAGATAGCGGTCAGTGCTGTCAAGAGAAACGAAGCAGGGTGAGGATGCAGAGAGTGGCTGGTGGAGGACTGGGGTAGGAGCTTAGAAAGGATGGGCAGGGACAATTGAGCAGAAACCCAAACGAGTGATGAAGCAAGCTATGCACAGACTGGGAAAGAGCCCTCAAAAAGAAGAGCCAGGATGAGACCCCCGAGGTGGAACTGTCGATGCAAATGATCCATAATCAATCTAGAGATCAAAATTTGGGGTGAGTTTGTTGTGAGCCAGGTCTGACTATAGCCCTGGGGGCTTCCTTGCCCAAGGAAGGAAGGGCACCAAAGAAGTGGGGAGTGCAGAGTGGTTGTAGACCATCTTGGAACAAAGAGCGTATGTCACATATGACAGAAATCTCTCTTTTACTACTGTCATGAGATGCTCAGCTGGCACAGCGGGTCGGTGGTCAGCAGGTCAGTGGTCACAAGGAGAACGGAGCAGGTCGGTAATTCATCCTTAGTTTCTAGGAAGAGATGCTTATCCTTAAGGAAATGCCGATATGGGGTGTGGGGACCCACATCCCTATCTTTAGGGGCATCATTCTTATCTTTGGGACATTGTGAATGTTAAAGCAGATAGATGTACAATGCATGCTCAACAGGCCACGTCAGGCCCTCTTGGAAAAACAAGGTCAGGCCGAATTAGTTTTACACCAAATGGCTTCCTCATATTCTCCAATATATCCCATTGCTTGTTATTTATCAGAACCAAGCCAGCATGTGTGAGGCAGGAAGGAAGCCACTGGAGAACTGGCAGAAACGTGACAGGTTCTCCTTGACTTTGATCACTTGGGCTGCTGTGTGGAGAATATATTTAGGAAGGCAAGAGCAGAAGGGGTGCATAGCAGTTCAATAAATAGCTGAGAATAAATAAACAATACGTTCCTGTCTTTTGAATTCCTTTTTTCAAGACTTGCTGTACCTGTTTAAAGCAAATTGGAGCAGTTCACAAAGCAAGCGAAGACTACACGCCACCCTTCCTGAGGTCTCTCATGTGGCCACAACAAATGAGCTTCATCATTCAGTCGCACCACCAGTCAGACTGTGAGGTTTGTCTGAAAGTCAAAGACGGGACCATGAGCCTTCGCAATCATACGCCCTTAAATGTAAAATCAGCTCACAGGATTAAAAGTTCCAACACGGCACACTTTCTAAAGGGTTCTGGTAAAACGTTTCTCTCTGGCACATGCAGCCCAAATGGCTCTAACCTTAATCATTTTTCAAGCTTTAATCTCCGCATGCTTGGCATATTCTGATAACAGTGACAGGTTAAAAGCAACACTCTGTTGTATGCATAGCGATTGCTTGCAATTAACCTTAATTTAGGCTGAAAGTAGACGGATCAGCTGCCTCCCAACAGCATTGCTAAATTTATTAGATATCTCCAGAGAACTTCAGATTAAAAAGCAACGGAAAGAAAATCTGCCGCACTGCAGCCTTCCCTCACGGAAGGAGAGTCTGAAAGCAGGGAAGGGGCCCACAAGGCGACTTTCTCGAGAAAAAGACATTTTTGGCCATTTGTTTACACAGAGTAGCTGCAGATAATGACAACGGTAATGCAGATAAGAAAAGTGTAGCTAGATGATGTCCAAAGGACAGTTTTACCTCCCTTCTGCAAAAGGAACTGTTTCTAAAATTAAAACCCAGACTTTAATTCTATGTCTGGCTTTATAAGCCTTTAAAAAAAATTCTTCAGGTCACATTGGTTTATAACATTATGTAAATTTCAGGTGTACATGATTATATTTCAACTTCTCTGTAGACCACATATGTTCACCACTCAGAGTCTAATTTATCATCCATCACCACACGTGCCCCTATCACCCCTTTCATCCTCCTCCCTCCACACTTTCCCTCTGATAACCACCAATCTAATCTGTCTCTATGTGTCTGTTATTGTTGTTTTTACCTTCCACTTATGAGAGAAATCATATGGTATTTGGCTTTATCCATCTGAGTTATTTCGCTTAGCACAATACCCTCAAGGTCCATCCATGTTGCCACAAATGGCAAGATTTCATCTTTTTTATGGCTGAGTAGTATTCCATTATGTATATATACCACATCTTCTTTATCCATTTATCCATTGATGGGCACTTGGGTTGTTTCCACATCTTGGCTATTGTGAATAATGCTTTGATGAACATGGGGGTGCATATATCATTTTGAGTTAGTGTTTTCGTGTTCTTTGGATAAATACCCATAAGCAGAATTGCTGGGTTACAGGTATTTCTATTTTTAATTTTTTGAGAAACCTCCATACTGTTTCCCATAGTGGATGCTGCAGTATATTCCCACCAGCAGTATCTGAGGGTTCCCTTTTCTCCACATCCTCTCCAACACTTGTTATGTCTTGTCCTGTTAAGTATAGCCGTTGTGACGGGTGTGAGGTGATATCTCATTGTGGTTTTCATTTGCATTTCCCTAATTAGTGATGTTGAATACCTTTTCATGTGGCTGTTGGCCATTTGTCTATCTTCTTTGGAAAAATGTCTGTTCAGATCCTCTGCCCATTTTTTAATTGGGTTGTTGGGTTTTTTGTCATTGAGTTGTGAGTTCTTTATCTATTTTGGAGCTTAACAACCCTTGTCAGATATATGATTTGCAAATATCTTCTCCTAATTGGTAGGTTGTCTTTTCTTTTTGTTGAAGATTTCTTTTGCCATGCAGAAGCCTTTTAGTTTATTGTAGTCCCATTTGTTTATTTTTGTAAAAGGAACTTTTGAGTCCACTGGTATTTTGCTCAAGGTATGACCACACTATAGTCCAAGCGTGAGCAACTCCTTGCAAATTCCAGCTGGACCTCACCACTGCCTAACATCATCATTCCATTTCTTTAAAATACATTCAACAAATGGTGACTGTTACCCATGTCACCTAAGGTGACATTAAGGTAACATTAAGGGGAAGAAGAGAACAAGACTTTCTGGGGTTCTTTGTTCTAATTTACCCATATTATTACATACTGTGTCATACATGCATGCAAATAATGCATGCTTATTGCATAAAAAATAGCAAATTCAAATAAGCCAAAAGAAAAACTAACTAAATAAAAATTACCTGCACTCCCCTCACCTGCAGACGCCTCCAGCTTCCTACCACCTCAGCAAGACTAAGCAGGGTGGTGTGGTCCTACCTACCATCTCCCCTCTTGTCATAGACATAGTCAGACTTCTGTTCCAGAAGGTGCTGCAAACGTCAGATGAGGTGGCAGCAGAAAAATTCTTGGGTTTTTGACAACAATCACTGCTCTCTCACAGTCTCATTTTGATATTCATAAAATATTTTGGCATTTGCATGACGTAAACTTCAGAAGATTAAGTTTTTTTTTTTTTAACCAGGAAACTACCTATTAAGCAAACAGGCTCAGTATAGGCAGATAATTCCATCTTTACTGAAAACACTAAACAACATACTAAGAAAAATTTTACTAAGCAATCATTAGTAGTGTATTTCTTAGACCTACATGGCTGTCCCCGTCATATTGCAGGCAGGATGGCAGTTACTAGGCCTGTGTCTAAATGCTGGCTTCACCACCTCGGCAAGTCATTCAGTCTTTGTGGGACTCAATTTACTTATCTGTAAAGTGGGGATAATGATACTGATTCTTTAGGAAGATTCTAAAGAAATGTTGTGAGGATTAAATCATTTAAAGTATATATGAAGTTTAGCATAACATCTTGCACATGGAGAACAGTGAAAGGAAATTTTAGCAAGTTATAATCTTCTTGAAATTTTAAGATTTTAGGCCTTAACATTTTTTGTAAATATTCCTTCTTCAAAATATCTATTTTCTAGGTAAGTCAGTAACATTCTTCCTCCATCAGACAATGTCTTAGCCATAAGAGCATTGATACGTTTACTAAGAATTAAGATATTGGGCTCTATTTTAAAAAAAATAGGAACGAGCAACTCTTACCATGCTGATAAACTCAACTACAAATGCATTATTCCAGGACCCAGTTGGGTACTCAGTGCTGTTCAGGATTCTTTTATTCATTCCTAATTAATAACTTTTCTCTTCTTCCAGATTTACCCGCCTCCTCTTCCCTCTCAGCAGGGAGAATAAAGACCATTATGAAGGAGCTTCCCACTTACTCCTTCTTCAAGCTCTTCTCCCCTCTTATCTGGAAGCTTTCTGGTGGGCAGTTAGACAACTCAGGCAACTGTCTGGCACCCCGAGCCCAGTGACAGGCTTGCTGTCATCCGTGTCCTCACCACCAGCACCCTTTTCTAGCAGCCTTCCTGTGCCAATGGTGGCTGCTCTCCTGCAGCCCTGGCCGCGAGGAGCAGCGTCAGCACTGAATGGCAGTGGCCTGACGCGGAGCGTGCTCGTGTGGGTCCCTGCAGCGTCTCAGCTGCAGGGCGTCTGCACCGCCACGGCTGGGAGTTGACGGTGGTTTTGTCTGAACTTGGGGTGGGGCTATCTGACTTCACTCTTTCTCCATTACCCTGGCTAACTGGGACTGTATGTGTCTATCAAACACTTTAATGAATCATTTTGACTAAGCATGACAATTCTAGAGAAAAAAATCAGAAATGTACATTGTTCATTCATTGGAATAACTTGAATACCAAATGACAAGGAATTGCACAAATAAATTATGACACAGACATGGATTACTCTGCAGCCATTAAAAATAATTTTGTAAAAGAATATTTATTGAAATAGAAAAAATTTTACAATGTAAAGAAGCAGGCTACGAAACAGTATGGATGATATACCATTTTTGTGAAGAAAAGTGTACATACATGCGTGGAAAAACTACTGCAAGGACAGACATGAAAACATTAACATTATCATCTCCAGGCTAGGGAATGAGGTTTTTTCCTTTGCACTTTTTGGTGCTTTCTCAAAATTTCTGCATTAAGCTTGTACTAATTTTGTAAATAGAAAAAAGCACAATGGATGCTGATTTAATGAGAGAAAGGAAGGGGGAAGGTGCCAGATGCTGGGAATCTCTACCTTTAAGGCGTCTGAACGAGGAGAAGGAACAAGCACCTTAGGCTTGTATGTACTTTGTAAGGACTCATGTTTCTTCTTGCCACTTTCTTGCTGGTTAGATCTATTTCCACTTCCTCACCGCCTACCAGTATTATAATACTTAACGTAAGCATCCAGGTTAAAATAAGGGAAAAGACAAACGTTTTGTAAAACAAAACCTACTCCCAAAGCAGTATTTGCTATAGTCCCAGCAGTCCCATGACCAGATGCTGGCTGTAGACACAGCAGCATCTTTGAGGTCTTAACAAGGTGCTTTAGTTTAATATAACGTAGGTACAAAATCTTCCTGGGCACAGAGGTACTTCTGGAAGTTGTATTAACCCTTTCAGGCTAAAGCAGTACCCTTTGTAAGTGTTTCCATGGAAACACTGGCTCTTTCTGTGGGGTTGAAAGAATTCATTCCACCCTGGCTAGAGGGTTCGGGAGTCCCCAGGATGACTGGCCTCATCCACCTCACAGCCGTGGCCATTGCTCTAAACGCAGGCTTATCCTAGAAGGCGTCGCACGCAGCGTCTTCACAGATTCGTCCTCTCACACCACCAACAAGCAGCCAGGATGAAGCAGTGCTCCATGGAAGAAAACTGCATTCACATTAGAAATCATCATCATCATAAAACACAGAAGACCATTTGCTAAAGAATTACATAGATTAGGCAACAGGGAATCAGGAGAACTGGAAAAACTGAAGTCTCTTGTGAAAACTCAGGGAGTTACAGTGAAGATAAAGTCTAAAGGTTTCCAAGCACATTGTGAAGGGACTTTATTTCTGGATTTTAACAACAATGCGTTTGGAGTACAGCTTATTTGAATAAATACTTTGAGACGCATCTGCTTTGAAACAGATTTCCCACCTGGCAAAGTCAACAAGTGTAACAATTATGTGAGAATCAAGACTACTTTTCAAGATTTGACCGCAGGTATTTTTATATCATTGAACTTACGTAACTGCAGAAACTTAAAGACTTAAAATCTGGGCTTAGGTGATCCTGCAGTAGAATTTAAAGCACTGTCTGCAATCAAAAGGAACCAGGAAATACTAGAAAATGGGCATCCACCACTTAACTGCAGCCAAAACGCCATCACTGTGACAAAGTGGGTCCAAGAGAACGCAAGCTCCGAGAGGAGGGACGTGTTCTGCTCCCCTCTGCATCCCAAGCATCAAGAACAGTGCCTCCCACGTGGTCGACACGCAACATTTTAATGAATGCATGAACCAGAGGCCGCTCCTGGCGTATATTAGGAATCAATCCAAATTCACTTCCTATGTCAATACCTAATCTCCCACCAACTGCAGCAGCTGTGACTGAATGACTGACATATTAGGAAGCTAAGTGTACTATCCTGTACGCTTTTGAGTAAAATGGTTTTTACTCTGGAGGAGCCCCGACGCCAGTAATTTTGAAGTTGGTATGCCTGTTACTAAAGAGAGAGCATGGTGGTATCACGGGGACACAACCTTTCGCATATTTCCATCTTCTTGAAACCTTTCTCAACACAGCAGGAAGAACCAGTGCCACTGGACAGGCGCGGCTTCCTTCAGGCTCCGGTGCGTCACTTAAGGCAGCTGTGCTGGCGGTGCGAACAGACAGCAGGCATTAATCGTCTGTTCGGTGCTCCCACCTTGTCGGTACAGCTTCAGCGATAACTGCACTGAGCTAGGTGAGGCAGCATCTGGTCTGCCAAGAGCTACTCCATCACTCCCAGAGCAGAAAGGAAGAAGTGCACCCTCCAGAGGCCTGAATCCACCAGAGGCGCCGGCGTTGCCTCAGGGTTTCAGGCTCCTGATGATCTTCACCTCCCCGGATACCAACGCAAAAAGCTGGATCTGAAAGCTGCAGACAAACAGGTGGGCTGTCACACACAAGCCTGCAGCCTCAGGCAATATAAATGTATTTGTTCACACCATGGATTAACTGCTTTCAAGGATCAAAATGCAGGAGACAGCCACATTCAACATTTAAGAATGTTTTCTTAATAAGAAAGCACTAAAAAATGTGAGTAAGTCATACTTTTATTTTTCAGAAGCGTAAATGACAAGTGGCAACTGTCTTCAGAAAAGACATTAAATACAAGGGTAACAAGCTGTCTATCTCACGGAGACAGTAGCCTGAGAAAGACACCATTACCACACAGCTCTCAAGAAAGTCCTGTTAAATCAACCTCAGAATAATATGCTTTTAACTAAAACAACAAAACAAAAACATCAACCACGACAAAAAATTATACAGAATCCATAAGGTGGTATGTGAAGAAGGAAAAAGGAAAATCTGGAAGTCCACAAACTGAGAGGTCTCTATTAGAATCAAGGAGGCCCAAATCCTAAAACAGAAAAAAGAAATACGTTAAAACACAATATTTTACAAGAGTCTAGTGAGGTTACCGGTCCAATGCAGACGCACGTTTTATGCTTCATCTGCTCAGGACACGCCCTCTTACTTTTGCAGCCCTTCTCTAAATACTGCAGAGGGCTCACCGGAACGACAGCACAGAGACCTGCCTTCTCAATGGGCCCTTCAGCCTGAATTTCACATTTGAGTCTGGAATTCCAATTAACTGTTTATATAACAGGCTACAGAGAATGGAATTGCTTCTTAAATCACATCTGCTTAACTTTTACACATTATGGTTTAAACACAATCTATAAACTTTCGAAAGAGAGAGAATTTACAGTATGAAAATAAGGTTACATGAAACTACACAACCCTTCTCATAAGCAGGAGTAGCAATTTCCGAAATGAAGATGCTTAATACAGAACGATACAGCAGTGGGGGGGAGGGGCGGCCCCAGAGGTGCGCACAGAAGACCTCAGCTCCACATCCCGCTGTGCACTGATTAGTTGTGTGTCAGTCTCAGCTTCCCTAGGTCTCATTTTGTTCCCTGGTAAGAAGAGGCAAGTGGATCTCTCAGCTTCATTTCCACTTTAAACCCAAAGACTCATCGTTTACAAGATTTGAAAAACTGTTTGGACGATCAGTTGAATAAATTCCTCAGGTCTTGACCGGCTCTGTCACTGTTCAACTCTCACGACAATAACTATAAAGCGATTCCACACTTTCACTGTGATGAAAGGGGAAATCTACCTGAAGGACAAAATTACACTTCACATCCTACTTATACACTACAACACAGAGAATAAATGTCCGCTCCCTTGCTGGCCTCTAGAAGCACTCTCTGAGAGTGAAACTCTCAAGTGAAAACCCTAGGTCTACAACTGCAGCCAAAACAGCCAGCCTGACTTTCCCTCCGAAAGTCAAGTGTGGCCCAGAAAGGACCCCGTTCCTTATGTCACACGGGACTTCTCCCTGGCAGAGAATGAGTGCACTTGGGAATTGTTTTCCTGATAGTCTACCAAAATCCTGAGAAGAATCTAGCATTATTGGAAGATTACTTATTAGGAGACTAAGGTACAGTCATGGAAATAAACACCTGTGGTAGCAGAGTCCTAGAGACCAGAGAGTTGAACCAGGAAGACCGATGTTGTCCCTGGCTTCTCCAGGTGTATTATCTAGTGAAAGCCGAGGCCAATCAACAACTCTCATGGGCAGGGCCAAACTCTGGGTTAGAACAAATTCTTACAGTTCTTCAGGGTTGAGAATCTATTCACTTTCAGGCTTAAGGAAGGGGAAGAAAGAGGTTCAAGGGTCATATTGACCCAGGAGAGAAGGACAGCAGAAAAGATATGCTGTATTGCACTACCTGCAACACACACTTTTGTCACAACCATCATACAACACTATGGAACATCTCGCTTTGACGTGATTTTTTTTCTTGTGAAGTTTGCCCTCTAACCATATTCACTGCAAAGAACGAGAGTCTGAACTGAGAACTGCAGGAGCGATGAGCACACACAAAAATACTCTATGGAAGGGAGAGATGTCTTCGGCATATGCAGACCTGTGTTTCTTGACAAGCAAAATGAGAGGTTTACACCACTAGATGATCTCTTAAATGTCCTATGGTTCTCAAACTCTCATAATTTTATACAGATAATAAACTATAATTAAGGTTACATACACATTCACTTACTGTTTCTTTTAGAAAATATTTACGGATATAACTGCGTCTTTCTAAACGTCTCATTAGTAATACTCAGTCTTGTAAGTCTGGTTCCATAATAATCTATAATGTAACTACTTCCATCTGAAGGTCCAACAATCTAGAAGAGAAAATTTTCAAAATTACTCATTTTACAAAAGATATTTTCACAATACTTTGAGTTTACTTTTCTTAGTTGTTAATAAAATTATTTCAGTAGCACCAAAAACACAACTAACTCAAACTAACTCAAGCAAAAACAAATTAATTCAGTGGCTCACGCAGCTGAAAAGGATACTGGGGAGGGTCCCAGGATCAGAAGAGTTGCCAGTCTGTGCCCCACGCGGCGCCCAGCGGCCTCCCTGCCTCTCTGCTTGGCTCTGCTGCCCGAGCTCAGCAGAGGCGCTCCCAGCGGGGCGCCAACGGCTCCAGAGGCACATCCTGGAAGCGCAGCAGCTCCCGACAGGAAGAAGGTAAAATCTCCCTGCTCAGTGTGTATATACCAATCCAGGAAGGACTCTGACTCATCTGCTTGGTTTTCACGCCTATTGCTGGACAAATTACTGTATCCAAGGGAAAAGGATTAATATGATCAGCCAAACCAGAAGATGAGCGAATGTGACTGCCAGTCCCACCAGAACCACACGGAATGCAAAAGGAGGAGAGACAGAAAAAAACCCACACTCTCATCAGTCCTTTTGTCCACTTAACCACATTTGCGACAATCCAGTTAATATGACCTCCACAAGCTATCGTTCAAGGTAGCAATCTTCAAACGGTAGCCTTAGGGGTACACAAAGATTCACCAAGGTGTGTGTGAGCCCAGACAGTGTTAAGAGAATCAACTCTGGGACCTTAACTCCCACAAACACTCTCTGTAAAGCTGACCCGCCTGATACTACCACGGTGGAGGCACCACGCGAGTCCCCCTTCACTGCAGTCCTTCTCGGCCTGACACACACTTCCCATCAGAGCACACCCTGAGTCCTATGATGGCACGCTGCCGTGAGGATAAGGGCCTCTGCTGTGCCAAACAAAGCGATCGTTCAAAATACTGGACTCCGGGAAATCTCCTCTAATCAAGAGTCCAAAAGTAGGGTTTGCCACATCTTGTTCAAAAGATGCATTTCCAGTAACATTTTACATTTTTTTTATTAAAAATAATTTGCTAAAATTTGTAACATTTATGCTGTTTTGATCAATTATATATCATTAATAACTATAATGACAGCTCAATCCAGAAATCACAAAAAATTTAAAAATGTTTTAATGTAAATAAGATGATCAGTAGATTTCAAGCATAAATATATATTACGTTAGGATAAAATGCTATGGGAGAATAGGAATAGAAAATTCAAGGAGAAAAAGAAACAATGTAAAAATTATAACAGTTAGTGAAGGGTTCATCAGTGTCTTTTTAAAGTGAATGCTGTGAGTATTAAGCCAAGAAAAAGAATGGGTTATGAGAAGTCACAACATGTTTTGAGACTGTAGGAGGAAGACAAAGAAAAGTAAAGCCTGGCCAGCAGAAATAGGCCACACCTTATGGAAAAAATTGCCTAATTTGGAATATGTGCACAGATTGGAACCAGCCTTCTGTCCTATTATCTTTTTCTTCCTATGCCATCTCCCTTGACAATCTCACTTATTCCTGCTGAAAAATTGGAAACAAGGAAAATAGAGGGTTGAGTGACCCTTTAATAGCATGCTTTTCTACTAAGTCCACCTGAGGCACACCTGACTCATGGAAATGGAACTATTTAATTAAAACTGATCAGGCCCCAGACGTTCCACAATCTTGTCAAGTTAGCAGCTGCCATGTAGAAAAACGATAAGGGGTTGTTTCTGTTTTGTTTCCCTGTCCTGTGGACAAGGTAGCCCCAAAGCTGAGTCTTACCACCTGGTAATACATGATCCGATTTTGCACCCACTTTAGCCATCGATGGCAGCACTTCTTCCCCCTTGAACTATGCAGTGCCGGCTGCTCAGCACCAGCCGTATCATGGTACTCCAGGCCTCTTTCCAGAGACAGGCGCAGCCTGGGGGGGCACAGAATTCTCACCAATCGCTGGGGGACAAGTTCACTGGGGGCCTTCTGCCCGCAAGAAGACGTGCGTGAGAGGAAACAGGTCTTTTTCTCCCTCTGAAAGTAACTACATAAGCAAATGATGCTAACCAAAGGAACTGAAGATGGCAAGAGAAACAAGGGAGGAGGGGAGGGAGGGAGAGAGGACGGGTTTGGGTCCTTCACTATGTTCTCTAGCTCTAAAAAAACAAATCTGAGAACTACCTTATCTCCAGATATATTATTAAAGCCAATTTAAACTGAGGTTTCTGTTACTTGGGGCCCAAAACTCCTGATAACGCACTTGTCTTCAACGCCTCCGACACACACTGCCAGATCACCAAGCACAGCACTGCTGCTATTCTCTGTGAAGAGAATTTGAAGAGCTGCACCAAAGGCAACCAAATCAAGTCAGTGTGGGAGAGCACCGGACTGAAGAGAAAGCTGTCAGCAGGCCGCTGCAGGGTTAATCCTCTCTGGACAATCCACAAAATGAGGACTAGAACAAGCTGATCTATGTGGTACTTTTTAAGTTCTATACCTTGTATGACTTGTCTGACTATGACGTTTAAATGCAAACACCTCTACAAGGTATTGTCAACATACTTTTCTATGAACTATCCCATCAAAGAAGAAATTGCTATCCCTGCTTAATTTTTAAGAAAACTATCAGCTGCAAAGATTTCAATTCTTCAAATCCATATTCCTTCACCAAAATTAGAAATTAAACCTGTTTTTGAGCATCTTATATATGTTTATGTACAACACCTGCCAATTATGAATTCCTCTATTATGAGTCTATTATTGTATTATTAATTACAAAGTTACAAATTTTAAAAAATAAGCCATACTGGGAAATTTTTTACTCAGTTAAGTATGCCTGTGTCCATTTGTTCACTGACAACAGAGTATGAAACCTAAACCGATGAGTCTATTTCTCTGCTGAGTCATGGCCTGAGGCCCAATCTGCAGCATGAAGCCCTTCCGCTCAACCAGCTGGGGGGGATTTCCGAAGTCTGCTGGGGGAAGCAAGACCACTCATATACTTTACTGCAATTGACCGAGCGAGAGGCTGCTGCAGGCCTTCAACCTTCCACGAGGGGAAACAGGAGGGCCACTACACTATGGGAAGATATTTCGTACAATGGATGTCAATGTCCCTTGTGTGGGCAGCCCTAAAGCCACAAGAAAGCAACTTCATATCCCTCTCTATTATTTCCGTGACTTCTGTAACAAATTACCGCAAATTTACTGGACTAAAACAATAGAAATTTACTCTCTCACAGTTCTAGAGGCCAGAAGTCTAAAATCCAGGTATCAGCACAGCCGCGGCCCCACAGAGACTAGGGGAGAATCCGCTCTGAGCCTCTCTGGCTTCTGGTGAATCAGCGCGCTGTGGCTCCCGGCGCTCCGCTCGTGGCCACACCACTCCAATCTCTGCCTTTGTCTTCAACTGCCTTCTCTTCTGGGTGTCTGTCTTTTCCTCTTCTGTCTCCTATAAGGACGCTTGTCATTGGATTTAGGGCCCACCCAGATAATCCAGGATTATCTTTTCATATTAAGATCCTTAACTTAAACGCATCTGCAAAGACCCTTTTTCCAAGTCAGGTGACATTCACGGGCTCCAGGGTCTGACACGGGCTCTTTTGTTCTCCCACACTCTCCTACGGAGAGGGCTGGCGATGGTTTGGAGGAAGGGAGTGGAATTTAATTTCTTCTTTCATGTCACTTCTGATCTTTTTCACCATGAAATTTTATTTGCAGTGTAAATGCAAAAAATCTTGAACTGTTTACTCAAACGGGTACACTTTTCTGTAGGTATAAAGTCTATAGGAAGAAGAGTAAATCAGAAAACCTTAGAAATACATATTAAAGTCAAGAATGTTAAGAAGTGGTCACCAAATTTCCTGTTGTTTTTCCATTCTTTACCTTTGATCTCCACTCCAATTCTCTACAACCCTCACCCACCCACCCATGGGCACCCACACAAATAATGGGCATACACTTAACTTGGCATATGACTTGGATATGTATTTACTCTTAAAAAGCATGTGATGTTGTTTGAATAACTATGTATTTTTAATTTACTTGAATAATGTTTCTGAAGATCTTGGTCAGTTTTGGACTATTTTCACAGTACACTATGATCGTAAGACACTTCCATGTGGCTGTCTGTACACACAGGTAAGTGCCTGTGATTGCCAGCTGGTGTTACAGAGGACACATCCACCCTCCTATTAGTGTGCACAGCCAGGTGGATGCCAACTTCCTGCTACCACAGACATCTCTGCACATGTCCTCTTGTGGACAGGAGCATGAGTTTTCTGGAGTAAATGCCCAGAAGTATCTCTCTATTTACATATGAGTCATGTGGGTGATTCTGTGACTCACCCGTTAGTTTATTGTGCTCATTCAACTACTAGGCTCTCCACCATTTTCTTCTTGATTTGCAGAAATCATCTGTATATTCCACATATCAAATCCTCTGGGCAGTATCCATTTACACAGTCTATTAACTGTTACCTTAATCTGTGGTATCCTTTTTAAAAATTAAAAATTTCTTAATTTTAATGTAATCAAATTCTTTTTTTTTCCTTTATGGTTTATGTTTTTGGACTCTTGTTTAAGAAGGCTTAATCCATCTAAGGTCATGAAGATATTCTCTTCAATTAGCTTTATTTTTTCTTTATTTTTTTGAGGAAGATTAGCTCTGAGCTAACATCTGCCACCAATCCTCCTCTTTTTGCTGAGGAAGACTGGCCCTAACATCCATGCCCATCTTCCTCTACTTTATATGTGGGATGCCTGCCACAGCATGGCTTGACAAGTGGTGCGTAGGTCTGCACCTGGGATCTGAACCAGGGAACCCTGGGCCACTGAAGCAGAACATGTGCACTTAACTGCTGCGCCACTGGGCCAGCCCCTCAATTAGCTTTATACATAAAAGTTTATCTTCTCATAGGTAAATACCCGAAAGAATTAAATAGAGATTTAAACAGATTTTGTACACAAATATTCACAGCAGCATTATTCACAATAGCTAAAATGTGGCAACAACCCGAGTGTCCATCAACAGATGAACATATAAACAAAATGTGGTCTACATATACAACAGAATATTATTCAGCCATAAAAAGGAAGGAAGTTCTGATACATGCCACAATATCAATGAACCTTGAAAGCATTATGCAAAGTAAAATAAGCCAGACACAAAAGGACAGCTATTGTATGATTCCACTTATATGAAATACCCAGACAGAGACAGAAAGCAGATTAGAGGTCATAGGGACTGTGGGGAGGGGATGGGGAGCTCCTGCTTTATGGGTCCAGAGCTCCTGTTTGGGATGACAAGAAAGTTTGGGAAGTAGATAGTGGCGATGGTTGTGCAACATTCTGAATGTAATTAACGCCACTGAACTGTATACTTAAAAAAGGTTAAAACTGCAAAATATATATATATATTTTACCACACAAAAAGGAGATTTATTTTATTTGAACTTTATTGATGTTATGGTTTTGTTTGCAATTTATAAACTTTTGATTTTGTTTGTATAAGTTTCAGTAGCATTCTAATAAAAACAAATTAATTTAAAAAAAATGTGGTAACCAGTAAGTCCTTTAACACCTAAACTTAAACAACAGATCTGACCTCCCATTGAACGGCTTTGCATTGTCCTTGACGTCACACTGCTTACGGAACACAAATAGTTTATCAATTTTAAATTTGAAATGTTGAATGAATTAAGGAGTGAAAGGAAAAAATAAAAATACTTTATACAACTCTATCAATGTGCCCTTTTCCTATATAACCCACTTCTGAGTTTCTCCATATAAAGAATGCAAATATTAACACTGGTGAGATCAAATCGTCTCCTGAAGACCGATTAACCTGGTGAAAACGTAAAATGACTCAGCTGTCTGCACTGGAGGAGAACGATGCACCCTGTGTCCGTCCCAGTTCCCCCAGAGAAGTACATTTACATTCTCTTAAAAGTCAAAGTCCATTTTTGTCTCCATAGCTGACTTCCGTGTGTAGTTAATTTTCATACGAGGCTGTTTAAAACCATCTGATTAGTCACATTTCAATGAGGCATCAAATTCCCAGGGAGCGCAGAGTCACGCCTTCAGAAGCCTGGCTTCACCTGGTCTGAAGGCCTGTTAGTGTCAACACTGAACGGACGGAAGCCCCATTCCTCAGGGAGGCTAAGACTCACATCACCTCTCCCGAGGGAGACACAGCTGTGGGATTGCTCTCAGAGCCAGCTTAAGGAACGTCTGCTGTTGGAACATTCCTTTAATTCACCAAATAAAAATCTGCCCACAGGAGAAGCGAACTGAGTGAAATCTACCTAAACAAGGTCACGGACAGAGCAGAGGCTACACAAATTCTCAGTCTCTTCAGTTTTCCAGTTTATTTTCCCAACAAATCATACAAGGGTTAAATGAATAATGCAGAGAGCTGTTTCAGACTTGACGTCTGTGAAATGTCCACTGGTTCAAACCCTGCTCCCCCTCTAGTGACCGAGCGAGGACTGCAGCCCTCCCGGCGCTGGCAACAGACTTAGCACAACCACAGGCTCGTCCTCCCTGCGATCCCAGCATGCATTTCACGGCCCGGGTGTGGGCTGTGTCTCTGACCAAACAAACCGGCTCGCACAGAAGTGAACCTGGAACCACAGTCTTATTTATGCTCTGAAGTGAAAAGCCAGGGCTTTAAAAAATTTTAGTAAAATTCAAAGAATTTAAACATGATAAAATCAAGATAACTCTTTTTTATCTTAAACCTGCAGTTCCCAAGGAAAGATTTTATTTCTGATAAGTGAAATCTCATTATCAGACCACTCTTGGGATAGTTAGATTGTAAGTTCCTTTACAGCAACTTATTATACTTAATTGGTGCTCACTAAACCCATTTTCATTGCTAGCATAAGACCTACTATTTACAGTTTATCACACCAACTTTTTATTCATTAGCTCTCAAATGACTTTATGAAATTTAGAACTTTAAGGTCCTAAAGAAAAGCAATCGCTTTTAAAAAATGCCCATTTTTAGTTCTTCATGTTCCCTGTAATTGGCACAAAGCCACACTTTTCACAGGTTTGCTGCATTAAGTTCATGTCAGCAAAAACTTTTGAGGGCATACCCTATGTGTAGCATACTACTAGTGCCACAGGGGATTAATAAAAGTCTTTTTTTCCTCAAGAAATTTATGTGTGAAAACTCAAACCTGGTGTGTAAAAGTTAAAAAATAATATAAACGCAGTATATAATCCTACATACTTTTATAAAGTTTTAGCAGTGCTAAAATGAGTTACATATATTAAATGCCAAACTAATGAGATATTTTATAAATCTGATAAATTTATTTATAAAATTCATAAATGCATTAGAGATTATGCCTTTCTGTGAATTTCTGCTGCTTATATAATTATTAGTCCTTTAAGAATATCTACTCTCTGATGTTAACAGAAATGAAACTAATTTCTTCCATGATGCATAGAATTGTATAATATTGTCACAAAGAATCCCAACATACTTCCTTCTAACAACTTTCTACATGCCAACTCATATTTCCATTTTCCCTCTACCCATCTTCCTATTTCTGATTTATGGCTGTCCTGTCTCCACTTAACAGAAGAAATTTCTTGTCTTTTTTTTTTGGTGGAGTACACATCAGTGGTTTTGATATAATTAAAAATATCCAGGGATCAGCCCCGTAGCATAGTGGTGGCCAGACTGTTTGGCGTGTCTTGTATAAACGAGAAAAGAGGTTTAAACGAAATTTAAAAATTCTCATATTTTTTTCTCATAAAACAACTTAAACTGTCTAATCTATCCTGCATGATACATATAAAAATATCAAGCACAAAGGAATGAGTGTTTTAAAATCTTCAGAACTGCCTTATGAATAACTATATATACGGTAGTAATATAGTATAGTTACTTATAATTGACTGTGTACTACACATGTACCACTGATCCAGATTTTTGTTGAACACACAAAAGAACTAAATTAATTCTACATATTGTTTCATATCATTCATTCACAAGGTTCCATTTGCATATTTTTTTTTTAAAGATTGGCACCTGAGCTAACATCTGTCACCAATCTTCTTTTTCTCTTTTTTTTCTCCTCCTCCCCAAATCCCCCCAGTACATAGTTGTATATTCTAGTTGCAGGTCCTTCTGGTTGTGTAATGTGGGATGCCACCTTGGCACGGCTTGATGAGTGGTGCCATGTCCGCGCCCAGGATCCAAACCCGCGAAACCCTGGGCCACCAAAGCGGAGCACGCAAACTTCAACCACTCGGCCACAGGGCCGGTCCCATCCATTTGCGTACTCTTTAAGAACAAAAAATCAAAGGAAACTTCAAAAGGTTATTAACAAATAGACAAACTCATAAAAGCATTTTCAGTAAATACAGCAACATGTGAAGCAATACACGCATTATAATTCATATTGTTTGATTCAAAGATGAAATAACTAGACCTACTTTTTTAAGAGGATTTTCCTGGATTTTTGTTATAAACACTGTGAAGCAAAGTGTGTTTTTATAGGTATTGAGTTCATGCACAATATGTTTCTGGGATTGCAGCCCAATAGAAAAACACTGCTATTCACTGGGGAACAATATTTAATGGCAAGAAGAAGGAAAAACAGAGGATGGAGAGAACGAGGAAGGAAAGAAGAATAAATAAAAGGATGATGGACAAACGTAAAAGGTCTATAAGAAATAGAAAAAACATATTTGGGACAAAAATATTAACATAGTTTATGATATTTATAGTAAAAACTTACTTGATTTGCTGAAAAAAGTAATCCTCTCAAACTAACGTAGTCACCATCACACGTTAAGTATATTAAACGACATGTAGAAAAGGCTACAAGTCTTATTTTGCTACATTTGAAAAGTGATTTATTTTTCCCCTAATCTGACAGCAGTCTAAAGTGGCTGTGCCTATTAAAATGTCTTATTTAGGGAAATTCACTGCAGAATTCAAACACTCTAATTCTACCTCAATAATCTCTTAATGTGATGGTCTTAATTCCAGATCTTTAAGAAAAGAACTCAGGGGCCGGCCCGGTGGCGCAGCGGTTAACTAAGTTCGCACTTTCCACTTCTTGGCAGCCCGGGGTTCGCTGGTTTGGATCCCGGGTGTGGACATGGCACCGTTTGGCACGCCATACTGTGGTAGGTGTCCCACATATAAAGTAGAGGAAGATGGGCATGGATGTTAGCTCAGGGCCAGTCTTCCTCAGCAAAAAGAGGAGGATTGGCAGTAGTTAGCTCAGGGCTAATCTTCCTCAAAAAAAAAGAACTATTTGTTCTGAAAAGTTCAGGCATACATACACCAGAAAGCAGTGGCTCAATCAAATAAACTCTACAATTTGATATAAATACAGCTACAAAGCAATGATACCACCAAAGAAAGAACCGAGTGTGAAATACGAACCAAGCAGTTGGGTTTCAGAGACTCTACATTCTGGATATCTTAAAGAATCCCAGTAACATTAAATTCCTTGGATCCTCATTTAAAGTGAGAAACCTGCTTCTGAGCCACGCGCACAAGTACCTCAGCCTCTCCCTGCCTGCACGCCTGCCCACAATCAGAGGGCGGGGTATTCGGTTAGGCACATGTTTATGAATAAAGACAGGAAAATCCCAATTTTAAAGCCAAATATTTTCCCTGTTTAATTCTGGTATCTTATTGGTCCATATGCTGCCTCCTCCTCACAGTATGCTACCAAAAATCTCCTAGATTTTGACTTTCTCTTAAAGCATAAAGATAACGTTAAGCAGACAGAACTGAGGCGCGGAAATACTGCAGGAGAAGGAAGAGCGACTCTGGTGGTGATCTAAACACACGCTGACTGGCTGGCGGAAGACACTGGCTGCTCCATATGCTTCCTGAACGCTGCTTTGTGACATCTGTTGTGATAAATCCATCTCCTTCTCTAATTGAAGAATCCTTGGGAGTTAACCAAAGCCAGTTGAGTACAATTTAATAGAAAACATCTGGCAGACTCACCAACTGTGCCTGCCTCACACCACTGCAGCAGGAGAAAAAGCAGCGGTCACAGGGCTGTCTTGCACACGTCGCTGGGTTATATGGATCTGGCCTTGCCGAGGCCAGCCCTACTCCTAGATTTTCCACAGAGCCCAGACATTCCTTTTTCCTTTTTGGCTTAAGCTAGCTGAATTTCAATTTGGAACCAAAAGAATACTAGTATAGAGTGCCTGTCCAGTGTAAAAGAAAATCCTGTTTCTGACTCCATACATTCATATATAAATATCAGATTCCCACCAATATTCTACTATAGTAACTGACAACGTGGCTGTGACTATCAGGAAAAGAAACAACAAATTTGAGAAATAACCTCAATCACTCTTAGAGATTCATAATACGAATTATAAAGACTCTGAGAAGTTATCCAGTAAAGATATCTCTAACTCAGGGGCCTGGCCCCGTGGCCGAGCGGTTGAGCTCACGCGCTCTGCTTTGGCGGCCCAGGGTTTCGCCGGTTCGGATCCTGGGCGCAGACATAGCACTGCTCACCAGGCCACACTGAGGCAGAGCCCCACATACCACAACTAGAAGGACCTGCAGCTAGAATATACAGCTATGTACTGGGTGGCTAGGGGAGAAGAAGAAAAAAGAAAAAAAGAAAAAGATCGGCAACAGATGTTAGCTCAGGTGCCAATCTTTAAAAAAAAAAAAGGAAATCTCTAACTCAGTTGAACTCATATTTACAATCACATTTGAGTGTAGAATCCTTTTTTTATGAAGTTCTTATGCCTTTTAGAACTACTACTTGGTCGAGCACAGGTCGAGCAATGCTATTTGGAACCATGGTTGCTATCCTTTAGACCCAGCATCTGAAGAAAAATTGAAACGAATTTCTAACTACTTTCTAACGTATTTAAAGTGCACCAGGAGGTCACAGAGCTCAAATCTGAACGTAAAAGCAGTTCGTCTGCTAGACTGGAACTAACTTACCTGCATTGAAATAAGAATGAAATCAATTAGGCTCCCGATTCCACAAAAGCCCACAGTGCAAAACTTCAACAAACCTAGAAAAGAAGGCACGGGCATTTACAACCTGGAAAGTCTTATAAATATTACAAACTGTGCCATTTCCCAACAAACCCTCATACATGCTACAAACTCTTTATATCAAGAATATAAAATTAACACTTTAAAAAATCAAATCTCCACCTGAAAGTAGGAGAAAAGTTTACAGGACTCTCTATACAGAAAAGTTACCAAAAATTTATTAATTCACTTAATAAATAAATATTAGGAACTGAAATAAAAATTCGACGTATTCTTACAAAATTTCTTAAGAAGAAAGGGCTCAAGAAATAAATCTTTAAATCTCAGTACACCAGAGTTACAGAACATCTTTCAGTCCTAAAATCCTTATTGATTTACTTACACTTATTACATTATGTGGTCCAAATTTTAATATACATTTACAGTAGAGAGTTCAAATAAACAAAGACGGTCAAGGCACAGAAAAAAAAAAATCAGGCAAAAACATTGATCTTGTAGTTAAATTGCAAACTTCATTAGTAACCCAATAATCTTGAATTTATCCTATACTTTTTTTTCTAAAAATCTCCTATTTATCAGCTCTACAGTCAGCATCAACGATTCTGTGCACTATATACCCCCCTGTCCTTGGTCCCAACCTTAGAGCTAAGGTACTATAACAGAGCACAGAATCTGGGACACACGCGAGGATGTAACACAAAGGCACGATGATGAAACCAGGAGAGGTGGGTTGGGGGTGAGTAATCTCTCTTCTATGTTTAAATCCCACCTGAGATATAAAAATGGCATGAAACAAGACTCTTTGTGAAAAGTTAGTTCTAACTATCAACTACAAATAGATGCCAGCTACAGTTGCAAGAGGGGACAAGGTCACCTCCTGCACACAATTTGGAAATACACAAATAAGACCAAAATATGTGGTATATTAGATGATTTTTTTTTTTAAGCACTAAGAAGTATTAGACATCTAGCAAAACAATGTAGTAAGTGCTGGGATAAAACATGTTGGAAATAATTTAAAAACTACCAAAATATAGAGATTACTTAAAATTTTGCTTTTGGTTTTCTTCAAGACACTTATTACCACCCTAATATTTTAGTTTTGTTTACTATCTGCATCCTGGAAGCCCCATTAGGGGAGGGTTTTTATCTGTGTTGTTTACTTTTGTGACCTTAATGCCCACAAGATTGCCTGGCACACGGTAGATGCTCAGTATGTGTTGAATATATGGATAAACTTTCTCAGCTTTTCTGTTTCCCAAAGACCCCTAACTTTTTACCCATTATCTTATAACAGCTCCTTGAATTATTTTTTTCATTAGTTGCATTTTACTATAGTTGCCCAAGGAACCTTATCCATTCACGTGGTGTATTACATCCATTCACTCACTCACTGCATTTATGAAATGCATCCCTCTTCACATAGCAATTTAGCGTAAATTTGTAAATATCACAGTTTCCTGTCTTCAATTTGTTTACAAAAATTATATTAAGGGGCCTGCACCATGGCCTAGTGGTTAAGTTTGGTGTGCTCCGCTTCAGAGGCCCAGGTTCAGTTCCTGGGCTCGGGCCTACACCAGTGGTCAGCCATGCTGTGGTGGCAACCCACATACAAGACAGAGGAAGACTGGCACAGATGTTAGCTCAGGGCTAATCTTTCCTAGCAAAAAAAAAAAAAAGAAAGAAAGAATATTAAGAATGGTCCAGCAAGTTTGTCTTTAATTAACCGCTACTCTACAAAGAAAATGTACCCATGTTAGAGCCTTGGCCCTCGTCATGCCTTCTTCCAACAACATTGTCTTTCTCAGGCCACTTCTTCTGAGAAGTCTTCCTAACCTGCCTGTCCAAAGCAGCATGCAGCCCCCACAGCCCAAGTGCTCCACCACGTCTTCCCTATGCATTTCCTTTATGGTTCTGGTCAGAAACCTGCCACAGCCTGATCCGTCGGTCTGCTCATTCACTCTCTGTCTTCCTCTGCCATGTAAATTCCTAAAGGCAGGGTCCTTATCTGTCTTGTTCAAGTCAGAATAGTACCTGACAGACAATTTGAGTTTGATAAATATTTGTCGCACGACCATCAAAAAACTAGAAACAATCTAAATGTCTAACAGGGAGAAACTGCCTCAAAAAATTAAGACGCTTCTAACAGTAAAATAGAATACTACGTAGCTGTCTAAAACAATGATATGGAAGTGTATTTACTGGCAAAGTAATGTGATAACACTCAAAACAGAGAAAGATAATGAGGACATTGAAATCTGGATATTCTCCTGACGAACCCCTTCTTCCAGTGCTTCAGAAAAACGAACAGGAGAGGGCCCACTCAGATAAAATGTTAGATGAGGGAATGATAGGTGTGTCTGGAACACTGGCAAGTGTCATCTACTCCCGGAGGAACGCACTGAAAGAAACCATAGAGCAGATCCACGATGCTGTTTCAGCACTTAAGGAATCTGCCAACCAATCCACAGCAACAGACAGCGAGGACTGCCACCCAGGGAAGAGCAGGACAAGAGGGCCGTGAGGCAGGCATCACCAAGGGGCCCGAGGACACTTTTGGGGGTGACAGACATGGTCATGATCTGGACTGTGGTGATTGCTTCACAGGTGTGTAGACATATGTCTACCTTAACAAACTGGACATTTTAAATACGTGCACTTTAATGTACGTCATTATACCTTAATAAAGCAGTTTTTAAAAATTAAGGAACTAAACTGACTGTTTAAAAAAATAAACTTGAAAGTTTAAAATCATTACAGTGATTTACCCCCATCTCACTCCCAACCTGTGATATTAACGATGGTCCATCTATTTCTACAAATTTCAGACAAAAGGATGACTGTGCTAATAATGAAGGTGCTGATAATGCTATCTTAAACTTGTTTTAGCTTTTCAAATATAAAAATACCTTCTGGAGATAAGACAAGAAGGATGCTAAAGATAAAAGAGATAACGAGACAAGGTACAAGCTTAGAGCAGTACACGGACACGGCAAGCATCTGAGAAATGCTAGCCCCGCTGCTCCTTGTGCTACCACTATTTCTGTATCTACCACTATTATTATTATAACTGAGAAACTGAGACAGCATGAACCCACATTCTTTATAGTAGCATCATCCAACCTGGTCTCATCTCCTGCAAATTCCTTCTTCCTGTGTCACAGCCAAACTGCCCAAGTTCTCCCTGTGCAGGCACGAGTCTCTCCCCGTCGATCCCTGCATCTCTAGGTGCCACCTTGGGCTCTGCCTTGCCACCTCTGTTCCCAATCATCTAGGTAACCCCGGTCAGCCTTTTAAAACTTCCGGAAGGTCTTCTCTAATGCCCTCAGGATCAATTTAATGCTGTTCCTAGATGCTCCCTGGCACACTGCCCTTAACTCTCAGCATAGCACATATCCCAGGGTACAATTTATTACCTATCTGTCCCCTGTCCTTCTGTGAGCAACCTGAAGTCAAGGCTGCGTCAGTCCCACGCCGAGTCAATGTGACTACTGAAGGAACAAACTATACAATAATAAATTATCTTATTTGTAGACAAACACTGATCAACTTGAACACCACAAAGTAGCAGACATTCTAAACAACATTTACTAAAACCAATACAAACCATTACTCTTATAGATTTCATTATTTTGAGCATCAGCAAGTCCAATTTTTTAAAAGATGCAGTATTTGTAAAGTACCAAAAGTAGACTGACTTTTTTTTTTCCAATTAAAAAAATGTTAGATCTTTTTGTACAGATCCTATTTACTAATTTCTTACTGAGAAAAGGAATATCAGCTTTAGATTTTAAAAATTGTGGGGTTTTTGGTGAGAAAAATTCACCCTGAGCTAACATCTGTGCCAATCTTCCTTTCTATGTTTTGTATGTGGGATGCTGCCACAGCATGACCTGACCAGTGGTGTTCAGATCCGTGCCTGGGATCTGAACCCATGAACCCTGGGCCATCAAAACGGAGAGCTCAAACCCAACCACCACACCACTGGGCCAGCCCCTTAAAAATTGTTTAAAATTCCAAATAAAAGTGTTTGTAATCAAGAAGGATCCATTTTTATCCTGACCCATTACTACTACAGATTTCTTCTTTCAAAAAGATCATGCTGCCGGGTGACATTAATGAGGGCCATGTTTTGAGTGTACTTTATACTCCAGTAATTTAAACATTAAATTGTAAAAACACAAATTCAATAAAAAGGCCTTTGGGTATAAAATAAAAAGAACAAAGATTAACTTTTGGTATTTTTTGTTTTATTACAGCTTGAGTTCTGTCAATACTCGCCTGTCTGCCTAACTGCTTTAGAGCTCACAGGAGACCTCACAGTGAATGGCTGTCTGCCACACCAAGCGCTCTACAACAATCCAGTAACTAGTTATCACTAACGGAGAGCTTTCAAAGCTTAAAAAAGCTTACTCCACAAATCCCTTTATTTGTCTTATGACCTGTGGACATTATGTACCAGAACAAATTGGTAACTTCAAACTTAAAAAAAAAAGGAATAATATAATTAATGATTTTAAAGATTTGGGTTTAAAAACATACAACACTTTATTATTCTCATAATAAGAAAGTATTTACCTTTTAAAAGGAATATCACTATGAAAAGAGTATCTCTACTGCTAACTGCTCCAAAAGAGCTATTATCTTTGAGGATTCATCATCTTTTAATGCTACAGATGGGCAAAACAAAATATGCTAGTTATTGCATGCTAAAAAAAATCACAGATGTTAACACAGTTAAACACACAAAGACAGAATATTATTAGAAAAATAAGGCTCTGTGGTGAGAAAATGCTTCCAGCTAAAGCAGCACTGGTATATCGAGGAACAAATCAATCAAAGGAAGTAAAGGCATACAGGGTCACAGTTGTGGGCTAAAAAGGAATTTGCTAGAAAGAACATTTTTCTTAAAGGAATTTTTAGATCTTATCAAATTTTATTCACTCTCACCCCTCAAGAAATTTCCCTTGTTTAAACCTGAAGTAAAATTTATATAACGAAGTATCACTTTCAAAACTAAAGTACTTAAAAAGAACAAGTTTCATATCTTCATGGTTTACATTATTTATTCTGTTCTTATAAAACTCCAATGATCATAAACAGTATTAAGGAGGTATTTTAAAAAGCTATGTATAAATACCCCCACTGCTATAGAATTTTAGACTCTATCTATAACTATTCTCACACCAGTCAACATTGTACTATCCAGTTAAGAATTTTTTTAAGTGGTAGTAATCATTTCGGTTGAAAATACCAAAACTTCATCTTGGATTCTTAGTAAAAAAAAAAAAAAGTAATTAAAAACATTTAAATTTCTAAAATTTACATTGTTAATTTTATATATTAGATTAAATTAGTTGATAAAACATCAAAATCCTTAACATTAAGAAACCTTAAATGCAAGTAAGATATGGACAAAAATATTTGAATGCTTAAAGAGGTAAGAGGATTTTCAGGTAAAGATAATGAATGTGACATGCCCGCTTAGCTCCTCCTACTCCAAGACCCCACTAAAAGATGGTAAGGGGTTTTCAAGTCACAAACTCAACAGAATCAAGAGACTGGAAGAGAAGACAACAGCAACAAAAATTCAGAAGCTGCAAAGCAGATAAATAAGAGGTGACAGACTTAATAATCTTGAGAAAGTTGTATCCTAATGCAACAGTCAAAATATCTGTTGAATTAATGAACATCCAAAGGTGGCTGTAATAATAAAGTACGTTACTTAAAGATTAGACACTGGAGCGTAAGTCAAACGTCAGCATTACATGTGCAAGTTTACGGAACCTCAGCCTCAAAGGAAAGGCTCTCTGGCTGAAGCTAAGGACAGATGGGAGCAGCAGTGGCTGGAGAAAGGCCTCTCCTGGCAGGAAATGCACTCACGAACCACAGCCACCACACAGAGGTCTACACAAAGCTTTACTGCCTATAGCTTTATTCTGCATGAAAAAAATTCACAATATACATCCCAACATATTATTATGTGCTTCAGCAAGTCAAATGCATTGCTTACGCCCTACGATATGAGAGCCCATCCAACACACATCACCAGAAGCAAAAAAGTCACTCATTAAGCCAAATATCTAAAATATACTTATTATTCAAAATCATCATAGAAGAAACTGTTCTAACAAAAACTGTTTCTCCTTCCCTCCTAACCTTTTAAAAACTTTTTAAAAGTTAGAAATCTTTGCAAAAAATGCATATGATCCTGTCCTCTTAAAGAGAACAGAGAAGAAATGCAGGACTAAGGCAGAAGGCCGTGGATGGAGTCTAACCATCAGCAAGTCACTTTACTCTCTCACCATGAACCTAGTCGCTCCCTCCCTTCGAAAAGAGAGTTCAACTAAATGATTTTTATTTTGGCAACCCAGAGGCCTTCTGTGTACAGTATGTGGTTTTCAGCCGCATTTCGGAAAGGCACAGTTGCCCCAACAACTGGCACCAAAGTGCAGCTGCACAAGACTCGGGCCAGGACCACTGCACCCATCTCCCCGCAGCCCACTCTGCCACCAGCCTGTCTCTGCTCTGAGCCATTTCCCACAACTCCTCCAGTGCCAACTTCCCGAAACGTAAATCTGCTTAAAAACTTTTATGGGTTCTGATGTCTGAAGGGTAAAGTCCAAACTCCACAAGACGTCAAAGCCTTTGACAGTCTGACCACAGGCTGGCTCTGCAGGCACTTTCCATCTCCTACCATTGTCTTCCCTACACCACACGCTAAATTACCCACCATCCTCTCAACACACACACTTGCTCTTCCACACCCTGTGCCTTTGCACACGCTGTTCCCTGTAACACCCTAAATCTCTGTAACCTGTTCACCCTTCAAAACCTGGTTCAAATGTGACCTCATCTAAGAAGGTCTCCCTCACACCCAAGGCCGACTACCTCAGCCCCTCATAGTGGGACTGCGTCAGAGCTCTCATAGAACTGTCACGGTTCTGTAAGGGCACTGTGTCATAAGTGGCATACCAACATATTTGTGTTGGATTTATTTTCTTTTTAACCAACATGAACTGTGATCTTCAACACTATTTCCAGAGCACTTAGTTACTACTTAACAGGTAGTAGAAACGTTGAATAAACGTTTGTTAACTGAATCAATTTGTGTATATAATTTTAAACTTTGACTTGTCTTTATGGCCTTATGACACTGAGTACAGGTAAGGCTGTCGGAAACATACTTCCCACCAGCCCACAGTACAGACTCCTCCGTGATCTCTGGTGGGTAGCAACATGGAAAGAACAAGATTAGCTTTGCTGGCTGGAGAGCAGAGCATTCAGAAGCTTTAAACTTGCTCAGTGAAGGGCTAATCGACAAGCAGACTACCACAGTGAATAAAGCATGATCTCCTGAGCAAGAAAATTAGGGTTCAAATTCAGATCACTAGTGGAGCGTCCTTGGGTAAATCTCTTAATCGTGTGATAATTTCTCTACCCATAAAACCAGGATGATAACAACAAGTTTGCCACAGAACAAAGCAAGGCCTCCGAGTCAGTAAATGCCTTAACCCCTCTGGTGACAATTCCCCTACCAGCTAAGGGAGATTTAAAGAGGATGATAAACTCAAAGCTCAAACAAGGACAAGCAAGTGAAGGTCTTGTTTACACAGAAGCTATCGTCTGACGTCAACAGTGCCCATCAGCACTAGCAGCTGCGGCAGACGTGCAGACGGCAGCTAGCTGGAGGGAGGGTGGGAAGCTCCGGTAATGGAGGTCGGGCTCCACACCGGCTCACACTGCTGCCCGTAGCTCCAACCCCAACTTCAGAAAGAAGTAGTTTCCACGCCACGGCAACACTGACAGAGGCTCAGGTGGAAGGCAAATACTTTTTGGAGGGATAGGAAGAGAAATGCATCTATTTGTCAAACATTTATTGTACGTTCACTGTGTGCCCAGCACCAGCAAGGACAGCTCAGGTCTGCTCTAAGTCAGTGCCTACACCATCTTGAGTGTTTTCATAGAGATGAAAATACAGGAAAAGTCAGTATTTCTTACCTCAGCTGAACTGTAGAGCCAACTGCTGGCTCTATACTCGAGAAGAACGCTATTTGACTCCAGTTACAGATAACTTGTCGCTGCTAACAGTGTGCAGAGATTTAATCCGTAAGAACAGGTACTTTACCCACAATACCACTTTCACGAGGATTTTTCTTAACGAAATGTACTCACCCAAAGCAGGGTATCCAAGGTAAAAGCGATCTGCTCCCAACCATCCAAGAAAGAGAGACAGTGCAACCGCCACCTTGTATGAATAGCCATTTCTGCACGAAATTAGAACCTGAGTGTCACATGCATGTATTTCCAACATTTAAACACTTCAGGAAACAAAACTGTTAATTATCATTTATTTGTCAATTGGTTTATTCATCCACTCATTCATTCATTCGATTAATGTTTTTGGGGTGGCTACACATGCCAGGCACTATTCTAGGCCACTGGGATATATTAATGAATGTGGCCTTGAAGAGCTTATGATCTAGAGGCAGCAAGCAATAATCATAGACCTATTTAAAAGGTAAATCACACATTATGCCAGAAAGTCAGAAAAGCTGTGAAAAAATGAAGTGGAGGAGGGGATGTAGAGAATCCAGCATGCTGGGGGTACAGACACGGTCCACTGAAACAGGGCGATCAGAGTGGCCTCATGGAGAAGGTGACGTTTGAGCAAAGACCTGAGGGAGGGAGCCATTCCACACCTCCAAGGGAAGAGCATCCCAGGCAAAGGGACTGCTACTCAGGGGCAGCACGCCTGACACTGTGAGGTCTGTTAAGGAGCCTGGTGTGGCGGGAGTGGAGGGAGAGGAGGAGGAAGAGTAGGAGACGAGGTCAGACAGGTAACAGGGCAGAGGGCAGAGCACGCGGGGGCCTTGGACTCTGGCTTTCACTCTTAGATACGGGGAGCTACTGCAGGACTTAAGTAGAGGTGTCATATGGTCCGCTTTAGACTTTAAAACCATCATTCCAGCTGCTGTGCTGAAAACAGACTGCAGAGGAGTACTGGTGAGATATTGTCACAGTGATGTTGTACAACACGCCACCCAGAGCTCAGTGGCTTACAACAATAAGCAATTATTCTCACACCTGCAGACTGCGATTGCTGTGGGTCAGCTGCTCTATGGGTTCAGCCGGTGATGCTGTTTCAGGCGGAAGTTTAGCTGAGTTCGAATCCAGGCTGTGGATTCAGTTCAAATCAGTTCCACTGAAGTTTTTCTGGGGCCCAGGCTGAAGGTGCAGCAGCTACTTGGGGCAAGTCCTTTTCAGGACATATCAGTGAAGCACAAGAGGAAAGCTAAGCCCTACAAGCGCACGAGTCTCTGCTTGTTTCACACCTGCGAACACTGCACAGGCCAAAGCAAACCACGTGGTCAAGCCCAAAACCAATGGAGTCGGAAGGATACACTGCCCTGTTAACAGGGACTGAGAGGGATAAATTGGCTGAATAAATTCCAACTATCACAGGGTCAAAAGAGTCTGAAGGCTACTTCAGTAACCCAGGTGAAAACTAATAGCGGCTTCACCTGGAGTAACAGCAAAGGAAACAGTGAGAAGTGATCAGATTCTGGATATATTCTGAAGTACAGCCAACTGGATTTCCGGATGTATTAGACTTAGGGTATGAAAAAAATAAAGAAGCAAGGATAATGCTAAAGATCTCATCCTAAGTTACTAGAGGGATAAACTAGCATTAACTCAGGCGGGGAAGACTGAGGATGGACCAGACCCGGGAAGGATGATCAGGATTTCAGTTTTGGATATGTGAGTTTGAGAGGTTTATCAGACATCCAAGTGGAGTTGTCCAACACAGCCAGATTTACAAGCTTGGAGTTAAGAAGAGAGTCTGGGCTGGAGATATAAATTAGGGCATTAGAAGCGTACAGGAAGCACTCAAAGCCATGAGATTTCCAGGTGAGTGTAGACAGATAAAAGAAGAGATTCGCAGACTGAGCCCTGCGATACTCTAATATGAAGAGATCAAGAAGAGAAGAACCAGAAAGGAAACCAAGAAGGAGCTAACAGAGAGAAGTAGTAAAACCAGAAGAATACGGTATCTTGGAAGTCAAGTGAAGACAGTGTGTTAAGGCGAACAGAGTGATCAGCTGTGTCAATGTAACTGACAGGTCACATAAGATAATGGCTGAGAATTTACCAATAAATTTAACCAAGAGGAGATCATTAGTGACCTCAGCAAGGGCAATTCTGGTGACATGGTGAGAGCAAAAGACAGAACAGAGCCAGCTTAACAAAGGTTAGAAGGAAAAACTTGAAGAAAGGAAGTATTAGACAATTCTTTTGAGCAAAGGGGAGTAAAGAAATAGTGAGGTAGCTGGAGTTATTTTTAAAGTCAGATCTGATCCTATCAGTCTCCTGCTTAAAATCCTATGTTTTTTGCACTGTACTCACAATTAGGACATTTTCAGGGAGTTGGGGGAGGTGGTAAACAGCCCAGAGATTCTGTTTACGCATCCAGTATACAGGGATGTCAGACGTTACGTGGAGGGCAGTGGTGCCCCATCCACCTTGGAATGCGGCACCAGAATGAAAGTAGAGAAACAAATGAGGAAGCTTTGCAGAAACTCAAGCTATAACCTACTGGGCAGTAGCAGTGGGAGGGAGAAGTGAACAAAACTGGGAAATATTAAGAAGGCAGAAGCAACCAGAATACATGTGGGGAATGAGGGAAAAGGAGAAGCCAAGAATAACTCCAAAGTCTCTGCTTAAGAAACTGGGCAGGGGCTAGCCCAGTGGCCAAGTGGCAAAATTCGTGCACTCCGCTTCAGCAGCCCAGGGTTTTGCCAGTTTGGATCCTGGGCACAGACATGGCACCGCTCATCAGGCCATGCTGGGGTGGCACCCCACACAGCACAGCCAGAGGGACCTACGACTAGGATGTACAACTACGTACTGGGGGGCTTTGGGGAGAAGAAGAACAACAAAAAAAGAAGACTGGGCACAATGTTAGCTCAGGTGCCAGTCTTTTTAAAAAAAAAGAAGAAAAAAGAAAAAGAAACTGGGCAGAACAGGTGCCATTCACTAAGACAAGGGAGGAAAGGATCTGAAGGAAGAGATGACAGATTCAGTTTGGGGCCTTAATATACATAAAGATAGTGAGAGAAGCCAAAGGAGTGGATGAATGAAAAGAGAAAAGGACCACGGAAACAACCTTGGGGATATCAGGATTTAAGGAAGAAGGAAAGGAAGAGGAATCAAAGGAAATGGAAGAGTGTTTTATACTAGAAGTCAAGGAAAGAAAGTATCTTCAGAGAAGCAAATGCCAAATGCTGTAGAAAGATTAGGATATGGACTATAAATATCCATTCAACACAGCAACAAAGATGGCTGGTGAATTTCAGCACGCTCAAAAGCCATACTGCATTAGACAGAAAACTCCACAAACGTAAGTACTATAGAAATAAGTCTTTCCAAAAGCTTAGCTGGGAAGGAGAATGAAATTAGGTAAGCAATTACCTAAATAAATAAACTGCCCTAAAGAATAATCAGAAAACCGGGGGTGCCAGAGACTGTCTAGTTGTTCACCAAACCATATTTTTCTCGTGGACATACAGCTAAACTACAGATTCTAGCCCACCCTGTAGTTAAGTGCAGCTATAACTGAGTTTTGGCCAACGAAATGGGACAGAAGTGACGTATGTCATTTCTAGGTCCGGCCCATCAAATAGTCCTACAGGGGGTTCCCTCCCTCCTTCCCATCTGCTGGCTGAATGGAAAGGACTCTAAGAACTGGAGGAAGCAAAGGCACAAGACGAAAGGAGCAGGGCTCCTGCACGACTCACTCACTTCACCCAGACCTCCAACCCAACACAAAGTGGACCATGACGTGAGTGAGAAATAACTTTTACGTGTTAAGCCACTGAAATTCTAAAGACAGCTGTTGCAGGAGTAAGCCTGCTCCAAGCATTACGGATGGCCGGTACAAACAGGTGTGTGGCTTGGTAATCCAGCAGACAGTTACTAGACTTCAGCTGCTGAAGGACACATTGCAGAACGGCTGTATCTGCAACACTATCATGGCGTTTTAATCAAGTATCAATACGACATACAGTTTGAAAAAGAATACACTAACATTGACACAACTAGAAGGATGCACAAATAAGATACAGAACTATGTGCGGGAGGGGGGCGGGGGGGGATTTGGGGAGCTAAAGCAGGAAAAAAAAAAAGATTGGCAACAGTTGTTAACTCAGGTGCAAATGTTTAAAAAAAAGAATACGCTAACAGGAGTAGAAGGAAAATACGAAAGCTGGAAAGGGACACTCAGTGAATAAGAATTTGTTAGTGAGTCTTTATTTAGCAGCTGAGCAGCAGCTGGCTCTTTGGTGGGCATGCACTGAATGTCCTGATAAAGGAAAATGATATATCAGCTTATCTTAATTTTGTGACATCATTAAAATTATCCATCAACCTAAGTCTCCTTGTTCGGATTCAATGCTCATCAAGCAAATTCTATTTTGCATTTGTAGATTTTACTATAGGAGGGGAATAAGTCAGCCAGTAGACTTGGAGTATCTAGTTTCCTTGAGAGTTTTGTTTCTTATCATAACTGACATCAGTTTCTGGTGAGCATGATTCGTGCAGCTCAGTTGCATTGAGCCAAATCTACCCAGAGATGCCGAAAGAAAAATCAGAATTAACTTGGAAACTCAGCAACAGAGCATCGTGGTGCCACCGTGACAGGCAATATGCACCCGCAAGGCCCAACCGCGGTAATTAGCTGGACTTAGCAGACGCCTTCCTAGTTGTTATATTATAACCTGTGATATCCTGGACCAACACTTAATAAATTATTGGTCATCTGGAAGGTTTAAGGTAGAAATACCAGTCTACAAATTTAAAAATTGACTAAACCATATCTAAGTACTTTGAAAATAATTCCTTTTAACAATTTTTACTTTACTAATGAGAAATCTTGGAACCCAAGAAGCTTAAGTGATCGGCTTAGGATTACACAGCAAGATAGAAGCTAAAGCCCCTCATTAACTCAGTGAAGTAGGGTCAAAAGAAAAAAAAGACTCCAGTAACAATTTCTAAGAATTCTAACAGAACTTGTAGAAATAGCCAAACAGTGGTTATTTCTTGATACCACTGCCGATAGGTGCCATCAAATAAAATGCAACAATGTACAGTTAAAAAGGTAAAAATATAGTGCCAGCAATTAATAAAAATGGGTAAACCTAAATGTTTTTATTACAAACAGAAATATAAGAATAAAATATTAGCTTTACTGTAGCAAAAATAAAAAGCAAACTTAAAAGTCCTTTAAACAAAGAACATTCCTAACAAAATAGACATTTGTCTTAATATCCCAAATGAACTTTTGAATTCTGTTTGCCATTACCATTCATCATCCATACCTACTACAAAGAATGAAATCAAGTTTCAAAATGCCCTTAACATGGAAATGATCGATAGTTAGCATTCTTTTGATACTATAGGTACACAATCCCTTATTTGCACTGTAGAAAGCCCCAAATTTTGAAAATAGAATTTTTTCATAACTCATTTGGTTGTACAAACTAACTGAACTGATGTGGCATAAGCCCATTTACAGTCTTTATTTATCCCACACAGTGAACTACTGAGCTTTACTCAGTTAGTAAATTGCACTTATAAAATAATGTGCACACTTAAAATAGAGGTTTTCTGTCACAAGCAAAAAGATAAAAGTTATATTAGTGCAGGAGTTTCCCCATAAACTAACCCTTTATCTCCTCACTCTATTCAATCAAGATACAATACAGGCAAGTAATCTGAAAATTTAGCTTCAGTAATGTACTTACACATTTCGGCAAGATATGGGCTTGAAAAAACCAACTTCACGTCCAGTAAAATGTGTTTCATTGCCACCAAAATCCTTACAAGTTATGTTGGGTGCTGGAAAACATGGAACTAAACGCAGAAAAAGGCAAGAAACCATTATTGTTGTTCTGTAGGAAAGGACTGTGTTTTTTTTAAGACTAGTAAAGAATCCAAGAAAATAGAAGGTTCTAACCACCTCTTGAGATAACATCTCATCTAACAAGAGACTTTTAGGTAGGAAAAGCCACATTTTATGTATATAAGTATACATATTCATATATAAGACAAAGATAATACGACACAGCGGTCTCAACACAAAAACATAGGAGCCGTCACATTGCATTAGATGCACGACCCGTCTACTTCACTCTCCTGCCTCCGCCAAGGGGACAAGGGAAGAAGTGCACAAGGTCACTGCTCTACTTCATCTCTAGGGCACAGGACACTTCCTAAATTCTCATTGGTAACTCACTGGCTAATTCATGAAATTTAACATAATCTGATTTTGCATTTTCAGTTTACATCAACTGTTGTAGATGATGGCTGCCATAAACCAAGATTCTTTTTATTTATTCTGAACGTATTCTTCTATTCCCTCCAGGATTTGATGTAGCATGCTTTCTCAGCATTTAGCAATTTCGATCTTTACTCACACCCAGAGGACATGATAAGAAGAGAAAGGAACACTTACGGAGCTTGCCGTGTACTAGGCAGGCACTGTCCAGAAGCCTTTATAGCCTCGTTGTGTAAAGAACAAGGACTCTGGAGTGAGAATGCCCTACCTGGGCACTGCCCCTTTCAGAACCTTGGATTCGATGTAGACGAAAACAGCAGTAACGTCCCATGTATCAGACGACCACGGTGGGGGTTAACCATGCTGGAAGGCACCTCGCACAAGGCACAGCACGCAGCAGGCACCCAGCGAATGTTAGTGCCCTTCCTCCTTCACCATCTCTACCTACAAGGCACTCACGTTTCTAGCCTAGTTTCAGTAAATGCTTCTCTCTCTGTTTAGCATCAATAATTAGATTTTTTCTTTGAGAAAATGAAAATAGAACTTCATATAATAGTCCAAAAGACAACAGAGACTCCAGAGTTTTATTATGAGAGGAAAATGGTATTTATTTTCTATCTACTTTATAATTATCTTAAGATTTCCAACAAATCATTGTCTCTTTTTAGGCCAGAGTAGTACACTCAGAAAATGATACCAGGAAAAAACCAATAATGACTTAGCACCATGCTGTTGGGTTGCTGATAGTTCAAACTACATCACCCCATAAATTTTTTTTAATTGCTTTCTCTCCCCAAATCTCCCCCAGTACACAGTTGTATATTTTAGTTGTGGGTCCTTCTAGTTGTGCATAAATTTTATTTATGTATGTATATAGGTATGCATAAGTGTATGTATTTAGTGTATTTAAATTTCCAAACAAGGAGGTGCTGAACACTAAAAGGCACAGATTCAATACAACTGAGAACCATTTAAACAAGAAAAAAGTAATAAAATGAAGGGAAGAGGGAGAGTAAAGAAATAATTACACTAGGAAACAACTAAGGGAAGACAGTGATTGACCCACAAATTTAGCTTAGAACTTCCAGGTAGTTAAGGCAAAAAGCTTTACAGAGCTACTGTGCTATATCTGAAAGAAGGCGCACCAGTGCACCCACCTCTCACTTACGGGGGGAACCTGGTCTGGGTCACAACACAGGGAAAGAGAACGTTCAGAGAGAAGGTCCTCAGGAAGGCCTCTTACAGAACAGAGGCTTTCCACACGGCCACTTCCTACGCCGCTCCAGACACAGGCAAGGGCTTATGTTAACATCTACAGAGAGGCGGCAAAAGTTAACAATTTACACACAGCTGTTTGGCTACCTGCCTTGATACAGGGATAAAACGTATTGACTTTTGTGAATAAATCATCACGTCCCTTAAGTTACATCTCTTGAAAGGCTGCCATCTTAGGTCATGCTTTTGACCAGAGCTCTACAGTAGACAACTCAAAATTGAGACGAGCAAATGTCTGAAACGCTAATACATATTCTACGTTACCAGCTGAATGGAGATCAATATGCTCTATTTCAACAACTGGAGGCAATTTTGCTGCCCAGGGGACATTTGGCAATGTCTGGAGACATTTTCGGTTGTCACCACTGGGAAGCTGCCACTGGCATCTAGTGGGTAGAGGTCAGGGATGCTCCTCAACATCCTACAACGCAGCAGACAGCCTCCTCACAACAAAGAGTTGTCTAGTCCAAAACATTAACCGTTCCGAGGTGGAGGGACCCTGCTCCAGATCAGCGGTCTTCAAAAGATTTTGCTCATGTGCTCCCTAAAAATAATTTTTTAGAACTATGTACTCTCTTACACATTTTTCAGTTGACATCTAAAATTTTTCATCATGGTTTTAAGTTGTTCAAAAAAATATAATTTCCAGCATTTGGAAATACTGCCGTTGAAATTGAAATGTTACAGCACTCTTCAAAATGGAATCTAAACACCACAGCAATTTGATAGCCATCAGGATCCAAGAGAGAACAGATAGGAAAGAGATCTCCTTTAAAACTTGGACATTTTATTTTAGAAAAAAGTACACATATAAAAGCTGAGGATCTGGAAATTGAGTCCTTTAAAGACAACTGTTATGGGCTGAATCGTGTCCCCCTAAAAAGAGATGTTGAAGTCCTAATCCTCAGTATCTCAGAATGTGACCTTATTGGAAACAGGCTCTTTGTAGATTTAACCAAGTTAAGATGAGGTCATCGGGTGCACCCTAATCCAATAAGACTGGTGTCTCTATAAAAAGAAGTTGAACACACACACAGGAAGATGATGTGAAGACAGAGGCAGAGACTCGACTGACGTGGTTGCAACTCAGGGAATGCCAAGGACTGCCGGCCACCAGCAGCAGCAGAAGAGGTAAGGAAAGATTCTACCCAGAGTCTGAGAGGAACACGGCCCTGCCAGCACCGTGATTTCAGACTTCCAGCCTCCAGAACTGGGAGACAGTAAATGTCTGCTGTTTTGAGCCTCCAGGTTGTAACACTGTTCTAACAGCCCTAGGAAACTAGCCCAACACCTCTACCTGTTTACCACTTGGAAGCTCTGTCTACCCACAGGAGCACGTGTACTCCAGTCTAAAGACAAGAGTTTAGGCACAAGCATGTAAGTTAGTCAAAGAGATGTCTGGTTTAAAAGTTAAAGTTTGGAGGCTGGTCCCACGGCCAAGTGGCTATGCTCGTGCGCTCGGCTTTGGCAGCCCAGGGTTCGCTGGCTCAGATCCTGGGTGTAGACCTACACACCACTCGTCAGGCCATGCTGTGGCTGCATCCCACACAGAAGAACTGGAATGACTTGCAACTAGGATATACAACTATGTACTGGGGCTTTGGGGAGAAAAAAAAGAGGAAGATTGGAAACAGGTGTCAGCTCAGGGCCAATCTTCCTCACCAAATAATCATAGCTTTAAAAAAAAAATAGTTTTTTGCTTTGATAAGGACCATTACACCTCCACAAAGAAGTAACCTGCAAGTATATCTATAGATAAACACAAACTTTTCCTCAAAAAGCATCTTTAAATTTTTCAAATCCTCAAAGTAGTAAGTTCTGGATTAGAGAACTGTATGATAAAACAGAATTCTATTACCAAATTTTGGATGATTTTTCTCCAAATGTATTACCTTGCACTTGCTCAGTTTGAAGCTGTCACTTTCTTGTGTTATGGCCTTGTTAGATCTTTGTGCAGACTATCAAAAATCACATCTTAAAGAGACAGTAGCAATATAGAACACTATAATTACGATTCCAGTTGGGGCTACTATCCAGTATACCCTGCCTAATAGAAATGCATTGTAACAATACCCTTGTAACGCTATTAAACATATTAAAGGTACGTGGCATGTCAAGCACTGTGCTTGGTTAGCATGCTCAACAAGGGTTAGGCACCCCTCTAGAAAATGGGAGACCGTCAACATTGAGAAGACTAAGAGAATTAACCTGGCATGGAGAATGAATATAACATTGTGAGTGAGTGTCAAATTAATGCAAGATTTTGTGAAATGAAATTATTCCATTCAAAAGAATCGACAACAACCCTGAGTTTATTCATTTTTTATGTACTTTATAGTTTCATTTGACTCATTAAAAAAAAAACCTGTTAAGTAGGCAGAACTAGTAATATGTTCCTTTTTCTTTTTTTCCTTTTACAAACAGGAAAACTGAGCTTCCAAGAAATTAAATGAGTTGACCAGTCTCATAAGTAGGTAGTACTCTCTAAGTCCTAGGCTACCATTCATTATTCTCAATCAACACTCTTTCCATTATACCATGATAATGCCATGCTCACAATGATTTCAGGAACAAGCGAAAAGAAACAAATCAATTAAGATGAGATTAAGGAAGCCAGTTACCAATAAACGTTAACTAGTAGACAAAACTAAGCAACAGGCCACAAGCCTGAAAACTATTCAATTTGCACTTTTCTTGCAAAAAGTTTGGCTCTGGCCAGTATCTGGGATTTACATGGCGTCAATTTAAGCCAATAAATACACACCATTTCTCAATTATTAAAAAAATCACTGTTTTTTAAATGCAAAAAAGCTAAACTAGAAATAATCAATGAAGTTTCCTAACAGTAAAAAGGACTGACTAGGGAGCAGGTGGTTTGGGATCCTACTCCAGGTAACATTGTGCCTCTGGACTCTAGTCTTGATCTGTCAAATGAAAGGGTCAGACTTCACATGAGCTCTGTAACAGGTTATGTTGCATAATGACCAGATAACTAAATGTGCCGATCTAGAATTCAGGGGAAAACAAAAGATAAAGCTGGCAAGAGCCAACCCTCTCTCCATATTTCCAGCACGAAGAGCAGCGTTCCTCTGGGAGTGCTGGAGTTGGAAAATCATCATTTTCCAACTATCACAGTAAAGAATAGTTTAGGCAGAATCATCACGGATCCTAAGTCTGGGGAAATTTTTGATGAGGAATAGGATATTTGCATGGTCTTAATAAGTCTTCGCATTTATTAGTTGCAAAGGAAAAAATATTAACTATAAAGTGGAAAAATAGTGATCAACATTTAACAAATAACATCACTAACGACAGGCAGATGGATATCATGTGCCTCAGATGTCAGATGCTGAGGACACCCCATCACTTATGTAATTTTCCAGCCTGGAATGTATAACCTAAATCTTAAGGAAATATGAGACAGTCCCAAATGCGAACATTCTATTAAAATAAAGAGAACTGTAGTCTTCAAACATGTCAGTGTCATTAAAGACAAAGAAAGCTTTGGAAATGTGCCAGTTTAAAGAAAACTAAAGGCAAAACCTCACCCGAAGATCCTACACTGGGGAAGATGCTATGAAGGCATTATTTGGGTCATTTGATTAGAATGTGGATGGTAGAGTGAAGTATGTGTATTAATATTAAATTTACTGTGGTTATGTTAGAATATTTCTATTCTTAGGAAAAACACACAAACATACTGAGGGGCAAAATATAAATATCGGAATTCAGAGAGACAGAGAGCATGCATGGGCACACAATGATACAGCAAGAAAGATCACGTGTAGCAACAAGTGAACCGGAGTGAAGGGTACGTGGGTGTTCTTCGTACTCTTTCTTCTTTTAAAAGAACTGTTTTGTTTGTTGTTTGTTTTTGCTGAGGAAGATTCGCCCTGGGCTAATGCTCACTGCCATTCTTCCTCTTTTTGTATTTGAGCCACAGCCACAGCATGGCCACTGACAGAAGAGTGGTGTAGGTCAGTGCGCAGGAACGGAACCTGGCCAGCCAAGTGGAGCATGCCAAACTTAACCACTAGGCCACCAGGGCTGGCCCTCTTTGTACTATTCTTATTCTTGCAACTTTTCTGTAAGCTTGAAATTATCTCCAAATAAAAAGCTGAAAAACAACACATGCTGCAAAACTAATTTATGCAGGTAGAAGTCAGCATAATGGTCACCCATGGACGAAGGGCAGTGACTGTAAGAGAGCATGAGGGGGCTTCCGGCATGTTGATAATGTCGTTTCTAGATCAGGAAGCATTCGCAGGTGTGTTCAGTTTGTGAAAACTCACTTAAGTTACACTTATGTGTACTTTTCTGTTAATATATTTCAATGAAAACTAAAGAAAATAAAAAATGCCTTCTGCCAAAGGACAGAGAAGAATTTTCTGGAGAAGGAGTCTAAATACTTTTGTATTTCACTGATTTTCACTGATTGGAGAACTGAAAACACTTGCTTACATATGTCTCTGTAATCTAAGACAGAACACTCCTCGATTCTGTCTTCTTTCATGTATCATCTACACCACTCAGCAGAAGCCCGCCATGCAATAATTTCTCAATAAGTAAACTAAATAATTTCTCAATAAATAACATTTTATAATCTAAGTTAATTTTCATTAGTGGTTTTATCCTTTCAATTATTTTAATCCATTTAATTATTAAATTATTTATTACAAATACTTCTCAACAAATGAACATGCCTGTTAATTGGCACTGGGCTAACCGGGAACCACTGTAAGATCACGTCAATTTACTATCCTAGTCAAATTTCCTTTGTCTAGGTCCCAGTTCCTACTCTCTACTCCCAAACTTCCCCTCTTTGTAAAACTCTCTTCCCACTCACCCCTACCCGAAGAGCACAGTTGAAGAAAATTAAACTTAGTTTGAGCTTTCTGCAATAGTCCTTCATATAATCGGTGAAAAAACAAAGGAAGAAAAATTTTGGCTGGAGGAACAAGAGAGATTATTTTACTACACTTTTTCCAACTCTAACATTATTCTCCTGCTAATCAGCTCTATGTTAGGACCAAAAAGCTGGTTTCAAGGGTGATTCTGATGTCCTCTCTGGTCAGGACTTGGAAGTGATTCACCACGGCCACTCCACTAGCCTTTGTGTGTTTAAAAAGGGCAATTTAAAAAACCTCCTGTGGACAGCAAGCCTCACAGGTGCTGGGCTGGGATGGCAGAACCCATGCGAGCTCTCGCCTGCACACCGCTGTGTCATGCACAAATTGCACATCCATATGCAGAAGCCCCATGACTCACATTTGTCTCAGAAACTTTATTTTCTTTTAAAAATCATGATAATGATTTAAAGTCACTTATTCATTAATCTACAACATTTTATCTAGGTCCTCACATTCAGCGAGGCATTTGGTCTATTCTCTCCAAAGGAATAACCACGCCATGCCCTTCTATGCAAAGCTCTCCTCTGTCTCCCTGCAGCTCTCCACCCGCATCACCTGAGTGCGCACCGAACCAGCCGAGACCAGCCTAACCCTCCCAGTCCTTCTGACTTCCTGGCCGAGATGGGCCTAACCCTCCCAGTCCTTCATATTTCCTGGCCGAGACGGGCCTAACCCTCCCAGTCCTTCATATTCCTGGCCGAGGTGGGCCCTAACCCTCCCAGTCCTTCTGACTTCCTGGCCGAGATGGGCCTAACCCTCCCAGTCCTTCATATTTCCTGGCTGAGGTGGGCCCTAACCCTCCCAGTCCTTCTGACTTCCTGGCCGAGATGGGTCCTAACCCTCCCAGTCCTTCAGACTTCCTGGCGTCTGATTACTTGATTCTGTATATGTCTATAAACTTATTTATCAATGAGTGCTTAAGGAGATTCAAACTTACTTCATACAAAAGAGACACCTAACTGGAGGGCAGAGCTGTTTTGGGGCAGAAACTATTCTTTCTAGTTGTATAATTTCCTTCAAAATCCTCAGAACTGCAAAGAACCCTGCCGGCTAGAGAAGGCTCTTTTGAGACAGCTGGCCACCTGCCTCCTAGTGGGAAGTCAGATACCTGAGTCACAGTGGTATGCATAGATTCTCAACATCTCTCATATAATGGTTGAATATCGGGAAGCTGATTCCTCTTTATGTGTGTTAACTCTATTCTCTGTGTTCCAAAAGCACAACATAAAAGACTGAACTGTAGATTCCTTGAAAATTTCCTTTAAGTTTAACACATCTACATTAAATAAATATATATATATTAAACAATATCTGCTATACAAGTCATGTATACATATGAACAATTATTGTTTATATGGTAAATTTTCACTACTTCAGAAAAGTAGCAAAATGTCAATTATAAAAGTTTAACAAAATTTACTTTCAAATCTATCTGCTGACTAGAATTGGGGTAACAGTGCGCCAAAATATAAAGATATAAAAAGATAAAAGGACATCTGCTTTTTAAAATACATACAAATTCATAATCAAGATATCAATTATTTGAATATATTTTTGAAAAAGTTTTCTGCTGTAACAAAAACAATTCCTTTAAGCTCATTTATATAATGAATCTGTTGAAGAGCTTTTCTTACAAAGAAAACATCAATTATCGGCTTATTTCCTAATACACAAAACAATCAGTATACAGTCAACTGGTGCTCTTTTCTCAAAATAATACCATGTAACACCCATCATTATGTACCATACCAAATAAGAAAGCTACAAAGCTCCAACAGACATCCACCTGCCTCCCTTCCAACACAGACTACATGAAACAATTCATTAATTTTTATCTGGCATTACACATATTTTAGAACAACAGAAGCTCCCCAAAATCATCACCAAAACATCTAAGAAAATACTGATGCATACTTAATCCTCACCGTACTGTTTTCACACTTGGGATGCACCTACGTATATTTCACAAGTGTACACTACGGGTGATATAGCTCCTCACCGCACCTTATTGAACTAACAGTCTCATTTCAAGTTCTTTTCGAGTAATTAAAAATCTAACTGAAGAAGCACCTTTGCATAACATAGGCTGGTGAATAAAGGGCATCAAGAAAGCTATATAAACTGATTCCAAAGGTTTAAAAAAACATGAACGAAAATATAAAACTTTCCAGTTTATATAATTAAGAGAATAAGATTCTTTTTAAAATTAAATATTAACAATCCCTACCTATCCTGTTGCCCAATTTTAAGTTGTTGTGGAAACCGAATAATAATTTTCTAACTCAACAAGAACACACCTTTATTAACTACTTTTAGTGACGATACATCGATCTATGAAATAATGTTTAAAAAATTCTTTTTAAAGACAGGTTTCTGGCAGTCTTACCATGAGCTGTGTAGTTTGTACAGTTCACCGGCTCTTGTGTAGCATCATTTATTTTTGGATCTTTACAAAGATATATAAGAAAAGTTAAGGAAATATAAACTATATTCCAACACAAAACATTATCATCTTTAATATCTCATATTATACACTCATGTTTATATTCACATATAGTGTTAGTTTGTCTAAGTCACCAGCACAAACGTACTTTTAGTGTCTCTAAATCCCTGAATGTAAATTCATTACAGGAAACGTGTATTAATATATATTAAAAGCTCTGTAGAGAATGCCATCCTTAAAGAACGTCAGTTAGGGTTTAAGCACAAAGAAAAAATGAAAATAAAACTCAACAAAATTATTATAAGAGAGCTTCAGGTTAAAAAAAAAAAGTTTCCAGAGATTTGGTTGAACTAATTTACGGGGCCCAGGTATTGTCACATACATGTAACCCAAACAACCCTGTGAGGTAGATACTCTTTACTCCCACATCCCAGCCTAGGGCACCTGTATCAGCCCACAGGGAAGACGGTTGTTTTATGTGGGTCTACAGCCTCTCCCCAACAGGATTCTAAGCTTTTGCAAACGTATAAAATGATCCTCTTACAGACATTAGAATACTTGAGTGTGTTTGGGGGTGGTTTTCTGTTCCCTAAATATTTTATTGACACTGAAATGGGATAAATAAGGCATTCACAAGATGTCTCTGGGGAGAGAGAGCCCGACACCTCTTTAAGGTTTCTGACTCACTACTGGAAACCTCATCTTTATGGCAGGAGTCACAGACACGTTCTGGTTACCATCACCTCGGAGTCCTACTAGCTCAGCCTCTCTAGGGTTGAAAAACCACAACTCTGCATAATGCCCAGTTATGTTCTTAAAATCAGAAACACTGGAGCGACTAATCACACAGCTGGTATGCAAACACACCGTCTCCTGCATCACTACTCACAGTACACGCAGCCCTACTCTGTGCAGCATTGTGCTCAGGAGCATTGCACCAACCCATCCCACGGCCTGCACGTTGGCACACCATCACTGTCAGCTACCTCACTACTCAGAGCACACGCAGCCCTACTCTGCGCAGCACTGTGCTCAGGAGCACTGCATGACTCATCCCACGGCCTGCACGTTGACACATCATCACTGTCACCTGTGTCACTACTTGGAGCACAAGCAGCCCTACTCTGTGTAGCACTATGCTCAGAAGCACTGCACTGACTCATCCCACGGCCTGCACGTTGGCACACCGTCACTGTCACCTATGTCACTTCTCAGAGCACACACAACCCTACTCTGTGCAGCATTCTGCTCAGGAGCACTGTATGACTCATCACACGGCCTGCACGTCAACACATCATCACTGTCACCTGCGTCACTACTCAGAGCACACACAGCCCTACTGTGCGCAGCACTGTGCTCAGGAGCACTGCTCTGGCTCATCCCACGGCCTGCACCTAGGCACACCGTCACCGTCATCTATGTCACTACACAGAGCTGGGCGCTGGCACGTCCCCGTTACGCAGGGCGCCGCATCCCGCGGGGTGACGGAGGGTGACACGACGGGTGGCGTGAAGTCGAGGACGACTATTCGTCGCCCCGGTCGGCGCCCTTCCTGGGGGGCCTGCCGCGTTCAGGCCTGGCCCCGGACCCGGACCCGATTCTTCGGGCCACCGCACACGCAGGCGAACATGCAGAGCCACTACGCGGCCCCCGCACCCCCTGGGCGGCCCGCCCGCCCCGCCGGGCCCGGTCTAGAGGCCGCGGTCCCCGCCCCCGGCGCCCCGGAGGATATTGTCCCACTCTGAGGTCCTCGCACTTGAGCGCGTCCTCGCCTGCGGCGGCGGACACGAGCCATAGCACGCCCAGCAGCCGGGCGGCCGCAGCTGGGGCAGCCGGCCGGGGCGCCCTGGAGGCCGCCATGCTGGAGCGGCGCGCACTTCCGGTTCCGCTGCGCCTGCGTGGGGCGGAGAGCGGGGTGGGAGGGCTCTTAAAGGGACGGCGCACCGGTTGGAGGCAGGGTCCTCCCGGCGGGTGGGAGTGCGGGGCCGGCCGGGGTGGTCTTGGAGAACTGCAGGGGGCGGAGGCTCCTAGGACGGTCGGCCGCCCGCCGTGCTGCGCTGGCGCCGAGCTGGCTTGCTGCAGCCTCTCCGTCGGCGGGAGCGGCCTGAGAGGCCCTGCAGGAGCTGGTTTGCGTGGTCCGGGCAGGCTTTGGGCGGGGGATGCCCGCCGGCTCACAGGCTGCGCGGGGACTCAGTGAAGTGGCCCGATCGGAGTCTGCTCTTCCTGTCACCTGGGAGGAGCGCTGTGGGGGACTCCTCACAAAGATGGGCTGTACACACTGTCCCAATAGTGAACGCGGGGGTGAGGGACAGGGCCTGCGACAGGAGACAGCGCTGCCACTGCACTCGGGGAGCTGGCGGTTTCTTTCTCCATCTCTTCTCCCTAAATTCCTGTATAGTCTAAAAGTTCTGCGGTAGGGATAGCTTGTATACTGAACAAAATGTGTACTTTTTAAAATGAAAGTCTAATCCTTTTTCTCGAACGTAAAAATACATGAATTTGAATGGTGCCTCTTCCTGCACAGTAGCTCTGATTTTGAAGAACTGTGTTATGCAATCGTTCTCAAACTTCAGGGAGCTTCAGAGTCACCCGGGGATTTGTTAAAAAGCAGAAGGATGGGTCCCACCTGCAGAGTTTCTGATCTGAAGATGCAGAAGGATAATTTGCATTTCTAACGAGTTCCCAAGGGATGCCGATACTGCTGATCCCAAGAACACACTTGAAGAACCCTGGGTGATAGAAGTATCATTTTGGAACAGGAGGACATGAAACTGTTTGCAATAATATTTTGGTATTGCAACTACATTTAAATTTTTTCTTAAATCAATTTTACAGCATTTCTATGCTAATTTTAAATTGACATTTATGCTTAATTAAAGGTTTAAGTGAAAGGAAATTTGAAATTTACTAGTTAATTTTTAAACTTCCTGTTTTAAGTGGACATCTTTCTTTTCTCTTTCCTTTTTTCCCTCTTTCCTCCCTCTATCTCTTCCTTCTTTTTTTCTTTTTTCTCTCTTCCTTCCCCTCCATAAAAATATTTGTCAGGCATTTATTATGTACCCAACATTAGGTCAGACCCTACAGAGTCAAAAAATGAAGAGAGAAGAACCCAGTAATTAAGCACTTTAAGTCTGATAGCAGAAAAGACAAGCAGTTAAAGTACTGTTTGCTAATTGTTGCAGTAGAAGCACGCACGCGCTATTAGCAGGACAAGGGCTTTGATGAAGATATTTCCCCCAAACAGTACTGGGAACACAATTTTTGTCACTAGCATCAGAATAATTCAAAATTCAGGTCAAAATGGAGGAACAGAGTTGTATCTTCACAGGATACATGACCACCTGAAAATGTACAGACTAGAAAACTAACCGTTAAGTTAAAAGAAACACCAATACTGTGTATAATCTACAGCTCAACACCATCCGTCAGCCTCATCCTGAGATGAAATTTAGGAATCGGGTAGGGGCCAAGGGTTAGGTACAGTCCAGGGGTAAAGATCAGAAAATCTATTGCACGTATTATCTGGTAATAAAAGACAGTGACTTTGCATTTTGACACTCTTTCAAAATGTTCTGGTTTGATTTTCAAAATACAGTCTAATGAAAATCAGAAGGTTATAGAAAGCAACTTTCCAGTTTGACTTTATTGAGATTATGACAAAATTAGATATTTTCCTGGTGACTGTAGGAATATTGCTGATCTCTGTATTTGTGTCATTTTTCATAGAAATTTTGAACAATTGACTATTTGAAAATGCTTATGCTTTGCTAGTTAATCCCACTGCAAAATCTATTTCTATGGTTCTAGTGATTATCTTCATTCTCTCCTGCAGTGTATAAACTGGAGAGAACGACAGAGTCTCCTTGTGAAAGTAGAGAAACAACGCAAGATTTTTGACTCTTAAACTGATGGTATATTAAAAATTTTACTTTCTCTTCTGACTGCCCCTTAATCTATTTTCTCATGGCTCAGTAAAATGTATTACTTTATTTCTTTGCAAGCATATCTCTGATCACATGATTACTACATTGTCTACTTTTAGTAAGAAAGTTCTTAAATCTCAATCCTAGACATGTTTTCAATGCCAAACTTCTTTGTCACATAAAAATTCTATAGAATTCTGTAGAAATTCTATGGAAAGCAAAGGACATGGATAGCACAGCCCGATATGGAAACTGTTGTATAGAAACATTAGGGTTGAGGATTACCGAAGCCTGAAGCAGGGCTTCCTCTTGGATTCCAGGGCTCTGTACATCGGATCTTTCCATTCCTAAGATGCCAGCACACACCTAATTACATCAACAGATGGTGTTGCCCATAGCAAAGCTTTCTGAGGAGACCACCCCAACTCCTGTTTCCATGGTTAGGACAGCAACATTAAAAGATAAAAGATTGTTACTCTGCAAAAATTTCTTTTTTATTTGACTTCGATGGGCGATGTTTTCTCTGGTGATGAATTCACAATATCAGGGCTCTGGCAGGCCTTTATCGCAGTCTTCTGCACATGTAGATTTCCACTAGATCCGTGCTGTTGACTCGCAAGTGTTTCAGATGGCGTCCTCTCTGCTGCACCAATCTAACTGCCTACCGTCCAATGAAATTAGCTCAGACCCATCACTTAATTAGGCCTACTGTATGCCAAGTATATTTCATCTTGATTGTCAATGTAAGATCTAAAACTGACTTTATCAGAGTCCTGCTTCTCAAAAAAACAAAACAGAATAAATGGACTTTTCTCAGTTTCACCACCAATATCTCTTTTATCAAGTTCAAAACTTAGAATCATCTCTGCCCTTGAGTTTTCTCCTCGTCCTTCGTTAATCCCTTTTTCTTGTGAGGAAGCAACTGATGTTTCTAAGTGTTCATTTTTTATCCTGTATCTTCACACTATTTCAGGTATTCATCCTTCCCTGTGCACCTTGCTATATGGCTGCTTCCTTCCTCTTTCTGATTCTACGCCCTGTCCCAAACTTTGTCAATCCATTTTTCACACTGCTTCCAGATTAATCTCTTGTTAAAAAAAACCCAACCTAGATCATATTCAAAATCCTGTTTAACCTCCTTGGTATGTATCCAAAGGAGTTGAAAACTTATGTCGACACAAAACCCTACACACAGATGTTTATAGCAGCTGTATTCACTATGGCCAAAACTTGGAAGCAACCAAGATGTCCTTCAGGAGGTGGATGGATAAATGAACTGTGGTCCATCCAGACAATGGAATATTACTCAGTGCTGAAAGAAATGAGCTATCAAGCCATGAGAAGACATGGAGGAAACTTAAGTGCATATTACAAAGTAAAAAAAGCCAATCTTAAAAGACTACACACTGTATGATGCCAACTGTATGACATTCTGGAAAAGGCAAACTAGGAAGACAGGAAAAAGATCAGTGGTTACCAGGAATTGGGGCCTGAGGGGATGGGGGATGAGTAGGCAGAGCCCAGAGGATTTTTAGGGCAGTGAAAATACTCTGTATCATACTCTAATGGTGAATACACATCATTATATGTTTGTCCAAACCCACAGAATGTGCAACACTAAGAGTGAACCCTAATGTACACCGTGCACTTTGGGTGATTACGACGTGTCAGTGTAGGTTCATCAGTTGTAACAGATGTCCCACTTTGGTGGGGGATGTTGATAACGGGGAAGTCTGTGCATGTGGGGGAGCAGGGGGTAAGTGGGAAATTTATGCACCTTCCTCTCAATCTTGCTGTGAACCTAAAACTGCTCTAAAATAAGTATTTTAAAAAATAAACCCCAGGGCCCAGCCTGGTGGCGCAGCAGTTAAGTTTGTGCATTCTGTTTTGGTGGTCCGAGGTTCACCAGTTTGGATCCTGGGTGTAGTCTTAGGCACCACTTGTCAAGCCATGCTGTGGCAGGTGTCCCACATATAAAGTAGAGGAAGATAGGCACGGATGTTAGCTCAGGGCCAGTCTTCCTCAGCAAAAAAGAGGAGCATTGGCAGCAGATGTTAGCTCAGAGCTAATCTTCCTCAAAAAATTAAATTAAATTTAAAAATTAAAAAAATAAACACCAATCATTAAATGTTAAAAAAAAATCCTATTCAGACATTTTCAGTGGTTCTTTAATTTCTCAGAGGTGAAGGATAAAGCCTCAGAACCTAGTGTTCTCTGTGGTATTCTCAGGCCTCTACCATCTGCCCTGACCTCACCTTAGTTACTGCTGCTCTTGGCTGTCCCCTTGCTGTCACCAGTAACTGTCACGCTCTTTCCCATCTATGTGCTGCTTCATTTATTGAGGACTTTCTCTGTGCCAGGTCTATGCAATACCTGTACTCCTTCATTTTACCTTCAAATCTGCCATATGAAGTGAGCACTGTTCCCACAATTTCAAGAATGAGAATTACAAGGGTTAAGTCACTTGCCAAAGTCACATATTTTAGGAAACAGTGGAGTCAGGATTCAAGCTCAGATCTTTTGATTTTAGAGATGTGTTCTTAAAAATTGCGTTCAGCTTCATTATTCTATGAATAAGGCAGTCTTGAGGGTTCTCAGAGGTAAACATTTTCAGAGTAAACTCATTAAAAAAATGTATTGAATAAATTTAAAAAATTTTAAATTCCAGGTAAGAGCCAAAGGGAAGCACACAGGAAATTAACACGACGATGTGGAGAAAATCAGATGAAATGTGGTGGAGAGAGGGGTCTGGGGTGGAAGCTTCTGGCCAGAAGGAAGATTTGAGTCTAGCCCAGGAGGAAGGGCTGGCCTTACAGGACGTTCCGGGCACTGGGAAGGGGATGGTGACCAATGGACAGTTTTGTTTGGTGAGTCCTAGGACATGGAGCAGGCCTGTCTGGCCAGAGTAAGATCCCGGAAAGGTGAAGTGGGAGATGAGTCAGCAAAGAGGGGCCAGTGTAGAGGCCTTGAATACTTAGGAAAGGAGTTTGAACTGTGTTTCACACTCAACCGAAATCACACTATTTTTTGAGAAAGAGGGGACTATTCCCTTCTCACAACCATCATCAGATGTTAGAGTAAGAAGAGACCCAATGTTTGCAGGTGATGCTTTGAGATCATTGACTTCCACCTGTGTGCTGCCTCCCGACTCAGGAAGCATTTCCTTCTCCATTTGAGCTTAAGCAAAGCCCATACACGTGTTAAGAACTAAGTCCTAACAAATGCTTACAACAAACATAATCTCTTTATTTTCTGAAAGTTCTGGCTTTATTCTAGTTGGTAATTTGTCGTGTGTATTTCCATCAACAGTTTGTTAGTTCCTGAGAAGCACGACCTTGCTGAAATTGTGCATCTTTTTATGGGCCTAACAAGTATTTCCTTTAAAACAAGCAAACCAACAATAACACTATGAGTGCCACGTGCATGATCTTACAACTGATGTCACAGTGCTTAACAAACACCACATTTATTCAAAGAGTACATACATGAAGATTGATTCTCTTTATCGTTAACGTGTGGACGTATTAGACAAAGTAAGCCGCCTGTCATCAAAATTCTCGAGTTAGTTACATTAATGAGAGCGGAATAATGCCATTGTCGTTGTCACACAGATCTTTCTCAAAGTCAAGTTATGATACCAAGGATAAGAATGTTAAAATGTGGAGTGAAGTCAATGCTGGATCTAGAGACAGGAGACCCCGTGTGGGTACCAAACTCTGGGCCAAGCCCTTGAGCTGCCAGGGGAGCGCTTTCTTCAGAGGGCATGAGGTCGTGCACCAGCGGCCGGGCACGGTGAGGCCACTACAGCTGGATCCTCTTTCCTCTGCTCAGCGAGAAGAAACAACCCCGGCGTTACATTTCTGAGAACTCCGCGTGGGGCCGCGGGTAGAGCGAACCCGTGGGAGGGATCGACGACGCGCCCTCGCTTGCCCTCCAGGCTTGGCGCGGGCACACCTGTACAGCCGGCGCCCCTCCACCTGGCGCCTCACCTGGGCACCTTTCCAGCCCCGCAGCCCGCCTCCACCTGCGTGGCCACAGGAGCCGAGCGCCCGCTCCGCCCCACCCGGCGGAGGGAGGAGGAGGGCACGGAGGCGGGGGGAGGGGAGAGGGACGGGGAGGGGGAGGGGATGAAGGGGACGGGGAGGGGCAAGGGACGGGGGAGGGGGGAGGAGAGAGGGGACGAAGGGGAGGGCAAAAGGGGGAGGGGGGAGAGGGGGGTGGAGAGGGGGCGGGGCGGGGCGGGGCGGGGCGGGGGGAGCGAGGGGAGGGCCTCAGGTGAGGCGGCGGCCGGGCACTTCCGCCCAGGTGACGAGGCGGACGCCGCCCCGGGAGCAGGTACGGCGGCAACGAGCCGGGCGCCGGGGAGGGGAGGGGAGGGGAGGGGAGGGGAGGGCAGGGGGCTCGGGGGCGCTGGCGCCGGCTGGACCTCGGGGCCCGGCTCGGCCCACATCCGCCCGCGAGTCCGCACAGGTCGGGCCTGGCCGCCCGGAGCCGGGGACGGGAGGCGCTGGCCGCCTCGGGCCGGCGGTCCCGGGGGTCGCAGGGGTCACGGCGGGCACGGGGGTCTCGATGGTCTCGGCGGGCCCGGTGGGCACGGGGGTCACGACGGGCACGGCAGCACGTTGGTCTCGGGTCGTCCGGCCCGGCCGGAGCCTCGGGGTGGGCCCCGCGCAGGGCTCCCCGGCTCGGCGCCCCCAGGTTCCCCGCCGCGCCCACCTGCAGGCCGCGTGGCGCCTGGCCGGGCTCGCTGCCCGCGCGCGGGGTCGGCCTCGCCCGGTGCCCCGAGGGTGGCCCCGAGGGTGGCCCCGGGTCGCGCGACAGGCCGGGGCCTCCCGGTGAGGGGAGGGGCCGCCCCGAGAGCAGAAGCAGCAACCTCAGTCCAGCCGGACGGAGACGCCCCTCCCGGGCTGTCCAGGCTGCTCCTGCGGCCGCTCGCTGGCACCCACCTTTGTTGGAGGACCGCTGGGGAGGAGGGGGCTGACGCTCACATTGGTTCGTTCCGCAGCCTCAGAAAAGTAGGGTGAGATCCTGACTTTTAGCTAAAATGAGCTTGATGTTTCTAGGCCCCTAACGGCCTTTATAAGGGCCGTTAAAAATTTAAAATAATTAGAAAGTTAATAAATGTCAGAGCTGGAAGGAACTTTATGGAGAAAATTTATAAACTAAGTTCTGAAGAGATTTGCCCTTGCTAATTGAGATCCTGTTAGTGACCATGTCAAATAAGCGTGGCATCAGAATAGTTTTGTTTCAAGTTGGAAAGAAATTGTATGAAGCCCTCATCTGTGTTTAGAGATGCCTTGGTAAGTTCTTGTATTTATTAATATTTTATAACTATAAAGCTAACATATATTCGTTGTAGAAAAACTGGAGAGAATTTTCAGGAAAGGAACTAAAAGCACGCACAGACCCACGTACTGTTGAAAATAACCACAAATAAAATTGGGGTATGATGTCTTTCAGTCAGTGTTCTTAACAAGGAAAATCGGTATACTGCCCCATAGTGGACTCACCTTTAGAACTCTGTGATTCTGAGACAGTGGCTCAGCGTTAGTAATCCTTGTAATTGCATTTTTACTTAAACGCATTAATAATTATCCTTAAGCTAAACAATCAAGCAGTGTGGGTTTACTTGCTTTGTTAAAGTTTACCCAAAAAAACATCAGGTTGGGGAAGCCAAAATGGAGTTTCGTTTGTTTGCTACTTAAGACTTCACTCACCTTGGGAGAAGAGCAAATTTTTTGAGAAACAGGACTATTCCACCTTAGTATTTGAGAGTGCTTGACCGTTACTATGTTTTTTTTGTGCTCAGATGTGTAGATTTGGAAACCCTTATTGAAGCCCTCATTGTAGGTTGTGGTGCAATTGGGGAGAAATTTAGAGCCTGTCCATACCCCTCCTCTAGTCATCGTTTGGGGCCCTGCTGAGATGTCAAGCCCACTTAATTTTGTGTCTGCACAAGTGTGCAGTCTGGAGTTTGGAGATGTGGAACTGGGTCCACTCACCGTATAAGTCCATCTTGGCGAGTCACTTGACTCTGGCCCGCTGTTTTCCCATTTGTAAACGATCCACCTCCCTGAGCTTTGGGGAAGTTACGAAATGATGTTTAAGAATGTGTCTTGTAAACTGTAACCCATCATTCTCCCACTTTTTGCTCCTCTGTGATGTTTAACAATGATAAAATTATGGAGTTGTGCTATTTTTATTGGGTAGAACTCAAGTTTGTGAGTGTTCTCACTCTGATAGTTACTTGGATGAAAGGCTTAGAGACCGAATTAGCTAATGAACAAAGTCTTTGTTAAAACAATGTGCAGGGATCTTTCTGAAAAGTCATAGGTTAAAACTGCACTGTCAGCGTGGCCAGCCACTGGCACCTGTCACTTCTTGGCACTTGAAATAGGGCTAGATGGAATTGAGATGTGCTGTGAGTGTAGGATACACGTCAGATTTTGAGGATTTACTGTAAAAACAAAGTCTAAAAAACCTCGTTAGGGGCCGGCCCCGTGGCTGAATGGTTAAGTTCGTGTGCTCCACTGCGGCGGCCCAGGGTTCGGATCCTGGGCGCGGACATGGCACCGCTTGTCAGGCCACGTTGAGGCGGCGTCCCACATGCCACAACTAGAAGGACCTGCAACTAAGATGTACAACTATGTACCGGGGGGATTTGGGGACAAAAAGCAGAAAAAAAAAACAACACAGATTGGCCATAGTTGTTAGCTCAGGTGCCAATCTTTAAAAAAAAAAAAAATTAAAAACACCCTCATTAATTTTTTGTATTTTTTTACATATTGAAATGATAATTTGTATATATTGGGTTAAGTAAAATACATTAAAAGTAATTTTACTTTTTTTTTTAACCTTTTTCATGTGGCTACTAAAAAAATTAAAAGCTTACTTATGTGGCTCACATTATATTTCTGTTGAACACAAGTGGGTTAGGATTCAGTATGGGTATGTTTATCCTTAAGAGGGTTCAGTTTACTGGAGCACTTTCATTCCCATTTATGACCTGATTCTTTTAACTCCCAAGTTACAGTCCTCCCCACATCCCTCTCCTTTGTATTCATTGCATTGCTGAAAGTTTTTTTTTTGCAGTCTTCTGAGAAATCGCTATTATTGATTACACAGCAAATCTCAGCTAAAATAATTTAATTGTTCACTTTTTTGAAACCCCGAAAATATCTTCAATAATTTTGATTGAAAAGAGATAATAATAATAGTTGCTACCATTTATTGAATGTGCACCTTGTGTCAGGCCGAATGCTTTATCTTATGTAGTCCTTTCAGCTGTAAAGATTTAGTAATTTTTATTAACTCTATTTTACAAATGAGGAAGCTGAGGTGTAGGGAGATTTAAAGAAGGGGCCACAAGAACGCAGAGCTGGTCCTGGGACTAGAACCCAGCCAGGTCTCTGATTGAAAGCTCATAGGCTGTTGATTGTCCCATGTTTCAAGAATTGGTTATTGAATCCCCTGGAAAAAGCCAATTATTGAAGTAGATGTTTAGTTCCAATCCTGTTTTTGTGTTAGTGACTAATAGGAAACAACCACATGCTGTCAGCAGGAGACTGGTGAGTCAGTCGAGGATTCCAACAGTGGAATCCTGTTGAGGTTGCAGTGACGGAAGATGAGCTGTGTGTGTCCTCCTGCCGAAATCTTAAACATGTAAAGTTGAGCTAAAACGTATTGCTGGAGGGTAAATATACAGTATGATTACCGTTTATATAAAGACCTGACAAAGAATAATATTGTGAACGAAGATAGTGTGTGTTTTAAGAGATTAGGATTGGAATTCTGTCTGCATTGATTGCATGCGTTGTGAAGCTGTCTTGTGGTTAGAAGAGGTTGGTAAATCTCTGTGAGATAAGCATCCTCCAGTGTGGGTCTTTCTCTTAAAGGAAACTAAACCAAAGACCTGCCCTTTGCTTTGGCGCTCTGCACACCTCGCCTGGCTGGTGGAAAGCTCTGGGGGCCCAGGTTGCAGCCCTGGGGCAGACCAGTTTCCTTAGTTCAGCTCCTAATTGATTGGCGTGGCTTTGGTAATAGGGCCAGGGTAGGGCTGCCTTGAGAAACCCCGTTCTCCTTGGGGTTATTTTCTGAAGCTTCTTCTAATGAAGCTCCAGGACAGAGTGTGGTAAGAGGGGGGGATGCACTAAGTGGATGTTGAGGGTCAGGTTGACAAACATTCCCTCTCCACTGAAAATCAGAAATATCAGACTCTCCTTTTTAAAGTCAAGTCGTTAACACTTGACCGTCTCTCACCCCAAAGTGACATTAACTCCCTTGAATGACATCTATATTGTCTTCCCTGTTATTACCTCTTTCAAAGCCCTTTCCCCCTTGTGTTTTGAAATTGTGGGAAGTTTTCTGCATTTGCAAAATGGAGACGATAATACATTGTTAAGAAGATAAGTGGGATGTTTATACAGAAAGACTTTGCGTTATACATGGTAGGCACCAAAAACCAGTTACTTGACTTGGTGACAGAGAACATGGCTTTTGGGAAAAGACCAGGAGGAGGAAGGGGGTGAGCATTGGTGGGGAGAGTGTTCAAAGCCTGGTTTGGCCTATTTCACAGTTTGCTAGGATTGTTTTGAATATCCCAAGCCTGCCAAAAACAGCTCGACTGTATTTCTGGAGAGACATTCAGGTGCACAGTCTGCAGCGTGGGGAGAACTGAACAGAGAATTTGAGGTGGGAACTGCCCGTAGTGAAGAGTGTGAATGCCTGGGTCTTTTCAGTGAGGGACTGGCTGTGCCATCAGAGATCCTATAAGTGTGAAAATTGTCCAGATTTGGTTTTTTGTCCATCATTGGAGAAAACTGCCTCCAACAGGAGTACAAAAGCATGCCATTAAACAATTTAACTTTGTTCAGACACAGTGGCCAAGTTACAGGCAGAATATTCATGGGCATTGACTGACTTTGAATAGTTCAATGAGAATATTAGTATTTAGCCAGCTGAATTATTCTGAACTGACTCAATTTTCAGTTCTGATTCTGAGTTTACCACGGTATCTTTCAGCTTCCATTTTAACATGTCTGGTATGTCCGGCATTTATTGGACTTAAATATGGTCTATGCCTTAGGTATATGGCCCCAAAATATCAGGATTGTTCTGGAATTTATGTATCTGTTTCCCAGATTCCATGGATCTTGTATTTTGGCAGTAGCCAAAAATAGAGTATTTTTTACATCTGAGGGGTTTGGAAAAGGCTTGTCATTTGTTGGGGGGGGGGGGGGACACGAGGCTAGGTCACCTGTCTTGAATCTGCATTAGCACGGCAGCAGGTGTGTTTATTTGCAGTCTGAGTGAAGAGCTGTTGTTCCTGTTTGTTTTCCATTTAATCAGTCCTTCATAAATGCTGAACTTTGAGGTCAAAGGCATGGTAATTAGACACAACCTGAGCTTTGCACTCCACAGGAAGTAATGGAAACCGAAAGTTGTTCCTGGACTTCAATGTGACTTCGTTAATAGTTAATAGCTCTCACGTGGTTCAGATTCCCTGGTTCCCTCGAGCTCTGGGGAATCCCATGGAGGAGTTCCGTGGGTCTGATTGTGATCTGCCCAGTTCACACCTGCAGTCCGAGACAGATTGCCACTGACCTTTTTCTCCCAAATTTTCAAGATAAGTGTAAGTCTCCTTATCTTGCATAAGTGTCAGCTGCATACGTGTAAGATATCTTAAGTTCAAGATAGGAGTATCAGATGTCTTGGGGAGTTACATTCTTGTGTGCTCCTGGGAGTCTGAAAAGTTCATTTCTTAGGGTCCTTAATTCACCTATATTCTTGAACTGAGGTCGATAAATCTTTTGAATAAGTTTCTTCCAGCGAGAAATTTAAATTTCTGTCTCTGCAGCAGCTTTTTTTCAAATATTCCATTAATTGGTGATGGCTAAGGGCATGGATATTTTAACCACAATATTATAATAATTTCCTTCAGTCAAATCCTACGGTGAACCAGATGTGAAAAATTCGTGTCACAGGCCCTCCTGATCCGTGCTGGGGTGGAAGCTGCTGAGCACAACGGGCTCCGGTCCTCGGGGCTGTGTGGCGACAAGGACAGCGGCACACTGGCTGTGTGATGTTAGGCTGGGACTGATTGCAGGTGGCCCAGTGACCCAGCTTTACCATGTTTACGCAAACTTGAAATGCCCTGCTCTAAGCCCTGGTAGTTTCTTAGCCTAGCCGGTAGGTCAGAGTCGTTTGCCTGAAGACTCCTCCCACCGTAAAGCGAGTGAGACAGGTTCACTACCACCCGCGGGGTGCCGGCTGGGTGTTCCGCTGTGGACTTGTGCATTTCTTCCTCTGTCCTCCTGTACTCTCAGGGCGTCAGGCCCTTCCCTGGATGTCACTACACACCGTGGAACCGTAGTAAATTTCCAGGCCTGCTTTTGGACATAGTCTAGCCTTTATTAAACCCGGGGGGAACTTGGTGAGAATGCAGGTTCTCTGGGCTCACTTGAGACCTACAGAATCAGAAAGTCCGGGCTGGCCCAGCCATTCATGCTGGCACAAGCCCTTCGTGGTGATCCTGGTGCGTGCTAAAACAGGAGAACCGCTGACCTAGGGCAGCCCTGTCTGTCCCGATGCAGACCCTTCTGCGAGTGAAATGGAGCTCTGTCAGCTGTGATTCTGGGCAGTCGGACTCTCTAGGCCAGTGAGGACGCACGGTCACTCTTCTTCACAGCCTTCTCGCCTCCTGGGAGAGATTCTGCTGTGCTGCCCCGGCAGAGGCGGGGTTGGTCACCTCCCTTCACAGTTCTGGCCTGGGGGACACACTCCGCCAGTGCTGCACTGCCATATGGACAGTCACCCTGTGTGTTGTCCTCATCTTGCTCTCTCCTGAGGCCATCTGAGCCATTCTCTTTCTGTCCCTTCTATTCTTTGAGTTATAAGATTAATATACGCTTTTTGAATAAAGTTCAAACTAAAATCTGTATGGTAAAAGTCTAATTTGTTATCGCCCCGTCCTCACTTCTCCTTTCTAGAAGTAATCACTATTACTGAATTACTATCATCTTCCTAAATCTAGAAACCTACACACACACAAATGTGTATATTTTTTTCTTAACAAAAGGAGAAAATAATGCACACGTCCTGAAACTTGCTGTTTTCCCTAACCAATATTGTACATTAGGTCACGTCCCCGGGGCAATTGTCAGAGCGACTCGTGTGAGTGACCGTCTTAGCCGGCCCAGCCCTTGCTCATGACCCAGGGCTTCCAGGCAGGCGTGGGTACAGGCCAGGCGCAGACAGTCCTTGCTGGAGGAGTCCCCAGCCGCTGGGCACAGCTTCCAAAGAACATCACTTTCTTCCATATCAGGACATTATCAACACGCTTAAAATACATCGTTACATATAGACTGACATTGTCATTTATAAATGTGTTTCTGGCAGACTTTTACTGCAATTTTTAATTTGTTTGCAGGAGTAAAATTAAACCTTGGGACACATCTTTTTAAATGTTTTGGGTTGCCAGACAAGTTCTGAACAATATGTACAGAAACTTTTTCCTCAAAAGAAGCCTTTTCTGTTTGGGGGATCCCTAGTTTTATCGTCTACTAGTTACACAAATAGAGAATGTCAGTGTGATTACCTCCCATCCTCCATCCAGCCATGCCCCTGACTCCGTACTTTCTCAGATTATTTACAAAAAGCAGTTAAGACAGATGAGATCTTTCCTGACATTTTAAAATGAGGGACTCTGTTATCTGTTAAAAACCTTTGGCGTCCTTTGCAAGGGGGTCGTATCAAGCTGGAGTCCTCGCTGCTCCCTGAGCCACAGGCTTGCTGGCGGCCTTCTCCCTCCCACTCCCGCTTCAGTCCGTTGAGCCCTGCTTCAGTACATTCATGACTGATCGCTCCTGATACTTTAACTTCTCCAGGAGTTTTGTTATTAAAAACAAGCATTAAGTATCCTCGTACACACATCTGTGTGCCCTTCACAGGTGCTTCTTTAGGACACACAGAAGCAGATATTCTGGGTAAAAGAGAAGGTAGATTGATAGATGTTGCTAAGTTGCTGTTCTAAAAGATTGTGCCAATTTATATTCCCACCTGTTTTTCCATGACATCTAGAGTACAGGCCATTACTAATTTTTAAAAAATGCCAATCTCACACTAAAAAATAGCCTCTCATAGTTTCAGCTGCTTTCTTTGATTTAGAGAGGTGGATATATCAATGACCGCAGAACTTCGCTTGTCAGTCCTTTTGGCCGAATGCTGCTGTCCAAGAGGACAGCTCGCTGTGCGTGCCCGTCGGTCCCTCAGTTACTGTCAGTGCGCGTCGTGAGGCCTGCACCAGCGCCATGCGGAGTGCTTCTGCGATGCTCCATCCAGCAGTTCTGTTGCTAGTTCTTGTTGGGTCTAGTGACCACTGGGTAGAATACGTGGACCTCAACGCCAGTGGCATCCCTCACTGGTTTTTAATACGCTTTCTTACTTAATGACCTTGACTTAGAAGATAACGATCTCGTTCAGCAGCTGTATCCAGGGTCCACGTAAGAAAATTTGGGCTGTATGATACTGATATTTCTGTGGTTCAGCACAGCAGTATACTGCTAACAAAAACGACCACCGTGAAAGTGACATTTAGGTCATAGCAAAGGGTCTGCAAGCTTTTTGAGTTTCGATTACATTACGTTTTGGGCTAGTTGAAGCAAATCCCTGGAATTAGAAGCATTATCCCTGGGAAATGCCGTTTTGGGTGGTTAACTTTGGAGATTCTCTCAGATGACTAGGAAGAGTCTGGGATCCTTTTTGGCAGCTTGCGGATTTTTTTTTCCTAATGTCTCTAAAATCTTCTTGATCCCTTAATTTGGGTGTTCTTTCCCAGCCCGGGATCCTTTCTAAATCAACTTTATTAAAGTATAGTTTACACACAATAAAATGTACCGATTTAAAATATATAGCCCAGTGAATTTTGTCAAACATATACAGCTGTGTGAACAGTACCCCATTCAAAACATAGGACATTTCCATCCCCCCAGAAGGCTCCCTCACATCCCGTCCCGGTCAGCTCCTGCCCACCCTGCTCTGGTGGACTAACCTGTGACGAGACCGAAGCTCATATGTGTGGGGTCCTACCGTTTGTATCCTTTTAGTCTGGTTTCTTTCCTCAGTATATTATTTTTGAGATTAATCCATGTGTGTCTATCAGTAAATTTTGCCCTTTTAATTTCTGAGTATTCTGTTATGTTTCATACCGTAATTTGTTTATCTGTTCATCTGTTATTAGACATTTTGGTTTTTCTCTTTTTGGGCTTTTATAAATAAAGATGCTGTGAAGATTTACAGATAGGTCTTTCGTGGGCGTATGTTTTCATTTCTCTCGGGTAAGTGTTAGGACTGGAAGTGCTGGGTCAAGTAGTAAGTTGTATTTTTAACTTAAGAAGAAACTGCCAAACAGCTTTCCAGAGTGTTTGTGCCGTTTTACGTTCCTGCTAGCAACGTGCGAGAGCTCTAGTTGCTGCACATCCGTGTCAACACTGAGTATCGTCTGCTGCTTTGCTGTATAGTTTTAGCCGTCCTCATGGGTGTGCGTGGCACCTCGTGGTTTTAATTTGAATTTCCTGAGTGAAGTCTTCTGATGAAGAATGTTCTTGAGGTTTTCTTTAATTTTGGTACATTTAATTTTTCTTTAATCATTCTATAGTCGTGTATACACTAATGGAAAGTCACCTGTTGTATTTTAAATTTTTCCTCTAGGTTTCTTTAAAAGTGCTTGAAGACAGTAATTCAAAATGCCTGAAAATCCTGCTGCAGGTAGTCTGCATATATGCTTCTATCACTACATGAGTTAACAACTCAAAAACAATATGAGATGGGGTTTAACTTGTGCTCTGATTGTCCTTCTCCAAACAAGACAAACTGCAGGTCCTGCAGGTTCTCGATCGCCTGAAAATGAAGTTGCAGGAGAAGGGCGACGCGTCGCAGAACGAGAAGCTGTCTGTGTTTTATGAGACGCTGAAGAGTCCTCTCTTCAACCAGATCCTCACGCTTCAGCAGTCCATCAAGCAGCTGAAGGGGCAGGTCAGTTACCCATCAGGGTCTACCGTTGATTTGTTCAAGCCAGCAAAGAAAGATGGGAGGAGACAGAGACAGACAAACTGTCTCTAAATACTCTGAATTCGTCAACGAGGCTGTCTTGGCCCTTGTGACCTGTGGGTGGCCTTGACATGGACAGTTTAAAAATGTTGATAATAAATTTTGTGTTTGGCTTTGGGATATGGTTTTTGTACTTAAGTTATTTAAATGTGTAAAGGTCAGATGCTTTGAGAATTCTCAACGTTTTCTTCAAAATTATAAAATAGTGTTTAGCTTAAATATATCTCCTTCGTGAAGTCTTTTTTTCTAGCAAGCGCTGGACACGCCCTTGTAGCACATTGCTTATTCCTCTCAATAGTTATCAGATAGCTATCAAATGTCGTGAGTGTTATGATTAGAAAGCCATTGGAAACGGTGTACCTGGTGGTATCGCTGTGTCCTCCACCACATAGAACATGTGCCTGGACTCCTGCAGGACTAAATGGTGGCTGTTGAACTACGGGACATGTGGCACCACTGCTTAGAGTGAGGTAGATTAGTCGTCTTAACTGTCCGGTTGGTTGCTGTGTTCTGGGGTCAGGGATGGCAGATTGATTTTAAATCATCTGATCTAGAAGCTGAGCTTGAATATTAGCTATCCTGTAGATAAATTTGGGGAGAATTTTAAATGTAATTGGAGATAACGTAGCAGAGTTGTTAAGTGAAAATTAAGAAAATTTGGGAAAAAATGTTTTACTGATAAAATGCCTGCCATAAATATTTAGTGAGTGATTTTTTTTATAACTAATTAAGGATTAAACTCTGCACATATGTCTGTTCCTAGATCAGAATTTATGCCATAATTTTATCACTCCCCATGTCGAAGGTTAGTTTTCTGTGGTGCCTGGTCATGGAATGAGTGCCACATTGCAACAGTGAATGCTACTGGAGGCAATGGAAATTGGAGAAGATCACCCCAAATCTGTCACTCTTACTGGACTAAGAGTGGACTTAACCCACCACTCCATTATAATGACAGTCTTTTGTGTTTATATAGTTTGCAGTTATGTGCATAATTGTATTTTGTCCACTCACTATAAACCCCTGTGATTTTTTCCTGTGGCTGTTTGTGTAGAGTTTCTGTGGTGGTGATTTTTTCTCTGAGGTCCTATTGACATTCGTTCTTGATGTTACCTTTATTCCACTGTGTTGGCACTTGTATCAGCCAATGATATTTTAAAAATTAACCTCTGTTTTCCTGTTCCCCGTAATTACAGGAGTCTCCCTTTGTTACTAATATTTAAGTAGCTCTGCGAACCATTTGCTGCTCATCTTGGGCAAGTTGCTTAACCCCTGTGAGCCTCAGTTTTCATGTTCACAGTTGAAACACTAGAATAGGGCCATCGGAAGGATTAAATGGATAGTATGTAAGAGTTTGGGTTTAGTACCTTGCTCGTAGCACGCATCAGTACACAGTGCCGTTATTGTTATTTTTCTTAACACTACCTGCACATCCTCTGTGGCGCCTACGTTGAAGTTTACAGATCAGTGTAAAAGGGCTCAGCATCTTACACGCGTGTTAAATGACTGGACAGACGGGGAGAGTGATGAGCTGTCATGCCATTAACTTGAGGTGATAGTAGCAGGCAGGAAACGAGAACACATTTAGCCATTAAGCATTTTGTGTAACACTAACTAAAAAATGATAGCCTTGTAAACACCCAGATTCATGTACATCTCATTTCTTTCGCATGTATATGTTTAACATGCAAATTATGTGTGATGGGCAAAACGTATTTTGCTAAGTAGAAATAATTTCTTTTCTATGGGTTCTGTTGATGATTCTCTTTTGTTTTTCTCTCCAACAGCTCAGCCATACACCCTCAGATTGTTCCACAAACTTTGATTTTTCTAGGAAAGGTTTGTTAGTGCTCACAGATGGTGCCATTACAAACAGGAATGCCCACAGGCCCTCTAGTAACTTGACTGTATCTGGGTTATTTCCTTGGACTCCTAAGTCGGGAAATGAAGACTTTCACTCAGTTATTCAACAGATGGCTCAGGTAAGGTTCTATCTTGTTGTGAGAATATTTAGCTTTATATTGCCTGTTACAGGTTAGAAGAAGAACCTACACTCACCCTTTTTGCCTTAAAATGTGTTACTCTGTGTTTTGTTTGCTTGTGTTTTTATATTATTAGGAGGAATTGGTACTATTTTCTGACCTGTGTTTTGGAAATTTATTGGGTTAAAATTACATAAGGAGGGGGCTGGCCCCGTGGCCGAGTGGTTAAGTTAGCGTGCTCTGCTTCGGCGGCCCAGGGTTTCGCCAGTTCAGATCCTGGGCACGGACATGGCACCGTTCATCAGGCCATGTAGAGGTGGCGTCCTATATGCCACAACTAGAAGGACCCACAACTAAAATATACAACTATATACTGGGGAGATTTGGGGAGAAAAAGCAGGAAAAAAAAAGAAGATTGGCAACAGTTGTTAGCTCAGGTGCCAATCTTTAAAAAAGAAAAAATTACATGAGGAAATATCTGTGTGCATGGTGAGGAGAGCAGATAGACCATGACTCCAATTTGACATGTCTCTGCTCTTGTAGGAAAGAGACTCTTACAGTTTTGACCATAGGAGGAAAATTAATGTGTCTGCCAGGAGTGATGAAACTCCTCTGAAACTGTTTTTAATTTTATATCAGAACAGAATTAATGGGAGTTAGAACTAATGTAATTTGGAAAATCTGGGGAAACATTCAGAAGAGTCGTCATCCAGTTTTATCCCTGATGCCTGTTACAAGTTCAAGGACAGACATTGAGCTTTGGATGTGTTGGTTCTGTGTTTATTCACCTCTCTTTCTAAGTGTCTTAAAAAAATGAATCTTGAATTTAAAAGTTAAAAAGACCTTCAGGTGTGGTAGTTAAATAATGTTCTATACCTAATTGGTTTTTGACTTTATGGCTCTCTCCCCTTAATTTGACTAATTATTATTATTTTTATTTTTTAACTTTATTGAGGTCATAATATTTATAACATTGTGAAATTTCAGTTTTACATAATTGTCAGTCACCATATAAATATGCCCCTTTACCCTTATGCCCACCCCCAACCTCCTTCACCTCTGGTAAGCACTAATCAGTTCTCCTTATCCATGTTTTTGTTTATTTTCTATATATGAGTGAAATCATACAGTGTTTGTCTTTCTCTGTCTGGCTTATTTCCCTTAACATAATACTCTCAAGGTCCATCCATGGTTTTGCAAATGAAACGATTTTGTCTTTTTTTATGGCTGAGTAGTATTCCATTGTGTATATATACCACATCTTCTTTATCCAATCATCAGTTGATGGGCACTTGGATTGCTTCCAGGTCTTGGCTATTATGAACAATGCTGCAGTGAACATAGGGGTGCATAAGTCTCTTTGAATTGTTGATTTTAAGTTCTTTGGATAAATACTCTGTAGTGTGATAGCTAGATCATATGATATTTCTATTTTCAATTTTTTGAGAAATCTCCATACTGTTTTCCATAGTGGCTGTACCAGTTTGTACTCCCACCAGCAGTGTCTGAGGGTTCCCTTTTTCCACATCCTCTCCAACATTTGTTACTTTTTGTCTTGGTGATTATAGCCATTCTAACAGGTATAAGGTGATATCTCATTGTAGTTTTGATTTGCATTTCCCTGATTTGTGATGTTGACCGTATATTCATGTGCCTGTTAGCCATTTCTATATCTTCTTTGAAAAATCTCTGTTCATATCCTCTGCCTGTTTTTTGATCGGGTTTTTTGTTGTTTCATTGTTGAATTGTATGAATTCTTTATATATTTTGGAGTTTACCCCTTGTTGGATATATGATTTGCAAATATTTTCTCCCAGTTGGTGGTTTTTTCGTTTTGTTCCTGGTTTCCTTTGCCTTGCAGAAGCTCTTTAGTCTGATGAAGTCCCATTTGTTTATTTTTTCTTTTGTTTCCCTTGCCCAAGTAGACATGGTATTCAAAAAGATCCTTCTAAGGCCAATGTCAAAGAGTGTACTGCCTATATTTTCTTCTAGTAGTTTTATGGTTTCCGGTCTTACCTTCAAGTCTTTGAATCCATTTGGAGTTAATTTTTGTGTATGGCCAAAGATAATGGCCTGCTTTCATTCTTTTGCATGTGGCTGTCCAGTTTTCCCAACACCATTTATTGAAGAGATTCTCCTTTCTCCATTGTACGTCCTTGGCTCCTTTGTCGAAGATTAGCTATCCATAGATGTGTGGTTTTATTTCTGGGCTTTCAATTCTGTTCCATCGATCTGTGTGTCTGTTTTTGTACCAGTACCATTCTGTTTTGATTACTGTAGCTCTGAAGTATATTTTGAAGTCAGGGATTGTGATGCCTCTAGCTTTGTTCTTTTTTCTCAGGATTATTTGGCTATTCAGGGTCTTTTGTTGCCCCATATGAATTTTAGGATTCTTTGTTCTATTTCTGTGAAGACTGTCATTGGGATTCTGATTGGGCTTGCATTGAGTGTGTAGATTGCTTTAGGTAGTATGAACATTTTAACTATGTTTATTCTTCTAATCCATGTGCATGGAATATCTTTCCATTTCTTCATGTCATCATTGATTTCTTTCAATAATGTCTTAGAGTTTTCATTGTATAGGTCTTTCACCTCCTTGGTTAAATTTATTCCTAGATATTTTATTCTTTTTGTTGCAATCGTAAATGGGATTTGCATTCTTGAGTTCTCTTTCTGTTAGTTTGTTATTATAGAAATGCAACTGATTTTCGTCAGTTTATTTTGTACCCTGCAACCTTGCTATAGGTGTTGATTTTTTCTAATAGTTTTCTGATGGATTCTTTAGAATTTTCTGTATATAAAATCATGTCTTCAAACAGCCGGAGTTTCACTTCTTCCTTGCTTATTTGGATTCCTTTTATTTCGTTTTCTTGCCTAATTGCTCTGGCCAAAACCTCTGGTACTATCTTGAATAAGAGTGGTGAGAGTGGGCACCCTTGTCTTGTTCCTGTTCTCAAAGGCTTTCAGTTTTTCCCTGTTGCGTATGATGTTGGCTGTGGGTTTGTCATATATGACCTTTATTATGTTGAGGTACTTTCCTCCTATACCCATTTTATTGAGAGTTTTTATCATAAATGGATGTTAGAACTTGTCAAATGCTTTCTCTACATCTATTGAGATGATCTTGTGGTTTTTATTCTTTATTTTGTTGATGTGGTGTATCACATTGATTGATTTGAGGATGTTGAACGATCCCTGCGTCCCTGGTATGAATCTCACTTGATCATGGCGTATGATCCTTTTTTTTTTTCCCCTAAAGATTGGCACCTGAGCTAACAACTGTTGTGAGTCTTTTTTTTCTTTCCTTTTTCTTCTTCTCCCCAGAGCCCCCCAGTACATAGTTGTATATTGTAGTTGTGAGTGCCTCTGGTTGTGCTATGTGGGATGCTGCCTCAGCATAGCCTGATGAGCGTGGCCATGTCTGGGTCCAGGATCCGAACCAGTGAAACCTTGGGCCACCGAAGTGGAGTGCATGAACTTAACCACTTGGCCCCAGCGCTGGCCCCAGCGCTGGCCCTGCGTATGATCTTTTTGATGTATTGCTGTATTCAGTTTGCCAATATTTTGTTGAGGATTTTTGCATCTATGTTCATCAGCCACATTGGCCTGTAATTTTCCTTCTTTGTGTTGTACTTGTCTGTCTTTGGTATCAGGGTGATGTTGGCCTTGTAGAATATGTTGGGAAGTGTTCTGTCTTCTTCAAGTTTTTGGAATAGTTTGAGAAGGATAGGTATTAAATCTTCTTTGAATGTTTGGTAGAATTCTCCAGAGAAGCCATCTGGTTTTGGACTTTTATTTTTTGGGAGGTTTCTGATTACTGTTTCAATCTGTTTTCTTTTGATTGGTCTATTCAGATTCTCTATTTCTTCTTGTTTCAGTTTTGGGAGGTTGTAAGAGTCTTAAGAATTTACCCATTTCTTCTAGATTGTCCAATTTGTTGGCATATAGTTTTTCATAGTATTCTCTCATAATCCTTTGTATTTCTGTGGTATGTGTTGTAATTTCTCCAACTGATAATTATTTTTATGTGATGCTTTTGTTGCTTGATTACATCTATGAATTTCTCATGTTGTGAATGCAGCTGTTAACTAAAGCAATAAAATACTTGTCTGTCACAGGTAGAACCCATTTGAACGGATGGTGGCCTTTCTGTAATCTTTCAAATTATCCTAATACAATGGAGTATTAATGCATCACAATAGAATTAAAAAAAGAACCCTAGAAAATGCAGCTGTTCTGACTTAGGCTAACCACTAAACAGAAAGCAACTTTTTAATGTATCTCATTTGCAAAATACACTTTGCATCAAGAGAATTTAGAGATATTCAGTGTAAAAAGTAATTTGAATTTACTGTGGGAAAGCACATTTTCCTCAGGAATTTGCGTCCATCTGGGATTTATCTCGTGAGGTGAATGAAGTGTGGAAATCCCTCTCCGGCTCCCTGAGGCTGCAGAGCACTGCACGTTCCTCCCACGTTCTGCTGAAAATAATCGAGTGAGAGGGTTTCCCGGAATAGTTTATTACTGAAATGCTACGTGTCTTCGGTTTTATCGAGATGACCTAGGAGGAGCTGTTGTTGTATTCGCAAAGGAGCAGTTTCAGTTCCTCAGAAAGGGTGTGTCGGTTCGGTGTCCTTCCCTGCCTTTTCACCCTCCCTTAGGGCCGCCAGGTCGAGTACATCGATATAGAGCGGCCTTCCGCCGGAGGCCTCGGGTTCAGTGTGGTGGCCGTGAGAAGTCACACTCTGGGAGAAGTTGACATCTTCGTGAAGGAGGTCCAGCCAGGGAGCATAGCGGACAGGTGAGGAACGTGTTCATTTTGCGTTTTGCCAATTTTTGTCTGACTGTTCTGACAACAATGCTATAAAGAGAATAGAAACTAGTAATAAAAACAGAACAAGAGCAGCTAATGCTTCCCCTCCCTCTTCCACGCATTGGTCAGGCCGTTGCAGGTGCTCTCACGTATAATTGGGGCAGCGGTGTGGCTCGTGGTCTTGTTAACTGCCTCTTATAGATGAAGACAGAGTTCAGAGAGGTTCAGCAGCGCACCTGGCGTCACACAGCTGTTAATGCTGGAACCAGGATGTGAGCACAGGGTGGTCTGACTACACAGCTCGTGTTCCTCCTCCTCCACCGCTCTCACACGGAACCCGGTGCTTTAGCTGTGGTCTCGTCAGTAAGATGGGAATCTGCACTCTCAGACTATATCATTCATTAAACTTAAGATTACAGTAGCTTTTTTGGTGGTTGTATCACGCTGTTGATTATTTTACTTTTCTTCAATTGAAAGCCCCCTCGAGCCTGTGGGATCCCCCATTGCACTGTGTCTTGGTTTAATTTTTAAGGGGTGTGGAGCCTTGTGCTTTGTCTCTGTTTGATTTCAGGTCTTGAGTTTATTGTTTTTAACAATCACACTGTTCGTTACGTTTACTGCCTGTTAGAATAATAGCAGCAGTAGCAGTGTGATTATGAAAACGTTCTCAATTGGTGATAGAGTTTTGAATTCACATTCTCCACTCATGGGGGATCAGTTCAGGGCTTCCCAACTGGAAATAACAGATTCAGAAACGATGGGTTCCTGTGACCGTGCATCTGCGTTCTGCCACGCAGTGTGGCGTCCCTCACGTGCGTTCTAGGAGCCAGAGCAGCGGTCAGACACGTGTGAGGAGCTCTGTCCTATGCTTGGTGATTGGGTGAACAGAGTTAGGGTAATCGTGTGGCTTACTGTCCAAGCTGGAAAAGTTTTGGGAGCAAGAGGCTGTGCCATTACTAATGACACTGAGACCACAGGTATAAACCAGGAGGGATCTGGCAAACCTGGACAATCCAGGGTGAACCCAGACCTCAGGTCACTCAGTGTTAGCTTGCTCATGGCTGCGCAGTCCCTTGACAAAAAGCCTGTTTAACTTCGGCCCAACTTTTTAATTTTTTTCCTTTTTTTTTTGAGGAATATTAGCCCTGAGCTAAGATCTGCTGCTGATCCTCCTCTTTTTGCTGAGGAAGACTGGCCCTGAGCTAACATCTGTGCCCATCTTCCTCTACTTTATATGTGGGACGCCTGCCACAGTATGGCTTGAGAAGTGGTGCATAGGTCCACACCTGGCATCTAAACCAGTGAACCCCAGGCCGCCGAAGCAGAACATGTGAACTTAACCGCTGCTCCACCAGGCGGGCTCCCCCAACTTTGTAATTTTTTTAAACTTTAAAAAATTATATTTGGGATATAATTCACATAACATAAACATTGTGATTTTAAAGTGTACAGTTCAGTAATTTTTAGTGTATTTTCAATGTTGTGCGACTTTTTTGTGGTCCGTCATTATGTCTCAGTTACTCTGTACTAATAGGTCTGTGATCGCAAATTGGGGTGGGCACTTCCAAAAGAGGACTTTGCTGTTTGGAAGTGTGCAAAAAACCCCGACCAAGGCTGAGGAGTCAGGTGGCCTCCCAGAGGCGGTGGTGCTTGAGGGAATTTGAGAGGAAAGAGTGGGGTCTGTAGAGAGCAGAGGCTGTCGGGAGAGGAATAACGAGACGCTCTTGACCAGCAGCCCTGTGGGCAGAGGGAACACAGCTCATGTCCTTGGAGTGTGGCTGGTACTTGCCTGGCATGGAAGGTTAGTGCAGGATGGTGTGAGAGGGGCTGGGGCGAGGTAGGGCCAGCCAGGCAGGACCTTCTCGATCGTGCTAAGTGGCCTTCACGGTCAGTTCTTCCTTTCTTCTGAGGACTGTCCACACAGAGCTGTGTCATTGTGGGAGCTTGCCTGAGACCTGTTGGCTCTCAAAGTCATGGGAATCCGTTATTTCTGAACGTTGGGATGGAGAGACCAGGACTGGTCTCCCCTTGGATGCAAAGGTCAATTCAGTTTCATAGTATGGAGGAGTTAAATAATAAATAACAGTAGTGGTAAAACTAATTCTGCTCAATTTTAGAATGCATCAAAATCGTATTTTCCAGGAAACTTCTCTGTAGCTTGTTTATCTTAGGCTGAGTTTATATTCCCTGAGCAGATACTAACTGGAAAGAAACAAGGTGTCCTGGAAGTCTCTTGGGTAGGGAAAGAGGAGGATTACAGTAGATCAATTTCCAGAAAATAGAAAACTTGTGTGTGAGCAAACTAAGGACTGATTTATGCAAAATGAGTTACATCAGAATTGAAAAGATTCAAGAATAACTTATTCCTTTGGGATTAAATAATAAATTTTCCTAATGAACAAGCTGTGAATAGGAATTTTGGTGAAGAAGTTAGAGAAAGGACGACACTGGAGATGGGAAGATGAAAGTGATTCCGGACAGTGTCCTGTAGCGGTCACATTTAAAAATACGTGTTTTGGGCCCTGTGGCCGAGTGGTTGAGTTAGCATTCTCTGCTTTGGCGGCCCAGGGTTTTGCCGGTTTGGATCCTGGGCGCGGACGGGGCACTGCTCATCAGGCCATGCTCAGGTGGCGTCCCACATGCCACAACTAGAAGGACCCACATCTGAAAAAAAAAATGCAATTATGTATGGGCGGCCTTTGGGGAGAAAAAGGAAAAACAATTAAAAAATAATAAAAAAAATAAAAATCTAAAAATACGTGTTTCTTTAGGACTAGGGAAAAGTTCGTAGGCAAGATTCTCAATTTTGAAAATATGTATTTTGAAATTGTGAAAATCATTATGAAAGTGATACATGCATATAATAGAAAATTATAAAATAGAGAAATCTAACAAGGCAAAAAAAGAAAAACCCCAAACCTTTTGGACTTTGACCACCCTGAGACAACTAGGAAATACCCTAGAAGGTTTTCTTTTACTAAAGATAAGGTCATGGAGTACATTCAGTATCTTATTCTTACTTCTTAATATACCATAAGCCTTTCCTAATATTAATAAAAGAATATGAAAGCAACATTTTAAAATGCAACATGATCTATTGTGAGAGCCACCCACAGTTTTGGCCCCCAAAATGGAAATATCCAACTTGCTAGTTTCAAAGGAGAATCTAAAGTGGATGAGTCCCTGTGCTCAGAAAGCCTGAAATCGAACAGGAAGGATTTAGCTGGCTCTGTGGACAGCATCGTTAGTGTAAATGAATATGCCGTGAGTGATAAATGAGCGGTTCGGAGCACCAGTGAGGGAGAGAGACAGCTGGACGGCGAGGGAGGTCTGAATTTGGCTGAGCGGAGTGGAAGGGCATAGAAACGGAGGGAACCGTTTACACAAGAGCAGGACGTGCAGACGTGTCTGAGAGGAAAGAGTAGTTCAGAGTAGCGAGAAAAGGCGTTTGTGAGGCAGGAAGCTAAGCTGGAAGAGTGCTTTGGGGCCAGGTGTAGCCGTGTTTGTGTCTTAGAGGTCAGAAGTTATAAATTCGGGTCCATGACAAAGTTCTGCTGAACCTGCTGTGACCTGAGAAAAATGAGGGCAATAGAGTGGAATTTTCATGGTTCTAAATTTGTGAATTAGAATTCTTCGTTCAGAGATTAATCCCTTCTCAGAGAGAAAATGTTGTTTTATGAGACAATCCTGGCAAGAGTTTTTCTTTCCTTGTTGGTCAATAACTGCAGATAATCATACATTTTTGAGTTGGGAAATACCAGCCTGAAGAAAGCCTAGAAAAATAAACCTTGAGGGATTTTCGAGTTCAGTTTTAGGTATTAGACAAGGAGTCTCAGCTGGACAGTTGACGCTGGGGCTGGAAAGGAGGAGCTGGGTGGATGCAGGAGAGAAAGGAGGGTAAGAGAGAGCGGTAGGAATGGAAGAGGACGGTTCTGGGAGATCCTGGAGTCAGGCAGAAATCAGAGCAAGTCCTACTCCAGCACGCACTTTGAGAAGTCAAAGAGTTTACTTCAGGGGCTGGCCCCGTGGCCGAGTGGTTAGATTCGAGTGCTCCGCTTCGGCGGCCCAGTGTTGTGCTGGTTCGAATCCTGGGCGCAGACATGGCACCACTCTTAGGGCATGCTGAGGCGGCGTCACACATGCCACAACTAGAAGGACCCACAACTAAAATATACAACTATGTAGTGAGGGAATTTGGGGAGAAAAAGCAGAAAAAAAGAAAAAAAAAGAAGATTGGCAACAGTTGTTAGCTCAGGTGCCCATCTTTAAAAAAAAAAAGAGTTTCCTTCAGAATCAGATTTCTTGGATAGGATGCTAAGCTTGCCCGGGCTCTAGTTTCTCACGTGTATAATTTAACTCCTTTAAAGGCGACTGAGGATTAAGTGAGATCACGTCGGCAGAGCATTTAGCACAGCACCTGGCTCATAATAAGTGCTCAGTAAAAATTAACTAGAATAGTACCTTTTTTTTTTTTTTTTTAACATTTTGCTAATTTCTTTTAAAAATAGTTCCTTTTACTGGGGTTAGCAGTGGGGAGATTGGGGCAGAGAGTAGGGCTCAGACGTAGATTTGGAAGTAATCCCTGTTGATTTTCAAGGAGAGTGTGGCCTCTATTGACAAACGTTGGAGCAGTGAAGGACGTGGGGCCGGGATGCATCTGCCAGGGGGAGGTTGCTGGTGCGGATCTGCCCACCCCAGGGTGGGACGTGTTGCAGTCAGGTTGGAAGGGTTCAGGAATACAGGGTATGTGCACGGTCCATACTGCAAAACCTTGGCAGTGGGGCCCTTGACATTGTTTTTGCTTATTTTTCTAGACAAAAGTCTTTTAAAATGTGTGTGGGAGTGTGTATGTGTCAGGGGGTGCTCTACTTAATTGGTTAATTAGCTAATAAATGCTTTGATGACAAGCACTCTGAAGACCTCTGTTATATTATGTAATTATTTGAGTGAGTGTCCTAAATGAAGTAGTACCATAAGAAATAATCTCCTCAACTTGAATAATAGATTTTTTTTAAATCAGACTACTGTATCACTTAAACAATATTTTCTTTTCTGATTTCATCAAGGGATCAAAGGTTAAAGGAAAATGACCAAATATTGGCTATTAATCACACACCACTGGACCAGCGTGTTTCCCATCAGCAGGCGATCGCCTTATTACAGCAAACCACTGGGTCCTTGCATCTGGTTGTGGCCCGGGAGCCAGTCCACACAAAAAGCAGTGCTTCTACCAGCCCACCCGATACAACCCTGCCTGAGACAGTGAGTTGCAAGTTTGGAAAAATACTCAATTTTGAATTACGCCATTGATTTTAAGGAGTGCGAAGACATTTAGAGGGTGTCATTTTACTTGTCAGAGTTTGAAAAAGATAATAATATCTCCAAATGCAGCATTAGCATATTAAATAAGATATTTCATGGAGGGTTTTTTTTGGTTCTTTCCGATAGTTCTCCTTATTTAAGATTATTATTTAATATAGAGGGCAAATTGTAGTATTAGGTATAATTTATTGGGTGATGGAAAGAGTCTTGTGTTCCTTGGTGATGTAGCCAGTTAATTAATTAAGCTGAGAGTTTTTATTAGAGATTTACTGTTGAGTGTCTTAAGTAAGATTTGGTTATTTCAAAAGCATTATTTTTGTAAATTATATTGGGTGTTTATGACTAGCCTATTGATACTGCAAAATTATGGAAGTTTTTCTTTTTTTCATGTAAGGATGTATACTGAGCAATTTAGAAGAATAAAAGTATGTGTCTCTTTTGGGAATCTTTAAACTTGCTTTATAGCATTTTACAGATTTTGGCCTGCATCTTTGGAATGCGAGCTAATAAATCTTATTTTCTTATAACACTAAGTGCTAGCTGATGTATTTAATTTTTATTCATTGGGACAAAAGGGAAAATAGACTGTCTGGGTACAGTACAAGGTCACAACAACACGAATTAATATATGGACGTTTTCCCTGTTGTAATCAGTCATATTTATTCAGCACAATTTACATAATAAACAGAATGAACAGAGTGGCGAGTTGTTTGGCCCTGTGGTTGAGACCCAGGGCTCTGTACTCAGACTCAGGAGTGGGGTCGAGTCCGGCTCGTCCACTCCCAGCCGTGCCACAGTGGGCGGGTTTCCTGACTTCTCCATACCTCAGCTCCCTCGTCTGTTACTTGGAACCAGTAACAGTGTCTGCTTCACAGAGATGTCGTGAGGACTAGTGAGAACGCACGTGGAGAACTCAGCACAGTGCCTGGTGCCACGAATGTTAGCTGCTCTCACTAATTCAACTATATTTTTGCACACATTGCTGCTGCCCAGGTATTAGATATTGTTCCAGACGTGAATTTATTAAATATTCCCAATATTTCTGGTCATTTTAACATTGCACAGTAACTTTCCAAGTTAGTGTAATGGAAGAACTAAGTAGTAAGTACGGCCTGGTGATCTTGAGAGGGCGAATATTGTCCTGCAGTTGGATTCTGCGAGTTTGGTGCGCGTTTCTGATGGAAGCCTGCCAGTGAGAGGGAGACACTCGTGTCTTTTCTGACTTGTGTCGTCCTATTGCTCTATCTTCAGTCGGGCCTGCTTTCCTCTCCCTGGTAGGAGTCTCCTGAACTGGTCTCGGCACCTCGTGTCCTTCTCCCCATCCGACTTCATGTTGCTGCCAGGTTAGCCTCCTGAACCGCCGCTGTGGCCCGGGCTCCCTCCTCTCAGACTGCCCTTCCTCCCACTCGCTCCTCCGGCCAGCTCCGCTCAGACAGTCCCTCGCGCGTGAATGCCTTCTTCTCTGCAGAGCAGTTAAAATGCCTTCTCTCCTTCATGCTTCCCATAGTCACTCACTGGATTTGACTGCTCGCCTCCACCCTCACAGCTTTATAGTATTTTGTGATGCTCTTCCACTTCAGATACGATGTAGCTCTTGGTTCCTACGGTGTGCTGTGCACTATGCCAGATGTTGGGCGTGGATGGGGCATGAGACTGTTCCGTCCTCTTAGGATCACAGTGTCCGATGATCCAGGATTCGGCCCTGTGTTCCAAGTTCTCTCTCTACTGGCTTGTAAGACCCTTAGGGGCAGGGACCACGTGATCATCTTTACATATCCCCTAGACTCTAGAAACTGCCTTCGTTAATTGTAAGAAGGTTTCCTTCGTGGTGTCTCTGTTGCTTTAGTGATCGCCGTGTTGAGAAGCTAAGACTGTTGCTAACACTCTGACTCTTCCTTGCCATGAATCTGTAGGTTCGCTGGGGCCACGTTGAAGATGTTGAGCTCATTAATGATGGCTCCGGCTTGGGCTTTGGCATCGTCGGAGGAAGATCGAGTGGCGTGGTTGTGAGGACGATAGTTCCTGGAGGGTTAGCAGACCAAGTAAGTTGACCTTCTTTGTTTTTGTTTGGTTTTATACAATTTAAGTTGTATGGCTTGAAATGTGATTTTGTAACATGGGTTACTAGGATATGTGATTCCACAACTAGAATTTAAGTAGATCTAAAAATTTTTTTTCCATAAATGTTAATGTACATTCATTCTGCTTTACTTTAGATATTTCCTAAAGCAACATTTTCTTCTTTCTTTTTTTTTTTTTGCCTGTGATTGGTGGTCTTCTTGATTCCATCAGAGGATGATATTTTTTATTGAAAAGAACTGTTAATGGATATTGTATTCTGAGTGACTGTATTGTTCTCTCCAAGGTTATCTTCCAAGGGCCTAAATGTTAAAATCAGATGGTACAGTGATTGTAAACATGTGCAATGTTGTACATGGTAAATTTCACTTGAATTACAGTTTTCTAGCGTCATAAATCAAATGACTTCACTTCATTATTTAGCTGTGTTTAAACTGAAAGTGTGCCATTTTCAAACTTATTAACTATTTCTGCTTAGTTTTACACTGAAGAAAATGTTAAATTCTACATTTAGTTTTTAGAAAGTGGTTTAGAAATTTGGCTATGAAGTCACTTCGTAATGAGCTCAGATTATATAGACTGTCTGTGATAATCAGAATAATAAGTAAATTTCACTGACTAATATCCAGTTACGTATAAATTTATCCATTCTAACAAACACGTCAAGTGAGAATGAACTTGCTGTGCAAGCACAGCTTTGAGACGAGTCCTCAGCTCCTCATTTAACCAGCATCGCACCACCTTATACAGTGTGGAGCCGCGAACATTCCTACTCTCCCTTCAGCATCCAAGTGGGTGCATTTAGAGCAGTGGCTCTCATGGTTTTGTCTCTGGACCCCTGGGGGTACCTGAGTCTCTTGCAGGGGTTCTGTAAGCTCAAGACAAGTTCTCTAATAATACTGAGATGTTATGAGCCTCTCACTGTGTCAGCATTTGCACTTATGGTGCAGACACAGTGGTAAACTGGACCCGTGGTGCCTTGGTGCGAAACGGGGCAGTGGCTTCAGTCATTGCATTCTTCTTCGCCATGTGCTTGCCACAGAAAAAGAAGCAAAACGCCAGAATCACTTAAGAAAATGCAGTAAAAATTATTGGTTTTAGTAAATTTTGACCTTTAAGTGCATGTCTTTTTAATATTGTGTGACAAAATGGGATGTGCCATACGGCACTTCTGCCGTATACTGAAGTATGGTGTTTGTCTTGAGGAAAAGCATTTGTGAGACAAACCAGCGACTTTTTAACATGGAGCAGCATTTTTCTTTTTTCAATTTATTTTATTTTTTTCTCTTATTCAAAAAAGCTTTGGAGATGTAATTAACACACAACGTTATATTAGTTTCAGGTCTACAACATAATGATTTGCTATTTGTATATATTGTGAAATGACCACCACAATAAGTCTAGTTAATATTTATCACCACACGTAGTTACAAAATTTTTTTTTCTTGTGATGAGAACTTTTAAGGTCTACTCTCTTAGCAACTTTCAAACATACAGTGTGGTGTTATTAATTATAGTCCCCATGCTGTACATACGTCCCCAGCACTTATTTATTTTATAACTGGAAGATTGTGCCTTTGACCTCCTTCACCCATTTCACCCACACCCACCCTCCACCTCTGGCAACCACCAATCTGGAATAGCATTTTTATTTTTGAAAGAATAACTGACAGAAAAATTATGATTATTTAGACTTGACTGTTTGGCAGACATTTTCTTAAAAATGAATGATGTGAGTCTGTTACTTTAAGGAAAACAATTGACAGAATTTATTGGTGATGATAAAATTTGAACTTTCAAGGAAAAAGTTAGAATTTTGGAAAATTCGTGTTTTACCATGAGCTTGAAATTTCCCAGTATTTAAAGACTTGATTAGATTGTTGGTGATGTTGACCTACCTGATTTTTTGATATTATATAATGAAATATGTCAGTATTTGGAAGATCTGCGTAACTGTGAATCAATATTTTCTGAAGAACAATGCATGATATAACACAATAATATATGGGTAAAAAATCCATTCAAAATTCAAGACTGATCAATAGATTTTAAAGAAACAGTATCTCAAAGTTTATTGATGTAGTTTAGATTCCACTTTGCAACTGACCTTTAGGAAACCACCACCTGTCAAGTTTTGGTGTGTTATCAACTAAGAATGGGCTGCAAGGGGGATTAAAATGTCCTTGGTTTTCCCGCTGTGTATCTGATTGAGGCCGGACTTTCTTTATATCCTTCAACCAAAACAACATGTCACGACATAGTGAATGCTGAAGCCAATATGAAAACCCAGCTGTCTTCATTAAAGCCAGGCACTAAAGAGATTTGCCAAAATATTTTAAAATACCACCCTTCTCACTATTTTTTTTTGTTTTAGAAAATATAACTTTAAAATAAAAAACATATACATCAATATATATAAATATTTTAAAAATTTCTCGCTGCCATTTTCTAATTCAGCAGATGTCAGCGGAGAGAACCACAGAGAGCAAAGCTCTTTGAGAGTCTCAGTACTGTTTGAGGGATAATTGATATACAATAAATGGCACATATATAAAGTATGCAGTTTAATAAATTTTGACGTGGGTTTACTTTAATTCTGTAGGGCAGACCAGCAGGCCAGACACAGGCCAGAGTTGGTGTTGCAGCCTGGACTCTGAAATTTGTAGGGCAGGTTGGCAGGATTTCTGTTACAGTCTTAAGGCAGAATTCCTTCTTCTCCAGGAAACCTCAGATTTTGCTCTTAAAGTCTTCAACTGATTAGATGGAGCCCAGCCACACTATTGAGGGTAATGTCAACTGATTGTCATGTTAATCTCATCTGCAAAATACCTTCCCAGTAACATCTGGACTAGTGTTTGACCAGACACCTGGGCACCATGACTCAGCCACGGTGACATATAAATCTGCCATCATACCATCTATCCCTGAGTCAAGGGGAGGAATGTATCCTTTGTTCGTGAAACACCCACGGAAATTTCCCACACCCCTTCGCCATTCCCAGTAATTTCTCAGAGTGTAAAGGGGTTCTGAGACCAAAAAGATTGAGCATGGTCATTTTTAACACTTCATATCACTTCATATGGGTCTTTATAACACTTCTATGGCACAAAACAAATAATCATCTTTAAAAAGGGTTTTTTGAAATTTTTTCTAACCTGGGAAGAATGAGATATTGTGGAGTATTTTGATATCTTTTCCCACGTCCCCTCCCCGCTTAGCAATTTTAAAGGCTTGTATGCAGGAGTAACATTTTTCAGCATGCAAAGTGGAGAGAGGCTGTGCAAAACAGAGGGTCCAATAAATTTAGAAAACACCAAGTTAAACAAAATCAGATAGCTCTCTTTACTGTAAAAGTTTTCTGAGCTATTAATATCCTACAGTGCATTATGGCCTTTCACAGGGAACATATGACATGCAGAGTTTCCCAGGTTAATCCCTTTGAGGCCCAGTTGGGAAAAGCCCAGGCCTGACTTTCGCCCTTGACTGGAAGGACTCTTGCTGTTTCAGGGCATCAAGGATGGGGAGGGGTGTGCCCGTCAGAGTCGCAACAGAGAACCAAGGGTTTACGCCAGACGTTGTTATCTGACTATTACCTGTTATTCTCATGTAATCCTTAAAACAGTCATCAACTTTATTCCCAAGTTATAGATATGAAAACTGTTAAGAAATTGCCCAAGGCTACACAGCTGGGAAAGGATGACGTCAGGATTGGGGCCACATTGGTCTGACTCTGCAGCCTGTCCTTTGCTGCTTAAATCTGTTTATCCAAAGTTGATCCTGCTGTTTTCCTGATATGCACCTGTCCGGGGGTGGTCAAGCCCATCATCAGGGAATAGCCAACTCCAGGAGCAACAGAGCTGTATGCTTCCCTGTAGGGAGTACGGGGGGACCTAACAGAGGGCACAGGGCAGCATTCACTCTCTCTTCCCCTAATTATAGCTTTAAAAAGATTAAAGGGGGTGTTGCTTTTAAAGTGTCCTCATGTTCTGAATATTAATGCTCACTGTTGATGGTGGCAGTCTTCATGGTAAGGGAATCTGGACGTCTTAGGTCATTAGTTCAGATGTGACCAAGAATAATAATAAAGTGATAGCTACATTCTGCTAATGGGGTTAATTAATACTACTTTCTTCAAAGACTATAAAATTGTATGATAGAAAGTTAGAAAAGGAAGTCAGTATTTCTTATTTAAAAGGGCTTCATAAAATTGCACCCTATATTTCCTTTTGTGTAGAAACAAGTCAATATGTATAGTTAGAGATGGGAGAGAGTTGAGGGGACGTGGTAAAGAACACTTACCCGAGGTCAGTGCACCTAAAGAGGCCTTGGAAGTGGATGCATTGGAGGACTTGCTGGAAAAGCATAGGCTAAAGATGTTACAGACAGCATTGAGTTTACTGCACACAGCTCCTCAGTGAGAGAGGAATTTATTTCCACTTATTCCCAAGAGGGATCCGAGGTTTAGGGAGGATTAGTAACTGACCTTTGACCTACAGTTTGATCAAAGCAGAGCCAGGATCTGAACTTGGGTGTTTCTGAGTCCACAGCCCTTACTGTCCTTCTGTCTGTCTGCTGCTATACAGTAAATGAAATGTAAAAGTACTGATTTAATGAGCTTTTTGGAAACAGTTATTGAGATCTAGTGACAGTGACCGAGCAGTAGGTATAGTCAGGGCCAGTTCCATGGGTAGGGCAAGGGTGGACCCACCTGCCTGGCGTCCTCAGCACTCCAGAATGACAGTGCCCGAAGCATATGTCTTTTGAGAATTCTGCTCAACTATGGCAAAAATTCCTAAAATTTTCAGCAGCTAGAAGTTTGGTGTCTTTTTTTGAAATTGATAATGAGCAGTGTAAAACTTTGTTTTGCAAGATCCCTTTCATGTGCTCTGGAGGAATTCTTGGGAAATCAGTGCTGACTGACCCCGTTGTGTCTAGAAGGTGCCGCTGGACACGGCCCCTTCAAAAGGTGTCCTGAGTTACTGCCCTTTTGGTGTGAGGCAGTTGTATTGTGAGTCAGACTATCGATCCGGTGACTGTGAATGCTCAGAAGGGTGGAAGCAACGGGGACTGGAGGCTGGTGTGGACGCTCAGGGAGGTTCAGTGAGAATGAGCAGGGCCCAGTGGGGCCGCTGGACTGTTGGTTGTTGCCGGCAGTTGTGCTTTGAGCAAGTCTCAAAACAGACGCGTTCCTCCTCCTTCACGACTGTTCCTTCTCCTTAACTGTCGGTCGACGAGGGCTCTGGGAATTTGAGTAGGACGGGCAGATGTGTTTAGTGCTGTCCTTTAATTCCTTGAGGGAAAGAGTGTTTATTTTATTTTCTGCCAATGACATATTGCCTTTTGATTAAAGACCACTGATAGAACTGGCCTGGAATTAAAACTAGTGATCGTTTTCTGAGTTGGGGAAGTATCTGGTGCCAGTTTTTAGTTTTCAAAGAAACAATCTGATTTCTTTATTTCTTTTGTAGCTCAGGCCAGAATTCCTTTATTTTTATTTAGTTATTTATTTTTTTGGTGAGGAAGATTGTCCCTGAGCTAACACCCGTGCCATTGTTCTTCCGTTTTGTATGTGGGATGCAGCCACAGCATGGCCCGATGAGTGGTGTGTAGGTCCGCACCCGGGATCTGAACCCGCAAATCCTGGGCTGCCGAAGCCGAGCACACAAACTTAACCACTACAACACTGGGCCAGCCCCATGGTTTTCAAATATTGAAATTATCATCCACCCAGCCTATCAGAGAACTGAAAATGCAGAGTAATGTATATTCTTTTTAGCTAATAACTACTAATAATGTATTTTTTTAAACCATATAAATGATACTGTTAGTGTTTTCACTGTAATAGTGTGTTGTCCTGTTACATCAGCTGTTTTAATTATTCTGCCTTCCTTACTATCTTTGCCCATATGCATAATTTTTTTTCTCTTTTGAAAGAGTATGGGTTAATAAACATTTATATTTGGATGTTTGATTAGCACACTGTCTATGCATCTTGGCACAGCTGTTTATTTGCTGTCATTGATTTATGATTTCTGTTAAAGAACAAAAAGGACTCTTTGCCTTTTAGTTTCCTTGCACAGTAGACAGGTTATGGAAGGAGAATGTCAATCAGAAAATATCAATAAAAATCAGCACTTGCGGCTGCTGGTCTTAAACGAGGTAGCTGTCATTTTGGTGTCTTTCCTATCAATCTGACTATGATTGTTTTTGCACTTATGAATTCCTTGGAACACCTGTTTTTCTGGAAGAAGAAAATGTTTGACTTTCGGTGACAGATGCAAATTATCTACATCATTTTAAATGGAGTTGAGGTAAAATAGGAAAAAAATAGTGCCTAGGAAGTGATTAAATATGTACTGACGGTGAAATGCCCTTTTTTGGCCAAGCCGAGTATGAAAACATGCATTAGACATGATCTTTATTCTTTGTTCAGGCTGTAGTTCTGTTCAAGGATGGTTTGAGTCACAGAGGCCGCTTCACTCTTGTTTGTGTCACGACCATGGACTTTCTCTTAAGTAGTTGCTTGTTTTATTTCCAATTTGTTGGCTTGATAAAAATGGAATATCACATTATCAGTGCTCAAAGCAGAAATCCAGCAATTCTTTATCCTTTTCCATCCTAATTTCCTCCTCACATCTGTTTTTCCCTCTGAGTCTTTCCGCATGTTTCTGAGTGGAATTGCGTTTCTGTTTCCTGGCTCTTTGGCTGCCTTCTGCAGAGCTCACAACAAAGCACTTAGCTTTCTACTCGTCATTTTGATCTAATGCCTGCCTTCATTCAGGTTTCTGCAAAATCAGAGAAGAGGAAGGATGGGGAATAGACTTTGTAGTTTTAGGGCTTTTTTCCCCCTTACTTTTTTCTTCTGAATTTCATCTGTGACTTAGAGGTGGTGCCTCCTGGAGCCAGGAATATGGCGGTTAGAACGACACCAGCCCAGTCGGTGCCCACTGCTCCCCCCTCAGGCTGTCCTCTCCCAGCTGCAAAATAGAGATTTTTCATCTTCACTTTATTCAAGTTTTTTGACAGTTATGGCAATTTCTTGGAGAATAGGGAAACAGTGAATTTACTGTCTACTAATGTTACTCTGGAGATTTCGAAGTATAAGGAAGTGACTACGTGAGGACAGGTCTTCAGGAGACAACTGATGTTGAACTTTGGTTCTGCCGTTTATTAGCTTTGTGACCTTGGGCAGGTCAGTCACCCTTTTTGAATCTCCGTTTTCTCATTTGAAAGTTTTCCTTCTCTGAAGGAGATCATGTACGAAAAGTCATGTTCAACCTGTAAAGTGCTCTGCAGGTGTAATTTCTTGTAACCAGCCACGTTTACATTCTGGTATTTTAAATACTGTAGTAAAGATAAGTAAAGAGAAGGCAAAATTTCTGATGGAAAAAATTCAGTGAAAAAGCAGGTTGATCAGCTTTCAGAAATTTCACAAATGAAGATAGAATGGAAAGGATACACATTTTGAACTGATACACTTTTGCTAATTTATTTTTTAAACTCTGTGTATGAAATGTATATATGTGTAAAAGTGTGTATAATGTCTGTACTCATTTTAAATAATAATAACAGTCACCAATGTACATATCCCCAAGTTTAAGAAATAGAACATTTTAAATTATAACAATAATGGTCATAATCACCAATGCACATATCACCAGTTTAAGAAACAGAACATTGCGTATCCTTTCTCTAAACTCCAAACTCATCCGGAATCGGGACTTTAAATACCTTCTGTATGCTAATGACTCCCAAATTTAAATGTGTAGTCTGGACTTCTCTGAACTGCAGATCTGTGTGTCCAGCTGCATTGCTGATGTCTCCACTGGCATGACAAATAGGCATCTCGGACTAGACGTGTCTGGAACTGGCCTCCTGGTTTCCGTGCCCCCCATCTGTTCCTCTGTGGTCTTCTTTATCTCAGTTAATAGCAACTCTGTCTCTCCAGGTGCTCAGGCTAAAAACTTGGAGTCTTGCTTCCTTTTCCCCCTCACACCCCACATGGAAACTACCAGCAGAGCCTGTTGATGGTTTATAGAAATACACCTAGGGTCTCGCTTCTCAGCACCCCCTGTGCCGGCCTAGTCCCAGCTGTCATCTTTTCTAGGTTATGGCTTTAGCCTCCTGACTGGTGTCTCTGCTCTCTCGTTTCCTCTCCTGTGGTCTATTTTCAGTACAGAAGCTTGAGTCATCTTGTTAAAACTCGGTCAGATAATATCCCTTCCCTGGTCATCACCCTCCAGTGACTTCCCTTCCCGATCACTCAAGCAGATGCTCCACACTGCTGACCCAGCCAGTGTGCTCATCGCCCCTTTCTCTTTCTCTTCCAGCCGCACTGACTCCTTGCTGTTCCCTAAAGGTGCCCTGAGCTTGTTGGCCTGTAGCGTTGCCACCTTTATGCCTGGGGCTCCTGATCTGACCCCCTCCTCCTCTGGAGGCCCAGGGCTCTCCCACCTCTTCCTTGTGTGCGTGACCATTGATGTCCTGGCTCCAGGCTGTTAGGCAGGAAGGGGTATCCTCACGTACATGCCTGTTTTAGAATTCCAGTTACTCCTCTCCGTTGAACACCACCCCCCCATCTTTTTTTTGTTTTATAAGGACTTTCTTTTCTCTGTTGCCAATTCAGCCATTCATTAAAAATGTTGTCTTTTATTCAGCATTTATAGATGGCTTCTTTGTCTGCTATTTTGCCAGAATTGAAAGTCCGATGAATTGTTAACTGGTGAAGTTAGATCATTGATTTTTCAGAATGGTTTCGTTTTGATCTTGAACTAAAGGATGGAAGACTCCAGACTGGTGACCACATCCTGAAGATTGGTGGCACAAACGTGCAGGGAATGACCAGTGAGCAAGTTGCACAAGTGCTCAGGAACTGTGGGGATTCCGTCAGGATGCTTGTCGCAAGAGACCCAGTTGGTGAAGTCTTTGTAACCCCGCCCACCCCCTCCGCCTTACCTGTTGCTCTGCCTGCTCTAGCCAACAGCGCCCCGAGCTCTGTGAGTATACAGATCGTTCATTCGTCGTAAATGCAGGCGTGAGACACTGCAAGATTGGAAATGGCTTCAGCTCCAGGTCCCCGTGGGTGTGAGTGGTGTCTCAGTGCTCGCCGGTGAAGCAGAGGAGAACCCAATTTGGAGACACTGGACAAGTTTGATTTTCTTTTTTGCTGTTTTCCAGGGTTAAGTCACTTAACCCTCCCTGAGCCTCAGCTGCTCATCTGTAAATTGGAGAGTAATAATTCTTGCCATTTCTATTTCATTGGAGTGGCGAAGAGACATCCAGATAGTGGAGGGGAAACTGTAAATACTGGTCAATGTAGGAGAGTTATCAGTGATAGGAACAGAGTGGCCAAAGGGAATAGACCTTAATCATGATAATATTATGATTAACAACAATCATAATAATTATATAATAATAATTATCATTACTATTAATTGATATCAAGCACCTGGAATTGTCCAGGTCATCTGAAGTCCTCACGGGAATTCTGCCAGATTGGTCTTACCAACGTCTCATCAGGAGAGGTCTTGCTAAGGTCTTAATAGTTTCCTCATCTAAGACCTGCTAACAGACGAGGAGGCTAAAGTCCAAATAGCTTGTTGAAGGTCACCTGGAGAGTAAGTTGCGAAGCTGGAATTTGAATTCGGATCTTTCTGGTCCATTCCAAGCTTTTGCCAACTACCTCACCGGCTGTGCATCAAGTAGATGATCAGACAAAAGGAAAGAGAGTTTTTGAAAGGAGGGGCCGGGAGGAAGAGGACAGAAAAGAGAAGCGACTGTGGTGGGAAGGGGGTGGAGACCACCGTTCATCTTGCCTTTCCCGACTGGGAACTGTTCGAGTGGAAGTTTCTGTCTGAGATACTAGAGCCATTTTTGTTTTCGTTTCCGACCTCAGGTTACAGCCGTTTTCTTTGCCCTCCGTTCCCCTCGTTCTCTGGAGCCTTCTACCCGGCACTGAGGGACCATGTCGCTGTGTGCTAGATGAGAATTTCATGCGATTAGTTATCTTATAATGTTAATGTTTTGAATTGAAAGCCAGGTGTTCTGTTTTTAGACACCTTGCTCTTTACAGAAACGTTTTAGCTTAGAAGACAAGTAATGAAAATAAGTTCTAGGTCAATATTTTTTGCTCACAATAATTATTACAATAATTAGTCTTACAATTTGTGTGTAAATTTTTCTTTCCATTGAGTTCTTTCAGATTCAAATTTACCCTGAGTGTTTTCTAGGCGGCTGCGTTAGTTTTCTGCTGGTGTGAAGCAAATCGCCACCGGTTTAGGACGCGGAGCAGCCTTCTCTTAGCTCCCGGTGCTCCGGGTCAGAACTCTGGGGGCTTGGCCAGGCCCCCTGCGGAGATTACAAGGCCAGAATCAAGGCCTGGCTGAGCCCTTATCTGGATTCTCTGGGGACGGTCCATTTCTAGGCTCCTTCCGACTGTTAGCAGAGTAAAGCTCCTGGCAGCTGCAGAACTGGTCTCTTTTCTTTGCTGGCTGTTAGCTAAGGACCCTTTCCAGCTCCTTAAGGCCCCTGCGTTCCTTCTCACGTGCCCCTCCATCTTCAGACTCCAAGCCCAGTCCTCGTGCTTCACGTCTTTTTCTGCCACGAGCAGGAGAAAACGTCTCTTTTCAGGGATTCCAGGTTAGATTAGGCTCACCTGGGTGGCCTCCCTCTTGCCTTGTAATGTAACGTAAACCCAGGAATAGCACCAGGGACCAAAGTCATGAGTTCTTAGTCTTAGAATTCTGCCGACCACAGATGCTGAGAAAATACTTGACAAACCACACACAAAGTGACTATGTGCACACGGTTATGTAACTAAACATTATATGTAACTAAAATTATTTTTTCCTTTTAGGACAAATCTGCTCTTTTTGAAACTTACGATGTTGAACTCATTAAAGAAGATGGACAGAGTCTTGGGATTAGAATTATTGGCTATGCTGGAACTCCTAATACAGGTAAGTGAATCATTTCTATTTTATATTTGGAAATAACTGTAAAAGATGTTAAGGTTTCTAGATAGTAAAATTAATATCTGCAAATTTTAATTTGAACATTGAACAATAAAACCAGGACTCTGTGAGAGCAACCAGTTACTTTCCAGTGATTCGAGGATGAGTTTTATCTGAATGGTTTTATGGCTGGCTTGATAGTTGTTAACAAAAGAATCTAATTGTCCGACTCATTGTATAACATTGGATCGAACCTCCTCTTGCTTCCAAGAGACAGATATTTTGAATATTCTGACTGTTACATTATGACATTTTACATGTAATAAAATAGGTACTGCGTATATTTTGTATTATGAATGTCAAAAAAGTATTACTGTTATGTTTAATCACTGGAGAAATAAGATAAAACAAATACTTTAATTACAGTTATTTTCCTTTCATTTAAAGGGGCTATACTGTAAGAGTAAACACATGGCCCGCGTATCTTTGAGTAATCCCCCCTCAGCTCCCGCATGCCAAGCTTTGGTAACTTTCACTGTGAGACTGACTCTATTATTATAAGAGAATCATGAGAGTAAGAAAAAATAAACCTTCTTCCCAAATATCTGCTAGTAACGTGAAAATCCACAGTTATGAAATGTTCTAGTTTTAAAAAATAGCAAGATTAGAGAGTGATTTAAAAAAAATTATTATTTTGCATACTTACAGCAGGTGGAAAGATTAAGAGTGCTAATGTATTCAGAGTCCTGAATGAAATTCATGTCAGACCACCTTGTGCTATTTTAGCCTAATGAAATAACTGCTATCAGACCGTTAGATTTTTCTAAGTGCTACCTTTTTTAGGTTCAGAATTTAAATAAGTTCCGAAAGAGCTGAGTATGGGTCGTATAGTGATGTTGCAAAAAAACTGTATTGAGTAGCTCCCAATATTCTGTCCGGTCAGAGAAATCATGGCTTAGTTTCTAAACTTGTGGCTTATGAACTTTTATCATATTAAGTTTTCAAGGTGTTCTTGTAAACCTAATGACAAATGTACAGGGTAAAATGAAAGTGAATAACTGATAGAACATTGAGAATGTTTGGTGTTTATGTTACCAAATAAAGAAAAGAATCATTTTACTTCTTCACCCTCGAAAGAAGTTTTTGAGGCTGGCTTGGGGGCAGTCGTGAATCCAAAAACTAGAACGTTTTAGAACTCAATATGCTTTTTAAGATGTAGTCTTTCAAAATAATTTCCCCTTTATTCCATTCATTGGAACTTTTGAGCAGTTACTTTAGTGGATTCTGGAAGGGGATAGAAAAATGGATATAAGAAAAGTCTATTCAGGGAGACAGACTTGAAAATAACTCTCAATTGTTCGAGGATAAGTGAAATACGTGTTTCAGCAGAGTTACCATCAAACCATCATCATATGGCATTGCAGGAAAGATTCGATTTGACAGATGGAAATGGAGACTTCGCAAGGAGAGAGCGTTTGTGCTAGGCATGGAAAAGGAAAGGATTTTGATAGAAGGGGTGAGGTTGACAGGAAGAAAAATGAAATGAGAAAAGGGATAAAATCATAAAAATACTAGTTTTGGTGGAATATCGAGTCTGTGTGTCTGGCCTTTGTCTTGTTGGAGGGAGCGTAGTTGGAAGATGAAGTAAAGAAAGGTTGGGGCAGATTATGGAGGTCCTTGAATGTGATTCTATGAAATTTATATTTTATTCTATGGGCAATAGGAATCCATTGATGTTTATTTTTTTTCTATAGACAATATTTTAAGCTCATTTGAAGTTAAAAAATAAAAATATAGAATCATCCAGAGTTGTAGTGTTTCATTTTCCAATTTCCCCTCCAATCTTTGCTCATAGACATGCACAGTTTTTATATAGCTGTAATTTTTCTATAGCCATTTATTTCTGTTTAAATGTTTTATTTTAGGATATAAGGATTATTCCATGTTGCGATATTATTCTAGTTTTTAAGGCTGTGTGTGCTTTCCTGTGTCTGGGAAGCTAACCGGAGCAGTGAGCTGAATATAGGCAGGAGGACCTGTTGGGAGCCTCGTTGCAGTGCTGGTAAAGGATGAGGACAGCCTGTGCCGGGTCCACGGTGAGAAGGAGAAGACAGGACAGGACAGTCCCCCTACCTTGGGCTTCCTGAATCCCAGCTTCTATTGGGGAGCGTTTCATCAAGCTTTCATTACTGATTATGTTTCCAGAAATAGTCATCAGCCACATCATTTCAAATTTGGGTCACTTGTGATGGTGAGAGTTTGAAACAATGCGTCAATTTCTCTGCTTGTGTTCCAAGTGGTATTTATCAAGCCTGCAGTCAGCCTTCAGCTAATGAACCTCTCGATATGAATTTTGCAATCAAGGCCTAATTAGAGCTTTCTTCTCTTTTCCGTATGTTTTGTGCACCTTAGGGGAAGCTTCAGGGATTTATGTGAAAAGTGTCATACCTGGCAGCGCGGCGCACCACAACGGCCAAATTCGAGTGAACGACAGAATCGTCGCTGTGAGTAACCGCCCTCTGTTTAGAATTGACTCGAGTTGGGGAAAAGTTATCTTCATTGCCATGTGTATGAGAGGGGAATGGCTTAATATAGTCTCATAGTATTTTAAAATTTAAATTGTTAGTATGGTGAAATCTCATTAATTTGGACTCTTATGGTCCTAAATTTGGTTTTTATTTACTGTCTGTGACAAAAGGGGTCACTAAGTGTATTGGTAGGAAAATGGTTCTGTGTGTGTATTTGGAAGGTAGCCTAGTTCTCCTCGAGAGCCTTCTGGGAGCCTCTTTGTGTTCCTAACTCACCATTTTATCCACAACTAACAGGCCCTCAGCAGCTCCCTGTCGTCTCTTCATGAAGGTAATTTTTCTAATAACAGCCATTTTGGGTACATACAAAATTGAGATATTTTATATACTGGAGCATATAATAATAATCTTTCATCAATTCAGACTGCTTGTTCCTCCATTGAGTAGAAATTAGTTAAATTTTACAGTTTACTTGAATATTTTTGAAGTAAATACATACACACATTTAATTTAGTGATTTATGTAGAAACAAATGTTCGTTGGTGTAACCTGAGTCTTTCTCCTCCAGTCCATCTGAGGAGGCCCCTTCGTGACTCTTGGCTTTTACACTGTCGCGCTTAGGAAGTGCCCTGTGATTTGCGGAGTTTGGAGACCAGCAGTGGCAGTGGATGCTCTGCAGAAGATGCTGTGGGAAAGCTAAAGGGATGGGCTGGCTAGTTGGCTGGGGTTGAGAGAGGATGGAATGCGTTTCCTGCTTGTGCTAGAACACTGGAAAACCAGTGGAGGGAGAGCAGCGTGTTTCTCCTGGAGAGTGCCGCATCTGCAGTGACAGGGCAGAGGATGAAGTGTTGGATGGCCTCTTCAGTTCTGATGTAATGATTTCTGTTGATACATCCTGGAAGCTGTGTGTAGCAATGACCACTTTTTATGACACTTTGAATTTTGAGTAGCGTCAGAAACTAAGGCCCTATACCTCTCAGGCTTCGGTTAAAATGTGTGACTTGGGCGCACAAGTTTGAATTTGCTTTCTAGTTTTTCGGAAAGTTCATCGGCATGTTTTACTTCTAATTTTGCCTCCTTATTCAAAAATACTTTTTTAGATGTAATACAAACTATTTTTGGAATAAAATGATTGCCTCATTTTATTCTGCCTTGCTAGAATTAAAAATAATAGCAAACTTGAAACCTCTCTTTGGTGTGTCTCTTAATGTCTTAGGTCGATGGTGTGAATATTCAGGGTTTTGCCAACCAGGATGTTGTGGAGGTGCTACGAAACGCAGGGCAAGTGGTACGTCTGACTCTAGCTCGAAGGAAGACATCTTCATCTGCTTCTCCACTTGAACTGCCTTCAGACAGAGGTGATTACTTCCAATGTCCCGCTCCCCGGCTTGTGGTCTGGGTTTGGAAGAGTAGCTCCTTTATGGACTTGGTTCTGTGAGTCTGGGAAGGAGAAACTGCCCGCTCACCCTGTGTAATGCAGCAGTGGAGAAACGCATCAGCTCGTTTGTGCGGTGAAGTTTCCTCTGCCTGCTGTAAGGCGCCGTCCACCTGTTAGAACGTGAGCCCGGCCTGACGTGCACCAAGCTCTGAGAGCTTCCGTAAATGGAGATGGAGATCATCTTCCCATAAAGCTTCCCAATTTCATTTATTGCTTATACTTGAATCATAAAGCTTTGACACCTTCTGTTCCAAGGGCTCTGATTTGTATGATGCTTTGACACTTTGCAAACTTAAGCTTCATATTCCTTCTAACCTTATATTTGATTCTGTCTGTTGATTTACCTTTTGAAATATAGTGAGAGAAAATAAAACCTGGATTTCTATCAAGAGCATTTTTATTTGTAAAATAACACTTGTTATTTTGGTTATAAGAATAGTAAATTTTCATTATGGAATACATGTATAATTGCATGCATGCCAATTTTTAATTATCAACTTATAAATGTATAGATCAGCAAAATTTGACCATCATGGGAACACATGTTCAAGTTAAATGAATGGCTGGTTGTATAACTAGTGAGTCAGAAATAATTCCATTAGAATGTGTCAGAAGATGAATACATTTTTTTCCCCTCTGAAGATATGATAAGCCTGGAAGCCTTTGCTTTCAACTGATATGGATTTATATTTAAATTGGAACTTGTTAAGTTTTATCTGATCATGGAAATTCTGCTGCAGAGAGACAGCCGCCCTGTCGACTGCACTGTACGTGTGAAATTTCAAGTTGCCTAAATGATACACATTGTGCCAGTGCTGTATTGACCTTAAAAGGTTTGCATAAACACTTGTATCAATACAGTGGTTTGAATAGCTCTGATACAGCTCTTGGCCTCCGTCTGCTGTGTCAGATGACTTGTGGCATCTGCGAATGCGCAGTTCTTTACCAGACACACTTGCATTTGACATTGGTGTTGGGATGTATTTTGACTCCTAACCTGGATTTCTTCCTCTGTAGTTTGGGCGCCCTCCCTCTGTGTTTCCCTGGCTCCTTTGAAGAGCACTCCCGGTGCGCTGTAGCGTTCGTCACACTCCGTTGTGGTCACCTGTTCCGTGTGTGGCCTCTGCACTGTAGGAGAGGGGTGATACCTTTGTCCCCTGCCCTACGTCACACGTCTTGTCGTCAGCATTTAAGTCTGTTTTACTGAAACAAACTGCACAGCTTCCAGGTCTTGCCTGATACCTTCCTCTCCCGTTCTTAGTCTTACTTTTTCTCCTCTACACTTCTGCCCTTTGCACACCTTGTATACTTATTTGTGTACCAATTTGTATACTACTTGTAGCACACAATCACGTCATGTACTGCTCCGTACTACAGAACCTTCTCCCCAGCTCTACCAGTGGCTTCTGGCTGGCGTTTCTTTTGCTAGCCTTGGGCTGTGCTTTTAGTGTGTGTCAATAGATTGATAATCTAAAATATCTATGTATCGTTTAAAATCTCATATTAAGATCATAGGAACTTTTAGCTGGTTATGTTTTTCAACTTTTTATTGTAAAAATTTTCAAACATACAGAAAAATTGTAAAATGGTATAATGAACGCCCACAAAGCCACCACTTAGATTCAACGGTTAACGTTTTGCCGCCTTTCCTTCATCTGTTTATCTTTTTTCCCCGGAGCATTTAAGAGTGAGTAGCAGATGGTGCCACACTTCAGCCCTACGTGCTTCGGTCTATAGCTTCTGAAGGGAAGGATGCTCTCTTACGTAACCATGGTGTCATCATCACACCAGAGAAGTTTAATAGTAATCCCCGGGTGCCCGATTCCCAGAACATACTTACATCTCCCCAGTTGCCCTTGAATGTCTTTTGTAGCTTCTTTTTCCATTTCCCCTCTTTCCCCAAAAAACCCCCATAAAGTCAAGATCCAGTCATGCATTGCCCTTGTAGCATGAGTTACATTTTTTTGGTTTCTTAACCTAGATGAGTCCCCCACCCCTACTTTTTGAAGGGATCTGTCCATTTGTCACTAGAATGCCACATCCTGAATTTGATTGCTTCCTTGTGGTGTCATTTAACTTGTTCCTCTATCCACGTGTTTCCTGTGAGCTGGAAGCTAGATCTAAAGCCTCAGTTAGGGTCAGGTTAAATATTTCTGGTAAGAATACGTTATGTCACGTGTGACTATTTAAAAATAACCTAAAGTGACTCTTGCTCAGCCTCCCCTGTGTGTAAGGTACACACAGACCCTTGCGTGCTTGAGATTGAAAGCTTTGTATGTCCTGTTACTTTCCTTGCCTCAGTTTAGCTCAGGGAGAACCTCTGTGCCAGGGCATTCTCTCCGGGTCCCTCCCAGCTCAGGAGGCTGCCTCTGTGAGTTGTTTTCACACTTACGACAATGTCATGCAGAACCCCGGAGAGCCCAGCGCAGTGGGGCGGGCTGCCCTTGCTTGTATCTTACGTCCTGCTCCTGCCCCCACAGCAACGAGAGCACAAGACTTTGTGCTCTCCCTCCTTGCCAGGCCGCGTGGAACAGCATCTGATCCTCCTTTGTCATTGACTTTAATTTGCTTTTCTCTTCCTATTGCCTGGTTCCTTATTCTTTTCTATACTACCAGCAAGCTGATTTTTTTTAGGAATTGAGTGGTTATCAGACATGGCATTTTAAATAAAGGAATCCTGTATGTAAGTTACCTGAAATGTCTGTACCGAGGTTGTGAGATGGGAGACAGGAGCGGAATGAGCTCAGTGAAATGTGGTCTTCAGCGCAGAGATTCAAGTTAGCAATTCTTCTTTCAGGAGCTGTTGTAGAGCCGCCGAAAACACCAACCCTCTTTCTGACTGGAGCGGTGGAAACGGAAACTAACTTGGACAGTGAAGATGAGGACACTGAAGAAAGAATGGATAACCTAAAAACCAACAGCGTACAAGCCTTGGAAAGATTGGGTAGGCACAGAGCATTCAATGCATAGCAAAGTAATTTGTCTCTCTAGTTTGTTAACCATTTTCTCTCTATAAATGTGAGGAATTTTAGAGGCATTTTGGAGATATAAAGTAGGATATTCTTAATATCAACATCCTAACATTTGTGGCAGTTTGGGACCAAGCATATTGTTGTTAATCTTTGTTTGATTACGTTAATTTTGAATGCCTTTTTATTAGTATGTGATGGCTAGTTTTTGTCAGCACTTTTAACTACCACACACTTCAGTTTGTATGTTCTGTTCCCATTGATACAGCTATAGTGATACAGCTGTCTGTGTACACATGGCAGTTTCTTTTTCATCATAAAAGTCAATAATGTATACATTATGTGTTTCATCAAATTGCCAGGTTGCTGTATATTTATCCTTTAATTTTCTTCTTAATGTGCAACTTTGTCCTTTTTTTTTTTTTAAGCATGCTTTTTGGTGAGGAAGGTTGGCCCTGAGCTAACATCTGTTGCTGGTCTTCTTTTTTTCCTCCCCAAAGCTCCAGTACATAGTTGCATATCCTACTTGTAGGTCCTTCTGATGCTTCTATGTGGGGTGCCGCCACAGTGTGGCTTGATGAGTGGTGCTACCTCAGGGCCCAGGATCTGAACTAACGAACCCTGTGCTGCCGAAGCGGAGCATGCAAACTTGACCGCTTGGCCACGGGGCTGGCTCCAGCTTTGTCGCTTTGTGCTTCGATGCCTCGCTGCCTTAGTCGACTCCGTTCTGCAGCAGGTCGCATAGCAGCTTTGCATGGTTCCCTGCCAGCGGCGCCTGGGAAGCCTGCCAGCTGAGTGAGGTGGAGTACTTAGCGCCATCCGTGTGCTTGAGCGGCTCTGGCTGCTGGCTTTGATTGTCTTGTCTCAGGAAGGAATGGCCTAAGGAGGGAGTAACCCCTCGTTCAGGCTGAAACATTCCCTGTGATTTGGAAATTTACCTTGTTCTTTTGGACCCACGTAGGTGGCAGTTGATCTTTGCTATTTGACTCTAAGTGAACCCAGGTGGATTTTCAGTAAACTGTCAAGCGACACTCAAATACATTCTGAAGTTAGAAATACTTTTAGAAATATTTTATCTGCTCTTTTGGGATCAACCTCACTGTGTGTCTTTTTTCATGAATATGTATAGTTTCAGCTTGAGAGTAAGACCAAAATCTTCTAACTGCTGGGAAGTTAGCTCTCTTTTTTCTTGTTGGGGAGGAAAAATTTTCCCTTCTTCCCTTCTAGGTTCTGTGGCTGGTCTAATAGTTACAATGGCATAAGACAGATTAACAGCAGAAAAACAAACTTAACTGCATCTAGGAGCTCCATAAAAATATGAGACCCCAGGGCAAGTCGGGCAATTGAGGCTTGTGTGCCATCCTGAGCTAAGGAATGCGCCAGGGGCCAGGGCCTCCGAGGGGGCAGGGCAGTGCACGGGACGGTAGGAAGAGAAGATGTTTGCCCTGCCTGCAAAGTCTTTCCGATAAAACATCATCTCTGGTAATGGTTCTTGTTCTGGGACAGGGCCTTTTTCTAAATTCTTTCAGGTAGTTGAGGGAGAAGTAAAAGCTTTTCCTGAGTCTGCTGGGTCTTGATTGTCTTCAAGACCCAAAATAATCCACACGCCAAAGTGGCATGTTTTGGGGTGGCATATTCTGCTCCCCTTCATTGCCATTGGAATAATTGTTTCAGATCATCATACTATTCATTTTTTGATCATTTTGTGTAGCTCAGGATTTATCGAGCTGCTGAAAATAAATTAATCTCTTTCCTCTGGTACTTAGGCTTTTGTGCTGTGCTTTCAAACTCGTGACAGTGTGTGCTCTCATTGTACGACTGAAAGGTAAAAATATAGTTGAAAGAATTACAGGCAAAACGTCAACATTAGTATACATGTGTATGAAATATCATCTTTAAATATCATGTTTTTAAGCTTACAATTCAACAGTACATTGCAAATTTTGTTTAAATTAGCTTCCCAGATAAGAAACTGCTGCCCGGAAGAAATACAGCAGGCGAGATGGTAGAACTCTTAATGTAATTTCTTACGGAAACAGTAACAGGAGGAGGTACAAACGTGCAGGGCCCACATGAATGATATTTGTTTTCAATGGGATCTTTGGTTAATTATTCCCAGAATGTCATCTAGCATATCGGTTAATATTGTTATTTCATGGATCGCCTTTTGTGAATCTGGTAATTTAAGTTCTCTGGTGTTCATTGGTCTTGGTCTCTGATTTCTGAGGTTAGCCTGCTTTACCTAATGATTGAATTATGTAATTAAGCGTTATGTGCGTCCAAGATGAGCTGTCCGTGCCGAAGATGGGAAGAGCTGATATTGCAAGTGATGTTTGATTTTAGACAGATGGCATTGTCAATTGTGATAAGTATTCTGTGACTTGTCCAGTCTTGTGACAAAACGGAGAGAGTTTTTCTTTAACTTAAAAAAGGTGGAGGTTTGTTTATTTTCTGCTACTACTATGGGGTGTAAGTTGAAATTATAGTTTTAGTTCTTTGACTTCTGCCTATTAGGCATTATTCAGACTACCGACTGCACTGAGCTTCCGGCTAAGACCATATGGGGACAGGCAGGACACCTAAAATCTGTCTTAGCTCTTTACTTATCACAAAAGACCCGAGGAAAGTAAAACCCACAAAAGTAAAACCCAAGCTTCTGTTCTGATAAAGCTCGTGCAGCTCACTGGTTGCATTAAACCAGACAAGCCTTTCTGTGGCCCAGTGGAAAGTCTGCGTGGGCTGTGCAGTGTGCCTAGTCGACAGGGGAGATCCTGATGAGTTTTTAATTTTCCTGTGGGTGAGCGGAAGGTACTACTTCGAAGTGATCAACATTTAAATTAAACCCTTGTTTGTCCTAACATATTATAAAGCAAATCCAGATGCATTTTACTTGTAAACTACAGGATGTTTACATATAAACTGTATATAATTCAAATTTCATTTATAACTCATCATTTCCGTTTCCCTTTAAAATATTCCTTCCCAATGAAAGCCCCTTCGTAATTTGGTCGCAGCCGGTCCTTACATTTCCGTTATTCTTATAAGTCACCTCTGTTTTACTTTACCCGGTAGAGCTCAGTTAATGCGTTTTCCTTTTTATTCATTTCCCATTTACTTACTGAAACTGCACTCTAAGTGAAGAATTTAGTAGTTAAGTGTGTTTGGCTCACAGTAGCTTCAACATTCTTTTTTTTTCTAATTCTGAAGGAGTCCCAGACTTTCCAGAAAATGAGCTGAAATCCAGGTGGGAAAACCTACTGGGCCCTGATTATGAAGTAATGGTATGTTAAACCTTCTAATAAAAACGCTCACGGCTCACTTCATGTCAGGCTCCTAACACTACAATTTAAAGAAATGGGAGAGTCGAAGAATCAGCCTGCCTTTATTTTTTCCTCCTGCCTTTCTTCTCTTTTGGATCAATCAATTCTGTTTTTTTTTTTTTTTTTTTTTTTAGCATCTTAAGCTGTAAGAACGGTTAAGGACTGCACACAAGTTTCAGTTACAATTAGCAGACACTCAGTCCACGTTGAAAACATTTAAGTCGACAGTAGGCAGAAAAATGTGAGAGGAGAAAGCGCTGGCCTTTAAATTTATAAGCTGTATCAGCTGCTTAAAATCGCTGGCATTTTTATGATTGCTTTTATGATCTGTTTGTTTTATTGTACACTGAAAGGGCTGTGGATATTAGTCCTATGTTTCACAAAGAATCTTACAGTTTTATGAGAAAAATGAAAGAATGATTATCAGATGTATCTGGGAGAACAGGAAGTAATTTAGGTTGGTATAAGTTTATAGAGCCAGTGGTCCATTAGACTTCCTTTCACCTGTTATTAGATTCATCGAGTGAGGGACTGGTTACGTTTCCCGGTATTAATCCACATGAGAGCAGAAAGCTATGCTTAGACAAGACTCTACAGTGTTCACTAAATGCGTTAGTAATCACACATTCTGTTGAATTCCTGTTGTCACTCACATTTCTGACATATGTTTATCATTAGTACTTGGCTGGTTGGAGATTCTTTTCCTCTTCTTGATCCAGAATATACAGCCACTATCTATTGTCAGAATTTCCCACCGTCATTAGGATGAGTCAAACAGTCCACACTTTCTCTTCTTGCTAGTTTTGTGCTTGCATGTCCTCATGCACTGCTGCTTCTTGACTTCATAGATTTCGGATGCTGTGTTGTTACCAGGCTGTCCTCTTTGAGAAGCATCTGTCACCTGGCAGATGGCCTTTTCTATCCTTAGTGCTTTGATAGTCAAAGTAATTTGGCGAACCAGTATTTATAAACGGCCAATTTTTTGATGGGCACTTTTTGTTAAAATTTTGTCCTCCTTGTAACTACCCTTCCAAATTTCATTGATCACATGGTGAGGTCGTAACAGAGGGGCCAGAAAGAGGAGACAGAATTTCAAGTTGGAAGTTTAAAGTGACAGCTTAGTCAGTGGAGTTGTAACTTGTTCTCAGGGATGAGGAGCAGGCAGGAGAAGCAAGGCAAGATGAATGCATGCACGTTTTCAGCGTTTCTTGTTTTATTTTCTTCCAGAACTTACTTATCTGCAGTGCAGTACTTTTAAAAACTTTAGTTGGGTCATTGTTGAGCTCATCCCTCCCTCCAGATGCACCCTATTTTATTAACAGCTTCCAGATGCAAGTCATCAGTATTTTACTTGCAAGGAATTCACTTCCATGGATGTCCGCCATTGAAGCTTAGAACAAGTTTCAGGCCAGGATTCAAAGCTCTAAGTATTCTGTGAGCTTCCCACCCGTCCAGGTCTTTCTGTCTGTGTCCTCGCCAGCTCCTTCTCCTGGGGAAGTGGTTTGAGCTTGCTGTGGAAAGTTGCATGTTTCAGTTTTTCCAAATTTGTCTGACTTTGCTGACCTTGCAAACTTTTGTTTTAAGGCCTGAATTTAAAAGTAAAAATGACCATACTCTTGGTTTTGTCAAAAGAATAAAATTTTTATGAATTCAGTATAATGGAGGATTATATTAAAATTTTAAGGATGATGGATTTTTAAAAATGGTATATGTATTTGCCCATTACCTTCTGGTTCAACTTCTAAATAATTTAGGAAAAAAAAGTGCTGTGGAGAACAATAAGAACAGAAAAGCAAATATTCTCTGAAATTTTACATTATGCGTTATATTTATGGATTTTAGAAATAGAGAAAAGAGATTAGAGTATAGGTCTGATGGAGTTATCAGTATGTTGGTTTTTCAGATTTTTTCAGGAAACTTACAAAGAAATAAAGTTATGCTTTTACAAATATTGGAAATTTTTTTGTTATAAATTTAGGTTGCTACCTTGGACACACAGATCGCAGACGATGCTGAGTTACAGAAATATTCAAAGGTAAGCAGTGTTTTAAAAAATGTTACCAGTTTTTTATTATTTGAAGAACTTTCTTCAAGTTCTTGTCAAAGAAACGAAATTAGTGCTGTGACCTAAGTTTCCAGAACTTCATCTCGGATGTCTCCTGGAAGTGAGGTGAGTTCTCGCCGTTGGGAAGGTGACAGTCAGATGTGCCTGGGGAGAATGTGGTCCCTTGTGCCACGTCCAGAAGCCAGGAACTCAGGTTCGGCTGCTGTGCCCACGGTCAAGGTGGCACAAGAGGGACCTTGTGCCCGCTTGCCTTAGCCTCTCAGGCGCGACAAGAATCCGTTTAATAGGTCTCCTGAGAATCAAGACCACAAGTGTGGGCTTTAAAACATCCTTCAGGTCCACAAGTTTGAGGACAGAAAAATGGTTTATCTTCTGAGTACAGACAAGGTTTTCTCTTGAACTTAAAAAACGTTATAGTGAAAACTTTATTTCTATCGGCAAAATGCCGGAAGGTAACTTTACAGTTTCCCCAACATTTTTAGTGTCCTCTCACTACAAATTAATTTTATAGTTGCTATTTTGGGCAATCAAAAGGCAGGGTAATTGAAACTTAGAGAAACATTCTAGATGGGTGTCTCAACAAATGATGAGAAGGGAAAGGTGTTGTCAGAAAAGTTTCACAAGTTACACTGTCATCCCCTGTGGAGGACACCAGCCGAGCTCAGCCTGAGCTCGGCTGTCACAGGCGGTGTTCAGAATGAGTTTTCTCTGTCCCATGTGGGTTTGGGAAGAGGTTATCTCTTTAGATAGTTCTACCATTTCCTGCTTTGAGTATTTGTGGGGAATTTTCTCTTCCATAATTTTATGTTATATGGACTATAATTTTACAGGTTTGAATTTTCAAGGCTGCCTCTGGAGAGTGCTGCTTTCCTTCTGAGCTTCCCTGCCCTCTGAGCCTGTATGGGCAGCTGCCCGAGCTTTGTCAGACGTGCAGTGTGAAAGCAGCAGGGCATAGCTTATAGTTAGTTTTAACTTATTTACAGAATATCTTTATATTAGAGTAGAGCAGTCACTAATTACTGCATCGTCTAAATATGTTGAGATGGACTGAATTCAAAATGAGAGTAAGAGAAATCCCTCACCAAATGTCAGTTGTTATTAATTACTGCAGTACAGTTGACCGACTACGTGGACTCGAGAGCCCAATGCCTGAGTTTGAATTCTGGCTTAGCCACTCACTAGCCTGTAAAGCTATCTAAACCCTGTGTCCCAGTTTTGTTGTCTGTAAAGGGGAGATATTAATTGGTACCTACCTCACAGGTTCTATAGGAATTAAATATAATGTGCCTGGGGTAGTTGCGAGCACATTATAGCCTGTTGTTATTATTTTAATTATCATTCATATAAATCTGGTGCTTTTCCCTAACATTGTACTTTAATTTGCACTAAACTCTCAGAATTTGGTGCTTTCTATCAACCTATCTTCCAGCTTCCTAGATCCTGTACCTGATCTCCTGCAAGGGCCCATCTGCTGAGGCCTTGATTTTTGTCATTATTTTTTTCTACTATAGAATTTCTGTTGTATTCCATTTTAGATAATGATTCTTTTGGTGGAATTCTCAGTAAAAAAGAAATCTGTACTTGCCATCTTTTTCTCTATTTCTTGAACATGTTAATCATAGCTTCTAAAGACTTTAAATAATCAGTTCTAGTATCTGGATCAACTGTAGATGTGTTCCTATTGTTTGATATTGTCTCTAGTTATGTTATTTGATGTATCTCTCATCATGCCACAGAATGTCCAACATCATCTGTGCCAACTACAAAAGGACTTGGGTGATGCTCTCTCGGTCCAGAGGACTCACTCTTTCTTCTAAGAAGAAGGCAGAGTGTGTGCGCATGTGTGTGTGGGGGCGGGTGCGTGGGTGATCGTCTGTGAGACAGGCTGAGGTACAGTTCTGGTTCAGACTCTGGTCTGCCTTTGCTCCTGGGACCCAGCCTGCCAGGTGTTCCACATGAGTCTGAGGGTGTTTACCGGTCCCTTCTCCCTGGGAGGACCTGACCTCCACTTCTGTCTCCTCGGTACTTTGGGGCTGCTGACACATCTTTGCTTGGCTCTTGGAGGTTTCCTATTAGCTTTTTGCCTCCTTCCCCACGTGCTGTCGGAACTCAAGATGTCCTTGGGGAGGCCATGCTCCAGCCAGGTTCAGTTCTTCATGTAGTTCAGCTTTACCTGTCTGTCCTGCGTTCAAAGCCGTAGGACCCTGTCTCTCCACACTATGATAAGTGAGAAAGGATGATAACTGTGCTTTGTGGGCGTCTTAAAGAACGGTGTTCTTTCTCCAGGCCCATGTTCTCTCTTTCCTCCGCTCCCCAGCTCCTTGCCACGCTCTTGCTCATTCCATCTTCTTTTCTGATCAACTTCTATGCCATGTGATGTGTGTGTGTACTCAGTGACTCTAGGATGGAGGCGCAGAAAGTCTGTGAGTTGAACAGACTTTCAGAACTGCCTCATTGAAACTCACCACTGCGTTCAGTTGTTCATTCCTTCATCCCTCAAGTATTTTGTAGTATCTGCTCTATGCACGTCCTCTGCTGGTGCTGGGGTTTCAGAAGAGAACAAATGGGAAAAGAATCCCTGCCCTGTAGAACTTATGCTTTAGTGGGGGGAGATGGAAATAAGTAAGTGAGTAACATAGAATGGGTGACGTGTGCCATGCGGAACGTTAGGCAGGGAAGGTGGATAAGGAAGTGAGGAGAGAGAGTGTTTGCGCTTTTAGGTGGGTTGACCAGGGAAGGCCTCATGAAGAAGGAGGCATGTGAGGAAGCACTTTAGGAGGTGAAATAAGCAGCCTGATTCTTCTACATAGATGAACAATAATACATATGTTGTACATGATTACGTCTGCTTAATCTAGGCCCTAATTAATGTGGCTCAGCACCAACACGTAAGACTTGTTTGCGCGTGGTGGTTTTAGCTTCCAGTTGTATGCTTCTAGTGCCTTTAGTCTCTAACCTTTTAAAGCCTCCTTTTCTTAAATAAGCTATTTTGAAACATTTCATTGTTTAATTGAAATTTTGTTGTGGCAAAAAGTTTTTGTGCTGGAAGGAGGAGTTTCCCGTGACTGCACTGTCGTCTCTCCATGTTCAGTTGTTGGCTTCCATGACCACATGCCTGTCGCACTGGTACCATCCTCCTGTGTCACGGACATGAGAGAGAGGAGGGAGGTGTGCCTTTTCCACAGAACATTGTCAAGCACATTTACTTTGTTCTACGTTGATTTCTTAGTTATGAATGTCCACAGATTGTTTCTTTATTTTGATGAGCTGTAAACTTCTAAATCGCCTTATAATTGGGAGTTTACTTCTTAACTCAGTAGCCTCTCATTTCTCCCTACAATGTGTAAAGGAGACTTCAGCCTCTCAAAACCCATTTCACAGATGTGGGTCTAAGGTTTGCACAGCTTGACTGACTCGCTCAGATGACACTGCCACATAGCAGTGGCGGGTGGCAGCGTAGAGCGTGTTCACTCACTCCTCAAGCGTTTCCTGAGCTCCTGCTCCCTGCCAGACACAGGGCCGCCAGCCGCCGGGAGCAACGCAGAAAGGCCCGCGCCCTCCTCGAGCTTAGATTCTGGGCTGGGTGGGAGCGTGATCACAAGCCAGTGAAAATAACTCGGTAAGATGGTTGTAGATTCCACGAGGTGGTGCAGAGGAGCAAAGAGTGTGATGAGAGCTCCCTGGGCCGCTGTAGAGGGAGCCGCCAGCAGAGGCCTTGAGCTCAGGCTTGGCGGACAGAAACGGCTGAGCTGGGAGACAGGAGCAGCGGGTACGCAGCCGTGCGGGGAAGGGCTGCGTGCGGGAGGAGTGGGAGCTGTTTCTGTGTGTTGGTCAGGCTCTTTGCAGAGTGGGATGCTGTTAAATGGGGCTGGTGAGGAAGAGCTGGAGCTGCAGGCCTCGGGGTCCTCGGCCACGAGCCGGGAACACAGTGGAAGGTTTTGGACAGGCTGGTGTCGTGATCTGAGGTCGAGGCTGATGGGGTCTCCTCTGTCGCGTCAGCTTTCCGATGAGGAAACTGGTACTTCGTGGCTGAGGCTGGTGTTAGCCTGTAGATGCCACTCGATCACTGCCCACACCCACCATTCTTCGAGGGACTGTGCTTCAGGAATCCTCTGTGGGTGTTCGGGCCCGTGCGCTAGGTAAGGCTTTCCCTTGAGGTGGGTGGAGTTGTGAGGAGACAGGGAGGGGAGACAGGCTTGAGCGTGGCCGCACTGCTCCCAGGAGGCCGGTGGTCGTGACACAGGAGCATAGAGAGATGCGCCTTTGGGGACCGTCCTCTTGGCAGGCGCTCCCTCTCGAGATGATCGCAGGACCGTGAGCAGGAGCGTTAAGCTCCATCCAGTGGTGTTTCTGCGGCCATCAACGTGTGTGGAGAGAGCATAATAGTGTCCCCAGCCTGGGAACCAGAACACCAGGTCCCGTGGTCTGGATTTGACCAGACCAACGGACAGATTTCACTTTATTTCCTTCCGGTGATATTCTCTGAACCAGAGGGCATGAAAACGGGAGTTTCCCCCTCACTCTGATGAGCACATATAATTTCTAAGGTGAGGGATGTGCCAGGCCCTGCAGGAGCCGGGTCACTGGGTTACCAGGCCAGCTCTGCTTTAAACTGTCCTCTCCTCTGTTTCTCACACTCGCCCTGTTGACCAGCAGCTGTTTCCTCCTTCCCATTTTTAGTAGATGGAAACAGAGTCTGCCCAAGATCACATGCAGCTCGTAAGTGGCAAAATTAGGAAACGAGTCGGGGTGTCTGGTTTCTGAGTCTGTGCCATTCTTGGCTCTTTTCTTTTTTCTTTTGAATGGATAGTATGTGGAAAGACATAAAATTAAGCTATGGAAGTATGTCCTGCAAAAAATAAGCTTTCCCCCCATCCCGTGCCCTGCTCTCCCAGAGGCACCTGCCACTGTCACCAGTTCTCAAGTGTGTATTGCACACTTTGCTGCTCTCTTTTTGAGGTGCAAAACACAGAACCGGGTAACTACGGTTAGCAGTGGTTTCTTACTAGGGCAGGTGGCCCATAGAAACATCAGAGAAACTTTTTCAAAATATGCTGGCCCTTTTCTGCTCCTCCTCACCAATATTCTGATCCTGTAGGCTTGGGTGAGGTCCCTAAAGGAAATTGTGGTCCCTGTCTTGCCTCTGTCCGTGGAGAATTCTCGTCCAGGTCTTGCTACAATGCATTCTCTGTATTCATGGGAGGAGGTGTTTCTTCTTCAGGACAGTTGAAGGAGGCTCGTTGGGAGGATGGCATTTGAGTCACTCTGAAGAATGGGTTTGCAGCAATGAGAGCAGTGGGTTTTCCGGGGGGGAAATACCATGAGCAAAAGCAGAGAAAGGGTGGGCCCCGCGAAGTGTTAGGCCAGGTGTCGAAAGCTTGGATCTCACCTGGGCCAGACAGGTGACATGAGTGGTATCTAAAACGATGAAGGGCAGCTGACGCTTGGCCTTGGTGTTGGGTAACTGAAGAGAACCTTCAGGATACTTCCATACAGAAGAGCACGTAGCGTGCGGTGTCTGAACGTTCAGAATTAAAATCATAGATGGGTGAGAAAAACCAACATAAATCAAGCTGTGACGGTCTGGTCGATTGTCTTCACAATCTGAGTGAACGCACCCGATTTTGGAGGCCGTTGTGCTGCCTTTCACCATTAGTTTAGAAGCTGGAGCCTTGCTCTCGGAAAGTTTGTTATTTGCGGTAAATTTAGTAATTCTCCCCTCAATCTTTGAACATAAATGGCTATTTGATATCTTCAGACTTGTGTGTGTGTGTGTGTGTGTGTGTGTGTGTGTGTGTGTGTATCGTGGGGTTCTTTCTGTTCTATTTTGAGTTCATCTGTTTTGGAAGCATCCTCCCCATCCCGCTGACATATCTATTCTTTTCCAGAAGTTTTTTTCCTCCTGAAGCAACATCATTTATATTCCCTCTTGAGCATTTTGATATCTTGTTTTTGGGTCCTAAAAGTAGAGCTTTTAGGGAAATGAATGAGCTGTGATCTGTTTTGTGACCAGTCTCCCCACTCATGGGTCGAGGGCGTCTGGGTTCTTGGTCTCATTTGATCTCCATCATTTTAACACTGACAGTAAATCTCATGGTGGCCGCACCGTCCTTGGATTCATTTTCTTCTATCTTTTGCTTGTCATGTCAGCATCATGAAAATCCTGCTGCTCATTAACTTTGTCAACTTAAATAGGACCCCTTGCAAAGCGCGTGGACTGAGCATCAAGAAGCGTAACGTGCAGTGTGTGAAGGTGTCAGTCACCTGTCGCACCCGCTCCTGTCACTTTAGCCCTCTGCCCCCTAAGAACTCAGCATCCTGCAGGGTGGGCAGCTGAAGGAGACAGGGGAGGCGGCTGATTTGTTAGCTGCTAAAGCAGCTGGGACAGGCAATCCAACGGCCCTGCTCCCGCAGGAAGCCTGCGGCCGTGCAGCGGGGTGTCTCAGAGACCCGGCCGCGTTCTGATTCAGGTCCAGAGCTGATGTTAGATGAGCCTGTTTCAGGCAGATGGGTTTCGTAAACATTGTCTCTGGTTTATTTGTCCAGTGTGATTGCAGATGGAGCACCGGTGTCCTTTTCATGGTTTGAGTCTCCAGGGAGCATGTGGTGTTTGCAGATTCTGGGGGAAGCCTGGAAGGGCACAGCCCTGGGTCTGGCAGGGGGAGTCCCCAGGTGGCCCTGCCACCCTCTGTGCTCCAGCCTCTCCTGACTTCAGCTACTCTCTGGTTGTCGGGAGAGGGGTCCACCCTGCAGGGTTCTCCAGGGGGGGCTGGGAGGCAGATTGGGATCAGTTCTCTCCTTGATCCTTTCACTTGTTACAGGGTATGCCGCTGTCTAAGTCGTGGAGATCTCTGCACACAGCAATGTCTTCATCTTAATTTGGACACTTATTTCTATGCAGAAGTTGCCACCACCATCTACCCAGTTGCTCAGAGCACAAATGTAGCAGTTGTGCCTTTCCCTCACTTTCCACGAACGTCTCCCAGCAACCTCTTCCTAGGGCCGACGCATTCTTCTCCCTCAGTCTCACCGTGAGCATCCCCTCTCTGTGAAGCCTCCTCCAGCCAGCTCTCCCAGTGACCTCCCGCTGTGTCTGATGCCGCGCCCCGGCTCAGTCCTGTCACGGCACTCGTCGGAGTCGTCGCTGTTGGCTCCTCACGACCGTCTGTTGGTGGACGGTTCATTTACTTGTTTGCTGGCTCTGTTGCTTGCTTCCTGTCTGTCAGCCACTCTCGACGCAGTTCCATGGGGAGACTGTGAGAACCCATGTCTTTGACGTACCCTATAATTGCAGCTCATGACTCGAATCCGTGCACGTAGTTCATACCCTATAAACCGGTGCTAGATGAGATGCCCAAACAAGGTGTGGGTCAGGGCTGTGCAGGTCAGTGTCTAACTCTGAAGAAAAAGGGCAGCCCCGGTCTCTAGTGTTTGCCGAGCTCTGTGGTGCGAGCAGTCCCATCAGGGCAGACTTCAAGCTCCCGGAGTGACGTCCCTGGACACTGAGCTGGGAAGCGATTCACAAACACTTCATTTCTGCGGGCTTCTCCGCGGGAGCAGGGCAGTTAATTACCAGCCTGCTCACTGAACAGCTAAACAGATCACTGTCTCGTCCGTCTCTTTCAGCCGCCCACCCCTTCAGGGTCCTCGAAGTTCTTAGAGAGTATTTCTACCATACACATATGACAGGTAGAAGTCACTTCAAGGACATATATAAAATGTGTAAAAATAATTAGGAAGTGATGGATTTTGAGTACTTATTGCATTTATTTTTAATACTATTTAATTGTAACTGTGTAATTTAATTTTTAATAATGGCTATATTTAAGAACTGGCTTGCAGAATTCTTGAAAGTTGAACAGTCTGCTCTCTGAGCAGGCTCCAGTACACCGCTGGAGATGACGGTGGTGGACCCATGGACCTCTCTGCCTGATGTTTGGCTCACGAGCAGAGGAGGAGGGGTGTTGGTGAGGTGGGCGGGTAAACTGATGGCAGAGACACTCTCTGAGAGTCTCTGGTCCCCTTTTCCTACCGGAGAGGGTACCCGATGTCTCCTTCCAGCTCCAGGTACAGGATTTGGTATGACGATTAGATGGGAAGAAAGAAATCACGGGGAGGGAACGAGAGTGAAACAGTCTTCGCCTCCCCTCAGAGTGCTAGGACGGTGGCAGATCCTGAAGAGCCTGGCGGCCCAGAGCCTCGTCCTCAGGAAATCACGCAGGGCCTGAGTCCTTCAGGCCTGTTCTCGGTCGTTGAGGTCTTGGTCGGCTGGACTGCTCGCCACTTCGCATTTGTCTGTGTGTCTGTGGTGGGTTGGAAGTGAGCTCGAGGTGGTGTCTGGGGCAGCCCTGTGGGGCTCTGGGGACTCAGAGCAGGTGACTCGGGAGGTCATGGCTCAGAGAGAAGGGGTCACCGAGAATAGGAAGCAGGGAAGGAGACTTGTGGGTGCGTTGCTACCTTGTGTAGGGTTTTCTTCTTGCCAAGTGTGCAGTTAGATAAACAGACTATTTTAGCACCACTCACCATCTTTGAGTTTATACGGCCACAACAAGGAACCATGAGCTCTACCCGAGAGGTCATGGGAACGGAGTTTGGCGAATGCCTTTGACCCTTAAAGCCAACAACACGAAGACACTCATCTCTTCACGTTGACGTTGGCTGGAGAGTCTTAACCCTTGACTCAAATCTGAGCCCATGTGAATCCTTTTAACCAGCAGCAGCAGTCCTAGAGTAGAGCAGTGATCGCCTGCCTTATTCCACACCCATGCCTCCCTCCAGATTGGAAACTGTTCTCGCTTAGGTTGGTGAGGTGGAAAAGGACACCTTGAGCGAGGTACCATCTTTCATGGGTTAGTTCAGATAACATTTAGTGAGCCCATGTTTAGTGCCTGGCACTGTTGTAGCGCCTTAGGTTATGGAGAGAAAAGACACAGACTGCGCTCAACCAGGGGAGCAATGAAGAAAGTCAGAATTTTAAGCACAGTATGTGTGAGCTGTGATAGAGGTGTGCACGGGGTTCTCTTGGACCCCAGACAAGGCCCATCAACTCACCTATCAGGAAGGGCTTCCTGGAAGTGACCCTGCCTTGGTATTGAAGTGTGAGTGGAAGCAAGTTAGGTAGTAAAGCAAAGCTAGAATGTTGCAGGGGATGGGAAGCCTGCAGAAAAGGGAAACAGAATACATACTGGCAACTGTAGCAAGTGCGGAGCACCTGTGAGTTGAATTAAGTCAGGACTGTGCATCTGACGCTCCATTCCCAGGGTTTCTGAAAGGAAAAGAGTGAGAACAGGAAGACAAGTGACTTCGTGTTCTACCTGAGGCTGGTTTTCCCATTTTTGTCCTCTGGGGATTTTGGTGATCTGACTCGAGAGGTGGGGCTTTCATGTCAAAATAATTGTCGATGGAAGATTAACAGCTGGGTGTGTCCCTGTCATGTTTGATATTATTGCTGCAGCTGCTGCCCATCCATACCCTGAGGCTTGGCATGGAAGTGGATTCCTTTGAAGGACACCATTACATCTCCTCGATTGCTCCCGGTGGTCCTGTTGATACGCTGAACCTCCTACAGCCAGAGGATGAGCTTCTTGAGGTAAAATTTATGAGGAAGAAAGTCACAGGGTAGGGGTTTCTAGGTTGTAGGAAAATGTATTCTCACCAGAAATCCACTGAGTTATGTTATCACCAATGCCGGTGTAACGTGAGCTATTTAGATTGAAAAATACTTGACTATAGTTAACAATACCGCATCGTATACTTGAAAGTTGCTAAGAGAGTAGATCTTAAATGTTCTCACTGCCCCCCACACACATATGGTAACTAAGATGATGGATGTATTAACTAACCTTATGGTAGTAATCATTTCACAATACATATGTAAAATCATATCATCACCTTGTACACCTTAAACTTACACAATATGTGAATTATATCTCAATGAAGCTGCAAAAAGATAAATAAAATAAAGGCAAAGAAAAATACTAACAGCCTATGTAATGACAAAGAAAGTAGGTACTATGCTTTCAGTTCATTTTCCCCATCTTTTGGGACTCCTGAGATGTGCTTTTGAGTGCTGATTTAAATGATTGACTAAGAAAAAAGCTGATGTCCTGTTTCAGTCTGATAGTGTAATTAGTATTTTTGTAAGCAACATTACTTTTAAGAATATAATCTTTGACCCTTGTTTGCAACATGTAGTCAGTTTCATTTGCAGGTTTTGTTGATTATTTCTGAAAAGCATTGGATCTGGACGACCTCAGGCTTATGCACTATTGACTGGTTTTCAGTGGTCTCCCTGGGGCTCCCTCCCCAACGTGGCAGCCTCCCTGGGCTCACTCCGGCTCCAGCCTCTCCTCAGTCAGAGCAGTTCTGGAGCACTTGTGCTTTTATGTGACTTTCCTGAGACATTTGTAGGCTGGAAAGTTTGGCAGTTGACACAACAAACAAGCCAAACAACATTGGAACCCTTAATTTTACAGTTGAGAAAATAAAGCACTGACTTCCCCAACTTTACACCCTGGTGGAATAATGGCTTTCATTCGTGTTTTCTGATTCCCATTTCACTGTTTTTTCAAATATATCACAGTACCTCCTCAGCTCCTAAACAAATGACATGGGGAATGGTCAGACTTAGAGAAGGCTGTGTAGACCAGGATTCTGCCAAGAGTTAGGATCCACAAGAAGCCCCAGGTTGGGTTTGATGGAATCAGCCTTGTAGCCAAGATTGGAATCCCCGGGCCTTGATTATAGAGGTTTCTTCTAAAGTTTCTTTGCTCACGGTGGGGTGACAAGGATAGCAGATAGGTTTTTTATTGGGTGCAGCTGCATGTTTTTAACACTGTGGCCACTTAGGGGAGCGTGTTGGGAATTCTGGGTTGGATCTCGAGGTCAGAAGGAAGAGTGCTCTAACTAGGGGTCAGATTCTGTCCGAAGCCTGGGAGAGCAGGCTGTCGGAGTCCTGTTTTAAGCCGTAGTAAGTTGCTTGTTTGTAGAGGTGTTCAAGGAATGATGTTGGGCTGCCTGTTGCAGGTTCAAGCCCTAGATTTTACTGCGTCATTCGTGGTTTTTATTTGCTTGATCATGTCCTTCTCCTCTGACGTGTAGGGCATGTGGCAGAGCTTTGTGGGTCTCACACATGGTGATCTGTAGGTTGCAGGCAATTTGGAAACCGTTTCTAAGAAAGTAGTTGTTAGGTATTAAGAAATGAGATTGATTTGTTTAGGAGATGTGGAAATATGAGTAAAAACTGATTTACTTCACCTTTTTCGTGGCAAAATATACATAACATATAATTTAGCACCTTAAGCATTTTTAGTGTATGGTTCAGTGGCATTCACTCTAATTCCCTACTGGCACATGGTGGGTGTTAGATGTTGGCCGGATGTGAGGGGCCCGAGCGGGTGAGCCCAGCCAGCAACTGAGCCCTCTGGGCCTTAGCCGAGATCAGGATCCCATGGGACAGACTAAGGTGTGGTGTGAGAAGCAGCATGTAGACTTGGTGAATTCGTATGCACAGATTTCTGGTGAAAGACGTGGGATAGGGAGAGAGGCACAGGAGTGAAGGAAGAGCTGCTTCTGGTTCTGAATTTGTCACAGCCTGGGGGTCCCTGGACGCGCCACTTAACTGTGAGAGTCAGTTTCTTCAATAAATACCTGCTTCACCCTGTGTACGTGAGCATCTAATGGACTGTCGTCCCTGTAAACCATGAGGCATTGTCTCACTGAGAGATGGTGGCAGTACCGTCACTGAAAAGGCGTCAGCAGTCTTGTAGGACAGGACGAGTGCAGATGGAAGGAAGGAAGGTAGGGAGCAGTACTCGTACAGCTTCGTGTCCTCTGTGGATGAGCACCTGTACACGGTTTCTAACCACAAAGTCTGAATAAGTGAGACTTGGCGGCACGGCAGAGGGTGTCAGGGCCTGGAGAAATGCTGTGAGCTCCAAAACGAACTGTGAACTCCAAAATGAAACTTGCCGCCTTCTGAGGAACCGAACGAAGAAATAAAAAATCTCCGTAAAGTTAGCCAACTAAACTCCTGAACTTGAAGTGTGCATGTGTGTGTGTGTGATGTGCTCCTTAGAGCTTGAAGCCAGAAACACAAATCGGTTTGGGGTTAGAACACTGCGCGGAGTCTGAGCCAGGGCCGCTGTTTACAGCAGCCGTAAATCCCCTCAGATGGGGCTGGCGCTGGGAAGGTGGCCAAACCCTTTAGCCTTGCAGAGCAGTGAGGAGGACTCCCAGGCACGGCCATAATAACTGGAGACAATTCAAATGAATAAATAATGAGCTAAATAAATACTTAAATCTACTCCAAGATAAAACCCTGAAATGTGATTTTCTGATCTCTTGACAGTGTGAAGCTCACACTGATGCTCGTGCGGGCAGATCCTCCTGGACTGGGTCGCGAGCTTTGTTTTTAGGGTAGCTGACCACCCACCGGGTGGGTTTTAGAGCTTTCCCTGCTGGTGGCTCCAGCGGGCACTGTGGATGTGGTGTGGCCAGTGACGGTGCCTCCCTGCCCATTTTTTGTGTGAAGATTGACTTGTTTCCAAGGAAAACCTCTCCGCAGTTTGCTGTCCTCGGCCCTCATCATCAGTCACAGTCTGGGGAGAGGATGTTGACTGCTCCGCTCGGGCTGGCTCCTGAAGCGCGCGGGGGTCTCTACCACGTGGTGACTCCTTAGTAAATAGTTAAGATGCAGGGAGCTTGTGTCTGGCCCGATGGCTAAGTGCCCGTGTTCCAGGCCTGACGGTGGTTCCCAGGGAGGGCTGCCCCAGGGCTCCGACAGCGGCTGACCGGGCTCTTCCCCGCCCCCCACACCCCGTGCTCCTGCTCCCTGAGCAATGACAGGTTTTGTGGACAGCTTCCTCCCAGGAAAGTCGGCCCTGCCCGTTAGCTGGACATTAGCACTGCACCTGTCAGAAATTAGTGCCAGAGCAGAAGTATCTTCAAAACTAATAATAATGCTGCTGAACCCCCCCAGGAAGGTAGGAGGAGTCAGATGTGAAAGGTTCTTTGTGACCTGGATTCTGTTCATACCTCAGCTTTTTTGGGAGTAGCAGACAGATCAGCTTTCAGTGACTTTTAGTCAGAACTGAGAGAGCTCCTGGAGCTAAAGTCATATATATGAAAAATTAGGATAGACTTTTTTCCTAAATCATTTTTGGTGCGAAGTATTGTTATTGTGCACCAAGAATAATAGGAAATTTAGGAAGTTTTCTGGTGATAAGCATTAATCATTAAGAAGAAATAGTTATCTTTTTGTTCTTTTAAACATATGCGATGTGTAAAATAATGTGAAAAGTAACACACTGCCTGTGCTTGACGGCCGTGTTGGCAGAGCTTGTAAGAGTGGAACTGATGCAGAGTTCTGTGTGTTTCTTTTCTAAAGAAGTGGTTTCTCTAGGATGGTATTATGAGTTTATGGCATGTGAAAGAAAGTTGTGAACTATTGCTAAATTGTGACCGCTGAGTATCCTAGCCTCGACTGTTACAATCGTTACAGTGTTACCTCTACCTTATAAGTTGATGGTTCTTAACAGCCTTAAAATTAGTGCTAAGGTCCTATCCTAAGAACCTGAAATCAGCAATTCCAAAAGTCCCATGCACCCCTATGTTCATTGCAGCATTATTCACAATAGCCAAGTCATGGAAGCAACCTAAGTGCCCAGCAACTGATGATTGGATAAAGAAGATATGGTGTATATATACAATGGAATACTACTCAGCCATAAAAAAGGACAAAGTCGTCCCATTCACAACAACATGGATAGACCTTGAGGGTATTATGTTGAATGAAATAAGCCAGACAGAGAAACACGAACTCTGTATGACTCCACTCATAGGTGGTAGTTAACATATGGACAAAGAGAACAGATTGGTGGTTACCAGGGGAAAGGGGGGTGGGGGGAGGGCACTAGGGGTGAAGTGGTGTACCTACAGCATGACTAATAATGATGTACAACTGTAATTTCACAAGGTTGTTAACTATCATAATCTTAATTAAAAAAAAAATTAGTGCTAATGTCTATAGTGATACTCTTATGAAAAAGCAACAGGACACAGTCTCAGGAAGGCTGTAAGTGGGACTGAGTGTGTGTAAGGAGCTGGGTGGAGGCAGGTGCAAGAATACGACATTGGAGGGTGGGAAGGGGAGACCACAGAGGTGGGAAAATCAGGCAGGGGGCTTACCCAGTTGTACTCTGCACACATTTTATACTTATTCACCCAAGTTCAGTGAAGGCGTAGCCTTAATTTTATAAATTTTAAGGATCTCCAGTGTCTAGTTAGTACTAAATATGATTTACATATAGGCCCTGTGTTTCCAGGGACAGTAAATCGACATCCTGTTTTCGTGTTGGTGGATTGCTACAGCGAGAGACTGTTTTCTCACTGGGGCCTCCCGGTTCTCACTCTGCCCTGTCCCCCAGGTCAACGGTGTGCGGTTCTCTCTCTGCCCTGTCCCCCAGGTCAACGGTGTGCGGTTCTCACTCTGGCCTGTCCCCCCAGGTCAACGGTGTGGGGTTCTCACTCTGCCCTGTCCCCCAGGTCAACGGTGTGCGGTTCTCACTCTGCCCTGTCCCCCAGGTCAACGGTGTGTGGTTCTCACTCTGCCCTGTCCCCCAGGTCAACGGGGTGCGGTTCTCACTCTGCCTTGTCCCCCAGGTCAACGGGGTGCGGTTCTCACTCTGCCCTGTCCTCCAGGTCAACGGTGTGCGGTTCTCTCTCTGCCCTGTCCCCCAGGTCAACGGGGTGCGGTTCTCACTCTGCCCTGTCCCCCAGGTCAACGGGGTGCGGCTCTCACTCTGCCCCGTCCCCCAGGTCAACGGTGTGCGGTTCTCACTCTGCCCTGTCCCCCAGGTCAACGGTGTGCGGTTCTCACTCTGCCCTGTCCCCCAGGTCAACGGGGTGCGGCTCTCACTCTGCCCCGTCCCCCAGGTCAACGGTGTGCGGTTCTCACTCTGCCCTGTCCCCCAGGTCAACGGTGTGGGGTTCTCACTCTGCCCTGTCCCCCAGGTCAACGGGGTGCGGTTCTCACTCTGCCCTGTCCCCCAGGTCAACGGGGTGCGGCTCTCACTCTGCCCTGTCCCCCAGGTCAACGGAGTGCGGCTCTACGGGAAGTCTCGCCGGGAGGCGGTCTCCTTCCTGAAGGAGGCACCACCCCCCTTCGTCTTGGTGTGCTGTCGCCGGCTGTTCGATGACGAGGCCTCTGTGGACGAGCCGAGGGCCCCCGTGGCCTCCCCTCCCGAGACACAGGTGAAGAGTTGGGGATGGCCGAGAGCATGTTGTGATGTGACGGGAGGAAACTTCCGCCCTCTCTTATGTGGCCGTAGTAGCTCTCAAAGGCAACGATGCTTAGCTTTTCAAATGGTTCCTTTCCATTTGACGTCATAAACCTTTCCTTTTTTTCCTTGGAGTGTTGGTGACATTAACGTGCACACAGTTTGGTTTAGGGAACCTTTCTTTTATAATTGCCTGGGCTCGTTACTTTCGGCTCCCACTTCAACTCAGTTCATCTTAATAAGTTTAAGATGTTGGTGAGTGTTGAGTATCTAATGGACTTCCCTTTTTCAGAGCCTTAAAAATATGAAGATCTATGACCAATTTCGAAGAGAGTCTAACGATTGCTGTAACAGCCGTCGGAAGGTCAGAGGATACAGAATACTTTCTGGGCTCTCTGTCCTCTTGTTGAAGAGCATCGTGACTGTGAAACCATTTCAAGCACGTGCTTTACCATCTTATGCTGGCTGTAACCTCATCTTTTATGTCCCTTTCTCCCTTTGCAGGCTCTTTTAGACTATAATTCCATGAACACCAGTGTTGATACATGGGGCTGTCCCTTTTACCTGTCTGTGGTCTGGCTTTCGAGATATGTGGGCCCTCGTCCTGCCTCCCCTACTATGTACTGTGTATCCTTAAGCAAGCACCTTGACTTCCTGCTCACGTTCCTCCTCTGGGAGCACTGCCCCGCTCGTCAGTTTACCTGAGAGGGGAATGGAGTAACGTGCTCCGAGTCCTTAGTGCAGCGTCTCGCACGGGGAGAGTGCTCCCCAGGTGGAAGCTGGCTCTGCGTGTTCTCGACTCCTCCCTTGTCTGTTTTCTCATTTCCTAAAGTGCATGGGAGTCTAGCACTGTCTCATAGTCACACATGGTTCCATGTGATTAAGCTTGTTTTTCAAGAAAACTCTTGGCTCCTGTGGGCAGAGGCTTAACATCGTTTTGTATTTCACAGGGTTTTTATTCTGTACTGGGCATATAAGAAGTGCTTAGTAAATTATTGACTATTGATTGAAAATCTTTTTTTGATATTTATCTTTGGTAAAACATATTTCAAGGAAAGGACTCTAATGCCAAACTTTTGTGATTCTTGCTGTCTTTACTAAAATTAAATGTGGGTGATGGCTTACTTCTAAAGGCTGATAAAAATGCCTTCAATCTAATCTTACAGGGTGTGTAAGTCACTGACCCGGCTTTCTGACTCTGTGCTCCCATCTGTCATACTTTACCACAATGGGTAAACAACAGCTTTGAATTATGCTAAATGTCAACCTGGCTGCCCATTAGTTGATTGCTTTCCATTCTGTGAATTCAGGAGTTATGCAGAATTGATATAGTGATATATTTTAGTTTGGAGCATAATATCTTATGTACCTTGGATGCCTTGAAATTTCTATAAACTTGGGTTTTATAGTTGTGTGAGGTTTCTTATGATCCTGGCTCTCTTTTCCATCTGACTCTTTTTTCATTTATCCCCAAACCATCTTAGGTTCTTAAACCCTATCTGGTGAGGCAGCTCAGCCAAAATTCTAATGCTCATTAGTCAGTGAGGGTGTTAACTGCCCCAGTAGAGCATCAGTCAAGCTGTGTTAGCTGTTGGAACTTTACTTTTTATTGGAAGGTGTAAGTGTTTTCTCTTCAAGTGTATCATAGCCTCCCGTCAGCCTGATATATACAGAGGTTATTGATCCAGACTGTTCCCACTAATGTTAGGTTTTGTAATTCAGGAACCAAGAAATCGTTCCCGTGTTTAGATTCCATCCACCATGGATTCAGTATTGACTTTCCGTGACATGCAGGAACTGTCTGAGAACTGGACCAACCCTAATTTTAAAATGTTTTTGTATTAGCTCTGGTGCCTTACTCTTCCGTATTAGAGGTGTAGCCCTTTGGTTCCATTAAATGGATTTTTCCACAGGTCACTCAGTTACGTTTGTGGGAATGATGCACTTTCATTTTGTTTACTAGGATCACCTTAAGTTTTTGGAAGTCTACTTTTAAAAAGGATTATTTAGTCAGTAGCTTTATTAAAAAAAAAGAGTTTCAAAGGAAACCCACTCAAAGATGAATGACTCATTAATGTATGGAAAGAATATTTATCTGGGCCTACTGTGCGCCAGGCGTTCTTGTGGGCTGAGTGGACGACCGTGGTAGACTCTGCAGCCGCAGTTTCCATTCTAGCCTGGAAGCCAGGCATTTTGTCAGTTGCTACAGCTACAAAGAAAGCCAGAGTAATTCTGGAGCTTCAGACAGAAGTTCAGAGCATTTGGGGGAAGATAAATTGTGTGAAAACAACAATTCAGTGCCATAGGTGGTATAAAAACGGAAGGTTGGAGCAGCTCTCCTGCTGCGCAGTTGACTCATTCCCCCTCCATCACTTAGCTTCCTGGTTCTGTGTGGCGGTGACTTTTCTCTGACAGGAGGGGACCTGGGGAAGGCGGCTGGGGGCATGAAGGCAGAGAAAATAACCAGGGACCTGTGTACTGGGGAGTTGTGCTGACCTGCTTCCTCCAAGATCAGATTTTCGTTATTTCAACTCAGTCATTTTTACCTGTTTTTAGACTTACCTGACTCCCAAACATGTGGGTTTTTCCCAGCTTATTTTTCTAGTAAAGTTTTCTTGAAAACTTCTGGGAGCCAGCAGAGTGTTATCTGTGTGTCCTGCTCTGGTTCCTGTCTGTGTTGGCACCTTTCTCTCTGTCTCTCACTGTAATTATGAAGTCAGTGCTACTTAAGTGTCTTATAAGCTTTGACTTTCTTGATGTTCTTATTTTTACTTAAATTGCATATTTTTCCTTTTATGCTTCTAATGGGATGACGAACTCATTGAAGTATAAGAGGTCAGTGTTAATACTTTGAATGAAACAGGTACTTTACATTAAAAAAACTATGAACAGTCTGTGTTTTTAAGTCCTTGAATTTTCATGAAGATCTTGTGCTAGAGTGTATGTGCCCCGGTGCATGCCCCTTTTAAAAAGATTAAAAAGAAAAACTACGCATGCCAAAGAGAATCCCCAGTGTGAGAAGAAGCTATGAGATCTCTGATATGCTGTTTCTTTCCAGAACTGAAAGGACAGTGTTTCGAAGCATTTATGTTCTTTGTTCTTTCAGGCTGACCACAGCGTAGACGTCAATCCTGAAGAAGATGATGATGGGGAGTTAGCGCTGTGGTCTTCTGAAGTCAAGATTGTTGAACTAGTGAAAGACCACAGAGGCTTGGGATTCAGCATTTTGGATTACCAGGTATAAGAACCTAAATAGAGTTTTTTGGAGCAATTAGTTTATATTCAAGTTATGTTGATTTAGGCAAAGCGCAATGGTTCGATGTGTACACCACTGTCCAAAGATGGGGCTGTGGTTTCCACTGTTACCTTCACAACTGCTGGCTCCCTTAGTGAATCAGTGGTGGATGATGTAATGACGGGGCAGTAGGGAGGCAGCAGTTCATGCCCCTGGGTGCTTTTGGAGACTGGGACTTGATGACTCTTATTTTTTTTTTTTTTTTGAAGAGACAAACTTATTTATTCTGCTAAAATCTCAAGCAAGCGAAAATTTACCAGGAGATTCTTTGTACAAACAGTGGGTAAGCCAGTAGCACCATCTTCAACTGTGGCTTCGCGAAAGCCAGAGGACTGTTTTTCCAATAGATCTTTTTTTTTTCTATTTTATTTTTTATTGAGGTTATGATAGTCTCCAATCTTGTGAAATTTCAGTTGTACATTATTGTCTGTCAGTTGTGTTGAAGGTGCACCCCTCACCCTTTGTGCCCACCCCCCATCCCCCGTTCCTCCTGGTAACCACTAATCTGTTCTCTTTGTCCACGTGTTTGTCTATCTTCCACATATGAGTGGAGTCCTACAGAGATTGTCTTTCTCTATCTGGCTTCTTTGACTTATAATTCCCTCAAGGTCCATCCATGTTGTTGTGAATGGCACGATTTTTTGATGCGTTTTTTTATATGGAGGGTCTTTTTCTCCAGCTTTATTGAGATATATTTCACATACCGTAAAATTCACCCATTTAAAGTGTACAGTTCAGTTGTTTTTAGTACAGAGTTGTGCGACCATCACCACCATCTAATTTGAGAGCATTTTCATTACCCCAGAAAGAAACCCCGCACGTGTCAGCAGTCACTCTCTGTTCTCACTGCGCCCCTTCCCTTCACGCGAAGGTTGTTACCATGTTGCTTACCTATTAATCTCAGTGAGTTTAATTAAGTAGAAATGCTCACGGTGAAATTATGTTTATATTTATATGTAATATAGAATGCATAATGTTTATGTATTTATATGTACCCCAGTTATAACTAGGGTAAAGTTACTGATACATTTGGGGGGGGATGTGAATGTTCACAATACCACATCTATGTTTATACCAGTTTACTGGTTTATAATATTTCTAGACCTTCTGATTATCATGGGGAATTAAAACTGTTGGCAAGAAATCTCTTCACTTTTAAGATGCATATTTTAATACGTTAGTGCTGCCTAAACACATTGTGGTTTAATAAAGCAAAATGTACTCTATCAAAACACATAAAATGCTAAGTGATATAAAAATCAATTCTTTTTTTTTAATATAATAAAGCAGTTGGGAACAGATTAAAAGAAAAGTACTTTGAGCATTATGTAAGAACATTCAGTTCCATATTTTGGCAGTGTGATTTAAGATTACTGAAATAGATTATACCTATTTTGTTTTTGCTGGCATATTTCTGTGCCAGTACACTCTGTTATTAGAATTTCTCTTTGGAATATTATTGAATTATGAGTTTTTGATTCCAAATAATGCATATTTTGGGAAATGTTTTTGTCAAGAAATATGCATACTGTAAGATTCTGGAAGTTTATCTATTGGTTAATATTAGGGCATAGGAAACAAATGGCAGGTCTGATCTCATTTTCTCCTCCCCACTGTAGCCCTGTCAGCTCACACAGGGCAGGTGACTAGTAAATATTCACACAGTGATTGAATAAAGTTTAGGTTGGGCAAGATTAACTGGGACTAAATGAGCACTGGGAGTTTTGTTGCCCGTTTTGATAGGTGGAGTTAGTTTAGGAAACACCTTTCGGTTGTGAACCTAGCCATCCAGTGCCTCTGGATGTTTGTGTTCTTCTGTAGTGAAGATGTCGTGAGGCTCACTCCTGCCTCCGTAATGGCATCACCTGCAAGTGTTATTTTTGACTGTTGCACGTGTCGGAGCAGAGACGAGCTTCAGAAATTAAAAACAAAACTAAACCAACTTCAGTAAAAGAAGGAAAGAAAAAGTCTGTCATCCTTAACAGTTGAATCTCTAGTTAACGGAAAAATTCCTCTATCAGCACTGACTTTACACTTTTTAAGAAAATATACAGTCAGTTCTGCATGTGGATGGTTTTTTCTTCACTGCATTCCAACAGGTTTGCATTGTAACATACCTTTAGTTTTTTGGAATTTTATTTTTATGTATAAAATTCTAGAGTTTTCCCCCCTCTCGTCTTCCTCACCATCATTACACATACTGACGTTTATTTCTGCGCAAATTATATAAAGTAATTTTGCTGCAAAAGAAGTGTTAGATATTCCTTTTGTGCTTCTCAGAGACCTGATAGAAAAATGCTTCATTTTCTAAATGCTACTTTGACTCACATTAAAGGGCTCAGCTTATTTACTTCTGTAGCTGAACCTTAGAAGAAAAAACATTCAGTCTTAGACTGAATGTTGTTCTTTCGTCCACCTTAAGTACACGTGTAGTTATATACAGCACCTTTTCACCATTTGTCAGTGATAGGTAGAACTGTTATCCTCTGTGACATTTAGATGATACGTAAACACAATTTAAAATTTGGTTTTGGCAAGTATTAATTGGCTATACCGTTCCCTGTTCTAATTAGGTAATAAATTCTAAAGTTCAAAACGTTTTTCACAAGGCCAGGTGAAGGTTTAGCAAAAGCCGGGAAAGGCCAGCTCCCTGGTTATTATGGTATCTGATGCATCCTGTATGAATTTATTGGGTGGTTGCAGAGGGCCAGTGCAGATCCCCGCCCCCGGGATCCAATCAGAAGAGCCGTGGAAACGTCTTACCACAGGGAGAAAGTTTCAGTGGAGTGGAGAGCTTCCAGGTTGTAAAGGACTGGCATTAGGAGTATTGAAGAGATTGAAAATTTCCTTTGGAATATTAATTTCAGTTAACCACTCTTCTTGCTAACTGGTTTTTCTCTAGAATAGTAAGAACTTCCTTAGGAGCCTGACAAAATTATATACAACATCTATTTCATTGGTGCTTATGCAATTTCCTCATCTATAAAGTGGGGATAATAGTGTCTAACTCAAAGGATTGTTGTGGATTAAGGAAATGAATGTGTAAAGACATAGGAAATGTTGCATTATTGTGGAAATGTGAGTATTATTATTAATCATCCAGTTTAGAAAATAAGCACAGAAAGTTTTGATATCCTCGAAGATGGAGCCATACCACAATATGTTTGTACTCTATCAATTTTTAACTATATAGTTAGATTAGGAAAATTAATAAGTAGATGCCTTTGTTTAGTGAAGTCTAAATTTTTTTTTTTTTTTAAGATTTTATTTTTTTCCTTTTTCTCCCCAAAGCCCCCCCGGTACATAGTTGTATATTCTTCATTGTGGGTCCTTCGAGTTGTGGCATGGGGGACGCTGCCTCAGCGTGGTTTGATAAGCAGTGCCGTGTCCGCACCCAGGATTTGAACCAACGAAACACTGGGCGGCCTGCAGCGGAGCGCGGGCACTTAACCGCTCGGCCCCGGGGCCAGCCCTCCGTGTGCATTTCATTACAGAGCGTCCCTGTAAGAAACACTGGGCGGCCTGCAGCGGAGCGCGGGCACTTAACCGCTCGGCCCCGGGGCCAGCCCTCCGTGTGCATTTCATTACAGAGCGTCCCTGTAAGAAACACTGGGCGGCCTGCAGCGGAGCGCGGGCACTTAACCGCTCGGCCCCGGGGCCAGCCCTCCGTGTGCATTTCATTACAGAGCATCCCTGTAAGAAACACTGGGCGGCCTGCAGCGGAGCGCGGGCACTTAACCGCTCGGCCCCGGGGCCAGCCCTCCGTGTGCATTTCATTACAGAGCGTCCCTGTAAGAAACACTGGGCGGCCTGCAGCGGAGCGCGGGCGCTTAACCGCTCGGCCCCGGGGCCGGCCCTCCGTGTGCATTTCATTACAGAGCATCCCTGTAAGAAACACTGGGCGGCCTGCAGCGGAGCGCGGGCACTTAACCACTCGGCCCCGGGGCCAGCCCTCCGTGTGCATTTCATTACAGAGCGTCCCTGTAAGAAACACTGGGCGGCCTGCAGCGGAGCGCGGGCGCTTAACCGCTCGGCCCCGGGGCCAGCCCTCCGTGTGCATTTCATTACAGAGCGTCCCTGTAAGAAACACTGGGCGGCCTGCAGCGGAGCGTGGGCGCTTAACCGCTCGGCCCCGGGGCCGGCCCTCCGTGTGCATTTCATTACAGAGCATCCCTGTAAGAAACACTGGGCGGCCTGCAGCGGAGCGCGGGCACTTAACCACTCGGCCCCGGGGCCAGCCCTCCGTGTGCATTTCATTACAGAGCGTCCCTGTAAGAAACACTGGGCGGCCTGCAGCGGAGCGCGGGCGCTTAACCGCTCGGCCCCGGGGCCAGCCCTCCGTGTGCATTTCATTACAGAGCGTCCCTGTAAGAAACACTGGGCGGCCTGCAGCGGAGCGCGGGCGCTTAACCGCTCGGCCCCGGGGCCAGCCCTCCGTGTGCATTTCATTACAGAGCGTCCCTGTAAGAAACACTGGGCGGCCTGCAGCGGAGCGCGGGCGCTTAACCGCTCGGCCCCGGGGCCAGCCCTCCGTGTGCATTTCATTACAGAGCGTCCCTGTAAGAAACACTGGGCGGCCTGCAGCGGAGCGCGGGCGCTTAACCGCTCGGCCCCGGGGCCGGCCCTCCGTGTGCATTTCATTACAGAGCGTCCCTGTAAGAAACACTGGGCGGCCTGCAGCGGAGCGCGGGCACTTAACCGCTCGGCCCCGGGGCCAGCCCTCCGTGTGCATTTCATTACAGAGCGTCCCTGTAAGAAACACTGGGCGGCCTGCAGCGGAGCGCGGGCGCTTAACCGCTCGGCCCGGGGCCGGCCCTCCGTGTGCATTTCATTACAGAGCGTCCCTGTAAGAAACACTGGGCGGCCTGCAGCGGAGCGCGGGCGCTTAACCGCTCGGCCCGGGGCCAGCCCTCCGTGTGCATTTCATTACAGAGCGTCCCTGTAGGAAACTTATTACGGCAGATCCTCCTGTTTTTCCAGCTTGCAAAAAAATTTCGTTTCTTAGAGACAAGCTGCTACATAGTATTCTCATTTTTAATGCTTATATGGAAGTTTAGTAGGTATTAAAAATTAACATAGTGGGTTCATATGCATTGTGTAAGAGCTAGTGTTTATTGCTTTAAAAGAAAATAATTACAAATTTAAGAATCCTAAATTAGTGCAGGTAATTTTTTGTGGGTTAATGTTCAGTGATGAAGCAGTTACTGGGTAGTCTGAGAGTCTGTAATTTTCAATTTCTGCCAAAAAGCTTGAAATAAATTTAGAACCATGTAGATTTTACCTTCAGTTGACCTTATAAATTAAACATGGCAAGTGGATATTTTCTGGTGTTTTGATTTATGTTGAACTTTGAATAACCCCTCATGATTATAATTCACTGGAAATGTTTGACTTTAGCCAATTTTTGAACATTAGCCATGAGATTGCCATCCTTGGTACTTTTGAATTTCAGTGATTTAGAAGGTAGAATTTATTAACCAATAACCCTCCTCCCACGTCTCCTTCCTTGTTTCTCTCCCCTCCTGATATGGATGGACTCAATTTTTGCCAAAGCAGATATTTTTGAAAGACTTTGGGTTGATCTCAGACCCTGTGAGAGAGAAAAATAGAAAGTGCGATAGCACAGCCACTGAGGGGGGTGGGTGTGTAAACACTGCTGGGAATGCTCTGAAATTTGCTGAAAGACCAAAGGAAATGATGACTCATTAAAAAGAGTAGTGAAAATATTCCTCCCTATAAAAATTAACAGTGATTAATTTTTCTTAATGGAAGAAGTGGGATATAAAACCCAAATAGCATGAAAATAAAACGGGGCGGCATTGCGGAGTCCTGGGAGTAGTACGCCTTCGTCTCTGCGGGAAAAACTTGGTGTGCAATTCTGGCCTGACTACTAACTCTGTGAGATGGAATCCTCTCTGAAAAGGATTTTCGAAAGTTGTAGGAAGGGATTCTATAAATTTCACGCGTGTGGCTTTTTTCATATCATATGTGCATTTCTGAGCACATTTGAAATGTTTTAAAACCACATAATACATACTTATGGCATAAAAATTCAAAGGTACATAAAGGTACCCCGTGACAGGTAAATTGATCTCTGACCATGATCCCTCACTTCTCCCAGTAAAAATGCCTGTTTTTCTTGTCCATCTTCCCAGAGATATTTTATACATACATGGTTATGTCATAATGTTGTTTTATTGCTTACTGTTTTTTTCCCCCACATAAATAGCATAGGTCATACACACTTTAAGCACGTTGCTGTTTTTCTCAATTATCTGTTCCTTCACTTTGGTGTTTATAGACCTACCTAATTCTTTTTAATGACTGTATGGTGTATTATTGTCCATGTACAATAACTTATTTGACCCATCTCCTGCTCCCAGTGGGTAGGCGCTTCAGATGAGGCTGTGATGGATATCCTTGCCATACCCTTTTGTAAAAAGCTGATACTAAATCTTGTGATAAATTCATAGAAGTGGGATTGCTCATCAAAAGACATCTTTTAAATTTTGGCTCATTTTTACCAAATTTCTTGAACATAACTGTTTGTGAGACTCGCGTCTATTCAGATCACTTAAAATTGATGCTTTCTTATGTGGAGTCGTTTCTTTATTCAGATAATTCTCCTGGAAAATAAAGTGTAAGCGGGTGTACAATTCATGAATTTGCTAATGGTTTTCCATGATATGGACAGATTAAGTGATTGCAATAGACAACCATCAATTTTGTTTCAACTTTGTATTGGCAGTAATTAATTTGTTGACTTTGGTAGCTAAGAGGGCATAAAAAGTCTATTCCTATTTAATCTTATCAGAAAATAGAATTTAGAAATGGAAGAAATTAAGGACTTTAATTTTTGCTACAAGATTTGAGATTTTGGGTGAATGCTACTGTTCGTACACAGCGTTCAGTCGCACGAGGAAGCCCAATATGTTTGTGTTCATATCAGCTGATTAGTTTGTGGAATCTGAGATACAGAGTTCTAAGTATCGACATAACTTTGGCATATGATAGTACAGGTGTTAGTAACATTAAAAAGTTAGATACAAACCTGTCCTGTTTCCAGAATCTAAAATAGAGAAGGCCCGTAATGTATTGCATGTTACCATGAAGTTCCGTGTCAGTGCTCAAGGGGTCTCATGACATGGCCACCAGCATCTGTTGCTTGTTTTCTTTTTGTTCTTGGTTTTTTTTAGGAACTCTTTGAGTCCGATTCGCCCATGTAGGATTAAGATATTGGTACTAAGCCAAATGCAGTCAGTCTGCCACTACTGGCAGTCTCCGTGCTCTTGCAAATGCAGCGTAGAGCTTGCTGTTGAGCAGGCCACGCAGCTGCGTGCGAAGGGCGCTTCTGCTGGATGGAACCTCAGGAAGTGATAAAGGCTGCTCTTTGCCCATCGTCATTTCTGCCCACATTTATTTTTGTTAGCATCAAAGCCTGTAAGCTGCAGTGCCAGCTGGGCTGGAGATTTCTTTTCACAGAGGATTTGCCGCCTCTCCCTCTATGGGAAAGTTCCGTATCTTTTAAATCATTTTAAGCTGCTTCCTTGGAAGAATAATTCTTAGTAGTGTGTTCCTGGAGTGGATTGATTGTGGCTGCTGGGGAAGCTCTCTCAAGGCTTAAAGATTGCTTTTTAAGCCTGCGAAGTCGGGGAACGAAGGGAGCTCGCTCCTGGTGTGTGGAGTTCGCAATGTGCTCAGGATGGTGACTGACTTCCGAACACCTCCGTGCAGCAGGACCAAAGGCAGCAGGAGACCAGAAGCCACTTAATCAGAGATCAAAGAGGCTGTGTGGACGTCAGCTCGAAGTCCCGACGGTGCAGATCAAAAGCTCGCCTTCTCGCAGTAGCTGCAGGGATGGGTCAGCAGGCGGCCTCGGAGATCTTAAGTCAGGCCCGGGGTTGAACTTGGCGGGAATTTCATGGCTCCTCTGGAATACGAATTTGGCAAAAAACCCTTTTGTGTCTAATGGGGGAGAGAATGGAGGGCAGGCAGCAGTGCTCATCCGTGGGACGGTGCTCCCTCCTGGGCCAGCTCTCCTTCCAACAAGTGTCTCCACGTCACGCTGGAAGGCGTTGCTGAGGTCCTGGAGTGACGGATCTGCTCTATTACCTTCAGCGAGTGTTTCAGAAATGGCCAAGCTTAAATGTTAGTCTTATGAAATGGCCATGGACAGCGAAAATAGAGGCATGAAGGTGCTCATATTCATGCAGTATCTGGTAATTACGTCTCTCCTGTGAATGCTCAGGATGTCCACCAAGTTAGTGGGTGTCAGTCTGGCTGTGCATCTGTCTCTCCCATGTAATTAAAAACAGAGCAGTAACTCAAAAAGAAAAAAGAGCGTTGGTTTCAGAAGACTCTCGGTCTCTTCTGACGTCCTGTCACCAGCTCTGTCGTGGTGTGTTCTGGAAGTTCCCCGGTTCTGACGTCAGTGCTAGGAGATGACAGTCAGCCCTTCCCAAGGTGTGGCCGAACGATGACTCAGATCACAGACAGGCCTGCGCTGTGGCCTGCTCTGCCCTGTTTGAGGGTGTCGTTTGGAGCCAGGCAGTGACCCAAACACTGGGACTGTAGCGTCTTCACGCACATAGGAGCAGCCATGCTCTCCCCAGCAAGGGCCAGGGGGTGGTGCTGCCTCCTTCTGGGCCAAGGGCCTAAGTTGTTAATGATGCCTGATGGGATCGGCTGCCTGATCCTCAACCAGCGTTTTCCAGGGCTCAGGTTCCCCTGTCAGCTGTTCCCGCTGTGCCTTCCTTTAATCAGGTATTACATCCGCTGGGACGCTGCTGTGAACACGGGACGGTTGAGAGCACTGCATGCACGTCAGAAAGGACCAGTATTTGCGTTCTGGCTGTGAAACCCTGCTGGGACTTTGGACAAGCTTGTTAGTCATTCTTATTCTTGGTTTACTAAAACAGAAATCCCTCAAATAGATATAATGTTTGCATTATAAAGTTGTGAAGACTAAATAAAAGATGTGTAAAGGTCCATGCTTTTCTAGGCATAAAATAATGTTACTGGTTACTGAAAAATGATGATGATAATGAACATTTTAAAAAATAGAATCTGAGCGCAGACTTGCTACACCTGTTATTCATTCTCTCCTTCAAAAAAATAGTTTCTAATATGAGCTGGTTTGGGGGTATAAAGATGAAAAGATATGCTGCCTTCAGAGGTCTTCTATTTAACAAGTGCATATTGAGCATCTCCTGTGCCAGGCACTGTTTCAGACGCTGGGAACACAGCAAGGAATGAAATCAGTGACAGACTCCACGTCCTGGTGGAGGTTAAATTCAATTGCAGGTAGAGAGAATGGATGAATAAGCATATGTTAAAATATAATAAAGGAGACAGACTTGAGAACAACTCTCTGCAACAGGTCAACTATTTTAGCAATGGGCGAAGGAAGATAAGAGCCTCTGGTGATGGTTTCTTAGGATCCGGAGAGGCCTCTCGGGAACTGGCGCAGGCCTTGTAGACAGACAGGAATGGCCTGGAATTGATAACTTGGTCCTGATTCCATGTCTTTGTTTTCTTTCTTAACTGTGGACTGTTTAATTTCTATCTAAACTTTCAAATTGTATTCCTCTTAATGAAAATCCTTTGAGAAACTTTGTATTCTAATATTTATTTGGAAAACATGACCACCATTTCACATGGCAATAGGAGCCGGTAATTATACACTGCATGCTCTGCGTCGGGCACGGGGAGAGGCTTTCTGTGTGTATATGTAAACCAATTCATCATCTCCACAGCCCCCTGAGGTGGGCCTGGAATCGTCCTCGTTTTATGAGTGAGGAGACTGATGACACAGGTTAAGGAATTGGCTCGAGATCACCCAGTTCTCAGGCAGTGGAGCTGGCTCCTCAGTCTGTGGTCTGGTGGCCAAACCGTCTTTGGACCAGGAGCAACACCGATTCTTCATACTGTGGCTCAAGTGAAAGATGGTAGAAATTTCCAATTGTCTTTCCAGAGAGACACACTTACTGCAGTTCCAGAAGATTTGTTCAGGTTACTGCTGACGCCTGATGGCCCCTCGCCCTGCTCGTCCCGCCTGGACAGAGCTCTGTCCAGACTAATGGCTTTTCCACTGCAGCGAGGAGAAATTGCGTGTTCCGCCTGAGCTGTCCCGGCGGGACCCCTTGGCCTTTTCCTGTGTGGTTTCCAGTTCGGCGGAGTTTGTTCTGCACGTTGTGTGCTGAACATCACAGAGAGCTGGTTGCCCCTTCAAAGATTCAAACAAAATCGTGGAATCTTGTCTAAAGACCGTGTCCTTGATGTGGCTGGCACCAGTCGTCAGAGACCCCCTCAGCCTGGAGAGGGGTCCCGTCTTTCAGTGCTGCCCGACAGGAGAACGAGGCCGCGGGACTCCGTGCTGTTCCCAGCCTCTCTTCCTGGGCAGGGCCTGCGGATCTGGAGTGTAGGGTCAACCTTTTATTTTCGTGTGTTAACGTGGAAGCTTCCCATCTGAGTGGTTAGCAACTCATAGCTAAGTCACACCTGCTAAGCTGAATTTCGAAGGCATAGATGAGAGCGTAATTGTTGACTCCTGAAACCCGTTTATCCTGGAACTTCCTCTCCATCATCATCTTCGTGATAACAGGAACAGTAGTGGCACTTACGAAGTAGTTACTGCGGGCTGGTGAGCACTTTGTGTGCCTTACTTAAACCTTCTAATGGCTGTAAAATCTGTGCTGCTGTTATTTTCACGCACAAGTGGGAAACCCGGGTCTCACAGATCAAACAACTTGAACAATATCACTCAGCTAGTATTTCTAAGTGTTTAGGTTGAGAGTTGGAAAATTAAAATAAATTCTAAAACTAATGTTAAAAGGGCTTTTAAAAGTTTTGTGTGTCTGTACTTTCCCTGCATCATAATAACTTTTAACTAATATAGTTTTTTTTTTTTCCTGGAAGATATTGGCGTATTTCTTATTTAATAAGCTCATTTTCAACTTAAAAAATTTGGGGGGGCTGGCCCAGTGGCATAGTGGTTAAGTTCACATGCTCCGCTTCAGTGGCCTGGGGTTCGCAGGTTCTAGTCCTGGCCAGGGACCTACACACCACTCATCAAGCCATGTTGTGGCGGCATCCCATGTACAAAAAGTAGAGGAAGATTGGCACAGATGTTAGCTCAGGGACAATCTTCCTCACCAAAAAAAAGAAAGGAAGAAAATGGAGGGTGAAATACACATAACATAAAATTTACCATCTTAACCATTTTTTAAAAATTTGTGTGTGTGTGTCCGGAAGATTGGCCCTGAGCTAACGTCTGTGCCAATCTTCCTCTATTGTATGTGGGCTGCTGCCACAGCATGGCTTCATGAACAGTGCTAGGTCTGCGCCTGGGATGCAAACTCATGAACCCCAGGCTGCCAAAGCAGAGCGCCCAAACTTAACCACTACACCACTAGGCTGGCCCCATCTTAACCATTTTTAAGTGTATAATTCAGTAATGTTAAGCATATTCACATTTCCACTAATGTAATTGTAACGGAGGCTGTAACTTCGTCCTTGGGCACTGCTCCCTGCCTGCTGGAATCCCAGCCACTGCAGCCAGATGATGGGGCTTTTAGATAACAGTGTGGTTGGTTTGTTTTCCTTACAACCAGCAAAAGTCCCGGGCCAGGAGTGAGTGGTAAACATGTAAACAATTACAGCACGACATAAATTTTTCAAGAGAAGAAACATCTAAGATGCATATTTAATATCCAAGGAAAGTACCTAATAGGAGACCAGAAGGGGATCAGAGGAAGCGGTTGTCTTCAAGGAGTGATTTCCGTGGGCTCCTGCTTGAAACATTTTAAGTCAGGTGCTTAAAATAGATTTCAAAAAAAATTTTTTTTCTTGCTTTTTCTCCCCAAAATCCCCCCAGTACATAGTTGTATATTTTAGTTGTGGATCCTTCTAGTTGTGCTGTGTGGGACAGTGCCATGTCCACCCCAGGATCTGAACCGGTGAAACTCTGGGCCACTGAAACAGAGCACGCGAACTTAACCACTCAGCCACGGGTCCGGGCCCCTAAAATAGATTTTTAAAGTGCTAAGCTATACAGAATAAAATGACGTGCAAGCTCATGTATTTTTTCCTCTTTAGAATAGATTTTGCCCTTCTAGCCAATTTCTCTGTCCACTTCTCTCCCACTGCACTTTTAACTGCCTTACTGACTGTGCTGCTCAGAGACTGCTTAGTTCCATGTGTGATGGGTGGAAAAATCTATTCCTAATGCCTAATAGTATTTAGGAAGTCATAAGACACAAGGAGCCAGGAGCCGTATCGGTTTAATCTGTCTTGAGTGCATTGAGTGTATTTTGTGGGTACTTTGAACATGATGGTGTTGTGGTAATTGGTATGGTTAGTGTAGTCCTTGGCTGTATTATAAAATAGTTAAAAATGGGGTTAGATTCTGATAAGATAGCTTGCTCATTATTCATGAGGATCATTTAGTTATTGCCTTGCATTCACCGTAAATACATTTATTTCTCTTTCCTAAAAGTAAATGCTTAGCTCCTTGGTCAGATCAGAAGCAGCTCTTATAATATAATTAATTACATCCGACTGTCTTAAACCAGAACTCTTCTAGTGATTTTAATTCAACTGATAGTTGCTGACGTGACTTTTGTTGCTATCTAAAAATGGCAAAGGAAAAAAAAAGTTGTTTTAAGATTCATCTTATAAAAAAGGGCACATACATATATTTGTTCTTTCTTTTGTTTTGGTGTAAAGTTGTGAGGAAGTTAGACCTTGTGTGGTCAGTGGCCTTTTTATGAGTTCTTTAAAAGAGATCACGAACTAAAATTACACCATCTTTGTGGCCACAGTGTACATCTTCCTTGTGGGTGCTGTGTTTTGAATTAACCTCCATCATTCCCTACTTTTTATAGTGGTTTTGTGGATGTTTTGGTAGAAATTAATGACAAATTTGACTCAGGATCCTCTGTCAAATCTAGTTATGGGATGTTGGAGTTGGGGGAACAGATCGTAACTGTCGTGTGTCCAATGTTCTCGTCTTACGACTGAGGAAACCTACTCAGAGACATGGTGGACGTGTGTACCTTTGCATGGCCGGGCTGGCCCAGGCTGCGCTCAGAACAGGAGCTTGACTTCCCGTCCACACCTGCCCCGCCACCAGTGGGCTGAATAGCTGTCCTCCTTGTCTCTCTTCTATGTATATTTTCTCCTTTAAAAAAAATCTCTGGATTCCTATTTCTTGACTGACTTTGCTAACAATGGAAATTTTAATTCAATGCAGCTGTACCTCAGAGCTTGCGCGGATTGCTGTTTCTTCCTTAGGATGTGGCCTGTGTGTGTGTGTGTGTGTGTGAAAGACCCTTTCCTTTGCCTTTCTCTCTCCCCAGTTCCTTGTGCCCAGCTGTCTTTTAAATTTAATGGTTTCTTTCTGTAGTCTTCATTCTTGTGACTTCCTTGAGATCTTGTGTCAAAAATTTACTTAACTATTAATTTATTTAGATTTTAACTCAATACCTTTTAGTTCAAAGAATGATGCCACATTTAAGGGTGTGCTTTTCAACGCCTGAACATTTGGCTCCTGCTGCTTTCCTAGTTTTCTCTCCATTGACCACTGTTGAGTGGAGCAATTCTCTCACCAAATGTAATGTAGCTACTGGCTCGTTATCCAGACATTAAAGTACAAGATCCTTTACAATTATCTTTGAAACGTACTTCCTCACATTAATGAATGAATATTTGTGGAATGAAGCTCAGTAGCCTAATTCTGTAGTGACGTGCACCCCAACACTGAGTTCATTGGCTGGAGATGTGTTCATTTGTAGAGCACTTTCTGTTTCCTGGTTATCTGAGCTTGTTTTTCTAGTCATTCCTTGGGATCGTTTCCCTTTGGTGAAGGACTCTCTTGATGCAGGAGAGCAGGCGTGTTGTGGTGAGCTATGCAACGGCACAGAACTTTGGTGACATAGAATGGACACCATATGAATTAACCCTGTTTCTTCTCTTGACTTATTGAAGACCAGTTTTATGTATTAATATACTCAGTTGACAATAAGTGTCAAAATTATCAAAAGGCAAAGTAATTTGTACATGAATTTTTACCTAAAATAAACCGTGGTCTCTCTCTTTGCCATCCCACTCTGGTCTCTAAATTGTTGTTACATTACTTAAGGTTTTTAAGTTCGTTTTGGATACAGAATAGATTTTTAAAAAAAGAACCCGAAAGTTATTCTTTATTTTGAGTCCATGTGGGTGAGTCATTGTCACACCTCAGTTTCGTTTCCTTTGTTGGAGTGATTGTGGAGCATACACATGACGAATGTCAGCACAGCTCGTGTCGTATGTCTCATGTTCCTCTTATTTTCAAAAACACCTCACCCGTGCATTGGCCATTGTATTAAAGGTGACCACTCTTCGTGTTTGTCGTTTCTCTGTCTGCGCTTTGTGTACCGTTCTGCTCCGTGCCTTCCCGCCGAGCCCCCGCCCCTACGTCTGCAGTCTCGGTCCTGGGCAGCCTCGTGGCTGGAGCTGCCGTGTCTCCTCGCTGAGTCTGTCTCTGATGGAGCCCACGTCTCCGTGCAGCCCCTCCCGCCCAGGTGGCACCCTGCACCAGCTGCAGTTTGTGTGAGCTCTTGTCTCTCTGCCCTGGGGGAATGTGCGCAAATATACATTTAATATATTTTACAGACACTTCAGAAACCTCAAACCCTTTCCATTTGGGCATAACGATTGTCACGTGTTTGCACCTGTTCATGTAAAAGGGTTCTTAGCTCGCCAATGAGTGAGTTCCTGAGAAAGTGAACGTAAAGTTTGGTGAACAGATGCGTGTCCTACCTGTACGTGCAGGCACGCCGCACGTTCTGTGCTCTCTTCCTTTCCGTCAGCTGGGTCCCGAAACAGAAGCCTCCAGTGGCCAAGGGTGTGATGTTTAAGGGGCTCAGTTTTAAGCCCTTTGGCAAGGAAACAATGATAACTTCCAACAGTTCACGCCTTCTTTCAACATTCGTCACTTAGCAAATACTCACCTGGAGGGAGAGGAGCCGCCTCGCTTGGTGGCTGAGAGCATGAACCCGGAACTTAACCTGCTGGTTCAAGTTCTCATCCTGCCGTGTGTCAGCTGTGTGCGTGGCTAAGTTACTGAGTCTCCCTCCGCCTTGGTTTTCTTAGCAGGAAGGTGGGGATAGTAACGGTGCCTCCTTCACATCGGTGTGAGGGTTAAATGGGTTCCTAAGAGTGAGATTTGGGCGCGTGCCTGGAGGATCGAGGTGGTGGTAGCAGTTGTTCCCAGATGACGGGACGTGGCCTTTGCCTGGTGTCCTCAGAGCCCGGGGAGGAGAGAGACCAGACATGCAGCCTTTCACTGTTTCCACTGCTGTTCAGTTCCTGCTGTGTGGCGGGCATGGTCGTGGGCCCTGGAAATACAGCGAGTAAGTAAACACCTCCAGGGTGCTGTGCACACGTCTGCAGGGGCCCCGACTCGTCCCCGGAGTTCAGGACAGCGAGGACAGTATGTCAGGACAAAGCTGTGTGGATGTCACAGAGCAGGGAGTGCCTGAGTCTTCTTCCGGGAGTCAGGGACAGCTTCTCTAGGGAAGCTCAGGACTGCCGGCAAGCCTGTCGATAAGGGGCAGGGGCGGGAAGGCCTGCTGGGCAGATGGATGTTTGTGGGCCGTCCCAGAGCAGGCCAGAGCAGCTCACAGTCCCCGAATCGGCAGTTCTGTGCTGTGGGGTACGGGGGGTGGGCAGGGGTCCCCGTGGGGAGGCGGGAGGAGCAAGACGATGTGCAGATCTGAAGGAGTTTCTCCACAAGCAGTGAGGACTTTATCCTGAAGGAATCGCCATCACTTTTTTATTTTTAAAGATCCTTATTTTATCTCTGTAGAAAAAAGGGCAAGATTGGATACAAGTAGACCTATTGGGAGACTGTAGTACAGACGAGAAATGATGAGAAGCTGAGGTGAGGCGGTGGCAGCTTAAGTGGAGAGATGGGATCAGGTGGAAGAGGGAGACTCAGGTCGACACCCCCCAGCACTCGGGGAGGGGTGAAGGGAGTGAGTGAGTGCTCGGGGCCAGAATGCCGTCAGGGGTGCGGGAGGAGAGGAGTCTGTCACCCTGGATTCTCCCTCATGGACACATCCAGTGTTTATAATAAACATCAAACATGAGCATCACTTCGGGACCTCAGAAGTCCCGACACCGCTTTCTGTCAGGCAGGTACGGTGAGACGAGGCACCTGGATGGGCCGTCTGGGGTTTCAGAGCTGGGTACCAAGGGGATTCAGGTCAGATCTCCTCTCTTCTGGGTGGTGTTCTGATGGGAGTTGGCTGCTGTTAATTGATGGTAGGAGTTTGATGTATTTTTGAGAGCTGTAGGGCACAACTTTCATAAATGGTCGAATTGAAGCCAACATATGGCAGGCTGTTGGAACACGTATAATAATACAAAGCTTTTGAATAGAGAGGAAACAGCCCTTCAGAAGAGGAGAAGGGCTTGCGTGGTAAGAGAGGCTGTTTCTGGTGTCTATGGTTGGTCTTGAGTGCCGTCTGCTGGCTGTTTGGTCTAAAACAACATCTTGATTCTTGAATACAGTGTTCCTTGCAGTGTTATTTACCAAAACAAGAAAAATTAGAGATTTTTTAAATTATGATAAAGGTGGTAAAAACTGATGGGAACTTGAGAACTTGACATGGGGTCTAGGAGTTGGATGGAGTCTTGAGAAAGGTCTTTATAACATTTTGTTTGATATAACACGGGTATGATATTGTGGGCTGTTTTTTCAGAAAACAGACTTTTCTGAGGAGAAGCAGCCTGGGTCAGGCTGGTTCTGGAGCATTTTGGGTGCAGCAGAGCCTCAAGGAGAGCGGCCGCCCCAATGGGCTGTGGCAGCTGCCGTTTTTCCGTGGGGCGGCTGCTCCGAGAGGACGGCGAAAGCAAGTGACTGTTGCTCATCCCAGCAACATCGTTCAGGCACACGGGAAACCAGTCCGAAAAGTCACCCTAGAAGACCCAGCCCTGACCACCCTTGGTGGGGCGTCTCCAGGAGGAAGGGTGTGTCTTTTTCTAAGTGAGAAGGAAGCTACCGTGGGGTTCTCTCCTCCAGGGAGACTGAGTGTGGAATGACTGGAGGTCTGAGCACGTTTTCGTGAGCAGGCACACTTGGTGCTGATTCGGGGTCTAAGCAAGACTGTGCCCACCACGACTTTTCTGTATTAAGGGAAATCTACTAATCTTTCCGTTTCCATTATTCCCTGGTTAATCTTCCTTTTCAATGTTTCTAATTATCATTTCAACCGGTTGCACTTTGAAAAGCTACTCACCTGTTTAGGTTAAAAATAGTACTTTTTGACTCAGCGTTACACGAAACTGCAGAGATTGCTCTCGCCATCCCAGTGAGATCATTTATTTGCTTTTGGTATATTTTACAGATGCAATTTTCTCTGAGAAAGTGTAGTAATATTAATATGAAGTAGTGCTCGCTGCTTGCGCATTTCATGAGGGGAATAAGCTAATAGGTAGTTTCCCTTCCCCCCAAGTAAAAAAGCCTTTCATCAAACACTGACATCCCAAATGAAGGACGTAATTGTACAGCTTATTTATTAGCGTGTCAAACTTAAAATGTAATGGTTTCATATTTCAGGATGGAAAGTGTGTCGTGATTCATGGTTGCCGGTGACAAAATAGACAGCTCCTTTATATTGCTGCTCTGATTGCCTGCTGATAGCCCGCTGCACTTTTTTGGGTTCTTTTCTGTTCTCTTCCTGTGTAATAGCTCCCTCTACTTGAAAAGATTGGTGTAATTGTAGTTTAACAATGTGTGCTTTATTAACGAGCACCCATGACTGTTTTTACCTTCGGTCCTCTTCATAAATATGTGATGTTAGACAGCAGATCGTGTTAGAAATTTACCAGGAATCTCTTGACCCTGGAGCGGGAAAGGAGAGTAAGGAAGTTACTAGTTAAGGAAAGTAGGAGGAGTTCTGTTTGAGGGCATTTTTCAAGGAATTAGCTGGGTAGCCTTTGTTGACTTAAATATAATTTATTTGGTTAAAATTCCATGCAGTACTTGAAAATGTGCCTTGATGTCTGAAACACAGACGTATACAAAACCGGGTCAGAAAACTTCAAAAGAACCGTCAGCCCCTTCAAACTGACAAAGCCTGGAACTTGGCAAATTCTCACTTTGCCGATTCCACAGTCTTAGGATTCCAACACAAAACGGGCAATTTCTCTCCACTTTTCCAGGAAGCGTTTGATAGAAACCAACAGTAGTGGGATCTCACGTTACCCCCTTTATGGAGCAGTGTGTGCATAATGAAACCAAAATAGACGAAGCAAAGCGAAAGCTGATGTGACTGGGACTTAATCAGTTTTTCTCTCCCTCACCGGGTGGGGTTTAGCAGTGGTACCATGTACCTCCACCACTAGGACAAATTAAGATGCTCTGCTCAGACATAAGATTTCCGTGTCAGCGGATCACAGCTCTGTTTCAAGTTTCTTCTGACTCTTATCTTGGAGGAGCAAGTGCCAGAGCATGGTAGTCTAGAGCAAGGACTTAGGAGCCAGGCTGCTTGAGTTTGAATCCTGGCTCTGCCACTAACCAGGTGGGTGATGTTGGCAAGTTTCCTGAAGTTTCTGAGCCTCAGTTTCTTCATCTGTAAAGATACAAACAATAAACCCACCCACATCGTGGAGTTCTAAGCATTAGATGAGTTAATGATTCCCAAGGACTTAGAACAGAGCCTGACACCCAGTAAGTGCTCTGTATCAGAGTTCGTTGAATAAAGTAAAACATAATAGTGGGGTTAGAAGTGGATTTTTGTTAACCAAATGTATTTATTGAATGTCAATCTTATCTTCAGTGCTTACTGAAAAGAAATATCGGGCCTCCCAGTGGATGAGAGGTGTTTGCACGTCGGTTTTGTTCGTGAATTGACACTCATCTTCTATGTACTGGAATAGTTCTCTCTATGGGGCACCAATACCATGTCACGATTTTAGGTTATGTGTTTTTGTTTTTTTGATGAGCAAGATTCACCCTGAGCTAACATCTGCTGCCAGTCTTCCTCTGTTTTTATTTGTATGTGAGCTGTCACCACAACGTGACCTCTTGACAGATGAGCGCTTAGGTCTGCGCTTGTGGACTGAACCCCGGCTGCCGACGCGGAGCGCACCAAACTTAACCACTGGGCCACCAGGGCTGGCCCTGGTTCTGTTATGTTTAAACATACTTTTTAATGCAGTGGAATATTCCATGGTTTCTGTGTCTTGTTTGAACTTAAGTGATTGAGCAGGAGGCTGCTCTGCTGGTGGAATGCCTCAGAATGGAGTGTCGTTTCCCGTGCTACACTCTCCGGCAGCCCACTGGTTGCCCACGAGCCATAGTAGATGGGCTTTTCTTGGGTGTGTAGTGTGACCATGCTTGAGGCTGTCAGAGAATCTTGACCAATTGTCCCCAGACCTCTTGTGGTCCAACAAAATACCAGTCACCAAAAGTTTAAAGTAGAAATTGATATGTATCAAGCACTCAGACATGTGGTTGAAGTTGTTCGGGCTGTGTCTTCACCTTGATACAAGCTGATATTTGTGTGGATATGCAGAGTGATATTTTAATAGGTTTTTTCATCTTTGGAAGACTGTCACCAGAAAGCTAGACACATGCAGTCAATAGATGAGATTCATGAGTAAACATAAACCGTCTGAAAGCTGTGTATTTGTCTTCAGGGAACTGACGTGTCTCTTCTTGGCTTGACCCCCAGGACCCCTTGGACCCCACAAGATCAGTGATTGTGATCCGCTCCCTGGTGGTGGATGGTGTCGCAGACAGAGGTGGGGAGCTGCTACCTGGAGACCGCCTGGTCTCAGTCAATGAACACAGTTTGGACAACAGCACACTTGCTGAAGCCGTGGAGGTGCTGAAAGCTGTGCCACCAGGCACTGTGCGCCTTGGCATCTGTAAGCCTTTGGTGGTAAGTGTTGAGTTTTGTTAACATAGGAAGTGATAATAGTGTAGGATTTAAGAACATGGATTTTGAAGACAAATACACCTGACCTCGAATCCTTGTTCCACTGCTTCCTACATGTGTGTCCTTCTGCAAGTTTCTTAATGTCCTTGACTTACTGACTCAGGGAAAATAATGTCTACCTCACAGGGCTTTGGGGAGTAAAGATGATAGTCACTCAGTGCTTAGTACATTATTCCGTAAGTGCTGGCCGCTGGCGTTCCTAGGCCTGCGACTACAACTCACTGCTAATTTTATCTTCGTGCTTTTAGCACAGACTTGTAAGGTCTCGCCACATTCCTTATGACGTAATTAAAATAAGTCTATTTATGCATTTTAACCTTGATTTGGGAATGACGTTGAGATGCATGATCAGTTGAAACCCAGTTCATACCATTTTAACCATATGGCAGTGAGATTCCAATAAGCTTTTCTGGCCATCAGGTGCCTTGTAACCACAGCATCGAGACTCACATCCGGTGAGGCCATCGGGAAGTCACTTTACTGCTTAGTCTCATGTCCTGGGTCTGATTACTATTAGGACCGAAGGCCGCATCACTGTTCTGGTGCTGCTGAGGTCCCCAGCACAGAAAAATACTGATGATAATTTTCAAGCAGCATTGAGGTACTGTTGAGTGCCTACTCTGCATCCGTATTTTAAGCCCTTACATGTATTAACTAGTTTAAACCTCAGAGCTGCTTTAGTCCTCTTCTTACCCCCCTTACAGATGAGTCAGTCAGAACATGGGGAGTTGAGAACTTCTTCAAGGTGAATAACTGTGAGGGGCAGAGTTGGAGTACAGACTCAGCAGAGTGGCTTCAGACCCTGTGCTCTTGGCCACGTGCTGTGTGTTGCGGCTGTGATTTGTCGTCAGTGGGTTCGTTTGTGTGCAAAGTGTCTGAAACAGCATGGCTGTAGTGGGGCGTTGGACTGGATTTCAGGAAATCTGGGCCCTGTTTCTATCTTCGCTGTGAGTTCGCCCAGTGGGTTTCAGACTCAGAGAGAAGTGATGGAGTCACTGGGAGATGGTTAAAGTGCGGTGTCCCAGGACTCACCCTCGGGGGTTCTGGTTTGGTGATTCTGACGTGATGGTCTGGAACCTGCTCTTCAGTGAATCACCTACTTGATTCTGATGCAGAATTTTCCTCTTTGAGAAACATTGTACTGGTAGTTTGATCATAGGTGTACCACTTTTCTTCTCCAGGCCTCTTTTTTCATTTCTGAGAAGACTGAACAAGACTAGAGAACTCCTAAGATCTTTCTTAACTCTAAAATTCTTTTATTCTGTGAAATATATTAACACACTACAAGTCTTCAGATAGATCTGTTCACATATAGGTGTGTAGGTGTAGACATAGATTCTGTATGACACATGGTGCTTTTGCATTGGGGAACCTCACCATGCCCTTCATGCATGACCTTTTCATTCCTCAGATAGTGCACATAAAGATGCCTGTGTACTACACCTATCAGACACCTTAAACACTTCAAAATGGAACATAGCACCCAGCTAAGTCAGGTTCTTGACTTTATATTGTGTCTTTGGTGTGGGTGTTGCCATAGCCAATATGTACCATGAGATGCTGGTTTGATTTTTGGGCAAAGTAAGGAGGCAAAACTTGATATTTTTATGGGGACCTCCTCTTGGTGTTTTGGATTGTGGCAGGAACTTTGTCTAGATTTTCCCTGATGATTATTTGCCTGATTATTTGGGCTGCCAGAGGAAATCCCCAACTACTTATGGCCTATGGGACTTAAACAGCATGACTTGAGTTGGAAGCAGTTAAGGAAGATTCAGGCCCTGTAAAAACGGAGCTTCGTACCAGCCCGCTGGGGATCCTGAGCTCTTTCTGCAGAGGCGGATGGGAGGAACCTCGGACCACGAGCCTCACTCTGAGGGTCTTGGAAGGTGGTGCTGATGAGGGGGACCTTCACCAGGCTTCCCTCGGGGAGAAGAAGGCTGCCCGGCCCTTGGGAGGGGAGCCAGGAAAGGGATGGGAGAGAGGTCGCTTTGAAGACTTTGAAATGTTGTAAGTCCTTTTTAATGTTCGGGTTCTTGTGGCAGATCTGTCTGCTCGTGAGCTGTGAACAGTGACGGGTGGACCTTCTCTGAGCACTCTCTCGCTCCCTCTCATGGTCCAGTTGGTGGCCACGTACCACCTCGTGTTCAGTGAGCGTGGGCTCCTTCCTCAGCAGAAGGGGGATCGAGCATGAACAAGAAGGTCCCAAGTCAGATTGGGGCAGAAGGACTGTGAACATGCCACAGTTAGGAGGGAAAAATCATTTTTTATTGTCTTGACTCATACAGATATGTATTGTCCATATATGTATAGATATTATATGATGTTGTATTATAGAGCTACATATTATCTATACAATATATTTTCATGTTAACCATAAATGTGACTTACTTTCTCTTTTCTACAAACTCACCTCAAATGTGCCAGATCAAAAAATGAATGAACTGACTTTAAAAACTCCATTGTGTCTTCAGAACTAACAAGACAGAGCTGGCAGTGGAGTTCTCGGGCCAGATAGCTGTGGGCTTTTGCTTAGTTCTGTGGTTTGCGAGGCTGTGTCCTTGGGCCCATTGTGTAACCTCACCAGCTCCTGCTTCCTCATCTGTGAAGTGGGGTTGCGTGGCGTGGGGGTTGAGACCACAGGCTACACAGCCCTGCAGCCAGGTTTCTGTAACTGGGTGTGTAACCGACTAGTTACGTAACTTTGGGCAAACTACTGTGCCTCTTTTACTCATCTGTAAAATGGGTTAATAGAGCTCCTACTTCCTGGAGTATATATTAATATAGTAAATGAATTGCTATGTTTAGGGTGCCTAAACCTGTGCCTGTGAGAGAGAGATATGTGTGTATATGTTTGCTGTTATTTTTATATAAAAATGCAATATAAAATCCTGACCTTAGAGGGTTGTTGTAAAGATTAAGCTGAGGTGAAGCGTTTGGAAGTGTTCACTGTAGATTGTGATATACAGCCAGTCTCGATAAATAGCAGCTGTCAGCACCTGCTGCCCGTGCTGGCTGGTGAGCACTGCGTGGTCTCCCCCTCCTGATGGAGAGCAACCACACTGTACCATTATTAAATATGTTGACTTTCACTCTGTCGATACTTACACATTTCTTAATATTAAGATCTCTTCCTGAGAAAGTGATCTTTTTCTTTAAGGAATACCTATAAAGAATAAACAGTTTGAGAAGCTTTGACCTGAATATGGCTTTCTTTTTAATTATTAAAGTTTGCTCTAATAAAACAGTTTACGTAAATTTTATTGTGTACTTGCGCTTAATGAAAAGATGAAAATTAATCCGAAGAGAGTTTGAAACTAGGTATTTTCTTGATTATAAAAGTGCTTCTGTGGTTGCCATAGGTGAGGGATCTGGGGTGGGCAGAATGGGTGAAGGTAGACAAAAGGTGCAAACTTCCAGCTAAAGGGTAAACAAGTCCTGGGGACATAACGTGCAGCACGGCAACTATGTTAACGCTGCTTTATTGTGTGTTTTAAAGTTGCAGGTGTTAACCAAACTTAGTGTGGTGATCACCTCACAATATATACATATATCAAATCGTTATGTTGTACACCTAAAACTAATACAGTATTAAACGTTAATTACGTCTCAACAAAAAAGGTAGCTTCGTAGTTGACAAAAACACTTCTCCAATCGTGCTAAAAAAAAATAAAAATAATTGCTTCTATTTTCAGGAAGATGATAACGAGGAAGAAAGTCATTATATTTTACAGTCAAACCATCATGAAGACAGGACTGAAATTTCAGGAACAATTCATGATATAAATTCATCTTTAATACTTGAAGCACCCAAGGTATTTACCGAATTTATTACCCATTCGAATGTTTGCTGTGAGCTAAAGTTTCTATAAAGAGGACAAAAGCCTGTCCCCACTGTCTCAGCTAAATAGATACAAACTAAATAACTCCCCCCTCTCTTTATTATTATTGTTTCTTTTCTTTCTTTTTTTTTTTTGCTGAGGAAGATTTGCTCTGAGCTAACATCTCTTGCCAATCTTCCTTTTTTTGCTTGAGGAAGATTCGCCCTGAGCCAACCTCTGAGCCAGTCTTCCTCTGTTTTGTATGTGGGTCACCACCACAACGTGGCTGACAACTGGAGTAGGTCCACGCCCAGGAACTGAACCCAGGCCACCAAAGTGGAGAGCACCAAACCTAACTACTAGGCCACGGGGCCGGCCCCTCTTTATTATTATTTTTAAACTGAAATCTTTTCCCTCTGGTATCACATTGCCTGCCAATATGGCATAGGCCAGATGTGAGGCATTTTCAAAGAACAAACATACCCTATTTTACATCACTAAAATAGTCTTAAAATTTTGAGAGTAGAACATACTGTTGAAAATAGCCCTTAATTTAAAATGCTGCAGAAAACAGAGCTACACAAGAGAACTTACTGAATACTTTCTAGAAAAGAGTTATTTAGTCAAACCCTACCTTACGCTTTAATTTTAGAAAGTCTATTTCAAAGCTTTTCTTTTTTTTTTCTTGAAATGGGCTGTGCTTGGTCTGCTCATTGCAGTTGGGGTATGGTTTTGCTTTACTTGATAACAGCTGTCTTCGGATATTCTCTGCATATTTGTTGACGTCTCTCAGCTGATACATAGTCCTGTAATGTCCACTATATTTTTTGAGTGAGACATTTTTTGTTAAAATTTCATAACTGCACGACGTGTTCAAATATACTCCCTAAGCACAGCTTTTCTTTTTTTAAAAAGAAATAACTGAGTGCAGTATTTGGCATACTGTGTTAATTGAAGCTTCCCCACAGTGATGTTTAGCTGCGAGGGGGGAAGCAGTGGGAAGGACTAGATGCCTCTCGGGAATTTCCCCAGGTGACGCTTAATGAATAGGACTTAAAATAGGCAATGTCATCAGTCCCTTGGAGGAACTGGGCCTCACTGTGCCCAGCAGCCCCGTGAGGTCCCTCTCAGCAGATCCCTCCGCTCCCCAGGCCGTGCCTACGAACTCAGCAGAGTTTGTGCACGTGGATGACTCTTTAGCTCCTGTTGTATGCACTTGCTCTTCTGATCATGAAACGTAAGTTAGTTTAAAAGTCTACTGTATTCATTCCCTTTTGCCATATATTTTCAAGGAAGAGGAAAAAATATCTTGGTATTATGTGATACATTAGAAAAGAGTCGTACTCAAAATAGTGGAGACATAACCCCCGTATCTTTAGTTTGTAATGTTTTTTGAACATTCGAATAGCCATAATTTCTTTTGAGTCACATAAGCTTGAAAATCCTGACCTTTTAAGTCTTTTCGTCCTTAAGTAGCAGTATGAAGTGTATCTATACTTATGTACTACTTTTTCAGTGAGACGCAAGTTAAGTACTCAGTGTAGCAGTTTAACAAAATAGGTTTCTGGCTGAGAATTTTCAGTTGGTTAATGTATAATGAACCTTCTAGAACAGTCGCTCACCTTGCCCAGGGCAGGTTTCTGCCTCTCACTTGGTTGTTTCTCGCTTTCCTGGGCAGAGGCTGTGCGGTGGTGAGCTTGCGTTCGCGGTGGAGAGCTGTTCACGGGAGCCACGCGTCAGCACGGAGTGTAGTCATTTATGCCGCTGGTTAATTTTTCAGTTACTGTGCAGAGCGCAGCCTTTAAAACAGGTGTAGTCTAAAATTTTTTTGCGCCTTTTGTTTACAGGGATTTAGAGATGAACCCCATTTCAAAGAAGAACTTGTGGACAAACCGTTTCTAGATCTGGGGAAGTCTTTCCAGTCCCAACAAAAAGAGGTCGACAACAGCAAGGAGGCCTGGGAAATGCATGAGTTTCTGACTCCTAGATCGCAGGAAATGGGTGAAGAGAGAGAAATGCTCGTTGATGAAGAGTATGAGCTGTATCAAGATGGCTTTCAGCCCACGGAGTTGTATTCCCCCTCGCGCGTTCAGGAGGCCGCCCGCGTCCCGTCTGTGGAGGAGCAGCTGCACTTGGGAGCGCAGCGGTTACACGGTGCGCGTGAGGATGGCGAGCCTGCGCAGCCTCAGGAAGCCAGGGCCCTGCTGGGCGTCTGCCCCCCGGAGGTGCAGCAGTGGGGCTGCAGCCCCGACGACCTGGTAAGGGGTCTGGACACGTCTGCCACGTCCTCTGTCTCCCTCCCTGTCCCTAAGTCATCAGGCTTTCAAAAAACAAACCGAAAGTAATGGATCTTTTCATAATTAATCCTTGTCCCGAGACGCACCACACAGGTCCTGCCACGAGGAAGAGCTCGTCTTCTCTGATGCGCGGCTCCCCGCTGGCCTGGTGGGCTGCAGCTGCCTTGCGATGTTAGCGATGCTTTTCTCCTAACGGCCCATTTCAGCAAAGAGGTCTTTTGGCGTTGGTGACTTTTCTTTCCCTCAGGGAGAGACAGCTGTGTATTTCTTGCATAGTCTATTTTCAGGGAAAATCAGGGCAAAGTTTATTAAAGATATGTTGTTGTTTGTGTCTTGCTTATCCACATGTCCTCTGAATTATTTATGATACTAAAGAGAAAGTCACTGAACTCTAGAAAATTGTCTTCACTTTGGTGATATTGCCTGTTTACAACTTGGCAGGAAAGCATTATATTTTAATAGGTTTGCCCTTGCTATTAAATCACCAATAAAGTTTGTTTTTTATAAAGTTAGAATTAACTGACCCCCAATTGGGATCTTTCATTAGGGACTTTTTAAAATGTTTTATTTTCGTTTGTTTATTTCCTGCCCTAAGTTAACTTCCAGGCAAATGAAAAATAACGTCCTGTTGAGGGGGATACGCGGCTGGTGGAGGTGCGTGTGGGCCTCTCGCTGGGGTGGTGGCTCCTGCAGTGGGTCAGAGTCCGCCTTCCTAGGCTCTCAGGGCGGGTGGAGCGGGGTCTCCTTGGCTTCCCTGTGAGCTCTGCTGCCTTGTCCCTTCTGCAGATGTGTGTGTCCCTCTGCTCTGCTGGGCGCTGTCCTAGAGCTGTTTGTGGAGCCCTGAGGATTCCCGGGCCATCTACCGGAGAGCAGATGTCTGGGATTATGCGAGTGGTGCCCGGGTGTGGGAGGAGGCGACCCGGAGGCCCCTGGTGCTTTCTGTCTTCGCCAGTCCCTCTCCTGTGTCTGCGTGCTTGAACCCGACAGAACGTTCAGTTACGCGGAGCAAATTCTAGTCACAGATTTGTGAATACTCATAAATGCTCCCTTGTTGAGGCTGTTTTCTTCTATAAAAAGAAAATCAGGCAACCTGAAATGTAGGCCCATTGTAACATACAAGTTTCTGGGCTATAGATGAAATAGTCAGATGTATATTTACAACATTTACTTCATAAATTTAAATGTTCGTATCTTGAAACCTGTCAAATGTTAATTTTTTGCCTCTTCTCACATTTAATGATATAATTTTCTTCAAATTCTTTCAATGTGTGTTTAATGTCAGTATCTACGTCATCACTAGAGTCACTTTTTGGTCATTTAACGCAGCTTTCCAATGTTCCGTCTTCATTCCATCTAGGTCGTTTGAAATACAATGTTTCGAATCCATATTGTCAGTCAAAATTTTGTCCTGATCTCGGATACTCATTTGCCTAACATTAGGTTTTTAAAAAAAAAATTCCTCTTATAAGTTTATAATGTAACCAACCACTTTATTGTTTGCTAAAGTGTTCTTTAAAAAGCTTGTTTATAACAGCATTCGGTGCTCATGATGAAGGACATGCTTCCTCATTATGAAATCTGTGTTGAATTTCCTAGCTCTGTTTCTACGAGGTGAGCTCTATAAGCTCCCTACACTGGCATTAAGATTGCTTCAGCCCTAATGTGTCTAGTCTACACAGTATTTTGTTTCCTTCAAAGAATTGTATGTTCTTGCTTTGGGCATCAACTCTTTTCCTCCATTCCCACAGTGATGACAGTGTAGGGGAGGAAAGAATCTTCTCCTCTGCCCTCCTAGGTCCTCTGATGGGGCCCTGGAAATTAAACTGACGGAAGGCAGACTAACAAAAGGAAAGCAGTGTATTAACGCCTGCAGCGTCCATATACGCAGGAGAAACTCAGTAACGAGTGACTCGAAGGGGTGGTTAGAACTCGGGCTTGTAGAACGTCTCAGCAAAGAACAGTAAGTTTGTAGAGAAGTGAAGAGACAAGGGAGAAGGGGTTGAGGCTTTTAGGGTCGGCACACTGGGAAGGTAAACGTATGGGGGAATCGAGGGAAGATAAGGGTTATTTTAGTGAGGTTTGTTGTACATTCCTCTTAGTGCCATCTCTGAGCTGAGAAGTCTAGAGTCTGACTGAGAATCGGGAGGATAGTGAGCTTTCCTGAGTCTGCTCTTTCTCACTGTCTTCAGCTCAGAATAATCTTTATGCCAAAGTGACTTATTTCTGGGCAGGGTATTCTGATCCCCTATAACAGTTACGCCCACAGGATCAGGGTGGGCCTGGGTCTTTGTTGGCCGTCTCTCATTACTGATGGATCCCTGTGATGATAATTTATTATGTAATGTTACAAACTGTGCAGATTTAAAAAACACAGTCAAATGCGTTAGAATTACATAGTTCCTGATACTCTCCTGTTTCGAGGGTGCCCTTTAGAAGAGCAGAGAAACATTGTCACTTCTGTCTTTATTGTAACGTCCGTTTTGGGCTACATATATAGCTGTATTTGTGGAGCGCAAATAATGCCCAATTACTTCAGAGTTTATTTTTCTCTACCACCCTCTTAGTCATTTTAGTTGAAGGGTGAAACCATCAAGGTTTATAGATCTGGTTCTTTATTTTTAGTTGTTGTAAAATGTACATTATGTAAAATTGACCATTTTTACCATTTTTAGGCTTACAGTTCCAGTAGCATTAAATACACTTACATTATTGTCTCACCATTGCCAATATCTGTCTCTAGAACTTTTTCATCTTCCCAAATTGAAACTCTGTAACCACTGAGCAGTAACTGCCCATTCTCCCCTTCTCTTGTTCTCTGGCAACCAACCACAATTCTACTTTCTGCCTCTAAGAATTTGACTACTCTAGGTACCACATAGAAGTGGAATCATACAGTATTTGTCCTTTCGTGATTGGCTTATTTCGCTTAGCATGATGTATTCAAGGTTCATCCATGTTGTAGCACATGTCAGAATTTTCTCCCTTTTTGAGGCTGAATAATACTCGCTTATATGTGGAACCACATTTTGTTTACCCATTCTTGTTGATGGACATCTGGGTCGTTTCCATCTTTGGCTTTGTTATGAACATTTGTATACAAATACCAAAAGTTTGGGGGGTGGATACCGGAAGTAAAATTGCTGGATAATATGGTAGTTCTATGTTTAATTTTTTGAGGAACCTACGTACTGTTTTCCACAGTAGCTGCACCTACATTCCTACCAGCAGTGTACAAGTTTTCTCCACGTGCTCACCAACATTTGTCTTCTGTTTTGTTTTTTAAAAAATAGGTGTGAAGTGATACCTCATTGTGGTTTTGATTTGCATTTCCCTCATTATTTGTGTTGAGCAACTTTTCTCGTGCTTCTTGGCCATCTTTAACTATTTGGAGAAATGTGTGTTCAAGTCCTTTGCCTATTTTTTAAAGATCTGATTCTTTTTACCTGAAGATTCTTTATCTCAGAGAATAGTTGTATGTTCTTATTTTCTTCTCTATTTAGAAAAAAATGAATTTATTTTTCTAAAAATTTAACCTCTCATACCTGCTGTATTGAAATCTCAGATTCAGGTATCAATTATCTTGTTCTTCAGTTACATAATAGCTGTTAACTTTTTAAAAAGTGTCCAAACAGTCAAAAACTTGCTGTAAAATTTCTTCTTAGTCCACAGTGCCTCCCATCTCTGCCTTCCTCCCTTCTCTAAGAAGTCCTGTGTGCTTGTCTTATTGTAGGCAACTACATAGTCATGGTCCTTTGTCACCCTGTTCAATATTAGAGTTGATTCTATGTTCTGGAGGCCCCACTGGGTATCTGATGTGGTTGTATACTTAGCTATATTCATAATCTATTTGGAAAGCTCTAGCAGTATTTGGTACATCAGTATCTGAGAGGTCCTTCTCTTACCGTTGAAGTTGACCAGTATAACTTAGTGAAAGAACATGGACCATTGTAAAAGATATAATTCACATTTTTGTTTTGAACAACCTAAATTTCCAATGATAAAGAATAACACAGTTATTCTAGATGAATATGTTATGCTAAATGAATTAAGGTATATCCCTGTGGTGGCCATCATGTCATCATTTAATTTTCTGCTTATAAAAGCTTTATAAATATCGTAATAAAATACTTCAGTGAAAACTGTACGTTCTGGGAGATTGTAACTTTGGAAAACCGAGAGACATGTATAAAAGGAAGACGAGGAAAGTGCGGTAGGTTGCTGACTGTGCTTGTCTGTAGGCTTTAGCTTGGGCAGCTCAGAGCACTAGTGAAGTCACAGCAAGGGAGACAGCTGTGAAAATACACCGGGCATTTTGGGATCGGCGGTGAAGCTACTCAAGTTGTGATCCAGCCCGGTCCAGGACGTAGTGTGTACCAACCATTGACCTTGCCTGGCTCGGTAGATCTTTTTTCCTCTACTTTGGTGAATGCTTATTTAAATCCACTCCTTAATGTTTATAAAACAAATTTTTTGTTTAAAAGAATCCATTGTTTGGAAACAACAGGTTTTACCTGCCTGTGCTCTTGCCGACACTAAGTTACTGCTCAGCATACTGTAAACCGCGTCCGGAGGAGGCCTCTGGGCGGGGCAGTTTGCCACCACCTTTGTTATCTGGTTTGAACAACATTTCGTGTTCCCCATTTTATCATAAAGTACTAACGCATTTCTGTTTTCTTCCTCTCGAGATGAAAGAAGATTTTGGCATCGATGCCTCACCCTCCGTGCCCTCACCTGAAGGGAGCGGTCAGCAAGGCAGGTTTGGCGGTCTGGAGAATCTCAGTTCGTTCCCACAGAGCTCTTCGGATTTAGGTTTGTGGTTTTTGTTTCTCATAAACAGAAGTTACATTATTTTGCAATCTTTCAGTTTCATTTTTGTTTATGATGAATTTTATTGTCACGCTTTTGTTCATTATGATGTTTTGAATTTAAATCTGCTGATTAATTAATCTACTTCAAAATGTCTGGAAGAATAACGTGGCTCCTGTTTCAACTCAGCGCTTTCAGATCCTGGTCTCTGAGAGGCCTGCGTTTTCTCTGCCTCGCTCTGCCTTTTATTAGCAGTATGGATTCAAGCTAAGACCAGCACCTTGCATTGAGTCTGAAATAAGCCTCTACTAATATATATTAAAATGTCTGATGCTATTAAGTGGTACTGTTAGCTCATTGAATGGGGTTGTTAAATATTAATAAAGATAGGCATATTTTAAACATTTATGAAGCATTTTTATAGCCATACATTATGGTCAATTTTGGTACATTAATAACTTAGTTTCCATTAAAGAATCCTAAAAGTATAGTGCTGCTCCCTGTCTCCCCCCGATATTGATTCTTATATATTTTTGAAAAGTTGACGTTAAGAAATAATTTTTCTTCATCCAAGACTGAAATATTGAATGCCGTTATAACATTGAGATCCCTCGGTGAGACTGTTAATTCTTTCATGGCCTGAGATTTATGGAGCCATTGTCCCAGATTTATGCTGTCCTTCATCTGTTATGACTCTACCTAGAGGAAAAGTCTTTCTCTGGGCACTTCTCGTGTGGTGTGGTAATGTGTTACACAGGGACAGAGGGCTCTGGGAAGTTATGTAACAGTTTTATAGGAATTCAGCAGTCTGTGAAGTAAAATCTAAAGAATGGAATCCTTGATGGTTAAAGATCAAAGGCACCTGAGAGATGATAACACTTGTCAATTCCTTGCAGATTGAAATAAAGCACAGATAGTTAAATTTTTTAAAATTTTGTTTAGGTTAGTTAATTTTGAATATCTAAGATTAGATGAGTCTATCCAGTTTTTTGTGTTGTTTAACTGATTGTGACTAGGAGAAAAATGGGACTTTTTCACCAAAACTCTCCCAGCTTGCTGTATTTTAATCCACTGCATTTCTGTAGTCCTCTGACTACTAAATTCTTGGAGCAGATCTACGGCACAAATACGTGAATAAGTGAATTAACGTACTGTGGAGGCTTCATAGCCGTGCCAGCTCTGCTGGGACCAGATCCTTCTTTGCCGTGGAGGGCCGGCCTGTGCAGGCCAGGATGGCTGGCAGCTCCCCCACCCGCTAACCCTAGACGCCGTAACCCCACTCCCAGTCGTGGTCAAAATCAGAGTCTCTCCAGACATGGCCACATGTCCCCTGGGGACAACGTTGCCCCTCCATGAGGACCACTCACTGTGTTATGCTGTCGGGATTGGAAGGAGCAGATGAGATGTGTGGGGATGGGCAGTGGAGTTGGGAAGAAGAGAGGGAAGGGGATGTTTTCCTCATGGGATGATGCAGTGCCCCTGACCCCTGCTCTGTGTGTCATCTCGGTGACTCCAGTTGTTTCCTCTGCCTTCTGCTGCCTGAACAAGTTTCCTGTGGCTCCTATAACAAACTGCTACACACTTGGTGGCGTAAAACGACAGAAATTAATTCTTTCACTGCTCTGGAGGCCGGAAGTCCTGGGTAAGGTGCTCTGCTCCCTGAAGACTCTGGGGGAAGCATCCGTTCCTTGCCTCTTCCAGCTGCTGGGGGCTCCCGCGCCCTTTGGCTTGTGGCTGCATCACTCCAGTCTCTGCCTCCGTCTTCCCACAGCCTTCTCTTCTCCCTGTCTGTGTCTTCTCCTCTGTCTCTTAGAAGGACCTGTCATTGGATTTAGGGCCCACTCGGGTAATCCAGGATGGTCTCATCTCAAGATCCTTAATTTAATTACTTCTGCAAAGACCTTTTTTCCAAATAGGGTCATATTCACAGGTTCTGTGGCGTGGATGTATGCTTTAGGGGGCCACGATTCTACCATCTCTACCTTAATCTAATCTTTTTCAAGTCCCTGGGAATTTATTTTTAGAAATTATAGCTTTGGGAATTAACGTAAACTGGGTATACCTCAGACCCGTCCTCACAGGAAAAGCATTCATGACCACACAATAGAAGATAAATTCCAAATCAGTCGTACGTCTCGTGTTCACGAGATTTCAGACAGGAAGCGGTTCTGTTTCGCTGTCTCTGCCCGCCCCTGCCTGGAGCGAGCCCTCAGGGACCTGGTGAATTGCTGTTGTCCACTGAGTCAGGCGCGTACCCTCCTTTGCACGCCTGTCGTGGGCTATACCTGAGCTTCTGGAAGGCAAGCCTTGTACCTGCTGATGTTGCTGAAGTGGGTGCTCATGAAACGTTTGAGTGGGAAGGTGGCACGCTGCTCACGGTGGGCATTCAACAGCTAATCAATTCCTTGCTGTCTTTTTTTTCCCTTCAGTTGCTGAGTGTGTAGCAACCCACGCTCCTTTTTGCTTGGATCTTTCTTGTCTTTATTTTGTTTACTATTCTGTTCTTGCCGTTCACGAACTATAAACCTTTTGAAAGTTCCCCCTTTCCTCTCCTGTAAGCATTGACATCCATTTATCCAGGAACATTTTCCTAAATTCCCTGCTTTTCTAGCCTTGTGCTCCTGTTGTGGCTGGTGCCCCACATCCACACGGCCCTTGAGGACCTAGTTTGTCACCCTGGCCCCTGGGTGAGCAGCTCGTGAAGTGTCAGGCTCTGGAGAGATGAGAAATGGTGCCTGAGCACCCCCAGGGGTCCAGGAGGAGGAGTGGGCCGAGGATCCTAGTGGCCCTTGTGGGAGCAGGTAATGGCAAGTTTTAACAAACTGCAGCAGCCTGTGAGACCCAACTGTAATGTAACAAGCTTCTGCTGCCAACATACTCGGATGGAAATGGCTCTGCAAAGAGCTGGTTCCTGTTCTTAAAACTCTGGTTTCAGGCCATTCCTGCCAGAATCTCGATCCCACCCCAGGTGCCTCCTCAGTGGGGAGGAGGCAGACAGGCAAAGCTTGCGCCGGGGGCAGTCACGTGGACTTAACTGCTCTACAGGAATGAGGGCGCAGTGGGTGGCAGTGAAGGGGGCCGGGGGATGGGGAAGGCAGGTGAGACGCCCTGGATGCACCTGAGCGTCGCAGTGATGCGCGCTCCTCTTCAGATGCCCCGCTGCGTTACCAGCCGATTAGATCCTGACTCAGGGTTTCTAGACAAGATAAAAAGCAGGAGCACTAGTGAGTTTACTAGAAAATCTGTTCAGTATAGAGAAATGGAGAGTTTAGGTGACGCTTCTAGGAAAAGTTTTGGAAGAGAGTCTGTAGATCATTTCTAATTTTCTGATAAGCCAGATCTCCAAATTATGCTATGAATGTATGGATTTAAGGAAGGCATTTGATACATAGTTCGTCGTATTTGTATAACATGATGAGGAAACATTGGCTGGGAATTTGTGATGGATTGGATATAATGGATGCTGGGGTGTATCTAAGAGTGGTTAATGGGCTGCACTCTGCCAGCATGGGTGCCGTCCCTGACCACGTGCCACAGGACTCTATCACAGCTCTGCCCTCGTTATTCTTTTTTCAATAAATGGGAAAAGGACACAGATGGCACGTCAGGTAAATTTGCACGTTCTAATTGGCAAAATCCCTTAGCCTGAGTTTCCTCATCTATAAAATATGGTTGTTAGCAGCTTTTCCCTCCAATTCATAGTTTGATGTGCGAATTAAATGAGATAACAAATGTAAAAGAATTCTGAAATTTATAAACAAAGCTCCTTTAAAAATCTAAGTGTTTTTATTTGGTTATTTGTTAATCTGTAGAATTATTTTTTAAATCAGTGAAATGTTGGAGTGCCCGTAATTGGGACAGTTTAGGTTGATAAAGGAAAATTAGTAGTAAGATTATAATACCATCATAAAGGGGATTTTTTCAGTAAATATTCATGTTGCTAAGAAGTCATCTTTTCAGTGAGTTAAAATTGTACTCTCTTCTACTGAGCAGACCCTATCCCCTTCCTTGCTTCATTTTTCTCCACAGTGCTTGTCGCCATCTGACGTACTACATATCTTACTCATTCGGTTTAATGTTAGTCTTCCACCTGCACAGGGCCTGCCCACAGTGGGTGCCCGTAGCTGTTTGTTGGTCGGGTGAAGGATAAATGTGAGCATCTTGTGTTCACTGTCGTCTGGCTTGCTCTTTAGGCATGATGATTCCAGATGATGTCCAGGCTCCTGGCTTGCTTGTTGAACTTCCTGCTGTGGCTCAAAGAAGGGAGCAAGAAGATCTGCCTTTATACCAACTCCCCAGGACCCGAGTTGTTTCCAAGGCCTCAGCATACACAGGAATCTTATCTTCTAGATATGCCACTGATACATGGTATGATACCATTTATCTTTGCTTTCGCATTATAAAATAGTTTTCTTTTTGCTTCTGTAGAAAAAAGGCATGATTATGGCAGAACGTTTGGAAAATACAGAAAATATTATGCATAAAATCCACCATATTAGACAGTTGCTATGAGAATTTCACATACTTAAAATTGAACCATATATACAATTTGTATTCTTGCAGTTGTGTGCCAAATGGATTACACAGAGTATTTGCTTAGAGAATGGGAGATTAGTTAAGAGTTTATTGTAACACCTTAGAGACGCACTTGAAGACAAGGAGGGGATGGATTTGAGTTTGAAAATCTATCAGAATTGGTGACTGGTAACATGTTGAGGGTGAGAGGAAGTAGTTGGAGATGCCTTGGGTTTCTGGACTGGGAAACTAGATGGATAGTCGGACCATTAATTCTTTGACACAGGATTATAGGAGCATGACCAGGTTGGAAAGGAAAACGATGCATTCAGCTTGGAACATGTTGAGGGTTGAGGCATCCACAGGAAAACAGTGAAGTGGAGTCAGTTGGATACGTGATCCTGGGGTTAATGTTGAGGGCTCTCCTGACGTGGGTAATTGGGGGCAAGATCAAGTGTAAGAGAAACTTCTGGATTAGAATGGCCATCCAGGAGAAGCTCAAATAATAAGAGGAGGCTAGGTCCAAAAGTGGAGCCCTGCAGATTTGAGATTCTAACTGACTGAGCTATTGACCATGTTTAATCACAGTGCAAATTATAAAATCTGAGGTTAGAAATCTCGTTAAGGTTTTAAATACGTTTGTGCACGTTTACATCTTAATGTGTGCAGTAGAAGTATTTTACTTTCTCAGTTAAATTTTATTTGAGTTGAAAGGTGTATGCATTCACCAATGTAAAGTGACTACATTAATTTGTGTAGTTGCTCATCTCCTGTGACTCTGTTTCCAAAACTGATCACACTGTCTGGATAAGCTTTTGCAAGTTTTATCTCTCTCTGAGTGTGAAGTAATCTGAATAAAATGTGTGTATGCCAACTTCCTGAAGAAAGATAGTATGCTTTGAAAAAGTCAGTGAGTTTCTTCCAACATAATAATCCTTTTGTTACACACTTTTATCAGAGAAAAATTAAAATTTCCATATTCTAGACAGTGGTTTTTTTCTCCCCTTCTCTTAAGTTGTATGTGAGAGTCAGCAGTTTAAGAAATTTGGGGTTTTCATTTTTCTTAAATAGAAAACCGAATAGCCCATACTAATGTTAAAGCTTGGTTTCCATTCTATTCTAGGTTTTTTTAAATTGAAGAATTCCTATAATGATAGTGTACATGTACCATAATAAAAATACATATATTTTTTCTTAATGCCTGTTATGAACTGTTTTTGCTCACGACACTTCTGACACTAAATGCGTGAGTTTTTCACTCCACCCCACATCCAGTTGTCTAGACACTAAATAGCTGGGTGGTCTGCAAGTCAGTTCAGTTCCAACACTAACTACTCGGATTTAGTACAGACCCCACAGGGTGAGGGCTCAGTCCCACAAGACCGCTCTGACCTCTGATGCCAGTCACAAACCCCAGGCTGCCCACTGCACTTCTGACCGGCCAGCTGTAAGGTGGGAGTTCCCACGGCCCCTCCCTCAAGTTCAGTCATTCGCTAGGACGGCACTCAACACTCAGGAAAGCGCCTCACTTACTGTTACTGGTTTATTATGAAGGTGCAACTCAGGAAAACCAAATGGAAGAGAAGCAGAGGGTAAGTGTGGAGGGAATGTGGGGGATGCACAGCTTGCATGGCTTCTCTGGGCACATCTCCCTCCCAGCCAGTACATCAAGACCTTGATGCATTTTCCAGCCTGGAGGCTCGCCAAACCCTGTTGTTTAGGGGTTTTTATGGGGCCTCCACCACCTCCGCATGGTTGGTTACATCATTGGTCATTGGCGATTGGACTCAGTCTCCAGCCCCTCCCCTTCCCAGAGGTGAGAGTAGGGGTGGGGCTGAAAGTTTAGCTCTAATCCCACGTTTGGTTCCTCTGGCAGTAGCCCCCCTCCCCCCCAAGCAGCGAGGGGCCCACCAAGGGTCACCTCATTAGCATAAACTCAGGTATGGTTGAAAGGAGCTTGTTAGGAATCACGAAAGGTGCTCCTGTCACCCCCATCCCTCGCGAAATTCCAAGGGTTTTGGAAGCTCTGTCAGGAACCAGGGACAAAAACTGAAGATTCATGTCTGATTATCACACCTGTCATGATTTGGGGTACAGGAAAGTGGAAGATGTAGAGGAGGAAGGTGTCGGTGTTGGGTTGGTTTTTAGTTTTCAGTCTTACTTCAGTTAATATTTATTTAAAGGGGAATTCTAAAACACCGCAGAGCGTGAAGATATTCCTTGCAGTAATGTCCATATTCCAAAAGACAGGGTATGATCTAAGTGCCTCGTATTTAGGATAACAGATAAATTAAATTATATCAGGATCATGGGCTAAGATGTTATTAAATAAAAACTGATGAAGATTATGATAATATGTAAAGAAAATTTTGATAAAAATTCAAGTAAAAAATTCATGAAGGAAACAAATATTGGTTGAGCCTCAGTTAAATGCCAGTCACATCTCGTTTAATCCTTGTTACTATTACATAGGATAATCAAAATGTGACAGTTTGTGCTATAATTACACCTAGCCGATAAACGTATATGCACATGTGCAAAAGTAATAATGTGATAGGACAAAGTGAGGACTTCACTTAAATTGGTGGAATCATGGTGTATTATTTAGAGATGGCAGTCAGCTGCTCAGAGACAGAAACCCCACTTAGTGTGGCTTAAGCAAACGGGTTAATTTTCTCTGTATAAACACTCCTGAAGCAGGTGGTCTGTCAGGGTTTCAACACCTTCTTCCTTTCTGCTCTGCTGTCCTTAAGGCCCTGCTTTAGTCCTCACGGTTTCTTCCTGGTTTTAAGATGGATGCATCACCACTCCTATCATCTCTGTCTTCTAGGCAAGAGGAAGGGAAGGGCACAGAGCAGACGGCTCCTGCCTGCTGATTCTCTCTCCATTTAATGAGTTTTCCTGGAAATCTCATCCAGGGACTTTTGCTTCCATATCCCTGATCAGAACTACGGTGCAGTTACCGTTAGCTGAAAGGAAGTCCAGAAAGTGTGTTTTTTCAAAGCCGGGCCTAATGCCACCTGGAATAAAGGGTTAGGTTGGTAGGAAGAAGGGGAGAGAAGATATTAGGTGAGAAACCAGGCCAGCTGTCTTCCCTGAGTGCTCTGCTGCTGTCCGTCCTGAGATAGACTGACCAAGGCGAGGAAGCCGTCTGGCAGTGGGCGAGACGTTACTGATCACTAGTCGTCCCAATTTCTTAACTGGTTCTTGGATTGTCTAGATCCTCTCAGTTTCTCCCCTTCACTCAGCCTTAGACCAGGCTATCCTAGAAAGTCTGTAGAGTGGCAAGTAGCGTAAGTGTTGCTGCTTTTTACAGGACTTATTTGAGAGTTCAGAGACAATGAAACATTGAAACTTAGTGCTGAAACAAAGATCTGGAGACCGTGAGGAGGTTGTGGGTATGTCTGAGCCTTCTCTGGGCCCCGGCTCCTCCTGTGGAAAGTGCACGAATATGACCTGCCGTGCTCACCGCCCAGGGGTTGGTGAGAACGAAATGTTAGGGGTGGTGCACACTCTTTTGTACAGAGTGCTACAGTTTACAGTATCAGAGGCAGCATTTCTTTGGTGGTCTATTCACACACCTATCTCATGGTGCAGGTGAGACTGGAGCTTAGAACTCCTGACTCCTCTTCTGGAGAACATACGGTAATGTCTCTGCCCTGTTAGACAGTACTCCTTTTCTAACTAACCCCTCTGTAATTCAGCATTTTCTGTTGTCCAGTTAAGCGGTTCCACACACTAACTGAACTTGGTGGGTGAAAGCGTCTGGTGGCAGGTGGGAGGATAGAGTGGATAACAGAAGAGAATCTCTCTGTAAACTGAAAAGTGCTTTGAAACTACGCAAGTATTCAAGGGATACAAATGACAGGGTTAGAGTGAAAGAACAGTCTAGAAAGAGGGGCCGTGTTTGCTGATTGTTTAGCCATGTCAGCTGTTTATGTTGGTTTATACTGGCTGTTCTCTCCTCTGGTCAATCATTACTAAGTTTTAAGGAATGTATTTTATAATATTTTATATGTTGATGGAAAAGCAAATGTGAAATTGTGCAAATCAAATAGATTTTAGCAACATAAAAATAGCATCTAGAGTGTTACCCATAAAATTGTTTATAATAATTCTCTGATTTTCTGGTGCTGGATATATGCTGAGTTGAATGTTAAAGCAATATATTTTTGCTTTGTATGGACAGTGAACCATTGATGTAAACATTTTTAAGGCTTAAAAATTAAGAACTATCTACATATAGATTGTGCCATTTCAGAACTTGCCAAGATCTTTTGGTAACAGGAGTGTGTCTTACATGTTGCGTGTGACTTTTCCCTCTCTCCCTCCTCAGTGAGTTACCTGAGAGAGAAGAAGGTGAAGGAGAGGAGACTCCAAACTTCAGCCACTGGGGTCCACCGAGAATGTATGTTTGCGACATCGCTGGCATTCTCATGAGGGGAACAAATCAGTTGCTCTTTGCTTCAATTTAGTAGCGACATTCAGTCATTCTCTAATGAAGGAGAAATTGTCATAATTCACATGTAGGCTGGCCTAAATTTTAGTTTCATTGTGTCTTATCCAGAGATTTTTAGCCAGCAAAATGACTATACCCGATATTAGGAAAATCTGTCTCACACTCTTTCCGGAGAAAGCAATTTGCGAACGTCCATCTAGGACAGTCACTGGCGGGCTAAATCTGGTTATCACTGCGCCACCAAGCAGAGCAGACCAGGCTGCGCGGAATGCCGGAAAGCTGCTTTTCTTGTCATCAGCAGCAGTGGTTGAGGTTTCTGTGGTGTGTCAGCTTCTCTCTCCCTTCCTCCCCTGCCTTAGTCCAGTTTGTGCCTTGTTGGAGCTGACGGAATGTGCTGGGCCCCTCACCTTGGATCCTCTCGTAGCTTTGAGTAGTGACCAGGCTGCACTTTGTTAAGATTGTGAGAGTCTTCCTTGCGCTGCTCCCTGTGTTCTTCCTGCAGGATTAATCCCACCATGCCCACCCAGATTCTCTGGGTTTTTCTTACACTCCTGAGTTTTGTCTTAAAAACTCTTGGGAGCTGTTTTGTGAGCTACTTTTTTAATTTGAGTTAATTATTGGCCACATCTGTGCAGTTCGAGCAAAGTTCTTCATATTTTGAGGGGCAATTTTCGTTCCATACTTTCTTTTTTAAAACAATGTGGAGGAAGGAAGAAAAGAAAACCTTCCAGCATTAGGAGCAGATAAAGTCTTCCCTCCGCCTGGAGAACCACAGGCGGACCAGCAGACTGGGGAAGCAGTGTGGGCAGCCGGCCTCCCAGTGGCAAATTCATTCCATTCTGAGTCTGTGCTTTTTGCCAAAATGATGTGTGTGACTTTCTTGATTTTTCACTCATTTATTGTTTCCTTAATCGATTCTTCGCTGATGTTACGGCTGTAGATGAAGAGGACTCGCAACAGGTCGAGTGTGGTGGTAGGAGCTGGGACGTGAGGCCGTGCTAAATCCCTTAATATTAAGAGTTGTGTTTACTGACTTAGCAGTCTGCCTTGTTCAGAATTTAAACTTTTACATATGTCGTGAATTTTTGATAATATAATTTTTGAACTGGGTACAATTTTTGTAACATTTATAAAAGTATATTTAGAAAATATATTTATATAAAATGGGTCACAAGGATATGGTACAAATTGAACACTTACAATGACAGTCCAACAAATTAAATTAACTCGTTCATGAGTGAATTTTGTTTTTTCTTTTTACAGTGTTGAGATTTTTAGAGAACCCAACGTGTCTCTTGGTATTAGCATTGTGGGTGGACAAACTGTGATAAAACGCCTGAAGAATGGAGAGGAGCTTAAAGGGATATTTATCAAGCAAGTTTTAGAAGACAGTCCAGCAGGAAAAACAAATGCTCTTAAAACTGGAGATAAAATACTAGAGGTAAATGATGTTAAAATTCTGTTTCTGTTTGAAACGTGCTGTAAGACAGTAAAATAATCATTTAGCCCGAAGTCCTTTCTGTGTTGTTGGGGTGTATGTGTGGGCAGTGGGTGTTTTATTTGGTGCCTTGGTTTGTGTGTTGTTTGCAGATGTTGTGAGGTTCTAGAGTTGGGGTGGTCGCATATAAAACGATACAACGAAAAGCCTCAGCTGACTGAAAAAAGCGGTTTCACGATTTAACAGAGTGAGACGTGGCAGGCCTCGTGCTTCTCCCGGTCTTAACAAGCTCTAACTTTTTTAAGTTTGTGTCAGTGGGACAGCCGTGCTCGTCCTCCCAGAGTGGACCCTGGCAGTCAAAGACTCCAGTGGGGCCTGGGGGAATCCGTCTTCACATGCCGTAGGCTTTGCCGAGAGGAGTTCTAAGGGCCCGTCAAGGCACTGAGAATGTCTTGAGGTCCGAATCTGATGCATTTCCTTGCATTGGGCTTATTGGATGACGCCATATTGAATATCTTCAGTCCAGAATCTGCTTGTTCGGGATTCGTGCTTTATGATGCTAAACGTCAGCTGTGGTGTTTTAGCTCCGAGAGAGGAACAGGAGCTCTGGAGGTCATGGGGTGAAGTCGAGACTGTCCTGTTTATTTTCTGTTTGTTCTTGGACAGATTATTAAGCCCACCTTATTCTCAGTTTCCAAATAAAATGGAAATGAGAATTTAAAACCCTTTGCTTCATAGTGAGGATTAAATCAAAGAATTGCATAAAACTGCTCTGTATATGCATGTTTTAGATTATATTTGTGTTTAAGAAATTTAAAAAAGACAAACATTTTAAACATACTGGGGATGTGTCCATGAGGAAAATGACCAAAAATCATGATAGTGGGGGAGAAGGACAATACACAATATAGTCACATGTAGAATGTCAGATTGTAGCGGGTAGCTATGGAGAAAAATAACAGGGAGGAGAATAAGGAAGACGGGTGGTGAAGGTGGCAGTTGCAATTAATGGATTTGTTAAGGAAGATGATATTGGGACAAGCAGGAAGTGAGAGCCAGCCGGAGGTTGTAGGGGGAAGAGGCTCGGGCAGACAGACCTGAGTGAAAGGTCTGAGGCCCGGCTTGCCTGGATGTGTGAGGGGAACAGAAGGAGGTCAGCGCTGCTCCGGTGGGTGGAGTGGACAAGAGAGGACTGAGAGGAGGACTGAGGGGACGGAGCCGCGCCCTGAGGAGCTGCATGGTCCTGACACCGGTGCGGTGGGACCAGGAGGAGGGGAGCGCGAGTTCTCTGCTAGGGTCGCTCTGGCCGCAGGGGCACGTGTGGTTTCCATTATTAAGCGTTTCCAGGGCAGGTTGTTTCCATTTCTTCATTTTGACCCTTAGTTGTGAATTTGAGTTGGTTTGACTTTTGTAGCAACATATAATTGGAGTTTGGTTTTTAAAATCTAAATTGATAATCTTCACCTAGTAAATAAGTGACGTTAATTGTTTTTATTTTGGTTACTGATATATCTGACCTTAAGTTTAAATGTGTGTTTTGTATTTTCTTTTATCTTTTTGCCCTTAACTTTCTATTTTGAAGTAATTATAGAGTGATAGGAAATCTCAAATAAATGCCCAGAGTCCCGTGGCCCTCCGTCTGCTCCCCGTGTTCCCCTCTTGCACAGCTATAGCACAACAGCAAAGCCAACATCCCCACGTGGGCACAGTGCACAGCCCGCGTTCAGGTCTCTCCAGTTGTGCGCACACTCACTGTGTGCGTGTGTGTAGCTCCAGTGTCATCTGTGCACCCTGCACGCCCAGCACCCCAATCAGGACACTGGGCTGTGTTGTCCCCGCACGGCTCCTGTGTCCCCTCTCTACAGCCACTGCCTTCCCTCCCCGCAGCCCTAACCTCTGGCAGGCAGTCGTCTGTTTCTCCACGTCTATAATTATGTGATTTCACAATTGTCACATCGCTGTGACACATAATTTGTCGCAAATTATGCAGTATGTGTCTTTTCGAGATTGGCTTTTTTCATTCAGCATAATTGCGTGTAAGTTCATTCATTTGTGTCTAGCACCAGTTCACTCCTTTTTGTGGCTGAGTAGTATTCCATGGAGCCAACCGTTCAGCCACTGAAAGACATCTGTGCACGTTCCACCTCCTGGCTGTTGAGATTGAAGGCCCTGTAAACATCTGCACACAAGTTCCTGGGTGAAGTCTGTGTCCGTTTCTCGGGGTGAAAGCCCAGGAGTGCAGTGACCGCGCTGTGCTGAGTCCACTGTAGCTTTGAAAGCCACCATCGGACTCTCTTCCTCAGTGTCTGCTCCCTTTTCCACTCCCACCAGCCGCGTACGGATGATCCAGTTTCTCCACCAGCATCTGGTGTTGTCACCGTTTCCTTTCAGCGGTTCTGATGGCACGCAGCCATCTCTCGCTGTCATTTCAGTGTCTGTTTCCCTCGTGGCCGATGAGGAAGGACTCTCCTGTCTGCCTGGTCCTCTGCTCTGAGAAGTTTGTGTGTGTCTTCTGCCCGTTTTCTAATCAGATTGTTCATGGTTCTGTTTTTTTAAATTTCAGGGTTTTTTTTCCCTCAACTTTTTCTGCCATCAGTTGAATAGAAAACATTCTCTCGCTTCCACACCGTCACTTTCATGTCTACTGTTAAGAACCCACTGTTTTGTCTCAGATGTAATAATTTATATTTTTTCAAACTCACAGCAGACTTGAAATATTACGCTTTAATATGTAGAGTCATTTGTTTACTTTATTCCTGTGGAAAGTATTACTTGTTCTGTTTTTAAGTAAAGCTTAACAATCATTTCTCTTTGTCTTAAAACAATTGCATGAAGGATTTAGGTCCATATTAAGGAGAATTTTTTAAATACAAAGTTAGAGTTTAATTTTTTAAAATGGGTCTTCTGGCCACACTTTGGGTTGTAATTTTAAAGCTGAGAAACACTAAGACTATTTATTTTCCCATCGTACTGTGACGGAAGTCCATTTTGCCTGACTTCTGGACCTCAGTGGTCCCCGGTGCACACTGTGGAGTGCTGCACTGCGGAGACAAAGGCGATTATTCCTGGAACATGCAGTCCTTCTCATCTGGTCTCTACTTCTCTTGTTGAATGTTGTGAGGATTAGGTTTTTTCATAAGAAGCTTCGTCAAACTGTTGTGACAGCTTTTAAGCTTCACTTTAAAGTTTTTCTATGTTTTATTCATTTACTGTCCTGCACCTCTTTCCTCAGCTCAGATGGGAAGAGAGCTCTTATGGAGCGTTAAAATTTCCAGTGACGTCTGTTAGGATAAAGGCCGAGGTTCTTACCCCGGCCCGGTGGACTCTGCCCGATGGGCTGTGGCCCCTCCCTGACTCCACTCTGTCTCCCGCAGAGGCCCTGCCTTAGCCCTCTCCCACCACACGCTCCCGCCGCCTCCCATGGGGCCCCCGCTGCTCTGCCCTCTGTCCGCACTCTGCTCACATCAGTGACTGGTCACTCCCTTGCATGCACTCCCCACTCCTCTGAGCCTCTTTCCTTCACTGACCTTCTCTGGGAGAACCACATCCTGGTGAAATGCAGCTCTGCTTATGTCAGGGCTCTGGCGCGACTGGAGAAGATAACCAGCCATGCTCTCTAGTCTCCTTTTGAGTTCGTGACCACGCCTCAGGTGGGTCTCTGCTTCTGCCCTGCAGTTCTGGAATGCCTCCTCCTACTTCCATAGGTAACTATTTCAAACCCCCTGCACCTTCTTCCTCAGTCTTAATCGCAGTTTATGGTCCTTTTTCTTGTTTCATTGATGAAACAGAAGCCCCTTGCTCCCACTGTGTACTAGATCTTTGTTCTGACTGTGTCTGTAACAGCAAATGAACTTCTGCCTAAAGCCGGTCTCTGACCCGTGTGGTCGAAGTCCTTCCCTCTTCCCCATCTGAGGGTTTGCTCCTCCAGTTGTCCCTTCTCTCTCTCTCGTCCATTTTCCTCTCCGCGACATCATTACTGCTGTAACATCTCCCATCTGAAAAACAGACACCAGCCTTGATGCCGCATCCCTCTCCACCTGCATTCCTATTTCTTTTGTTTCTTTATGGCAAAATAGTATTCACAAATTGTCGCTGTGCACTGACCATAAGCCACCCCAGCATTGACCAAGGCTTTGTTATGTTATCAGTTTGAGAAGTTGGTTCTGTTAAGTATGCTTGGTGAATACAGAATGCTCTTAGAGATAATGGGCGTGTTCACAAGTCAGGTTCTCTGAGATTTGAATAGTAGGAGCTGTTTATACTTACGTTTATTGAACACAGAAGACTTTTAGTAAAAGATCTTATGGATGTTTCCATACTTCTTTTTTTAACATAATTTGAGAAATGTTAAACTGCTCAGTTGTGATAATGGGCAATTTGCTTGACACATGAGCGACCCCCGGTGACTCCCTGCCCCCACTCAGCATTAGGTGCTCAATTAGGGGCAGAGGTGACATTACAAGCTCAGAAGCTTCTTAAGGTTCTGGTACTGACTGAGCTGCCTTTTGGATAATTATATTTAGCCGGGGCCGTTGTTATTAAGATCTTTGTCTTACCTGCTTTTCTTGAAGGTGAAGCATTATTTTCCTTAAACATACCTTCCTAAAAGAGAAAGCTTTTTATGGGCCAATCTTACTGTTTTCTGGCTTTGTTCTGACTCGTTGGACCCTGGCTGTTCTCATATATGTGCATAGATAATACACGTGACCTTTGAATTGACCTCTCCACAGTATCTCCGGCTTTCTAATTGAAATAAATTCCTTCTGTGCTTTAGGTGTCTGGAGTAGATCTGCAGAACGCCTCACACAGAGAAGCAGTTGAGGCCATTCAGAATGCAGGAAACCCGGTGGTGTTCGTTGTGCAGAGCCTGTCACCCACTCCAAGAGTAAGCTTTTATTCCTGTTTTCAAAAAGGTTAAAAATATCCTCTATATCTGTGGGCCAAGCTTTTACCTCCAAGTACTTTTCCACGTATTTTCACTGTTACTCTCCTATTGCCTAGAAAAAGCATTAGCTTCATAAAAATTTAGTTATGAACTTCAGTTTCCCCTTTTTTCTCTGATTTTGAGCTCCTGGTCAAATCTGAGTAGTTCCTGTGTGCATTGGTTTAGCTCACAGGCTGTGGGGTCAAGCAGACCTGCTCTCCATTCCTGAGTCCCTGATTACCAGCTTTGCTACTTTGGAGGCAACTTACTTAACTTTTCTGAGCCAGTTACTTTGTTTACAAATATGTTGAACATAAAGAGGGTCAGGTATAAAAACATCCTAGAAGTACTCTCACACATTCTGTATATTTGTTAAAGCATGCGAAAACACAAACATGTTGTAGTAGATAGCAATATCTAATCATGAAATTTCTTTCTGTAATAAATTACCCTTTTGGTGTGGAATTAGAACTCTGACATGCAGATGTCAGCAGCAGGATATGGCTTTTATATTGCAATGTGCAGCAGAAATAGCACCCTTCAGCCCTGTAACTGGAAGCTGAAATGTTTATTTTTCTTTACTTTATGATGGAAGACAGCCGTTCAAAACATAGGTACTTTTGAACAGTAGAAAAACTGCATATTTAAGAAAAATTGGCTTTTTAATATAGTAATGCAGTGCTTTTCAACCTTCTGTATGTCGAGGCACGTAGAAAATAGTATTCATATGGCAAACCAGGCAGATAGGGGCTTGGCTGCCCTGAGGGCGGGGCCTGGACGTGATATTCCCACTGCCTCCTAGGCTGCCTGCACCCAGCAGGCTGTGGCCTCACCCCGTTAGAGTGGCTGCTGTGGTGCATGGTGTTGCAGCACAGTCCCCAGCAGTCTTGGCACTGTGCTTACACCATCCAGACTAATTGAGAGAGGTGACCTGAATGAAGTCTTCTCATTTTCATGCGATTTGAAATTCAAGATATTTTGGAATTCACTTTTTAACTCTTATTACATTGAGGAAGTAATTGAGGCCATCACTGGAAACTGAGTTCAGTAGGAAAATTGGCCAGATTCTTCCTTGCCAAATGATACTTCCGAAGAAACAGTTTTGAGCTAGAATGAGACAATCAAAGTATACATTTATGTGGCCACTTGTGAATGCCCTGCCTAAAAACACTCAAAGCGTTTAAGTGGATTATAAAGTCCAGCAAAAAGGCCAAGCTTTCAGACCAGCCTTTGCAGGTGAGCTGAGCTGGAAATTTCCACTTGGATGACCTAGAGTGCAGTTTCTTTCAACTGTTCAGACCAGGAAAGTCTCAGCGTCATGCCACGTCCAAGTCACCGTCCCCGTGTGGCCTGAGAGGCTGCCATGCTGTGCATCGGCTCCGTGGAGCACCGAGCTGTCTGTGGGCCCCGCCGAGGGCACATCAGGTGATGGCGTCGGTTGCTCTGACCGTGCTTGTTCCATTTTTTAGCACAAAGTGATTCCTGTTGAATGAGACCATGAAAGGAATCTGGTTTCATATCTTTGCAAAATGGTGCTCTCTTCAGCTCACTTATTGTCGCAAGTGGTATTGATCATCACAGGAATAGAAAACATAGCCAGATGCTTGATCGTTTTACCAGTTTACATTAAACTTTGAGACTTTCCTCTGAACCCCGGAAGAAGTCATTTCCTAATGTCGGGCCCATCAAAGGCCCTATGTCTGAACGTGCCTCTGGTCGCATGGAAGTTCTCATCAACACCATGAATTGAGTGGTGGTGTTTATATTGGTACTTTTTTCTTTGAGTTGTATTTTATTTTTTTTACGTTTGTGCTTTTAACAGATGCTTTAGGAATACCGCCAATACGTTACCTTTTTAAGCTTTTTCTCCTGAATTTCTCAAATGTTTTCAGCATGCTAGAACGAAATGTGTGTATCCACTTAGACTTCCTTGCCAGATGCTTATCTGAGAGCAGAACCCATGATTTATACTGACTCCTCTGTAGTTTCTAGGCCAAGGTAATTTTTTCCACTTAATAGTATAACTACATTTCACAGTAGCGTCACATTTTTTTTCATATTCAAAAACAAACCCTTTTGGAATTGGGGTCATCCCTTCAGTTCACTAAATTTATTATCATGTGTTTCTTTTTTCTGTGTTTCATTTTTCCTTCCCTACTATCATTGTTTCATAATCACATCTAATTTTTCTTGACACATGTACATTTTGCATATTAATCATATACAAATCTATTTTTCACTTTCACAAAGAAGATGCAGTCTTCCTGGTGAGCCTTTTGTCTTCCAAATTTTGCTAACACTATGTGTATGGAAATATATTTCTCTGCTATTCGAAAAACAAACAGTGTAACCGTATGAATGGCAACTGACATTTTGTCGCAACCCAGAGCTTCTGCTCCTCAGCGTCAGCTGGTTTTTCTCTGGGAGAAAGCAGGTCCAATGGAGGAAGATGTTCCGACTTGTGAGAGAGGCAGTGTTTTGTTTTATTTTAAGGTTCTTCAGGGTAAGAAACACATGCCTATAGACCCAACCATTTTTGAACCCTGCCTTAGGTTGTCGTGTGTATTAGATAGAGAAGTAAATATCAAGTTCACATGGGAAGCAGTGAATATATGTTGTTGTATGATTGCTATTGTTTTACTTAAATGAAGCATTTCTGAGACTTTCTCATTTAGTCCAAAATTAATTTCATTCTTTAGAGTTTCTATTAAAAGTGAAAAAAATTAATCTTAAATATCATTTAGAGAGAAGCATATTTTGGTTTTGTTTTTTAAATTTTCTCTGGGCAGGCGGTTCTTTTAATGTTCTGAGAAATGAAATTTGTTTTTTCTTTTAATCTTCATGTCTCTCATCACATTTTATGCCAAGATTATTTGTCTTAACTATTTGAAGATCCTTAAAAAATCAGTAAAAATTTTACATTTTCTTAAGATGTTTCATCGGCGGTTGTACAAAAAGAAATGAGTCAAAAGTCTGCTGTTGGCACCATTCAGAATTAAAATTATTTCTATGGAATTGAACTGCTTCACTCATGTATAAACGTTTACTGAGGCAGCTGTGTGAGGCTCTCTCGAGCAGCAGTGGGATGGTGATGCTAACACTGAGTCCCAGCTCCCGCTGAGCTCTCCTCCGTGGTGTCACAGCACACAGTTCATCCAGATGCTAGCAGTGAGTGTGAGCTATTCACTGAGCGTGCGCAGTGTGCTAGATAACGTGCCGGAGCAGTGAAGAATAAGGTAAGTCTGTCAAATAATGGGGCATCCCACATTCTAGGAATTAGGTCACTCCTAAAACTAGATTTTGCAAAATGAGATGTTTGGGTGACGATCCTCACTGTGACCTTCTTTGTAGTCGTGTTCATCTTCACTTTCTGGATCTACGCACACATAAGCTTGTGACTTTGTTGCCCCTTGATGGTCCACACACACACACACGTGTGCGTGCACACACGCAGTATTTCAAGTTGTATAGCTTGCCAGATTTTCCAAGTTGTGTTGTTCCTGGAGTTGTACTTCATGTCTTTACTATTTAGATGAAGTCAGAGAGTTAGTTAAGTAAAATTTTAACTGTTTAAAAAAATACATTGAGAAATGTAATGATCGTGACATTTAAATGTTTTCCTCCTCCCCCCGCCCCTTTTGGGGTGGTAGGTCATTCCTAGTGTCCATAACAAGGCCAACAAAATCGCTAATAACCAGGATGAAGACACTCAAGAAAAAAAAGAAAAGGTAACTTGAACCTCTGAAGCTTTTCAAAAGTGTGTTTAGTTTCTTTTGCACATCTAAGCTGCGTTACTAAGAGTGTCAGGGTAGAGCTACTATATTTATCGTATTTCCTTTATGTGAACACGGCTGATTCTGGCCGGGATGAAGGCCAGGAACGCAGTGAAGCGCAGGTGTGAAATGTTGCGAAGTGCCGGTCAGCCATGGCCGTCCTCTCTCTCTTCAGACGGCTGGATGTCTCTCTATTCCCAGAAACGCCCCTCACACGTGGGAGTCTCTGAGACTTTGATCTTTCTGTTCTCTCATCCTCGAAGTCCATTCCCACATGGCTCTTGCTTTTCGTCCTCCTTCTCATTTATTCCTGTCATTACTTCTATCAAACATGGTGGAGGTCTTAGCAGATATAATGAAACAGGAAAAAGAACGATTGGAGAGGAAAAAGCAAAACTGCCTTTATCCGAAGTGGGTATTAGTACTTATATAGAAAATCCAGAAATAAAGATTGACATATATAGTATTAGAATTTGAGATTCATGTTCTTATTAAAAATACTCTTTACATATTTAGGGATCACATACATGAAGACGTTAGAAAGTTCTGCATGAAATATTCAATAAGGTTATCTTCAGGTGGCAGGTTTATGAAAGATTTAATTTTTTTATTTTAGTGTTTTGATTTTCCCAGTGTTCTGGATTGGATTATTTTATAAAAGACTAAGAGAATAATGTTACAAGATGTCAAATAAATATATAAAAGTCAATTTTATGTCTACACCCTAGCAACACAAGAAAATGCAATTTAAAAATATTTAAAAGCAACACAAAATATAAGAATATCTAGGAATAAAGTAAACCAAAGATTTATAGTACTTTTTTCAAGAAAATTATGAAAATTGAAAGAAATAAAAGACTAATAAATCCTAAAACGGTGTATAAAAGGTATACCATGTTAACGGTTAAGAAGGCTCAATATCATAAAAAGGTAAATTTTTTCTAGATTAATCTTAGATTCGACACAATTCCAATCAAAATCCCCAAAGAGGTTTTTTGGTGGAATTTGACAAGCTAATTCTAAAATTTATATGAAAAAGAAAAAGGACACAAATAGGCAAGACACGTTGCAACAAGGTTCCTTATGAGGCCTCCACATCTAGCTGTGCAGCGTCTGTGCTGGGACAGACACACGGCCCAGAGAGCGCTCAGACAGACACCTGACAGCGAGCTGGGACACAGGGCCTGCTGCAAGCCATCTGGCGCAAGAGGGCCCGGTTTCAACAGGGGACAACTGGTCATCCTTCTGGGAAAAAATGAAAGTCACCCCTCCTGACACCATATCCTAAGATAAATTTTAGATCAACTAATTCTGCTAGAACAGAGGTGGGGAGACAGGAGTGGGTGGTTACTTCTGATGGACGGCAAGGAAGGTTTTCTCAGTAGAGATGACTTTTCGGCCTTTTCCTTCTGATAGTTAAGAAATTGCTTTTATTATTTCACCATTGAATCTGATGTGTGCTGGGGGGTGTTTGTAGATAATCCTTCGGGTTAAAGAGGTATGCCCTTTCATTCTTATTTTGCTAAGAGTTTTTATCGTGAATGGCATGGGCCATTGAATTTTATCAAATGTATTATCTACATTCACTGAAATAATGTGGGTGAGTACAAATTTTTTTTCTCCTTGAATCCCTTAATGTGGTAAATTACATTAACAGATTTTGTAATTTGAGCCAGTCTTGAATTAGACTTAATTTGGTCGTGATCTCTTTTGCCCGTGGCTGGTGTCATTGCTTTGGGGATGTTTGCCTCTGTGGTCAGCAGTGAGGCTGGCCCAGGACTTTTCTGTCGTGTGCTGTTGTCTCTGGCTTTGGTTATCCGAGGCTCCCGCACTGACGAGAAGTAGTGCTTCTTCTCTTGAGTTCTCTGAGCGTTTGAGTAGGATGGTGATTAGCTGTTCATTAAATGTTTGGTCGCTCACCTGGGAAGCCGTCGTGGGCCCGTGTTTCCTATATGGGAAAAGTCTAAAACCCTGAGTCAGTTCTTTGACAGTTAGTGAACTGTTCAGATTTCCTGCTTCTCCCAGAGTCAGTTTCGGTTGCTGGCTCTTTTCTAGGAGTGTTGACGTCGTCTAGTTTTTCATGTTTATTGGCGTAAAGTTATTTGTGTGTTCTCTTCACTCGTGTTATCTCTGCTCCAGCCAGAGTAGTTGTTTTTCATTCTGAATCTACTTTATTATTTTAATTTTTCTTTTTCTTAATTAATCTTGAATGTAATTTCCCATTTAACTCGTCTTTTTGAAGAATTATCTTTTGAACTCTGTTAGTCTCCTCTATGTGTCTTGGTTCTGCTGACTTAGTTTTGTCTCATCTTTATGTCACTTAGCTTCTTTCTTTGGGTTTATTCTCCTGTTTCCCCCTAGTAATCTTTAGCTATTTGTAGGGTTTATTGATTTTTAGCCATTCTTCTTTTCAAAAATAATCATTTAAGACCATACATTTCCTTCTAAGTCCCGCTTTACCTGTGTCTCAGGATTGTAGGTTGAATTTCTGTTGTTTGGTACTAATTTTTTTTTTAGCTCCCCATAATATGGTTTCTTTTTTACCCAAGTTTATTTAGAAATGTAAATTTAAATTTCTATATTAATATTTTTTAAAAACTTATTACTGTTTTCTAACATACTTCAGTTATAATCAGAGATTCTGGTTTTTGTAATATTCTTTTACGTTAGTTGAGACTTTTTTATGGCCTAGCACATTGTCAGTTATTGTAAATGTATATTTGTGATTTAAGATAGCTATTATCTAGTGATAGATGGTGTAGGTTTTTATACCAAGTCATTAGGGAAAACTAATTAATTGAGTTATTCAGATATTCTTTGTACTAACTGATCCTTTTTTTGTCAGGGTAACCTAGAAGTCTCCCATTTTGATGGTAAAATTAATGTAGTTTTTCAGTTTCTATTTTACATTTTTTTAAGTTAATTTATTAAGTGTCCACAAGTTTAAAATTCTTATATCTTCCTCGGGCATTGATCCTTTATTAATATGTGGCATTCTCTGGGGACGCCTTCACATCTGTTCCGTCTAACATCACTGAAACAGTGTCGGCTCTCTCTTTGTGTTGGCCGGATATTAGGGGAATTTTTGAGCCGCAGCGAGCGCGTTCAGCTCTCAACCTGGTGAATCTGAGCTTGGAAGGAACTCTCCGGGAACACCTTTTCTTCTGCTTTAAGCCAAGGCCAAGGCCAGGAGATAACCCCAGCTGTCTTCCGTGATCAAGATCTTGGTCTTTTGGTTTTTAACTTCATTGTAGGTTTCACCTTGTTAAAGAAAATAAAAAGCTGGAACTGAGTTGAACGCTTGGCAGAACTTTGTTTACAGATGTGGACATGGGGCGCCCCCTTGGGAGGCTGAGGAAGGTTCTTGGACAGGGAAAGGAACAGGGCTGCTGACCATGTTATAGGGCCATCTGTTTTCACCTGGCTGCCACCTTCTTTGAGTCCCTTTCCTAATTGGAGATTCAGAGTAAAGATACAAAGTAGCATGACTGGGCCTTCAGGATTCTGTGGTCTGTTTTTGGCAACTGATGCTAAACACAGATCATGTGTAAGCTCTGGAGGCCGTGGTTCTGCTGCAGACGTGTGAGTGTGTGCAGATAGTGTGGAGGCCCTGGAAGGCCATGGTGCTGCTGCGGACGTGTGAGAGTGTGCAGATAGTGTGTAAGCTCTGGAGGCCGTGGTGCTGCTGCAGACGTGTGTGTGTGTGTGTGCAGATAGTGTGGAGGCTCTGGAAGGCCGTGGTTCTGCTGCAGACGTGTGAGTGTGTGCAGATAGTGTGGAAGCCCTGGAAGGCCGTGGTGCTGCTGCAGAAGTGTGAGTGTGCAGATAGTGTGGAGGCTCTGGAAGGCCGTGGTGCTGCTGCAGAAGTGTGAGAGTGTGCAGATTATGTGCAGGCTCTGGAAGGCCGTGGTGCTGCTGCAGACGTGTGAGTGTGTGCAGATAGTGTGGAAACTCTGGAAGGGCGTGGTGCTGCTGCGGAAGTGTGATTCTGTGCAGATAGTGTGCAGGCTCTGGAAGGCCGTGGTGCTGCTGCAGAAGTGTGAGTGTGTGCAGATAGTGTGCAGGCTCTGGAAGGCCGTGGTGCTGCTGCAGAAGTGTGAGTGTGTGCAGATAGTGTGGAAGCTCTGGAAGCCGTGGTGCTGCTGCAGAAGTGTAAGTGTGTGCAGATAGTATGCAGGCTCTGGACGGCTGTGGTGCTGCTCCAGAGGTGTGAGAGTGTGCAGGCTGCAGGTCATTACTGTACCATTCTTCCCAGCGTTTTGGAGGAACAGCTTTCTTTGCTGGGACCGAGGTTGGGAGGGTGGTGGCCATGCTTCCTCCTCCTGCCTGGCTTGGCCTCCGGTGGAAGCTTGGGCCGGTTGAATCCCTGGCCTTCACTAGATGAAACAAGTAGAGACTGAATGATTACGTTCATGTAAATTCTAGGAGGTACAACCTGTAGTGCCAAAGGGTAGATTAGTAGTTGAGGAGAATGGGGTGCCAGGGGAAGGGCAGGAAGGAGGGTTAAGAAGAGGTACGAGGAAGCTTTGGTGTGATGGTTTTATTCATTATCTTGATTGTGGTGATGGATTCAGACTGTACACTTTAAGATGTGTGCAGGTTTTAAATGTCATTTGTATCTCAGTATACTGCAATGAAGCTTTTGCAGACAGACAGACATTCCCTGCCTCCTGGACTTGCATTCTAGTCAGGCATAGCAGACTATACAGCACTCAGCGGCTGCTACTTAATGCAGCTGGGGACAAGACATAAGACCCACAGGATGTGGCATCTGGAAGGGGCTGGAATGTGAGCCCCGTGAGAGCAGGGTCTCTTCTGTCCCACACCCACACTGTCCCAGGGCCCAGAACTCTGTCTGGGACCTGATGGGCACACAGTACATCCTTGATGAATGAATAAAGAATCCTGGAAACAAAACAAAACAACATCTCTGGTGTCATCACCAGGCATGGCATCTGTCCTCTGGGCAGCGCCACCTTCCAGTGCTCCCAGAGCCCCTGTACCTTCTTACTGGGGACTCATGGTTGTTTCTGGCCGCAGTCACATGTCACAAAAACACATTTTAGAAATTTAATCTGTCATTTTTATGAGGTTGGTTAGGGTTTTTCGGAATATGTAGTCTGTCCCGTCACTGGAATTTTGTCAATTCTTACGTTGATTCTGAGATCTGAACATTCGTCGTCTGTTTATTGGAAGCCTGTCGTGTGCCAGATACTGTGCGATGTTGTGGGGCTAGAACATCAGAGAGGAAATAGGGATCCACGTGGGGCTGCAGACAATAAACACACACAGATGAATAAACTGATTACTAATTTAATTGCTTTGGGGAACGAAGTAACGTAATTGATTCAGGAAAATTCCACATAAGATCCCAAGAAGGAAAAAGATGAATGTCTGATTCTTATCAACGTTGGCCTGTTCCATTAAACCAAATTGAATTTCAGTATATTTGAAGGATATTTGCATGCAAATAAAAAAAATCCAGTGTGAGCCCAGTAAAACCAGAAGTCAGTGTAAGTCTCTCCAGCTGAGTTCTTTGGTGTAGCGAACAACTAACCACTACGTTAATATTGCAACAGGAGAAGTCATCCTGGCATCCACATCTCCGATTATGTTTCAGTGGTTACAGGAAGTGCTTTACTCTATTGCTCTTCTCTGAAATTATATCCTACGTGCCAGGCATTAGACTACATTCTGCAATGACAAAGCACTTTCTCTCCAAGAGGCGCACAGATGAATGTGACAGGTAGGCAGGGAGAGCTTCCCAAAGCTGGGAGGTCAGGTGACGACTGCGCTGTTTCTGTAAAAATTATCTTTAGAAGTAATTCCCTTTATGTATTTTCTCCTCCAAGACATGGTCTCTAGAATTAGTGACAAGCAAAAAGAAGATAATAAAAATCATCTGAAACTCATTGCTAGTCGAGGTCTAGGCTAGAAATCTAAATTTTGGCGTGAGGTCATTCACATTAAAAAAAAGAGAGTGACTAAAAAACTGAAAAAAATCAATAAGCAGGTCTTGAATAAATGCCTGATTTTTCTTTTGTTTTCTCAGTTCAGTCTTTTCTGACCTATTTGCATCATGTAGGGTGTGAAACGATAGGCAATCGGGATTCTAGAAATACTAATATAACTGCAGGTTCGTAACGGCTCCATTGTGCTTTCTTTCTAATTTTTTCTTCAGCGGTATTTCACGTACTCTTTTTTCCTGAAGGAGTTGTGGCCACTACTCACGACTGGGAGATGTTAACTAGTAGACAAGCCGTCTTCTGTTATCTTTGTTTTCTTTTTAGGTGTTGCACAAATGCAAATGCTGTCTCCCACCAAACATAATAGTCCCTAAAATATAGTCATATTAAACTTATAAAAATGTATCTATTCCAACTGAGTACTTCGAATGAGAACACTTAATTTCATGTAAATTACACCTCAGCAAGGTTGATAGGGAGCCGACCTCTGTTCCAAGTGAAAGATCCGACCTCTATTCCAAGTGAAGGATCCGGGCGTGCTAGACTCTGGGGCTCAGGGGAACGCATGAAGGCATTTTGCAGAGGTCAGAGTGACCTTGAGACCTGTTGGCACTTGGAGTGTTGGAGGACGCATGCTGTCTGATCACTGTTAACAGCAGCAGATAATACAGCGTTCCACCGGTGCTGTTCCACAGCGTGCTGGGCCTTAGAACTGGCTGATGACTCTCAGGTTAATGTGTAAGTATGTGTGGTACTCTTACATATACGAATGTATGTGTGTGTGTCTACATGCATAGCACGTAGACGTGAGTATCATGCAACATTGGTATAAATGTTTTTATAGTCATATATTTGTTTTATACTCCACACCAATAAGACCAAGGAGATCAGGGAGAAAGTACAGCTGTTTCTAAATTAAAATGACCAAATCACTTTGATTTTGTGAATCTGGATTCTTGTATAAAAATGCTTCTGAGTTATTGGTTTCTGTGAAAAGTTTTGTTTTTTTTTTTAAATTAAAAGGCTGCACATCTAAAGTAATAGAAGTTTAGTTTCACTATTTTCTGGAAAACTATTATTAGGAATAATAGAGTTTATTAGACTTTTTCTATTAAAATTTTTATTTAAAGTTTATTAGAATTTAGAGACTATTAGATTTAAATAATGTTTATTAGTCCCTATAAACTAATCTGAAGGAAATTCTTTAGGGGACTTACATCTTGTTTGTTAATACCCTCTGAAGATATGAAAATATTTCACACTCACAGTGAGAGACAAGGGCTTTTCTCCATCTCAGATACATAGAGTGCTTTCAGCTTCTCTACAACTTGAGCCGTATGTCAGAAGTAGACACAGAAATGCAAAAGCCCACTGGTTTGTACATCAAAAAGCTGTTCTCTCAGTGGACCGAGGACACATTCTTGTACAGAAACACCAGCAGGCAAACAGAAAGACTGGCAAACGCATTCTCTGTTGTTTCTCCACCGATAGAGAATAGATCCCTGTAGAACCAAGATCCTACTGAGTAGATTTGTCTGTTGGTTAGATTCAGTAGGTCCCTATAGAACCAACATGTGATAGAGTCTCATCATCTCAACAAATAGCACTCAACTGTCAGGACCATAAAAACAGTCTCATTGGTTGCTGCTACTAACGACAAGTAATTTATTGCCCAAATGCAGATCAGAACCAAACTTGGCTTAGAATGAGAAACAAAAACTTAGAATTGGAAATAAAAAACAGAGAAACAGAGTCAAAAAGACAAAGTTCTGTTGCCACTGTGGATTTACTGTGGGAGCCGAGAAATCACATCTCTGGGCGTAACCGCTTGTGATTGCGTCTCAGACGCCACTGTTTAACTGGTTCTGGGAGCTGAGCTGTTTGAGCGTCGCAGTGGGACATCCGCACCTGACGACAAAGTGTGGTTTAAGGAGAAATGAACACATGGCCTATAAAGTTATGCCAGGTCTGCAGGTGCCAAATCTCTATTTAACTCATTAACTAGGGAGCTAACCAGATGGTTAGCCTGGTTCAGAGAGAATTGGAGAGAGTGACATATTTATAACTGTTGAAAGAAAGAATGCTCAAGTAAGATCCCAATTTAGGTACAAAACTGGTTAATGCCTTACAGGGCAATAAAGCCGTAACCTTTGGAGTTATCCTTTCTACAGAACTAAAATAATTTGCATCTCTACCAGACAAAACTAATATGCAATGCTATTGGGGGAGAACCATTTGCATCATTGTCATTTTTCTAAAAGTTAGTACGTCAGGAGACCCGAGAAGCATGACTGACAAGCAGTGATTTACTCCTTCAGCAGATAGCTAAGAGAGGCCTCCTCTGTGCCAGGCACTGTCCTCGGAGCCGAGGATACCACACCGTCTGTGTTCTCAGCCCTCATGGAGACCATGTTCACCCAGCCTCCCTGTGTATCTCCTGCTCCAGCCTTCTCTGCCACGGAGAGCCTGGCCCTCCCTACACCCTTCTCTCAAGTGCAGGAGAAAGATGCCCAGACAGCTCGCAACGCACTTTCTGACTTTAGGGGGAACAAGACGTGAGTGTCCTGTCTTCTTTTTGAGAGTATTGGTAGAAGTTAAATCAGTTGCATGAGCAGCTTCCCCTTAAATATAACAGAAGTGCTATCAAAGAGGATTCATATCTCTTAATATTCTTTTAAAAGCTGCCTGTCTTTATTTACTGTCTTTGACCTAGAATGGTCTGGCTCTGAGGAAAAGGTTTACTGAAAAGAATTCATTTGCCTTTTTACTCTTCATTTAACTCACCTTTAAGGCTTTTCAAGCAAGAATTAAAGCAACACTGATCAAGTTTCTGAATCTTTTTGTTGCTTAATTAGCATTTTGTATTTGGCATCTTCTCTTCCTTCATCACTCTTGGATTTTCTCGATTTTTGGATTTTCTGCATATATATGAAATGCTGCTTTGGTTAAACATCATCTTAAATAAATTGGAGTGTGTGTTTTCCTTTATGGATTCTGAATAGTGTTTTCTATTTTGGAGGCATTTATTACATGCCTGCTTTCTGTAATGGACCAGTCGCTGTCCATTTGCTGAAGTGTATCCTGCTATTAGTGGTTTGGTCATATAAAGCATAATTGAATGTCCTGTGTTGAAATCCTGTGGCAGAACAAATCTTGACGCCGTTATTCTGGTATTTGCCGAGTGCTTGGGTATATCGGCTCCTATTCTTTTTAGCAGCTTGGATCTCTCCGTAGAGTTTGGCATGTTTTATTTTTCCCAGCGTTCAAGAAAATGTCTACATTACATGAAGGTAATCTTATCATAGAGTTTTGTTCTACTTTAAGTCAGTCTGTTTGAACTAAATGTTGCTGTGCTGTATCATTTGGTGTGTAAATTTAAAGAATACTTACACAGAAATACAAAAAGTATTCATCATAAAGAGTTCTTCCTTTTTTAAAACATTGAAATGTGTGTTGACTATCTACAGATTATGGATGAATAACTTCTCAGTTAGAAAAATCTTTATTTCATTTCAAATATTTTTTTAAGAATGAAATCTGTGCCTTCTACAATTGAATACAAAGTTTAAATGTTCTAGAATTAATACAGTGGGTGGCTTTTACGTTTAGGCTTATTTCGGAAATGTCTTTCATTTGGATTATGTGGTTAGTAACAAAGAAATAAAGCTTTAACAGTATAAAGAAAATATGTATAATTGGCTTTCTCACTGGGGAAAGGAGCGCACTCCTCTGAGCGGGTCAGCAGTCCTAAAAACTGTGCTTTTGAGTTCCTGTTTTTGTGTTGGTGTGTTTACCTCACGGAGTCACTTTTACGTAGTAGCATAAACAAAAGAGAATAAATTTTACTTGTTTTACAATCCTCGTGATGTGACTGAAGTTGGATACAGTCAAGATATCTACCGATCATCCTTCTACTCTGTTTGTCCTTGGGGAAGAGGATTGTGCTAAGGCAGTTAACCCTTCTCTCAAATTTTTCATCTCCAGAGGCGAGGAACTGCCCCTCCTCCGATGAAGCTGCCACCTCCTTATAAGGCCCCATCTGATGACAGTGATGAAAATGAAGACGGAGACGTGTTTACCAACAGTGAGTTCCTTCTCATTATTCGAAGTGGGTGCAGAATTTATTAAATTGTACTTTAATGAGTGTTGCAGATTACCAAATACAATGCTCTGGGTTCTTAAAAAATGTGCAGGAACGTATGCTGAAAAAGAAAATCTACGTCTCCATAACTTTGGTGACTTTATCTCCCTAAGCTGCTCTCTTGACACTATGTAACACTAGAGTGAACAGCAAAGGCGCTGGGCGTACGCTATGTGATCTACACTCCCTCCTGGTCTTACGATTTGGTTGTGAATACAAAAGCACTAAGAAGTCCTTGAAACTGCAGCTTGACGCACAGTAACCTGGGTGGGATGTGGACGTGAGCTCTGGACTCGCCCTGCTCAGCTCTTGACTCACTCTGCTCAAGCATCCTCTTAGGATAGTGATGTTGCTCAACATCACGCAAAATCAGTGAAGGCCCCCAAGTCGTCCTTTCTCCTTTGGAATTGCTTTCGTGATTTTCTTTTGCATTAGCTGTGTCAAATATACGTTCATATGTATATTTAATGGAGGCTTTATTTAAAAGAATTTGGATTTCTTTTATGCGTGGAAAGTATACAGGGTTAGATCTGATTGCTGTTTTGCATGGAATTTCTTTTGGGGGTGATGAAAATGTTCTAAAATTAGATTGTGATAATGGTTGTACAATTGTGAATATCCTAAAACCCACAGGATTATGTATTTAAATGGGTGAATTTTATGGCTTGTGAAACACATATCTTTTAAAAAATAATCTTTTTCCTTCTACAATATAGAAAAGGAGTTTGATATAGAAATTGAAAGAGTTAAAATCCTGGCTCCAGCACTTCCTAGCGTGTGACCTTATGCAAGCCGTGTTCCCCGGGACGATGGTCCGTCCTTCTCGGGCTTGTGGTGAGGACGCAGATGAGGCAGTGCGACCTTTAGCCTGCCGTGAAGTGAATCCTCAAGTATTACGGCTCTTACTGTTATTGATTATTGTTATTAAGTTGACTCTATAACTTTATATTTTTCTAAATATCATATGTAAATATAAGTTTATAATGATTTAGTCAACTTTATGAGAACTTGGTTTGTACTTTCTGATTTTACAGAGCCCTTTCTCATGCAGTATATTCTTCATTTATTCACCAAATCTTTGTTGAAAGCCAACTGCTTTTTACTAACACTGTTAAGCGAGTTTGCTATGAAATGAATAAAACTTAGCTCCTTCTTTCTTGGTGGGGTCACCGGCCTGGACGGGAGGCTGTAAGGGCCTGGGAACAAAATGTGATAAATGTACCATGGTGCCTTGGTCCTCAGCTTCTTTCAGAGAGCTACCCATGATGACGTGCACACGTGTGATGTCACCCCTGTGCCAGTACAGATACTGGAGAGCTGCTGCGGAGTGGAGATGGCTTGTCAGTTATTCATACTTTCTGGGATGCTGGAACACCCACATCTCCATGGTTGTTAGGAAACCTGTTAGGCTGTGACTAAGACAACTCTAACCCTAGTTCTCCTACTTAATTGTGAAGTCAGGGACTAGTTACTTAACCTCCTCGTGGGTCACAGCTGCTCTCTAGAGCGGGGAAGGGATGTCTTATAATAACCTGCTTCATAGGACTGCTGTGAGAATGAGAGGAGAAGCATTTGAAGAGCTCAGGATAAGGATTGCGATGCCTGGTGAGCACTCTGCTCTCTGTGTGCCAGGCTTTCCCGTGTGTTATTAACTCAGTGCATGTATCAACTGTGGGAGGTCTCTAATTATACAAATAAAGAAACTGAGTCTCAGAGAAATTAAGGAATATGTTACACAGCTGGTAAATAGTGGCATGGAGTTTAAACCCCGGCTCTCTGCCTCCAGAGCCTGTGCTGTCATCTGTACTTCCCATTACTTAAATCCCTTTCCGGCAGAAGTAGGCACAATGTGATTGGGGTATCTAGTGAATAGCACTTTGAGGCTGTAAGATAGGCAGAGCAGCAGCACCCTCCCCAGAGTTCCACGATCATGTGTACATGTGTATTCACACGTGCACAGACACCTTCACGGCATCAGTGGGGTTCAGGAAGCACACCAGTTTACACCGAATGCAGAAGATTTCTATTACCTAAGTCATCTTCTAGCCGTAGCATTGTGCAGGTTCTCCAGTTCACCTCTTTGGGCTGTGAATATGACATTCCTCTCCATTTGTTTTGCTCCCCCATTTTTTCCTCCCGCTGTACGTTTCCCTTCCCGTTTATTTACTGTTAGCCTTCTCCAGAAGAGTGAACTGTACAGGGTGGTATTAGGTGGTTCACATTTAAATGTGAGTGACCCTAAAGGCTCTAGCTTTCCTCTATTTCTTTTTGAAATGGACCCCATGGCTTTTTCTTTGTTCCTTAACTCTTGTGAAATGACTACTCTTCTCATCCATCCAAAACTGAAAGTAGATTGCCTCAATGTTTCATCGGATTCTTATTGTCGCCAAACTAAGCATTCCTTTTTGCAGTGGTGAAACGATAGTTACATCACTTTCCCATGGTCCAGGACTATGAAGTGGACTGTGGACCCAAGCATTACACCACCAGGATTGTATCAGAGAGATCACAGGCATGAGATACACATGATTTTAAAGTGTAGTGAAATCCAACCTAGATGAACTTTGGTAAATTACTTGTTTATAAAGTTCCTCCTGCCAAGAAATGTTTATTGAGTGGATATTACAGGTAGGCAGACACTGTTCTAACTGTTGGGAACACAGCAAGGAACAAGATTTCTCCTCTCATTAGCTTATATTCTAGTGGGAGGGAGAGATCATAAATAGTAAGGTGTTTAAATATTGATGAATAGTATAAATAACTAAAATAAAACAAGGTAGTATGAGGACAAATGCCTTAGAGCAGGCAACATTGAGCAGAATGGGTATGAGGCCAAGATAAGAGCTGAATGACAAGGAGGAACCAGACACGCAGAAAGCTGCCTTCTACAGTCACATGTAGATCCATTCAGAGAGCTGGCTTCTACAGTCGTCATGTAGATCCATGCAGAGAGCTGGCTTCTACAGTCATCATGTAGATCCATTCAGAGAGCTGGCTTCTACAGTCATCATGTAGATCCATGTAGAGAGCTGGCTTCCACAGTCACCATGTAGATCCATGCAGAGAGCTGGCTTCCACAGATCCATGCAGAGACCTGGCTTCTACAGTCACATGTAGATCCATGCAGAGACCTGGCTTCTACAGTCACATGTAGATCCATACAGAGAGCTGGCTTCCACAGTCATCATGTAGATCCATGCAGAGAGCTGGCTTCTACAGTCACATGTAAAGCCATGCAGAGAGCTGGCTTCTACAGTCATCGTGTAGATCCATTCAGAGAGCTGGCTTCTACAGTCATCATGTAGATCCATGCAGAGAGCTGGCTTCCACAGTCATCATGTAGATCCATGCAGAGAGCTGGCCTCTACAGTCACATGTAGATCCATGCAGAGAGCTGGCTTCTACAGTCACCATGTAGATCCATGCAGAGAGCTGGCTTCCACAGTCACATGTAGATCCATGCAGAGAGCTGGCTTCCACAGTCATCATGTAGATCCATGCAGAGAGCTGGCTTCTACAGTCACCATGTAGATCCATGCAGAGAGCTGGCTTCCACAGTCATCATGTAGATCCATGCAGAGAGCTGGCTTCTACAGCCATCATGTAGATCCATGCAGAGAGCTGGCTTCTACAGCCATCATGTAGATCCATGCAGAGAGCTGGCTTCTACAGTCACCATGTAGATCCATGCAGAGAGCTGGCTTCTACAGCCATCCTGTAAATCAGATTGTTTCTTTCAGACTGTGATCTACAGTAACATATATTTCACTTATCAACCAAGTATAAATGGGTATACACAGACAAACATGTATATATAATTGAAACAGAAGTTTCTTGAAGTATTGCTTACCTTATGTAAGAACTTTATTCTTTTTCTATTCAATCCATTTAATTTTTTAAAATGCTGTTTGCAGGTCAGTTTATTTCTTGACAGAGTAATGAGTTGTGAGCTGCAGTATGAAAAACACTAATGTAGCTCAATTATTTTCAGACTTTAGTGTGCATCGGAAACACCTGGAGAGCTTGTTCAAACCCCCAGTTTCTGATTCCTTAAATCTGGAATGACCTGATAATTTACATTTCTAATTAGTTCCCAGGTGAGGTTGATTCTTCTGATCTGGGGACCACATTCTGTCAACCACTGATCTGGGTGGTCCCCAGGAGAGGCTGGCTCGGTGGCTCAGCGGTTAAGTTCCCGCACTCCTCTTATGCAGCCCCAGGGTTCGCTGGTTTGGATCCCCAGAGCAGACCTACACACCACTTGTCAAGCCATGCTGTGGCAGCCATCCCACAAATAAAAAATGGAAGAAGATGGGCACGGATGTTAGCTCAGGGCCAATCTTCCTTAGCAAAAAGAAGAGGATTGGTGGTGGATGTTAGCTCCGGGCTAACCTTCCTCAAAAGAAAAAAAAGTCATGGGAGCTGGTGAATTTACTGAGGAGTAGTATGTAGAGAGCAGCAAGCAGCGAACCCCACACGTGCCCTGTAAGCAAGCAAAGGAGCACCTCACATAAGAACACTTCCAGGTGGTTATGGAATTAGGTAGTTTAAGTGAAGAATGTGTTTCAAGAAGGGTTCTGTCGTTGAACACAGTGCTCGACTGCGGAATGATGCTTGGGGGTTGAGGAGGCTGGAGACAGAAGTAGCCATTGGACTTAGCAACACAGAATTGATAAGAAGAAAGAGATGTACTTGGCAAAATAAGCATAGTAATTGTTGTTCAGATTGTTGTGAGAATTAAATGTTACAACCAATATAGGGAGTGTGGTACATAATAGGCATTTATATCATAGATCACTTATCTTGCGTAGTTGAAAATATTTCATGACATTCTGGTGTCAAATTATCATAAGAAGTCTTATAGCCATCAAGTGAAAGAAAATTGCTTGAATTTTAATTGAGAATTACAAAACAGTTAAGAAACAATATCCACATAAATGCTTAGCTGTTGACAAAACTGCCATCATCACACCTGCACAGCTTGTCAAAGGGAGGTATCGAGGGCGCAGAGCTGTTGACTTGGCTTTATGGTAATAGTCTCTGATACCTAAATTTAAAACTAGATTGTCTCGTCAAGGCTCAGAATCACTAAGGGCATGAAGTGGTCCTCAGTTCACCATCACCTGGTGACTTTCAAGCCTTTTTAAGGTTTCGAGCCTTAACCTCGCTCTGCTATCCTGTCTGTCTGTCATCTCTTCCTGACGGCAGATCAACAGGTGTGGATGATCTTCATTCTGATCTCTCCCACATTTGTAGTGTTCTTTCTGTTTTTTTGCCACGACTTTGGTAGCTGTATGGGGCTCGTCACGTTTCGTGAGTACCCACTATGTGCCGCACATCCTCCTCAGCTCTTTCATGCGTTCGCACTTGATCTACAAAAGAGCCTTTGAAAGGAAACGTCATCTCTTCTGCTGACTTCAGCTTCATGTCACCTCACCTTCTTTGGAGAAACTTGTCTGACTCCTTATTCTAATATATATCCTGTGTTTTTCTTTAATAGCTCTTAACAAAATGTAATTATTATGTAATTACTGGGTTAATGTCTGTCTTCCCGACTAAACCTGTAAGTTCCATGAGGCTAGTGGCCCTCTCTGTTTTGGCCTGGCACATGATAGAAACTCAGTATTTGGTGCACATTGATGACGAGGGTAGTGACCTGCACAGTCACAGTGGGGCTGGCTGAAGACCCAGGGATGCGGGATTCCCTTCCTGCGGTGCTGTGGTCTCCGTCTAGTTCAGAGCATTCCGTCCAACACAGCTGACCTCTTTCCCAGTATACCACCCCGCCCTTTATCTAAAAGTTTCTGTCCCCAGGGAGAGAGGCCACCATCTCCTGCTTTGTTCCATTGTGGTCCCAGAGGTTAAATGCTTTCACCACAGTGGGGTCTTTCTAACCCGTTGGCATTCCTTCTTTCAACCAGGTTTTCATTTATTTTTTATTGTTTTATTTTTATTTTTTTGGTGAGGAAGATTGTCGCTGAGCTGACATCTGTGCTGATCTTCCTCTGCTTTGTATGCGGGACGCCAACACAGCGTGGCTTGATGAGTGGTGTTCCGGGCTGCTCCTGGGATCCATGTGATATATGTGTATATATACCTACGAAGGTGTTTACTGCAGCATTTTTCACTAGTAGCAATCATAGCGATATATGTGTGTAATTAGTACATAATATAGCCTTGAGGAAGTCACTTAATCTCTAAGCATCTCTAGCCATTTGACCTGGAACAAACTGCACCTCTTTAGTTTTCTCATTTCCAAGAGGGGGGTAGTAATGTACTCCTCTCACTGGGTGGTGGTGAGACACTAGGAGAGAGGTCGTATGTAATGTGCTCGTGGAGGAAGTTCTCCAGAAATGCTAGCTACGGCCCTTGAATACAAAATTCTTCAGTGTTGGCCAGATATTCCATTATGGAATGAAGTTCTGGCATAAGTATATATTAAGGTTTTATCCAAAAATTATTATAATTTAATTTTGAAAAATGTTAGAAGTCAGTTCTTTGGAGTTGAAGTTATTGTGTAGGCACAGTACGTGATTAACAGTGTCCACACTGGACTGCTCCCTGATCACCGCTGTGTCACCACTGAGATGCTTGTCACTGCCCACGGTGGACTGCTTCCTGATCACCGCTGTGTCACCACTGTGATGCTTGTCACTGCCCACACTGGACTGCTCCCTGATCACCCCTGTGATGCTGTGTCACTGTCCACAGTGGACTGCTTCCTGATGACCGTTGCATCACTACTGTGGTGCTGTTATACTTTCTCTTTCAATTGAGATTATTAGAAGAGAAGAATTTGGGGGTACTTCATTTTTCTCTAATACATTTTCTCTTCCTATTCTTTATCTTCTCTGGACCAAAGTTGAAATTGTCATGGAAGTATTTATATATGATTTTGTAATATTTCATTCCCGTGGAATTCCAATGTTGTAGGGTTGACATTTAACTTCATTCCACCCAATGCAGAAAGAATACACAGGAGAATGTTTTGAGAAAAATTCATGGTCTAAATGGAATTTAGGAGCCAGCCCTGTGGCCTAGTGGTTAAGTTTGTGCGCTCCGCTGCAGCAGCCCAGGGTTTTGCCAGTTCCCAGCCTGGGCACGGACATGGCACCACTTGTCAGGCCACATTGAGGCAGTGTCCCACAGGCCACAACTAGAAGGACCTGCAACTAAGATATACAACTATGTACCAGGGAGTTTGGGGAGATAAAGCAGGGGAAAAAAAAAAGATTGGCAACAGTTGTTAGCTCAGGTGCCAATCTTTTAAAAAAAAAAAAGGAATTTAAAAACTAAAAATATAGCTTTTAAAGGCTACTTTGTTTAATATGAGTGCTAGTTGCTGAACAGTATTACAAAACTTATGAGATAACTTAATCTCTATTATTCTGCCTTATAGTATTTAAATATTTATGAACACTTATTGATTCACGAAGGTTGTAATGTTCTTTGTAGAATTAATTATCTTAATATTCATATTAGCTGTCAATATATTTTCCTGTTTAACCTTTTAAAAAAATTATTAATTTTTCTTTCTTTTCTTTTTTTCTGGGGGAAGGGGAAGCTTGGCCCTGAGCTAACATCTGTGCCAATCTTCCTCTGCTTTTTGTATATGGGATCTCACCACAGCATGGCTTGATGAGCAGTGTGTACGTCCATGCCTGGGATCTGAACCTGCAAACCCTGTGCCACCAAAGTGGAGTGTGCGAACTTAACCACTACGCCATCGGGCTGACCCCAAATTTAGTAGTTTTTTAATATAAAAAATTAGCAGCCTTCATCCTCATCTTTAATTATTTGTAGTATTTTAGTCTTATAATAATAAACATTTATGCTTCAATAGCTGATAGAATTTCAGTATAGCAAACACTTAAGAAATTTTCCACTTCAAGTTACACAGGAATTCTAATTTGAGTAGTAACAGTAAAATGAGATGTCAGCCTTGTTTGAATTATTGCCGTTAATACACAGTTCAGTCTTTATTGTTGATCTGTGCTGTCCCAGGACGATTGATCCTGCACTGTTCAGAGGCGCCTGAATCATGTCCAGACATCTTTCAGACCTTTGACCTTCTAGAGGCCAAAGCCAGAGAGCAGGTTTTAGCCAATTTCTAAGGCCAAAGCTGAACCCCTAGCATTTTTTAATTGGAAAATGTGCAGAAGCATGTATACGAAACTGCTTTGAGAGGGTAGTTTTGAGGAAAAAACTTCCTCTTTAAACTTTATTTAATCCGCTTGAATTTTGTATAATAAAATAGATTTATTTGGAATGAAAAAAGCATTGTCTTACAGCTCAATAAGACAACAAGCAAACCGATTTTTAAATGTGGACAAACTTGAAATGACATTTCACAAAGAATATATCTAAATGGCTGGTAAGCACATGAAAATGCTCAGCATCATTAATTATTAAGGAAATGCAAATTAAAACCACTACACATCCACTAGAATGATTTTAGTGAAAAGACAGGCATACAATTAGAACCCTCATACACTGCTGGTGGGAATGTAAAATGGTTCTCACTTTGGAAAACAGTTTGGTAATTTCTTAAAAAGTTAAACGTAAGTTTACCATATGACCCAGCAATTCTACTTCTAGGGGTATACCCAGGAGAAATGCAAGCATATGTCCACACAAAGACTCTTACATGGATGTTCCTAGCAGCATTATTTGTAATAGCCGAAAACTGGAAATAGCCGAATGTCCATCAACTGGTAACTGGATAAACAAAATGGTATATATCCGTACAGTGGAATACTATTCAACAATGAAAAGGAGCAAAATACTGATGCGTTCTCGTTATATAAGTAGAGGAAGCCTGATGCAAAAGAGTACATGCTGTGTGACTCCATTTATGGAGAATGTGCATAAAAAACAAATTTATAGAGACTGAAAGCAAGTCAGTAGCTGCCTGGAGTTGGGGTTGAGTTTGGGCTGATGGGATGTTTGGAGGTGTTGGAAATGTTCTAGAACTGGATGGTGGTGATGGTTGCACGCCTCTGTAAATTTGCTAAGAATCGTTGAATTGTGTGCAGGCAGTGGATGAATTTTATGTTGTGTAAGTTATAAATAAAGCTGTTACAATTATTGCAAAGTTAAATATTTTAAAGAACCACATTTGTAAGGCACAGTGAAGACATTCATTCTAAGAAGGTTTATGTTAAAGGAGGACGGCGATCAAATAGCAAATTCCTTTAAAGAAGGGAATAAACGTAGCTCAGTGTCTGCCTTGATGGTGGTGGGTTTTGAGAACCTTAAAGCTCGTCTGGTCTAATTTCACAGTCAAGAATCCTAACACCCAGAGTGATTAATTTGGCCAAAGTCACAGAATCAGTCATTGTAGACGTCAGGGCTGCAATCTCGGTCTCAGTTGGTGGCAGGGCCACAGTTAGGCACTCCCTTCCTGTGTGCACCATACCAATTTTTAACATGAAGTGGACCCACCATGATCAACGGAGATTTATTGAGCAACTAGTAGTTTTTTTAGCTTAAAATTTTGTTTGTTTTTTGTTTCACTGTGGGCTCTGTGGTTGATCTCTGCCTTGCCAATAGATGTCACTACAGTCAACAGCACTTATTACCCAGGATTTAGAGAATGCCAGAATGTTCACCCCAAACAAGCAGACAGCATTCATCAGTGTCATTAGTGCCTTGTAGCGGTATTTCCATGTTCATTTTACTAAGTATTTGGGTTTTTTTGCTCTCTCCTTTTTCCTTTTTTTGTTTTTGACAGTGCAGAATAGGAGGGGACAGATTAAGAAATAAAGGCTAACGTTTAATTTTTTAGTTTTATGTAAATTCTTTTTCTCTTTTCCTATGTTCATCATCCTCTTCTGGACCCTTCATCTTGATAATTAAGTCAAATCAGTAGAATTCTTATTCCATCCCTATAATTGGAGACTGGTGAACGTTGCTTTTTATTTTAGTGGGTTTTTTATTCTGAAAACTTCTCAGGCTTTAGCCCTTGGTATAATTTGGGTGCATTTATTGTAACTATAAATAAAAAATTGTTTAAGATCTTTTGAGCAGCATTTAAATTATGTTCAGGCTATATTAGTCATCCATGTGATCAATTATCAGATAGATGAATTCTTACTCTAGATTTTACAAAGAAAATTCGGAAGATACTGCAGTGATTGATAGAAAGAGAATTCTGAAGCAATTGCAGTTGGATATATGATTGTAGTCAGGTATACTGGGGGTGGGACTGCAATGTAGCATTTTAAGTGAAGTTTAAGAAACCTCAGCCATTTCTCTAGTGATTTCTCTGAAGCTTTTGGTTCTTTTCATATTCTTTTTTTCCCCCAGAAATCTTACTCGAAGCCTTGACTGCTCCGGTAGCATCTTTACTGCATGTTTAGAATGTTGCTGAGACACAAATGCATCCCACTAGGGGACCCCGTGCGTTCGGTCTGCTCACCAGCTTCTTTGTTATGAAAGTGATTCAGGGCTGAGAGCAGTAAGGAGGGACCCAGTTGATGGCTGTCCCCGCACTTCGGACAGGCTAAAACCAACTGCCATTTCCTTTTAATCTGCACTCGAAAGATGCAACTAATGTGATCACCTCTTTCTCAGCGGGAAAACGGGGTCATTAAAGTGATCCTAATTGAAGCTGGCCGCAGATAAGTGGCCGTGCTATCCTGCCTCCTGCTCTGAAATAGAGCTGTCATCCTGGCGCAGGGTGACTGAGTGCCAGTCGGCAGTATGAGGCATCCGGGGTCAGATGTGGGAACCAAGGATTCTGCTTCTCCGGGCACACTCTTCCAGGCAGCTGTCACCTGCTGACAGATTAGCTTGAGGAGTAGCTTAATTGATTGCTTCTCATGATAGAAGTAGAGTGACAACTTGCCCTTAAGGAGAATAAAAGCTGAGGGGGAAAAAACCAGGCCCAAGGTCGACAGAAGAGAGAGGACAGAGCCTGGTGAGGCTCTGAGCTGCCTCCAGCGTTGAATGTGATCAGGAGTGCAGATGCCCTGAAGGGAACGCTGGCACAGCAATGGTCCAGGGGGGTTTCCCAGGTAAGAGATCTGTGCCTCTGTGGTCTGTGCTCCTTTCCGAATGCGATCGTAAGCTGTCTGATGGTGGTGCAGAATGCAGTTTTAAAGATTTGAACAATAGTAAGCTAAGGCATTTATCTTAAGCGAGAGAGCAAGCGTACATATGCCTGTGCAAGGCAATTATATGTTAGAAACAATCCTTTAAAAATTTCCTTTCATGGAATCATCTCCCTAATGTTTTTGAAAAGTAGAGCAGTTTATCAGACTGTCAAGAATCTACGAGTAGTTTCAGTGCCAAAATTCTTAACACTGCACTCGTGCAGTATGCTCTCCTTCCAGAATTGTCACTGAGAAGCAGATCTCCTGGACATTTATTATGATTGTTGTTATTTGTGACTTTGCCATAATCAAAAGGGAAGATGATTTACATTAGAACAATGTTATTCTGATTAATTAAAAAAACTGATCATTCAGCATTTTGTTGTAGCTGAAAGCAGAATATCATTGAGGAATCGGGGTAAACAAAAGCCTCCTTTCTCTGAATTGTAAAATAGCACCTGAAATATTAGCTAATTGTGATTGAGGTCCCATTCATCTAAACCTACAAATTCAGATTACTTGGGGTGGGGGCTCAGTACTTGGAAGAATTATCAGGGACTTCTTGTCAACATATAGTTCTTGAAATCATTGCTAGATTGGTAATATAATTCCATGCAGTAAAATACTCTCTTTAGTGGCTACTTTTGCCTGACTCTTAAGAAATTAATTTATCAGAGCTTATTTTTTGTCTAGGTAATATGTGGAACATTTAGACGTAATAGGGGTCTTCTTGCCTAAGTGTTACTGCATAAGGGAGGGATTGTAAACTCAGAGATTAGACATCACGTTATAGCCTTTCTTTTTATTTTCAGCAGCACACACGCAAATTAGGTTATTTCTACTGCAACAGCAGGATGTATGCTGCATTCCTGATTTAAGTGAGCAAACCTTGTTCCTGGCTATGCTATCAAATAATTGAATAAGAACTTTCCTTTTGCCTAAGATATAATTTCTGAGGATCTTAGCGTTGGAGTCCTGAGTTATATGGTCTCTAATTTTCATAATTTTGATTTAGAGGAAATGTTATAGCTCTTAAGTAGATGCGTCACAGATTCCCTATGGTGACAACTGTCTGTACTGTGTTTCTCACATTCTATAGTTGGAATTGCTTTCAGCAGTCTAAATGTCATCTTTTCAATACTGTGGCTCAAACGTGTGTTGACAAGGCACCGTAGGAATGATCCTGAATATTCGTGGACCCTACCTGCTTTTCTTCAGACCCTCTAGAGTGATTTGTTCATTTCCCTTCTGTTTCAGGAAGTTTCTTGGTTTTAAGTTCTGTTTCTCCAGATTAAGAATGCACATGTGCTTTAGTCTCCTGCGTATAACCTTCCATCCCTGATCATTTCCTTAATCTCTCTCTCACGTCTTGAAGTTGCTGCCATCCCGGCCTCAGACCCCCGGGAGAAACCCTCCAGCATCCTCACAGGGGGTTTTCCAGAAATTGAAGAGAGTATATCTAGTCAGTAGGAATTTCTGTGTCTTTTGCATTTTATTCAAATAATATATGAACTTGGTTTTTAAAAAGTGTTCTTAGCTATAAATGTGTCTCATAGTAGATGTATGTTTATGTGTTATATATAAGTTACTTTTCCAGTGTTCCTGCTCAGGATGAATTTTCCATGATTTTCATAATAAATATATTCAACATTTATTAAAGGTTTCTATTTATGTATACATAGATATGTATTAACTCCAAAGTATTTTAATCTCTGTAATAGTCTTTATGTTGTGTTTACTGCTCTGCATTCAGTTAATTTTAAAAGCATCTTTCTATTTCATGTCTCTTTTTGGCATATTTTACAAAAAATTATACAAAGGATGATAAAGGATGAGCCCTCAGTCTGCAGAGAATTTACTTTTTCTTTTGTCCTTGCTTGGAAACATGTTATTTCAAATGGGTTTATGCTGCTCTAATATCAGTGGTTTTATGTACTTTAAAATATTTCAGGTTTGCGTATGTGGATATAGGTTAAACATTCATCGTTTTAATTGATCCAGTGTTGAACAAAGAGAGTGTTGCGATTTGAATTAGGGAGGTAGTGTGTCAAATATTAAGTAGCATTTAAAGTTATTACAGGGAATGGCCCCTTTTTGTTTTTTTTATGGGGAGAGAAGGTAAGAAAAATTACTCCTAGGTCTCTATTCTATTTTCTTATTTAGAGATTATGTATTTAAAAAAAAATTGACTCTTATCTCTTGTCCTTTATATTTATTGTATGTTAAGACTCTAAGATACTTGCATAGTGTGAAGCATTCATGTTGCATATTCTGAATATATCTGTCCCAAGTCAGTTAGTCTTATTATTCCCATTTTATAGATAGTAAAGCTGTTTTTATAGAAAGCTTGGAGTGGTTTATCCGTGGGTTGGTGGAAGTATGACGTAACCTCAGTTACTATGATGATATAACATGAAAAAGTTTCGGAGCCTAATGCAGTCCTGAGCCTAAGGGGAGAAATGCTAAGGTGACATCTGCCCTCAGGAAGTTTACCGTCTTCCTGAAAGAGAAGTGTGTTTAGGTGCAGAAACAGACGCTTCGAAAGCCATCTAGAAGACGCTGAGCTGGAGAAGTCGGTAGACTGGAGGGAGCACGGCAGCTCAGACTCGGGAGTCCACTGAAGGAGAGGAATGTCGGCAGCCGGGCGTGTAGGAGGGAAGGACAAAGCCGATCAGTGTCAAGAGGGGACACGTGCAAGATACTAGTGGGAAAGTAGAACCGACAAAGTAAGATCGGATTTTGAGGAGCAAGAATTCTAAAACCTAAAGCTCAAGACTTATTTTCTGAAATGGAAGTCATAGTGGTAGCTAACCCATCAGACTCCTTTTCAGAACATTGAAATAAAATTTACAGTTTATCTACTTTTTTTGAGTACTTATGTTCTAAGCACTGTGCTAAATTCTTTACATACATTATTTTCTTCAATATGTGTAATTTTGGGGTTTTTTTAGAGTCTCATTATTTTGTGGCTGAAGTCTAGATGACTCCAAAGCCTGCACTTGTTTGTAACAAGTTTTAACTTTACATGTTTTCAAGGATCTTCTCAAGTAATCCATTCCATTGATGAAGACAAATTGATGTCTATCCTCCTTTTCAGTAATTGGGCAAACAGACATGGAATCAGAATTCCAAAAAAAAAAGGCATACTGAAGTCCCAAATTCTGAAAAATGTTCATTGTATTCTTTAGCAAACTACATTTTAATATTCAAAATTCCAATTTAAAAGAAAAAGTCACAAACCAAATGAAGCTGAATTGGGGAAAAACACAGTAATGGAGGCGTGCCACTGGTCCTCAGGGCACACGTCCTGTGGCATCGCACTCTCACAGCGTGAATCAGGCTTCTCAGCGGAAACAAATTTCTCTCCCATTACTGAAAGATTTCTGCATTTGGAGAGGAAATAGCAAGTCTCCTGATGCTAACCAGAGGGAATGGGTGAGTTCTAAGGTCCATCAGGTGTGTAGCTGTCGCGTCACCCCACGTTCCTGTGTTCGTCCTCCGTGAGATGGAAGCGTGTCACCGTTTTGGTAAACAGTTTGAATTGCGTTCGAGTTTTGGTTCAGTGTTGCCTGTACCTGCTTCAGGTTTTTGGTATCTGCTCTCTCGAGTATTTCCAAAGCCAATACAGATGTAAGAGATGCTGGGAATGAGAAGGAAGCACCTTTCAGCTTCATAAAGCAAAAGATCATCAGGTGTAAGAGGTTAAAGAAAAAAAGAGAAATTTCTATCTAATGGACAGTTCCCTGGCTCCCCATCTAAGTGTTTGCTTCAGTACCTCTGAGGTTTCTTGGAAATGTTTTGGCTGCACGCACATAGTGACAGTCTAATAACAAACAGCATTACATTGTTTGTGCCTGCTCATCTGTGCCATGCGAAGTCTCTGAAAAACAACTCCCTGCTCCTGTGCAAAGTTAAGTCAAATGCTTTGGTTCCTCAAACGACAGACAATGGATTTGCTGGATTGCCGAGGCACATTTCTATAATAATTTGCACGTCCTTAGTTCACTGTTTTGATTGTTCTTCAAGAGGAATCCTTTTGACAGGTAGCTAATCTGTGTTTTGACAGATCTCAGAACCTACAAAAACTAGCTTCCCATTCTTCAGTCCCTGTGGAGTCTGTAACTTTCACCATAGGTCTGTGCTCTTATTTCTTTCAGTTTGTACTTAAACAATCTCTTCCCCTGTGTATATAGGGCTCTTAATGCACTTATGATGCCGGGCTGAGATTAGTTGTGTAGTATTACTCTTTTGGGTCATTGTAGATTTTGATAAATGTTCTTTGAACTGATATAAAAAAAGCCGTTTTTGCGTGTAACCTGTTGAATGTTCAAGAGAGAATGGCCAGATCTTTTCAGTTCGTACAGGGGGCGTTCTCCTGGAACGGTGCTCCCTGAAGAAGGTGGTCATCCTACCGTCCACATGTGCCACCTAGAAGGCTCTTTATGGGCTACATGGTGCAGTGGTGGTATCTAAGGAAAGGGCGTTTTTTTCACAGTGGACACTGGTTTTTCTTGGGGAACATTTCCTCAATGATCATGAAGTTCTGAGGAATTTGTGCACTTGGGAGGGTGCACAGTAGGACCACAGGCACACGAGTCTATTTGCCTGTTCTCGGTCTTTTTTTACTTGCTCCTTCAGTGGTCTCTAGGCAGCTCTGAGATGCGACGGATGCTCTGAGACCAGTTCAGGGAAGCAACAGGATGCTTTCCTGGTCAAGTCGAAGGAGCAGCTTTTCCATTTTCTAACCAGCAGACCTTTGGTCCAGGGTGAGCTAATTTAAAAGTAGCCATTTAGGGGCTGGCCTGGTGGCACAGCAGTTAAGTGCACATGTTCCGCTTTGGCGGCCCGGGGTTCTCAGGTTCCAATCCTGGGTGCAGACATGGCACTGCTTGGCAAGCCATGCTGTGGCAGGCGTCCCGCATATAAAGTAGAGGAAGATGGGCATGATGTTAGCTCAGAGCCAGTCTTCCTCAGCAAAAAAGAGGAGGATTGGCAGCAGATGTTAGCTCAGGGCTAATCTTCCTCAAATTAAATTAAATTAAATTAAATTAAATTAACCTTTTATTCCGGAATTCAGCAAACACGGCCTGCCGCGTGTTTCTGTAAATAAAGTTTTATTGGGACACAGCCACACCCATTCATTTACATGTCATCTCTAGGGCTTTCCAGTTACAAAAAACAGCAGAGTTGATTAGTTGCAAGAGAGACCATATGGCCCACAAAGCCTAAAATATGTACTGTCTAGCTCTTTCTAGAAAGTGTGCCAACCCTTGAGTTACACCGCAGAAGCTAAAGCTCTGACTCAGGTGTGGGTTCAGATACTGCTTTATGGCTTGCTTACTGTGTAGCCTTGTACAAGTTACTTGTTACAAAACTGTCTGACCGTTGATTTCCTTTCCTATAAATGGGAATAATACCACCTGCACCATAAATTTTTACTGGTGATTAAATGGCAAGAGATATATAAAATATTTAATATGTTGATTTTTTTAAACGGTTAGCCCTCTGAAAAGGTTAAGCTATATACAAAAATATATATGTTAGTTGGTATATTATTTTTCCTTCACGCAAGATTGAAAGTTAACTTTTTTGCAGTGCACTGTTAATGTGAAATAATTTGTCGGCATGTTTGTTGTTATATATTTATCTTATAGATACAATTGGTGATATACTCACTATTTCTAACTCTGTGTACTTTGGTAGCATAAATTTTATCAACAAGGCTAGTTATTTAGGTTTTTCCCATGTTGTAAAAAAGTCAGCTGTCCAAACCTTAAATTAACTTAGAGTTAAAACATGACCCTGATTCCGGCAAATGGCAGTATCAAATATTTAATCAATTTAATCAGATTTTTCTCTTTTTACTGATCAGAATATTTTAATATAAAATATCGTTATATTTCATTATTCCCTCTGTGCTTGTTTAATGTTTGGGAACTATTTATAGACCTAAAGTCCTCAATGGTTAAAGTACCCTATGATTTGAAAATCATATTTACTTTGAAGACTTCACCAAGATTTAAGCAGTGTTTTCTGGTTCATTTGACAAATCATTCTTTCTTTGTATGGAACACCCATTGTGACTCGGACCTCAAATGTGGAGTCTCATTTTCGTCAGGGAACAGAGAGGAGAAACTGCTCCAGAGAGACCACCCAGTGTCCTTGGTATGGCAGAGAGTGAGGCCCCGCAGCCTCCTGTTCACTTGCGGCCCACCGCTGGCTCTCTCAGCCTTACTTTCTCAGTCTCTAAGATGAGTGTTAGCCTAGATCATCCTCAAGAGTATTTCTAGATCGTCCTTAAGATTGCTGCTAGGTGCATGACTTTTAGGGAGAAGGGATATCCTGTTTGGTTAGGGCGACAAAGCCTTGAATATACCTATTTTCAATTAAAATTAGGAGCCTAAATTTGGGCTTTTTAACTGGGGTCCATCAGCCCACACGGAGTCCAAGGATGACTGTCAATCCCTTGAATTTTCTGTGTAAATTTGGAATATGTGTCTTTTGGGAGGAGGGAGAGGTAGTTCTTACGTCTGTTATGTTTTCCATGAAACGCATGGCCCCAGGCAGGTAAAACAACACTGCTCTAAATCTGTAAGAATCATGAGGGAAGGATGAATAGACGACACTTCAGATCAGAACAGGCTAAACAGAACCATACAGTCCATATAACACGACTTTTGAAAGAAACGAGTATGGGACGAATGCTTAAATAGCAGATAACAAATACGTATAACGTTTTATCTCCAAGAATTGGTCTAAACTGCAATATAACTTATGAAAACTAAATAGAGGAATTTTCAAACCTTAGGAAATAACAGTTTCCACTTCTATAAAACACTTTGCCACCACTTGAGAATGGTCACACGTCCCAACACAGTCCTTTGTACGTGATAATTGCTTTTCGTTGTATGAAGGAATAAATGTTTTGAAGTTATTTTTCAATGTCAGTATTAGTTGCATATTTTGCTAATGAAAGTCTGGTATCTGACCATATAAGTTTATATAATTCATAATGTAGTGGTTGAGAGCTTGGAATTTGGAGTCATATCATTTTAGACCAGGTCATGACTTTACTAATCCCTCTGAAACTCTTTCCTTAACGGTAAAGTGGAGATAAAAGCACCTACCTCACTGGGTTGTTTAGAGGACCGAGTGACGTATGCGCATAAAGCATATAGCATCCTGCCTGCAGGGAGCAGGTATTCCGCACATGGTAGTTTGTTTTTTGAATTTTTTTTATTGCAATAACGTTGGTTTATAACATATATATTTCAGGTGTACATTGTTGTATATTTTGAATTCTGTGTAGATTGTCATGTTCACCACCCAAAGACTAATTACAATCCATCACCACACACATGTGCCTAATCACCCCTTTCAGCCTTCCCCTGCCTTTCCCCTCCAATCCAGTCTCTGTTGCTATGAGTGTGTTTATCGTTGTCTTCATCTTCTACTTATGAGTGAAATCATACAGTATTTGACTTTCTCCCTAACTTATTTCACTCAGCATAATACCCTCAAGGTCCATCCATGTTGTCACAAATGGCTGCATTTCATTATTTCTTATGGCTGAGTAGTATTCCGTTGTGTATATACACCACATCTTCTTTATCGATTCGTCCCTTGATGGGCACCTAGGTTGCTTCAAAGTCTTGGCTATTGTGAATAATGCTGCAGTGAACATAGGGGTGCGTGTATCTTTATGCCTTCGTGTTTTCATGCTCTTTGGATAAATACCCAGCAGTGGAATAGCTGGATCATATGGTAGATCTATTCTTAATTTTCTGAGGAATCTCCATACTGTTTTTCATAGTGGCTGCACCAGTTTGCATTCCCACCAGCAGTGTATGAAGCTTCCTTTCTCTCCACATTCTCTCCAACACTTATTGTTTCCTGTCTTGTTAATTATACCCATTCTGTGGGGCGTGAGGTGCTGTCTCATTGTAGTTTTGATTTGCATTCTCTCATAGTTAATGATGTTGAATGTGTTTTCATGTGCCTGTTGGCTATCTGCATGTCTTCTTTGGAGAAATCTCTGTTCAGGTCTTTTGCCCGTTTTTTAATTGGGTTGTTAATTTTTTTGTTGTTGGGATGTATGACTTCTTTGTATATTTTGGATATTAAAGCACTTGGTAGTTTTTAATCATCACAACCAGCCCTTCCCTCAAGCTTTCCTATTCTATAGATCTAAGCTCCTCATAAAAATTGTTACCTTTGAATGAAGTGTAATTTTTATGGAGAACATTTCAAATCCCCCTTGATTGTCAAGAAACTTTCCAGTATCTTGATGTCAATTAGTACTCCAGAAAAGATCATTTTACTAAGCATTTTTCTCAGTGTTCTTGGTTTCATTTAGTTCAAGATAGGGGAAACGCTGATTTCAGTTGCTTTAGTTTTAGCAAGAGACATCTTCCCTGAAAGGGGCAGAGTTAAAGATGGAAGAATTGATATCTTGTAGCAATGACTAAGCGTTCAGATGGGAAAGAAAGAGGCTGCCCATTTTAAAGATGGAGAGAGAGACCCTGGTCCAAAAGATGCTTAAGCTCTGAAAAGGAGTCTGAGAAGAAGTCAGTCGAATGTTCTCTTCTCTTTACTACCATTAATTCTGTGGCATATCTGCAACTGTGCCTTCGTGTGGACTGGAATCAGCCCCCCGCTTTGGAAAGCATTGGCATAGAAGCGCACGGATGACTTAGAAGGTGAAGGCCTTCAAGCAAAGGAAAAGTCACCCCTAATCCTTTAGACAGTCTCTCACGGGGCACACCCTCCTGGGTAGAACGTGGAGTACATATCAGCCCTGCTTGCTCTCCGCCAGGCACCCTTGTGCAGTGCTCGTGCTGTACAACCAAACATGAATGGCTGGATTACTGAATCTTCTGAAACCTAGCTTTCTGACATGCTGACCATTCCAGCCTGAACACAAAGCCGTGAGAGAAATGATGGGAAGTTTCCAGGTGCCAAAATAAAGATGACTACATTTGTGCTCATAGCTCATTTACTTTGCTCAAAAATGAGTCCCTGACTAGATCTTGTTAACTACCAATTTGCAAATAAATTTTTCACTTCTAATGTGTCGTATTTTACACTCGCTAGGATGAGACAAAAACTCTCTGTCAAACAGACTTCAGGTAGGCCCGCTGACTGCAGGATCCACAAATGAAAAGTATCAACCGACGGCAAAAGCAGAGGTGGAAAACTACGTAAAGCAGACCCGAGGAGCACGAACACAGCAGCCTCTGTTTGGCTGCACCGGCAAGCAAGCAGCCCTTGAGGCCACGGCTGCACCCCTGCCGTCCTTTCCTCCTGCTGGGCACCCCCCCACCCCCAGCATCTCAGTGGGACGTGGGGTCTCTGTAGCTCCCTCTCCTGCTGCTTCCCTAGTCCAGCTCTGCTCGCACGGCTACCCTGGTGCTCCAGTTCCTCCGTGTATTTACAGCTCCGTGGAAGAGCGCGTCGCGATTCGTTTTAATCCAGCGCTTCTTGTTAATGCCTTGTCTGAAGGACACACTCAATACTTACTGATGAGAGAGCGAGTGCGCGAACCTCAGGATGTGTGAGTGACGCGGGGGCACGTGAGCGGGAGCGGTCTGGGCACTGACTGTTTCCTGATACTTTTTCTTCTTGAAATATTCCTTTCAAGTGTGCTGTCTGGAGTTGAGTGTTGGAGTTATTTGTGCAGAGCAGTTTTATAGTTGACAGGACAGAGCCGAGGCACGTCAGCCTGGATTGTAGAGCAGTGGGACGGGGCTCGTGGTGTGATACACAGGGTTCTGAATGAGGACAGACTTCTTGTAGTCAGTGGAGGACTATTAAAGCTATCGAGGCAGAGGTGCAATCCCCTGACCGTGTTCTTGACAGAGAATTGACGTGTGGACGGGTCACAAGGGGAGGCTATGGGGAGCTATGATGACGTATCAGTTAGGATGAAGTTCCAACCATGCGTGAAGAAACCCCAAGACAACAGTGATTCTAGGGGACAAGAGTTTATTTTTCTTGCAGGTATGAGTCTGGAAGTGGGCCCTGCACTGTCTGGGACCCAGGCTCCCTCCATATTGCTGCTCTTCAGTGCATGGCCTCCCTTCCCTGCATCCCCTCAGCGTACAGAGGACGCTCGCGCCAGCTATCAGCATTCCAGCTGCCAGGGAGGAGAAACGAGGAGAGAAGGACAACCTTGCTCCTCTTAAGGATGTTTCTGGGAAGTTGCACATGGCCTTTCAGCTTAAATTCTGTGGTCCAGAGTTGTTATACAACTGGCTACAAAGGAGGCTGAGAAATGTTATTTTTCTTCTGTGCAGACATGTGCCCAACTAAAAATATTGGTTTCCATTACTCAAGAAGAAAGAAAGAATGGATATCAGAGAACAAATTAACAGAATTTCCAATGGCAGGTTTTTTTAATAATGTAGGAAATATGGAGAGAAGGCCATAAGCTCATATAAGTAGAACTTTTCTTAGAAAAGAAGGTATGCATTCATTCATTCATTTAACAAGCATTTATTGACGTTGTCCTGAGAGCCGGGTACGGTTCTAGGTGTGGAGGGAGTCAGTGGGGGAGAGTCCATGATAAAGAGCTGACGTGATCGTCAGGGAGAGCGTGTATGGCCTGGCACACATCCCCGGGGAACCTCAGAAGGAACCTTTAAGAGCGATGGGAGGACAGTGCGGGAGAGCTGCGGTGTGTGACCTCAGGTGAGGTGAAGAGCACCTCTTTGAATCTCACCAGAGGGGCCACAACCCTTGGCCTGAGTCCACATGAGAAGGAGCCCACCAGCCTGAGAAGGTATCGACTTCTTTTCCTTCAGTTCTGGCCGTGACCTCGTTTCATGTTTACGTCATAGGTTTAAAACTGTGGGCGCCAGGCTAGGGAAGACCCTGTGGTATGATATTCTGTCTCCTCCATTCTGACGTACACGTTTTTATGTTCTTGGAAAGAGACCAAAACGTACCTTCTCTCTAGGACTTTGAGCACTTTGCTGAAGGAGGTGAGAATAAAGGCAGCGTGCTCACCCCTTTTTGTGTGTGTGTTTGCTTGCTTGAACTTATCTTTCCAAACCAGGAGAGAGTGGAAATTTTGGCCTACATAGTATTTTGATTCTCCTAGAGCTATTTTTAAAGGTTTATTATTTTAGTTGAATGTTGTTTATGGTAGTATGATGATTTCTAGACAGTAATATGTATTTTTTAATTATTTATCAGAGTTTATATTAAGGTATATCTAAAAGCAATATACTTTCTTATGTGTTCTTTACCCAGTTAAATAAAAATGTGGTGGATTGGCAGATTTAAAGCTTTCAGAGGAGATTTCTTTGATGTAGAAAAGGTGTTTAAATTCTGCCTAAGATGTAATTCAAAAAGAAAATAAGGCAGCACTTATTCTTAAGGGAATTCGTAAGTTAGAGCTAAAAACAAATCATGGGTACCTGATCATTTGGTTATTTATACTTAGAAAAGTGTAAAACCGAAAAGGGTATTAGAGGGCCCGGCCCCGTGGCCGAGTGGTTAAGTTTGCACGCTCTGCTTTGGCTGCCCAGGGTTTTGCCGGTTCGGATCCTGGACGTGGACATGGCACTGCTCATTAGGCCATGTTGAGGCCGTGTCCCACATGCCACAACCAGAAGGACCCACAACTAAAAAAATATATACAACTATATACTGGGGAATTTGGGGAGAAAAAGCAAAAGAAAAAAAAGGAAGATTGGCAACAGTTGTTAGCTCAGGTGCCAACCTTTAAAAAAAAAAAGGATATGAGAAAACAATTTTGTAACTCAAAAACTTTTAAAAGCCTCTAATCTGTGGTTGCATGTATAAATAGGATGTTATATTGATGCCTGAAGTATTAAAATGTGCTGTTGGTGATTTTTTTTTTCTTTGCTACAAAATCTATGTCTGCCTGCCTCTTTGGAGGTTAATGGTATAGTGGTTTTAATTTAATTGCGTCTGCGTGGAGTCTTTAAGAAAGCTTTAACTTGTGCTTTGACGTGGCTGCTCGTTTGGGTACGTTTGCGCATAAGCCATTCACTGTGTTTAGCGGGCAGCCCCCCCCCCCCACCCCACTGGCTTCCCAGCGTAGCTGTTGAAGGCTCTTGTGGGTGACCCCAGAATTTCTCTCCATGTCCCTCAGTGTCTTCTGTGCCCCTCTGTAGTGGCAATCCTTCCAGCATCCCATACTCTGCCTTGCCTCCGAGCCTTTGACGCACCTTCCCTGCCTAATAGTACTCCCCTTCAACCCCCTTAGCTCCCAACCTCACTTCCTGGAGGAAGACCTCCCTGACTTCCAGTTCAGATGCAGATGCTTTTTCTATAAGTCCCCTGTGGTGCTTTTTCTTTCTACTTTTCATCCGAGTTCCTCTTAGGATTATCAGGTGAATTCTCTCTCTTCCAGGGCCAGGTCTGCATTGCCCGTCAGCACCTGGCACCATGCTTGTCACGTGAGGGGTGTCACTAAAAGCTGTTTTGAGGGAGTGAACAAGTGAGCGTGATTTTCAGCCTTTATACTTTATACCGGAGAGCTGAGCAAAGTTCACTTTCACATTACTGATCCTGATCAAGAAAAATACATAAATTTAACTCATTCTTATCTTTGGAATTAAAAAACCCATATAGTATAGTCAAAAGAGCCTTTGTGTCTAGAGTCAGGAGGTCTGTATTCAGATTTCAGCTCAGTCATTTTCTCGTTGTGCAGCCTCAATCAAGCCACGTAAACTCTCTGGGCTTCGGCTTATTCATCCTCAGCGGACATGGCTAATGCCTACCTCGAATGTTAATTTGAGGATTAAATGAGGAAAAGGTGTATGGCAGAGCCTGGTGCAGTGCCTAATTTAAAACTCATTCTCAATAGATGGCCTTTGCTTTTGAGTATAATTATGTCTTTAATATCTTCTGCATTCATCTCATAACTGTTTTGATATCTCCAAGCTAAAAGTGACATTATCGTTTAATGAACCCAGTGGTTCTCGAAGTGCAGCCCCCCCAACATGTCAATCAAAGGAAAATTTTTTATTTTTATTCTTTGATCTCATGCAGGAGAAGAAGGGACCAGGGAGTTAACTGGTTCAGTTGACCGGGGACAGAGTCAACCAGTGACGAGGGCAGAAGGCGAGGACCAGAGAGGGCACAGCCGTCTCTGGGCCATCTCTGGGCTGTGGGGTGATTCGCACGTGGAGCAATGGCAGCTGGGGGTGCTCTGGCTTCTGCAGAGGAGGTGGAGTGAGGGCGAGAGGTGTTGCGTTGTGCTTCTAAGCGCCGCCTCACATGTGTCCGCAACAGCTCAGCTGTAGTTGCCGTTATTAGTTTCACTTTACACACGAGGCAACGGAGGAAAGCAGGAGGGCGGTCAGCCCAAGGCTTCCCAGCTGCAGGCGGCAGAAGTAGAATTTGAACCCGCAGGCTGACTCCAGAGCCCCCTGCTAAGTCACTAGGTGTTACTGCCCAGTTTAACTGAGGAGGCTCTGCTGTGCGTACTCAGAGGACAAGGGATGCGTACCAGGAGAGGCTGGGAGAGTGAGACAGGAAGATCAGGCTCCCCAGGAGCACTCCCCGGGGAGTCCACCCAGGAAGCTGTCATACAGGATTTAAAGTGGACTTTGGGTGCCCTTTGTACCAGGGAACTTGGCTTTTCTCCTGCCTTCACCCCCTCATCTTTGTTTTTGAATGGTAGTCTGTTAGAGCCGTAGAATTACGTCAAAATTTAAGCAAAAGTGAATTGCTGGGAAAGGCAAATGTGCAAAAATATTCAGTCTCTCATCCTTCACTTCTAGAGGCTGCAAGTCAAGTATCACTTAACTGAATGCTTACTGTGTGCCCGGTGCCACCGTCGGTGCTGGGGATACACGATGAGTGAGGCCCAGGTCTGTTCTCAAGGTCCCCCGTCCTACAAGGAAGACGGATGAGTCAGATTTCACAGTGGAGGAAGCCCTGTGATAGAGGACGGCTCTCGGGGTGCCTTGGAGAAAGAGAAAGGACTCCGAATCCTCTGTGAGCATTGCACGGTCGCTGAGGCCTGGAAGAACGGAGGAGCCGTGACATGGCAGCATGGCTAGAGAGCATCATGCAAGGGAGCGTGGCGGGGAACGGAGCAACGGGAAGCACTCACTGCTGAGCACTCGTGCCTCTGGCACAGAGCGAGGAGAGTTATGGACAAATATGGCTCTCAAAAACATAAGGGTTCACTTTATTTTATTCGGCCATACTAAATAAAGAACTCTCCTTTTATTCCTACATATTTTTTCTAAACTTGCTTTTGAACCTTTTATCAATTTTACCTTAAATTATCTCTTTAGAGTTGAACTTTCTGCTCCAGGAGAGGTACCTTTAACAAGCTTTCAGCACCCGCTCTTCGCAGGAACAACTTGATGGCATGTTAGGAGAAAGAGAGGAGGAGTGCTGAATGCAGTTTCACATGGCCTTTTAAAGAAGTTCATGTGGTTTATAACTCGTAAGGGAGAGGGTGATTTATGTTAAAATATCGACTCTGCCCTTTCCTGGCCGATGTTCTGGGCCGTTCACTTAATCCCTCCCAGCCTCTGTGCTTCTCTTTTCCAGAAAAGACTGTCGAAGTATCAGATGAAACCATTTATTTGAAGGCAGCTGTCACTCAAAAGGCAGCGTCTGTCATTACAGATTCGAGTCAGAACTGCCCGCGAAGGGGTTCGAGTTGTTTCCAGCAGACGCCCCCTGCCTGCTTTTCTGCTCTTCTCCTTCTGCCTCTCTGTTGAGCTTGCTCCTTCCTCTCAGCTCCATCCCCTCTCATTTATCTTGTCTTTTATCTTCTGAGACAGCAGCTGGTCACTGATGTGCCAGATCCTGTCCAGGTTCTGACTGTCAGCTGCTTTCAGAGTGTGATCAGTCTAAAGACAAGACACATGAGAACAGACTGATACCGTCCTGGGACTAATTCCTTTTCCATGTTACCCTCTTGACTGCCTGAAAAAAAAAGCCAAAAAGATACTAAAGCCCACAGGGTAAAGTATTAAATGGTGCAAAAAGGGCGACACCAGAGAGAAGACAAGTCTCTGTCCCTCTGTGGGAAGGAGATGAATGATGAGTGTTGTCAGTTTATTTTGAGTCTCTGGTATCTTTTCTGTGTCTTTACTATAATCGTCTTAGCTACTAGCTTTTTTAGAACTTAATCCTTTTTGTTGGCTTCTTTAGGTATACGGGACAGATGCTTCCTTTCATTCCACAGCTTTTCTGCAGGATATGTGTGGTCTCCTTCCCAACTCTCGGCTGTTGTTTTGGCAAATGCACATCCAGGTCACAACATAACCTTAAACAAATTTTCAAGGGTTAACTTCTTTTTAATAGACTATTTTATTTGTTTTTATTGTGATGGAAAACTGTTGTGAATAATGCTGCTATGAACATGAGTGTGCAAATCTCTCTTCAAGATTCTACTCTAAATCTTGCTGGATACATACCCAGAAGTGGGATTGCTGAATCATATGCTGGTTCTATTTTTAATTTTTTGAGGAACCTCTACGCTGTTTTCCGTAGTGGCTGCACCATTTTTCATTCTCACACACAGTGGACTAGAGTTCCAACTTGGCCACATCCCCACCCACGCCTCTTATTTGCCATTTTTTTAATGCTAACCATCCTAATGGGTGTGAGGTTATGTCTCATTGTAGTTTTGATTTGTAGTTATCTGATGATTAGTGATGTTGAGCATCTGTTCATATGCTTGTTGGTCATTTGTCTATTGTGTTTCAAGAAATGTCTATTCAAGTCTTTTGTCCATTTTTTGAGTAATTTTTTGTTGCTGAGTTGTAGGAGTCCTTTATATATTCTGGATATTAACCCCTTGTCAGAAATATGATTTGCAGATATTTTCTCCCATTCCGTAGGTTGCCTTTTCACTGTGTTGATTGTGTCCTTTGATAAACAAAGGTTTTAAGTTTGATGTCGTTCTGTTTGTCTGTTTTTGCTTTTGTTGCCTCTGCTTTTGGTGTCATATCCAAGAAATCATTGACAAGTCCAATGTCATAAAGCTTTCCTCCTGGGATTTCTTCTAGGAATTTTACAGTTTTTGATAATATACTTTTTATTTATTTATTTACTTACTTATTTTAGACTTGAGTTTTCAGAGCAGTTTTAGATTCACGGCAAAATTGAGCCGAAAGTACACAGAGTTCCGGTATACCTCCTGCTCCCCAACACACGCTATTTCCCCCACTATCAACATCCTGCGTCAGTGGTACATTGTTACAATCGATGAACCTACACTGATGGGTCATCACCACCCAAAGTCTGTAGTTTACCTTAGGCTTCACGCTTGGTGTCGGACATTCTGTGGGTTTGGATAAATGTGTAATGACGTGCATCCACCATTATAGAATCATCCACAGCGTTTCACTGCCCTGAAAGTCCTCTGTGCTCTCTGTGCTCATCTCGCCCTCCCCCTAAGGAGTTGACTTTTAATCAAGAAAATTTTGAACCGTTCAGAAGATCCCACCATCAAAGTGTTCAGTCCCAAACTGCAGAACTATCAGCTACCTCTGAGATTTTTCAGTCACCTGGTTCAGCAGCCATTGAAGTAGAAATTTAATCAGGACAGTGTTCCCTTTCTCTCAGGAAATCTTTACTAACAAAAGCTTCAAAACCAAAAACTTTATTTGAGAATATTTCGAGCTCCTTTACGTTGTTTTAGAGGATGGCAGCTTTTAAGGTAATTTCACGAGTGCTCTTCATTTTATCATTTTAAAGTCCTGTGGGCCAGTTCAGGCAGGCAAGGTTATTTTCACTTAACTCATGACCAGACTGGGGCTGGAAGAAGGTAAGCCGTGTGCCCGAGATTTCATGGCTAGCCAGCAGGGTCGAGTCCCGGTTCTTGACCCCGGGTCTGCTGTGTCTCTCCCTGCACCCATGCCTCCTCTTGGCCTTGGAGACATGCGAGTATGCTCTCGGCCTGTCGCAGAGGTGAAGCAGAGCTTCCTAGCGGCTGCTTCTTTGGCTGGGCTCTGTTTAAAACATGCTGGAATCTGACCTGCTGTGTACTGTGCAGCTTTCTGCCACTTAAACTCTCTAAGCCTGTTTCCTCATATTTAAAATGAAAGCAGTGCTATGTAATTAAAACTGGTTTATGTGGAACTTTAAGGAGCTCTCCAACTGCAGGAGACAAGGAAGGAGAGTTTTGGCTGGTTAGCAAACAAACCTCAGGTACGTACAGCTGCTCTGTGCTAGGCCATTAGGATAACACTTCATGTCCTTTAATTTTGTCTTCTCGAATTCCTAGCATAAGAAAGGTTATTGTTCTTTTTTTAAAGATGGAAATGTGAGGTTAAGTAACATGCAGATACAACGTGGCATCAGTGGAATCTGAGTAGAGTTTTTTTTCACATCACCATCTGCCTTTTAGTGAAGAACTTTCTGACTCTAAAGCACCTGCACTTTTTTTCTGATTGACTGTGGTTTGACATAACTAAAACATGGTGTTTCTAATAATGGTGAAATGTCTGAATTACCCAGAAAAGGTGTTCTTCTCAGTTTAATCCTGGAGTTTTTTATTCTAATTTAATTCTTAGGGAAAGTAAAACTCTGTATTAATTAGAAATTTTAATTAACCTAAATAACCTGTTTCTTGACCAATTCAGATAATGAAGAATTTGTAAGTTTGTGTTTCCATAGTTTATTCATGTATTCATGCTGCACCTACCCTGGGCCTGGAACTCTAACTAGACAGAACAGAGGTAGTTTCCTCCCAAATGATGGTGGGGGCACAAGCAATAAACTGAAAGCCTACACAAAATACTGTCAGATCCCAGCTAGAGTTCTCCTTCCCCAAATCTTGCTCTGGTTCTTGGAACTAATCCGTATGTACAGGCCCTGGGCAGATATCAGCAGATGGTTCCGAAGGAGGTGTGCACCGGGGGACCAGGTGAACTTGGCAAATATCATATTATATTCTTTTTCGACATTCTGCCACAGTTCCCTTTAGTTATTGGAAACTGCCATTTTTTTCCCTCCAGAAAATATAATTAAACACCTCAATGCTGTCGGTGCCACCGCTGATTCCCGTGATCTCTGCCAGTGTGGGGCTTTTGTGAGTGTTGTTGCCTGACTGGCTAAAGCCCAGGAAGCAAATTCACCCCCTCCAGCACGTTTTTGCTCCTCTCTAACCAGAATGAGCTTGCGACCGAATGCCTTTGTAGTGATTAGAGAGCCATGTTCTATGTTCGCCTAATATTTAAAATGTACAACAAATCTTGGTAAAGCGTGTTTTTAAAATTACCTTTGGCTTTTCTTGGTTCTGTTTTCAAAATCAAAATGTTTTTATTGGTTTCTCCGAAGGCACTAACAATTTGAGGTCAATAATGATCAAACCCTTTGTTATACCTTGTTTTTAGGCATCTCTCAGGGCCGTAAAGGCATTTTGAGCTTGGATGGGGACTTGTCTTGGGTTTTTAGACAATATCCCTTAATGTGTTTAAGAATTACATAGAGATCTGTTTATGAAAAAAAAAAGATGGTGATTCCTTGACTGCATCCCAAGATTTAGATTCTGCAGGTACGACACGGAGCCCAGACAACCGCACTTCATACAGAACTGCCTCGGGCACTCCGTGGACCACACTTTGGGAACCACGAGTTTGGATGTGATGGTGCTCGTAAAGAGAGGCCTCCCTGGATGTATCTGTCAAGACTGACACTGAGCCTGTGTGGTTGAGCCTGGTGCACACAGGGCCATCTTCCCTAATTAGGGTGGACGAACTTTCCTCCGTGCTAAACTAACTTCCTTTGATGTTTTAAGCCTAAAGGTGGTCAGTGAACTTTGTAGACAGATCGTTTGCCAGCTGCATCTCCCCCACTGAATGATCACCTTACCCCACATCCCTCATTATCAGAGGGATTTAGCCAAGTGGTCAGTTTTCTCATGGCTTGAAATAAAGAAGGAATTGGGGGGAATTGTGAAAATGAGAGAGGAAGATAGCCCGCCTGTAACTTCAGTTTTGACCTGGCCTAATTGCCCCCCTATCTGAGACTTAGAGGGGTAAAACTGGCTGAATTAGTGAGAACTTCTGGATTCTGTTCCTGGTTTTGCCATTGGTTTGCAATTAACCTCTGTGATCCTTGGTGTCCTTGATTGTGAATGCTCTGGACTGGTTTCTCTCCCTCACCAAACTAAATGTGATTCTTAAGAGTTTAGGTCCTGATTACAGAAGTTGAATCTTTCTTTGTCTGCTGTCATGTGACTGAAGTGTGGAACTTCTTATGCTTTGATATGCCTAGTTCAACCTTTATTCCTCTCCCTTTTAATTCACTCTTATCCCCTTAGTGAGTAGTGTAATGCCTGGCCCAGAACAGGTGTTCAATACTGTTTCTTAATGAGTGAATGGAGTGAAGTCAGCTGTTACTCCTGTCTCTGACTCCTTGAGTTCCTTTTTCTGTGCCAGTTGACACCTTACCCCAGTTTGTGTCCATTACCCATCACTCTTGGGTGCCTCGCCATGGCCTCCAACGTGGTCAGGTCCCTGTTCTCTTCCTCTGAGTGGTCCTGCCCGCTGTTGAGTGGTGACTTGTCCTCAGACGTTGTTCAGGGTGTTTCTTCCATCTCTGCCTCATCCAGCAGCAATTCCAGGCTCATCTTCTCCTTCACTCTTGAGCTCCAGGCTGCAGTCAGCAGCTCTCTGTTATTGATACCACAAACCAGGCCATTCAGACTAAACTGTCACCTCCTTGGTCTTCATCTTTGTCTCTGAAGATCAGACCTCGGTTTCCTCATTCCTCTTCCTTTACCTCAGACGTTCCAACAGCCCACAGGCGTTGTTGACTTTGTCCGTCAAATTGTCTCCTACCACCACATGCCAGCTTTGCCTCTGCTGTACTGTCCACCGTTCTCGTTTTATAGTCTTCGTCTCCGTGCCCTGTCTCCCCTCTTCAAGCCATCCTGTGTGTACCGCCGCTAAATTAAACATCCGGAGGCCAGGCTCGGGGTTGCCTGTGTGGATTCCATGTCTTGCCCTACATCATAAATCCCACAAGAACTGAGGCAGGTTTTGGACTTCCCTCCTGCCGCTCTAGCGGACCCGAGCACAGCACACTTCTTCAGCTGCCTTACATGGCGAGTGAGCATACGGATTTGGAGTGACACAGACCCGAGTCCGAACCCCAGGTCCACCAGTCACTAAGCGTGACTTTGGCAAGTTCCACAACCTCCATGAGCCTCTGTTTCCTCATCTGTAAAATGGGATGACTGGGTCTTATACGGTTCTTAGGAGAGTTCTGTTTTTGTTTTAGTTGTGAAAATTTGCGAACATGAAGAGAACAGTCAGCGAATTTCCATATGTTATTCTCTCAGGACTCAGTAATTACCAAGGCTTTGCTGTATTTGTGTCACCTATCCCTTATTTTTCTTGACCTGAAATATTTTAAAACCATTCCCAGACATCATGTTATTTCATCTGCACATAAGCATCTCTAAAAATACAACTCTCGTATTGTTAATGTACCTAACACCATAATTCTTTAGTTTTATCTAACATATAATCCATAATCAAAATCTTTGTTGTCTCAAAATGTATTTTTACAGTTGGTTTGTTCAAATCAGAATTCAAACAAGGTCCTCACATTAATACTTTATTTTGTTAAGTGTCTTTAAAAAAATGTATCAAAATAGATACAAACAGAACACTGAACTATAGTTTGATAGATTTCCACCTGCCACCCAGGTCATGAAATAGAGTATTGCTACCACCAAGAAGTCTCTTTGTGCCCCCTCTGATTCACTGTTTCTTCCCTCTCCCCAAAGGTCAGCACTGCCCTGACTTCTGAAACCACAGATTAACTTTGCCTATTTTTGAACTTGATAAAAATGGAATCATGTGGTGTATACACTTTTCTGTCTTGATGTCTTTCACTCAACAGTATGTTTCTAATAGTCAAACATGCTGTTGCCTGCAGCATTAGTTTGTTTTCATTGTTGAATAAAGTTCCATTGCATGAATATGCCACAATTTGTTTATCCAGTCTGCTGTAAATGGACATCCTGAGGATTATATTTCATAATACCAAATATGCAAAGGGATCAGCATAGCGTCTAACAGTGAAAGTTCAATTAATATTAATACAATGCCTTGTGTTTAAAAGTTGCTCATCGCATATTGATTGGTTTGAATTTTGATTCGTCTAATGGAAAAATTTTAGATTTTCACCATTAGTTGAGGCTTTTTTCCCCCCTCACTCTGTGGTCTCTTAGGGAAATTATCTTAATGATTCTGGTTCTACTTGATAGCCTGAATTTTGTCAGTTTAAATTTGTGGTTGATTCTCTTTTCCATTCTTATATCTAATATGGGCTGAATTTTTGTGAGTGAAAGAAAGGAAGTGGTTTAACTTCTCTGTGTTTTCTTCTCACTTCTATGTTTAATACTTTTTGTTTAATCCCAGCCTTGATTTTCGCCTAAGATCGTGGACTCCAGAGCCAAATTCTGGATTTAAATCCCAGCTTTCCCATTCACTCACTGTGTTACTGAGCAAGTTACCCATCCTCTCTGTGCCATCTGTGAAATTGGGGACAATAATACCTACTCAGAGAATTTTTTTATGGATCAAATGGTTTAAACTATAGTAAAGCGCTTAGAACAATATCCAGCTGCTATTATTATACTTACTCATGTTTTTGTGTTCCAGTAATTAATTTGTATGCATAAATCCGTAAGATATTATGAAGTTTATATACTGGCAAAAATATCTACTACCTTTAAGAAGAAAGTTTGTTTATTTGCTGTGATGTCAAATGTAGCTTTTTTATGCTTGCGTTTTCGTTATTTTCTCTGTGGTCTGAACTTTCGCCTGAGATTTGCTCCTTCCTGGAGCTCAGAGGCTGTTTCTTCTGATTAGTTACAGTTTTCTTTCATATATTTTTACTTCTCAAATCTACGTGTACGAACTGACTCTCAGAGAATTAAAGTTGGTTACTACATAAGAAAATTAGATTGAGATGCTTATTATAATGTGATTATTTTAAAGTACCATTATTGTATTTAATGTATGGGAAAATGTATTTAAATACTTCTCTGTATTATATTATTCTTTGTCACTTGGAAACAGACCCAGTAACTAAATGCTCCTGAAGATGTATTGGGTCATTATTCCAGTGTGTTGAACATTTTCTTTTAAAATACTGGGCAGTGACTTGAATTAAATAAGTTTCTTTCTTGGGAGAAAGGCTCTGTTACTTAGCAACTCCTAATATCCTGTGATGATATTACACCCTGAGACCCTCCTGGGGGATCTTACTGACTTTCTTGGACGAGGAAGAGGCATTGATGCTTTGACACAGAATTATGAGCAACTTGGGGTTCCTTTCTTCAGAGAACATTGTCGTGAGGCTAGAAAATCCCTGTTTAAAACAAGCATGACTCTTTAGCTGAGTCAAAAGACTGTTGGCTCTCCCCAGTTGTTCTGTCCTGATGTTCACACAGGCACTTGAGGAAAGCCTGGTGCCAAAAGAGGCGGGCTACTTATATCCTAATCTCTGGTTTTTATTTAGAAACGGAAGGGGCATCTAAGTTATTTGAGATAGGAACTACTGCCACTTGACTATACATTGCAAAAATCAATGGAAAATTTGTATAAAGATTGGCTGTTCATTACAAATATTTCCAGGAAATACCAGTAACAGGTATAATAAGATCCCGGATCATTATGACAGTTTTAACATTTTGTTGCTAAAAGCTGGTACTTATATAATTTATGGGGGGGTGGAGTGTACAGGAAATAAAGTACGAGTTCTTTGAATTTTTTCCTTAATTTTAGGGGAGAACCTCATTGGCTTCAAATAAAATAATACTCTTTACCTCTTTAATGTATTTTTAGTGAAATTGAAATGTTTTAAGATAACAGTTTTCTTAAAACATTTTCTTCCCACTTACCCCCTTCCCCACCCACTGGTGCCATGGAAACGCCCCCGGGAGGCCTCAGAGCAGACGCCAGGCAGCAGGGCCCCCTGTGGCAGAGCTGGATCGGGGTGTGTGCTGACTCGGCATGTGCCGGAGGACTGACCTGGTTCTCTCCTAAATCCTGAGTCAAGAGATGGACTGGCAGGCCGAGTCCTGATCTTTCAAAGACGCAGGTTCAGTTCTGCCTTCCCCCCACACGCTTTGTTTTCCTTCTACGCTTTCGAAATTCTAGTTCACCTTTTATTATACCTACTGTTTAGAAGTAATTGTTAATGGAAATTACAAGGACCCGCTGAGATTTGAGAGGGCAGGAGGGTGGAGATAGAAGGACAAAGGCTGAGATTGAGATTCTGAAATCATCTACTGCATAGACAGAACATGTTTCTGATTTAATCCAGAGGCATGACTGTGGAGCCAGAGTCTCCATATCAGATTAGTCTTGTGAAGGGCATTCAAAGCCGCCTTATATTTTGGAATCTGTGAACTTTAGGGTTGGCTCTCATGATGCCTGTAGGGAAAGTTTTTGCATTGCTTGGATATTAGTCTGTTAGCTGTTTACAAACCTAGCTGCCCGTGGGACTCATCTAAGGACCTTGTTCCAAAGGGAACTTTACCCCATTCCTAAACTTGACTCCGGACTCACTGGCTCAGATCTCAGCTGGCAGAGCCCGGTCGTGATTCTGTTTTATAGGCTGTAAGGGTGACTTTTAGGGAGCCAGCCTGGTGGGTCCTCTAGGGAGATGAGACCTGAAACCGTTGTTTGAGCTCCCTTAGGGGAACCTCTTATTGAAAATTCTAGGGAGCCGGCCCCGTGGCCAAGTGGGTAAGTTCATGCACTCCGCTTCGGTTGCCCAGGGTTTTGCCGGTTCGAATTCTGGGTGCAGACATGGCACCGCTCATCAAGCCATGCTGAGGCGGCATCCCACATGTCACAGTTAGAGGGACCCACAACTAAAAATACACAACTCTGTACTGTGGGACCTTGGGGAGAAAAAGGAAAAATAAAATCTGTAAAAAAAAAAAAAGAAAATTCTAGCAGTCTCAGAGAGAGCTGTGGAGTGATGGAGCACCCAGCGCTTGGATTCAGGAGACCTGGCCCGGACGCTGGCCAGCTCACGCTGTCAGTCCGCTCACCTGCAAACGGAGGTGTTGACAAAGGTGTGGGGAGGATTGAATGACCTGGTGGACTGTGAAGTGTTTCTTTCATGTGAGGAGGTTTTATGGTAAAATGAGGACTATAAAGGTAGCTTCTTTAACTGAGGGACAAATTTGAAGTATTTTTTTCCTTTAAAATGTTAGAGAAATTTAATATGGTTTGATAGGGAAAGAAGACTTTAGTTTCTAGCTATAAATTAGCTTCATCACCTCATTCAGGATCTCCATTTCCTCAGCCTCATTTCTTTCTTTGTAGAATGGAGTCAGGGTGCGGAAGCTGCTGTGAGAGGAGGTAGCTGTATGGGATTCTTAGTTTGTTTTGCCTGAATTAAAAGTCCCTGATCCCATGATATGGTGAAAACGTAACGTTTAATGTACCTGAAGAGCTGGACCTGTGTCTTTTAAGCCCCTTCCACTTGTGAGTCTGAATAAAAATTGTAGGATAACCAGAATTCACGAGCCTGAAGATCTATTAAGTTTAACTGGAGATTAAAGAGCAGATGTATTACCGCGTCTGGCACTTTTACTGCCTTATTACTCTTTCTGTTTTATGATGCACTGAAAAAAATGATAAACTAGAAACCTTTTTGCTTTTCAAGTTTCTTCAGTTTAATAGAATGGATTTTAAAAGATAACATACACATAGTAATTTTTTTTGTAGTGGTCCTAATGGATTTTATTACTTTTGAATATAAATCTAAAGAAGAAACCATTTTCTTCTACTTCCTTTAACTGAAAGAATGCATTGTCTTTGGAAAAAACTGTGTATGTCTAATGCTTTTAGGTCTCAAATCACTTTTCTATCATATTGTTTGGGGCGTTGGCAGCACAGTACAGCATAGCAATTGAAGAAGACCTTAGGATCTGTCCATTTATGCTTTTGACAGGCATCTGTTGCATATATTAACAGCCTGACATATGCCAAGCACTGTTTCAGGTGAGAAGACGGCAGTGATCTGGATGGACAGGAGCCCCATGGAGTTTATATTCCAGGATGGGGAAGTAGAAATAAATAAGTAGTGTAAAAAGATACTTTCAGATATACTGTGAAGACAGACAGACAAAACTGGGTTTGCATCCTTATTGTATGAGTCACTAACTGGGTGACCTTGGGCAAGTTATTTAACATCTCAGATCTTATTTCCCACATCTAGAATGCAGACGTGGTAATTCTGACCTGATAGAGTAGTTTTCAGCATGAAAGGAGAAATTTTATTGAAAGATTCAGCATAGTTTCTGCCACTTTAGCGGGTCCCCAATAAATTATGAAGAAGGCTTGATCACCATCCAGGTATGCGCAGCCCTTTATTGTTATGGGATTTGCTTTTTCGCTGAGCTTTATTCTGTTGAGCTTACTGCCTTCTCCTATAAAAGTAATGATAATTAAAAGCAGTCAAGGAAAGCTGCATTAGTCATTTGTTAGTATTTAGGCAAACGAAGTGGGAAGAAGTTGGATGCAGGATTATTGGAAATGTCGACTAAAATGAGGTTTGGGCCTGATGCAGTGGAAGGTGTATCTGACCGACAGATTGAGAGCTGGCTAGATTATCTGTGATATTCAGTGTCATTTGCAGACTTCAGTTGGTTTTCCTGACAACTCTGTGAAACAGATGGGTGACTTCAACTGCTGGTGTTTTTCTCATAGCTCTTGTCTCTCTGAATTATAAGTAGTTATATATGTGTGCTTGTCTCTCATGATAGATTTTAAGATCCTTGAAAACAAATTCCATAGAGTTCCGTTTGTATCACAAGCCTGAAAAGAATTTGGATTCAATCAATATTTGTTAATTGAGCAAATGGGATTATAGTCATGTCAGAACAAAACATTGGACAGAAAAATAGAGCTGCTGGTTTTAAAAATTCAGGATAATAAAGCTATACCTTAGTCCTTGATGGGATCCTGATAAGGGAACCAATTTTTTGAAGAGTCTTTTAAGCCTATAGATAGGTTTTGTGTGTGGCGGGGGCGGGGTGGGGGGGGCGTGGTAAAATATACATAAGAAAGTTACCGTTTTAACCATTTTTAAGTGTAAAGTTCAGTGGAATTAAGTACGTTCACATTCTTGTGCAACTGTGACCACCATCCATCCTGAGAACTTCATCTTCTCCACCTGAAGCTATAGAAAGGGTTTTAATTCTGCATTTGACTAGCACAGAGTTTTGTTTTGTTTTTTTTGTTTGTTTGTTTTTGCTGAGAAAGATTCACCCTGAGCTAACATCTGTGCCAGTCTTCCTCTATTTTGTATGTGGGTCACTGCCACAGCGTGGCTACCAATGAGTGGTGTAGGTCCAGGCCCGGGAACCAAATCTGGCCCGCCCAAGCAGAGTGTGCCGAACTTAACCACTAGGCCGCAGGGCCAGCCCCTAGCACGCAATTTTAAAGCCATCTCACTGGCCTACATAACATGGGGACAAACACTGATCCGGTGATGTGATTTCTCTGCACTTGCAAAGTTGTCCTGGGGACTCCTCCATATGAGTAACTCAGGGAAGAGATTTTGGGGGAGAGTGGAGCCAGCCCCTTCCTGCAGTGGTTCCCGCTGGAGGACTGCGTACCTGCTTCTGTCATGCCATCGTGGGGGAGCCATTGCTTCCTTCCTCAAGTCTCAATTTTCCTCAAGACAGACAAAGTTAAAGAAGAAAAGAGCAGCTTCATCACCAACTGAAGACTAATGTGAAACCTCAACACAACTAAATCCTGGAAACAAAATCATGGGTTTTTCCTCCTAACATATTTGGACCCCTGTGTCCCAGGAATTTTTAGGTAACATCCATTTTTAAGGTAACCCCCATTTTACAAATAAGAACTCTGCAGTTCATAGAGGTTCAGGGATTGGTCCAAGGATCCAGTGGTGTCAAGTGCCTCAGCTGGGATTTGAACTGACTGCCAGCCCTCAGCCCTCAGTATGGCCGCTCTGCCACGAGGACGTGCTGATGAGAGATGCAGCATTCGCAGCACGATCGTGATGGAGCCGTATTTTACCAGAGGAGGATCCCTCATGTCATTGATCATCTGCATGCCTGAGTGGTTGAATATGTAGTTAGTGACTATGACGGCTGTTTTTTTCTCTGAAGGTTGAACAGGTAGAGGAGTTTTGAACCTGGAAGTCTTTCTGTATTAATACAACACCAAAGCCTTTCTCAGCATCATTTTTTTTCAGACCTCAGGGGCATTAAATATAACCCTTCCTCATGGCACATTGCCATCACTGGTCTGCTGGCGCCCTGTCCAATTTTCTTTGCTCCCTTTTATTTCTATTTCTTTCTCCCCACTATAATTCTAATGTGTTCAACATTTGTGTCTTTGTATACGCACTTCCAAAATATGATTGTGGTTTTTTGCACAGTAATCTTAATTTTCATAAATGGTATCACATAAATGATACTGACCCCATGCTGTTTTTCCTCCTTTTCATTCAGCACTGTATTAAAAATCTCTTTGTGTTACTACTTCCAATTAATTGCTTCTGTCTGCTGATAGCGCACTGCAATGTCCATCCAACACCTTTCATCCATCTTCTCTCCCAGTGACAGGCACCCAGGTTACCACCAGCTCCCTGCTGTCTCAGTAGCGTTGTGATTAACGTCTGCCCATTGTCCCCTCGAGACTGTGTAAGAGTTCACTGGGATGTACATCCCCAAGGGTGGACTTGCTGGTGTGTAGAGCGTGTGTATGCTTAACTTGATGAAGTCGTGCCAGGCTGCTCTCTCAGGTGGCCCCACCGTCCAGCCCTCCCGACTCCAGAGCGTGAGTTTCCAGGGTCCTCCTGTCTCTGCTAAGGCTTAATGGTCCAGATCTCAGATGGTTGCCAGTCTAATAGTTTAAACTGGGATCTCATTTTAATCTGCATTTCCATAATTATTGATGACTTTGAGCATTTCTTCACGTCTGTGAGCCTTTTGAGTTTTACATCTTTTGACCAGATTTCTATTGGGGTTGCTATCTTTTTCTGCTTGATTTGTAGAAGTTCTCTGAATGTTAATTCCCTATTTGTTTTAGATGCTGCAAATATCTTTTCCTGTTGTATTTTCTATTTATAAATTCGAGTTCAGAAAGAATCTTCTAGTTTGTCAGCCGTTTAGGGGTAATTAAAAAAAATCTTAATAAATGTTATACCTTCTCAAATGCTTTTTCCATCTATTAACATCTTTCAGCTTTTCTGCTTTAGTTTATTAATGGGATGATTTTCATTGAAAAAATTTCTGATATTTAACTATCCTTGCATTCCTGGGATACACTCTTCTTCATAATGTGTTCTTAGATTGAATCCTATGAAATTGCTATTTCTTAGGTCAGAAAATAGTCAAATATTGGCTATATCATAGAGGTCACATTAAATATTTTTAACAAACTTGATTCAATTATCTTTTTTTAAAAAAGGTTTTTGCATCTATAATCAAGATTAAAAAGACTATAATTTTTTTTTCTTGATTTCTCTCTGTTTTTAAAATCAGAATCAGAATTCTACTAGCTTCAAAAAATGAGGTGGATAGCTTTTTTTTTTCCCTACATTTCCGTGTTCTAGAACAACTTACATAGGATAAAAATTCATGAAAACTAGAAATCTGATAGAATTCAAATGTAAAGATATTTAGGACTGGGGACTGGCCTGGTGGCATAGTGGTTAAATTCATGCACTCTGCTTCAGCGGTCTGGGGTTCACAGGTTCCGATCCTGAGTGCAGACCTACACACCACTCATTGGGCCATGCTGTGGCAGCATCCCACATACAAAATAGAGGAAGATTGGCACAGATGTTGGCTCAGGGCCAATCTTCCTCACCAAAAAAAGAAAAAGATACCTAGGACTGTGTTGGCTTTTTTTTTTTTTTTGAAAGAATATCCTTGGCTGTCATTTCAGTTTCTTTAATAATTACTGTTCTGTTGCGGTTTTACATTTATTCTTGCACTAAATGTGGCATTTTAAATTTTGAGGCATTTATCTGTGTCATGTAGATTTTAAAATGTGCCGGCATTTAGTTCACGTTGATATACTATCCATAATAATCTTATTTTTAAAAATCTGTGTGTAGTTATTTCCCCTTTCTAGTTCTGGAATTGATTTGTATCATCTATTTTTTTCCTTGATCGGTTTTTGCAGTGTTTGTCTTATTAATGTTTTCAAAGAACCAGGTTTTAATTTCATTAATCTTTATTGTAGCATTTTTGTTCTGTGTGTGGTTTAGTTTTGACTGGGGGCAATGGTTCTATTTTCATTAACAGATGCCCTTATCTTTACTATTTTCTCTCTTCTTGTTTCTTTACAATGACGAGGTAGCTCTTTTTCTAACTTCTTGGTTGTAATGCTTAACTTAATTTTTTTAACTTATTTTCCAAAAAATTATTCAAAATTATATATAGCCTTCTAAGTTCTTCTTTAGCTGTGTCTCAAGTTTGATATCTAGAATTATAATTTTTATTCAATTGTCAATACTATATTTCTTAATTTCCTGTATTATTTCCGTTTTAGCTAACTAAAAGGACTTTTAACTAACATTAATTCATTTCTAAACACAAGGGAATTTTAAAGTTATTTTGTTGTTAATTCATAGTTTATCATAGTCTTATTGCGCTATGTTCAAAGACACAGCCTTACGGCATTGACTCTTTGAGAGTAACTGAAGTTTCTTTTATGGCCCAAATCACAGTCTGTTTCTTTAACTGTTCTGTGTATGCTTCCCCAAAATGTGTACTTTCTGTCTGTCAGATATGGAGTTTTCTTATCTCTGATACCTTGAGCTCATTGTGTTGTTAAAGTCTTCAGTATCTTTTTTTTTTTCCTGAGGAAGATTCGCCCTGAGCTAACATCTGCACCAATCGTCCCCTGTTTTGTACGTGGGTTGCCACCACAGCATGACTGCTGACAAGGGGTGTAGGTCCACGCCCAGGAGCTGAACCTGGGCCGCTGAAGTGGAGTGTGCCAAACTTAACTGCTAGGCCACGGGGCCGGCCCCTTTGGTATCTCTTTTGAAGAATCTTTTTCTGCTTTATTGTTTTCTGAAAGGGATGCATTACAATTTTGGTTTTATTTTTTTTCTTAGCTGTTGTATCATTTCTTAACTGTCTTACCCTATAATCCAATAAACAAAGCAGGTGAAAGCATGATTGCTCTGGTTGGATCTGGCAGAAGAGGTCTTAAACCCAGTGTCCTCTCGAGGCCCCATCCCTGGGCCTTCCAGGCACCTCTGCAGAGTCCCTGAATTGGGATATTATTTCTGTAAATAATCTATGAATTAACCTTTTAACCTTAGACTTAGTTCTTATCACCCACCCGCTAACCCAGAGAACTTTCAGTTCAGCCAAATGGGCCCTCACATTCTCCTCCACCTCCACCTGCACATCTGCTTGTCCACTTCCATTCCACCTGTGGGATTCTTCTCACATGACCAAGTCCTGTACCTTGTTCAAAGCTGCGCACATTCTTCGAGCCATGTCAGTTCTTGGAACCCTAATACCAGTTGTTGCTAGCACAATTCATTTAGTGTCATTCACTGAGCTAGTTCAGTAATAGAGGAGTATTTATGGCGTGACCAGCACTTGCAGTAGTCAGAACTTCTGTTTAAATAGTTGTAGTTGTTTGATATTTTTTGTGATAATGTTTGCCGGCCCTGTTTGCTGTGAAGCATCTCGAGGGAAAGGCATGTCCTGTAGGTCTCTGTTCATTAAAGCACCTGCTTAGCATCTTGTTCTTGCTGTTGAACAACAAAAATACATTGAGTTTATTTACTTCATTGTTAATGTGGCTTAATTTTTTTCCGATATAGAGGACAGTTTTGTTACATTCTAAGTTCTTTATTTTGCTGTATTTTGCTAAATGTGTCCTTTATTGTTAATAGTAAGCTTTATCAGTGAAAATTCTTTAAGATTCTCTTCAAAATCCTTGTAAAGCAGACAAGGTTATTCTCTTTCTAAAATAAGCAGCCATTTATGGTTAATTCATTTAATGTAAATTTATGCGTAAAGTAGTTTTTACAAGTTTAAATTTGTGTACTCTTGTAAGGCGGTGTCTCTTAGGTGTCTCTTACAATGCACTAGGCTGTCTTCCTCCCCCACCCCCTAAAGATTAATTATTTGAGCTAAGCTTTCAATTTGCAAGGTTCCCTCTGAGGGCAGTCAGCCTAAGTCGAGCATTCGACTGGCAGAGAGAGTTCCAGGACGGCCACAGCGTACTGACGTGTTACGCTGCTGCTGAGGCGACTGCGTTACCCCAGCGGTGATGGCAAGCCTCGGAGCCCCAGCAGCACCCAGGGCCTGAGCTGGTGCCATGGGGGGCAAGACGTGCTCACAGCAGTATCATTTTCCTCCTTGGCCTGCCAGTGTGGTTTGTTGCACAGAACCAAGATAAGTGAAGCGCAGTCAGCCAGCTCCTAAAGTAGGTCATTTAGACCTTAGAGTGGAGGTGGCAAGGTGAGACACGAGGCGGAATAAAAGAGTCACAGAAGACTTATCAGCCATGAGCCACTGAGTCCTTTACTGTGTGTTTTATTTCATTTTCCCAACATCCATGTAGTGGGTATTATCCCATTTTACAGATAAAGCAGTAGAATTGCGTAGACATAAAATAGTGCATTAATTATTGGATGTTGACTAAGTGGTAGATTTGAGTATTGAATTCAGATCTGACAGCCAAACCAACATCCTCAATTCCTCTTGTTTTTAGTCGCATAACACACAATATTGTTTTGTACCCTTTGTATACTTTAAAGAAATGTAATTGTTCAGAAGTTAATTGTTGATTTTCTTTCCTACTGGACTGCAAGTCCATGAGAAGGGGAACCGTGTCTGTTTTGTGCAGCATGGTATCTCCAGGACCGAACACTTGTCTCATGCTCAGTAAATACTCTTTGCCCCACCCCCTCTTTTTTTTTGGAGAGGGGGTGGGGAGGCCGGGATTTCCACCACATTGTGTTGACTGTCTTAGTTAAGAACTTGGTGGGTGGACGGTCTGGGCCGGTCTGACCCTGGAGAATTAGAGAAGATGTTATGGGTGAGCCGACCTTCTTAGATGGGAATAAAATCATTTCCATCTGTAAACTGTGCATAAGGCTAGAAGACCTCAAGCACTTCATTCTCAAAAAGGGACCTTTCATTGTACAGGAATCGCAGTGAGGATGGGGAAGTGTTGATGTCTCTGTAACATAGATTCTGCAGCTCTATTTAAAATTTTTTTACCTTTTTTTTTTAAATAGAAAAAATTAGACAAAGATATGCAGACCTGCCTGGAGAATTGCACATTATTGAACTGGAAAAGGATAAGAATGGACTTGGACTCAGCCTTGCTGGGAATAAAGACAGGTCGCGCATGAGCATATTTGTGGTGGGAATTAACCCGGAAGGACCCGCTGCCACGGACGGACGCATGCGGATTGGAGATGAACTGGTAGAGGTGAGGGGCGCGTGTTCTTCCTTTCTCTTCGGGTGCAGGGAAAGGGATAATGTAAGTGGATAATGTAAGGAAAATGAGGGGAAGGAGGTTACTAATTATGTTTGCTTAAACTATTGAAAATCGTTTTCCAAAGCAAAAATGTAAATCATTTTGCTGCTTGCAGATGCTATTTGCTGCTTGAGTGAAAACCAGTCTCACAAAATAATTTAGGAGCCCTTAAGTAAAGTCTCATGGAAACATTTTACAAGAATAGGGCTTGTTTTTAATATAAATTCCAAAATGTTCAAAACTAATTTGTGTATTAATCTAATATTGCTAGTGTTTATCAAAATTCTCTTTGGGTTTTGAACTGACCGTAAGTATGGATTTGTTTTTGTTGTTGTCATGTAGTTTTTGGGGAAGGTATTAAAGCCAACAAAACTTGGTGAACTGGTTGTCAAGGATTGGTTAGTATCTGTGAAGCAGGTGATGGGGTTAAGGCCGCATAGGTTCCTTACTTAGGAACAGGGCAGAGATAAGAGAAGCTGAGGAGGTGACTGGTCCTCTGCTGGTTACTCTCTAGATGATTTCATCAATAATCTGCAAAGGTTATTCTTATTTTCCTAAACTGAAAGTCAGGGTTTCTGTTCTGAGTTTATCTTAGTTTGATACTCATTTGCTTGTTCAATCACTCATTCATTCAGCTAACATTTTTTGAGTGTCATTGAGAACTGAATGCAGAAGAAGAGATGAATACGTCCGGTCCCTTCATTCAGATAGCTCACAGTCTAGAGGAAGAAAACAGACATGAAGAGATTGTTGCGCTACAAGATAAAAAATAATAATAACAGCTGATATGTACTCGATAGCAAACACAGCAACCTGTCTCACTGGCGAGCTCCCAGAGTAAACGATGGTGCTAGGATTCAGTGTCAGGCATTGTGACTTCTTGGCTCTGTGTTGACCAGTGCGCTCTGAGCCCTCGTGGATGCGATGCCCCAGCACCGCACGTTTAGGGAGCTGGGTCACCAGGCACCAAGCATCTGACTGCTGAAAGTGAGAGCTTGCTGATTTTGCATTTTACAGTTCCCTCTTCAGTCTACTCAGAGTAGAATCCACAGTCATCTGTAATTCGACTTGCCTGATAACATCTACAGCCCAAGCTAGTCAGACACAACTGTCAGACCCTTAGTGTCCACCTGTTTTCCAAGCCCTGGCAGTTTCTCCCTGTTTAAAACCTGTTTCCACGAAGAGTCACTTCTGGAGTTACCTTTCTTGTCTTGTTCTTTTGTAAAGGAGCGTCAGGAAAGGGACTCACGTTGGGTAGTAGTACTGACTAACAGTCATTAAATAAATAAAAATTGAAGGGGACAGTATGTATTAACCAATGTAATTCATCACTGCAAGTTTATTTCCTCAGATGAGACTTAAGTGATGGTGGTGGTGACAATGTTGAACGTAAAGTTGATTTACTGGCAGTAGCCAGCACCACGCCATGCGCACGCACGTTTGAATTCAGCGTTCGTAAGAGCCCTATATAGTGAGTAGCATCATTATCCCCATTTTATGGATAAGAAAACTGCGTAGCTTGCCTAATATCACAGAACTAAGGTACCAAGTTTCAGTAAGAACCCAGGCTTGCCAGACTCCTAGATCGGTGCTCTAAGCACTGTGTCCCCCGTGTGCTTCAGCCAAGCCTCGTTTGTGCAGACCCTTGAGAATCCTGATTTACGATGCCCGATCTGTAGGGAATCGCATGTGTCAGGTCACCCCGCTGTGTTGTGCGCACACAAGTTTCCTGCCTTGCGAGGTGTGAAGGAATGTTCCCGAGGCTCTGATTGACAGCTCGAAGACTCCACGTTTGTGCTCTAGACCTCGTTAAGACTTGAGGTGGAATGGCCTATGGGATCCAGACCTGAGGGAGCATTGGTGCCTTGTTTCTCCGTCTGAAGTTTTATTGGGTGCGGGTAACAGACAAGCTGAGGCTGCGGGGTAATGAGTGTTGTGCAGGCCGTGTGCAGAAGCCGACACTGTGTACACGGCTCGAGCTCTGGACTTGTAAGACCTGCTCTGACCTTTCCCAGTTCTTTCAGTTATTGGCTCCATTTCAGAAGGGGCATAACGTAGTGCGTCGCACAGAGTTGCCTGTTGGTTAAGTCACATTCCTCCCTCACAGACAGAGATGTTAGGTGTCTATTGGCCAGGCTGGAGGCAGAAGAGCTCTCCTGGGTGAGAAGGAGCATTAACCTCTTGCCATATGGGACCCCTCCAGTTCCTGCCCTTGCCTCTGAGATTGGCCCTTTGTTGCTATTCAGCAACTTGACCTCCATTCAGAGAGGGGAAGAGCAAGAAGATCAAACCTGGCAATGAGTTAATCCCCTTGTACTCCCCACTGATTCTCCTGTTTAAAAAAAAGATAACAGATAAAAATATGTTGGGACACAGATGCCTGTGTCATATATCTTTGCCTAGCTGTTTATCTTCTCTAACCCTCAGTTACTTCCTTTATCAACGGAAATTATTTATTCATTCGCGTGTATGGTACGTGCACCTGTCGTGTAGGAGGCAGTCTGTGAGCAGAGTGCTGGCTTTACCTGGGAGGGCGAGAGCCGCACCGCCTGCCCTCGTAGACCGTGCACTCTAGTGATGTCGCCTCGGCCTCAGAGGGTGTTGCTGTGAGAATTCATGAGAGAGGATTTGTCAAGTTCTGCACGGTGTCTGGCACAGAGTGACGCCGTAATGCATTTCAGCTGATGTTATCTATAAAATAATATTTTCATGTGGATTTGTGTATTTCATTCTCCTTAGTTTGCCTGCATTAATACACTTGTCTCTGAAGGCTTCTCCCAGAGGGCAGCCATCTTCTTCTTCCTCAGCAGCTCCGTGCGGCGTCTTGAAAAGCCGAGAGGATGGGAAATGCACATACTGGATTTCTAAGCAGTTATAACCCATCTTCTCACGTGACTTTGGCTCTAGGTCAGGGATGACAGGGGGAAAAATTGTGTGGGAAACATTTTCCTGGTTACTTTTTATAGCTGAGGAATTGAGGTTAGTTTTCATAGCTGATATATGAGGAATTTGTATAGAGCATGCTATCACATCCAGTGTGCTTTTAAACTGAGAACAGGAAATTGATTTGACCATGAGTGCCAGGAGAGCTAACGCCAGCGTTCCCGCAGCTGTTCTCGGGTGTTGCAGGGGCTCCACTGTAGAAGGACGCCGCGATATGTGGGCGGCTCTTACCTCGGGCCTCAGCGTGGCACTCACTAGGCTTCTGGGCGAGAGCACATCTTGCCTTTGCTCACCCACCCACAGTCCGTTTAACTTTGTGCTTTCTCTCCTCAGTTGAGGTAAAGCTATCGTGTCTTGATTATTTTTGCAGCTCTACCATTTGCTCTTGTTATTTCTCATTGTCGCTTTGTTGTTGCTGTTATGTTGTTACTTTGCTCACAGCCTCCATTTATTAAGAGTTGATCTGACTTTTATACCATAAGATGAGGTTAACTTATGGGAGGTAGAAAAGAGAGTGGTCGAATGTACGTCGTGGCCTCTTTGAAGTCAGAAATTCCGCTTCTTTGTAGCGCCATTTCCGGTTTTTGGCACGACATTCGCCGCAGTTTTGTAGCCATGGGACTGCATTGTCAGCGTGGAGGAGCAGTCAGCAAGTTCTCTCGACCGATGGCCCAGTTCCTGTATAAAGGAAATCTTGCGTTAAGCCCCCAGAAGAAAACGTGATTAGATCTCAGCTTCCTTACCCTTTACTGTGGTGCTAGTGTGGGGGTTCCGAATTAATTTCCAACGGCATTAGCATATAATTACCATGTAGACTGGAATGAGGCTTGCACTAGAGTGTTGGCTTTCCCTAAGCAATTAGTGCCAGAAAATACACAGGCCTGGGCATGGTGCTGTCAAATGAATATAGGGTTTATTTATACTCTTCCCTACGGTGCGAGTGTGGGAAGAGAGAGCGGATGGAGCTGTGTGGGGAGCTGGAGTGATGTGTCAGGTTGCAGAAGCAGCCGGAAGGAACAGCGTGGGTGGCACAAGAAGTGCACAACTGATTGGGCTGGCACGAAGAGCTGTGTCTTGTCTGACTCCCACACCCTTCCAGACTGACGAAGTCCGTTCCCTGTGTAACATTTACCTGCAGGATAACCCAGATTAAATCTTGTTGTTTTTGCATGCATATAATGTGTTTGTTTCAGAACCATTAAAAATAAAAGGCATTTGGGGCCAGCCTGGTGGTCTAGTGGTTACATTTGCACACTCCGCTTCAGCAGCCCAGGGTTTGTGGGTTCAGATCCCAGGTGTGGACCTATCCACCGCTCCTCAAGCCATGCGGTGGTGGCATCTCACATACAAAATAGAGGGAGATGGGCACAGATGTTAGCACAGGGCCCATCTTCCTCAGAAAAAGAGGAAGACTGGCAACAGATGTTAGCTCAGGGCCAATCTTCCTCACCAAAAATAAATACATACATACTTCCTGTATTTGCCAGGAGTTAAGACATAGAACTACAGATAAACTCAGATCTTACTATCTAGTATTTATGAGAGGAAAAACCTGAAACGATAGAAATTAAGTGGCTGCCCCGGGTACACGTAGCTGCTTCATGACAAGAGTCCTACCTAAGGGCCCTTCTCACTGCACCAGCCCTAACGGCTGATCCGTCACACTCTGTTTGTTGCCAGTGAATTATTTTTGAGATCTTTCGGAAGACTTACGTGTGATTTGGAAGCACAGTGCAGTAGTCATAAACCACTAGCTTTTGTGCGTCCACAGGTGAGGTTCTTTCTGATTTGCCGTCAGGAGCGTCTGTCATCTTAGATTGGCAGTGTTAGGTCCTCACCACACGGACGAGATTTTATAAAGTGTACTTCTGAGTGCAGTAATTACACCCTGGGAGACCTCGTGGAATAAAACGTCCCATTGTAGAAACACTGCTTTGAGGAAGAGAAGGAAGAGTGAAGGATTTCAAAATTGCAATAAAATTATTTTTCCTACAGTTTTATTAAGAGACAGGTTTATAATAGCTTAAAATGTGAAAATGAACTGAGCAAAGTTTTATTGTGGCAATGGTTTCATGAGTGTCAAAACGTATCAAACTTTACATTTTCAATATGTGATTTATTGTGTGTCTATTATATCTTAAGGTTGTTAAAAAATTGGTTGACCACACCTGACAAAAATAAATACAGTGGGCAGGTCCTGAACATGACCTTTCCGTGTGCAAAGCTAAAGGCACCCCATTTTGTGACTCTTGAAATAGCCTGTAGCCTAATTCACCACTCTGAGTCAACGGAAGACGGTGGTGCCGGCTGAGTGGTCAGCCGCATGCGGGGACAGTGGTGGGAGCTCTGCTGCGTGTGCAGCATCTCCCTTTCTTCAGTGTGGTCCTCTGGTCATCGCAGCATTGCCACCAGTAGCTCTCTGAGTCTTGCTGAATCATCTTCCCTACGTAATCCATCGTGTTGTATCCAGCTTGAGCTACAAAGAGACGTGCACGTTCGAGAACGTTGTGGGAGGAGGAGCTGCACTGGGAGTGGAGCCGACACTGAGTACTCACTTTTGTGAGGCCGTGCTGACTTCTTCACGTGCGTCCTCTCTGTCAGCTTTCACAACAACCCTGTGAAAGTCATGCTGTTTTAATCCCCATTTTACTGATAAGGAAACCGAGGCATAAAAGGGCAGAAACAACATGCAATACTGGTCTTTCTGACCCCAAAGGCTGTGTTCTGAAGTTCAGTTCTGGATTAAAGATTCTAGAAGGGAGAAAGCGAATCTCTCATCATTTTGTAGTTTTGGTAGATCCCGATTAATGCAGTCAATCCAGTACCAATTTAAAATATCTGAGTTAGTTTCTCACAATACCATTCTGTGTTACTCTTTTTCTCTTAAAATTTAATTCCACTTTGAATTCATTAAGAGAAGAATGCTAATCAGTGAAAAAATACCCATCTCTCAAGAACCAAAGAAGAAAAATAATCTGTTTTGAGTCTGTTTATTCTTGCCCAATTTGAGAGCTTCTAAACTTCATAATTTAAAAGCTTCCCCCTTAGCACCATTACAGAAAAGTTTTATTTTCAGGTTGCGGGAAATACTGTGTGTGCCCAGCTCATACTGGGTGATCTCATTCTTCTCTGTGTTCCCTGCAGGGAGCTTTGGGCTCTATTTCTGCAATTTTTGTTTCTGTCTCTAGCTTGTTGGGGGAAGAGTTTTGAATTATTTAGTCATACTTCATTGTCCTTATGCCACTGAAATACTTAGGCTAAAAATCTATGTTCTTCCTGATCTCTTAGAGGAATGAAGTCGTTTCATTTCATTATTGCCCTACAGAAGCTTTATGTGGGATCTCTACAGTGAGCCACGTTATCTTAAATATCGGAGAGAAAGTACCATGAAAGCAGAAAGTAAAAAATGAAGACGATTGGAGAAACTTAGATTGCTGTGAAAAAATAGAAAAATAGGGATAGAGAATGTGTGCTGGGGAAGAGACTTGCCGTTTGGAAGGGATGACTGGTTTTCAGCAGAGCTGCTGGAGGCTCTCCTGCAGTTTTCCTCAGGTCTCATGAGCCGCGTTGGGCTGGTTCCCCCGCTTCGTGCCCTCCTGTCTCCAGGCTCCTCCCCACTTCCTCGTGGGTCACCGTGACCCAACTGGAATGCAGTCTGGGAAGATATGCTTTTAGATTACAGAGAAGGATTTTCTTATATCAGCCTCAAGATATAATTTATTTTTGTATTTTGCTTTATTTGCACAAGAGAAATTTCTCACAGTCACTATGCAATCATAAGGCACAAAGCCTGAAAGAAAACTGTTAATGCAATTCGTATTCCAAATTTGACTAACAATAGCAAACAGCTGTTTAAACTCATCAAAAATGTGGTTGTGTTTGTGTGTTTTCATTACAGTTTTTAAGAAGTAGGCCTAAAATCAATAATCCAATCTGAAAATCAGATGTTCTGCCCAAAACAGTAACCATGAGCTTATTTCTCATTATTTTAAGTCAGGAAAAATTGTTACGTGTCGAACCTCCCCCCCGCCCCACTAATTTCCTAAAATATAGCTAAAATACAATAAAAATAATTATTATAGGTTACACATAATCATGTTAAGATGTAAAGTGTCTAATATCACATCAGAATCAGCAAATGATGTGAGTGCTGACACACAGTAGCTCGCGTCGGTGACGTGGTTTTTGATGCTCCCCCAGCGTCCACCGCACGTCCTTGCTGATGCTGAGTCTGTGGCTCAGGATGTCTCCCTGTGATTCGTTCTTGGAAGGCAGCTTGGGACTTCCCGCACAACATTTTGTTTAGAATGTTTTACTTTGTGTTAGGAATGTGGATATAAATTTTTCCTGTATAAACATTTACTGGAAAATATTGAGAGGATATGTAGACCTTATGAAGTATGAGTGTGTATTAAAAATCAAAAAGCGTTCTATCAGGAAAACTTTATCTGGGGATGGAGACCCTTACATGTTTTTTCTTCCTTTTGCAAAAACTTTTATTATGGTTATTTTTTAACGTCTACAAAGTAAACAGAACAGTACACTGAAATGCTTCTGTGTAGCCGTCACGTGGTCCCATGGTTACCAGCACCCTGCCATTTGTGCAGCCCTGTACCTCCCTGTGCACACCCCTCAGCTGTTACTATTTCTCTAGTCCTGGGTGTGGTGACATTTACAGAAAATGAAGTGCACAGATTTTATCTGTGCAATTTTGACAACTGTATACACCTGTATGACCCAGACATCCATCATTTCCACCTTCCCAGAAGCCCTTCTCACGTGCTTTCCCGGTGGAACCTCCCACCCCCATCCTGGGAGGCAGCCGCTCCATTGGTTTTTGGGTTTTTTAACCTTTGATTAGTTTTTCCTGCTCTAGAACTTCCTATAAATGAGCTCGTGCAGTATGTACCCTTTTGTGTCCAGCTTCTTTGACTCAGCACGTCTGAGTAGTTCACTGTGTGTCTTAGTTGTTGCATGTATGAGTAATTTGTTCCTGAATAGTATTCCACTATATAACTGTACCACAATCTGTTTGTCACTTTGCCTGTGGATTTTTTCCGGAATTTTGACAATAGTAAATAAAGTTGCTATGAACATTCATGTGACAGGTCTTTTTGAAGACAAATATTGTCCTTTCTCTCAGGTAAATATTCATGATAAATTACTGGGGCACAGGGAAGTTGTGTGTTTAACTTAAAAAGAATCGACCAACGCTTTCGAAACCCAAGTGGTTGGGCCATTAAACATTCCCGCAGCAGTGTGCGTGTGTTCTGGTTGTCCCACATCCTTAGCTGCTCTGCTGGGTCTGTAGTAGTTCCTCATTGTGGCTTTAATTTGCATTTTCCTGACGACTCATCATGTTCAGCATCTTAGCTACCATTCTGATAGATTCTTTTATAGAGTGTCTATTCAAGTCTTTCCTCATTTTTGATTAGGTTGTTTGTCTTTTTATAATTGAATTGAATATAGGAGTTCTTTATGTGTTCTGGATACTAGTTCTTTATCAGATTTATGATTTATGGATCTTTTCCCTCAATCTGTGGCTTGTTCGTTTTCTTGATGGTATCTTTTTACATACAGAAGTTCTTAGTTTTTTGTTTTTGTTTTGGTGAGGAAGATTGGCCCTGACCTAACATCCGTGCCAGTCTTCCTCAATTTTGTATGTGGGACACTGCCATAGCACAGCCACTGATGAGCTGTGTATAGGTCTGTCCCTGGGATCCAAACCCACAAACCTCAGGCCACCAAAGCAGAGAGCAGGAACTTAACTACTACGCCACCAGGCCAGCCCACAGAAGTTCTTAGTTTTGATGAAATCTTATTTATTCATTTTTTCTTTCATAGTTATTGTCCTAGCTAAGAATCTTGACCTACCTCCAGGTTGCAACAATATTCTATTTTTCATTCTAAAAACTTCATAGTTTTAGCTTTTCTGTTTAGTTCTAGGATCCATCTTGTATTAATTTTTGCATGTGTGAGACAGAGGTTGAGGTTTATTTTTTCTTTGTGAATATCCAGTTGTTCCAGCACCATTTGTTGAAAAAGACTCTTCTTTCCCGTTGAATTCCTTTGCACCTTTGTAAAAAATCAAATGACCACATAACTGTGTCTGTTTTCAGACTCTCAGTTCTCTTCTGTTCTTCTGTTTTTCCTTTGTGCCTTGATTACCACATTGTTGTAGCAAGTCTTGAACTCAGATTGTGCCAAGTCCTCATTTGGTTCTTATTTTTCAAAATTGTTTTGGCTGTTATAGGTCCTTTGAATTTCCGTGTGAATCTTGGAACCAACTTTTAAATTTATATTTTTGGAGAAAGCCTGCTGATGTTTTGATTGAGGTTGTATTCAATCTATAGTTTAATTTAAGAGGGCTAAACATCATAACAATATTGAGTCTTCCAAATTATGAATGTGGTATCCCTCCGTTTAATTGTTCGTCTGCATTGTTTCGTAATTTCCACTGTAGGACTTTTGCATTTTCAGTGAAGTGTATTCCTCTGTATTTTATATTTTTCCGTGCTCTTATAAGTGAAATTTTAAAAAATTCTCCTTTATTGCTGGTATACAGAAATACAGTTGATTTTTATATATTTGTATATTGACCTTGTATCCTATAGTCATGCTAAATTAGCTTATTAGTTCTAGTTGTTTTCTGTTGATTCTTTAGCATTTTCTAGAGGTAAACAATCATTTCATCTGTGTATAGGGAGTTTTATTTCTTCCTTTTTAATCTTTATGACCTTTTGTCCTTTCTTCCTTTTTGCTCCCCTCCTGCCCTTTTTCTGTTTTGTTTTTTTTTTTTGTCCCCAATCTCAGAGGAAAGGCCTTTAGTGTTAGATGATTAAATAAGATCTTAGCTGTAGGTTTTCATCGGTACCCTTGATCAAAATGAGGAAGTTCCCTTACATTTTTAATTTGATAAGTGGTTTTTTTTTTAAATCAAATGTGGCATTGTATTTTGTCAAATGCTTTTTCTGCACTATTTAGGTTATCCATATACTTTTTTTTTTTAAGATTTTATTTTTTTTCCTTTTTCTCCCCAAAGCTCCCCAGTACACAGTTGTATATTCTTCGTTGTGGGTCCTTCTAGTTGTGGCATGTGGGACTCTGCCTCAGCGTGGTTTGATGAGCAGTGCCATGTCCGCGCCCAGGATTCGAACTAGCGAAACACTGGGCCGCCTGCAGCGGAGCACCGGCACTTAACCACTCAGCCACGGGGCCAGCCCTAGGTTATCCGTATATGTTTTTAAATGAAATTTAAATACAACACAAAAAGACAGTGACTTATGGGGTAGTCAGACCCCTTATCATAATATTGAAAGTCCTTCAACAGATGTCCTTAACTCCCTTTCCAGCTTCTGCCACTGCTTCTCCCCTTCTCCCCTTCTCCCCGTGGTCCTGCCATACTGAATGCTTGACCTCAGTGTAAACGTGCATTTCCCTGGTCCCTCTGTGCCCGTGTGTTCTATTCGGTGTACTTCCACAGGCGTCCTTAGGGCCCAGCTCATCTGTTTCAGCACAAGTTCATGCCATTTTTCATTATCCTAAAGAAAACTCTCATTTAGATCTCGTATCTCTGCTTCCTGTAGGTTTTTTGAAATGTTTATTAACTCCAGGTAATTGACTTGAAATTCAAAAGTAAGGATGACAGAATGGAAAAATAAGTATTTTAGTTTTTATTTGTTGAAAATGTACTATTTTGTGTAAGAGAGATGGCTTCTAATACTCGATATGTTTTTAATTAACTGTTTTTCTTGGATAAGTCCCTTCATCTCTCTGATCATCTCTTAACTGTAAAATGGAAGAAAAGTCAATAATATCTTTAAGAACCTTTCAAACTTCATGTCTTTTGATTCCAGGATACAAATTTTTTGCTTCTCAAACTTCAGCATTTCTGATCTCTTTTCTGGGGAACATGAAAGCTATAAATCCTTTCTCAGAAATTTTGCCAAATAAATCTCCTCAGCCCTGTAAGTTGCTCTCAAGAAAGCTGCGTGTCAGAATCGTAGGACAGCTTCTCCCCTGCCCGCGAGGTGGGGCCCTGAAGGCGGAGCCCAGCGCCTTGTGAATGTTCCCTGGTGGATATGTGCTATAAATCTAAGGCTTCTAGATGTGAATTTTTGCTCTTGTCGTAGGAGAATGTTAGCAAAAGTACCAGGAACCTCTGTAACCTCACTGTAGAAGCATTTGCTGTTCAGTGCAGATTACACAACAGTTGCATGAAATAAGATGGTATGCTCAGTGATAAAATGAGCAATTTGGGGGGCTGGCTCAGTGACGTAGTGGTTAATTAGGTTCACGCATTCCACTTCTGTGGCCCGGGGTTCACGGGTTCAGATCGCAGGCATGGACTTACGCACCCCTTATCAGGCCATGCTGTGGTGGCATCCCACATACAAAATAGAGGAAGATTGGCACAGATGTTAGCTCAGGGACAATCTTCCTCACCAAAAAGAAAAGGCAAAGGAGAGATCTTTGCGCACTCTATAGTACTTCCTGCTCTTCAGTTTGGGTCTCTGTCTCCATCCATCTCTTCTAAATGCCAAGGGAGTGGGGTTGACCTAGACGTAGGGGATTTGGCTGCAAAAACGTGCAGGCAGATAGGATGGTTTCTCAGCTAAAGGCCCAAAATTTTGCACAATATTTAAATATCACAATTTAAAATTATTTTGAGTCTCTAAATTTTATTATCTATCCTTATTTATGTTTCTGGCTATGACTCAAAAGTGTTAGGTTAGAAAATAGATTTTAATTCTCATTGATTCCTTGACATAGTGAGTTATAAAAGTGTTGCTTCTTATTGCTGTTTTTCTCTTTTTTAACTTATACGTTATACCTTTTTTACATGTTTTTAAAGGAACATGTAATCATAAAAAATTCTAATTGTACAGGTGAAAGTAATAATCTCCGTTCTTTTAGCTCTGTAATGTTGCTCTTCCAGAAGTAACCCCCGTCCACCCACCATCCCTCCTGTTGGTCTCACACATCTGTGCAGACGGATTTTATAATATACACAAACAGAATCTTCTCGTAAACCACATTTTCCATGTCAGAACAAATAATACTGTAACAAACTGGTATATATGTCTTTGTGTAATTGTTTGAATAAATTGGTGGCATAAATTATATCAAATTATCTTTCTTTAGTGTTACACAAGTTTTCCGCCCCACTAACAGTATATAAGAGAGACTATTCCCCGCAAAGCCGGCAAACCCTGGATATTATCAGACCTTAGCCAACCTCACAGGTGCACTTTTTCTCATTGAAAGAAATTCTTCACATGTGTGTCATACATGTACACACAAGGAAGTGACTGAGAAATTGGGGCTATCCTCTGGGGAGGCATAGTTTTAAAGCTGACACTTGAATTGGATTTTTCCCTGGCTTGACCACTGTGCAGAGTTTGGAATGAGAATTGGGTGCTGGGGGATCTTCTGGAGAGGGTGGGAGGTGGGTGGGGATGGGGTGGGGGTAATTAGGATGAATATTAAGCAAAGTAGCAGGCATCCCGTGGCATCAAGTTGAACATACGTGTCCCCATTCCTGAGGCCCCATGCCTACGGAAGACGCTTTGGGACTGGGAGACCAAGTTTGGATTCTGACTCTGCACTGATTTCCCTGCAAGCCGTGTGCAAGTTGTGGAGTTTGTGAGTCTCCGTGTCCTCTTACAGAGTTCACGGGCGCCTGCCTGTCATGTGGAGCAGGGGGACATGCCCGACGCCATGGGGGTGTACTTTAGATGCAGTTAAAGGCACAGGACATAATCCTGCCTCTGCAGGACTGACACACTGGCGAGTTTAGTGTTTAGAAAGGAAAGAAACTGGGGTTGGAAGGAGGGGAGCTGGGGGCGTTGATGATCCCTTTGATGACTGCTTGGGTTTGTGGCTTTGTCTGTAGAAGCAGCACGGAGAATATTTTGAAGGCAAGAGAAACTTCTGGTAAGAGAGGGAATTAGAGCATTTGCATGCAAGAGGCACACATTAAGCTGGGCATCGTCTGGGGAGTCTTTGCTGAGGTACTGATGTCTTGGAAGGAGGAATTCCAGGCCACTGGTCACCGAGTCCTGTTTATTTATGTGACTGATGATCTCACTGCCAGAGTCAGCTGTCATGGCTCGGCCACCCGGGAGGACATGCTCCCCTGCAGTGGTTCCGGGCTGTTGGGAGGCTGAGGGTCCTTCCCGTCGCTGTTCCTTCCCACACCCTGAAGGTGACGGGGATTTACCCACAGGCACTGCCTCATCTCATAAAGAACCGCCTGGAGCAACTGCGGCGAGGTCTACAGAAGCTCTAAAAATCGGAGCAGCACGTAAGCACACTTCTCTGCTCACCTCCTTCAAGTCAGTAGTTTTCAAAATTGTCAGCATTTAGGATTCAAAAGAATATCTCACTATTTTCCTAATATATCAAATTTAGAAAGATGTGAGCTATATGTTACTATTACTTTGCCTTTAGAAGGTATTTCGCTTTAATTAGTTTGAGAGAAAATAAACATCTCACGCTTAAGCCTTTTCAATGAACATATTCTTTTGGGAACATTGGACTTCACGAGAAGTAGATTAAATCGAAGTTGCCGGAGGCCTCATTTTGGTACTGCACCGATTAAACTGAGTCCTTAAAACCTGCTCCTTGGCCCAAAGTATTAAGATATCGGAGCTTGATGTATATTATTTTGTTGTTTTGAAAAAAGAATTAATATACTAATTTATTCAGAAATGTTTCCCCCTTCTGGTGAGGTTGTGTTTTCCTGGGCGTCATTCCAGTCCTCTTCCTGTTCCGTCCCTGTCCTCTGTGCCCCTCCCACTCCAGTTCTCCAGTCTGCAAACTGGAGCCGTGCTTGGGAAGTGAGGACCACCCTTTATGGGGGCTGGTGCCCAGGGTTTTTGGAAGGGAAGATATTCTACAGTGCATGGGTCTCTGGACAGGGTCTGGTTACCTCTCTCCTCGGTTAGTCTCCTTCCTCCCGAGAGGGCCGTACTGCATCACCTGTGGTTCCTAGAAGGGACTGGGCGGCTTCATCCTGCAGGTCTTTTCACATGCTATTCCCAGTCCTGGTGCGCACCTGCCGCTCGGTCCCCCGTGCCTGCTCCTCCAGACCAACCCACGGCTCCAGGAAGAGATATCCCTTCTTGCTTTGTGCCCACATCCATCAGGTGGCAGTGCGATGATTTGTTCCCAAGACTGTCACTTATTAGAGTACCAGATGCTTGAGGGCAGGGACCATCTCTGACTGACTGAAGTAATTCCTACAAAGAGACTTTCAGAGAATCTGGTGTCTGAAACTTACTTACTGCTTGGTACATGCTAGCTGTGGGGATGGTGGTGATGAAAATTTCCGTATCCTCATCACGTGCACAATGACTGTTGAATAAGTGAATAAATCGATAGACATAACACGCATCTATTATACTTTTACTAGAATATTTCTTGGTCTGGACCTTCTATTTTGCGAGGCCCTATTAATTGGATTTAAAATTCCATAAGATTAAAAATGGGTTATTTATCCCATGTTTTTTTTTTTTCTACCCCAGGTAAATACCCTTAGGAATGTTTTCTAATTAACAGGACAGGCTTTTGGACTCAAATAAATTTGGCTATAAATACTGGCTCTAGACACATGATATTGGTCAAATTCCTTGAGCTCACTTCACCTCAGTTTCTCCGTCTGTATAATGAGTAATAATGCACCCTCTACTGGTCTGTGTGAGACTTAAATTATGTATTCAAGGCGGGTGTGTGTGCACGTATGTCTTGTGTATTGTAAGCATTTATTAAATGATATTATTCCAGAGTAGTTATAAAACATCAGTGTAGAAAAACAAACTGGAAGTCACCTTAAATCCCAGCGTCGGATACTGTTGCTGTTGACATCGGGTAGAGACACTCGAGCTTTCTTTAGACTCAGACAGAAACTTCTACGTCAACGAAAATAATGTGATAAATAGATTACGTGCTACTTTGTCACTTAGTGTTTTCACTCAGTAATGCCACCTTTTTATGGCAGTGGATCTACGCCGATAGCACCCGCCTTCACCTTCTTTTAATGGACAGTTTTCCATTTGTTGATGTACAATGGCAAATATAATAAACCTTTTGTTGATGAATGTATCGTTTTCCATTTTTTCTGTATTATGAGTGTGGCTGTGGTAGGTGTTTTCATGCCTGGGTTTGGGTTTTTTCTTTCTGAGGTAGCATTGGTTTATAAGGTTATATAAATTTCAAGTGTACATCATTATATTTCCGTTTCCTTGTTGACTGCATCATGTTCACCACCGAAAGTCTAGTTGCCGTCCATCATCATACGTATGTGCGTGCCCCATCGCCCCTTTCACCCTACCCCCACCATCTTCCCCTCTGTAATCACCAATCTGTTCTCTGTATCTATGTGTCTGTTTATCTTCCACATATGAGTGAAATCGTATAGTATTGGGCTTTCTGCATCTGACATTTCGCTTAGAATACTACCCTCAGCATCTATCCCTGTTGTCACAAATGGCAAGATTTCATCTTTTTTATGGCTGAGTAGTATTAGTATTCCAGTGTGTGTGTGTGTGTGTGTGTGTGTGTGTGTGTGTGTGTGTGTGTGTATCACATCTTTATCCCTTCATCTGTTGATGGTCACCTTGGTTGTTTCCAAGTCGTGGCTATTGTGAATAATACTGCAGTGAACATGGGGGTGCATACATCTTTTTGAATCTGTATTTTTGTGTTCTTTGGATAAATATCCAGAAGTAGAATTGCTGGATCATATGATGATTCTATTCTTAATGTTTTTTTTTGAGGAAGATTAGCCCTGAGCTAACATCCACTGCCAATCCTTCTCTTTTTGCTGAGGAAGACTGGTCCTAAGCTAACATCTGTGCCCATCTTCTTCTACTTTATATGTGGGACGCCTGCCACAGCATGGTTTGGTAAGCGGTGGATAGGTCCACGCCCAGGATCCAAACCAGTGAACCCCAGGCTGCCAAAGCAGAGAGCATGAACGCAACTGCTATGCCACTGGGCCAGCCCCCTCTATTCTTAATTTTTTGAGGAATCCCCATACTGTTTTCCACAGTGGCTGCACAAGTTTGCATTCCCACCAGCAGTGTGTGAGGGTTCCTTTTTCTCCACATCCTCTCCAACGCTTGTTATTTCTTGTCTTGTTAATTACAGCCATTCTGACAGGCCTAAGTTGATATCTCATTGTAGATATCATTTGCATTTCCCTAATAATTAGTGATGTTGAACATCTTTTCATGTACCTCTTGGACATCCATATATCTTCTTTGGAGAAAAATCTATTCAGATCCTCTGCCCATGTTTTAATGGAGTTGTTTGGTTTTTTGTTGTTGAATTGTATGAGTTCTTTATATATTTTGGGACATTAACCCCTTATTTGACACCCAGGTTTTTAATGTTTTCAGGATAAATTCTTAGAAATGAAATTGTTAGATTAAAAATTAACCTATAAAAAGATTCATCAAGTTATAAATACTTACTATTTGTTTTTTCCTGCTTGTGTGTTATACTCAATAAAAGAGTATATTAGAGAAAAAAAAGTTACCCTATAGATTCTACTGTCTTGAAATGTAAAATGTAGGATATATTCAAGAGTGAAGTCGGGAGGACTCTCAGATCTCATTATCAGCCCTTCCAGTCGCCTGAATTGCAGCTCAGTTCTTTAGCGATAACTTGTCGCTGCTCGTGATGAATCCTTCTCCTTTAATAAAGCTTGTGCAGAGGAGCTCTTGCTGAATATAACATATCACAACATATTCGAACCTCAGGCAAATCTGTTCCTTGAACTCAGTTTTAATTTTTGTATAATTAATATTTCTAATCTGAACTTAAGTAAATTGTTTTACTCCAAATTTGGTAAGTTTTTTGAATGGATTCAGCTGAGCCACTCTCCAGCATGAATTTATATTCATGTTCAGTTGAACTATGGAAAATTAGGAGGAGTTGAAAATCTATCTCTTCATGATATTTTTGAATAATTAATTTTATTGAAACAAATCTCAGAGACCTCTAAAGTGAACATTTATGTAGTATAACAGAAGGATTTACACCCATTTACTTTCCCTGAATCTTTGCTGGAGTAACCCTAATTCTACTTCTATAAATTATAAAATATTGCAATTAAGTATCCTATCTCTGGTACCTAAATATACAGAGTTTCCCTAAAATAAGTGTATATATTTTTTTTTCCACTACAGTAGCAGAAACCAACCCATGAGGGGAAATATGAATCACAATGAAAACTCATTAAAATATGACATAACTTTTACAAATACAGATGTTTCTCATTTGGTGCTGTTGTCTTCAGTATCTAGAGCTGCTATAATTTTCTCCTGAATGATGATTCATTGCACTGGAAATTCAGAACTTAGGAAAAGATGAGCTAACTTACCTGTGATAAAATGTTAGTGACTTTCTGGGACCAGGGATCATGGAGCCGAGATAGAAGTTACTGACCACGTGGAGGATCTCTGAAGGCCCATTGTCAGGAATCAGAAGAGGAAGCCAAACACAGATAAGAAAGCCAGAACTGTAGATAAGAGCATAGAAAGCTCCTATGGACAGAAAGCCTTCATTTGGGGCCAACCCAGTGGTGCACTGGCTAAGTGCACACGTTCTGCTTCAGCGGCCCAGGGTTCGCCGTTTCAGATCCCGGGTGTGGACACGGCACCACTTGACAAGCCTTGCTGTGGCAGGTGTCCCACATATAAAGTGGAGGAGGTTGGGCACGGATGTTAGCTCATGGCCAGCCTTCCTCAGCAAAAAAAAGGAGGATTGGCGGCAGTTAGCTCAGGGCTAATCTTCCTCAAAAAAAAAAAAAAAAGCCTTCCTTTGTCTCTCTCTTCTTTTTTTCCTTTTGAATGCCTTCAGGGAAATTACTGAGTGTCTGAGCAAGCACAAGACCAGGAGATGGAGGGAGGTGTGTCACCTGGATGCATTGATCAATATTTAAAGTTAGAAGGGACCCCAGATACTGTATTGGCAGACTTTTCGATGGCAAAAACCAGAAATTAGTTCAAGGTAATTTAACCAAAAAAAAGGAGAGTTCACTCCCTTTGGTGAATGGTATGGCTGTCCCTCCTGGAGCCTGAAGATCAGGATGTGTGGGGGCCTCGAGAAGTGACAGCTTTTCCTGCCCCTTCATCTGTGTGGCAGAGTATGGCCATCTCACAGAAGCTCAGAGATGTAGAGAATCATTACCTGTGTCTCAGCCACCACTGAAAACCCCCAAAAGAGAGACTCTGGATGTCCCAGCCTGCATCATATAGCCTCCAGCTTCAGCCTGGAGTGACATAATTAGCGATATAAACTTGGATGCCCATCATTATGGATGGTATTTGTGACCGGAAGGTTTAAAGGACCATCCCTTGCAAAGAGAAGTGGTTGCGTGCTGGCCAAGGTCCCCAGTCTCTACTGCATCCCCTGTCTGGTCTGGCTTTCTCATTTAGTGATGTGGAAATCAAGACGGAATGGCATGAAATACACTTCCCGTAGTCATGGCTTGATGAATGTAGGATAAAGATATAACTTATCATCCAAACTGGGTTACTTTTGAGAGGGAGCACTACTAATAATTGGAACAACATGCACAAAGTGCACTGCTCCAGAAGAATTAGGATATATGGTTACCCTTGAACGGAAGAGTTGTAGATCTCAGATTTTAAGATAATAGATTATTTGGGTGGAGTGGAAATGCCAAATCAGGACTTCCCGCCATTATAAGGTAAGATCAAAGATAAGGACATATCTGAATTTATTATTCTTTCCATATATCGAGTCACCTTTGAAAGGAGAAACTTTGGGAAAGGTACTTAGTTTCTCTACTTCTCAGTTTACTGGAAGCAAATGGAAAATAATAATGTTTGTCCAGTTTCTAGATAATCTGAATGATTACTCATATTCTGAAAGGATGGGAGCAGTGTTTGCCCCAAAATGAAATATTTTGATTGTTTTCCTTTGGTTTGGGTCAGACAAATTAAAAGGGTGGTCAATCCATATATATTTGTACAATGAAAAAGTGTATAATAAGTGTATATTATTGTTCGGGGTGCAGTTTGCACAAAGAGAAAGGCACGGTCTTATGGGACTCCATAGTGCGTTTGGGCCTTCAGAAGCCCCACAGTCAGCCAGCCCGGTGGTGCAGCAGTTAAGTTCGTGCTCTCTGCTTGGGTAGCCCAGGGTTCGCCAGTTCGGATCCCAGGTGTGGACCTATGCACTGCTTGGCAAGCCATGCTGTGGTAGGTGTCCCACATATAAAATAGAGGAAGATGGGCATGGATGTTAGCTCAGGGCCAGTCTTCCTCAGCAAAAAGAGGACTGGCAGTGGATGTTAGCTCAGGGCTAATCTTCCTCCAAACAAAAAAAGCTGCAGAGTCAACAATGGGGCATTTCCTCTGTGCGCTGTGGGGAAGTGTTTAATTCTAACGTCTGTAACCCAAAACTCCAGGAACTAGGAGAGTGGGTGAGTAGCATCCTGCTGTGGCTGCTCAGTTTACTTAGTACACATCTTTATAAAGACGACCTTTAGAGATCATCTGACTTTTATGCACACCATACAGTTGAGGTGACCTCTGGGTGCGCCTTAGCGTTACAACCTTTTAAACTAGAGCTGAATCAGCTTGGGCACGTTCCTCAAGCTCTTGGAGGCTCATCATCTGGTGCAAGTACGTGACACCCGTTGTTCTGAGATCTCAGTGAGACGCTGTGCAGAGGGGGCTCCGCTGAGCCTCTGGCACAGAGCAAGCACTCGGTACATGTAGCTATTATTAATTAGAATTAGCTTGAAAGACTTCCAGGAGATGAAGAGTGCTTCCTCTTTCGCCTGTGCCGTACTTAGAAGGTCTCCTACATCTGTTGCTTAAAGAACAGTGCCCTCGGGGAGCAGCAGGTTCTCGGAAATAGAACAAGTGACGGTGTAAAGTTAATTGTGCAAAAAATGAGTCATATTCTTTCTAATTACTTACTGAGTTTTCTCTGGAGTGTGTTTCCTTTAGTGATAAAGAAATACAAGAACTGCTTATGTCGTGGGAAGCTATATACCTTTCATGTAAATAATGAAATTGTTTCATATTAAAGAAGGTCTGAGAAAACGCAGCTCTGCTGAAGCCCAGCAGCTGCTCGTGTGTCATGTCTGAGGCCAGGAAAGAGGCTTCGTCTTGGATTTTTTTCATCCCGAGAGGTGCTTTTCCCTTTTAGATTTAATCCAGTTAAGCAGCTTCCACTCCTTCCTGTGGTCTTGTTCTGTTCCCAGTTTTCCAGCGAGCGAGGGGACTTTCTCCAGAGGCCTCTGAACGTTGGCGGGGGCCAGCTGCCGTAGCAGTAAACCCCACAGTCCTTGGCTCTGGAAGAGCATCCACGGCAACGCACTGCTCTACCTTTCCGCTGCCAGAGCCTCTGCCTGTTCAGAGACGGTGCCACCGAAGGCATTGCTGCAGATTCACTCTTAGTAAATTAAAATTAACGATCTGCTTTCTGCATTTGGGCTGTAATTTTTCCCTCTCAGAATAGTAGGACTGTGTGGTCTATTCTATCAAAATGGAGGATCATGGCTAAAAAGCAGGCATCTCAATAAACATGAAACAGCTCAATTTTCTATACACTCAAGCTTTTGCTAATACAAAAAAAAAAGCATTTTTCTTTAATCTTGGTCACTTTGAGGTTGGAGCCCACCTCTGAGAAAGCGCGCTAGCAGTTATTAATGGAAGTGCCACTTCCATCCAGCGCCCTGTGATTCGGTATCTTCGTTGAGTGCCACTGTGTGCAGGCTGTGCCTGAGCATCTGGGGGTGCAGGGGACACTGGCTCCTGCCCTCGGAAGTTCAGCTCAGCTCAGTAAATACGTGTGCACTGATGCTCACACCCAGCGAGGACCGCCTTTGCCATGTCGGGTGAGGTGTACGTGCAGAAAGAGAAATTTTATAAAGCTAATACCATAGAATTCAAAGACAGGAAGGTTTGACGGGTTGTGGTTTAGAAAGACTTTCTGAACGCAGAAGCCAGGAACCGCGGGGGAGACATTCGTGAATAATTACCTAATGCCAGGCATTGAATCCAGCATATTCCACGCATCATCTCACTCCAAAATTGGGATTTAAAGATCTTTATTTGTAGTTCATTGTAAATTAAAGAGATTGAAAAATATGGTTATGCTAGACATAATATTTTATTACCAGGTTTTGCCGCGTGATACATTTTGGACATTTCCTATGTCATTAAGTCAGCTTTTCCACATTACTCTGAATGACTCTGTGATTTACATACCCTTATAAGTTAGATAAGAAAATGTAAACATAAGGGAAAAAACCTCATGAAAGTATTAGGAGAAAATATATAATCTAGAGGGTGGGCATGTTTTTTTTCTCTGAATACTTTATTTTTTATCTATTTACTTTCTTTGGTGAGGAAGATTAACCCTGAGCCAGGCTTCCTCTATTTTGTATATGGGATGCTGGGTAGTTTTGAACACACAGAAATTAAAGATATTTTGTGTATCAAATTTTATTACTCAAAAATACTTAGGGGCATTATCTTATTTAATTCTCACAACAGTTTTATGAAGTAGGTGCTTAGGTTCCTTTTAGAGAAGAGGAAACTGAGGCACAGAGAAATGACAGCGTGGAAGATCAGTGGATTTCTGTGTGAGTGGTTGTCTTGGTGAAGAATGAGGGCCGGTAGGAGAGGCATAGTGAGGAGGCAGCTCGAGTGTGGTCTTTGCCGTGGCCTCGGGTGTGAGTCGGGGCTCTGCCACTTCAAGGTGCTGGAGCAGCTTCATGTAGACGGTTCACAATATTGTATGTTCATTCCATCCTTTGAACTCTTCGCTTCCGTACGCTTTTTCATTACAGCTGTGATGACAAAAATGATGCCTTTTTCAGAGGTGTCTTCAAATGCACAATTTCAGAGACCTTAAGGACAAATTAGATGCTCATTACAAAAAGCATAAATCCGGGGCCAGCCCAGTGCAGCCCAGCGGTTAAGTTTGCACACTCTGCCTCAGCAGCCTGGGGTTCGTGGGTTCAGATCCTGGGTGTAGACCTACACACCACTCATCAAGCCCCATGCTGTGGCGGCGTCCCACGTATGAAAAAAAAAGACGGAGATTGGCACAGATGTTAGCTCAGGGCCAATCTTCCTCATCAAAAACAAACAAACAAAAACCATATCCTTTAATCCCTTTTTCTATCCCTTATATAGTATACTGTACTATCCCTTAAATGGTAGAAATTATCAGGGCCTCAGTTAAATAGGGACACTAGGATAGATCATTAACTACTTATGAAAGAGATGGGGGGGCAAACTCTGCCAGCTGTTCTCAATAGGATGAAATAAAATAAAGGTTGATTATGGCCATCATGATAGCCATATCAATGGAAAAATCTGGAGTGAAAAAGTTTAGAATGTAAATATTTTTAGACAATATTCAGGTGAATTCAGTCAAGTTAAAAACCCCACCACATCTTGAATAAAATCAGGTGGCTCATTGATTGTGTATGGGAAAATCTTTCTGTGTAATTGATCAAAAATTTGACTTAAAATGGGGACATAGTATTTACCTCCTCTGTGGTAACAAAATGCATGCTATGTAATCACCTTGACGCGTTTACAGAGTCTGGTGAACGGGCCCTGCAGAGCTCTGTGGGCATCTGAGTGTGGTCTGTTTCCTACATTGTGTAGGAATCTGGCTAAGTTGTAGGACATGGAGTATCCATCATAAACTTTCTGCATCCAGCTCAACCACTGCTCTCTTGAAGTTTAGAAAAGGGTCACAGGCTGTCTGTTCTTTATTAACTACACTCAAAACTAAACTTAAGAGATTGTAATAGCTGTTTAGAATTAGTGTTTGACTCTATAATACAAAGGATATAAAGATTTTTAGCATTAGTCTTGCATGTGCCCCCTTAGAAATGACTTCACTCTTGAATTCCAAAGATGTACGTACAAACTTGTGTACATGTATAAATGTACCTTTTGCATTTTACAAGTGCATTTTATTTTTTCCCCATCAGATCAACAATCAGATCCTGTATGGAAGAAGTCACCAAAATGCGTCTGCCATTATTAAGACTGCCCCGTCAAAGGTCAAGCTGGTCTTCATCAGGTGAGATAGATACATCTGGTTTCCTAAAATCTAAGATCTCTCCTGGAGATTTTATTATTTGTGTAACCAAATGACTGTATTCTAAAAATATGTTTTCCTTTTGTAACTGTAACTAAGTGAAGGTTGGATTGTTTGATTATGAGGTTTCCCTGTTATTTACGTTTCACATGATAGAATTAGTAGTTGAGGCTGGCATTGGTACTTCAATTTAAGAAAATTCTTCCCTTCTTGATCTGATTACCCTGTCTATAAATAGAATAGAACCATCTAGGTTGTCCTCCTCCTGTCACCATCGTTGGGTGCATTTGCTGACTCATTGACATCTTCACCAAAGAACAGGCAGGACAACAGAACTCAGGGAAGTTTCAGGAGCTTCGTATTGAGGGCACTGAGAAATCCGGAGTGGAGGAGGTGGAGCCCTCTGTGTGTGTCTGGGCCCCTCTGTCCCCATCCCTCACCTGCCAGCTGAAGGAGCCCTTTGCAGAAGTGACTCAGGGCTGGGAGTCCTTGTTGGTGGCCGTCGTCGCCACATCAGCAATGGAGTGAGGCTTTATTTTCTGTTAATGGACTAGTGAAATAGTGAATTATTTTAAGTGATGTAACTAACCCTGTGTGTTAGCTGTGGCTCTGCTTCTTTTCCCTCTGGGCCTCACTTATCATCTGTAAAATGGGGATAATAAAGCAAGTACCTCATTCTTGTGATATTTCAGAATTTGAAATGCTCAGCACAATGTCTGGCACAGAGTGACGGCTGAAAGGGTGTCGGCTGGTGTTTAGTGACAGTGGTGGTCATCATTATTCTTCCTCTTCTCGTTCCTTAGCTGTCAGTGAGGCTGTGCGTTCCCGGGGGCCACGGGGTTCAGGGGTAGTTTTGTTCCCAGACGTGGGCACTGAGGCAGGTGATGAAATATTCCTGCTCCTGAAGAAATCCCACTGGCACCTTTTCCTTCCACTCGGGAGCACGCTCTAGCTTTCCAGTGTCACTCCTGCTTTTAGAGAGGGAAGCCTTCCCCTGCTCACGTCTCTTCCTGCTGAGACAGCCCCTCTGGCTCACTCTCCTGAAGCCCTCGACCAGACACCGACCGGCTTTCGGGGTTTCTCTGCCCTTCCTGCTGCCAGAGGTCGCAACATTCCAGTTAGATGATGAAAACAGGAACAGACTTGAGGAAGGGACATCTGCTGTGTTTGTGGGCCTGCATCACCCATGCTGGGCCATCTCATTTTATTATTTATTTATTTATTTATTTTTTAGAGCTTGGCACCTGAGCTATCATCTGTTGCCAATCTTCCTTTTTTATTTATGTTTTTTTCTTCTTCTTCTCCCCAAAGCCCCCAGTACGTAGCTGTATATTCTGGTTATAGGTCCTTCTGGTTGTGCTATGTGGGATGCCGCCTCAGCATGGCCTGATGAACGGTGCCATGTCCCCGTGCCCGGGATCCAAACCAGCAAACCCTGGGCCACTGAAACAGAGTGTGCAAACTTAACCGCTTGGCCACGGGGCTGGCCCCTGGGCCGTCCCGTTTAAAGAGAGTAAAAAGAACATGGAATAGTATCCAAAGGAAATCATTTAATGCAATTAAGTAGTTAGGAAATAGGACCTTCCTTCAAAAAAGAAAGGTTAAATGATTTGAAATTATTTAGAATACAGACAAGTAGGCTGAGTAGCGTTTTAATGACAGTAATAAAGCCCCTTTAATTTTGTGTATGATGATTTCAATTTTGATTGTTCAGAAGAGATCAGGATCAAGGAAAGAAGTTGTTGAGTGAATTAATAGTGTGAGCAAGCTGAGGATGCTGCTGAGCACTGACCTACTGGATGCAGCTTTAAGCAATTTAGAAGTATTAATGTACATTCAAAATATATAACCTGAGTATGCGCCTTTTCTGCGTGGTCACTGGATTATGCTGCCTAGCACATAGTGAACATTCAGAAAGCTTTACAGGATAAAGTCCCTTTCAGCTCCTACCAAGCAAGTCTAGATTATTTATTCTCCAAAGGCAACTATCAAAGTAAGTTAGTTTGACTTATTTTGTGGATTTAAAAATGCACGTAGTCTATAACTCATTATTCTACAAAATTCCTCATGCTTTAGTCCCTTTCCCTGCTGCTTTCCCAAATAGTCTAAGTTAGGAAGATTTTCTGTGTCTTCTTTTATAGGAGAAAAAAGATGTGGGTGTGATTCTGAACAATCTACTGTCATAGTCCTGTCTAGACTGTGTGAAGGAAAACGAGCTTAAATTGAATCGAGAGAGATGCTGACACCTTTCTTTGAGTCGGTAGATGTATATCTGGTTATCTATGTGCCAACATTTTATTAATTAATTAATTAATTAATGCTTCAGTTTCTGTAAGAAAAGGAGCTATTTGTCTGACTGAGAACTCTTGCCTGAATGATGAATTCCTGTCTAAAGCATGACTAAACTCTAAGATTTAGTGATTAAAAGAAGGAACTCTGGGTTCGCCCTGCCTGGGCTTGGAATCCAGCTCTTCACTACCCCAGGTATGTCAGCTGGGTCAGTTTCCTGACCTGTAAAATGGGGATAACATAGCTATCTCATCAGTTGTCTCATGTATTAACACATATAAATTGCCTAGCAGTATGGGCTCAACAATTCACTGCTAGAGTGATGATGATGAAGAAGATGATGATGATGAAGATGGTAGAAAAACGTTGAAAGGTGGGTAGAGAAGCGAGGTAAAGGAAAAGGAAAGAAGTCAGGGAGAAGGAAAGAAGAGGAAAAAGAAGAACTCTTCCCTCATATATACTTCATCTAACTCCAGAATCTCGAATGCTTTTTAAGTGAAGCACATTTACCGTTTAAGAATGCTTTAATTAACATCATAATGATTAACAGCTGGAAGAGATAGCTACGGACATTGTGTAAAACCATTTCTGGTGAATGTTCAATAAGAGACATGGGCACAGCCTGCCTGAAACATCTCTTTTAGTTCTGTCAGCAGCTGCTGCTGCTGCTTTTTTAATGATGACCTGATAGTCTAACGAGGAGTAGAACGCTGTTTAATTGAGGGATGTACAAGGAGAAGTCTAATTAACACAAACTAATCCCATGTCCATAAAATATAGTGTAATAGATTTAACTGAGGCAAGTGATATCAAACAGTGTCAGAATTTAAAGCACTTAAGGAAATCAAAAGAGGAAATACGTTGCTGCTCATCAGTTCTGCCTTGTGTGGGTTGGCATCCTGCTCAGGTGTGCGTTCAGGTGCGATGTAGCCTGCCCTCCTCTCTCTTTCAGGCTGACTGTCTGGCCTATTGCTCATTTCGGTGCATCTTTCAGCCTCTGCTTATGTATTACCTCCTTCAGACCTTTGTTACAAGAACCCTGATTCTGCCTATTTGGGAACCAAATCCTGAAGCAATTAAATATCAATTTGTTACCGAGTTTTAGGAAGTTAACACTTAAATCATCTCATCAGACAGATGTAATTGTACTTCTCTTTAAAACTGCCTGACTTGTTTGTGTTATATAACGTTACTTTAAAACTTGACTTTTGTAAATTGTATTTCTTTGCAGGTACTGCTTCCATTTGACAATATTTCCTTCCTTAGTTGAAATTATTGTTGCTCTGTGCAGTTCCATTGTACAGAAATTTTTGGCTTTTATACCTTGGCAGCTCTTTTTCAAACTTACTGACAATTGAGATAAAAATGGGAACTGGCCGCAGTCTGGGAGTGTGATCAGCAGTACAGTAATTGCAGAAAGCTGTTAAAATACGCCACAGGCAGTGTCTGAGTGAACAGGGCCTCTGTCTATGGTGACGTATGCGTGTGTGTGACCACGTCCTTGTCATATTTGTTTAACACTTGTATTTACTCACAGACTAATTGATCTATAAGTCACAAGGGGTCTGGAGTCATTGGTGAAAATTAGCAGGTTGCTGCCATGTGTACATGACTTACATAATCACATGTCCCCGTTTTTTCCCACATCATTAGATTTTGGACAGTCCTGTAATTGTGTAATGGTGCCCTGTGGCACTCGTGGACTTGGATAAACGACACTGTTCCACTCTGGGTCATCCAGATGTGTATGGCTGTCTAGGCTCTGACCACATACCGCAGATTCCGTTCTCTGGCTTTTTGTGTTCGACATCATCCTCTCTATGCCAGCACGCCAGTTGAAGAACAGGAGGAAAGCTGTGTGACAGGTGGGGTGCATTGCTGCGTTTGGCTGTGCGGGATCCGAGGAGACGGGCAATCTTGCCTGCAGCTCATCGCACCTTCCCCCACTGTGGAAAATTAAATGTCACGTATAGCAGCTCGCTCTCCCTTACTTAATTACCTTTACATGTGGAAAACGTGGACTGTGTAAAGTCTCCCGGCGCCAAAGGAGGCCAAACGAAGCTGAAGCCTTTGGAAGGATTTAGTGCCGGCCATCAAGCCCTGCCAAGCGGAGCGGACTCGCTGCGGGACCCCCTTACTGTGTCAGTTGGACATATGTCTTGTCTCTGTAATTAAAAATGTAGTGAGGGGGCCGGCTCCGTGGCCGAGTTGTTAAGTTCACGTGCTCCTGTGTGGCGGCCCAGGGTTCGGATCCTGGGTGCGGACATGGCACCGCTCGTCAGGCCACACTGAGGCGGCGTCCCACATCCCACAACTAGAAGGACCTGCAACTAAGATATACAACTATGTACTGGGGGAGATAAAGCAGAAAAAAAAAAAAAAAAGATTGGCAACAGTTGTTAGCTCAGGTGCCAATCTTAAAAAAAAAAAAAAATGTAGTGAGGCCCATCATCCTCCAGCCATGTCTCTAAAAGATGGGATTTACTTGAAACCGATGTGAGCATCAGAGTCATCTCTGGGAGAAGCCTACCTGGAGAAGGAGACCGAATGCCTCTTTTAAAGTCCTGCCTGTGCTTTTGATTCTTTATATTGAGCTTTGACAAATAGGAGGGACAAAACATTGTGGGAACAAGCGTGAGTTTTACATTCATAAAGAAATACTCATCATTTGTCTGACAAGTATTTGCCAAGTGCCTCCTTGTGCCGGTGTCGTGGGTCAGTGATGGGGAGGACACAGTCTCTGCCTTAGAGGAGGAGGCAGAGAGTGAGCCGTCTGGGGCCTTGTGCGGTGGCAGAGGTGCAGTAATCACTGTAGGATGTGCTGTAGGAGCTGTAGGAACATGTAGGCGACACAGCTGACCTAGTCTTTGGAGCTACGGGAAGGTGCCACAGGGAAAGCTACTTCAGCTCAGACCTGAAGGGTACGTAAGCAAAGGCAGGAGGTACAGAATCCCAGAGGTTTCTGGAAGGAGATGCTACACCCAGTGTGCTGGGCCTTTCCTTGTAGGAGAAAAGCAGCCCGTCCCCAGGACTGTCCCGTTGGGTGAGAACTGCTGTGCACGCCGTTTGTTTTGAATTTGGTCAGGAAGCGTCTTTCCGGCTCTCGTGAACCGTTGAAGAATGCAGTGCCCTTTCCAAGTGCACAGTGGATTCTCATCCAGGGTTGTGTGCCAGGAGGCTCGTCGCTAGCGCTGAGCTCTGTTGGGAGACGCAGGGAGGGCGTCTCACAGGTTTAAGGCATGAGAGACCCGTAGTTTCCCATGCTCTCAGATGCTGCCTCCACTTCATTTCTTCAGTACTTGTTCGTGTGCTATCTATTTTAAATAGTCATTTTAATTATCTATTAATTTTATATTTGTAAGCAGAATTTATAAGCCTTTTAGTTCAAGAACAAGGTAGATTTGGAGTGTTTTGATCTTTTGTCAAAGACATTGGAATTTCTATATCCAAATAAGAAGCGTTCTTCCCTTTGACATTGTGGTAACCTTGGGAACACGTATGTTTCATCCAGTTATGATCCCATTGGGTCATAAATTTCCAGAATCATCTTGAGAGCCTATGGCATATTGTTTTGAATATCCAGAGTAACCATAAATTTTACTTTTTTGAGGTTGGTTATAGTTAGACAATCTGAAGTGACCAAAGATTTTGCAGAGCCATTCAAGCCTTGGGTGAGTTCAGCGAGTTAGGTAAAGTGCTGCTGCCAAACAGCAAGCCCGTCTTTCTTGTTATGACTTGTAAAGTATCTTTGAAAATCAGGTTTTTTACTTCGTAGGTAGAATTGGCAGTTTTTCCTTTGCTTCTTCCTTTCCTTAGCATAGTGCCAGCTTGTGGGAATTATGACAGTATTTGTTTACTTCTTGGCACTCAGAAATGACCGATTGTGATGGTCACAGGGATGATGTGGGCCTTTCTCTTCCTTCCTTCCTCCCTCCCTCCCTCCCTTCCTCCCTCCTTCCTCTCTTTTCTTTTTTTTCTTCTTTGCTGGTCAGTGTCTATACTCCTTTCCCTGTAGAATGCCTATGTCCTTAAGTGGACTCCCTTCCTGAAACAGACACATGCTCGCAGGCACACACACATACAGTGTATGTAGGATGGTGGGCCAGTAAAAACGGTACATCTAGATGCCTCTCTCTCTCTCCATAGAAGCTGGAGGATCCAGATCTTTCTTTCAGTACCGAGGTGTGGCCAGTGGGTGGTCATGTGACCCCAGCTTGGGCAATAAGATCCCTTAGGCTTAGAATAGGAAACAAGTAAGACGAGTGAGTCTGTATGAAAGGTGTTTATTCGGGGAGCCAGAGGACCCTGAGCAGACGTTCCTGCTACAGTGTCACTCTGCTTCCTGCTTCTCTGTCCTTTGGGGGTCTCTGAGCTCCTGTCTGTCCCCAGTCTGATCGAGTGGCCTGCCTGTGTATTGTAAGACTCCAGTATCCCTCTAATAAATTCCCTTTTGCTTTGGTTGGCCCGAGTACATTTGTGTTGCTTGCTGCTGGAGAATCCTAATGAAGGGGAAGGGTGATAAACGTGAGCAATCCAAACAAACCGTGAGCAAATAGAGTGAGATGTTTGGTTCCTTCTGCACATCTTCTTGTCACATGTAGGCTTTTGGCCTTGATTCTGGGAAGCGTTTATCCTTCAGACTCTGTTAGTAGAGCACCAGACCCCCAAACAAGTCTCCAATATGACACATTTCCATTGCCAAACCATCCCAGCTCTTAAAATGAGTTTACCATGATTATCTCGGAGGAGTCAGGCAGGATTTATGCCGGGGGTGGGTAGGGGAGGCGTCACCTTCCCCAGCACAGGGCCGTATGGTGAGGGCTGGATATCTGAACAGCGTTGGGGCTTCGCAGCCAGGATGGAGAGGTTAATGGCTGAGGGTGTCTACTACACTGTCTTTTAGAAACAACCTCTGGGAGAAACTTAGCAGGCTAAGTTGTCCATCCTATCCGGGCCTGAGCTCCCCGTATTACCCCCCGCCAGCCTGCACTGCCAGATATTTTGTGAGCCTCCTTTCCTCTGCATGGCTGGCAACAGTTCTTCAGAACTTGCCTGGGGCCCCCTTTGTAATGCTGTGGGTCTGGGTACCCTGTGACTCCTGCAGCCCTCATTAGGGGTGACATTGTTGGAAGACCGAGTAAATAAATAAAATTCACAGTTCCACTGTGGCTGGACATTTACTTCAGATTCAGCATAGTCAGCTGTTTTGGTGGTTTCTTCCAGTTGGAAACTGGAAACTGTTCAATCTGTTCACATAGTTAGAAATACCTACTAGAATCTCTTCTTCCTGCTGAGATGTCGTGATTTGCTTTGTTTTATATGTCACTTCTGGGTCATTTACATGGAGGTTTCCTGGGTGGATGTTAGTTCACTGTCTTCTTCCAGTTAATATAAGAAACGCAGAGTTTATTATTTTTGTCCTCCGATGTCTCACATCACTCTATTTGGTACGATCAGAAAATGATCTCCAGGCCTGTTTAGTTGTGTTTGTGTGTTCCTCGTTTGTTCACCTTTTGTGGGTGCCTAGCGATGTGCTGGACACTAGATTGTAGTTGTGCTCATTTTAGAACAGGTGGCAAAAAAATTAAGTCAGCCGACTCAGGATTCCAGGCTGAATTCAGGCACACAACTTCTGCTTTCGATGCAGTGCTATTTTCTTGGCATAAAATAAGATCCTGTGGGTTTAGTGAACATGAATTTCCAAGTGCCAGGACCAGAGTGGTCCTGGAGACAATAATGATTTTAAGTGATAATCTAAATAATTCAAACATACTCTCATCACACTTGGACTTTTCTTGTCCTGCTTAGCTAATTTTTTTAAATTGCGGTGAAATATGCATAACATAAAATCTATCTTAACAATTTTTAAGTGTACCGTTCAGTGGCATTACGTGCATTCATGTTGTACAACCGTCACCATCGTGTATCTCTAGAACTCACTACATCTTGCAAAACTGAGAATCTATACGTGCCTGTTAAAAAATAACGCCTCATCCTCCCTCCCCTCGACCAGCCCCTGACAACCACCATTCTGCTTTCTGTCTCTGAATTTAACTGTACTGGGTACCTCATAAAAGTGGAATCATACAGCATTGTTCCTTTTGTTACTGGCTTATTTCACTTACCATAATATTTTCAAGGTTCATCCATGTTGTAGTATATGTCAGAATTTCCTTCCCTTTTAAGGCTGAATAATATTCAAGTGATGGATGGACCACATTTATTTATCCATTCGTGTGTCGAGGGACACTTGGGTTGCTTCAACGTTTTGAGTATTGTGAATAATGCTGCTATGAACATGAGTGTACAAATAAATGTCTTTTTGAGACTCTACTCTCAATTTTTTGGATATATACTCAGAAGTAGAATTGGTGAATTGTATGGTAATTCAACTTTTAATTTTTTGAGGGACCACCATACTGTTTTCCGTAGCAGCTGTACCATGTTACATTCCTCCCAGCAGTGGACAAGGGTTCCAATTTCTCTACGACCTCGCCAACATTTGTTATTTTCTGGTTTTTTTGGTTAGTAGCCATCCTATTGGATGTGAGGTGGTATCTCATTGTGGTTTTGATTTGCTTTTCTCTGATGATTAGTGATGTTGAGCATCTTTTCATATGTTTATTGGCCATTTGCATATCCGCTTTGGAGAAATTTCTTTACTAATCCTTTGGCTATTTTTTAATCAGGTTGGTTGTTTTGTTGTTGTTGAGCTGTAGGAATTCTTTATATATTCTGGGTATTAAACCCTTATCAAATATGATTTGCAAGTATTTTCTCCCAAACCATAGTTTGTCTGTTTACTTTCTTGATTGTGTCCTTTGATGCACAGAAGCTTTTCATTTTGATGTAGTCTCTTTTATCCATTTTTGTTGTAATTGTTGTGCTTTTGGTGTCATGTCCAAGAAATCATTGCCCAAGTTCAATGTCACAAAGTTTTTCCTCTGTGTTTTCTTCTAAGAGTTTTATAGTTTTAGCTCTTGCATCTTTGATCCATTTTGAGTTAATTTTTGTATATCATGTAGGAGAAGAATTCAACTTCATTCCTTTAGATATAGAGATCCAGTTTTCCCAGCACCATTTGTTGAAAAGATCATCTTTTCCTCATTGGATGGTCTTGGTACTCTTGTTGAAAATCGTTTGCCCATATATGTGATGGTTTATTTCAGGGCTCTCTATTCTATTCCATTGGTTTATATGTCTGTCTTTATGCCCGTACCACACTCTTGATTACTGTAGCTTTGTACTAAGTTTTGAAATCAGGAAGGGCAAGACCTCCAACTTTGTTCTTCTCTTTTTCAAGATTGTTTGGCTATTCAAGGTCCTTTGGATTTCATATGAATTTTAGATGGAACACACTTTCACTTGGAAAAGAAGTAGAAATGTTCCTTGGAGATACCTCAGACCCTGATAAATGAAAAGCTAAGGAAAAGTTAAGGCATTCTACAAACCGCACATTACATCAAATGTCCTTTCTTTGCTCCTCGTTCAGAAATTGTTGTCATTGGCTCATTGTGGTTTCCTGAAGGATATGTATGTTCTCATAGCCCACTAATCTTTATTTTGACCACAATTTGTAGTATTCTTTTACAGTTTATATTGGAGAAAATATGTCATATTTATCCTAAGGAATTAGTCAATAGTTGTTGGATTGGTGCTTCAAATAACGTGTTAATGAAATCTCTTATTACAATTTGAATTATGGTTGCAACTTTGATGGATGAAGAATAAACCTACAGGGTTTTATCAACAAATCCCTGTATATGACATATGTGGGCTTCCGAGAATGTAGTGACCTATTATTAGAAGAATAGGAGGAAGTTGCTGAGAAAAGTCGTGTACATAGTTTAGAAATTCAGAGGAGAGAGAGAGGTCACTGTTAGAGAAGTGAGTACAGCAAAAGCTGGTTAATGCTACCTGGGTAGACTTAAATAGGAAAGAATTGAGTCCAAGCTGCATGAACAAATTTAATTCAGGTGTTTATTGAGTACCTTCAGTATGTCAGATGCTATATCAGACCACAGCATTAAGTAAGAAGTTCTCCAAGTACTCGCAAGACGTGCGCATAACTAATTACACAACGGGCAGAACAGGCATCAGCAGAGGGAGCTGGGGGTAGAGGGGCAGCAGGTGCACTTCCAGGCGTGGCTGTCCCAGTGGAGGGGGGAGTGATCTGGATTGGTTGAGACACAGAAAAAGCAGAACAGGAGAAGCAGTAGGGACGCCGTTGTCATAGTACAGACAGTGCGAAAAGCACATGAACTAGGATGGAGACGGTGGGACGAGAAGAAAGGATGAAGTCTTTAGAATGGAAGCATTAGACTCGGCGATTTCTTTGATCTAAGGATTGATGACTGAACGAATTAAAGGTAATTGAGGACTTAGCACCTGGAAATTTGAGCATCTGAGACTGAACATCCTCAAACCATAAGACATTAAATGTTAACTATCATTATTGTGCTTTGACATTTACATTATCTCACAGCAATTCTATTAGAAGATATTATCCCAATTTTATAGATTAAGAAGTCAAGATTTTAAAAAATTGTTTAGTATCTTATCAGTGAGAGAATCTGTACCTTTGCCTAGGTCTGCCTTGATCTAGATTTCTTTCCGGAATAGTATAGTTGTCTTATACTCCATATCATAATAAACTTATTTTTTAATTGGGGTACAACTTACACTCAGTGCAATAGGCTTTAAGTGTTCAGTTTATTGAGTTTGATAATACGAAGCATTTCCTGTGTAACCATCACCCCAAACAAAACTAGAGCGCCTTCCTTCACCCGAGAAAGTTGGCCGGTGCTGCTTTCCAGTCAACCCCTCCTCCCCAGAGCCAACACTTCCTGATTTCTATCACCCTTTATGCTTGTGTGGTCTGGTTTCTTTCATTTTACATATTTTTTTTAGATTTATCCGTGTTGTTATGTGTGTTAATGGTTTGTTCCTTTAAATATTGAGTAATATTCCAATCTATGAATATGCCACAGTTTGTTGATCCACTCTCCTGTAGGTGGACATTGGGTTGTTTCCAGTTTTTAGCTGGAGTAAGGTAGAAGCATGACTTTAAAAATAGGTTTTGGGGCTGGTCTGGTGGTGCAGCAGTTAAGTTCGCACGTTTGGCTTTTTGGTGGCCTGGAGTTTGCCGGTTCAGATCCCGGGTGTGGACGTGGCACTGCTTGGCAAAAGCCATGCTGTGGCGGGTGTCCCATGTATAAAGTAAAGGAAGATGGGCATGGATGTTAGCTCAGGGCCAGTCTTCCTCAGCAAAAAGAGGAGGACTGGTAGTAGTTGGCTCAAGGCTAATCTTCCTCCAAGAAAAAAAAATAGGTATATATTATGGAATAAACTTAGAGCATGTTTGAGTCAAGATAGACTCAGTTATGCTTCAGTAACTAACACCTGCAAAACTCAGTGGCTTAAAACAAGTTTCTTTCTTTCTCATGTTACGTGGCTGTCAGTGCTCAGCAAGGGGGCCTCTCTGCTCACCGTGGTCACTCAGCTACCCAGGCAACATGGTTCCATCTCAGCGTGTGTTTCTGGGATTACCAAGGCAGGAAAGGAAACCTGGTTCATCAAGGCCCAAATTAAGGAGGAGGAAAAGCACAAGCCAGAGGATTTAGGAACATCCCGATGACCGTCACAGAAGAGTGGAGGGACTCACTCCACGGTGTCTTCACCTCTCTCCCTGCACTGCCGTCACAGTGGCTGTGTCACTGATTTCACAGTCATTCTATCCATCTAAGGGGTGGGTGATATGGATATGACACTCAACCTAAGTATGAAAAGTGGGTGGAGTCAGGGCACCTGCGTCTTACCCTAAGGAAAATGAGAAAGAGCTTTAAGAGTAAATTGTGACCTAGGAGGACTTTTCCCCAGGATGGATCTGGGCATATTCGCCTGGGTGTTGGAGAGAAGACTTATGTGGCTCTGGGACGGGCTATTAAAATGAGAAACACTGTAGTGTAGTAGTTGAAAGAGTAGGTTTTGAAACCAGACTGCCGGGTTTGCATTTCAGCTCTGCTATTGATTAGCTTTGTGAGTTTGGTCAGGTTACTTAACTCTGTGTAAAATGAAGAAAATAATGTGACTGCCACATAGAGTTGTCATGAAGGTGAAATGAGTTAATCTATGAAAAGCGTTTAGAGCAGTGGTACATGGTGAGAACTCAAATGTGATGTTTCTGATGACTGTGTTTTCCAAATGAGAGTTTTGTTGTGTATTAGTTTTCTCTTGCTGTGTAACAAATTACCACCAACTTAGCAGTTTAAAACAACACCTATTTATTGGCTCACAGTTGTGTAGGTCAGAAGTCTGGCACAGCGTGGCGGGGTTCTCTGCTCAGGGTACCACAAGGCAGAAGTCAAGTGTTGGCCGGGCTGAGTTCTCTTCTAGAGCCTTGCGGAAAAATCAACTTTAGGCTCGTCTTGTTGAGCCTGTTTCCTTGCTGGGTCTCAGATGGGGACGGCCCTCAGCTCCTCGAGGCCGCTCACGTTCATTGTCTCGCGGCCCCCCTGTCCTCGAGCCAGCAGTGGTGCTTCTGATCCCTCACCTCCTGTCTCTGGCCCCCAGGTGCTCCTTCGGATTCTGTAAACCAAGCTCCTGACTTGCAGATCCAGACACTGAGGCTCGGAGAAGTGGGGTCTCCAGACGTAAAGGGCGTGTGTGATTCACTCACACCCAACCTGATACTCCCCCTTTATGTTAAAGTCAGCCGTGCTGTTTAATATAACCTAACCGTGGAAGTGACATATTCCTGCTCACGGTCTGTAAACCAGGTCAGCAATTTGGGAGCCTTAGAATCTACCTAACGCGAGCTGCATGATTTTTACCAATATGAGTGTATTTTTATAACAAAATAGAATTGAATTCAGGATCCAGAATGTGTGTTTGTCATAAATATAAGTATATTCTGCAAACAAGTTGCTGAATTTGGGGGTATTCCTAACATCCTTTTGGAGAAAAACTAAACTGACAGCCTCTGGATAGTAATGCCAGTATTGTAATTGTCTGTTTACTTAGCTGTGTTCCTCACTAATTGCTAATATCATCAAAGGGAGGAATCATGTTTTATTCATCTCCGTATCCATAGTATAAATATTTAGTAAATAAACTAACATATATTAAAAACAAAATCAGAGCTCTGTTGTTGAGTTTCAGCCAATCAAAGTGACCTGGAGCCAGCTTAAATTAAGAGGAGAATGTATTGTAAGAAAGCAGGGATGTCTCATGGACTCTTAAGAAGGAGCCAAACAGCTAAGACTCTGAAGAGAAGGAGCTGGGTGACTCTGGAGATGTCAGGAGAGTGGCATTCCGGCCCTTGTTTAGCCTGGGGTGTTCCCGTTGGGGTGTCTGCCTGTTGCGCATCTGATCTCCAAGTGTCTGTTCTCAATGTTGAGGCCCTGGGAGAGAGAATCTGATTGGCCCAACTGAGGCAGGTGTCTGCCCCTGCATCCACTGAGGGTGAGGCAGGCTGTCAGTGATGCACAGTGCAGACATTGCTCCCGTGGCCCAGCCAGGGAATCGCTGTGTGCTGGCTGACTATAGGCAGCACGCGGTCATGAACCCGTTGAAACAGCTTGGAAAGCACAGGGCATGGTTTGGATAGTTCTGCTTTCATATCTTTCTCCTGCCTTTTAGGATCTCTTTCATTGCAGAGACATGTCCAGCGCACCTGCTGTCTGCCAGGTACCCTGCTCCCAGCTGGGATGCAAAGAGATAAGGTCCCGTGCCTGTACCTGGAGTGGGAGGAGGAACAGTACAAATTGTCATAGGGACAGCGACACGGGCAGGCGCACCCAGGGCTCCGTGCTCTGGAAAGCTGTTTTCATCTTATCTGTGTCAGAACTCTGTCACCACTCCCCCAACAGCTGTGAAAGATAATTGTAAAAACACAAACAAACATTACAATTCCTGACTATGTCCTGCATGGGGCACCCGGGCCTGGGAAACTTACGTTAATTATATTGGAGAGGAAAGGTTAGTTATAAAGCAAGCAGATTTTGTTCCTTGTGAGAGTCGTAGAATCTGGGGGCCAGAGGTCCCCCAAGTCCTTCGGGTTAACTGCTTGTTGGAGCATAGCTGCCCTCTCTCCTTCGGTTTCCTCCCCTTCCTGCTTCTTTCTCTTTAAACTTGCTGCATGTAGGTCCCCCCTCCGTGATGCTGAGGTGCGTGAACACTCACGGGTAAGTGGATTGTAGAGGGTTATGAACTGTGACTTATGCCAGCTTTCTTCTCTCCACCGAGAGTAATTGCAGGTTTTCTGTTCTGAGAGGTTTAAAAAAATTAATATAGACTTTAAAGGCCATTAAAGTCATACTAATTTGGGGAAAACCGTTAAATTATAAAAGGATGACTTGGCTGATTTGCGCTAACTTGGTCCAGTTAATCATGATTTCTCAATAAGAATTTATGTGCAGCCGTATTTTTAATGCTGGTAACCTTTGAGAGAGAGATGAAAAGCTGTCTGCTTAATTACTGCCGAATATACTCCGCCCCATGAGGAGCTCCGAATCTGCAGCAGACGTGTCCTGTTGTCGTCCAGCTCTAAGCTGGAGCTGAGCTCTCTCGTGTTATTCGATGGGGGAACCTGATGGGAAAGGGAATTACCACCGGGAAAACGCTGTGGCTCACCCGGGGGTGACTGCTCACTTCTGTGTATGAGCAGACTGCTGAGGAAGGCGCCGTGCGCCCGCAAGAGCAGTAGCCGTCTCTTCACTTAATAGTGCATGCTCAAGGCCTCTGTAACACCGTCAGGAAAGATAGATGTATTCTTCATGCGCCGTGTCACTTTATGGTTTTAATTTTTCTCCCTTTTGCTTTGGTTTGGCTCATGTGCTAGATAATCCAAGAATCTGAAAAGGTTAGAGCAAGAAATGGCACCTAGACTTCACCTCTTTATTTATACTCTGCTGCATTTCACAAAGAATTTGCATCAACTTAGGATTCTTACAGTTCAACCCGTGTACTTAAGACACCGGGAAACTGAGGCTCTTGAAAGTAGTCCCCAAATCACACTGCTGGTTAGTGGTGGTGCTGGAACTGACACTCCTCCCTGTGTCCCCTTATTGAGTGAGTGATCAGGACCTCTTTTTTTTTCCGGATAACTATGTTCAGTACAAACTCTTTGCCAGGCAGTGTGTTTGCCCTAGATGATGTCATAGAGAGTAGGAAGGACGTGAGTCCCATCCCTGGAGTGCTCGCCATATGGGGGAAGACAGATTTGAGCAAATGTTCCTACAAATCAGGTAAATTGTGAGCGCAGCAGAACTGTGATTGTTGTATAGGGTGCTACGAGCACATAGTGGAGGTCCTGGAAGGCTTGTTTCAGGAAATGACATTTAGGGTGAGCTATGAAGAAGAAATAGGAATAAATCAGACAAAGGATTTGGGCAACAGGCATGCAGAGCGGAGGAGAATAGGTTGAGAGAGGCTCTGAGTGGATGGAGCTCGGCTCAGCTGAGGAGTGGAAAGAAAGCCTGGGTAGCGGAAACTGGAGCAAGGTGAGCGAGGAGAAGAGACGACATGAGGGGCGAGGGACAGGAGCTCAGGCCTTATAGCCTCCCCAACAGTTCTGGACCTGATCCTAAGTGCAATAAGAAGCTATAGGAGGATTTTAAGCAGAGGATAGAAAGAGAACCAGATTTATGTGTTAGACCATAGTAACTCTGCTGAGTGAAGAATGGGTTGGAGAGAGAAGGATGAGTGTAAGTAGAAACCAAATAGGATGCTCTTCTGTTAACTCAGGTGAGACATAATGATGGCTCTAGGATAGGGTGGAAAGAAGTGGAAAGATTCCGGATACGTTTTGAAGGTAGAATCAACAGGACTTCTGGATGGGTTGGATATACAGTTGAGGGTGAGAGGTTTTAAGAATGACTCCCAGGTTCCTGACTGAACAACTGAGGGGAGAGTGTTGGCATTCACTCGGGTGAGGAGGGTTGATTATGGAGCCCGCTGGAGACTGAGTGGGACACAGAGCTCTGTTCTATTTGAGATGCTTGGAGGCATCTAGTGGAGACGTAAACCAGGAGCTGGACACGCAGATCCTAAGCTCAGGAAAAGATCCAGGCTAACTGAATTTGGAACACATCAAGATGTAGATAGTCTTTGAACTTAAGGGATTAATTCACCTAGCTGAGGTTGTTGAACTCACACTGGAGAAGGATGGGTGAGTTATAAATTTAATAAAGAAAGGCATTTCAAGTAGAGGCAGTGATATGATTAAAGCACCGGAGCAGGAATGACAAGGACCAGTGGATCTTTTCCAATTGGTGAGAAGTGAAAAATAAAATGTGGCTGGATTTCGAGTGCCCTCCCACGTCAGGTAGTGGCAGTCCCACATGCACTGGTCATTTGGAGAGAGATCAGTCTTAGATCTTTGCATACCAGTAAGACGCATTTTTGTGAGCTTCCTCCTTGGGTTATATTATGAAACCTGACTCAAACTTCGCATAAATCTTGAGATAATTATATTGGTCGTGCATCATGAATGATAGAAAGTCAAGGATGGACCTCGCACAGAACCCCTGCCTACCACTTGTTAGTGATGTAGTGGAAATAGGCCCACATAGTCGGAGCTGGTGTTCTGGGAGCCGTTCTGTGCCGGTCGCTGTGTGATGAGGGATCAGCTCCCACCTTCTCTGCTCCAATTTGGATGAGGAGGAGAATTAGCCTAACCCACAAAGCACTGTCTGGATCTCTGCTGTCGCCATCCATCACTCCTCCTCACAGTGTCCACCCACGCGGGGCCTGCTGTACACAGCGCATCATTCTTCATCTGGCAGAACAAAGTTAGAAGCCAGATGGGGCTGGGACCCTTTCCAGTTTGAAGAACAAAATGCTCTAGATGTTAATGGGGCCTAGAGTTTCCATCCACCCATTTGAAAAATGTGTACTCCCCAGTGCTGAAAGCGTTGATGCCCTTCCAGAATTGTGCTCCGCAGCTCCTGAGTTGCTAAGCAGGACTTGGCTGACTCCTCGCCTCATCATTCTTTGTCACTAATAGTTGTCTCTCAGGATCCCTTGAGCAGTGCATCTCTTTTTGTGCCTAATGGCTTTGCCTGCTTGAAACCAGTATATGTTTATATATACTTTTTATTCTGAGGTGCTTTGTGTGCCTTTTCAACTGAGAACTGAGGAAATGATTTGAGCCAGGACGTTAGCATTTACTGTGTACTGATTCTGCCTACTTTAACATCCACAGAAATGAAGATGCGGTCAATCAGATGGCGGTCGCTCCTTTTCCGTTACCGTCAAGTCCTCCATCTTCTCTTGAGGTAAGGTGGCTCCTAATTAGCTTGAGTGACTTACATGGATTTGTCATAATCGCTTTTCCCAAATCTAACATGTTTGATTTTCAGTATCTGGTATTCCAAACTCATAGAATTTATTAACTAGGAAACTTCCCTAATTAAAATAGAAAGTATTTGAGAGATGATTATAAAGTGATATTAAATAATGTTACACAAACATATTAGAGCTTAACCAAATGGGTATTACCTTCCTCAAAGTTCCTCGAGGTTTCTTCTAGATAGATAATTTGTCCTAGTTGGTCATTTCAGAATTTATTAGAAAATTCTCTCTTTTTTTTTTTTCTTCCCAAAGCGCCCCAGTGCATAGTTGTATATTTTTAGTTGTGCGTCCTTCTAGTTGTGGCATGCTGCCTTAGCATGGCTCAATGAGCAGTGCCATGTCCATGCCCAGGGTTCAAACCGACGAGACCCTGGGCCGCCGAAGCAGAGCACGTGAACTTAACCACTCGGCCACAGAGCTGGCCCCCGAAAATTCTCTTTTTTAAAAACGTGAATGAATCGTACCTTTCTTTATGGTTGCAAAACACTTTAATGCCTATGATCAGAGGTACCTTTAAATAATTACTTTCATCTACTACTGGAGAAATTACTAGTCAACAGGATTGCTCTCATATCTGTCTGCTCCTAGAGTTGCACAGACAGACACTAGAAAGATAGAAAGATAGCTGACTAGTTGCGTAATCAGTGTGCCTCTTGTGCTGAGAAAGATCAAATTCTCTTCACATTTCTTATTTATCATACTTACTGTAACTAATGAAACAATGCAGTGTTCTTAGAAGAGAAGGTTGACTTTTGCTTCCCCACCTCAACAAGGAAGTTACTATTCACTGTTTAGTATCTTTCCACGCTTTTTCCTTTGCTTCTACAACGAAAGTAAATGGCTATACGTGAATAGTGTCTCTTTTAGTATAAACCTGATCGTATAAGACACGTTCTTTTAGTTCAACAAGTGTTCAGTGAGCGCATATCATGTGTCAGGTGCTGTGTTGGGTACTAGAGATAGAGGTGTGAATAAACAGAAGAGGCTCCTGCCGTGGTGCAGCTCACATCCTAGTGAGGAAGTTAACTAAGAAATAAGTAAATCAGGATAATTGCCAGTAGTATTGTGCCTTGCAGAGAATTCAAATAGGTGGCTCCCTGATGGGCCATGCGGAAGGTGACCCCCCCTGATGAGTCGTGCAGAAGGCCTCTTGGACAAGGTGAAATTTAAACGAGAGCAAGATGGTGAGAAGGAGCCAGACAGGCAGAAATAAGGGGGGATAGCCTTCTCTGTAGAGGGGACGAGAGAGCTCTCAAGGGAGGATGAGCTGGGGCCTTTCAGGCAGGTGCCAGAGCGAGTTGGGAGCCTGGAGAGTAGTGGCCTGTGAGATGCGGGGGCTGGGGTTTTATGTGTCAGAGTAAGAAGCTGGGGTTCTATTCACCGTGCAGTAGAAACCACCAGAAGGTTTTAACAGGGGAGTGAGGTGACTTGATGGACAGAGAATGGACTGCAGGAAGGTGAGAGCCGCATGCCACAGGCAGAAGCCCAGGTGAGACCCGAGTGCATTTAGACGAGGACTGGGGGCCGGTGTCAGAAGCAAAGGAAAGTGAGCTGATTCTCGGTGTTTGGCACGTTGACTCAGACGTGACTGACTAAATGGGGGAGCTGAGGGAACTAGAGAATCGTGGATAAACCCAGAATTTTGGCTTTGACCAACTAGGTGGACAGTGGTGGCATTTATACAGTCTGTTGAAGAATAGCTGTTGTTCAGCAGAGTTTGAGGTGCATGTTATATATCCTTCTGGAACAGATTCTGTACATTAAAAGCAAAAACCTTGCTCTTTTCGTTTAATATAATGATCACATTTTAATATGCTCTATTATAATTTTTTTCCAATTGACTGATCAATTTTTCCAATTGATCAGTATTCAGATGATCTTCCAATGCTTTGCCAGTAAAAGAAATGCCAAAATAAGCATCCATGTGCGTGTGTGCCACGTGTGTCAATCATTAGGTACTAGTGCTCTTACTTCTGTAGAAAAGATCCCCCCAATGTACAATTGCCGAGTCAAAGGCTATATACGTTCAAAATTTTAATCCCTTTGACCAATTATCTGAAAAGATGGTAGTGATAGATATTGACTTCCCACTAATAGCCATTTAGCCACAGCTTTGCCAGCACCGGTGTTCTCCTCGTAATTAAGATTTAGGGTGGGCAGTTAGCACGGTGGTGGGAAGGAGGGGCCCCAGAGCCACGCTACACACAGCTCAGACCCAGCACAGCCATGCTGTAGACGCACGGCCTTGGGTGGTCACGACCACCCCTTGTGTCCTCCCTGCACTTATCTGTAGGGAGAGAACGAGTCTCCACCTCGAGCGTTGTGAAGCTCGAATAGGACAGATCTCGTGCTGGCACACGGCAGCTGCTCCGTGTAGGTCAGTACTTCGTTCCTGATTCTGCTGTGTTTACAAAATGTCATAAATCTTTTTTGGGGGTGAGAGGGGAATAGGGGGAGTCATATTTTTAAATAATGTTTTCTCTTGAACTGTTAGTTATGAGTGTTCCCATCAGAATATCATCCCCTTGGAACTGAATTTTAGGGAGATGATTGACCCCAGTGTCCACTGTGGGAAAGCATCTTAGATGCTTTCAATATGTCGTCCTGTGTCCCACTTACATCCAGACCTCTGAGACTGTGTTATTGTTTCCACCGTACAGAAGAAGAGACGGGGTCCAGAAAGGCTAAATAGCATCTCCCTTTGCTCAGAGGCAGGGGTGTTATTCACCATCAGCTTCCTCGTCTGTCCCTCGGGGTTTCCACCGCCAAACCTTCCCAGCCTTGTGAAGAGTGAAGGGAGTGATGTAGGCACAGCATTCAGTGCAGCTCATGCTGCAAAGACATGATCAATAAATGTAAACTATTCTATTTATTCAAACATTGAAGTGTATTTAACGCAATTTTTAAGTATATTATTGGTATTAGCTACTACTTTCATTTTTTAATTGTGCTAACCACAGAAATGTTTGTAATCATTCAGTCACCTGTAAGAAATAAATTTTACCATATTGTAATTAATATGTATGAATTGAATTATAAAGAGAGTTTTTTCATTTCTCTCTGGACTGTTGGCCTCCAATAGCTGCCACCACGTTAGGAGTAATGCCCTCCTGCGGCTGTGGGGAGTGGAGCGTGCACTCTGCTCACTGTGCACCTCCTTGTCCCTTCCCATTTGCCTGTGTGACCCCTCCGCCATGCCTTTTCCCTCTCGGCTGTTTCTAGTAAGTATGTAAGCATGGCTCATATCTGACATATTGCTAAGAGAGCTAAGCCATTTAAATCATAACCGAATAGGTGAAGTATCACCGTATCATTATTAGATGGACCTGAGAATAATAACTCGGCACGTTGGATAGCACTGGTATTATAGACTAATGGGATTCGTATTCATTCCTTCATGGGGCCCTTTTTGTGTGTCAGGCGCTGTTCTAAACACCAAGGGACTACTCCGTGCAGTTGTGTGCTAGGAGAGTGAAGGGGAGTGCTGATGGAACACTCAACAAGAAGGCTGAAGGTGTGGGTTCCTGCTCTAGTCTCCCCAGTTGCTGTTGGGCATCTGACCTTGGCAAAGGCAGTTAACCCCTCAGTCTGCCATTTTCTGTAAAGTCGGGTTAACGGCCTCCCCTGCCTGTGTCAACAGGAAGTTATGAGGCGCAAGTGCTAAAGGCAGGTGAGAGTATTTGTAATCCGTGCGGCTGTGTGCATATGTGAGGGACTGTTAGCGTTCCTACTGCTGTCCTCTTGGTGATTCTTGCTGCAGCTGCGTGGCGCAGCGATTAAGCACACAGGCTTGGAAGTGGGACAGAGCCGAGTCCTGATCTCTGCTGCCGTTGACCAGCAGCATGACCGTGGGCCACTTCAGCTCTGCAAGCTTCCATTTCCTCACGTTTAAAAGGGGTTTGATGGTGATAATTAATTCCGTGGATCGTGGAGGAGTTGAATGATGTTTATAAAATGCTTAGCATTATTCTTGGCACAGAGTGAGCATTTGTTTTAGTTGTGATTATACTTGTTTTATTACATCCCTCTCCCTTCCTCGTTATCTCAGTGTTTTGAGAATGTAGGACTATAGGCACCACACTGAGCTGTAAGCTTCTGTGAGGCCGAGCTTATTGTCGTCGTCTTTTTCTTTTTTCTTTTTTTTTTGTTTTGCTGTGGAAGACTCTCCTTGAGCTAACATCTGTTGCCAATCTCCCTCTTTTTGCTGAGAAAGATTCACCCTGAGCTAACACCTGTGCCAATCTTCCTCTATTTTGTGTGTGCATCTCCACCACAGCATGGCCACCGACAAGTGGCATAGGTCTGTGCCCAGGAACCAAACCCAGGCCACCGAAGCAGAGCACACTGAACTCAACCACTAGGCCATTGGGCCAGCCCTGCTTATTGTCTCCTTGACCACTGACTCCTCAGTGCCTGATCCATGGTACTTGCTTAATAAATGTTTGTGGAATAAGTGAATGACAGGAACCATGTTTTGGCTTTTCCACTGTATCCTTGATTTTTCATTTCAGTGTTGAATACTTACTTCTTATTGATTCAGTTCATTCTGCTGCTGTTTACCAAATATCTACTTTGTAAAGCATGTAAAGATTAACTGTGCATAGTGTCTGCCCTCAAAGAACTGGAGCCTGAGAGGGAAAATAAGACGTGAATGTTACTAAAACAAGGTGCCCCAAGAGGTAAAGCTTCCGGAGGAGTTCAGAGAAGGTGATAATATTTGCTGGCAGGAGAACAGATGTTTCTGATGGATAGATTGGATTTTGCAATGAGAATATGGTCAGATAGGAATGTAGGAACAGTACAGACAAAAACACCAAGGTAAGCAAAAGCAGGGTGTAGGGTGGGGAGAAGAGCGTAGGGGTGTGTGAAAGGGAGAGGCGAGAGATGGGGCTGGGAAATTAGTTGCGGTCGAATGAGAGCGGCTTGAGCTTAAATCTCAGAAGGCTTGAGTTTCGTGCGTTAGGCCTTGGAGCCGGTGAGGGCATCTTGAACAGTGAAAGGGTCTGATCAGGGCTCTCTGCAGGGAGATGAGTCTAATAGCAACATCAGGAATGTCTTGAAGAGGGAAAGCCAGTTAGGAAGCCACTGTCGTCTCGTCGGAGGGACTGAGGGCTCCCGTGTACTTGGCTGCGAGATACTTACTCCCTTTCCAACAAGGCAGCTGGGGCTTTTAGAATGCCTTTATAGAAGCAAGAGCCTTCATTTTCCCTTTTTCCTCGGAAGTCGTGCTTTTCTGAATACTGAATGAGGCGGAGCAGGCCTCGTAAAGAAGGAAGAGGCTCATTACCCAGAGACTCCCAGCATCATCCTTTCCGTTTTATCTTAACTGTGCACAGCCTCTCTGGTATTCTGAGCAGCCTGGAAGGGATGCTCGTGACTGGGGGTAGAAGAAAGAAATTCAGTTTATCACATCTGGGAAACATGACTTTGCAGAAACAAGTATTTGTGAGTTTAGGCTGCAGTGAGGCGATAAACCATTTTGTGGTTTTTTGAAGAGGGCATTGGATTTGGGAAACGTGGGATGATAAAATTTAAACAAACATCAGGTTTATTTTTAAAGAGGACCTTTCAATTATATCAGGAAGGTATAGTTGCTGGGTTGTTTTTTAATTGCTTAGGAAAATCTTAAGTCAGTTAAACGTAAAACAGTTGTACATGCGAATAGACACTTTTGTCGTGTCAAATGAGGAGGGCAGAACAGAAGGGGTGGTTCTCCAATCCTCATTGCCAGCCTTGACTGACTTAGTTTTGACTGACAGCCTCCTCTCAGATCAAATCCACATTCCTGCTCTCAGGCTGCTCACTGTCTAGTTGGGGGAAACTAGAGACACATAGTGGGCATGAGAAAATAAAGTAGTATAGAAACAAAATAAGACCTGTCATCCCTTGTGTAGAAGATTTTGGAGGAGCCCAGGAGGGAGTTTAGAACTTCCTAAAGGTTTAGAAGAGACTTCTCTGGGGTGGAACAGCATGTCTTATCAGTCTTTTTTTTTTCTCTTTTTTGGTAAACGCTGTGCTAAACGTACAGTCACGAGCCTTGCCTCTTCCTGATGCTCATCTCTAAAGCGTAATTCACTGTGTGGTCTTCGAGGGGAAGGGCCCTTCTCCTTGAGCAGCCTGGGCTGAGCAGGCAGCTTTGGACAGGTGGCTTGAAAATGAGCAGGAGAGGAAGGGAGCACCTGGCCATCGGATTAGCTGACTCATCTTGGGTGTCCGTGGGCCACCATCCAGGAGCCAGATGGTCGTCACACCACCGGGATCCAACTGTGCTTTGGAAACCATGCTTTCTGACCTGTTTTCCCTTCCCGTCTCTGATTGCTGCCTGTTTTCTAGGCTCCTGGTCAGTGGGGTACTTTGAAGGCTCCTTAACACATATGAGCCCTTCTGTTCTCCAGACAGAACCCATTGTTGTGTTGTGTGCCTCATTTGAGCAGGAAAACCCTTCTAACCTTTGCCCCCCAGGAAAGTGAGTGTTTTATTGCTAACTTCTCACAGTTCCAACTTCCTTCTTACCTGACTCTTCTCTGCAGTGAGACCCTCCTCTGTGAACCATCTCAAACTAAACCAGTAACTAAACACAGAAGGAAAGCTTTAGAAGGTGCTCATGGTACAGTTAGAAAGAGCACTGACTCTGAAACAAGACAGACCTGGGATGAATGTAACGAGTCAGACGAAGGATGAGAATGAGGCAAGAGAGTCTTCTCAAGGGGACCAGTTCCGTGCAGACAAGACGAGGAAAAGCGATGTGAGAAGTTCAGGTGAAGTGTTGGGTGAGTCTAGAGGGAGAGGAGATGTCTTCCAGCAGAGAAGGACGGGACTTATGGAGAAAGCGGCACAGGAGACATGGCGCGTGGGGATGAAAGGGTATCCTTTTCTGTATTTATTCAAGTCCTGAAGGCTACGTAAAGCATTTGCAGCGTTGACTCCCTTGCCCATGTTTTCTTAGATTTTCTAAGTTGAAACATCCAACAGCTGTTTTCTCCCCCACTTTAGTGTTCATTTTATAAAGACCTGAAAATCTCATCTTCTGTGCTCACATTGCTGAGAAATGTAAAAGGTTCCTCTGATTTATTTAGACAACACTTCCCCTTCCCCAAGGAGACATGTGCATAATGAGATGGCATCAGCTGACCACCGTCCTGGTGAAAACGACACCAAACCCTCAATCTCAAGGTTGTGTGCCTGACGTGCAGCAGCCCAATCCCGAGATGGGTGCTCGGAGATGGAGAAAGGCCCCGTTCGAGCTGGCCAAGCCGAGGAGGCCGGAGCATGGGCTCACGCAAATCCCCCTTCCCCAGAGCAAAAGGCAGGGGGCTTTATAGAGCTGAGGGGCTCGGCAGGAGGGGCTTCACAGAAACTAAGGGGTCCCTCAGTAAGCACCTGGGGGACCAGCCATCTGGCAATCGCAGCCTCCCCGAAGGCATTCGCTGTCTTCCACAAAACAAGCTCACAGATCTTGAGATGAGTCACCCCTCAAGTTGGAGAAAGAAACAGCAGATTGACAGGATTCATAACAAGGTCAGAGGCAGTCCTGTTCTCAGTGAATATCCACAGTAACCCTCAGGTGCGGCCTCAGAAATCTCCTCTCATCTGGGGCCAGAGGAGGCGACCACTTGCAGAGCTTCTCAAGGAGCTGCCTGCTGGTTTGCTCTGCCGTCAGATGTGCTGCAGTCACAAACAGACTGTCAGACCTCCAGCTGGACAGCCTCCCCCGGGACTCCTCGGGCCCCGCAGCATACAGAACCAGGCGCACTGAGTAATTGGGACATTAAGGCTTTCCAGGACTAAGTATTGGTTTTTGAAAGTTTCTTCAGAATTTTCCTGTCTCTAGAACTCACCCATCCCCTAAAATGCTGAAAATCTACATATTTTCAAGCTTGTTTCTTAACTTGGCATTCTTGATTACCCGAAGTTCACTGAGAGGAAGGCTTTGAATCCTGGGGCCCCTCTCACTGGCCAGGAGTTCTTTAGCAAGTTGTTTAAGCTGGATCATCTTCCTTACCCATGAACTGGGATCCCGGTGGTGCACACTCATACAGGGATGTTGTGAAGACGACGTGGAACACGGCGCGGATAAGGCACGTGTCTCAGCAAGAAGCCAGACACGGAAATTAACGCCCCCCGTGCTGCACTCATGGACGTTTTATGTGCTAGTGCCTTGATCCTCAAGGCAGCCTGATGGGGCGGAGTTTGTAATCTGGTGTTTATATCTGTACTTTAAAACAAGCACTCAGATTTAGAAAGTCACTTGCTGAAAATCACACAATTCTAAGTGACAAATTTGAGATTTGGACCCAGATCTGACCAGTTCTAAAGTTCATGCTACTTTCTTTCTTTTAGATATTTCTCATAGCTCTCCTCTATTTTTTTTGTAAATATGGAATAATACAGGGTAATTCCCCGTAATCAAACAGTACAGAAATAACTAGTGCAGAAATTTCCCAGTCCCTAGTTCTCATCACCAGAAGTAAGGAATTTTAAAATTTGTTCTTTATGCTTACAGATGTTTTCCCTGTATATATCTATCTCTCTCTATATATATATTGAGTATATTTGTTCTGAAAAGATTGTCCTAGTTTCCATTCTTTCGATGGTGTGTTAGAATCCCCGTTTCCCTACGACGTTGTGAAATCTGGGTGTTCTTTCTGTTCTCTCATCTGTTTGATAGATGAACAGATGTTCTGTCTTTGCTTTAACTTCCACCTCTTAAGTTGTAAGTGAGGTTGAATGTCCCAAAATCAAAACTGTTTTCTCTGTAAACAATCTCACCCGAATTTGTACTAATCCGAGGATAGCGGTGTCTTAAAAGTCCTGATCAATACATGTAGATACTCCATTTATCGTCCTTGTTCTGCCCTGTGTACCCGCAGAAAGTAAAGAAACTTCTGGTTAATTAACTGTAACATTTAATACATCATAATTCAACTGAGGAGATGCCCAATGTGTTTTGGGATTTTAATGGGGCTTATTATTACCAGATGTCTCATTTATATTAAATAAATATTTTTAGGATTCTGCAGAAAAAAATCATCATGAAAACGAGTACTCAGTTCATTCCTTGGTTCTACCAGTGTTTGTCGAGTGTTTTCCATGTGCCAGGCAGGGTGCTGGGTACTTGAGTTTCAGAAACAAGATAAAGACCGTCTCTTATCTTGAGCAGTTTAGTCTTGTGCAGAGATAAACAAGTGTCTTGGAAGTTCTGGCTGGAGGGAGCACAGTGGCTAACTCACACAGCTGAAACAGTGAGTAACTGGATTAGCTCTCTTCAGGGGACCTCTGGGCCTCAGGCGGGGCTCCAGCTCTGGTTGATCCAGCCACCTGGTTTTGCCATCAGAGAACCAGTTCTTCACTCTGTCATTCCCATGTCAGCTTCATCCTAAGGCTGGTTTCCTCATGGCTGTGGGATGGCTGCCCATTGCAATTTGAGCTTCATGCTTTCTTGTTAATTTGGGAGCTATGGGGACTTCTTGTGGTTCTTTTAAGATCAAAGAAGAACTTTTCCAGAAGTCTTCAACAAACCTCTTTGTGCCTCATTGACCAGAGCGGGTTACATACCCATCCCTGACAAAATCATTGGCAAAAAGGATGGGATCAACCTCAAGGTAGTCAGTCCTGATCTTGGAACAGAGAGTAGGAGTCAGCTTCTCTGAGGCAGGTCTCCAGCTACAGGGGCAGGTCCCTGGGAGATAAAATGAGCTTCTTGTGGAAGGAAGAGAACAGGGGAGGCCTCTGGGGAGGAAACTGCACTGCAGCCGTGAAGAGGCGGCTGTGACCGAGTGTCTGTGCCGCTGGGGGTGGTGTGGGTGAAGGACGAGTTCCCCATCTTCCCTGTGATGTCCTGTGGGGTCGGAGCGCCCCGAGCCTGTTGGGTGAGGAAGACAGCAGTCTTGAAGTCAGTGTTAAACCGTTGCCCGAAAGTGGAAGCTTCTTCCTGGTGGGAATCCTGGGCATTTTTCGTCCAGTGTTCTCTTTAGGGACATGTAATTTCTATCTCGTTCCACCTTGGAAGGGCCAGCTGTTGTGTCTGCTGTCTCCGGGGTCTCAGTCTCTGAGGCAGGGAAGCTGTCCCGCACAGCGAATGACCCGCTCACTCCAAGAGCAGCGCGGTCTCCTTCCTTCACCCTCGCGTCCTGCTGTCTGGGATGAAGAAGGCATCCCTCTCTTAAATCTCATTAAGTACTGGGTTTCTGTGAGCCTGGGGCTGTGCTGAGCTCGTCCTAGCAGCACAGAAAGAGAGGTTCAAGTATTCCACTGATTCGTAGTAAAGACACTTGATGTCCCCGGGGAAGGAGCTTTAGGAGAGAGCAGTTTAGAGAGCTCTCCCTACGTACACATCCTGACGTCTGCAATTGTCTTAGAATTCACTGATATTTTGCTGCGTCCCCACACTGTGCTGCGTTCGGCATTCGCTTCCTATCCTTGTAGTGTAGGTGGCCATATTTTTCTTCTGCAAATGAGGAAATTGAGGACTGGAGACATTCACTAGCTTTCAGAGACCACTCACTGGTCTCTTGTAGGCCTGGGGCTGACCCCGTGCCGCTCTCCTGATCTCCCTTTCTGTGTGCAGCCTCATGTGTCCACAGCTGGACTACAGGTTCTAGAGAGAAATGTGGGTTTTCCCCGTGTTTCAAAATGTCTTGCAGATATCGGAGAATTAATCACCTAATTCAGGAGCGTCACCCTGACTTTATGACAGCACAGAATTCTTCATTCTACTTTAGGGAGTTTGAGAAAGAACCCGTTTATCTTCTTTCAACTTTTAGAAAACGTCGATTGGCTTTGGCTTAGACTCCATGTCCTAGACACAAGCTGCTTTCAGGCTGGAGGGAAAGGACGTCTCAGCAGAGTGGGAATAGTGATGGCCACTCTTGGAGAAACCCTGCACGGGGCCTGAGACCCTAGGCTCGGGAGCTGTGGGACTACCCGATACGCCCACTGCTCCTGAGGACGATGTTCAAGGCCCCCCCGCCCCCTTCCCGCAACACGAGCTGCATGTTTGCACTGCAGGAGAGTGAGTGACATCAACGAGTTTCAAACTCAAACTCCGTTGTTTGAAAATACTATTAATTTGTTCTTTTTGGCTCTGTGTCCTCAGATAGTTAGGGAAAGTCTTTTGAAGCGACAGGGGTTTGTGTAAGTAGGGCCCCACTTCACCCACAGAGGAAACGGTCAAAGGGCGAGAACCCTCCCGTGCTTGTGGGGCTCACCGGGAGGCTGCAGCACAAGCCGCCCGCCATTGTCCGTCCCCAGAAAGCTGCACCAGCCACGGGGCCGCCAGTGTGAGGCCAAGGGAGGGCCCCTCAGGCAGGGGCCCGAAGGAGCGCGGTGAGTTTCAGATGCTGCTTCATCCTGCGCCTCACCAGGAATGAAATCCCCCACTGGACCCAGGGCCTGGTGGCTCCTTCTCCCTCTGCCCCACCCCCCCTCGCTTTGTGGTGGTCCGCAGTGTCCCTCACCACCTCCAGTAGACTCTGCGTGTGGTCTAGTCAACTGAGGAAAGATAGCCTGAATTTGAACAACTTTTATAGCATGACTAAGTGGCCCAGCGTGAAGTGTTGGTTGAGAGTGTGGTGCGGGACAAGTTTCTTGACCTCACCAAGCCTCCGTTTCCTCATCTGAAGAGTGACAATCGTCAGGATGTTGTGAGGAAACAAACAGAGCCCGTGGTGAGTGTGAAGCAGACAGCCGGGGCTCAGTGAGCTCATTCAGTGCTCCGGCAGGTCCATGCGAGATGCCACGGTCGTCCAGGCCCTGGAGGTACAGTGGAGTGCAGAATGTACAGAGATACCTGCCCTGGTGGGCAGGAGGGAGGGAGAGAGATGATACCCAAATTAGCAAAATATTAGATTGAACCATATGAAATTGCTGTTTTTGTAGGTGAAAATTTCATGACTCAACCTAACATATTTGTGAGTGTTATCTTGTTATAACATACTAATAACAGTTTGTCATCACTAGTCATCATCTGACTGTTTCTGTTATAAGATGCTGCACGTCCTGGGATTGTTGCTGGATGCACCATGTCAGGGACAGCGTGTGATCTGTCTGGCTTTCACTCTTAAAGATTTTATTTTTCCTTTTTCTCCCCAAAACCCCCCATACATAGTTGTATATTTTTAGTTGTGGGTCCTTCTAGTTGTGGCGTGTGGGACACTGCCTCAGCATGGCCTGATGAGCGGTGCCATGTCCATGCCCAGGATCTGAACCAGCAAAATCCTGGGCCACTGAAGCAGAGCGCTGGAACTTAACCACTCGGCCCCGGGGCCAGCCCCAGGCCTTGACTCTTTTACCTTAGTTTATGTCAAGATAATTGGAAACAGTCAGCTCTAACCCTCTAGAAGTTGCTCTAACTCCCTAGCATCAGTGAGGATAATAGAGTTTGTATCTGGAAAATCATACCGAGTAGAAGTGTAATAGAGAGACAAACCAAAATGTTATAGAAGTTCGAAAGTGGAGGGACAGCCATCTCATTCAGGGATTAGGGAAGGTTTCTTAGAATCCTGGCCCTCAGTGTGAACCTTTAACAATGAGAAGGCAGTTGGCTGCTGAGCTTGGCGTGACTAGGAGGTGTACCAGGTGCATCGGTGTGAGTTCCGGAGCAGCGATAAGGGTTGGGTTTGTGGGGCAGCAGTGGGAACAGTAGAGTCACAAAGCTGAAGGGACTGTGGGCTGTGAATTATAGATCTGTTTATTCATCTTTTATCCTCAGTACTCAATAAATGTCCCCATAGCTAGATGGATACATGCAAACACGAGGTGCTACCTGTGAGAAGCAGTACTCTAAAGAGCTGTTAGATTGCTTCTCCAGGATTACCTGTTTTCAGAGCTAAGACCAAGCCTGTGTCCACACGTGCTCCAGAGCTCTTTGCACTATTCATTATGGTTGGCTGTGGTCCATGTCTCAGTGGTCCCCAGATGCACAGCAAGGAGTTTATAATAACTCCAGTAAGCATTAGATTTCTCTAAAATATTTTTAAAGGGAGAACAACTTGTTTTTAGACAACTGGTCCGGTGATGGTTTGTGGGGCATGGGTTCCAGTTGTGAGAGACTGGAGGCAGGGAGGTGTCTGGAATCTATTTCAGAAGCCAAGGTGTGAGCCTGTTAAGACTGTTTGTGAAGCCTTTTAAAGGGAACTTTAAAAAAACTGTTTGCACAAAGCTTTGCAATTTGCAAAACAAAGTCTTGTCTGTTATCTCATTAGCTTAATGTCTTTAATATCTAAATTTTTTCTAAAATGGTATTTAGTTTGTGATCTTATTCAGTGTTATCCCCAAAATAACCTTAGGTAAAAAGTAGGGCAGGAATTGTTTATCCCAGGGTTATAATGAGACCTTAATCTGCTCAGTGAAAGATCATAAAACTGGAAAAGGCAGGAGCTGGAACTCATCCTGGAGGGTCCTTGATGCCCTGGTGTCTTGACACAGAAGATCATGAATCCCTAAAACAGCTCTTTGAATCTTTTGGTATAAACCCGTGTCTTTATCCTGTTGAGAATGTCTGTGTTAGTGTAATAGACTCTTCTGAGGCAGCATAACTAAATTACTAAGAGCACAGACACTGGAGCCAGGTTCCTGGATTCAAATCGTGAGCTGGCAGTTTACCCTAGGGGATGACTGCCTGCCCTGTGCCTCAGATTCTGTGTCTGTGAAACGGGGTCGGCTGGGGGCTGGGGGCTGGGGGGTGGACAAAGGGTTGTCGTGAGAACTGAAGGAGTTGGTAACTGTAAAGTCCTAGCAGAACCACACTGGATACTCGGGAATCACTGCCTCGGGGCGAGTTGTCCTGATGAAAGCGTTAAGGGTGAACTGTGTAAAGATCAGCTCTTCCTAGTGATGTGTTAAAGTGTAACTTAACTGAAAATTGAAGTGAATTTTTCAACCTCCCCCGCCAATTGCTAATTGCTAGTAATAATAGCCGACATTTATTGAATGCCTAGTGCCGGCGTTATTCTAATCTCTTTACCAGCACTGACTCATTTACATGACGGTCCTGTGAGGCCACTACTACTGTTACCCCGTTTAAGAGATGAGGAAACTGAGGCACTGAACCATTGAGTAAGTTGCCTAAAAATCTCCCCGTGAAGCCCGGATGTGGGTCCATGCACTTGGAGGCTGCACTCTAACCCACTGGGCAGTACCACCTCTCAGAGAGACCCGACATGGAACAAAACCGAATCAAAGGACAGCAAGAAGATCACCCCGGGGTCTGAACTTTGTGATTCTCACTCCCTTTCGTCTCGGTCTTTTCCAACGTAGAAAATTAGGGTACAGAAACAGACAGTTAAGATTCTGAAAGTAACCTTTTACATTGGCAAATAAAGTTTATCGACCTCCAAGCAGATGTTTCGTAAATGAAGGAAACTCAGATTTTTCAAGCAGCTACCCTGTGCTGGGCATTTTCGTTCTGGCGGTCTTATTTACCCCGGTGATGCACGATACTGAGAAGGAGGTCTGTTCCCAGTGGTGAGTGGTATGGCTGGTTCTCTTGCCTCGTACACCCATCTTCTCTTCACTGTGAAGTTTGCATCAATAGGTTTTCTTGAATATCAGAAATGTCACTGTGTGATCTGTTTGTTCTAACAAAAAATGTCATTTGGTATCTCTTACCCGTCAGACAATGCTGTGTGCAGGGGATTCAGTGATGAGCAAAACTACCAGAGCTCCTTGAAGGGCTTGAGATGTTCAAGGGTGAGTGTTCACATCAGCTCGCTGTCTTCCCAGGCTCCGTGGTTAGTGGGAAGGAAGGAGCCAGAGAAGGAGGGGGAGAGCACTGTTTTCTTCTTGTAAGCAGCTGACCTTGGTTCTGGCTCCTGCCGTTGGCTCTCTCACCCTGGCCCGTTCCATAATTGTCTGCTTGGACGCAAAGCCAGTTCACTGTTTGTTTATTCTTGTCCACCTCCTTTTCCATGCTGTTACAGATACTAATAGTCAGTAAAATAATTCAAAACCAACTAGCTTACAACAGTATAATGAAAAGACACCCAACTCAATTAAAAAATGGATAAGGATCGAAACAGGCGTTTCTCCAAAGATAGACAAGTGACCACTAAGCACAGGAGAAGATTCTCAGCCTCGTTAACCATTAGAGAAATACTCATCAAAACCGCAGTGAGATCCCGCTCCACCCGTGCCAGGATGGCTGTAATCAAAAGGACAGTGACAGCGCTGCGAGGATGTGGGGACACTGGAGCCTCATACGAAAGGACAGTGACAGCGCTGCGAGGATGTGGGGACACTGGAGCCTCATACGAAAGGACAGTGACAGCGCTGCGAGGATGTGGGGACACTGGAGCCTCATACGAAAGGACAGTGACAGCGCTGCGAGGATGTGGGGACACTGGAGCCTCATACGAAAGGACAGTGACAGCGCTGCGAGGATGTGGGGACACTGGAGCCTCATACGAAAGGACAGTGACAGCGCTGCGAGGATGTGGGGACACTGGAGCCTCATACGAAAGGACAGTGACAGCGCTGCGAGGATGTGGGGACACTGGAGCCTCATACGTCACTGGGGGACATAAAGTAGTGCCACCAATTTGGAAAACAGTTTGCACTTCCTCGAAATATTAAACGTAGTCACCATGTGACCCAGCTATTCCACTCCTAGGTGTATACTCAAGAGAAATGAAAATGCACATCCACACACACACGTACAGGAATGTTCATAGCAGCATTATTCATAGAAGCCAAAAAATGGAAACCACCCAAATGTCCACCACTGATGAATGAATAGATAAAGTGTGGTATATCCATACAATGGAGTGTTACGTAGCAATTAAAAATAATGAGGTACTGATATATGATGCTACAACCACATATTGTATGATGCTGTGTGTGTGAAATGCAGAACAGGGAAATCTGTAGAGACAGAAAGTAAATTAGTGGTTGCCTGTGGCTGGGGGTGGGGAGGGGACTGCAGAGTGACACTAATGGGTATGGGGTTTCTTTTTGAGGTTATGAGATGTTTTAAACTTACATTGTGATCATGTTTGTGTAACTCTGAATGGTAAAACCATTGAATTGTACCCTTTAGATGGGCGAATTTTATGGTATGTTAATTATATCCCAATAAAGATGTTTTAAAAAAAAAAAACAGGAGGAGGAAAGACGGGAAGAAAGAATGCAGATAATCTACAAACTGAAATCAAAGCAGAAATGTTCTGGACTGGAAATGCTGTGATCCTGCTAAATGACTATAATACCAGCCTATGCGTGGAGCTGTTAGTGTGTAGTCTCTCCACCTTTTGGAATAGTTTGCAAGTGTTCCATAAAAATTAAAGCTGGACTTTATCTTTTAAATTGTTGCATTCTGTTGTTACTACACTCTCTGCTAGATCCTAGCACGGTAGGACTGGAGGTAAACAGACACAGTCTCTCTTCTTCCGTTGTTTACTGTCTTCGTGGGGGAACCACATCACTCAAATAATGTCACAAATACATTGAAATCCCAGGCTTGAGCAAAGCTAAGGACTAGAGGTGCTTGGCGCTAAGAGAGCATAGAATAGGGGGATATGACCTTGTTGAGGGGGCTTCCCTGGGGAAAGCTGAACTGAGATCTGCAGGAGAAGCTGGTGCTACCTGGGAATGGGGCAAAAGAAACAAACGAGGGTGGTGGGTGACCTCAGAGCCTGAGGGAATTTAGTGAGCTGAAAGGACTGGAAGTTAGGGCTGCCAGAACTGGTGAGATGGAAACCAAACTGGAACGGTTGACAGGAGCCGGGCCATGTTAACCACGTGGTCTCTGTGCGGACAGCAGTGGGAAGGCCTGGAGGGCTTCCGGAGGTGACCCTAAACTGTAGCCGTGCGTCGTGATCAGATTGGACAGGGGCCAGAGTGGATGCCGACCTACTGGTTGGGAGTTTTTCACAGCAACGGCCGTCGGTGCAAGATGTCAGCAACTGTGTGTGTTCTCACATTCTGCCTTTGCAAAGATCGTAGCAGAATGAGCAGCGAGGTAATGTTTGTGTTTACCAGGGGAGTTCCACAGGGCTGCCGGTGGAAGGATTTACCTTTCTTGTCCCTAGTTTCCAAATCTGCTGTATGCGCTCTTTAAAGCTTTCCTCTGGATGCAGGTTTAAAGCTATTTAAATGGCAGTTTTGTGCCATCTGGGTCCTGGGAGCAAGCTTCATCCCAGGGCTTGGCCTGCAGCCTGTGACAGCCCTGTTAGGAAGTGCTTCCAATAGGTGTGCCTGCCTTCGTTCCCCGTTGTGTGAAACTGCTGAGCAGCGACGCCATCCATGTGTCAATCGATCCTTGTCGTTACAGACCTGGTTCACGTACTGCAGCCCCAATAACATTTAGATTTTCCAAAATGCTTAGGTTTTCAAGCTATCTGGAGTGTTCGTCTTTTCTGTTGTCTTTTTCATTGTGAAATATAATTTCTGATGCTTAGGGCAAGAATTAAAAAATGAGAGTATTGTAGGCAGCTCAAGGTGGCATTCAACCTGTGGGGTTTTTGTGGGGATTTTAGAATTTACGGGGTAGCAAGCTGGCTGAGGAAGCCCGAATTGTTTCTGAATTAACCATGGCTAACCTGGACGGACTGTGACGTGCAAGTTCACACTGCAGCTATGTGCGTTCCCGTGTCAAAGTCCCCACCAGCCAGAATGCCAGCGTTGTGGGAACACTTCTTACTCTCTACCTTGATACGCTGGATCCACGTAAAATTTCCAAACATACGTATTGAAAAACCAGTGTCAAGTGTCATAAGCAGTCCCCGTGTTTCCCAGTGGCCTGGCCGTACTTGCTTTCTCAGATGAAAAAGGTGACAGACACAGATCGTGGCCCTGCAGCGAACAGACTTAGCTGTCACCTCCTCCAGCCCCGGCTCTGACCTGGGAGAGTGACTCACCCTGTCTTCATTTCTTCATCCAGAAATGGGCGGGGGGTGGGGCTACCTCTTTGCTGTGAGGATCCAGTGTGATTGGAGGTGTGAAACTCTGAGCACAGTGGCTGCCATGCAGCCAGGGCTCAGTGCAGGGCTGTTGTGATTGCGCATTGTGCCCTTACACAGTCTAGGTGTGCCAGGACTCAGTTTCCGGTACACAATCCTTAGAACCTGTGATGTGTCCTGCTCCAGAAATGTAAACATAAGACACCTTTGGCCCAGGAGTGCACCGTAGTAGGACCACTGCAGAGCTCACAAACCGGTTGTCAGGCGTCAGATCCAGGTTTCATTTAGCCTCCAACATGTTCTCAAGATGTTTGAGCTAATTTTTATAATTCAGGAGATTTTACATAAAAATCGTGGTTTCCGTTTTCTACAGAAGCTGGCCCTTTAACCAGTTGTGCACTTCCACTTTATTTCAATCCCTGCCTTTCCACGGTTCTCCTTCCCCAGCCTGCTTCCCTCGCCTAGCGCGCCTGTAGGCCCCGAGCCTGCATCCCTGGTCTGCTGCTGGAGACCGAGCTGCAGCCGTGTGGGTGGAGTGGCAGGAAGTAGATGGGCTGGGTGGTGGACCAAGAGAAGGGTCTTGATCCCAAGAGAAGCCTTGGAGCAGTTTCCAGCGGGGATTTAATGGTGAGATTAGCCTTTGTAAAGACCCTTCTGAGGGCCCTGTGACCCTGCAGAATCCCTCAGATGAGTCAACGCTGAAGACCAGGAGAGGTAACAAGCTGTCGGAGTAACTGAGATGGAAGTTGACAGCGACCTGGACTGGGGGCCTGGCAGCAAAGACAGATTTTCGGGAGGCGTGCGGGAGTTAGAGTCGATAGGACTCAGTGACTGTGTGCATTCAGAGTGGAAGGAGGAGCGCAGGCGAGAAAGACTCTCAGATACTTCGTGGGCAGCCGGCGGGCTGGCTGCTTGCTGCTGTCTGTTTACGGAGAAAAGAAACAGGAGGAAGAGCAGATTGTGAGGAAAGATGAATGATGTGAGCTGAGTATAAAACAGCAAACTAGGGAGAGCTGCTCAGCCTAAAAGTAGCCAAATTCAAATTCAAGAGTATTCAAATTCAACAAGTTTTAAAACATGCCTCTCAGACACATAACAAACACAAGTTGTCTACTGTTGATTTGGGTTCTTGGACTTCAACTTGGTAGCCATTGATGACTCTAGAAAAAGACCACCTTGGCTTGGATCAGCCCCAGCCTGACTCCCACACACTCCTCTAGCCTCCTGGATAGGTGAGATCACATTAGCGAGGGCCCCTACCTTCATTTTCCCCTCAGCAGGAGTCAGGAACACTAAGATTGCTTGTTTAAAGTTGATTCAGATCTTGGCTGGGACACTTGAGTGTTTCTGTGCTTCAGTTTCCTTATCTATAAAATGAGGATAATTATAGGTTTGATCTCATATAAAATACGAATTAATACATTTCTAATGGTGCCTTCTGGAGCACATAGTAAATACTACAAGAGCGTTAGCTGCCATTATGCTCATTCGTTCCTGCTTGTTTGTTGAGTTTTAGATGTCTCTGTAAGACAGGAAATATTGCTGTAGTAGGCACTTTGAAATATTATCTCATGTATCCTGACAAAAACAGTAGTAGTAATAATAATGATGCCAGCCACCATTTATGGAACACTTGGTATTTGTTAGGAACTGAACAGAGTGTATCTCCCTCCTCCCCACAATGGAGTCATTATCGTTATCTCCACTTGCAGATGAGGGACCTGAATATTCCGGAAGTTAACCCACTCGCCCCGTGGCCTAGGGCAGTAAGTGCCACGGGACAGATCTGAGCTGTGTGTGTCTGACTCACGAGCCTGATCGTGCCGGCTGCCCCTCCAAGAGACAGCTGGGATTAAACCACAAAGCAGCTGAGGTTCAGAGAAGGCTGACTTGTCAGAGAGCACGTAACCTCCAAGTAGAAAAACCAGGACAAGAGCCACCAGCAGACTCCAACGGGCAGACCTTCTCGTCTGTTCAGATGACCCTAACAAGTCACTAATCACCCCTTGATCTGTGACGGTTTTCACTGATCTGTGGGAAAAGTGAAAAGGAATAACCCCACAGTGAGTTCTTCATAAAGCTAAATCTGTGCAGTTTACAGGACCCCCCTGGAAGCCCGTGCCCACCTAAGTTTTTGGTTACACTGGCTCTTCCTGTCTGACGTTATGGTAACACCGTCTGGCAGTGTTTGGGAGGAGAAAGGTAACTCTGTATCCCAAAGTTCTTTTGAAAATTGTCTGGTCTGTGACATCCCAAAGTCTGAGAAAAATCTACTTTGCTTACGTTGTGTTCCTAGAATCAAGAGCACTTTGCAAATGATTAGAAGAAAGCAGGCAAGGAGAGAAGTTAGTGGAGGCTGACTGTGGGTTTAAACCTGGGTAAGTAGGAGGTTGATATTGTCACCAATTTAAAAAAATAGACTACAACATGATAAAAAACAGATTTATAGGAGAAGATGATGCGTTCAGTGTGCAATCTTAACTTTTTTTTTTTTTTTAAAGTTTTATTCTTTTTTTTTAAAGATTTTATTTTTCTCCCCAAAGCCCCCCGGTACATAGTTGTATATTTCGTTGTGGGTCCTTCTAGTTGTGGCATGTGGGACGCTGCCTCAGCGTGGTCTGATGAGCTGTGCTATGTCCGCGCCCAGGATTCGAACCGACGAAACACTGGGCCGCCTGCAGCGGAGCGCGCGAACTTAACCACTCGGCCACGGGGCCAGCCCCTGGAATCTTAACTTTTAAAGGAATCGTAGACCATGTGATTTCTGCCACAGGTTCAGTTTATCAGTATTCACTGCTGTGCGTGATTAAAAATTATTCCTAAGTTTTGGAGAAATAGCATAAAGTGTGTTTCTAATGATTATAGCCTTCTCGTTAGGTCTTCCTTCCAGGCTGGAATTCTCAGATGTATATCCTGCTCATTTTTAATACAAGGCCCTGGAATGTGTGCTTAAAATCCGTTTTTACCCCGAATTTGTCACCCATCAAGAAGTGCAGGACTTCTAGTTTGGCTGGGGGAGCAGATGGCCCTGTGTGGATCTTGTTTCCTGTTTCACATTCAGTATGAAAACTGCATCTATAGCAAGAGTCGAGGAGTTGGCTGTAAGGAGCAGGAGGGAATGCGTCTGAGTCAGCGCGGGCCTGTCCCTCGTGACCGTGTGCAAGTTGCCCATGGCAGAGTTCAAGTGCACTCAGATATGCGGCGTTTTTCACAGCTCATTGTATATCTCATATTTCTGAAAATCACTTGAGATTTGCCTACATGATAAGTTTTCTTTCCTGGTCATAAAAAAGACAGTAGACTTACATCAAGTCAATTTCCTTCACAAAAGTCACAAGAGAAAAGCTTTTGACTTTTTCCTCCATTCTCTTCCATTCTGCGTTGTAAATGAAGATAAAATGGAGACTCGAGAGTCACAGGTACAGTGACCTCGTGAACTCAGAGATGAAGAAATACAGGTGCACGTTGTAGCACACATCCGCATCCCAGACGGCTGCTAGGTGCTTTCACTCCCAGTGATTTAACTGGTCCGCTGTGGCGACTTGTTTTTCAACCTGAAATTCAACTTGCCTGGAAGGAAGCTATTGCTTATCAGACTTATCCAAATTGAGAAAATAATCTTAGAATCGTAATTATTAGCACTAAGGACCCAGAGAAGGAAAACGACGTGACGACCCAGAGCCCAGAACTCAGACTTTCTTGCCTGTGCCTGGTGCCCTGTCTTCTGAATGCAGAGCTGGTGGAAGCCTCGTGTGCTGACGTGCTTTTAAGACCCTACAATCTAAACCCTGTGTTGCTTATCTCATCTTTTGAAGGGAGCAGAATGAGGTAAGTCTGTACTGAGGCCTGTGATGTCGCAGGCGCGGTGCTGGCCACAGGGCACGTCGCGGTGAGCATGACGTCGACCTCGCCGTGAGGCAGCTTCCAGAACTGCAGGGAATAGTGTCGGCCAACGCTTTCCCAGCACTTACTGTGCACTGTCATTCTAAGTGTACGAATTCATATCATATGTGAGGTCCAGCCTATAGTTATCCTCATCTTCTAGATAAGGAAACTGAGGCAAAGAAACACTCAACTCAAGTGTCCCAGCCAAGATCTGAATCACCTTTAAACAAGCAATCTTAGTGTTCCTGAGCCCTACTGAGGGGAAAGTGAAGGTGGGGGCCCTCGCTACTGCGATCTCACCTGATCCAGGAGGCTAGAGGAGTGTGTGGGAGTCAGGCTGGGGCTGATCCAGGCCAAGGTGGTCTTTTTCTAGAGTCATCAATGGCTACCAAGTGGAAGTCCAAGGACCCAAATCAACAGTAGACAGCTTGTGTTTGTCATGTGTCTGAGAGGCATGTTTTAAAACTTGTTGAATTTGAATACTGTTGGATTGAATTTGGCTACTTTTAGGCTGGGCAGCTCTGTCCAGTTTGCTGTCTTATGCTCAGTTCACATCATCCATCTCCGCTTCGCTGCCTTAGGGCCTGACTCTGTGAGTTTGTTACCTGTTTGAATCTGGAGTCTCTTGGCTGCAGGTGATGAAACGTCAGCCTGACCTTGTAGACGAAGGGGAAACGTACGGACAGGCTGCAGGTTCCTCCTGTATCGCTGCAGGAGGGCGGTGGACGGCTCAGGGACAGTGGGACCAGAGGCCTGGTGCTGCGGAGACGTCTCTGCGTGGCTTTCGGACTCTCCTGCAGACTCGCTTCCTCCGTGTGGTGGGGGCATGGCCGCCAGCAGCGCCTGAGCCTCTCTCCAGAGGGACTGACCTCTCCCCTGGGTCCCCTCTGGAACATCCACAGGATGCTCTTGTGTGGTGCAGGTGTCCGCCCTCGGGCCAGTTACTGTGGCCAGACGGGCCTGTCGGTTACCCGGCTTTGGTGATAGTAGCTGGACGTTGCTCCCGTTATTGCCTGTTCTATAGAACATTGCCAGTGTTGCCTCTATGTTCACGCATCAGAACTACTTTTCTTGATCAGAGTAATTGCCAGGCCCGCAAAGTGTTTTCTCTCAGGAGCTCACGGTGCTGTGCTGAGGACCATAACAGAAGGTGCCTTATCTGTTTGCTTCGTAAAACAAGGTAATCTTTCCACATGGTTTCCTCGTCTCCTTATTTAGGGGTCTTCTGTGCAAAGTCAGCGCCTTAGAAGGTCCCAGAACCTCAGCTTTGAAGGCACTAAGAGCTGCCCTGGTGCACTACTTGGGAGAAAAGCATGCTCTAAATTTATGTTTAAATGCAAAACATGGAGGAAAGTGACTCACCCGGGGTCTCTGCAGTGGCCGGTGCCATGGCCTTTTCCGTGCCCAGGCTCGGACTAAGCAGGCGTGGCTTGTTCTGGCCGGTGCGGGGAGGCTGACTCCCGGAACCTCGTGTGCAGCACTGGAAGAGGAGAGCAGCACCCTCCGTGCCCTGGTTCTTACTCCTCGCCAAGGGCAGGGCTCTGGAGCAGGGTGCATCTGCGAGCAGAGCTGGCTCAGCAGCTACATCAGCCTCTCTGCGCCTCAGCTGGCCCAGCTCCAGAATGAGGACAAGGACTGGACCAGACGCACACGTCTGCTGTGCACATCAGCATCTAAGATCCGAAACGACCCTCGCATGGTCGCTGGTACGGTCAGTGCTCCCTAAGTGTCAGCTGTCGTTATTTTTACCCTCGCTGGGTGCGGGCCCTGCCCCATGGCCCAGAGGTTTGAGGGTGATCAGTATAAGAAACGGGACAGTGTGGGACCAGATGCTTTTCAGAGCTCTGATTTCCTCATCTCCTCCATCCACATTTTTGAGGACAAATACGAGACAGGAAGGAAGCTGACCCTTCTCAGACACCTGCTGTCTGCCACACGCCTTCCCAGCTGTATCACTCAGTTGTAATGCAAAGTTTCCCCGACTTTTTCTCTAAGATCTGTCTCACCAGGTATGTCAGTGTCGTAGCGTGAGGCTCTGTTAGCCTGTCGCTGCTGGCACAGAGCAGACGCTCCACAGGCACGTGCTGGACTCCTCTCTGCTCACTGCCCCTCGTTCAGTTGCTGCTGCTCAGAAGGGGCGGCACAGCCTGAGCCAGGTGTTTCTGGCTGCTGTTCCAGTGCTCTTTCTTTTTGTTTACAAGTACAAACAACGAGGACGAATTCAGCCAAATTAGCTGTCCCTCTGTGTGATGTGCAGGTCGGGATTTTCAGTCTTTAGCGGGGAAGTCAGCTCTGGGTCTCCACAAAGGTGGAACTGCAGACCTGCAGGCTGATTTTCAAATAGAGGCGGCTTTGCCCTTCCAAAGGCCACCTGATCCGCGCTGGAAGGAGTAACAGCACTGTTGCCATTGATAGGACAGTTTAGGACTTTTATTCTAAAAATTCCGTGAGCACCATTATTGACTTTTCCATGTCTCTCTTCTCTCTTTTCAACTGTGATCCTTTAAAGTGGAGGCCACAGGGTGCCCGTCACTGTGCGTCCCTCCTTTCACTGCTGGCTCTGAAAACCACCTGGGGGCACTTGAGGCGAAGCTCCCAAGCTTTGGTTCCTTCAGCACTGGCCCTTTCTCAAGCTCCTGTTCTGTTCTGCCAGGTGCTGAAGAAACAAGACAAAGTTGGTCATATTAGTGTATGGGAGACAGATACATAAAAAGATGCAACGTGATGTCACCAGATCGTGACAAGGTAAACCAGTCGCACTGTAGAAGGGGCACTGCCCAGGGGCTCAGGGAAGAATCATGGCATGAAGGAACTTCTGAGTTCATTTTATGTCATATAGTCTGTTTAGGAGCAAAGTTTAAAAAAAAAAAAAAGGGCCGGGGTAGGGGGAGTTCTGGGATCTTTCTCCCATGTGGGAGAAATTAGAAAGGATCTAAATCTAAATGAGAGAGAGTTCTGATCCTAAAACATAAGCTGCAAGAAGGCAGCTAAGGGTAGTGACAGTCATCCAGGGACCTCGGCTGCAGTCCCAGGACGTTAGTGGTGGGTTAAGTCTCTCAGGTTGGAAACCAATAGGGAATTGATGAGGCGGCATGAGACTGTAGCCTAATCTAGTAACAATGAATGGCTGCGCGTAACCTGATCATTATCTGTTGTACTGTTACAAATTGGATGGGAGCCTGTTGAAGAAGGCTGTGTCAGTGTGCCCAGAAAAGAAACTGGGGCAGGGAGGCTTGGGGGTGTCAGATAGGACTCCAGCATCCCCCAAAGGAGAAAGAGTCCAGTCCAGGAGATTATTTCCACCGACCCTATGGTAGAGTCAGGAACCTGGGTTTATCGCAGCTCGATGCCATTTACTATCATCATTAGCATCTTTATTAAATAGTAGTTATCTGCCAGATACTGTGCTAAGTGCTTTTCGTGTATTGCTTCACTTAATCCTTTCAGCATCCCTATGGTGTAACTACTCTTAGTTTTCCCTTTCGATGAGGAAACTGAGGCTTGGAGATGTCACATAGCTGCTCAGGGCTGCAGAACTCGTAGGTCGAGGAACTAGGGTCACAGACTCCCAACACTTGGTTGTTCGAGTCACACCTCTCCTCTCCAGGTCGCTTACCTTCCTGCCATCTGTGTCCTAGACCTGCTACCTGGGTGTCTCAGACATGTACCGGGGGCCAGTGTAAACCCATCTTTTCTCCTATCCAGGGCGCTCCCTGCCCTGCCCCAGTCCAGACGCAGGAGTGCCTGCCTTCAAGTAGACATCAGATGATGATTCCTCTGTAAACTGCCCGTAAAGAGGCTGGGCTGTGTTGAGAGGCAGCCAGAAGCATTCTGGTCAGTTGATTGGTGTCACCATTTATTTCAATAAACTGCCCTTGAGCTCGGCATTGGTTTCCACATGTTTTAGTAGTTTACTTCTCTCGAAAGTCTGGACTCTGCACTTCTCTGTAGGGTTCAAGACTGACTTATCTTTGTATCTCCCAGTGTTTTCAATGAATGTACTTTTTTGCCTCTACTTGAATATCTTAAGGGGGGAAATAGTACTAATTACATCAGGATCTGAACCCTGAAAGGATGTAATATTCAGTATAAATACAGACATAGGGATTACTGGTGCAACAGAGAAGAAGAAACTAGCTGAAGTGACCGTCAGAGGATGTCTGAGGGTCTTAAAGCCTGATTGATCGAAGGAGCCAGAAGAGCACTTGGAAAAGACAAGCCCGTGCTCATTTCTAGGGTTCGTCCAGATGGACACACAAAACTTTTACCCCTGGTGTGTTGGTCGTTTGCGTCGTAGACTGCAGCCCCATTTAGTGGTGTTTGCTGCCATTGGAGAGTCAAGCTACAGTGTTGTTAACTGGTTGTGCCTTTTGCCTTTCAGGAAGACGTCCCCCAGCTGGTTGGTCAAGGTGTGGTGGCGGGTCAGCAGCAGGCCCTGGAGTGCCCAACTGACAGCGTACGTGTCTTGCACTTTAGGTTTGCTCTCCTGAGGTGTGTGCGTTCTGGATGGGTTCCAGAAGAAAAGGGGGTGATGGCAATGAAATCAGATCCTTCATTACTGGGCAGGAGGTTATGGTGTATCTTACAACCTGAAGTCAGCCCACAAGTGTGTTACTGATTCTGGGGAAGGCTTGTGGAAATATCCTGTGCACCTTTCTGTCCGATCCCCTAAGCAGGTGTCTGAAGGTTGGGCATCCCTGAAAACACACTGCACTTAAACTCTGAGGGTGCTGTCTCCCATGACGTCATACATAAGCTTTTAAAATGGGAGAAATTGTAGTTCTATAAACATAAATGCAAGACTTTCATGTTCCTTGCATTTTGAGTCTCACTTCTCAAAAAATAACTACAAACTTCTGTCTGTCAGACTTTTGTACTTGTTGCTGTTGAGTTTTTTCTTGTTTTTTCTGAATTCCTGATTCTCATTTCTATGTGCTAGTTTATACTTTTGTGCTGCTAAAATTTACATTATTACTCTATTAACTATTTTTATGTTTAATGAACTATAGATTACTAGAGCTTACAGGAAATATGTCATATTTCAAACATTGCCAAAGAAAATGCCTTTGAAAAATCTCCAAAATTATATGCTAAAAACCTAAATAAAGAAAAGTAGGTGTAGAAAGAACCTTAAAAATAAGCATTCAGTTCAACTGAAAACCTGTAAGTAATTATTTTTAAAATTTAAAACCAGATTTTTTGCTTTACGTAATGCATTTGAAAATACTATTAATATGTTAATACTTTATGTACTGCCACCTGTCTTGGGGCACACATCAAAATTTTATAACTAAAATTTTATAACTGTAGAATTTTCAAGCTGGGACAAATCTTAAATGTCATCTGACCTTTCTTTTCCTGATGAAAACTGAGCACTTATATATCGAAAGCATTCTCCTTTGGGAAGGTGCCTATAGCCCAGGACAGAAGCGGCCCGGAGATCCACGGGCAGCCCCTGCAGTGAGCCTGTGTCAGCCACTGCTCTCCAGCCATCTGAGCTCTTCCAGGACGGATGAGCTTCCGTGTGGACCTGGAGCCTTCTGTCCCTGAAGATTCTCACTCAGAAGCTGGCCGATTTTGTTAATATGTTGGCAAAGCACATAAAATATTAATAGCTGCTGTTAATTCAACTCCTCAGTTGTTCCTGGCACAGCAATAGACTTATTTGTGTGCTTTTCTCTTTAATCTTCACAACAACCTTGCAAGATACAGCAATCCCGCCACCGAGTCACAGACAAGGAAGTTGAGGCGGGGGGGTGAAGCGACTTGCCTGTGGTCGCACTGCTCATTAGTGACAGCAAACTCAGCAATTCATAGCTGCTTCTGAGTAGTGTGGGGTTTTTCCTGTCATGAAGACCTGATGAAGTATAGACCCTTTCCCCAGAAAAACACTAAGTATAATTTTGATATAACCACAGAAGTTTTATAGTTCCCAGAACTCCCTCTGTGAATCTCTTGGAAACTCATTTACCATGGGTTAAGAACCCATGGTTTAACTTTAATAAATAAGTCTCAATTAAAAAAAAACATACTTGCCTGGGCTTCACACCCCTAGGTGCCAATTTATTTGGTCTAGGTTGGAGGTCCCAGCATCCATAAATTTTAAAGGTTCTCTAGCAGTTCCTATTATGAAGACAGGGTTGAGACCCACTGGCTTAGTTAGGTTGGATGTCCTATAGAGTCCATTCCACTGTCATATTCGAAAATAGTAACATTCAACAGTGAATCCCTTCTTTCTGGTCTTTCATACTTAGTAGTTTGGTTTTGTGCCAATGGATAAGTCAGAGGAGCGCATGCATCCATCACAGGTACCGACAGCAAGAGGTCTGCGTCTAAACGTGTGTGTTTGGATATCTCACTTGGTTTCTATGGACCGTTTCCTTGTTTTTCAATTGAGCTCAATGCTACCAATATCTGTTGGAGACTTCTGTGTACAGTGAAATGGGGTACTGCACAGAACTGGATCTAAAGACGGGCAGCAAACCTTCCCCGCTGTTAGAAAAAGTCCTAGTGTAGTGATTGCTGTCTCTTGTGCTTTGCTGTTTTAAAGTTCACATGATTGTTTCATATAAGAACTCTGTGGCTTGCATTCAGGTTTGTTGTCGATGTTCTTTCTTGAGCTGATGCAAACGAAAGTTGGACATAAGTACTTATGAGTTAAGGTTAGACTCAGTTGCTGCCAGAAGTTTCTCCTTTGCATGGCAGTCTGGGTGTGATCAGTTTGAGGATGATATGGTGTCTCCACAGTGTCACGGACCCAGGCACCTCTTCTCTGATTACTGCACCGTTCTTATTTAGTTATGCTGTCATCCTCAGAACATGGCATCCATTTCTTGGTCTAAGATGACCACTCCACTTATTGCCATCCCAGCTGCATTCCAGCTAGGGAGAAGGGAAGGCAGGATCCTTCTTATAGGAGAATGACCTGAAAATTGTGCAGTTCATGTCTGTTTACATCTCATTGACAAGAACTTAGTCTGTGGACCCATGTAGCTTTGAGGAGGCTAGAAAATGGGATCCTTAGAGTAACTGGACATCTAGGTGGTTCCATTGTTCACTTTTCTGATGGTCACCCCTTATTTGTCATTTTCTCCTTCCCTCTTTTTAAAATCACTGAAAATATGTATTTGAATAAGTCTTTTTAAGTAAGTATGTGGTCATTATTAAATGATGGTGATAGAAAAACTATAGGGAAAAAATGAATATGCGCAGAATCATTGCCAGCTGCCGTTTCATAAGCTCTCTAAACTTGTAGCATTCTTCAACTACTGACTTTTGTCTTCCTCTAATTAGCTGTGTGGTTTCAGATATGTCACTTGACATTTGGGTCTTGGTTTCTTTATCTGGAAGAGAAAGTAAGATTGTCTAACTCTCAAGCTTGTTCTCATGATTAAATGAATCCATGGTTGTGAGAGTGTTTGGAAGCCTGGACAGCACAGTTCACGTGCGAGGGGTGGCGGTGTCTAGTTGTTACCTGCTGCACAGTGCCCTGTGTTGAGGCACAGCCTCCCACTGACAGCATCTGGAGTGTATTTGTCCTGGAGCAGCTGCCTTGATCCTATTTCTGGACTCGAGGGGCAGCCTGGTGCTTCACCGCCTGCACCAGACTCCAGCCGGGGACGGGTTCCCTGGCTAATTGCTGATCCGGAAGGCAGGCCAAGTCACTACTGATATTTCTTACCTGCCTGTTAAGCAAGCATGGAGTCCTTGTGGGGTTTTTCTTGGTTTTCTAATACTGATATTCATTGGAGGTATTACCAACAGATATCCAGAATTACAAGTTAATTTTCAATAGCTCCCATGGCAGAGGTCTCTGCACCTTCATTGACTCACGATTCATTTCCCTCTCTGAGTTTCCATGTCTTCAGTTTTGCTCTTCTATAGCCATTCCTTCGCTTACTCATTCATTCATTTATCAAACATTTATTGAGGTCCTACTGTGTTCCAGGCACTGGGAATCAAAGGTGAGTGAGGGACAGTTCTTTTAGGTGAATTAAATGTACCTGATACCCTGGCACTCAGGGCCTCAGTAGATGTTTGTGGTTCCTGCCCCCGTGTTGCTCTTTAACTCCCGCCTGCATCCTTGGCTGTTGTGAGTGTGTCCAGCGGAGATGGGCGGTGCTGTATGCGCAGAACATTTGCAGCCTAGATTGTCTTTCAGTGGAGACAGCACTGATATCTGGACTTCACATTGATTTCATCAGAATGAATAGAAACTCTGAAAATTTTGTTCTGCTTCCCAGCCCCAGCTTCACCTGTAGACCACGATGATAGAGTATCTTCAGCTTTATCCTTCTTCCCATCCTTGATCCATCCTTCACTGAAGCATTTTAGACATGAAGTTAGATAGAAAAGCGTGAGGAATGGGCAAAAATCTCCCGAACCCCTCTTGCCACCTCTCCCGCTCTAACTTCTCGAAAGACGTGATTGGAGGGCACCATTGTTTTGGGAACAGCACCAATTTGAACGTCTTCTCTTGTTACTTTGCTCCTCTTTGACATTCATCTAATTTTCCTTCCTTTTGTAGGCTGTCAGCCAGATGAAGCAGCAACAGTATTCAGCACAAGTCTCCTTGGGTTCACAAGACATACCCTTAGCACCAGCGCCCTCGTACTCTTCCACAGATGCCGACTTCCCAGGCTACGGTATGGCTCTCTTTCCCAGCAGAGCTGAGTTGGCTCATCAAACCTTAGAGAAGGAAGGGATGGTGATGTTCTGAAAAGAGCGCTGGACCGGGGTCAGGGCGCCTGGCTTGTGTCCCTCTGCCACGCCCTCAGCTTTGGGACTGGGCCAGGTTACCACTTCCTGCTTCGTTTTCCTCGTCTCCACCAGTGGGATTGCCTAGTGCCTGTTCAATAGAAAAGAGCCGGCACAGAAAAGGCCTCAGTAAATGCTATTTGGATCTGAGGCTTGCAGATTATTCTCTAATCTCTCCAGAGGCCTGCATTTAGTTCATAAGTAAGATCTCTTAGAAATCATATTGAACCAAATTGTCAGCTTTGCATATGTTGAGGAAAGCTATTTGAACACTGTTAATTTTCAGTGCTTGAAGAAACTGGTGTTCACTTTCTCTCTTTGAATTCCTGGCTTGAATTATGCTGACTGGTGGCTGAAAATAGAACTTCAAAATGAATAATAAGTATTTCCATTTTGCTTTTATGCACTATAAGTCAGTTAAAAAAAATGTACTGTTTAAAACACCATGCTCACCAATGGCAAAGCATAACTCTGCATGAATTAGCAAGCCTGACACCTTTAAGGTGTGGTCTTTTAGGTATTTTTTCATAAATATTCATAAAAACTTTATCAAGCAGGTGTTCTAAAGCACTAGATTTTTACTAAAATGCTTGATGAATAGGTCAGGAAACTTTGACCCGTGGGTCAAAATTTGGCCCGCCATCTGTTTTTATGTGGTCTGCAAGCTAAAAATAGTTTTCATTTTTAAAAGGTTGAAGAAAATCAAAAGAATATTTAATGAAGATTATGTGAAATTCAAATGTCAGTGTCCATAAATAAGGTTTTCCTAGAATACTCGTTTGCTTACTTTCACACTGTAGTGATAGAACTGAGTAATTGCACCAGAGACCATGTGGCCTGTAAAGCCCAAAATGTTCACTACCTGCCTTCTACCGAAAGGGTTTGCTGACCTCACTGTCGACTAATTGAGTTTTGATAATACATATCACATATTTATACCTTGATAACAGAAATTAATCCTCTTACAATTTAATCTCTGAAAACTTCATTCGTTTAGTCATCCACGTACCAATCGTTTCCTAGGGGCTTGGTGTGAGTCAGGCCTTGGGCTGGATTCTATGAGAGAGACATTCCTGACTCGGGACTGGTGAGGGGGAGGCGGAAGAGGAGGAGGGAAAGAAAGGCGGCCTCCAGGATCTCTTACTGTTGTTCTCTCCTCACTCAGGACTAAACGAGTCATTGGCAAGAGGAGTAGAGACTTTTTAGAGCATCCATGAACTTCTGCCACTATTATGCATTGTTTTTATTGTAAATTAATGGAAAATGTAGCATGAAATACATATGCTGCAAAACGTCTAGAGACAGGTTTACAATTTAATATTCTACTTCTAATACGGCATTTTTTACTGTTACTGAGGTTGTCACTAAGTTTCCCATTCTTAACCAGGAGGCCATTAGATTAATAAACTCCGTGTGGTCAGGAACAGCAGCTCCGTGGATGCCTACACTCTGCCAGGCCCTGGGCTGGGGGCCTCACGACACATCCGTGCGTTCAGTTCCTCTGACAGCCTATTGGATAGGGGTCACATGCGTTTTTCTAATGAGAAGTTTCGCCCACCTTCTCAGTCCCTCTTGGGAACTTCAAGCCACGTCTGCACCACTCCAAGACCTGTGCCCTTGTGCCATGAACACCATGATTGTTGCTGAGTCAGAGCAGGACCCCCCACAGGCTGACCTTGAGCCTCTTTCCCTTTGTTTTATACCAGGGATTGGCAGACTTTCTCTGTAAAGTGCCAGATAGTAAATATTGAAGGCTTGCGGGCCACGCGGTCTCTATCGCAGCTGCTCGACTCCACCGTTGTGGCGCGAGAGCAGCCATAGACCAGATGTAAACAGATTAGCAGGGCTGTGTTCCAATATGACTTTACTTATGGACATTGAAATTTGAATTTCGTGTAATTTTCACATCTTGAAGTACTATATTTCTTTTGATTTTTTTTTCAACCTCTGGAAAATTTTAAAACGATTCCTGGCCCGCAGGCCATGGTCGGCCGCCCTCCGTGTGCAGTTTACTGAGCTTCCTGGGTCTCAGCGTGGCCCTGTGCGCTCACGGCAGCGACCAGCAGGGGGCGCCCTCTGGGGTCGGCCCGCTTGTGAGTCACGCCAGCGCGGGGACCAGAACTGGTGATGGACCGGTTACCGGGAGCGGAGACGTCCTCTGGCGACGTTGTTTGTAAAAGATTCTCCTGAAACTGACGTTCTGAGTGTTTCGGTTTTTCAGTGGTCAGGTTCAGTTACCTGGACAACACACATATGTAGAACTTATGCTAAATGGTTATTATTAAACATCTTTCTTAGCCTGTAAATATTTTGTTCCCAGTTTTTGGAAAAACCAGGTCTAAAACAATGATTTTTAAGAAGTAAACCTTTGTAAAAATGCAGTGACTCTTAACAAGCTTTTCAGTTACAGACCCAGCAATTAATTCTTGAATGTTGTGTTTATAATACATTTTTTTTCCACTGTATACATAATTGGAGATAATTTTTAGGTAATTGATATTCTTTGTTACATCATACTTTATTGATTAAATCCTTTGTACGTTAATTCGTATGATGGGCTCTGTAACTATTGAAGCCTTATTTCTTAACTGGTATTTATAACTGTAACTCAGAATCTTCTGTCACACTAGTCTTTATTCTCGTGATAACATATGCCTGTATGAACTTGGTCATTTAATCATCTTAAATTTTTCCATACCAGTTTTTGTGGTGTGTTTTAAGATTTAAAAAAATTTCAACTATACCTAAAATGGGTGATTTTGGAAAGGGAATCAGTTTATTGTTTTAGTGTCAAAAGTGTGGTAGGAATATCATGTTTCGTCCCTGGGTGACTGGGCAGTCGTGACCCAGCTTTTCTGTCGTGGGGCATGCAGGAAAGGAGTGCGATGGTGCATGTGCGGACCCCGCCCTCCTGGGCCCTGAGTGCCAAGCTGAGCTGCGCCTTCCACCTGCCTCTCACTCTGTTCCATCCTTGTCCAGGTGGTTTCCAGGCTCCGCTGTCAGTGGACCCTGCCACGTGTCCCATTGTCCCTGGCCAGGAGATGATTATAGAAATATCCAAGGGACGCTCGGGGCTCGGGCTCAGCATCGTGGGAGGAAAGGACACGCCCTTGGTGAGTCTCCGGAAGTGAAGTGTGTCCCCTGTCACACGGGTAGTTGCTGCGCCTCGTTATGGCCTGTGTCACGTCTGCGGAAGATTTGCCTTTTTCCTGGTCCGGAAAAGACCTAAGTGTAAACAGCATCCATATGCTGGCCAGCTCTCAGGTGTTTCTCAGTCTTTAACATCCACTAGGGTTTTCTCCATCTTATAGATGCTCCTTAGACCAGCAACATAACGGCATTCGGAAATGTTACGACAGGATTTAGGATGGTGCCTGGCATGTGCTAAGTGTGAAATAGGTATGAACTACTATCATCGTCATCATCATTATTTAGTGGAATGCAGCATCGAAGCATACTGCACATTCCACCATTCCAGCCCAACAACTTAGGCTTGCTTTATTCTGACCATATTCATGTCCACTCATAATCTTTTTTAGAAATTGGTCTAGAACATCATTTTTTGCTTGGATGATGGATCTTTGATTATTTGGTACCTTTTGATTGTCACTAATCAATAGTGCCATTAAAATGTAAAACTTCCTGGGTTTTGATTTACTCAAAATTGAGTTAATCAATGCACAGATATTTGAGTGGGTAAAACATGCACATTATTCAATGTTAAATTGACACGAAAAGATATAAAGGGAAAAGTAAACCTCCCTCGTACCCTTTCACCCTGGCTCTGCCCTCCACCCACCCCATGCAGGGCCTCTCCCTAGAGATAGTCACTCATTGATGCGTATGCTAATTCATAGTCATATAGAAATGAATATGTTTAGTGAGGAATAAATTGTATTTGCCAGATTTACAGATAAAGCAAGTATAATATGATCAATAAAGTGATTTTTTCCACTTTGGGTGGAACATAATGTTCCTGTGTTAGTGCTGTTGGAGGTAGGAAGGGCCTGCTCTGTTTTTTGTAATAAACATTAGTCCTGACACACTAGGCAGCTCAGGAACAGCATCTGCTGCAGAACCCGAGTCAGTGCCTTCCACACAGCTCCTGGTTGTGGTCCCCTCTCCTCCTGCCCCTCCTGATCTAGAGAATCCTGCTGCTGACTTCGATCCTCCTAGGAACCCCGGAACCTGGATGTGCTCAGAGGCCGCTGTTTATTTATTAGAGGATTTTATCTCCTTCGGCTTCATTAAAGTTCTGGTAGCACTTTTCTCCAGAGCTGAAGATAATTTATTTCCTGAATTACTCTCCTTTGGCCTGTGCAAGCAGGAACTGCTGTGTGTGGCTTCCCCCATACACTGTGCTGTTGTCATCAGCTTGGTGGAACTGGGAACACCTGGAGTTCACGACCTCAGCAGCCAGGTGTAGCTCCAGCCCTTTCCTGTTGGCCTCCTTATGGCCCTGGAGCTTTTCTGCGTCTCTTGTGGTCTGGCTTGGAAGGCTCTCTGTTCAGCTTTCGTCATTGAGGAGAGGGGCAAACTGTTCCTTAGAAGTAAGTTTCCGTTCAAGTGAGTGGCTCCAGGCTGTCTTTTGAAATCATGTTTTTAGTAATGCCTTCTAATTATATGTGAGCTGGTGTTTGCGCAGTTCATGGAAACACTTTGGCCAGCCTTTCAGCCATCCTGCCAGCTCCTGCTGTGTGAGGAGGAAACACACCACCCACGTAAGACCACACCAGACCACTGCTACCCAGACCCACACATGCAGTCCAGCCTCTCAGACTCTGCTCCGCTCCCTGGAGACTGCTTTCCTTCTGCCTTCCCCCAACAAGATCCTGTGCCTCCTCCAGTCCCCTCCCCGAGGACGTCTTCCCCATCAGGATCCTGTGCCTCCTCCAGTCCCCTCCCCGAGGACGTCTTCCCCATCAGGATCCTGTGCCTCCTCCAGTCCCCTCCCCGAGGACGTCTATCCCCATCAGGATCCTGTGCCTCCTCCAGTCCCCTCCCCGAGGACGTCTTCCCCATCAGGATCCTGTGCCTCCTCCAGTCCCCTCCCCGAGGACGTCTTCCCCATCAGGATCCTGTGCCTCCTCCAGTCCCCTCCCCGAGGACGTCTTCCCCATCAGGATCCTGTGCCTCCTCCAGTCCCCTCCCCGAGGACGTCTTCCCCATCAGGATCCTGTGCCTCCTCCAGTCCCCTCCCCGAGGACGTCTTCCCCATCAGGATCCTGTGCCTCCTCCAGTCCCCTCCCCGAGGACGTCTTCCCCATCAGGATCCTGTGCCTCCTCCAGTCCCCTCCCCGAGGACGTCTTCCCCATCAGGATCCTGTGCCTCCTCCAGTCCCCTCCCCGAGGACGTCTTCCCCATCAGGATCCTGTGCCTCCTCCAGTCCCCTCCCCGAGGACGTCTTCCCCATCAGGATCCTGTGCCTCCTCCAGTCCCCTCCCCGAGGACGTCTTACTCATCAGGATCCTGTGCCTCCTCCAGTCCCCTCCCCGAGGACGTCTTACTCATCAGGATCCTGTGCCTCCTCCGGTCCCCTCCCTGGCTACGTCTTTCCTGGCCCCCCAGCTGCCATGGTCTCTCCTCTGCTGAATGTGGAGCTGATGGTCGGTGTTCCTGTCTTAGCTCTCAGTCTTACTTTCTCTCTACCATTCACCAGCTGAGGCAGGCTCCTCAAGCTCTGGAGCCTATTTCCTGGTCTTTAACAGGGACAGTCATGCCTTGTGGAGCTGTAGGAGGGTCAGCGAGGTACCTGGAGACAGTGCTTGGCCTCGTCCCAGTACATAGTGAGAAACTGCGCATGACACGTACTCCCCAGCCTCTGTTCCCACAGGTGCAGCCTGAGCTTCATGGTCCTGACTCACAGGGTGGTGATGAAATCAGACTTCATAAGCAGCAGGACATTTTGTATGTATGTGCACATGTGTAGCTGTTACACTAAGGCCGTTGGGAAGTTTCCAGAAACTGCTAGTTGACCCTGAACATGGGATGTCTCCTCCCAGGGCCTGTTTCCTCATTTTCCCAAAGAGATGTTCCTGAATATTAAATAAATTGAATTTGTACAAATAAAGCTATATTTGAAATGAACCAGAGAAATTACATTTTAAGGAAATTCTGTAGTGAATTCTTTCATAAAGAAAAACTAACCCTCTGATTTATTTTTTGTAAAATAAGTGTCTTTCTACTGCTTAAAATAAGGCAGAACTAGATTTCCCAGAGGAAATCAGAAGAGTTTAATCAGCGTTTCTGGCCTGGCTGAATGAGTTTGTTAGTTGATTCTTTTTTTTTGCTTTTGTTGTTGTTCATCTGATTTTGCTTTGTGTGGGTGGTTGGAAAACCTGAATAAGATGTGCCCATACTGCTCCTGGGTCTTTAATATTCAAACGTCTGTGCTGCCGGCCGCCAGCTTGGCACCTCCACTGCTCGGCATCGTCTCCTGCCTCCTGGGTGTGAGGCTGTTTGCTGAAGTCTGTGCTCAGCTTCTCTTACCACCATGAGGCAGCCAAAAAAATTCTTTAAGAGCATCTTGATCTTCATAAAATATAGGTCTGCCTCCTGAGACTATAAATCCCGCTGTCCTTGGAAGGATGGCACCACTTAAAAATGAGCAATGGGACACAGCCTGCATCTCCTAACCTGGGTCTCTTGTCGAGAACGTAAGTTAGATAACACCGGCAGTCGCTGGGGGAGGCTGACAGCAGGGGTGGGAGGCGCTGGAACAAATAGAACCATTGTTTACCACAATGAAGATCTTCCTTTTTTCCCCCCTCTGAGTTTTGACAAGGAGCACGCAGCCTCGTTGACACTCCAGGTCACCTGTCCGGTCAGGTCTTGGGCTGGCGTCCACAAGAGGAAATTAGCAAACAGAGCGTCTGAAGGGACAGGGGACAGCCCTGGGACCCACAGCCGAAGCACCTTTGCACTTGGCTCTACACGTTTGTTAATGTGGTGCATCCTTCCTTCAGCTCTGGTGCCGGGAAAGAGCATCATGCTGTTGGTGACCCTCCCAGTTAGGGTTTCTGGGCCCTCTTTGTTGTGTGTCCAACAGGAATTTTTGCTGTCTTTGGAGGAATCGAGCCTCTGGGACTCGGTCTCGACACCACATCAGTCCTACCTGCTGTAAGTAGTGTCTCTGGAGCCAAGACAGGTGGTTTCTGAGATCACAGAGAGAGCTCTCACTTAGCATCCGTTGTATTTGCAGCCAGTCACCTTTTAAGATACCAAGATAACAATGAGGGTGAGCCTCTTGGGAAGTCTGTGAGCACGCCTAGCCCCAGTCCCCACCGACTTCTTGTTGCTTTCATCTTGTGATGTGCTCGTGGGCCTGCTTTTGGTGAGGGGGCTCTTCTGTGATGGGGTGCACGTGTTTGCTCAAAGGCTGCCCTTTGCTTAGTGCTAGGGGTATGAAATTGAGTGAAATAACCCTGTCCTCAAAGAGCTCCCACATTCATTCAAGTCAGTTCTACTGCCTTTGATGTCTACGGTCTAATGTAGAGGATCAACCAAGGAAAAACCATAATGTGGACTATTCAAATAGGACTTTCTCTGGAAAGTAGAAAAAAGTAGAGCTGTAGTACACACTTTGTAGACTAAATTAGTATGGGCTACTTTTTATATGCTTCTCCTAAGCCAGTGTCCTGTAAGCAGTTTGGACCGCTATGACAAAATACCACGGACTTAGTAGCTTATAAACAACAGAAATTTATTTCTCACAGTTCTGGAACCTAGAACTCCGAGATCAGGGCGCCAGAATGGTCAGGTGAGGGCTCTCTGCTGAGTTGCAGACTTGTTGCTGTGTCTTCACGTGGTTAAAGGCTCAAGGGAGCTCGGTGGTGCCTCTTAGAAGGGCGCTAATCCCATTCACGAGGCTCCACCCTCATGACCTAATCACCTCCCAGAGGCCCCACCTCCTAAGACCATCATGCTGGGCTTAGGATTTCGATGTGAATTTGAGGGGGCCACACAGCCAGGAAACCACACAAGGCACATTGCATAAAAAAGATATTTTTTATTTTTTATTTCCTTCCATCCATCCATCCTTTCATCCTGTCCCCTCTTCCCTTTGGTCTTGGAGTGGTAATTTGCATGAAATCTTGCAGCCCAGAGGACCTGGCACATTCTGCCAAATGAAAGACCAAGGACTCTTAGCTCTTATGATGCTTGAACCATTTTCCTTAAGCCTCTCCCTGAATCCCTCAGTGTCCCCGTCTCAAAAATGTTTGCTTACTGGTTAGAAGTTTTATCTCCAGTGTCCTCAGAAGAAGTAAAATATAGCTCTGCAGGGTCATCTCTTGGAGTTATTTTGTTATCAGCCTTGGGAATTCTAGAGAAGTGAAAGAAAAACTTAAGAAATAAATCTTTTATCTTAGAACATTGGCAGGTGTGAGTTGTTCTTGGGATTGAGCAGATGAAGTGGAGAACGAATGAGGAAGGGTTCCCAGGACCCGCACCCTATGCATCTCCCTTTCTCTGGGTACCGTTGCCAAAGGTCCCGGACCGTGGACACTGTGTTCCATCAAACCTATGAGGCAGCCTCGCAGAGGAGGGATGCTGAGTCCAAGGCATCAGAATCCCAGAGCTTTGACTGTGGGGCCTTGGGCAAGCGACTGAACCTCTCTAAGTTACATCTGCTGCTTTCTTCGTTGATGCAGTGGTGGTGGTAACAAAGTCGGCCTCTTCAGGTTGTCTGTGGATTAATTAAGATAAACTTTTCCCAGCTCCTGTCTGTACCGAGTTCACTTATTATTTGTTGTTATTAAACATTCCTGTTAAAGTAGATCCTTCGCTCCCTTCGTCTGTGTGTCTGTGGTGTGTTACCCGCACACTGAGAAGCATGACTTCGTTTCTAGATAATTAGATGTTTTTTCAGCATCAAACTTTTAAAAAGTGATTCAGGCACTATTCTTAATGTGTAATTAGTATTTATGCTAATCCTCACAACAACCCTAGAGGGGAGGAAGTAGCACTATCCCATTTTACAGATGAGGAAACTGAGGCACAGATGAGTTAGGTAACTGCTCCAAGGACATAATATTAGCAGCTGGTCCAGCTGTGGTTTAATCAGACATTCTGACTCCAAAGCGACACGATTTGGGCCCTTTTCTGGCATTACCATTCTGTGTCATCGACCTTCATGTGTGAAAGGAGTTATCCCTCTCACCCAGCAGACCCTGTGCTGCCCGAGGACAGACCTGTTTTATTTTATTTTCTATCTTCCGTGTCCCCATATAGTGCCTTGCACACAAAAATATGACTGTCTAGGGGCCGGCCCGGTGGCACAGTAGTTAAGTGCGCACGTTCCACTTCAGCAGCCCAGGGTTCGTCGGTTCAGATCCCGGGTGCGGACATGGCACCTGCTTGACAAGCCAGGCTGTGGTAGGCGTCCCACGTATAAAGTAGAGGAAGATGGGCATGGACGTTAGCTCAGGGCCAGTCTTCCTCAGCAAAAAGAGGAGGATTGGCAGGAGATGTTAGCTCAGGGCTCATCTTCCTCAAAAAAAAAAAAAAATTATGACTCTCTATCCAGCCTCCTTGTGCCACTCTGAACTCCAGCCATGCCGGCCACACTCAGTTCCTTTAAGAAGTCTTGTTCCCACTGAGGCATGGCCTTTGCACGTGCTGTTAGATCCAGCTGGAGCGTGTCTGTGATCAGTATTAGCTGTAGCTGCAGCATCCCCTTCATCTCTGGGTGAGATCATGTGACTGACAACAGCATTGCTGAACCACATCGTTTGAGGAAGAGTTGAACGAATTGGAAATGAGAAGGCCAGAAAGGACAGTGAGGACTTTCTGCAAACACGTAGGGTTATCTTCTTGTGGGGGCTCTCTGAGGGCTCAGTGAAGACAGCGTGCCTGTTATTGAAGGAAAACCTTCCAAGCATCAGCTGGCCGCACCTGGAAGGGCCTGCCTGGGGAGGGAGAAGCATTTTGACAAAGACAGGCAGCCGCTCCCCAAGGAAACTGTTGTTATTTGGGGAGGGACCTTTACGTGTATGACTCTCCTCTCCAAGATGATGGTCGTGCAAGAAAACTACTTCTCTCTCTCCACATTTCCATCTCACAAATTCCTTTCTTTCTTTCTTTCTTTCTTTTTTTTTTTTTTTGAGGAAGATTAGCCCTGAGCTAACATCTGCTGCCAGTTCTTCTCTTTTTGCTGAGGAAGACTGACCCTGGCCTAACATCCGTGCCCGTCTTCCACTTCTTTATATGTGGGACGCCTACCACAGCCTGGCTTGTCAAGCAGTGCCATGTCCGCACCGAGGATCTGAACCAGCGAACGCCAGGCCACCGAAGCAGAACGTGTGCACTTAACCATTGTGCCACCGGGCCGGCCCCTCACAAATTTCTTAAAACTCCACAGTCTTGAGTTTTTTTGACTAGAGAATGAGGCCTAGTTACTGTTTTTTGTTTTGTTTTATGGGAGCTAGTAATTGTCATCACTTTTGGAAAAGAAAGTTTGTCACCCTCAGCCCCAGTTGCTGTTCTCTGGGCTGGGGGAAGTGTGTCTCTTTGCAAGAGGAAACGATCAGACCAGGGCTTTTGTTTGCCTTTGTGCTCTTGGCACCCTCTGATCGTGAATGAGGTCAGGGTTTCCCAGGATAGATTGTAAAACTTAGATATTCTTAATAGGGCAAAGGCCTGGGAATGTCACGTTCAGAATCTTGTCATTTCTCTCCAAGTTTCAAGCCTGTATTTTTTTTCACCACCGGATTTCACACTGATTTAATTCATTCTTATTACACAGAAGTTCTGTGGGGCAGGCACGTTAGCAAGAAGCCTCAGGGTGGGACCCTCCCTCTGGATAGTATGTGGCAGAGCTCGTCCATCCAGAAACTGAAAGGCGGAGTACCTGTCCCTGGCTGTCACCATACGTCCCGTCCTGAAGTGACCTCATGTAACCCTTTGCCGAGCTGCGTGCCATGGTTTGGCCGTTACTGCTTTTGGCCATTTAGATGTAGGACTGACCACTGGGTACTTTTAAAGCGAACAGGAGGGAAAGCTATTTTGCATTTGAGTGAGTGTTTTATTGTGCTGTTCCCCTTCAGATGAACTCTGCACAGTCTGTTTCATGAGGCGTGTGGTCTGCCTTGGCGTGTAATCCCCCAGAGCCGAACTCCTTTTATCGTTATTGCTTAAGTCATATATTTTTACACAAAACATCTTATTACCTTAGTTTTATTTTAAAATCAAAGCAGAGTTTGCCAAAAATTCTATGAATCACACTGAAAGAATGTTAATGAATAGTACCTCTGAATTTCCAGATTTGGGCATTTCTGATCTTAAAGAATATGACTGTAAGCAAAAATATTATGCAAGCTGAGTAAAATTTCGATAAATAAGGACCAGATGGAACTATAGGGACTTATAAAAGTATAATGCCAATATTATCCCGTTTCCTTAATAAATCTGTATTTCAGTATGAAAAATTATATTCGTATTGATGAGCATCAACTTTTTGTTAAATCAGACTTGGCAAGGGAACTCCATTTTAAGTAAATATAAAACCGTTTATTTTTTGAGCTTGAGAAAAGAAAGCTTTTCAGAGTCTTAAAATGTGAAACGTTTTTATATATTCACAACAATTCTTATATTAACTGTTTTATTGCTGTGATTTTCATTCCACATTTTAGTTACCTGTAAATAGTGTACGAGAGTCTGCAGTCCTGAGTTTGTGTGGGATAGCTTACATAGTCCATTGCTTTAACGCACACACACACACGCACACACACACAACAGACTCGTGTTATTTCTTCCTGCATGACTGATCATTTAATCTTACTTTTACTTTTATGTCAAAAGAGCCTCGGGGCCTGCCTGGTAGAATAGTAGTTAAGTTCACACACTCCCCTTCAGCAGCCCGGGGTTTGCAGGTTCGGATCCTGGGCACAGACCTACACACCATTCATCAAGCCATGCTGTGGTAGGTGTCCCACATACAAAATAGGGGAAGATTGGCAACGGATGTTAGGTCAGGGCCAGTCTTCCTCACACACACAAACAGAGAGCCTCTACATCTGTTGTGGTTTAATGCCCATTTATGTGTCTGTAGTTTATTACCTGAGAGTATTCCAGTGTTCCAGAATAATAGGGACTGAACCTGTTTGCAGGGTTGGTAGGTGCGATCTTCGTACCCCGCCCAGCACGCTAGAAGAGACGGGTGCATCGAGATTCGGCGGTGTGGACTCTGTTCCTGTTGTGGCTGAGTTTTATGGGGCTTAATGGAAGTCTTGACTGTGTTCTGAGATTCTTAGAGTCTGTGTAGTGAACCGTAGTTCATTGGTGAGCAGAGTAGAGCATCCAGATGTTAAAAACTGTGAATCCACGTCTGAGGGGGGAGCGCCTCTGACTCTTGCTGGCACCCCTGTACTGTACAGCTGTGGCCCCTTCAGGTTTCCGAACAGAAGCGATTGTATATTCAGCCTATGGAGTTGGCAACCAAAACTATATCAATTTGACAAATATTGTATTTCTTCTAAAGTAATGGTCTTTTGTTGTATCCATGGTGGGAAAGCAGCACATTAAAGGTTCGCTTGACCATGAGACTCATCCAAATTACAAAACTGTAAAACCAACGAGAAAAACATCATCTTAGAATAAGGGAAATATGGTGTTTATCGACTGCCTTATGCCTCACGTCCTGCATGTTCTTATGAGATATTGAATTAAGGAGCATCTTGACCTTTTGCTTCTCGTGAATCAATGAGGCTGTGCCAAGTATCTTGTGCATCAGAGAAGAGAAAGTTCCTGGTCTGAAGGTGGGGAAGATTAGCCACTTTGCAACTTGTCTCAAATCATCTTTGCATTTAATCTTTGTAATTACTTCAAAAATATAGATCCACAAAGCACACTGAGTATATACATAGCAACACGTGCCACAGCATGAGGAAAATGCTCTAAGTTTTCCATCCTTGGGTTGATCGACCCACTGCTCCGCTGTAGCAAGGACAGCAGAGAGCTGCCTTTGTCGGCATGAGTCCTGCCGTCTGTAGTGTGGATGGCATCTGTCTGTGCTTCAGCTTTGTCACCTTTCACGTTGGGCTGCCCATTTCTGCTGTAGTGAAACAGCAACAGGGAAAAGTAGCTGTGGGAAGTACAGTCAGTTCTGTATTCGCAGTGGCTCTGTTCTGTGACATCACAGCAGACCTGAATTAGTGGATACGCAGCCATCACGTCCAGGGGAAACACAGAGGAGATTCCTCCGAGCCTCTGGTCACAACGTTTGCGACAGCAGATAAATATGCGATCTTGTTTCATGCGTGTTTCTGTTCAGAGATACTCCATTTAGTATCTGTTCTGACTCATTCACGTGACCACATGGCTGGCAGCACCTCGCAAGCAGAGGCAGCTCATCCAACACGCGTTCTGTCTGTAAGGCACATCACAGCCTTCTCTGCTTAGGAAGATCGGCACTTCAGCCCTGTGCCCGGGGCCATTTTAAACAGTAAAATCACCTATAAAAAGCACAAAAATGCAAAACACGTGGTGTTAAATAGACCACGAAAAGGACGCTTGTTTACAGTATGAGAGCTGAAACAAAAGGCAAGAACGTCGCCTTGTTCTACCTCAGCTGAGAACAAGTAAATCAGCAACTCAAGTTTTTACCACTCTGCACATATCTGCAGATGACAGGAAAGCACCAAGAGCACTGATTTTGGGGAGCAGAGAAATTCACAAATGTGGAAACGGTGGACAGTGATGATTGACCGTGCTTGACTGAAACAAGAATCAAACTCTCTGGGACAGGACTCTTGTAGTCTGGCTTAGATCCTGTGGACATTCAGATGGTCCCTTAGACTCAGCTCTGAGCAGTCCTTGACTTGAGAAAGAATAATCTGAAATACCCTTGTAGCATAATCTTTCTTGGAAAGAAGCAATCGGTTATCTTCTGGGACGACTAGGATAACAGACAAATTAGAAATTAAAAAATGGACTAAGACTGGTGTCATTCATCCTCAGAATCATGGCTTTTGACGACTCTGACAGATGTGTATTCCTTCCTTTGTCTCCCAGATATGCCCTTGAACCTTGGATATGTGTGTATTAGGAGCCCTCGTTAGCGGTTACTCAACATCTGTTTGGCTGACACATCGCTTGACATTACATACATAATTTCATTTCATCTTCAAACCATAAAAGGTAGGATTTATTAGCTCCATTTTACAGAGGCAGAAACACTGGCTCAGGGAGGTTACATAACTTAATGCAAATGTCACAAAGCTACAGTAAGTGGTAGAGCTAAAATCTGAACACAGGTTTATGTGGCCATAGCCAGCGCTCTTCCCACCCTACAGCGCTGCCTCCCATTATTGACAGGCTGGAAGACTCCTCTGGCCGACTTTGATAGAGTCTCTAGTAGATTAAAATTAACCATAAATTTTGTTCAGCTCTTTCCAGGTTGCTTGAATTGGAGCTGGCCCATTGGCTTGCTCTGACCCATAGTAATGAAAATGGCTTTGTGGGCCCTCCAAGCTTTGGCCTGGAGAGGCCTTGTACTTCAGCTCTTGCCCTTCTGAAACACCACCACATGGCAAACAAGCCCGGCTGGCTCCTGGAGGATGACACGCCATGTGGAGAGAGCATGTGGAGGGAGAGGGCCCCGCCATCCCAGCTGAGGCCCCAGACGTGAGAGTAAGGCCGGCCAGGACACAGCCGGCCCAGCCCCCTGACTGCACTCACGTCTGGTCAACTTAGAGCAGAAGAGCTGCCCAGCTGAGCCCCGCCCACACTGCCAATTCACAGAATTACGAGCAAACAAATGGTTGGTTTTTGTCTTAAGCCATGAAGTTTTGCAGCAAAAGATAATTAATGCGGAGTCTGCCCCAGCCCCTGTGTCTTTCTGATCTCTCTCTGCCTATGGGAGCTGGGGTTCTTCTGGTCTGCCGTTTAGAAGGGTCTCATTCCTGGGCAGGGCCCAAGCATCTGTGTGACACAGTGGCTCTCTCCGCTTCACTTTGCACAATATATGTGTTCATAGGAGCCTGAAATGGTAAAGCTGGGATGGCTTTACAAGCCCTGTCGTTCTGCTCCATGCTCTCCTGATGCTGCCCAGTATAGTGAACACAGCGGTCCACGCAGAGCCTCGTGCGAAGCTGGATCCCTGCAGAGCAGTCTAGAGATGGGACCCCTCTCACTCCCGGCCCGAGCCCTCTTCCACGCCCACTGCCCTTGATTTGCCAATCACATTCTAGTTGAAATACAATAGAGAAGCTTGGTTTTTAAAGAATTTGTCACAAAGTATTTGGGACAGGGAAGAATCATGTCCTCAGACCCTCCTCCCTTTGTTTATATAAACACAGATTGAGCCTTTCAGCTTTCTCCAAGTGAGATGGACTTCAGCAGTTTGAACCCAGCGCCTCCTTTTTAAACTCCACAAGTGCAGTAGACACTGCGAGTCAGGAACGTAATTCGTCTGCGTGTGTTTTCCAGTGCGGGGCTGTGTGGTTTGGGTTTGCACGGCCTTGGACTGAGGGTCTCTCCACCCACTCTGTATCATCGCCCCTCGTGAGAAGGTCGTCTACTGTGTATAAGGCGTTTCTGTAGGATTTCTGAACAGTGACGGCCACAGGCGGGAACGCTATTAAATGATGTTTCAAAATAGCGCTGCTGCTCTAAGGCCATGGATCTGAGCGTGGTTTCTTCCAGAGGAAGGAAATGATGCCATTTTATATACAATACTTTTATTATTTCTTTTGGTCCTCGTGGGTTTTCTTGTTAGGAGGGATTTTTCCCATAAAGCAGGGAAATAAGACATAAGGCTCTTTTTGAGTCACTGGTTAGCATGTTTTCCACCAAAATGTGAAATTTAATGTGTAACTTTTCTGTAGTTCAAATGTCCCTTGGGACTTTTTTGTGGAGAGTGGGGTGGGGACTTTTATGAGTATGGCAAAGATGGTGTATAATTCCAGAGAGATCCAAACTAAGTAAAATGTGCCTACAAGCAGTAAAAATCGAGCCATATATGCATAGTCCTTTATAATAATGTCTACCTTATAATTCTCTATCAAAGCTTTGTCCTAAAGTGCTTTCTGGAAGAATCTGCTGAATATCTGGAAGTGCAGCGTATTCCGTCTTATTCTGTGCAAAAAGTGCATCCGCACGGGTGCTCGCTCGTGTCCTCGTCCACGGGAGACTCAGTTAATTTTTCTAACACGTGGCTCTGTAGTGTTATGGACCTATTGTGACAACGGTAGAATTGCCTCTTGCCGAGTGATTGGTGTGTTTATGAGTTATGTTACCTACTTGTTGGCAGCTGGAACAGTCAAGAAAATGGTGATTGATGGCCTGAAATATCTGCTGCCTTTACCTGGGTCTGAGGATACGTGACTGACTGCGTGTCGCGAAATTCTTTCCCAGCAATTCAGAACTTAAGTCCCCCAGAGGAGTCTGTGACTTTTGTGGGGTTCAGGGATAATTAAGTCCCTCATACTTGGCTCCTTGGAACCACTCTCTGAACTAAAGTAAATCCTCTGGAAATTCAGGTGGATTGAGCGTCCGTGTGTGGTGGGCGTTTGGGTTGAATATCACTGATTACCATCAGAAGCTTGGTTGGGTTAGGATGAGATTATGACATGCTAACCCCATCAGCCTCCTCTTTCTGGGTCATTTTGATGCTTTTTTCTCTCTCCAACCAAATTTTTGATACTGGTTTAGCAGACATTTATTGAGTGCCTGCTCTTGGCTCAGCACCAGGATGCAAAGAGGAGTTGGAAGCAGCCCCCGTCCAAAAGGGTTCCACCAAGGGGGAGGCTGCACAGGACCTAGACCCAGAACAAGCCCTTGTGATGCTGTGATGAGCTCAGTGGTACCCAGAGATGGAGCAGAGACTCAGAGAGGGTTTCGTAGAAGAGGTGGCACTGGGCTTTCCAGCAGACTTTCATGAAACACAGGAGGCAGCAGATAAGAGAGGGCATGACCTGCAAGCATTTGGTGCCCTTCATACTTTCCAGTATAGATACAGAGACTGTCTCTGTGAAAATACACAGGAAACTTAGTGCTGCGTTTCTAGCTCGGGAGCTGGGAGGCTGAGCGACAGGTGCTGGCGGGAACCTCAGTGTAGGCTCCTCTGCGTCTAGTAGCGCATGCACGTACTTTCTATGTTTAACATAAATAAACCCTTGTTCTTCTAGGAATGGAGACCTTAAGACAGTGCTCCCTTAGACAGTAGGAGGAGTTTACCAGTCAGCTGCTTCTTCCTGGGTGTCCTTTTTTTTTTTAACATTATGCCTAGTTGTGGAATAAGGGCATTGTCCTCAGTGAAACGTGTTTCAGACATAGGCTGGTGAGGGAGAAGCTTTCCAGCAGGGGACTTTTCCTGCATCTCTGAAATCCTGCCTGACCCTTCTCGTTAGGGAAAACCCACTGTCTGAGAGATTGTCCACCTCGCTATCAAGTTCTTCCCCGGCTCGAGAGCTGGCAAGTCGAATGCGTAACTTAGAGTGTCCGGAGGGAAACTGTCGGTCTTGTCTCGGCGGTCAGTAAACAGCACATCTGACTTAAATTTCTGTTGTTGCAGTGAAATCACACAACTGCCATTAGGAAATCAGTTTTGATTGTATGTCAATCTTTTTTTTTTTTTAAAGGGTGGCCCTGAGCTAGCATCTGTTGTCAATGTTCTCTTTTTTCCTTCTTCTTCTTCTCCCCAAAGCCCCCCAGTAAGTAGTTGTATATTCTAGTTGTGGGTCCTTCTGGTTGTGCCATGTGGGACGCTGCCTCCGTGTGGCCTGATGAGCGATGCCATGTCCACGCCTGGGATCTGAATTGGTGAAACCCTGGGCCACTGAAGCAGAGCATGTGAACTTAACCTCTCAGCCACGGGGCTGGCCCCTGATTATATGTCAGTCTTGATCATCTATAAACAATTCTCAATTCTATACCATTAATTAGGAGAAATCTGTTTTCTTGGACTGAACAACTTTTTATTTTAAATATCAGTGTATTGCTTGTATCTATTGTAATGTTTTATATTTGCTCCTGTAGAAAAACATCACTCAATGAATAACATGGGTGGACAGAAACAGGACTGAAAAGATGAAAGGAAGGAAGACAGAAAGAGACAAGAATAGCCGATAGAATTAAGAGAGAGACCGTGTTGGGTAGGGAGAGGGCCAACCCGTCCTGCTGTGTGGCGTGCAAGGGCCTGATCAGGTGCTGACACTAGTGAAGGGATCCACAGAGCCTCACCCCACCTCGCTCACCAGGGGCCTCAGTGTCCACTTCCACAAGGCATCTGCTTGTTTACCCTCTATAAAATGATCAGCTCATGTCCTCAAGGATTTTGCTGTGGAGTTGAGGAGACACTCTTTCAAGAGAATTAATGCCATATGGAAGATCCCATTAGCTTTTGTACAAGTACAAGATGAAATATTCACACTGACAAGGAGCTTGCTGAGCAACAGGAGCACAGGCTCTGGTGTTAAACTGTCCAAGGTGGAATTGCTTCTCTCCTGCTTAGAAGCCGCAAAGACCTGGTCAAGTCTGAACCCTTCGGAGCCACTGTTTCCCCAGCTGTAAACAAGACTAATAATGCTGAACTTGCTGGGTTGTTCTGTGAATTAAATGGCTCAGAGGGGCGTGTGTGGCATCCTTGGCACATAGATGTTGACTAGATGAGCAGTTCTTGCTTCCTTCTGTGTGCTGGCACTGTGCGTGAAGCGTCATGCGTGGCTAGTAGTGTTGAAGCCGTATGAGAATGAGGACGCTGAGGGCTGGAGAGGTTGCCGTCTTCCCAAGGCCCCGGCCAGAGGTAGCAGGGCCGGGATTTGGACGAGAAGTCCGCCACCAGAGGCCTAGCTCATGACCATTTGTTTCACAGCCTCTCCTCAGTGTCAGCCAGCAACCCACCCACAGGGAGATGATAAATAGCCTGCTTCTGGAGTCGACGAGCTTTGGAAGTCGTTGGTGTCAGTAGACAGAGTCTCGGAGGTATTCTGGGGTGCAGGAATGTTATTTAAATACGCAGAGAGGGGAGGGTGCTGGTGGGGAGGAAGCCCTCGGCTGTGCCGAGAGGCAGTTTTGCTTGGACACCTCCAGAGCGTTTTAACTTAGGAGGATCCACAAGGAGGGGATCAGAATCGTGTGTATCATCAACTCCAAATTTTTTATTTAAAATAATAGAAGTCATTCTTTCATTAATGACTCATTATTTCATTTAATCACAATTTTTTCAAAGCAAGAAAGAAGTGAATTTTTAATGTAGCCTTATCAAATAGATGCTTAACATATCCCAATGCAGTATGTTTTTTACAGTTCTGTCCTACCCTATGAACTACATAACTTTTGAAAAATAAATCAAATCCATTTTTATTTTGAATTTAGCAGTGCACATTTCTAATTTAACCATTAGTCCCCGCCTCTCACTCTGCCCCCCCCGGTTAATACAGCTGTCTAGAATGACAGCTGCACAGGATGCTTCCAGCACGTGGTAAGAAATTCGGCCTTTGACCATTCCGAGCGTCTCATGTTGTCTTTTGTTTCCACTGATAACTTTAAGAGAAATTATAGCAATAGTCAAGCAAAAGGAAAAAATAAATGGGGAGTTTTTCACACAGAAAGACTTATAGACTGAAAACAGATCATTGGCAGTGAGTTCAGCATTTGTTTGAGTCTATTAACAGTATATTTCTTTTATGTATGATCGTTCACTGAGCACCCAGAAAGTAGCCAAGAGTTTTGGGCTCAGGCAACTTTTATGGACTAAAAACTTCATGGGCTTTTTCTTCCTTTGGAGCATGAACGGAGAGAAATTTCCCATTTGACTTTTGTAATGTTCCAAGATCAACAGATTTTATGCTGAAAATTGAGCTCTGTAAAACCATGTGTGGTACAAGCTCAGTCTGATTCTCTCAATCCAGTGAAGATGGGGTGTTTGGCCCCCAAACTCTGCAAACTAACATTGTTACACAGAGAGTTATCAGGAGGTGGCATTAGTTTCTCCCTGCACTTCCTTCGTGAAAATGGCCCTTGGTGTCGTCTTGGCCATGTGGCTGGGATCGCCTCCAGCCACTGACCCTGCAAATTTCCTCAAAATCATTCCCCTGAAACAGTTCAGAGAAACAAACTCTTGGCAATGCGAATGCTCCCTGGGTCTGGAAATTCCATAAGTCAGAGTTAAAACAAAGAATGGTCTAACTCTATTGCTGGTATAGAATCTGAAACGTAAATTGTCTGGATCGAGGAACCTTTCCCGGCTCTTGGGGGCTGCCTCTCTAATTGCTATAATAAAGAATGTTTTCAGAACTGCGTGGTGCTAAAATGAGAGTATTTAGTATTGTAAAGACATGGGAATCCAGGTGGGTCATCTGGTACAGATTCTAATTTTCTTTTGTTGCTTTTCTATCCAGAAGTTGCGTGGGAACCTTTTTTTTTAAGGAATTATGTTTGGTTTGGATTTGTTTTTCCCTATCTTATTTGCTATATTTTCACAAGAAATATTTTCTTTCTTTCTTTATTTACTTAATGTCAATTTAATTCTAAGTCTGAGGCCCCAGACTTCTGGACTAAGTCAGAATTCAACCTCAGTCATCCTAGTGGCTCGTTAACTCTCGGGGTTCCAGTTTCTTCACGAGGCTCCTAGTCGTTGGCAGGCCCCGGTGGTCATTGTCACCAGTGCACCCTGGTCGTCATCAAGCCCCTACGTACATGGTCTCTTCAAGTCCAGAAGTCCCGCCGCCTCTGGGCCCCGGTTCTTGGGACCCAGGACTTCTTTCAAGGCGGGATCATGCCTAATCCACGCCCTGGACCATCGCCTGCAGGGTCTTGCAGCCTGAGTGCGTGCTGGGGGCCGGGGAATGGGCAGGGCAGGGCTCCAGTCCTCACATGACGGGACCGACAGATCTCTGTTTCCAGTCTCCACTCAGAAGCTCTGTTCCTCCCCCAGCAGCCTGCAGGACGCCTACGGCAGGCCACTCAACTGGTTTCATAAAACGGAAAGAACCAAGGACTTTTGGTTGCTTCCGTTTTCAGCTCCACAAAAATCCCGGCAAGGAATTTCAAAGCTTGACTACTTGCCCAACCTGAGGAGAAAAGGGGGAAAATTGTGTGAACAAACTCAGTTGAATATTTTTAAAATAGTATCACCAAAACGTGTAAAATTTGGGTTTATAGGTGTAGATTGTCTGGAGGGAACCTAAGGTGTCTTGGGGGTGTCTCGGGGGGAGTCACTGAGGGCCCAGGTGGGAGGCGGTCTCCTGTGTCTACTGTGCCCAGTGGTATTGCCCCAGGCCTTCACATTGGTCATGTTATTTTTATGATTAAAAACATAAGGTTATTAATTTGAAGAAATATAAATTATTTTTAAATTCATTAACCATGAAACATTTTCCTCACCCAAAGCTTACCTACCTTAGATGTTGTCCTGGTTTTATGGCTCAGAATGCTGAGTTCAGGAGTTAATTTGCCCAAGAGAACACAGTGGCAGAGTCAGGATTCAAACACACAGCTGCCTTCCACTGAGGACCACGAACACTCTTTCTCCTGCTCCACACTTTGTCCCCCGGGGCCAGTTCATTACACGAAGTTCTTTTCTTTCATTACCAAGTAATGAGGCCTGACAAACCCCCTTCTTCAGGCCACACATCCATGCCAAATCCTTGAATACCAATAAATACCTGAAACCATGTTTCAGAATATACCGTAAAATGTAAATAAGAATGACGCACAGTTCCCTCAAGTTCACACGCAGCAGCGATGTACAGGGTTGACAGGAAAACACATGGGGGAAGTGACTTGAAATATGAGGTAAAGCCAGTCCCAGAGGAGTGAAATAATAAACTTAGGAAAAATTAATTGTACCTCTGAATATATCATAACTGGATTCTGTTTATCTTTAGGTCAAATGAAATATGACATTATTAGCAAATATCAAATTATGGGTTGATGGGCTGACCCGGTGGCACAGCAGTTAAGTGCGCATGTTCCACTCCAGTGGCCCAGGGTTCGCCGGTTCAGATCCCGGGTGCAGACATGGCACTGCTTGGCAAGCCATGCTGTGGCAGGCATCCCACATATAAAAAAGTAGAGGAAGATGGGCACGGATGTTAGCTCAGGGCCAGTCCTCCTCAGCAGAAAGAGGAGGATTGGCAGCAGATGTTAGCTCAGGGCTAATCTTCCTCAAAAAAAAAAAAAATTATGGGTTGCTGCCTGTGATTTGGTTGTTTGCTTTAGGAAGCATTTGAGGTTGTTGAAAATTAATAAGAATTTGTTTTTTTAGGATGCTATAGTGATACACGAAGTCTATGAAGAAGGAGCAGCAGCCAGAGATGGCAGACTTTGGGCTGGTGACCAGATATTGGAGGTATGTATGTGTGGATTTTATGTTATACCAGTAGATATGGTTCCTTCACTGATCTTGATCTGCGAAGTCAATTTATCTCTTCTCTGTCTTATCAACTACAGCCTCACTTATTTCTCTCCCACTTAACAAAACATGCACCTTATTTTTTTTAATGTATATTGAATCTCTGTCATTAGAATCATGACAGATTATCAATCTAAATCTGTCTGTGAAAACTTTTTTTAATTAAAAAGAAAAGTACAACTTACAGTTCTGTAATCTTAACATCAAATGAGACTGTCTAGTATTGTGGTTTGATCGTCTTGCCTCTCCATCATGCCTTACTCAGGTTCCTCCTAAAGCACAGACCTGTGGACCCTGGTGGTTTAAAGACTTCATCGCAGCTCTCAGTATTATCTTGTTATTCCTAATGAGTCGTCATGTCAGACGCAGGCTCATGCCTCGGCCCCTTGTTTTCTAGTTGATGGAAACGTGAATCTTCTCCATTTAGGTGGTATATGGTACTTGTTAAAAATTGAGATGCTTAACCTGCCTGTTTCAAATGGAGTCTCATATAGCAAAGGCGTTGCAGCCTTTTAAAAAGTGCCAAGGCCGGCGGTGTCGGAACTGGGGAAGGGTGGAGGGAGAGTCAGTGCCAGGCGCCCTGGGAGGTGGGACTGAAGAGCTGTCCCGATGGTGTGACGCCTCTGGTCCACATTGACTCCTCTCGTTGGAGGAACTTAATGAGCAGTTGGTGCTTCATGGGGGGCACGGGCACGTTCGCCTTGCAGCTTTAATGTAGCACGTTGTGAATGACATCAGAGCGTTTGACTTTTCCCTTCGGTGGTTCAAGTCTGCCTCCCAAGATGAAATCAGAGAGATAATTCAGGCCAGAAAATATAGGCAAGAAGGAGTTAAAGGAGAGGCCAGGCTCCCTGCAAATTAAATTGAGGGCGAGTTCTAGGGTTTCTCTGCAGGCCTGGCTCTGCTTCGTCGTTGGATTAGGACCTATGCCCAGTGCGGTCATTAAGGTACGAGCATGTGCGGCTGGAAAAGCAGGCGAGGCCTCTCTGGGAGCTGGCCGGACTGCTGTGGCAACAGCACCGTGTTTTAGCAGTCAGGAGTTTGGGGGTTTTTTTCCTCCCTAGATTTTCTAATTAACTGGCATTGTCTCAGTTGGCTTTGTAAGATGAGCAGACTGAACATTCTGAAGAGCACAGATGCGCACTTGCCTTGATGCTGACGTGATTGCTAACCCCACAGATTATTCCATAATGGCCACTTGAAACTAGTAGGTGTGTTATCGTGACTGTGGCAATGGGCACAGAGATATAAGTTCATATAAATTCACAGCATAATTATGTATAATTTCATATGCATAGTTAAATATGTATAGTTTATTTTATAGCAGTTACTCCTCGATAAAAAAATTTTCAAGTATATTTATTTATTTGTATTGGATGGACCCTGAGCTGTAGCTGTTCTCTTCCATAAAGCATATTCGTGTACAAGCGAACACTCAGGACAGGTTAGCATGAAGAAAGCAGATTTGTTGTAAGTGGAAGGAGAATTTCAAAGGTCAAGTAAACCATTTCCTGGCATCTAGCCAAATTCTATTACCCAATATGCCTGGATGGTCCACACTTCTCATTCAAGATGGCCGAGACAGGCTCTTCTCTTGCCCCAGACAGGATCTAGTCCACAGGGCAGATCGTGTGTTTAGCTGGGAAACAGAGCTCCCAGTGTGGTCGAGTAACGTGTTTCCTTTCTAAGCAGTGTGAGACCCCGTGTTTGCACCTGTGCCAATGTGGTCGCCGAGTATAGGTGCGTGATGACGCGTGATCAGCCGTGCCTACAGGTCGCCTCGAGAAGATGACAGGCCGGCTTTGGTGGTGCACTCAGGGACCGGGAACCACGGCAGCTCTGCATTGGTGCCTTCCAGACGGCAGACTTCCTGCTCGGGCGAGTCCCGCCGTTGTGCAAGCTGGCCTTCCGTGGTTTTAGTGCTATCCTCATGTTAAATTGGGACAAGCCAGGTCTTGCTTTCAAAGAGGGAATCAAATTTTTTAGCATGGCAAGATTCATGATTCTATGATTAGCATGGACTGTCCTCTTTCTGGTTCTCCTTTTAGGACCAGTCCCTCTTTTTATCCTACCCCTACTCCCATTCTCTCCTTCGATTTTTGTGCAAGTGGGAGCAGAAGAGCAGAGGGCTAATGCCTGGTTTTCCCTGTGGGATAAAACAGTGAGGAGCTGCTGCCCCAGGCTGGTTCCTCTTTCCTTCGAAAGCGGTGGTCACTTGCTTCCGCTTCCTCACATGCCTGTCCCACCCAAGGGCATGATGCACCCCGCTGACAACAGGGCTTCTTAGACCCTTCTTCCCAAACAGGGAGCCCTGTCCTGCCACCCCTACTGCTCTGCACTCAGGTTCTAAATAATGCATATGGTGCCTCTGGACGGCTCTTAAGGCAATCAGTCACTCCGCGGTATTCTAGCCACACGGTGATATTTCCTTGTGATTGTCGGTGCACTTAGTGGTGTCTCTTGATAAGCAGGGGAGGAAATGAACTGTGAACGCAGAGTAGATCGTGAGATTCCAGCAGACATCTTGATGCTGGAATTCAGTTCAAGTGGTTTTTGTAATGTTAGAGTTTAAAATGACCATGCTCTTAGTTAAAAGTATAATTCTTAGTGCCTTTCACAAGATATTTTACAGGCTTAGAGAATTCCACCCCCGGAGGTAACTTTTTTCCACTAACAGAAGTGGTCTTGTGTGCCATCTATTGGAATACAGGAAAATAATCAGCTCAGACCACGTTTTCTAGAGACAGTTTCCCCTTTGTTCTGTGGGTTTACTTCAGCAACAGTGAGAATGCGTTCCTGGGCCTAAAGCAACAGTGAATCTGGTGCTGAGACAAAACAGCCCTGGTGCAGCCGCTCCTGTTCCCTGTAAAAGCTCGACTCTTCGCTCACCTCAAGCTTGCCTTGTGTCAAACCTTGTGCCAACGCACGTCAGGGTTTATGTCACTTAACCCTCATGACACTAAGCAGATACTATTATTATCCAATATTAATCAGTTATTATGTCCAATTCATAGATGACACAGTTGAAGCTTGACTTGAGGAATTTACCTAAGGTTTCACGTGGTCAGTAAGGTGGAATCAGCACTCACACTGCAGTCCATCTCTATCCCATGCATACCCACTGTTATCTAAGCAAGTACACAGATTCGCCAAGATATCCAGAAAAGAAAAAGCAGCTTGAAAATTAGGCTTGTAGACATTTTCTCGGCCCACGGAATCAGCTTGAAATGGTAGCTCAGAAGTCACCTTCTCCAAGAAGGGCTCATTCCTCTTTGCCCCCTTCTCTGTAACTGTTCCATATGCCACGAGTCCTGAGTCTTCGGAATGTTAGAAGTGGGAAAGCCCTAGATCAGCCCCTCACTGCACAGATGAGGGAGTGGAGGTCTGGAGATAGGCTTGACCTCCCAAGACATGTAGGGATGGACCAGAACACAGAGTGGAACCAACGTCTTGAGGGACCTCTTCCATTCTGCCATCTACAGGCCATGGCTGGGGCCCATCCTTCCCTTTGTTTGGCTCTTTTCCTGGCTGTGACCTGGAAGGACTGACCCATGACTCCCTTCCTTTGAGTCCCAAGCTACTGTGCCACTCAATTTCTCCCTGTGTTGGATTCACTAGCCAGCATCAGTACTTGACTTTCTCTGTGGCAAGGGCTCCTATAAGCCATTCTAAGAGTAAGATGAGACAGCATGGTATAGAGACTAAGGGTGGGAAGACAGTCTGGGTTCAGGTCAGGGCACCTCCACCTGCTAGCTGTGTATCCTTGATCACTTAAGCTCGCCATGCCTTAGTTTCCTTATCTGTAAAATGGTAATAGTACCTATTTCAGAGAGTTAATATAAGGATCAAAGGAGTAAATATTCATAAAAGGTTAATGCACAAGCATTTGTTGGGTAAAAAATAACTAAGTTGGATGTGATCTCCATTGAACAGACAAGGAAACAGGCTCTCCAAGGTTACACGACTTGCCCACATTCGCCTGATTTGCCCAAAGCTGAGGCATGGCTTACTCGGTGCTGTTCCTGGCACAGTTTGCCATCTAATGCATGGTCCTATCTGTGCTCACTCAGATCAGGATCAAATGAGTGGGCTTCAGCGAGTCTTTGACACTGTTGGAAGTACTGGTCCCTCATTTCCTTCTGGCCTGTTCTGAAGTAGTTATGATATTAGCAATTAGGAGTGAGGATGTCAGATTCAATAAGCAAACTGAGTCTAAAAACGCTGACCAAACACTGACGCTTATTTCCCTTTTGACCTCAGTTAAATGAGCCAGTTAGGCGGCTCGCTCTCGTGTTGATACCCTGGTAAAGTTTACGGCTACGTAAAATTGCATCGTTGTGTGTCCTAACCCACGCTCCATGCTTGTGGGTAATATAAGGGTTACCTTCTTTAGATTTGAAGCAACCATAACCGCTAGTGTCACTACCTGTGTGCTTTGGAAATGGGTGGAACTTTCTAGACGTTTTTCCCTGGTTGGAGCAAGGAGCTCCAGCAGGCAGAGGCCTCTGCTGTCAGCAGCCCGTCTCAGATGCCCGTTGTTCCAGGTTAACGGGATTGACCTGAGGAGTGCCAGCCATGAGGAAGCCATCACCGCCCTGAGGCAGACCCCGCAGAAGGTGCGGCTGGTGGTGTACAGAGACGAGGCGCACTACAGGGATGAGCAGAACTTGGAGATTTTCCCTGTGCATCTGCAGAAGAAGGCTGGCCGAGGACTAGGCCTGAGCATCGTTGGGAAACGGTAAGGAAATGCCCCGCAAGTCAGGACCGATGGCGTTTTCCTTCAGGGTTCTGGGGACTGAGGCTGCTAAAAAGCTTAGTGTGATCTGATGATATGACTTCTAAAACGAACATACTTATAAATATTTGAATGACATAGGTCATATTTCTGAGCAAGATCTTAGCCAAACAAGTGTCATATAAAGATAGAACTCTAAGCCAAATCAACCCAGACTGCCCAGACTTATTCCCATATAGAGTAAGAAGAGAGTCAGCAAGCTTCTTTCAACTTGAAGCTCAGACCTGGGGTTCCTAGGGGTTAAAGTGATCATACCTGAGAAACCGCTAACAACAAGAGGGATTATATGACGATGTTGGGTTAAGAAAATTGCTCCACCATGAGGTACCTTGTTAATTTCATACCGTGTTAACTAACACTAGCTGAGTAGACACGGTTGAGAGACAGACATAAATTCTTCATGACAGTAGTTTTCTATTAAGAAAACTATTGACCCCAAGATAATAGCTTGCACCAAAAGCTTAGGTAGGTCGTCGTGGCTAGGCTGCTGTTCGTCGTGGCTAGGCTGCTGTTTTGAAGCCCATGCTGCTTACACACGTGGTGGGAATCACGGTAACTGTTCGCAGTCGTATGAGAATATCAGAGAAGGAAGTACTGTCTTGGCACTGCAGCTCCAGCTTCCAGGGTTTGCTGGCTTTAGATGTCCAGTGTGAGCTGCTTCCAACAGGGCTGTGGGATTTTCAGGGGATATCCCAATGTGACCTTAAATGGTGTCAAACATCTTCTTTGGAAGAATCGAAGTTGGTTTTGTATATATTATGTCATGTGCCCTCAACAGCCTCTCATGACTAGCCTAATGCTTCTGTCTAGCAGTCCAAGCGGTTATTAAAATAAAAATATTAGCTGCCATTTTTGAGCACTGATTTTGTGCCAAGTACTGTGCTGTCGTGATCTCATTTTTTGCTTCAGCACCATAAAACCATCCATCTGAAAATACATTACAAAACAAAAAAACTGAGATTCATATTTCTAAACAAACTCAACACACATCTGGGTGCAGAGCACCTAACAGAAACCATGTTGAAGCTTGCCTGCTTGTTGTGACACATACACGTGCCTGGGGAGATTCCACTTAGAAATGGGTGGTACTTTATTATCTTGTCGTGGATCAATGAGATAATCTTCATACCACGCCAGTATTTCAGATTGAGTTTGTAAGGAACGTTTACCTTCTTTAGCGCAAAAGTTCCATTGTAAGGGATCAGAGGTATAAGCTCTCAAAATTCACAGCTCTCTGAAGAGCAGTTCCACGACTCGGAGTGAATCCTAACAATGTGCTTGTAAGTATGTTATTCGTTGCACATTGTTTGCAATAGTTAAAGAATGGAAATAACCTCTGTGTCTGTCAATATTTTACCAATAAGTGAAAATAAAGAACGTCTGTAAAATAGTATGCAGCCATAAAGAACAATGAGGACGCTCTCAGTGCTAGGAAGGACCAATTGCCAAGGAGTGTTGAGTGGAAAAAGCAGAGTTAAAGAAAAAAAAAGTATGTGTGCATACTCACACGTTTGTACTACACGCACATGCACTTGCTTATGTCCACATAGAATATCTCTTGGAGACACTGAGACACCCAAGAAACAGGTGACCTTGGCTGCCTCCGAGAGGGACTTGGGCCTGGGGAGAAGGGGTGAGAGGGAGACTTTTCAAGGTCCCCCCTTTTTAACCTCCTGAACTTTGAGACATACGTTTATTTATTCATCAAATGAATAAATATGATTAAAACCATAAAGTCATAAAAGCAGGAAGAAGGAGAGTGAGAAAGAGGCCAGAAATAGATCAGATGTAATAGCTGAGCCGATCTCTAAGGAAATACCTGTACATTTTAAGAGTACTTAGCTCTACTTTTTTTCAAAGTGAATTTCCATTTCATTTCACTAAAATTATCTTCTTGCAGAAATTATGCCTTTGGGCCAATGAAAATGAATATTACAATAGGCATCATAAATAGGCAAAAATTATTTAAAAGGCAAGCACTCTGAGCTCATCATTTGGGAAGTTAGTGGGTTATCTCTGGGTTAGATGGCATTATAGGACCCTTCTTCCAAGTTTTAGGATTTAACGAATCTATATATAATGTCAGTAATCTCAGATTTAAGAAAGAATTATCAGGTTGCGCCATTACCCTCTGCTTTATGATGTTCACAGAAGTGGAAATGGAGTGTTTATTTCTGACATCGTGAAAGGTGGAGCCGCAGACCTGGATGGAAGACTGATTCAGGGAGATCAGATCTTATCTGTGAATGGGGAGGACATGAGAAATGCCTCACAGGAGACAGTGGCCACTGTCCTCAAGGTGAGTCCCTAGGCGGCTGTGTGCCCAGCTGGCATAACTGAAGCCCAGCGGGAACAGTTCTAATCCAGCTTGATTATAAAATGGGTTGGATTTTGCATTGGCTCTAGTTTTTACTAAAGATCTAATCTCTGATTACTTTAACCAATCAGGAATAGCTTTAAAAGAAAGCTGTTATCTTCACTAATGGGATTGAAGGGAAGTCTGTTTGGGGATTTCTAAGCTTTTTTTTCATGCTTGTGAGAATTCCAGGGATCCACAATTGTCCTCTATAGGTTTTCCTACCACCCACCCTGCCTCCCACCGAAGTTGTAGAGATGCTGAGGTTCAGGATTCCCTTCCGAGTGTCACATTCCTGCCACGTGGACCCCACCTCCCTTAGAAGAAAGTAGTTAATAAAAATTCTTGTAAATTTCCACTCAACTATAACCCATTGAATCTTATTCTGTTTCGCAAATAGCTGTGGAAGCTTTTGCAAAGACAAATGGATTTTGTTTATTTTTAAAATCCTGATTTCCTAATATAGTCAATTATCAGTTATCACTCAAGAGAGGATTGTATTTGCAGATTATCTCTATGTTTGATTTTTCTGTCCTCCTTTTCACCACTTCTTCTTAATTATTTTACTGCTCATTAACACTTTCATCAGACAGGAAGGAAGAGAAAAGAGGTGAATTGAAATCTCATCCTTCTAACATGTTTAAAGAAGTCATGAAGTCATGAGATGAATACTGTTGAGTTGATGAATTTTTGTTATTTTGTGTGATGTTTTGATTACTGAATCTGCTCTTTGCCCGTTGCCTTCATCACCCGTTTACAGTTCTTGGCTGCCGAGATGAGTGGAGGCTCTGCCATAATAATTTAGAACGTAAATGCTGCCATTTTTCACCTCTGTTCTTTTCTTATCTTCCCAAGTGTGCGCAGGGGCTGGTGCAGCTGGAGATTGGAAGACTCCGCGCTGGCTCCTGGACCTCCTTGAGGAAGACGTTGCAGAACAGTCAGGTTGTTGATGGCTTCCCATCAGACTGACTCACTCAACTGTCCCCATTGGGAGAAAGTTCCCCATTTCCTAAATGATTACTTGGAAATAATGTGTAATATACAGCATATTCACAACACCAAGCTCAGTGTATTTTAATGTGTTTGAAATAAAAATGAAAGGTGGGATGGAAATTCATTAATCTCTAGATTTTTCTCTCCTTTATTGCCTGCAAATGTTTTCTTAGAACCACTTTTCCCCCCAGTATTAGTTCTATATTGCCTGTGCATACATGCACACAGCTGTGTTTATTCTTAAAAAAACAGAAAGAAGCAACATCTGGTGGCAATTTGACCCTCATTAGCACAACATTGTTCTATTCATTCAATTAAATATGGCTATAAAGTTAACTTGTGAATAGCCACTCACACATGCTGAGGGCAATTAATGGTGTATTGGTGTATTCCTAGGAGAGTGAAGTGTGAGGGCTTCTCCTGTGGGAGGGCGGCCTTAATGGGTGATATTCGTGGGTTAGCAAATATCTTATATTTATTTGCAAGGCTGATGTAAGTGCTACTTCTTTTTTTAACAAAGTAGATTTCACTGCGTTTTTTTTTTCATTGTAATGTCTGACAAAATTAAGATGGTAGACTATATTTTAGTCCCATGTGGTACATACTGAAATGGTAGAAATTTACATGTGACCCCGTAATCCCCTTTGTGGGTTGTAGATAGGCCTTTGTTTTGAGGTTAAAAGCATGACTTTTGGTGCCCTCTCTGGTCACCTCAGACGTAAAGCCGCTCTGAGGCCTTCGTTCAGAAGATGTTCTGATGTTGTGATTGACACACGAGTGTTTCTGGAATGCTGTGAGCTGCCTCTTTTGCCTCGTCGGGTTAGAAAATGGGTGAAGAAAAATACCATTGTTCAGATAGGATCACAGACAAGCTGGCTTGTCTTAGAGAATCTTCAAAGCAGTCAAACTCAGTAAACATCACATTAAGTTTGCAACTTTCTCCCGTTTCTGGCGTCTGTAAGGGGTAGCAGATACTGAGCCGCAGGGCTGCTGTGAGCGTCCAGGAGGGAACAAGGGTGCTTCTGACCAGAGCTGTGGGAACCTGAGATGCAGCATGGTTATCTCAGCTTCTTCCTTAACGGGAGGTTCACTTGTGGTGATTCCATTAAAGCGTCGTTGCACACGGGAGGTTAGAATGCAGTGAACAATGCGGAGAGGGAACGTTTATTCCTGGAGAGGCTACACGGAGGAGGTTCCATTGGATCTCACTCCAGAAGGAGTTTGATAGATTGAAAAGAGGAAGAAGGCATCCCAGACAGGGAGTAGCATATGCAGAGGCACAAAGGGGTGCAAGGAGCTCCAGTGTTTTCAGAAGAGTGAGGACTGACAGGGGCGGTGGTAGGCAGAACTGGATTTCCATCCTTAAGGAATGTACATGAGCATCATAGTGATTAATAAAGTTCACACTCAGGTTAAATGCAGAGCTAACAAATTTACAAGCTCTATCATTAAGTGTCCAAAAAACCGCCATTACCGTTTATCTGGTATGTAAATGTGAGCTGTCATATTTTGGCAACCTGGGCCAAAGCATCAAATACTTTTATCTAACCTTCTTTGCACAAAATTTTTATTTCAGAGGGTAGAAGTTTAATTCCATTTTAAGAAAAACGATAAATATACTTTATCCTTAAAATTATGGCTGAGATGATATGAGCATCTGCACTGATGTTGGCTAGTTGGAAGAAGGCGTCTAGCTGGCTGTGAAAACGACGTGTCCTCCATCATCGTGACTTGAAGACCAGCCCGTGGCCCAGACAGAGAAAAACAGGCTCCAGTCCCAGGCTTTTCCACTCCAGACCCGTGTCAAGCAGTCAGGACCCTGCAGGGCACAGATTTCTTTCTGGGCAATTCTAAGATAGGGAGATGGATGCCTTCTTTTGAGGGCCAAGGAGAATTATAATTTGTTGACTCGGCCTAGAGAAAGTGGGTTCATAAGAGAGGTCTTCTACCTTGGGGCCCCAGGCCTCTTCTTTTAAAATGTCTTTTCCCACCATCTGGGAAAGAGGTCTCCATCCTGCAGAGGGAAGTGTGTAATGGAGATAACTCCTGAGAAGTCTTTTCCTCAGACTACTGAGGCAGTGCTGCCCAGCGAAGTCCATATTTATAAAAGTCCTGGCAAACACATTGATCTGAGATTTTTTTTTTAAGCAAAAGCTGTAATATGCTATACTTCCTCAATTCTGAGTAGTTATCTGTTATGGCACCATTGACTTAAATCATATCCTTTCAGAAACCATATGAAAAAAACTCCTTTAAATTTATATATCCATCATAAAGGGTATTGATGTCTATAGCTTACTTTGAAATCAATTTTTTAAAAAAGACAAATTGATGAGTAGAGAAATATATATGTAATGAAGGAAATATAGCAAAATATCAATTGTAGAATCTAGGTGATGTGTGTATGGATGTCTTCTGTATAATTCAACTTTTCTGTATATTTGACAATCTTCATAAAGAACGTTAAAATATCTAACAACTTGCATCATAGAACTAAGGAAATGGATCAAATTATAATTTATCAGGCGATAATTGTGATTTAAGTTTAGCTTAAAATTTTGAGGCAATTAGGCGTCACCTTGATAATTTGGTAGAAGAAATTCTTTATTCGTTGTTGGTGAATTGTTTTCTGCATTGGAAAGGCGCTTCACCATGTATGCAATTTGCAGTGAGTAGCCACTAGCCATCCATGACTATACATTGTAGACCTCAAATATTTATTTAAATGAATGAAAGGACAGGAATGGAGGTATAGCAGATTGGGCTGACTTATTATTGACTCTAGGGAAATCTTTGAGAAAAAAAGTTTAACATATTCCTAAAACAACATATCGTTTTGATATTTGCTGCTTTCTCTTACAACTGAGGGTCCCATTTGGTCAAGTTTCCCTTGATCAATTTTTTATTATACTTGTTTTAGGCAAATAGATCATGTCATTTGGGTAATAAAGGAGTGAATGTTGACTGTAACCCCAGATGGCACATAGTAGCACTAACCTATCATGTAAAAACACCATGTAACAACCTAGAAAATGGTTTTGATTTCATGTGGAGTTAAAAAAGCTTGTTAGTGCATATTTTCCACCTTGATGATTGAAACCATACATAAAAGCACATACAGTAGAGAAAACGTGCTCTAGGCTTGTGTTAGGGCGGTGAGAGTGAGTTTGGGGGATTTTTTGTTTCTTTTTTAGTCTCTCCAGAATTTTCTCTTATATGGTGTGGTTACTTCCGTAATTAAAATACTAATAATAAGGGTGAATTTTAAGAGCGTGTCGGTGCTTCGCTGCAGCTGACCCCGGCTCTCGTTTCAGGGCAGTCAGCACAGCACACACAGCAGCTGTCACCCTCCCCTGCCTCCTGTCGTCAGCAGCCTGCAAAACCTGGTCGGCGCAAAAAGAGCTTCCGACCCTTCCCCCCAGAATCCAGGTATTACTGGGACACACCTCCAGCAAAACCATCCTGCTACCCAGTTATTTTTAATATTAATATTTTTAAAAAACAATCCCTTTCCCTTCAATAAAGATATTTTTACATCACTGAACCTGGCCACATAAGCCTCAGCTTCCTGAAAGGCCTGTTCTGGAGACGGAGTCACAGAGCTTCGTCTGTGAAATGTGCCCTTAACTTTACACAAATCGCGTGAAAAACAGAAGAGCAGAAATCTAAAGTGAAACCATTTACAAAGAGAAAATTTAAAAGTTACAGGTCAGAAGTGCATGTGCCACTGGGGGTGGGGTGGGGCAAGGGGTCTTTTCAAGTCTTTCCTCAAGTAGCAGGTTATCCTTGATTAAATCGGAAAAATATGCAGTGAATGGCTAATGCCCCCGCTCCGCGCCATCCAATCACACATCCCAGCCGCTACCGCTCTGGTCAAGCGGCTTTTGTCAGGCCAAAGGGTTATGGCCACATGTGTCTCAGACCGGGGTGGGGGGGGGGGGGGGCACAGCCCTGCTCGGTGGCTGCACCTGTGGCTGTGGAGAAGGGGCACAGTGCCTGCTGGCTCCAGTGTTCTCTCTCGAAGGCCTAGGAACTGATCCCATTCTCACGAGACAATATTATAGCCTAAATATGTTATCTCTTAATTTTAAAAAGTTACTTGTGTTGCTTCTTTATTTATAGGCATGGACGTGGGACCAAGGACCGTTGAGATAATCAGGGTAAGTCAGTTATTTTGTTATTTTACTGGTTTGTGTTGGATTTGCATAACATGTACATTTTCCCTTACTGCAATTTGTTGGATTGGTAGTGTGTTCTTTTAAGTTACCGAGGTGAGTGTGTGGTCTGTGGGACATACACAGACTTAGAAAAAGAGAGTAAGGCGTGGAGATGACCGCTGGATTTTTGGTGCATCCCATATACTGCATTTTGTGCATTGGTATCACATTAGACTCTCATACCTCATCTTTTTCACTTTAAAGCATGAACTTTTTCTTTTTTTTTAAGATTTTATTTTTCCTTTTTCTCTCCAAAGCCCCCCCGGTACATAGTTGTATCTTCTAGCTGTGGGTCCTTCTAGTTGTGGCATGTGGGATACTGCCCCAGCATGGCCCGATGAGTGGTGCCATGTCCGCGCCCAGGATCTGAACCAGTGAAACCCTGGGCGCCAAAGTGGAGTGCGTGAACTTAACCATCCGGCCACAGGGCCGGCCCCTAAAGTATGAACTTTTTGCTATGTCGATGAGTATTTTTTTGACAGCGTATAGCATAATTTTTGTTGGTTGCGTAGTATTCCGCCCTGTGAATATGCTGTGACATTCTTAACCAGCTTCCTCTTACTAAACAATTAGCATGTTTCTCAACTTTTGCTATTTTTTATAGTAAAATATCTTTATATTTTCTTTTTTGCCCATATTATGGGTGATTTCCTTAGGATTAATTCCTGGAAATGAAATTGTTGAGTCAAAAGCCACACTTGTTTAAAAAGCCTTTCATAGGAACTGCGAAATTGCCCTCCTGAGGAGGTTGTGTAAGACGCATTTCAGTTCATAAATTTGTCAAGCCCTGATTTTGAAACTCCTGTATGATATCCAGAATATTGGAAAGTAGACTTCTGTTTTGATCTCTTTGACATTAAATTTGAGATTCCAGAAGTATTGAAAAACAGTGTGAGCTTGTTGTAGCCGTAGTTCGCCTGCCGTGCAGTGATGTCCAGCGTAGCTCGGTTCTCTGGTGTCAGTCATGTTTGAAGGCGCTGTGTCCTTTATTAGCTCTGCGACCTTTGGCAACTTACTTAGCCTCAGCTTTCTCGTCTGTAGAATGGTGTGATAACACTGTTTGCCCCCCAAGGCACATGCTGCGTCAATTAAACGAGGTGATGTGTATAGCGCACTGGGCGCGTTGTGAATGCCCGGAAGTGGCATCGTTGTTCCTGGCCACAGCTCTGGCCAACGCTGCCTCGTTTCTTCCCAGTGTCTTTCCACCAGGGTGGCGACCCGGATGCCCCCGTGATGGGGAGGTCCAGTGCACCAATGTGCACGTAGTTAGGGGTGAGCGAGGGGAACATCAGGAGGGATTTGAACAAGGCCAAATTATTTCATAAGTTTCTGCTCATTCCAAGGCTTATAAAATAATATTTTATGTTTCCTTAGTCATTTCAGCCAATTGTTTTGAAAGGCGTTTATAAAAAGGCCTCTGCTACCCACCCTGTTCTTCTCCACGTGGTCCAGGCAGGAACTCCACAGTGAAACACATCTTGCCATTTTGCGCAGGGCTTCACTGTCGGTGCATTCAGAGAATATAGGCTGGACACAAATACTCTGGAAAACAGGACACAAGCTACCCGTGACTGGTGAGGTCAGCACTGCCATCCTTCTCTCTTATAGGCATGACCTGGCAACACTAGTAATCATGTTAATAATAATGAATAACTTGTCACACTTATGTGACACAAGTTTTTGTTTTTCGTTTTTTTGAGGAAGATTAGCCCTGAGCTAACATCTGCTGCCAATCCTTCTCTCTTTTTTTGCTGACGAAGACTGGCCCTAAGCTAACATCCACGCCCATCTTCCTCTACTTTATATGTGGGACGCCTGCCACAGCATGGCTTGATGAGCGGTGCCATGTCCACACCCGGGATCCAAACCAGCAAACCCCGGGCCACCGAAGCGGAACATGTACACTTAACCGCTGCGCCACCGGGCTTGCCCCATAGACACAAGTTTTTAAAGCTCTTTCACATAGGGTTTTTGTTGTCATTTTGGTCTTTTTCCTTTCCCAACTTCATTGAGGTTACATTGAAGCACACTCAACTGTGTGTGTTTTTAAGCGATCGACTCCAACTGCAGAAGCCTTGCAACCATGTAGGTCCCTTCACCGCGACCATCATGCGGTTCTGCCACAGCTGCCGTGCGCTTAATCCACATACACTGAGAACCCACCAGGCAGTGGTTGGTGTTTGCCTGCAACTGTCCTGCACCTTTGAAAGGACTTAGGAAGAAAATTGGTCGCATTTTCCTGGTTCTTTGCATGTGGAGTAATTTAGGATTTTATCCTGGACCTGGTGAGTGTTATGCCGTGTAGACTGAAGAATGTTGATATTTTATCAGGCAGCTGACCCAGTCAGGTTCAGACCCCACGGTCCACCTCAGCTGTTGTGGGCGGTGGTGCAAACCTCAGCTCAGTTCCCTGGTTTGGCTCTGCGCGCCCACGTGCCGCTTAGCACTGAGCCCACGAGTTCCGTGGTTCACTCCCGCGTTGGGGGAGCCCCTTCTCCGGCTCTCTGCTCTGGTTTCCTCTTTATCCTCAGCCACCGGGGCTCCCCCTCCTGGTTCCGGCGAGTTTTTGTGCGCGTCTGAGCAGCTGCCCCACGCAGGCTCGCCCTCGGGACAAACCTGGGACACGCACCCCTGCTCTTGCTTCTCCAAGTCTGGCCTTTTTCTTCACAGTTTGAGTTTCCTGACTTTCCCGGAGCCTTGGGTGGTGGTTTTTGCGTTTTGACGGGCGTCCTTTGTGTGGATCGGCAGGAGACAAGTGTGTAGCGTGTGTGTGCTGTCACGCTGAAACTGGAAGTTGTCATCTGCTCTTTTCGTGGCTTTTAAAACATTGATGGTGCACTATAAATGTGGGAAGACGTGGACCAGAGTGGGAGTCTCCTCACCGTGGCCGAGTGAACCACGTTCCTCCCCTGAAAATCTGTCTCGTTTCCTTCTCTCCCCAGGCCCTATTGTCCCCTGTGTCCTCCAGATCCTGTCTGCTCACGCAGGCGTGCGGCTCTCAGAGCCAGGCGTGTTTGTTCACACCCACAGGAGCGTGATCTGTGTGGCAGTGCAATCGTCAACACCATATGAGAACAGACTTGCCAAGTCTGCCTCAAAATTGGCCGCTAAACTGAGTGGCAGCACAGGGTTCGGGTTTTTTTTACTCCTACAGTTGCCTTTTCTCGAGCTTTTCTGTCAGCCAGGACTGCACTGCATCATCTCAGTTAACCCTCAGGCCGGTCCTGAGGGTGTGTGTTGTATTCCCTCCGCCCCCGCCGTGTTATGCTTAGAGGTGGAACTTCCCTGAGACCCCCAGCTGATCAAGGGCCGGAGTCTCTGACTGTACTTCGCTCCTCGTCACCCTGGCCTCCTGCAGCACTGCTGGCTTTGTTCCTCAGCCGTCTGGGGACAGCGGGGTTGTAGCTCTTTATTAAATATGTGAGCGTCCTGTTCCCTTCTTTTTTAGGAGCCCAGTGATGCCCTTGGAATCAGCATTGCTGGAGGAAGAGGAAGCCCCTTAGGGGACGTCCCCATATTCATCGCCATGATTCAGGCCAGCGGTGTGGCTGCGCGAACACAGAGGCTTAAGGTAAACAGGAGGGAAAGGCAAGGTGCTCACAGCTCGGCCGCGTGGGAGGGAGTTGCCGCCACTGGGAGCCTCATTTAAAGTTGAATTCCAGTGGCCGTGAGAGACCCACACTGAGGGCAGAATGCATTGGAGAAAGCTTATGTCTGAAATTCATTGCGTCTCTGGGCATATAAAAATATTGTTTATATCAGAGCTTCTCAGTGGAAGGATAAATTGGCACCCATTTGCACAGCCCCCTGTGGTATTTTTAGCACCCTGTTCCACCCAAAATCGTTTTCACTGAGAGGTTTCACCTTAGAATCTTCCTTCGACCAAAAGATTCAACATTCTTATGATTTTTTTTCTGCATTGCCCCTGAATCTTAACTTGGGTAGAGAAATAAAGCAGAAAATCTTTGGCTTCCTGCTCAGAGCTTTATTGAACAGTTAATTTGTACGCCCCACTATTACTGGTGATGGATGTATGAACCACCACCATTTCCAAAATACAGCAGTGGCCTGCTGTGCCTTTTCATAATCAAATCTGACCCCCTTCTTGTTACTCTGATTGGTCTGCATTTGGGGAAAGCCATAAAAATTCCTCATGCTTCTGGAACATGCATACACAGTAGAAACACAGAATCTTCATAATAGCCACAAATGGGAAATATGACTTACAAAGAATTGTAAGCATTCTTCTCAAATTTAATTTTTCTTAATGATAGTGATTTTCTACCACTTTTGTACTTCCAGGTTGGAGATCGGATTGTCAGCATTAATGGGCAACCTTTGGATGGGCTGTCTCACGCGGACGTGGTCAATCTGCTGAAGAACGCCTACGGGCGCATTATCCTGCAGGTACCATGGTCAATGGGACACGCAGCTGTGCGAGGCAGATAAGTGGTGTGCAGAACAGATTGAGCGTCGCTGGCAGTATGCACCACCGCCCAGCAGGGCGCCTGCCGATGTGAATTATGAAGGTTGAAAGCAAGAAATTATTATTTTTATTCAGAAATTCTTTAATGCCACCCATACAGGCAGTGAACATGATTATATGAAAGCATAACAAGGGGAGAAAAATTACTCTTTGCTGCACATGATAAATCAACAAGGCTTTTACCTTCCAGCATTCTTTTGTACATCAGAGTTTCCAAGAAATAGGAAATGATTTCTTTTCTTATGCCCAAAAACTGTTACTGAACTGCCCACGTGCTGTTTCTTCCACCCCCTTTAAAAGAAGGGGAAAATACAATGCTCTTTTTCCTGTGGCATAAATGATTGCCAACACTGGTAAATTCTCGCTACAGAGTAGTCGTCCACTAAGGCAGACAATTGTTTATCCACTGTGGTCCCCAGGAGTGTTGTCCAGAGGCTCAGGGAAGGATGGCAGGAAGTCACAGCGAGCTGTGCCGTCCGTTACTCCCCTTACATTTCAGCACTTCAGGTGTCTCTGAGGCTGGAACCGTGCAGTGAGTGAGGGGCTGCCTCCTGGCAGTGAGTTTTGTTAATGTTTCCCCAAAAATGTCCGATTATAATCACCATACTTCTGCAGAGGCAGTAAAATGGCTTGTAGGTAAAAAAATAAAACCCCCTATTTAGCACCTTATTAAGCAGAGGGCCAGCCAGCACCTCAGATCATTCAAGCCTTAAAATACTAAGTTCAAATTGAAATCCCATTACATTTGGAGAACCAGTCCACAGTGCCTGGCACTCACAGGTCAAGGTCTCAGTCCAAAGTGCCCAACAGACGTTTAATACGTGAGTGGCCTTCAGCGTAAGTGGAGGGAATCATGAAAATTCTGTCAGTCGTTTCCAGAGAGTTTGTGTGAAAGGCAATGTATTGTTCAATGATTTGGGTCCCCCAGTTTCTGTTGAACTCAAACTGGAACACCATGTGGACGGGCGCCGGGCGGGCCTCCCCGCCTCCCCGTCCTCCCCCAGGGGCCGCTGCCTGGTCCCTCGCCTTCCATCCCCGGAGCCTGCCGCCCTTCCTTTTTCTCTGCTGCGCTTGCTCTTCCCTCGCGCTGCGCTGACCCCTGGGGCCTGCAGGTGCAGCTCTTCTGTCTCAGAGCCCTGGACCGCTGGTTGCACAAAATTTTAGGGGGAAGTTATTTCAAATGATGTCAAGAAAAAAAGTGTTTCCCTTAGCAAAATCTGGTATTATTGCTGTTTCCACACACTGATATAATTTGTTCAGTTCCACCTTCCTCAGAAAGAAATGAGAGGACACAATGTAAAGGTGTAATATTAACTAAATATAAAGTACCTTAAATGAAAACGAACTCATGCTCTCCCACGCAGAATTAACACTTCGCTCAGCCAAGTTGCCACAATTAACATACTTTTGAAGGAGTTCCTTATTTTTCCTATTTCTGTATTTTACAAAGGAAATGACATTTGGTTTCAAACTGTTCTTTTGCGTTAGTCATGTTAATTTGTGTTGTTTCTAACACGTGCTATTAGAAGCTCCACAGAATCCTCTGGGGTTTTGACAGTTGTAACCTACACCACTGTGGGTGTGGAACATGTGTCCCACCAAAACCCAGGGGACTCTGTGTCCTGTGTCAGACGCCTTCCAGGTGTGTAGTGTATTTGCTTTAATTAACGCGGTGTGCCTGGAGTAGAACCAGCGGTATAATTGTCTCACCCGCCTTGCCACTAGGTAATTATTTTTATTGTCAGGTGGGCCAGTCCATTGGCCGAGCAGTAGGGGAGGTCAGATAGCTGCCTGGTTATGTGGAAAAGACTTAGTGTCGGTGTACCATGCAAGGCAGTCGGCCAGTGCATATGGCACAGAGAACACTAAGGTCTGGGTCAGCAGACTGCAGGGTGGAGAAGGAGAAAAGAGTGGAAGAGACGACACTTCTGGAAGTTTCTCTCCACTGTTAAAATTGCTCTCTCTAAGTGTAGTAAGGAGGTAGATATCTCTGCCCGATAAGTCTGATGGCTTCTGACTCCCAGCTACAGATTAGTTAATAGAGATTGACTTGGTTATTGAGGTCGTTTAAATGTTCCCAATTATATATGCTTCTGTAGTTTGCTGGTTTGCCTGGTTCAGCTCTTTTGTCTATGGAATTACCATAAAACCTTTTTTGGACAAAATCAGGTAACCCAGACTCTGCTAGAAAGTTTTGTTGTTTTTACGTCTTTCTTTGAGAACATAAAGATAAAAAGAACCTATCAGGAATTTTTATCACAAAAGGAACTTGTAGGACTTGTTCTGGGTCGATTAGGAGATTTTCCATCACCCTAGAGCGTAGGAGAATGGAGGATTGAGGTGGCATTAACCGAACCAGGGAATACAGGGGGAGTGTGTCGGGAGAGAAGAGAACCTTGTCGTTTGAGACATCCAGGTGGAGATGTCCAGCAAGCAGAAGTGTGCTGCCCGTGCTCGGGGAGACTTCAGTGCTGGGAACAGAGGAGGTAAAGAGCCATCAGAGGCTTTCCCGTGTTGGCATCCCCATCACCTGGCTCGTTACGCTTCATAGATCTTGGTTGAGTAAATGAATGAGAACAGTGGAGACAGACCAGGGACAAAGGCTTGGAGTCAGCAGCAAGTATGGAGGGCAGGAGAAGAGAGTCTGAAATCAGGGGAGTAATTAAGGGTCGCAGTTTGGGAGGCCCTTCGAGGGCATCCTCCAGGGCACAAAAAACTAATCAAAGAGGGCCCAGCTGCTGGTTAGAAAGGGAGACTTGTCGTACTTCTTAAGATAATATACAGAAAACGGTGATTTCTCCTATGAACGCTAGATTGAAAGTGGAAGAGAAAAATAAGACGGGATTACCGCAGCAGATCCAATATCCAGCAAACAGGAGGTGCAAAAACGAAAGTAGAAAAATCACAAAGCAATGAAATAAATTTAGTTGAAGGTCCATTAATCGGTGAGCAAGATAAATAACACAAGGATAATACCTACATACAGCCTAAAACTTTTAAAGAGAAAAGTATAAACTACTTTACAAAAGAACAAGAGATTCAAATGGCGCCTGACTTTTTTTTCAGTAATGTGTTTCTGAGAAAATTATTTTAGGCTGTACTCCAGCAAAAGACAAAGTGAGAAAGTGGGCAGCCAGTGGATCCAGTGCTGAAGAGCATGAAGCCCCAGGCCAGCTGTGCAGCAGGCACAGAAATCTGCTTGTCCAGACTGGAGCCAGAGGAGACGAGGGCTCCAAGGGAGAGACCTGAACTAAAGAGGAGAAAGAGGAACAGAGAGATTGTCTCACGTGGTTGACTGAGTTGGAAGTTTGAGATCAGCTGGAAAGTTTGGGGCAGAATTATGATAAGTATATAAAAATGAAAAGGAGAGCATTATTAACCTTGGGGAATATAAACTTGTACCAAAAAAAGGAAATGTAATTATAGTATAGTATTTGGCTCAGTATGAATAACACTTATATAGATAGTACAAGTCATAATAATAAGACCAATACAACCAAACATCATGAGGCATAAAATATTAGTAGCATGGGGGTTTTCGGTGTATTAATGGAAAGAAAAATATAGAGAATTAAATCTTTAAAGTTGAAGTAAAAAGAAAAGAGATAGTTGGAAATTGTTAGAACTACAGAGGTTAAGTATATTTAAAGAAACACAGGAAACAAGTAGAACTTAAAAATAATATAAAACTGAAGTGGAAGAGTTTGGCAAGCTCAATTTTCACCTGTTGAAATAGGGAGTCGATAGACATCAGGAAGATGATAAATTTCAAAGTAGACATATAAGCATGTTACTCGGCTTATTCCTTTTGAATTGAAAAGAGAAAAGTTTAGTGTGTCTCGAGGGAGTAAGAGTGCTGAATTTTTAATCATGTACTGTACTATTTAATTTTTTATCATGTGTACACAGAAAGAAATATCCTAGAAAAAAGAATAGAAAAGAACCAGGAGTCAAGAATATAGGCCCTAGACGCTAGGGAGAAAAGAATTTTAAGAATAGCACACTCATCAATGAGGCAAAAGTAAACTGTGGAAAAGTCACTAAACTGGCAGATAAATCGCCAGCAATCTTTGATAGTACTGGGTGCTTTCTTTCCGCATTGGTGGCAAATCAGTAGAGAGCAAGGGAGTAGTTGGGAGCAAAGGAGGCAGAAGAAAAGGTGGGGATGGTGTTACTTCTGAAGAAGAAGGAAAGAAATCTTGCAGGGGAGTTTCAGTCTGGTGGCTTCCCTTTTAGGATGATCATTTTCTAAGAAAGAATAACAAAAAGATGCTGGTATTTGAGAGAAGTGCTTCTCAAACCTTAGCATGCTCCAGAATCCCCTGGAGGGCTCGTTAAACTCGGTGCTGGGTCCCACCCCCCAGAGCCTCTGATTCTGTGGGACTGAGGTGGGACCCAAGAGTTTGCGTTTGTAACAGGCTCCCAGGTGTTGCTGATGCGGCTGGTTCAGAGACAGCCTGAGCCCGCTGGAGCGATGCATTACTCGGGGCTGAGGAAGGGTTTGCACGTGCTATTCTTTATGCCTGGAGTACCCGTCTCAGCCCGCCCTCATCCCCCCTTTACAAATCTTGTGAAATCCTTTGTTTAGAAACTCTCCAACCAAGAACAGAGAGTGTCTGGGGGTTAGTTTCCCCCCAGACCATGAATTTATCCAAAACTAAGGCAGCGTCTGTGCTTGTAGCACAGGGCCTGGCCCAGAGCTGACGCCTAGTGAGTGCTGGCCACATCGAGTGGGTTGCTGAGCCATGCTGATCTAGCTGAAGGACGTGACCTTATAGAGGAAAAATCAGCACAGTTACCAATTTGGTCCAGAAAAACCCCAGTAGAGAAGAAAGATGGATTGGGCTGGGAATTGAAAAGGCATGTGGTGGAGGATGCAGGGCAAGCGTCTGAAGGCACCTGTGAGTGTCACGAAAGGGGTGGTTGTGAGCAGTCCTCCACCGTGGCTGAGGAATAAAATCCCTGATTGCAATCCCCATTGCTGGGTCTCGGCCAGGATGTAATTGGTCTAGGATGTGGCACGGCCGTGGGAGGCTGAAGCTTCGCTGGTGATTCTCTTATATAGCCAAGGCGAGACCCGCGGCTCTGGGGTTCGTGATGGAGACAAAGCCAAGTGACGCCAGGAAGGGGTGGTAAGCTCCAGGAAAAGGACAAGGACCTAAAGATTTGGAACTTGAAATGAAGACCTAGTAGAAATTCTGTAGCACAGGGCGGCTTCAGTGCCAGAAAGCTGTGTGTTTTGAATCCCTCACCCATCTCTTCAGTTTCCTCTAAATAGGGGTCATAGCTCCTTTCTTCAAGGTCGCTGTGAGGATTCGATGAGGTGTAACGTTTAGTAAAAACAGTGGGTTGCAAATGGTAAGCATTAAATAAGTGGTATTTTATTGCTTTCATTATAATAAGAGGTTTCCTATATAGTCATGAAGGGACGTGGTTTTCTCGGTGGCAGTTGAGATGTGCCACTAGATGCTGATGTGGTCGCCATCACTTTGCCCCTTCTTCTCTTACTCTAAAGTGAAAACATCGCACTCTGCAGACCATGGTATTTTAAAAACAGACACATTATAATCAGTATATTCTGATGTCACCGAAATCGGTGTCCCTGGATTCTGAACAAAAACGTCAAGCAGATGTGCTTCCTGCTTCATTGGGTTGCACCCGTGCCAGGCTGGGACAAGGCAAGCTTTTCTTGACTGTTCTTCCATCTTAAGGTGCAGCTTTCTCAGGGACCCTTAACTTGACCGCCGTCCTGTCCGTCTGCAGCACACTGCACCGTGGACCTAGGACCCGGGCTGGCTGTGAGCGCTCAGTCTGTATTTCGTACTGCGAGATTTGGGTCCTGACACCTCTAAGGGCTGGTCTTACTCCTTCACAGGATCAGCAGCTCCAGAAAGTTCTGAGCAGGGAGCTCAAGCTTTTGTGCATTGTAACATCCTAACTTATCTGGAAGATGTTTCAACTTCTCAATTCTCCAAAATGTAATTCCCTGGCCATTTTTTTCTTAATTGAGATTATGATAGTTTACATCCTTGCGAAATTTCAGTTGTACATTATTATTTGTCAGTCATATTGAAGGTGCACCACTTCACCTTTTGTGCCCACCCCCCTTTCTCCTGGTAACCACTAATCTGTTCTCTTTGTCCACGTGTTTGTTTATCTTCTACATATGAGTGGAGTCATACAACGATTGTCTTTCACTGTCTGGCTTATTTCACTTAACATAATACCCTCAAGGTCCATCCATGTTGTTGTGAATAGGACGATTGTATCCTTTTTTATGGCTGAGTAGTATTCCATTGTACATATATACCCCATCTTCTTTATCCATTCATCAGTCACTGGACACTTGGGTTGCTTCCATGTCTTGGCTATTGTGAATAATGCTGCAATGAACATAGGGGTACATGAATCTCTTTAAATTGCTGATTTCAAGTTCTTTGGATATAGATACCCAGTAGTGGGATGGCTGGGTCATATGGTATTTCTGTTTTTAACTTTTTGAGAAATCTCCATACTGTTTTCCATAGTGGCTGTACCAGTTTGAATTCCCACCAGCAGTGTATGAGGGTTCCTTTTTCTCCACATCCTCTCCAACATTTGTTTTTTTTTCTTTTGGTTATTTTAGCCATTCTAATGGGTATAAGGTGATATCTTAGTGTAGTTTTGATTTGCATGTCCCTGATGATCACTGATGATGAGCATCTTTTCATGTGCCTATTGGCCATCCGTATATCTTCTTTGGAGAAATGTCTGTTCATCTCCTCTGCCCATTTTTTGATTGGGTTGTTTAATCTCTTGTTGTTGAATTGTGTGAGTTCTTTATATATTATGGAGATTAAGCCTTTGTCAGAGATATGATTTGCAAATATTTTTTCCCAGTTGGTGGGTTGTGTTTTTGTTTCAATCCTGTTTTCCCTTGCCTTGTAGAAGCTCTTTAGTTTGATGAAGTTCCATTTGTTTATTCTGTCTATTGTTTTCCTTGTCTGAGAAGACATGGTGTCTGAAAAGATCCTTTTAAGACTGGTGTCAAAGGGTGTACTGCCTATATTTTCTGCTAGAAGTCTTATGATTTCTGGTCTTACCTTTAAGTCATTGATCCATTTTGAGTTTATTTTTGTGAATGGCTTAAAGGAATGGTCTATTTTCATTCTTTCACATGTGGCTGTGCAGTTTTCCCAGCATCATTTGTTGAGGAGACTTTCCTTTCTCCATTGTATGCCCTCAGCTCCTTTCTCGAAGATTAGCTGTCCATAGATGTGTGGTTTTATTTCTGGGCTTTCAATTCTGTTCCGTTGATCTGTGTGCCTGTTTTTGTACCAGTCCCATGCTGTTTTGATTACTGTAGCTTTGTAGTAAGTTTTGAAGTCAGGGATTGTGATGCCTCCAGCTTTGTTCTTTTTTCTCAGGATTGCTTTAGCAATTCGGGGTCTTTTGTTGCCCCATATGAATTTTAGGATTCTTTGTTCTATTTCTGTGAAGAATGTCTTTGGGATTCTGCTTGAGATTGCATTGAATCTATAGAATGCTTTAGGTAGTATGCACATTTTAACTATGTTTGTTCTTCCAATCCATGTGCGTGGAATGCCTTTCCGTCTCTTTATGTCGTCATCAGTTTCTTTCAGGAAAGTCTTGTAGTTTTCATTGTATAGATCTTTCACTTCCTTGGTTAAATTTATCCCAAGATATTTTATTCTTCAGGTCAGTGGCCTCCCTCTCCTCAGGTGGGCATTCATTAAATGTTTGATCCTAACAAGTTTGGGGAGGACATGAGGATAGAAAGTACTGTCATTAAATGCATGGGGAGAGTTTAAACTGGTGCAACCACTTGGCAGTTTAGGAACGTCTGTTAAATTTATTATGTTTATACCCATCACCCGGCAGTTCTGTTATCTCGTTATCTGCCTTAAAGATCCACCCAAGGTGTCTATAGCGACACTGTGTGCAGCAATAGGGAGGAACATAAGTTTAAAAGACCCACAAGTGTTGAACCAGGTTAATGGTTTGGAAAGGTGAGTGGTGAGCAGAGGACATCTGCCACACCTCCAGGTCCCTGGGAATGAGGGGTGAGAGGACAGGTTGCTGATCCGAGGAGTGTAGCAGCCAGACCGTGAGCTGCAGATCGTGAGAGCTGGAGCTGGCCCTGGCCAGTCCAAGGAGCCCAGCACCACAGCTCTTAAACCACATATTCACGTCGCACTGGCCTCAGTACCCATCATCTAAGGACCTCAGAGCGACCCTGCCTTCCCCGGGAATCCTGTCCTCCCCTCTCCTCCCTCCACTTTGCACGGCGTGTGTCCACGTCTGCCCCCCACACTAGATGACATCGATTCTGAGCCCGTTGGAGAGTGGAGACCGCATGTGCCTTCCCTCGGTTTCCTCTGCTCCCGTCCCTATCCTCAGAGCCTACCACAGAGGTCTGTACCCAGGAGTTCAAGATTTACTTTAAAAAGTGAGCGAACATCCTATTAGCCTGTTTGTCTTCCCTCTTTTTACAAACATACACATAGACCTCTCCCAGCCTTCCCTCCACGTCGCTCAGTCCCTGGTGTTGATGGGGGGAACCCTCAGATGCAGGGTTGGGCCAAGACTCGCAGACTACGTTCCTTGAGCTTGTATCCAGCTGAACATACACACCCTTCCGCGATCAGATTGTCCCCTCTTGCAGGTCAGTCTCTGGGAACACCAGTCAACTCTGAGACCAGGATGGTTGATGCAAATGCCTTTGGCTGTAAGTGACTGGAAAGTCATTCTGGAGGTGACAGACTGCTGCTCTCCTTGTCTTCCTGCAAAAGACCAAGCTGTGGGTAAAAATCCTTTGCTTTTCCCATCCAGCCCCTTGGCTTCCATTCCTACAAAATGAGCCTGGGCCTGGACAGCTCCAAGGATGCTAGGTGGGTCTCTAGAATCTAATATTATCAGTGGGTGGGAGCCCCTTTTTTATTTCAGGGTTAAGGGGTAAGCAAGAGGCCTTCATGTTTTGGAGAGATGTGAGTTTTTCTTTAAGATAGAAATGTTTTTACATTTTTCTAGTTAAATAAAAAAAATTCAGTTTTTACCCAAATAGAACTATATGACCGGTTTCACAACTTACATGGCTGATTTCATGGACTCTTGAAAGTGCGTTTTCTTTCTAACATTAAAAGCTATCCTCCTAGAACATCTGTGGGTGTGGACCCCCCCACACCCCCAGCCTTCTCCTGGTGGTACCTGGGTCAGGGGAGGGGGTGGTTTTCCGACTGGTTGCCAAGCACAAGCTATGATGACCTCCCATGCTGCTTGCGGCTGCTGGTTCGACTGCCTCTCTGCCCCTCTGCCTCTCCTTGTCACCTCTGTCAGTCTCCATGTCTAGACTGTAAACTCTGTGCCCACCAAGTGGCAGGTCTGTACCTTCACACCGGATGGTCTGCCACGGACCGCATGTGATTCTAGAGTGAACCGGTATGCATTTGAATCCAGGCTTCACTCCTTAACTGACCTTGGGAAAGTTACTTAACCTCTCTGCTCCAGGTTCCTCTGTCTGTAATATGGGAATAATAACGGTACCTCCCTCTGTAGGGACCCAGAAGGGTACTTAGCAGCAAGTAATTGCTCTTACATTCAGTGGTTGTGACGCTGTCATATATTGAATAAATGAGCGAGTGAAGGAGGGAGCAGATTGCCATCAGATCTTGGCTTTTGAAGGCACCTTAGAAGAAACAATATTTTACTGACTTTCCTCCCCAACCCTGTAGTGGATGGTCTGTTTCACGGTCGGCTGAGCATGCCTGTCCAAAGCCCCACCGTGTGTAGGAATCCTCTCCCCACATCCCACTGGCCTTGCTGGATGCTCACATCCCAGAAGCTGTGCCATGCCGTTCTGTACCTGCTGAATTATTAGGGTTTTTTCCCTTGAAAGGACCCACGACCAATCTCCTTGTAACCTCTGTCAGTCTGCCTCTGTTCTGTGGAAATTCAGAAGACTGAGTCCCATGATCCCCATTCCTTAGGCAGGTTTTAGAGTCATTCCTTCTCTCCGCAAATACTCCCTAGGCAACTGCTGTGTGCCAGGCACGTTGATGCTGAGAAGAGTCCTTAGCCTCGTGATCCTGCGATTGGGTGGGAAAGAGAGCTAACAGTCACACAAATATGTGTCGGCACAATTTGTGAGGAACACTTTGAGCATGCTGTGGAGAGAGAAACAGGAGAAATTAATATAAACACGGGCAGTCAAAGAAGCTTGTATGACACAAGTGACTTTCCAGCTGACCCCGGGGCCAGGCCGACTGGGCTGTGGCAGGTGGCTTCCGGGCCCAGGGAACTGGAATGCGGGGCACACTGGGACGAGGAGATGGGATGAGAGGGCGGGCCTGGGGGAGAACCTTCGTGTGACCAATTATGGAGTCTGAATTTTGTTCCAAGAACAGAGAGAGACCGCTGAAAGGTTTTAAGCAGGGGAGTGCCCTTGTCCATGTTATATTTATAAAGATAACTGGCTGTTGTGTAGGAGAGACTGGAGGAGGGTGAGGGGATTCCAGGTAAAAGGCAGTTGACGAGGATGGATTGAATCAGGAGGTCGCCGTAGAGATGAAAAGTCAACAGATTGGAGACGTCTTTTGGAGCTGGCATCAGAGGACCTGGTGGTGGATTCCAGTGGCAGGTGAGGAAGGGAGGGAGGCATCGGGTTGCTATTCAGAGACTAAGCCCCTGTACAGTTAGATCCTTTCCAATTGGACAGTCACCAGCCAGCAATCAAGTATTTTCAATATTATACCTCGTAGATTTCTAATTAGGCAGCTGGAGGAGCCATCTACCAAAAGGAGGAAAAGTGTGTCGACGCAAAATAACCAATAACTATCCTATAGGTAAGAGAATAAGCTGAGTTTATTATGAGCTAAGAGAATAAGCTGAGTTTATTATGAGCCAGAATGAAGATTATAACCCAGGAAGGCCTTAGAAAGCGTTCCAGAAAAGCATGGGTTTCAGTACGGTCTTATATCTTTTTAGAACAAAGAATGTACGTTAAACACACCCGGGATACATTTTCATCAGAATTTCAAACAGGTGTTCAGTTGCAAATTAGCAGGTCAACATGACCCTGATGTCAGGAGAGGCACTAATCCCGGCCTTGCCAATATGGCGTAGGAGGGGCAGTCTGCATTCTCATCTTAAGAGAGTACGTTCTTGACTTTGATGGTTAAGCAGAGTACAATGTATGTTTGACAGGCCATAAGTCAGGCTTTTTAGTTCAAGCCGAATCAGTTTTGAGCCCAAATAGTTACTTTACCCCGTATACCTCAATAGGTGAAAACCTCTTGTCAAGTGAATTGAGGGGATTTGGTTGTTGGATCAAGATTTTGGAGTGCAGGGGCCGGCCTGGTGGCACAGTGGTTAAGTGTGCACATTTCACTTCTCAGCGGTCCGGGGTTCACTGGTTCGGATCCCGGTTGTGGACATGGCACTGCTTGGCACGCCATGCTATGGCAGGCATCCCACATATAAAGTAGAGGAAGATGGGCACGGATGTTAGCTCAGGACCAGGCTTCCACAGCAAAAAAGAGAAGGACTGGCAGTACTTAGCTCAGGGCTAATCTTCCTCAAAAAGAGTTTGGAGTATTAATTTTAGTAAACCTTTTGCTAGCGCCTACAAACAGGTTCCCTACCCACCACACAAGAGGGGTCAAGTAAAAACTGGACAACAGGCTTATGGCAAGGAAAGGGTTTTTATTTCAGGTAACATCAGCCAGGAGATGAGAATGAGCCCTCAAATTTGTCTCCTTTCCTCTCATCTCCCTGAAAGAGGGGAGGCAGGGGTTTTAAAGGTTTGTGAGGAATGTGGCCACTGGTAGGGATGGGGGGAGCCTGTGGCCTTGGGCACTTTCCTGCCAACCTGTGTTCAGCCGTGGGAGGCTGCTTACAGGGAGGAGGATGATAAGGGCATTTGCAGGTGGGCCACCTTGGCTCTTGTCTCCATGGCGACTAGTGGGGATGGTGGATTCTGGAGCCTGGAACCCAGGGAGCAAGCAGAGAAGGAGTGCTTTGGTTTTAACCCCATATGTGCTGGGTTTAATGTAGGGGAACTGATGTCAGGTCCTCATCACCTTGAGACATTAAAATGCAGATGTTAACTGGCGTTTGGATATCACAGACTGGGGCACGTCAGCATGCTGTTGGTTTAAAGCTGTGGGAATGTGGCTATGCGTCACCTGGACCCCTCATGTGCAAGTGGGAAGTGGGCCCCAGCTGCAGGAAGAAAGCCAGAAAGTGTGGGTTGTGGAAGTCTGGGCCGCGGGATGGGAGCTGCACTGGAGTGGATTTATGAGGCTGGTGTGGGTCAAGAGGAGGTAGATTACAGAGGTCACATGCAAAGACCACTCCAGTACATTCACTGTGAGGGAGGACAGAGAGGGCTGTGTGAGTGGAGGGCTCTGTGGTCAGGGAGAATCTGACTTCCTCGGTCTCTTATCCTAAATATTCCCCCAATTCATTCAGTCATTCTTTATATGAGGGTATTTCCAGAAGATCCTATAACTTGTACATAGCAGTGTTTCCCCCAGAATAGGATGCTTCACCCAAAGGGTGTTCCTACCAGTCGGCCCTTTGCTTTCTCTGCTCTAAACACTCTGTGACAGATGCGGCTGAGCTGAGCCGTCGGGCCGGCCGCGCCCTCTGTGGGCTGGTTCTGAAACTGCAGTCAGGTCCAGCCCGTCACCGTCCCTGTGCACTGAGTGTTAGCACCTTGATCAGAAGCAGAGGTCCCACCAACTTTTGAGAAAGGAGCTCTGATAATGAGCTGGGTTGGGAGACCACTCAGGGTGGGCAGGCAAGGCAGGCTTTTATGATGCCGCTTAACAGAGGTGGAAGCTGCAGCAGGCAGAGCCTCATTCCCTGGGGAGAAACAGCTCCGGAGCTTCGTTCATGTCCTGGTTTGGGCTGTCAGAGCTACGCTGTGTCTCTTGTGAATGCTTTGGGATGTTATTTGAGGAAGATACAGTGGATGTTTTGGGGGTTTTTTTTTTAAAGATTTTATTTTTCCATTTTCTCCCCAAAGCCCCCCGGTCCTTAGTTGTATAGTTTTAGTTGTGGGTCCTTCCAGTTGTGGCATGTGGGACACCGCCTCAGCATGGCTTGATGAGCAGTGCCATGTCCGCGCCCAGGATCCGAACCAGCGAAATCCTGGGCTGCCAAAGCACAGCGCACGAACTTAACCACTCAGCCACAGGGTTGGCCCCCAGTGGATGTTTAAATGGCTTTATTCTACTGTACTTTTCTTGGTGACCATTTAAAAGGCAAATCAGAGGGAGTCAGATGTTCGTTCTTTCTTTCACTCACCAGATGTTCATTGAACACCTGCTGTATGCCAGCTCTGCTCTGCGTGCACAATGGGGGCACCGTAGTGAACAAGCAGACAGACCTGCCTCACGTTCCAATGGGAAGTGACAGGCAGGAAATGAGACCCATACAGCCCCTTGGTGATGGCAGTAGGAAGGAGACACCAGGCAGGGAGAGGTGGGCGGCTGGGCTGCGTGCGGGAGTGGAGGTTTTAGTTAGAGGGGCTGGGAAGGCCACTGAAGACCTGAGGGGGAAGCGCTGGCCGTGCAGAGTGTTCCAGGCAGAGGTGCAGCCGTCTCGAGTGCTGAGGCGGGGTGGTCTGGCCTTTAGAGGACCAGCGTGAACACAGGAGGTGGTCAGGAGACCCAGCAGGGACGGGACGGGGCAGGCGCAGCTCCAAGTGCAGACTCAGCTTGTGACCTGAGGGAGTGGGGGTCCTCTGGGCAGCTTCAGGTGGAGGAGGGAAACAGTCTGCGGGCTGTAGGCTGCGGGGCCACCAGGGAGGGGGCTAGTGTGAAACACAGGCAAGAGGTGGTTTTGTAGAAAGACCAACAGGATTTTATGAGGCTTGAATGTGGGTTGTGAGAGAAAGAGTGGTCAAGGATGACGCCAGGTGTTTGCAAACTGAAAGAATGAAGTTGCGATTACCTGACGTGAGGAAGGCTCCGGGAGTGTAGGGGGTGGGGAGGGCGCTGCTCCGTGCTGGACACGCTGCATTTGAGATACCTACTGGACGCCCGAGTAGAGACGTCAAGCTTGTGAGTGGATGTTTGGATTGGCGTTAAGTAAGAGATGGTGCTGGAGAAACAGATTCGGGAATTATCCTTACACTTGCACAGATGGTGTTTAAATTCATGAGACGCAGTGACCAAGGGGCTCTGTTGAGATGGAGAAGATGAGCTCCAGGACTGAGAGCTGCGGCTTTGTCACTGTGGTGTCACAGAAGGCAAATGAAGAAGCAGCTGAAAGACAAATAACCTGCGGTGCCACACGCTGCGGATCGGTTGCATATGATGCGCACTGAGAGCTGGCCTCTGGGGGTAGCCTGGGTCTTGGGTTCTCCTCTGACTTGCGATGCGTTGTCTTGTGCTCATTCTTCCCGCAGGTTGTGGCAGATACCAATATAAGCGCCATAGCCACTCAGCTTGAAAACATGTCTGCGGGCTACCACCTCGGTTCACCCAGTGCCGAGCACCATCCGGATGACACGGAGTGAGTATCCGAGATGCGGAGTGCCTGTTCCGTGTGTGGGCAAAGCTCAGGGAGCCCTTTTACGGATTGTGTTGATGGAGAGGAGTGGGACAGCGCACAGTGCCTCTCCGACGCTGGAGGATCCCCAGGGAAGCACCAGGGTCTCTGAATTTCTCACAAGCACATTCCACGTGTGAGTTGTGAACAGGCTTGTTGCAGGGCCTGCACATGCTCCAGCTGGTCACTTTGACACCGTGCCTGTGCCTTCTCCCCTAAGAAACCCCACGTTTATAGCCCAGGGGCACCCTGCTTTATTACACAAGGAATCAGCTTCCCTCAGTTTTCTAAGCTGAAATCTTGTTCTGGGGTTAAGTCTTGTTATACTTGCTGGTATTCGTCATTAATGCCAGTCAGTGCAGCTAAAGTTGCTCATTCAAGCAGAGTTTCTCAAACTGGAATGTGCATAAGAATAAGGTAAAGAGCATATTTAAAAATGCCGATTGCCCTGGCCCCTTTCTCAGAGATTCTGAGTGGGTGGTCTACACTGCATTCTCCAGGGAGATTTTTCAGCTAGGGAGAGGATCCAGGCAGAGCGTCCGTCCTTCGAGAAACGCTGCCTGGAGTTTCTCCTCTGGGTCCCACCGGGCCTGGTCACCAGCAGGTGCTCAGTAAACGGTGGTAGCTTATTGGAGGATCTGATGATCACAGCCGTTCCCAACTTTTTCCTGAAAGTTCATCAGCTTAAGTGACATCTTTGAGTTTGTTTTTCTGGAGGAAAGAATATAAAACTAAGCTCATTTTACTTTTTCCTCATTATGAAATTGAGGAATGCATGCTATTAAAATATGGCAAATACATGAAAGTATAACATTTTCAAGTTACAGTGGCCCTTCCCTTAAAAGACTCAGGGCCCTTGTAGGACGAGAGGACGCATTTGACATCCTTTCAGGCGCGTGGGACACAGAGATGCCCTTGTAAGCCTGGCCTCTTTGCTGTGATTCCACAGCTCCTGGCAGGTTGGGAGCCACTAGCATAAACAATGGAAAATCACTTAGAGTCCAAGTGTTAACATTTGGAGATAGATTTTTTACTAGTCTTCTATGTGAAAGTACATTAAACCAATTAAAAATGTGAGTTAAATGGCGGCGACTCCAGTGAGGTGACCAGTGGACGGTGGAGCTGACTCCTCCCTCTGGCCCGGAAGCGGGGCTCTGGCTGTGAACGGGCACAGTCGGGAAGGTCTCTCCTGATGTGGTGGCCCCCAGGGGCTCTGCAACAATGGCTTTGGACTTCTAGGTTCCATTTCAATATCATTGGGAATGGGGCTGTGGGTGAAAGAGGAAACACGATCGAGTTCACGTCTAGCCAGGGGCCCTTACTGAGCATTTACACGGCCAGCAGGTGGTGAAAGGTAGAGCCTGTCCATGACGTCATTGCCGCTCCACCTCGGGGGCACTCGTCATTAGTCCAGCAGATGGTCACTGACCCTTCCAAAGGCTGGACGCTGTGCAAGGGCAGGGTCCTGAGGATTCAGACTTAGAAACGTAGGGGAAGGCATTGCCCCAGTCCTCAGGGAGCTCCAGAGAACTAGAAACACAGCCCCATCCGTCCTTGGTACAGGAGAGAGCTGAGGAAGCTGAGGGGCATGACTCACGAGGGACTGTGCCTGGGGGCACGAATGCTTCAGCTGAGTTTTAAAACAATTGGCAAAAGCAGGGGTGGCGTTCAGAACAGTGGTTGCCGGCTATGAACAATCCATGAGTCCGTCATCAAGAAGTGGTGTCAGTGTGAACCATCTGAAAACTAAGCCTAAAATAAGCCAGGCCGAATTGACAAGGGGGACAGGGAAGAATATCCTAGTCAGACAGAACCACATCTTCACAGATTACTCATGTCCCACTTTTGCAAATTTCTCTAAACACATGAGTGTTGAGTTCGTATCGGAGGGCTCTGCCGCTCGGATACACAGGCTGCCGCACGACCAGCGGTGCTGCCAGGACACAGACAGACCTCTGTGCACATGTGGACGACAGGGTCTGGGTACCAGAGCTCCCTTAGGCTCCCACCCTTCCGACAGCCACACCTGGGATAGGAAACTGGCGTAAGCTTAGACTTAACTGCTTGAGCCCACGTGGGTGGTTTAATTTTGAGCCATGTTGTTTCCGAGAGAGAAGACTTCCACACTGGACGAGCCTTTGAAATCCAAATTCCGCATTCGAAACGCTGGGTGTTACCCATTTGGCTTCACCTCGGTTTCTCTCTTCTCCTGGATTTCAGCTCTCCTTTGCACAGTCATGATCCTGAGTTTGTGACAGGCAGCATGCGCAGTGCCGGGTGTACTCAGAGGACTGAGACTCACGGGGTTCCGAGTCTGGCAGAGGAGAAGGATGGTCCAGTAATCCCCATAGACTTGAGTGCCGTGTGGAAGTCGGGACCAGGAGCAGAGGGAGCACAGCAGACTGTGTGGCTCACTCTCTGAGGGAGTCGGGAAAGCTGCTCAGTGGAGGGGGCTGGAAGAGGGAGCTCCCACCCCAGGGGGTGCGAGGGTCCAGGCAGGAATACTGAGCTGCCGGGCTGCCGTCACCCGTGGTGGACAGAGGCCACCTGCAGACGACAGTCTGTGCCGGGCTCGGGGTGGCCCCGCCTCCGTCCCCATGCGCCTTCCTCAGGGGTGTCAGCACAGTTCACTCAGCTTCAAACTCTGAGAGTTAGAACTAAGCACACAGAAGGTGCTGTGACAATTTCAGCATCATGGCTTTATTTTTAATTAGAAAACAGTGAGCTTTATGTAAGAGAAATTCCTGAAACGTCATCAGTGTTGGTCGTTAGTGCGGCATGAGGTGGGAAATTTAAAAATGAGCTTGCTCTCGGAGTGTTTGATTTGATACTCGAGCCTCCGCAGTTTCGCGGTATGAAAGTCTCTCTCAGTCTGCGTCCTTCTGTTAGAGTGACGTCCCTGCAGTGCCTCTTCCTGAACTAAACGGCGTGCATTGTGTTTTCAGAACGCCTCCGCCTAAGACCATTGCCTTGGAGAAAGGCTCTGACGGGTTGGGGTTGAGTATTGTAGGGGGTTATGGAAGTCCCCATGGAGACCTGCCAATTTATGTCAAGACTATATTTGCAAAGGTATTTTTTCCTTTTTACTGTCCTTTTGTTTTCTTATCAAACCTAGGTGAGATTTTCTCAAGTGCTTTGCTGTGCTGTGCTTTGGCTGTCCCTGGGCGTGTGATGTATGCTTACTTCATCTGAATCTTCTAGGAAATTCCCGCACCAGACTAGCGAAAGAAGAGTTGTGTGATAATATCAGAGGCACAAGAGGTGTAATGTTCTTTGGACCCTGTCACAAAAGTAGATGCTAACGGATTTTAAGGAAGGTCTTCCTTCGGCAACACAGTATAAAGGGCAGTGCCACGCTCTTTGGAAGCTGGCCTTGGAAGTCTTGTCCTGGGCGAGACCAAAGATGTGGCTTTCTCCCTTAAGAAAAGAGAACAGATGCCAGAGGGCTGCGCCATAAGCTGTGAGCCAGCCGCTGCTCAGTGCAGCATTGGGCCGCCCGACACCAAAACGCCGGGATGCTGTGTAGCTTATGGCACTTTCTCTTTTCCAGTCCTCCGCCAAGTGCTTTAGGATCAGCCTGAGAGGCTACACTAAGACTGGATGATAGAGTGTTTTTTAGGAATTAAATGTTTCCATAAATCCTATTTAATTAATACCCAGGTCGTGGCGTGCAGCCCCGCTGCTGCCTCTAGGTGGCTCTTAGATAAGTTATTTTTAACTCCATTGTGATGTTTAAAGTTGGAATTTAGTTTTCTTATACATTTTGAAGATCTCTGAAAAGTATTAGTATTGATATTACAACTTTATTCCTCTTTATTCCTTTATTTATTTATTGGTTTTATCACAGTCAGTCATTCATTGATCAGATTGCTTCCCACTGCTTTATTTTCCTAAAGAAATGAAGGTCTTCGAAAGAAGACATAAGATAGCTTCTGTCTCTTTCTGGAAAGCCATACTGTACCCTACTCACAAGGTGGCCCCCACCCTAGCAGACCCCATCACCTGTCAGTTGGGCCTGACCGAGACCCGAGCACGATCCTAAGGTCACTTGGCAGGTGATTCTGGAGCACATTAGACCCCTGCAGACTGCCCGTCTGTTTCCATCCTGCGAGGGTGCCTGTAAGACAGCACGTCATTCCCAGCACGCATCTGCTGACCTGGAGGTGGGCTAACGGAAAGCGGGCCGGCAGACCAGAAACACCTCGGACGACCGTGCTGCCCGTCTATAACTGCCACGGTGGGTGGGCCACCTACAGACCCTCCTTTTCCCAAGAAGGCACCATAAGTAGTTGTGATGATCATTCTTTGGGGCATTATCATACATACTCTGCTTTTACAGGAGGCAGCCATGTAGTAAGGATGGTGGACAGGCTGCAGACTCAGCCCCATGTGTTAGCGAGTTCTGCCCGCCTGCCTTCACCTCCAGAAGGGCGTCCAGAATGTTTGTAGTCATCTCACCTCACAACTGTGGGTTGAGCAGCTGCAGTCCAGAGAGAGGACGGGTGGGCCTCTGAGGTTTTGACCCGGAGCCCAGAGTTCTGCAGACTGCCCAGCGGCACCTTGCTGCACCCACACGTAGACAGGGGCCGGAGTCACGCACCTTTGCCGGGGCACCGGAACACACAGCCGGGAGTGGAATGGCCGTGCGTTGCTGGTGGATTTTTTAAAAGAAACCACCTCAAATCCTATTGGGACCTCAGTAGTGGGATCTGAAAGGACTGCAGCTCATATTGGGTGCCCTTTCCAAGGTCCCAACTGGAAGTGCTCATTTAGGAAGCACCTGTGCGAGCAGGAAGACGGTCACAAACACTGAATATCCTTGGTATGTTTCATTTTTTAAGGAATGGACCTTTTTTGTAAAGTGAGCCACACCTAAAAGTGAAAAGCCCTGAATTAACAAAAGAAAAAGTTCTAAAGCCCTAGCTAAGGCCCCCTCAGTTCAGTCAGTCTTCCAAGGCAAATAATTGCTACCATTATTATAACTTAGATGGTTCTCTAGAGTTTACTATAGTAAGAATTAGTTTAATGACTTTTTCTCCTCTTTTTGTTAGAGTAAGCCAATATATCCAAATTTAGAGGTTTTCTGTAGAGAATCAATAAACCAAAAACTAGCAAATGAGATTTTTCTTTTTTGATGGTGAAGACTTTCTAAAACAGATTCTGACACTGAGCTGAGCTTTCGCCCCTAGGAATTCTGAAGATCTGGGAACTATAGGTGTATGTTTTTCACGTTTTTTAACACTGAACATATCTTTTTAAAAATATTTGCTTAGGTCTCTGGATCGCAGATGTCCACAGGTGTGGATTTTTATGTGACCTTTCTGTGTCCTAAACCTTCAGTAAGTCTCTTGCTCAGCTAGGACACTAACTCGGCCCGTCACGGTGTTTTGCCCCCACAGTGTGACGCATCCCCGCCCTCGGGGCGTGCACGGTGTGTGAGACTCGGTCGATCTGATTATCGGGCTGTCGGGACCTTCCATTTTCTTTCAGGTGTTCAGTTGGGAACTCCAGACTTTGATAAGAGAACCTTCGCTCGTAGTCCCCTCAGCAGCCGAATTTTACCATAAGCCAGCAAGAGATTGGCTTAAAGATTTCAACAACCCTGAAAGTGGAGGGGTGTTTCAGAGCCTCTGAAAGCATGGGTCCGATCATCACTGGAGCTTCACTTTATTATACCCCCCATCACTGAGTAAACACCAGCTGCCACACGGTCATCCTGAGCACAGGGAACAGTCGATGGGAGATGCCCGTGTTCCGGCATCAGGGAAGGCTGAGTGACAGGCCAGCTCACACAGCAGGCTGCGTGAAGCCACATTTCCCAGCCAGATGCAGGCCTGTCTGTGAACACCTCTTTCTTCCTTCCTTGCTTTGTCCACAAGTGCCACGTTGAGAAAGCAGGAGGTGACGTGCAGGTCAGGAAGTCATCGTCAGTAAGCACAGCAATGCCTGAAATAGAGCATAAAAACTACACGGATGCCTGAGGTTTACTGAGGCCCTTAAATCTGAGCATAGAAGCCTGATAAAATCCAGTTACCTAGTGACTCTGATTCTCTCCATTAGGGTTACTTGTTTAATCCTGATTTAGTGCAGTTAACCCCCTCCCTAAAAGAAAAAAAGATCTGAGTGAAGTTGCGTGTTATTTAGTTTTGCTATTTTCCCCCAGTATAGACCTGGTTTTGAATATTCTTCATTCCAGAAATTCCAGATAATCCTCCTGCCACCTCAGGACCCACGCTGCATGGGACAGAGGTCCCTGGAGCGTCCGCGCCTCATCGCTCGGCTTCTGAGCGAGTCCCTCAGGGACTTGGTGCCTCTGGCCTTAGTTTCCCCACTAGTGGAACATCATTTAAAGGACCTCTGGCGCTAACTTTTCAAGGCATTTCCACAGTGACCCCAACAGATGGAGAAAGCTGCCTGTGAATCATTTTCTAGGTCTTGTCTTCCCTGACCAGTCCCAAATATTTCTAGTAATACCACGGCATTCTTAGATACTCAGCTTTAGGATGAAAAAGCCCTCACTTGCTTTGTGCCATTTTGAGGAGCCATGCATGGCTGGGCATATAGGGAAAGTGGTCATTTAGAAACCCATTTAGATGATCAAAGATAAAGTTGGAGCTTCTAAATATGATACTGCAAAATTTCAGAGATGCTACATGTTTGTGTATTTTTATAGAGAACAGCTTTCCTGAGATAAAATTCACACGCCATGCAGTTCACCCACCCAGAGGCTAGGCTTCTTTTTGACAGATCACCTCAGTGCTGAGAGCTTAGTTATGCAGTGGGAACCAGATACAATGACGCATTGGCGCCAATAAAACTAGCACCAGACTGGGTCCTGCCTTAGTTTGTGGATTACGTATGCATGAATGTGACGGGATGGGACATTCAAATGGCATTCAGTACTGAATGTTGAGTTAAGCTCCTACTTGTTAAAAGAAATGTGAATGCCAGCACTTTTCTACTTGTTTGTTATTTAAACAGTGCATAATTATGGTTACCGTTCACCCATTGTCAAATAACAGAACTTAAAAACATTGCTTAGAGCAACTTTAGTTGGTAGTTTTTAAAATTATTCTTTTAATTTGCACACCAGACACAAGGTAGAGGTTCTCATGTGATTTGGATAGCGATTGACGAGCCCCGGGCTAAACTGGAATGTTTCTGGTTTGTAGGGAGCAGCTGCAGGTGACGGCCGACTGAAGCGAGGTGACCAGATTTTAGCCGTTAATGGTGAGACTCTGGAAGGCGTTACTCACGAGCAAGCTGTGGCCATTCTGAAACGCCAGAGAGGGACTGTAGTCTTAACGGTGCTGTCGTGAGCCTGGGTCCTGATCGCAAGACAGGCGTTGCAGACTGTCACCGAGGATGCAGTTCTGAAAGAGGACGGAAAGCAGCCTCAACTAGAATCCACCTTCCTTCTCACTGCTGTCCCCTCGGCTCAGGAGGGATGGCTGAGGTTTCATGTAAATGTCCCAAACCAACAGTCGCCTCCCTAATATTTCCCAGCTTCTGTTACCTCGTGATGAGGTTAATTTCTAAAACTTGAGTGAGTCTTACCTGTTTTGCATTTAACATCGATGTTTATCAAGTAGTAGTAACCAGTTCTGATTGATTATGTGCGCCGAAACTGAAGTTAACAACCTCTCATTCCTTATGCGCTTTTCTCCCCATCCCAACTCATACAGAGGCTTCACGACAGCCTCGTCTCACCCAGTGAACAGAAACAAATGTTAAGCAACTTGTCATCTCGCTCGTAATTTACTCATGCTAATGTCTCCTCCAGTACACCAGAAACATTAGCAGTGTAATTAACTTCCCAGTGATCCTCACGATGAAACACCAGATTCTCCTGTGGGAAATTACTGTGCTCTCTTCTGAACAACTTACGGTCAGATAACTCTCAAATTCATTTCTCTGGATAGATCTTTATAAGTTAGTCATTGGTGATTATGATGAGTCAATTTGCAGACTGTAATCTGAAAATTCTGAAAGGCTTTCTAATTGTTTTCTTAGCTACACAAATCCATACCACTGAACAAATGCACCTTATTCTCAACAGGAACGTGTTCTGAATTCTAACAATGCCAAATTCTGTTCGATTCCAAGAAGTGCACCTGGAGTTGATGGCGTCTCAGTAGGCGAGCGTCATTCCCACCCCTCCATCTTCAGACGAGGCGGAGGAAGCTCCAGAGATCAGCAAGCTTTGCCTCAAGTCAGACGAGGTGTAGATGGCCTTGGCCTGGTGCCAAGTAGAGTGACAAATGTGAGTCTCCTTCTCCTCGGCTCCGTACCCGTCAGTCGAGCAGCGTAGACTGCAGGAATGTAGATGGAGTGACGTGCTTAGCCACAACGCGACTGAGCAAATGAACTGAGCCTAGGAGCCCGTGCTGGAAACACTTGGATCATGTTTCCTGGTCTCCCGGGAGCATCCCATTTCTTGAAATTTTGCATGCTAAGAAAGCAACTACAGCAGAAAATACAAGTATAAAGTTGGTCAGGGGCCTCCTTATTCAGGTACCAGCAGGAAGAGGAGGGAGATGCTTATCAGTGAGTTCTATAGGCTCTGCTGTAAAAAATGTGCCATGAAGGATGAGCACCAGGATCAGTAATAGACGTAGTTCAGCATTATTTAACTAAAACGCAATGCTGCAGATGGTGCACAGTAATTATCAAAATATAATGGGAAAGATAGATTTTAATTGAGAATAATCTTTGAGTAGATGTGATCATGAAGTGCATTAACTCTTGTTGGAATATTTTGTGGCTCTTCCAAAGTTTTGAGTGCCTAAATCTTGTGTTGAAAATGTCTTTCATGACTGGCATTAAGTTTTTTTAAATTACACACGGCTTTTGGAAATTCTAATGTATCCAAAATATGTGGTGGTGTTAGGATCTTGTCTTTCAATGCATGAGAAGCTATCAGCCTCAGAACGTTCTATGTTAATTGTATCCGCAAGAACACCTCAGGCAGCCAAGAAGAAATGAAGCCCAAATAAAACTTGAAAATGCACCTTAAAAAATATATATATATATGTATGTGTGTATGTAATACTTTTGAAATGTGATTCTGCTTGATTTTGTTGGAACGGCCATTAAATACACATTTTGAAATAACACGTTGTTGTGTTTCTTTACACATTTACTCTTTTAGGTCATGCTACTAAATGTCTATTGATAAAGAAATTGTGATGCTTTATACTCCGTGCTGCTGTAAATTGACAGAAGCAGTGCTTCTCATAACTGGTTCTGTCTGCTTGCATGACTAATAAATAATTGCCTTGTCAAAAACACTTCTTTGCATCAGAACTTTCTGACAAGCTAAGGGGATATGAAGATGGGAATTTGTAAAAGGAGTAGTTCTCTCATAGCCACACATATCGTTTTGGCCTCATCTTTTGGGCCATTTATGTATCGTAGTGATATCACTTGTTGGAGTTAGCATGAGAGGAAAGTAAACCAGGAAAAATAAACTGCTGAATGTCTGTATGTGTGAGATGTCTCCAAAGATTCTAAATAAATGTAGTTGCCTGAGGAGCAAATGGCGTCTTATTATATAAGAAAAAGTTTAATTTCTGCATCTGATTTTGGTTTTTATTCAGCTATTTTGTTCCCTCATAGAAAAAAAAATCCAACTTTTCACAAAGTTTTCCAGTGTCCTATTAAAATCTGAGGTCCATTAGAAGCTATCTCACGTATTGTCACCTGTGTTGTCAGGCATTAGAATAGATGCTTTACAAGGGAGCCAGTATGTAGCCCAGAGGGCGTGTCCTCGCGTCACCCTACCTGAGTTCGAATCCTGACTCACTAGCCATGTGGCCTGTCCAAGTTGCTCAGTCGCCCTGTGCTTTAGTTTCTTCAGTTAGAAAGGGGTAGTAAGGGGGCCGGCCCGGTGGTGCAGCGGTTAAGTTCGCACGTTCCGCTTCTCGGCGGCCCGGGGTTCGCTGGTTCGGATCCCGGGTGCGGACATGGCACTGCTTGGCAGCCATGCTGTGGTAGGCGTCCCACGTATAAACTAGAGGAAGACGGGCACGGATGTTAGCTCAGAGCCAGGCTTCCTCAGCAAAAAGAGGAGGACTGGCAGTAGTTAGCTGAGGGCTAATCTTCCTCCAAAAAAAAAAAAAGAAAGAAAGGGGTAGTAGGGGTGGGGGTTTCTAAGCATGATAATGAGTAAAATTCAAGTAGAACCCTTAGTATGGTGCCTGGCTCATAGTAAGTGCTCCATAAATAAACAGCAATAAACCTCTCATCCCATTTATGGAGGTGGCCTGAAATGAGACACTTATGCTGATGATTCATGGTTTCGATCAGTAATGACCTTTAAAAATACATTTCTAAGCATGGCTTACCTCTGAACTCTTGCCCAAAATCAAGTGGCAAAGTGTGTCAGTGATTATAATGATGTGGGCTTTTGGAACTAGAGCCTGTGCTGTCAAAAAGCCACAAGGAAGCTGAAACCAGGGCCTCCGTTATCAGCCATGCCAGGGGGTTGGGAGTGATACCCACTCCGAGTGCCTGCCCCCCCACCACGGGAAGCAGGCGAGGCACTTCAGATACGAGCAGCCCTTTGGCAAGGAATGTCAACCTGGTCCACACCTTAATTCCAGGAATTTGGAATTGCAAACTGCTGTTTTTCTAACCCAGCCACACTTTTCTTCACGCCATCTCCTGTCAAAGACGTCCACCTCCGCCAACCAGATGACGAGCTTTGAAACAGATTAGTTTAGATTCATCTTCATGTTAATTCCACCCAGGATACTTCTCAAATACTGTATGTCCTGTCCGTAGAAGTTTTATTTGGGTCTTTTTTGTTGTTTTGTTTTTTTTGGGAGGAAGATTAGCCCTCAGCTAACTACTGCCAGTCCTCCTCTTTTTGGCTGAGGAAGCCTGGCTCTGAGCTAACATCCGTGCCCATCTTCCTCTAGTTTATACGTGGGACGCCTACCACAGCATGGCTGCCAAGCAGTGCCATGTCCGCACCCGGGATCCGAACCAGCGAACCCCGGGCCGCCGAGAAGCAGAACGTGCGAACCTAACCGCTGCGCCACCGGCCGGCCCCTTTATTTGGGTCTTTTTTTATGTCTTCCGTTTCCCTCCTCACGTTCATGTTTTCCTTTACATCAGAGGTCAGCAAACTTTCGGTGTGAAAAACCAGATGATAAATATTTTTGGCTTTGCAGCCCTTTGCAATCTTTGTCAAAACTGCTCAGCTTGGCCATTGTAGCACAGAAGCAGCAATGGACAATGCGTAAATGAGTGAGCTTTGCTGGGTTCCAATAAAGCTTTATTTGCAAACACATTCGGGGGCCACATTTGGCCCACAGGCTGTACTTAGCCCCTGTGATATATCCCGGATCATGTTTTAAGACCTACAGTAATACTTTAAGATCCTTGTCTACTATAGTATTCCATCATCTTTGACATTCCTGGGGCTGTTTCTGTTGATTGATGTATCTTTCCTAGTTATGGATGAGTCTTATTTTTATGCCTCTTTTCATGCCTGATAATTTCTTATTGGATGCCAAGCATTGTGAAATTTATATTGTTGGGTGGTGGCTTCTGTTGTACTCTGTGAAACAGCGGTGGCCTGTTCCTGCCTGCAGTTAAGTTGCTTGTGATCAGTTTGATCCTTTCAAGTCTTTTTAGGCTTCTAGGGTGGGGCTCATGCAGCCTTTAGGGCTAATTTTGCCCCTCGTTTAAGGCATTATTCTGAGAGTTCTACCCAATGCCTGTATATTAGGTGTTCTTTCCTGGCCTTGAGGAGTTCCCTCTGAGGCATGTGGAGATCAGGGTCCCAACCGAGGCTGAAGGGCCCCCTCTGCAGGTCTCCGTAGGCCGTTCTCCAGGTAGCTCCATCCTGTCCAGGACTCTACCTCACAAATTCTAGCCCTTGGCCTCCCTGAACTTTGATGTCTCCTCTACTCACAGAGGCTGTTCGGTTCCCTTTCTGAGCTGTGGCCTGGACGCCGCCTCCTGACGGTGACGTGGGGCAGGTGTAGACCTTGCCTTGTCTCCCTCCTTTTAGAGATCAAAATCCAGGGCTGCCTCTGGCCTGATGTCTGAAAACTATTGTTTCATATATTACGTCCACTTTTCTAGTTGTTTACTGCCGCAGGAGGGCAATTCCTGTAGCACTTAATTCCTCATGGACAGACGCAAAAGACCTTTATCCTTGATCTCATCAAAAGGATTTAAGATGCTAATGGAAACCAATTTCTCACAAAGTGGTGATTTGATTTTCTGTAAGCATTTTACACTTAAAGAAGCTCTATACCACTGAGCTCCTGGGTTTCTCCCAGAGTTGCAAATTGACAGCCCATTTGATTCAGTCCTTGGGGTCCCTCCCCCACCCCTGCCACAGCCACCCCTGCCCAGGTGGCTTAAGAAGGATATCCCTTTTTAGGTACACACTTTCAGGATTAGAACCACCACCATCTTCTCATGGGAGATCACATGACATTGCCTGTCTTTCCTTACAGCGTTGGTTTTCAAACTTTATAAGCAACTGAAACTTTTTGCCCCCAATTTTCCTCCCCCCAATTTAATATTTATAGATTTCTCTTAAAGTCAATCAAAATAGAATTTTTGGACACAAAATTTAAAATTTAGGTAAGAGTTCCAGTTTTATGTCAGCCTAGTGTAAACATTAAGTTTTGACAGCTTGACTCACAATCTTCATATTCTCCATATTTAAGTAAAGACAAAAAAAGAAACATTTTACTGTGTGCACGATACAAAAATAAACTGGAATGTGGAAGAGAGGTATGTGTGTGTGTGTGTCAGTGTGTAAAGGACTTCAACCTCCACCTGTTCTGCACAGTCACTTTACGGAGCAAGTAGGCCATTTGGTCGTGGGCCCCTGAAAGATCGCTGGCAAGTGTCAGGACCCGTGCTGGGCGAAGTTAGCCTGGAGCATACATTTCTTTGATCCTCTTTGTAGAATCAGATTTTTAGAAATGGTGGCAGCCTCTGAACTGGAGTCTGTCTTGCCCACCAGCCCACTCCCATTTCTCAGGGGGGAGGACCATACCAGAGGGAGTAAGTGGCTTGCCCAGGCACTCAGCTAATTTGCAGGCAGGAGTCTTCAGTAAACCTCAGTGGGAAAGTCATCCAATTTAGCTAACTATTGTAGAGCACCCACGCATGGCTTCTAAATTACCCTGAATTTTCAAAAGCTTGTTTCTGTACAGGAGGAAGACATTTCCTCTACCCACTCTGGGTCCTTCTGACCAGGCTACCAATTAAATTGACATGAGGCAGAATAACAGGAGAAAATCAAACAAAGCTTTATAACATGTATACATGGGAGAGACCCAGGAAAACTGAGTAACTTGCCAAAATGGCAGAGGCTCTCATCTTAAATACCATCTTCAGCTACAAAGGAGGATGCTGGGGGTGGGGGAGTCAGTTACGGGAGGTTACCAGAAAAGCACTGTAAACAAGAGTAAGGTCATTACACAGATTTAAGTCCTTGCCTTCCGCATTGATAACAGTTTCTAGAGATAAGGTCATGACCCCTTCTTCCTAGTACAGAGAGGGAGACACCCTTACAGATGGAGATTTCCCTTACAAGTGTAAATGTCTCTTGCAAAGGATTAAATTCTACCTTTTAGAGTTTCTCTCATGTCTACAGTTTTTAAAAGTAACCAGTCCAAAATAATCCTTATGCCAAAGAGACACATATTTGGTTGGCCAATTCTCATCCCCCTCATTTCAATTCTCATTTCAATTCTCCCTAACTTAGCTCTACAACACAAGGCACTTACAAGATAAAAATAAAGGTTAGAAAACAAAGAAAAATGGACACATTTTTTTGGATGTTGACAAAGAAGACCTGATTTATCAACTCCCCATGCATCTCTACATTCTGGCAAGAATGCCCAGGTCAGGACACCCAGGATCCCCTCGTGAGTTAAGCATTCTTCTCAAGGGAGCTGTAGCTGATGACAGGTGCCGTGACAGTGGCCCCTCCTGCCTAACGTCCTGACTAGGCATGTACCCAGCTCCCCTCTCCTGGGAGAGCAGGAGAAATGGCGATGGCATAAAAGGTACCAGCCCTTCAACTCCACTCATCTCCAGAGCCGTGTTTCATTTTCCTGGGAACTTCAGGATGGCTGTCTGAAAACAGGGTCCCATGGCCTCCATACCCTGAGGGATGGGGTTCACTCGTTTTTAAAGGTTAGGAGTAGAAACTTCCTGTCTGACATTGGAATAGCCAGGATTCTCCAGAGAAACAGAACCAATAGGATTGTCGACACAAAATAATCAATGTCCATCCTATAGATAAGAGAAATGAGGCAAGTTTACTTGAGCCAGAGTGAGGATTATAACCCAGGAAGGCCTTAGAAAGCATTCCAGAAAAGCATGGGTTTCAGTACAGTCTTAGATCTTTTTAGAACAAAGAACATACGTTAAACACACCCAGGTTAGATTTTCATCAGAATTTCAAACAGGTGTTCAGTTGCAAATTAGCAGGTCAACATGACCCTGATGTCAGGAGAGGCACTAATCCCGGCCTTGCCAACATAGTGTAGGAGGGGGAGTCTGCATTCTCAAGAGAGCGTGTTCTTGACTTTGACGGTTAAGCAGAGTACAATGTATGTTTGACAGGCCATAAGTCAGGCTTTTTAGTTCAAGCCAAATCAGTTTTGAGCCCAAATAGTTACTTTACCCCGTATACCTCAATATGCGAAAACCTCTTGTCAGGAGAGATGTGTACATATACATATATTTATTGTAAGGAATTGGCTCATGCAATTATGGAAGCTGGCAAGTCCAGATCTGCAGCGTGGGTTGGCAGGCTCACAATCCAGGAGAGTCAGTGGTGCAGATGACGTCTGAAGGCGTCTGCTGGAGAATTCCCTCTTGCTCCTGGAGGCCAGTCTGTTTGTTCTATTCATGCCTTCAACTGATTGGATGAGACCCACCCACGTTACGGAGGGCAATCTGCTTACTCAAAGTCTGTTGATTTAAATGTTAATCTCATCCAAAAACATCCTCAAAGTTGACACATAACAGTAACCATCACAGACGTCACTTGGGACTTTGAAGGTAACTCCTCTGGGGATGGCCTTGCCTTAGGGTAAGCACACAAGTGTTCTCTGTGTCCTCAGCTGTGGTGCAGTCACCATCAACACTACTACCTCCCAAAGCCCCCAGGAGCAGACGGCTCGAGATCTTGCCTCTGCCACCCCACCGTCAGGGACCCTGGGGACTTGCATACCTCCCCTTGTAGAGGTGGCTTCTCATTGCGCTCAGGTGAAGCTCGATCTCAGCACGCCTCTGAGGCATGCACTTCGTGAGTTAGCTCCCACCGACAACTCCAGCAGTAGGGTTACACTAGTGTCACCAAATGCTGCCCAGGACGAGCCCAGCTCTCTTGCCTTGGGCCTCTGCACACATGGAGGGCGACGCTGCCCAGGTACAACCAGTCAGGCATCAGCAGAGTCACGGGGGAGAAATGCAAACGTCCGCTCTGCCCTCCACCAACTGAACCAGAGTCTCTGGGCTGGCCTGGAAATCTGTGTTTCACCAGGCTCTCCAGCTGATTCTGACGCGCACTAACGTTAGGGAATCACTAGACCAGCGGATCACCCTCCTCCTTGTCCTTCCGTCTGTGGTCATATGCAATTGCCACGTTCCTTTTGGAGAATGCCGGCGGCCTCTGCCTCCAGTGGCTAGAGGCAGACAGGAGTGCAGCCTGCTCCCCCACTGCCTTGCTACTGAGGTATGTTATGCTGAGCGCAGGGCTGACCGAGCCAGCACCTGTATAAACATTTATTATCCGGCAGGCACGACACAGCCCCACCTGTGCAGAAAGCTCCCGGAGCTGCCCACCTTTTTAGGCCAGCGGTTCTTAACCCTGGCTGTCCGTTAAAGTCACCTGGGGATATTTTACATGGCCGGTGTCCAGACTACACCTGAGACCAATTAAATGGGAACTGGGGGCAGGGAGAGCGGGAGCCAAGAATTTATTTTTTAAGCTCCCCAGGAGATTCTAATGTGCAGCCGGAGTTAAGAACAATTGTTTCAGGTCCTCCCACAAACACCCGGCTTGAAAAGTTTCGCTCCCAGGCAGTTGCAAGAACTTGCAGACTTTCATCCCATCAGATAACAAACTCCTCCTGAAGAGGGAGGGGTGGAGATGGGAGGGGGAGCGCAACACTGGAGTTCAGCGGGGAAAGCTCCTGAAGGTGTTGGTCTTCAGACGCTTAGGCCCCGTTTGAGCAAGCAGGTCCCTCACCTGCCGTACAGGTACTGGCCCACCTTTCTCCCAACCGCAGATCCTGAACAATTTTATTTCACTAATTTAAAAAGTCCCCTAAGGTAATTAATGCACCTTTAGTGTTGCTTTGGGTGATGATGTTTGAAGCCATCCCAGGAGTATATGATCCTTCAGTTGCTAATTATCATTTTGGACATAGGTTCCTGACCAGGGGACACCTCCAGTGTTGACTCTCCACCCTGGGGTGTAGCGTGAAGCCAGCTCACGTGCGCATCACGCTATGGGTATTACAGTATTTACAGACTAAAGTCTCCTCTGAAATGTCACTTCCTCCGGGAAGCCTTCCCTGGCCCCAAAGACCCCACGCAGCGTACGTTGCTGTCCTCTGCTTGGGGTCACCCTAGGCTCCCCTTTCACTCCAACTAGACGGTGGGAGAGTTCGCGTCAGCCGGTCCCTTTTCCAGCCAAGTCCTGAGCGCCTGAAGGGTGGAAACGGCGTCTCTCACGCTCGCACCCCAGCACCTGGCACAGCGCCTGGCACACACTGAACGTTCAGACGTTTGCTGACTCGAAAGATCGGGCCAAGCCCCGTGCCGGGTACAGTTTCTTAAATTGTATGGCAATTGTGCATAATAAAATCTTGGGGGAAACCCAAGGAGTGTTCACAACGACACTTGGGGGTAGTGTTCACAGTTGTCCCCGTGTCCACACAAGGCGAAGCAGCTGGGGTAGGTGAGCACCCGGCGGGCTCCGGGCGGAGGCGTCCTCGGCGGCAGGTAGGATGCGATGGGCGGGCTGTGGCCGTGACCCCGGCGCCCTCCGACGGCTCAGGGGGCTTCGCGAGCCGCCACGTGTGGCCACTGGGTGGGACAAGGGCCCAGGCCGGAGCCCTCTGCCCGGCGGAGATGCTGTCAGGCCCCCAGACTCCCCCGACCGCCGGTTCCCAGGGCCCCATGAGGAGGTGACCGCGCCCTGCTGAAAACAGCAGGCGTCCTCACCGCCGAGGATGGACGCGGATCCCGCTCCGCCCCGCGCCCCAACCCGCGGCTCGCCGACCACCCGGGGCCGCGGCCAAGAGAACGCAGACGGCGGCGCGCGGGCGCCCGAGAGAGACGCGCGGGTCCCCCGGGGACGGGGAGGGGGACGGGGGCCCCGCGGGAGGTCACGTGGTCCTCGGCGGGACTGAAGCCTCGGGAGGGCGGCGGGCGAAGCCTGCAGGACCCCCGCCGGCGAGAGCGCGGAGTGTGGGCGCCCGCCCGGCCACGTGGTCACCTGCTGGAGGGTGGACAGCACCCTCACAGCCGTCGGTTGGTCCCGACTATGGCTGGCTTTTCCGTTAAGCAAATTGGATCCTTTTGCCTGGCCCTTGACACTGAGCAATAACTTAGAGACGTGAGGGTGTCAGGCTTGGGCGTGGATTTCAGTCCTTAGGTGCCCCCTCCCCTTATCCGGTCCCCTTCCAGGACCTGCACTCTGGAGGAGCCTTGTTGCTGGAACTTATCATTTTACTGTGCATTTTAAAGAAAAGTGCTACAGTAGGATGCACTTGGAAAGTGCTAGAAGATTTGGCAGTCATTAAAATTGATTTAAACATATATGAGGTACGACAATACTGTTTCAGTTACTCATGTAACTCTTGTTAAGAGCTGACCGCGTTAGGTTCAGGAGATACAGAAGTGAATAAGACGCGTTCCCTGCTCTTGACTTGGTTAGTGGAAAGGAGAGGCAGATAAGGAAACTGATTGCAATAGAGGAGATGGTGCTGTGATAGAGAGAGACAATATTATAACAGAGACAATGCTGTGATGGACGGAGATGATGGGGCTCTGTCAGGGGTCCTAGAGGGCCCTTCCTGGCTTGGACCCTGCCTGTCTGCCCAGTCACGTCTCTTTCCACTGCTCTTCTCACATCTTGTATTCCAGTCACACTTGACTCTCGGTAGTTTGCTGAACTCACCATTCTTGATTCTCACTTTGAAAATGCTGCTGTTCTCCCTGGACCCCAAGCCATATCACTGCCATCACCCCTTCACCTGGCCGCCTGGCTAACTCTTACTGCTCTGCAGCCTCTGAAGGCAGCTCCCATGACACCCTGTGCTTCCCTCCATCACCTGGGGCTGGAACATCTCAGATATCTGTACCAGTGTTCAAATTAGTCCTACACTCCCCTTTGAAACTGGTTTGCAAATAAAATAGGGGTAGATGAGGTGACAGACTTACTAATTGTGAATGGGGAGGGCTGGTTGGGAGTTCACCGGGGAGTAAGACTGAAAACATAATAGCTCCCTCAAAAAAGGGGACACATGGGTGACCCAGCCAGCTAAGATCCCTGAGCTCTCAGAGTTCATATTCCCCAGTCACAGCATAAGAGCCTACAAGAGGAAGGAAAGACCAATGGGCAGGTGCAAGGAGCCTGCTCTGGGAGCTCACTCATCCCCTTCTCAAGACAACAGGTCACACTGCTTACTATTGTCAGGTTAATGTGATTGTTTTTAGAGCTGGGAGAGAGGATGAGCCAGGAGTCTGGTCCAGACCACCGTGATTTCGTGCCTGGAACTGCTTCTGACTGCTCTCTCCGTTTCAATCTCTCAACCCTCAGGTCATACTCCATGGAATCGAATGACTGTCGTGGCATGTTAATAGCACTTTGTACTTTCCTCTCCACCTCTGCTTCAAAGCCTTCACGGACCTTGGAGTAAATTCGGTTTCTTTAACGTGGCCCAGAACAATCTGTTCTTACCAACATCTCCCTTGCCGTTGTGACCTCTCTTTCAGTTCCTTGCGCCCCAAGCTCCTGCCCCCAGGACCCAGCTAACTCCTCCTCATCCTTCAACTCCAGACTTGAATATCACTTCCTCAGACAGGCCACTCATGATGCCACCATAATCTCATACCCCCTCCTCATCCTGTAATTATTATTTTTATATTAGTACTGGGTTCTTTGCCTTCATTACACTTTTACAGCATGCAATTATGTATTCATTTGTGTGTTTATTTGTTTCCTGTATGGCTCGCCCAATAGATTGCAGACATAACAAAGGCAGGCACCTTGACTTTTCACCACTGAGTATCCAGCCCTTTGCACATTGCTTGCCAGATGGTAGATGCTCAATTGACATTAGTTGAAAGTATTAATTTTTTTAAATCCTTCTTGATCCTCCAGAGTTATAACCCTTCCCTCCTGGGTGTTACAGAGAGACATTATTGTTTTGTGGTTATGTGCACGGACTCTGGAGCAGGAACAGCTGGGTTCAATGCTGGATCTTGGGACTCTGGGCAGGTTACTCTGTGCCTTAGCATCCTCATCTGTAAAACTGGGGTTGATAATGTGAATAACACCTTCACAGGATAAGGTAACATGGGATGAGTACAGGAACTGATACAATGTAACAACACCAGTGCTGGGCACAGAGTCAAAGTAGCTGTTGCTCCGGTAGGTCATTTTAGTGCATCATCGCTTCTTTTTGGAATTATATTCCTACATGAGTCACTCTCTGGGTCATGGGTCAGATCACTGCTTGTTTCCTGCCCTCGGGGTCAAAGGTGTTCCCTGGCCAAGTCGGTACTCAGTCACGTTGGGCTGAACTTGGTGTATTGCATAATGTTGGCTTATGAAAATTGTATATCATTTCTTTTTCTCACCACACTCTCCTATTATTCCAACCTCTTCAGTAAAATTAGGCTAATAATGAATAACTAATCATCAAAATCCAAGTTTCTTTGTGGTTTTTTTTAGCTTGGGGAAAAGGAGGAAAAAACAAAGCAGAAGGAGGAGAGTACCCCTGGAGAGGGCCCTATGTCTTGAGCTGCACAATTCCTTGAAACGTTCGCAAGGATGGTCTTTATTATTCTGATGAGAGAGTGTTATGTCTGCAGAGGGATGGACTCCTTTCATCTATGCAATTCCACGTTTTGGAAGTTCTGGCTAACATAGTAAAAATTAAATGTATTAAAACAAGAAACAGTGACATGGCAATGTTACCAAGAATTGCTCTGTACCATAGTCATTCCCATTATATCCTGAGGAAATAATGAAAGTTGTACACAAATATTAATGTAAGCGGATGGTCATACCAGTACCACACTACTATGTATGACGGTGGAAACAGGCTGAAGGTGCTCCCGGCACCCACGTGGGTACATTTAAATGCCACGCGGCACAGCGCCGCCCAGTGGAAAATGGTGCAGCTACTACAAACCATATTTTCCAAGAAATTTTTGTACTAGGGACACAAAACTAAAAAGACATAAAAAGATTATAAAATGGGGCTTTTCTCTGGGATTATATGTGATTTTAATTTTCATCTTTAATATTTCTGTACTCCCCAAACTTTTATATTTTAATGAGAAAGTGTTTTTTAATCATAAAACGATTTTTAAAAACCCATTATTCATCCCACAACTAGAAGGACATGCAACTAAGATATATAACTGTGTACAGGGGGTGCTTGGGGAGATAAAGCAGGAAAAAAAAAACCCCACTATTCGTTTTCCTTTTTGGCCTTCATCCTGTCATTGTTACTGTTTCTCAGAGACAGTTTACATCTGAATCCAGGTGCGGGCAGGTGCACGGATAGGACTCAGAACCTGCATTTTATCCTGGCTCACAGGTGAGTCTTCACTGCCCGTGCGGTGAAGTTGGCAGAGCCTCAGATTTAGCAAAGAAAGAAGAGAAAAACCCGCGTTGAGTCTTAAGGAACAGTGGGTCTTAAGAAAGCTACTCACACTCGTGGCCAGAAGATGGCGCGGGTTTTCCATTTACCTGATTGCTGTGCCCTTAGGAGGAAATCTTGTTCTAAAGAAATTGCTCAATCTCGTTACAGAAACCCAGGAACGCATCCCCACCTCGAAACTGAGATGGGAAAGGAGAAACTAGAATCTTTAATATCAGGTGGGATGAGGCGTCCTGTCTCCACAGAAGCCGCTCCTCTCCAGAGAAAGACGAACAGATGAGAATATTCCTCTGGGCTGAAGCAGCACCATGCCCGGGAGGAAAGCTCTAACCAGCCCCTTGTGATCTGGCTGCCGCCAGGGCCAGCTGTGAGGACAGGGGGTCTCCGCCGCAGGGAAAGGAAGCGGGGTCTCTAGTCCCAGGTGGAGGTGGAGGTGGATGCAGTGGGCTCCCTCCCTGGTGACTGCACGGCCGTCTCTTCCCTTGCTTCTACTTCGTGCCCTGGCCTCAGGCTCAGCGTGAGTGCAGGCAGAGCCCACTGCCGCGACACCTCCCCTGGGGAAGGGTCAGGCAGGTGTGGCCGCATGGCACCCACGAGGTGCCAAATGCCTGTCCTGCGAGGCTCAGCCCCCCTATGGCTCCCCAGCACCCTCCCCAGCCCTCCCCTGCAAGTTGGCCCACAGCCCTCTCTGCCATTCACCCAATCCTCTGCTCACCTGTATCTGTTAATTAACAGGTCATGTTCAAGTTCATCCTTTTACAAGATCCGTCTTTCTAGGGAGACGCTAGGCAGCCACATATGAGCAATAGACTAGGGGAAAATATCATTCACAATAGCAATGAAAATAATTATTACCCAGGAATAATACCAACCCGCAAAATGTGTAAGACTATGATTTTAAAAACCTGCAAAAAGTTTAAACAAACGCTGATATTAACAATATTAACAGCAAACGTCTGTGGGAGGCCCTGTGCCCTCGGCGCTCTCCTGAGCACTTTTGTGAGTTCTCTTGCATTTGATCAACAGTCTGAGGTGGGGACCACGTATTTCTTATTCTACAGGAAGCGGCACAGAGAGGTGGAGTGACTTCCTGATGAGAGTGCATCTTCATTGCTGGAAAGCCTGAATGAGGCACAATTCTTCTCCAGGTGTTTTTCTATTTAACTCAAATCTCGTCAAAATCCTCTAAGAAGGAAAGTTCACTGATGTAAGAGGTTCGTATTTTATGTAAGTACAGGTGTGCATAGAAAAAAAATCGGAAAGAATATGCATCAAATTGTGGGAGGTAATCTTTGCTCCTATCCTTCCTAACAGATGATGCAATGTGCATGGATTACTGAATTCTAAGTACTGTGAAAGGCACTTTCACTTAATTATCTCAAGTTCTCCCAACACCATGAAGTAGGTACTACTTTGCCTACTTTATAGATTTAAAAAATGGAAGCACAGAGAAGTTAGCTTATTTATTCAAGGTCACACAGCTGGTAAAGTGCTGGTTTATACCCAACAGCCTGAATCTGGAGCCAGCTCTCTTATGAGTGGGCGTTACTGCATTCCAAGGAAGCAATGACTGTGCAAAGTGATGAGCACCTTAATAGCAGAAGTCCGAGGATGCTGGAGCTCAGAAGAGTCCCTAATTCAGGCTGGAGAGTCAAACAGGGCTGCTTCTTAGAGGAGGCATCATCCAGGCAGGACTTTAAAAGAGCAGAGCCTGCCACACAGTGCGTGCCCAGTAAACGTTTGATGGAGGAGCTGTGAAGCCAGCACAGAGGGAAGAACTGGGGTGAGGCAGGACCAGCATAAGAGCGTGTCTCTGCCGGGGTTCCAGGCTGGCTCTTCACCATTCTCCTGCCTCCAGTCCAGGGACGCCTCTCCCTTTCGACTTAGGGTGTCAAGTTGACAATCAAACTGGAACCAGGCGAAACCTTCTATTCCGACAGGCCAGACAGTTCTGAGAAGCTGGGCAGACGCAAAGGTGAACTGGTATCAGGCAAGGAGCCCACTGCAAGGCTGTTCCCAAGGATCATTCGGGACCACGCAAGGGCCAGAGGGACAGTGGTTTTCCAAAACTTTTGCTCATATTCCTTGCAGAATACATTTTTAGGTTGACACCTAAAATTTTTAAATCATACGTTTAAGTAGTTTCAAAGGATATATTTTCTAGTGTTTTTTACATTGTGAACACACCTTAAATGTATTTTTTTTTTTTTTTTGTCGAAAACAGATTTAGTTCATGGAAAGTGATCTCTGTATAACCTAGGTGGCAAAGCCAGTCCTATCAGACAAATCATACTTTCTGTCAGGAAAAGCTGGACTTCATATTTCAGTTCAAATAATGGTGTTAAAATATATCCTGGGGACATCTCTCTCACTTCTGGTTCTCAATCCAAAAGCGACAGGGAGGGAGAGGGGGAGGGAGGAAGAGAGGGGAGTGTGGGAGGTAGATGAAGGGATGGATAGATGGATGGATGGGTGGGTGGTGGATGGATGGGTGGGTGGTAGATGGATAGATGGATGGATGGGTGGGTGGATAGATGGATGGATGGATGTGTGGGTGGTGGATGGGTGGATGGATGGATGGATGGAGGGATGGATAGAGGGATGAATGGGTGGGTGGTAGATAGATGGATGGATGGGTGGGTGGGTGGATGGAGAGGCTTGTTGTCTGGATAAGATGAAGTATCTCTCTTTTCAGTATTTTTCATGGAAGCCTCCAGGCTGGACATGTTAGAGATTCCTACTTAGAAGCAGGCACTCTCAACCAGATTTTTCTACCCGGGGGGAAAGGCCCACATAGTGAGTCCAGCAATCATTTTGTAAAGTGGGAGCAGAAAGATTGAGGGAGAGGCAGGGCAGGTAATCAAGTAGAACCCTCATCCCTCAGGCACTTTCTCAGGCAGATTGGTTTTAGAACAGATACGTCTGGAAGCTGAGACCCTGGACACCGAGGCCATTAAAACTATTCAGGGGCTGGCCCTGTGGCCTAGTGGTTAAGTTCAGTGCATTCCACTCCGGTGGCCTGGGCTCGGTTCCCGGGCTTGGACCTACGTCACTCGTTGGTGGCCACGCTGAGGCAGTGATGCACATACAACATAGAGGAAGACTGGCACAGATGTCAGCTCAGGGCAGATCTTCCTCAGCAAAAACAAAAACAAACTATCCACACACTGCTGACCATGGGTGGGGGACTGTGGGACCAGGGCCTTTCCCTCTGCCCTTCCGCAGCCCCTGGTGGGTGTTTGCAAAGACAACTCAGCGAGCAGACTTTCCAAAGCTACAGGGAAAACGGTGGAAAAGTCACTGTCACCATTGCCAGAAAGAGTGATTCATGCCTTTCTTCTTTTCTTAACCTTCCGCTTTGTCTTCATACTGATGTGGGGTCGGTGAGCCGAGGAGTCGAAAGAAAGATTTCTTGGGCTCTCAAGATCTGGCAGTAGTGCTCTTTTATTCAGAGAATAGTGTGGAATAGCATGGGGACAGGACACACGGGCAGTCAGAGCTGCTGCTGCCAAAATGAGTGGAGGGTAGGGCTAAATTTAAGGCATAGGTTTGTGAGTTATCTCTTTACAAGACAAAGGAAAGAATATGTAAAAAGAGTTGTTAAAATGGTACCAGTGCCAGTAGGGTCTGGTTATTGGGTGGTCCTATAACTTTTAGATAAGAATCAAACCGGATTGAGTAAATGGCAGAAGCCACCACTTAAATATTTTCAGCTAAAGACAAAGGAGGATGTTGGGGGGGTCAGTTACATGAGGTTGCCAGACAGTAAACAACTTAAGTTCTTGCCTTTGGCATTGATTAAGAGTTTCTAGAGATAAAGCCATCCCCCTTCTTCCTGGCACAGAGAGGAGGCATCTTCACAGATAGAGGTTTCCCTTACAAATGTAAATATTTCCCAACAAAGGGCAAGCAGATTCCACTCCTCAGAGCCTGCTTCTCACCTGTAGTTTTAAAATTAACCAGCCTAAAATCCTTAAAAATCCTCATCAATACCATATCCTGTGTGGCCTTCTCTTCCTGAGTCTTTGCTAAACTTCTTAGGCTTAACATATTGGCCTCGACAATACCGAGCAGCTGGATCAGCTGTTTACCTCCCTGTAACTCTGGCACCTGGCTCTGTGTGCTTTTCTGGAATTCACAAGATGGGGACCTCTGCCCTCAGCTCCATTGATAGTCACAGAAGAAACACCAAGGAGACGCCCTTGCTGCGCTGAGAGGTGCCTGTCAGTGGACTGAACCAAATGTGCTTTCTCGAACCCAAGGAACTTTCCAACCAAAACTGTTGACATACTAAGCATTTGTAAGTTTTTGGTGTTATAATCTTGACCGTAATTATTTTGACTGTCTCTCTTATTGAGATGTATTGAGATAAAAAAGAAAATGTAAATCAAACTTCTCTTAAAGTTCCATTAATATTTTAAATGTTCTCAAATATTAGTTACTGAAGGATGGAATAAAATACTACATTACTATAAATAATACCCAGCTGGGCATGCCCACTCGCCGTCTGGAAGGTCTCGGCGGACCCCAGAGCCACCCGTTGGAAGACCTGCTGTCGAGTGGCCACCAGCCAACTCCAGTTCTCACAACAAATAGGCCTTGATTGGCCCACTGAACCCAGGGCCCCAGGCTCAAATCTTTTCACCTTTCTGTCTCCTGGTGCTTGTGTGTTGAGTCAGGATTCTAACAGGCTCCACACCCACCGCATTCGATTAATATAAATGATACGTCGTTTAAGTCTCTTTAAGTGATTAAAGGTTTGTGGAAGACGCCGTGAGCGGGGCCATATTACAGCAGAGCTGCGGCAGCCTTCTCAGGGGGACTGTCCTGCGCGGCATGCTTCGTCTTCCAAACCGGACCGAAGCGCCGACATTCCGAGAAGTCAGTGAGAACAAGAATATCCTGTTCGTAAGGACTGATGCATTTCCCCGAAAGTGTAACTCATATGCAAGGTTGATACTTTTTTCCTCTGCCACTTGTTGCTGCCATTTGATTTTAATTTTTTTCATTTAAGTGATTTTATTAATAGTGCCGGGGAGGTAGAAGGGATTTTTTTAAAAGACTAAATACTCTTGGCGTATTCCACATACACGGACTGGACGCCCCCACCCCCGAGATCGAGGCCTCGCTGCTTGTTAGCGGTACAACCTTGAGCAAGTCGGCCTCCATCAGAGCCTCGTGCGCCCGCGGGGGGAGCCCGGCAGCCCGGAACGCCAGCATCTCCATCTCAGCACAGCCCTGAGCTCCTGGCCCACCTTCCTAACTGGAGAAGGTCCAGGAAGCATTTAGGGGTACAGTGAGCTCCGCCCGAGTCTGATTGGCAAGAGGAGTTTGCCTACTCACTCGTTCCTTCAGTCAGCACGAGGGCCTAGCCTGTCCTCGCCAGAAGTCTAGGTACAGGAGATACGTTGGTGAGCAAGAAAGAAAGATTCCTGCCCGTATGGGGTTATATTCTCTATTCTAGTGGGGAAGTGGGAGAGAGACACAATAAGGAAACAGAATTGAATTAAATGGATACCTTCAGATTCTGACAACAGATCATGCTAATCTTCAGATTATGACACCAAATAAAGAGGGTGATGTGATGAGAGTAATGGGATGGCGCATATGTGTGTGTGTGTGTGTGTGTGTGTGTGTGTGTCTCCTTTAGAAAGGAAAGAGTGGTTGGGAGGCATCTTAGAGGAGTTAACATGTGACCTGCAACCTGAGAAGAAGTCAGCCATGAAGGGAAAGTAACTCTGGAGGAAACAGCTGGTGCAAAGGCCCTGAGGTGGGAATGTCAGTGTTTTCTGAGGAGCGGAAAGGAGAGGGTTTCTGTTATGACCAAGACAATGTCAGAGGGGAGTCAGGACGGGATGAGGAGGTGGAACTTTACTATCCCTGAAAAGGGAAGCCACTGAAAGACATTAGTGGGGCGCAGGATGGCACAGGGGCCAGAGGGGAGGCCAGGAGACCAGTGGGAGCTGAGGGGGCTCAGACTGGGTTGGAGCCACGGAGAGGGAGAGGAGAGGACAGGTTCAAGGGTCTGGGCGGGATTAGCTGCGAGGACTGAAGCAAAGTGGGGAATCAGGGATGAGCCCCCGGGCTACGGGCTGGGTAAGGAGGCTGTCCTTATTGAGAGTCAGGCCCCTGGGGTGGGCGGTGGGCGGCACGCCCCGCTCAGGTGGCCGCCGCAAGGGGAGGCCCGCGATCGATCGCTCCGGGGTGAGGGGTGGGAGTGCGGTCGACAGGCGATTGGCGCCGTCGAGTCCTCAAGAGGAGGGAGGAGCCTCGGGAGGCGCGGAGTCGGCCCGGCCTCCTTCCTGGCGCTCGCGTCTGCAGCCCGGCGGGACCCTTCCCCAGGTGAGGCTGGCCCGGGGTCGGGGGAGGCGGTTCCAGGATCCAGGCCGCTCGGGCCGGGCCCCGCGTGTTCCTGCCGCACCTCCCCCGAAGCTCGGGCCTTCCCAGAGCGGTGCCCGGGGGGCTGGAGGCAGGGCCGGGCCGGGGTTCCGCTGAGGCCGGGGGCTGCGGGTCGGTGGGCGCCTTGGGGCGGGGCCCCCCGTTTCCTCCCGTGCCGCCTTGAACTTCGCCTGCAGCCCTCTCCCTCGGAGTTTCTCTGTCTGAGCGGGAAACAAACCGGGAAGTAGGGAGTTTTTGCTGCATTTCACTCATTGTTAGGAAAGCTGATTGCGTCTCAGACGACAGGAGGAACACGCGTTTACTGCCAAAATGTCGGAGAAAATGGCCCCCAGGCCCGGGCGCTCTGCCCCTCGGCGGCCCCGGGGCCTTCCCTTCCCGCGGCGCTGTCCGCAGTCCATCACCTCGCGTGTCTGTCCATCCTCACTTCTGTGATCACATAAATTTAGCAAACACAGAGCTAAAGCGCCTTTTTTCCCGTGTATAAGATGAGGTCCTTTTCTACGCATTAAACCCTAAATTTGGATTCTCTACTGTGCTTGAACTGCAGGCGGGGAGACGCCGCCGTCCGGGGGCCCGAGTCCCGCCCCGCGGAGAGCCAGCCCCTCGCCTTCAGGGACCGCCAGCGGGAGGGCCGTGCGGCCCGGTGCGCAGCGCTGGGCTCGGGACGTGCAGGGCGAGCGTGCGCGTGCGCGAACCAGGTGCGGCTCTTTAGGGCGAACGAGGGAGCTGAGTTTAGGCTCGATGGGGAGTGTCCTGCAGCACCTAATCCAGGGTGGGGCTCCCTAACGCGCCCTTTGTTAGTCTGACCGTATTAGCAGCATCCAGGACTTTCTCAGCACCAGAAAACACAGGTATTTTCAGGTCACGTTACAGTTATTTGCGGGGTCATGAAACGGAATTTTACACTCCACGGCAGGATTTAAAAGGTAGTGTAGACCTGCCACTCAATCTTGTTAATAGGTTAAGGAGCTCACATATTCTGTGTCTCAGATTTATTGTTTTGATAACTTTATCAAATGCTAAATTCCAGTCAGAGATTAATGAAAATAAACGTGGTCTCTTTCCCACCCAACACCCTGGACACCCTGAAACTGGTCCACTCTGGGTTCAGAATCCCTAATCGAGGTGGGGAGTGGGGCAAACTTGGCAAGTCTCAGGTCAGGCTTGACCGCCTGCGGAGGGGGTTAGCAGAGGAAGGCTCGGGGGTCTTAATCCCAGCAGCGGTGAGCTCCGGTTCCTGTTTGAAGACACTCACTCTAATGGGAGGGGGAATATGGGAGAAGGGAACCAGCTATTGAGGGCGGGAAGCGTTGAGCAGTTCACACCCCCAGGGCATTGCGGGGTGGAGGGTAGATAAATTCCCCCCTTATCTCCTGGACAAAAAAAAAGGCTTGTCTTGATTTGCATGTCCTTGGTTTGTGATGCCATCTTTTCATTTGTTTATTGTCTACTTACCTCTCCTATGTGGTGGATAAACTTTTCCAAACAGGCAGCCTGCCCTTGGTGTGTGCTTCTTTTCTGAATTTGCTGGTGGTATCGTGAACTTCCTTTGAGCTAGAGAAAGACCAGTTAATACTCCGCACTGCCTTCTCTGTGGCCACCAGAGTTGGGGCGGGGGGAGGGGGTCTCTCCGCCACTTGCAGGTACTTGGGCTTTTTCTGAGTGCAGGGGGAGGAGAATAAAGGGACATACTAAGTTTAAGATACGTTTTTTTTTTAATGGCATATTTTTCACATTTTAATTACCCCAAAGGTTCTAACAATTCCCAGTGCTCCTTTCAAGGCGGAGAGGACGCATGTCTGTCTAGCACTGGCTGTAATCCGCTTTTTCAAACGCTCGAGTCTGTTTCGGTTTGCATTCCCCTGACCAATCGAGTTGAGGAGCATGTCGTCCACGTTTCCTGTCCATTCTCCTTCCTGTGGTTTCGTGTGTATTTACAACAATGGGATTGTACTCTGTGCACTTTCTGCAACATGTTTTTCCCTTTACTGTATCAAGGACGTCCCTAACCAGTGCGTGATGTCTCTGTCTCTGACACGCGTCCTCTGCTAGCTACCTCCAGCTCCACAGGGCACAGACCTTCGCTGGTTCTGTCTCTCAAAACCAGAAACCAGTTTAAGAGGTAAAGTGTTTATTTGGGATCAAGGAATTGCAGTTCTGGGAGCACAGATTCAGGTGGAAGCCCCAGTACTGTCCATTTAGGGAGTAAAAGTTACAGGCTTTTAAAGGCAAAGAAGAGAGGTTTTATTACAAAGAATTGTGGACGAAAATAATCCATAACCAATCTATAAATGAAAATTTGAGTGAGTTTATTCTGAGCTGAAATCTGAGGACCATGGCCTGGGGCCTTTCTTCCCGAAGGAAGAAAGGGCACCAAGGAAGTGAGGTGTACAGAGTGGTTATATAACCCCATATAGGACGTTTCACATATGATTGAAATGTCCCTCCCACAGTAGTCACAAGATTGCCCTGTCGGCACAGCGCTTGCTGGACACAGCAGGTAGTGGGACTGCTGTCTCGGTGGGCGGTGGGCGTAGCAGGAGGCAAGTCTATTGTCTTGAGCTGGGTGGTCACAGGTGAGTGCAGCAATCAGTTCGTAGCCTAAGGAAAGATGTTTAATTCTTAAGGGGAATGCCAACGTTGGGAGGTGGAGGGAAGTTGCACCTTTATCTCAAGGGCCTTTGTTCTTGCCATAGGGAATATCTAAAGCAGACATACAATGCATGCTCAACAGCCACGGTCAGACCCTTTTGGAAAGACAAGGTCAGGCCGAATTAGGTTTATACCAAATGGCTTCCTCATATTCTCCAATATATCCTATTGCTTGCCATTTTTATTTGTCAGAATTTTAATTGAAGTTGGAGCCAGAAAGCTAAACATTGACTGACTTGATTCTATCTTCAGAAAGTCCTGGGGCTGGCCCTGTGGCCAAGTGGTTAAGTTCATGTGCTCTACTTTGGTGGCCCAGGGTTTCGTCGGTTCAAATCCTGGGCGTGGACATGGCACCACTCATTAGGTCATGCTGAGGCAGCGTCCCACATGCCACAACTGGAAGGACCCACAACTAAAAATATACAACTATGTACTGGGGGGCTTTGGGGAGAAAAAGGAAAAATAAAATCTTTGTGGGGGGGGAAAGGCAGAAAGTCCTCAGTCTTGGTGATCAGCATGTCTTTGCGCCTGCTGACTTCTCAAACAACGGCTGGCATCTGGGCGGAGGAAGATCCCCTTTCTACCCTTTCCGTGTTCCTGTGGGTGGACTAATCATAAAATTGACAAAAGACCAGACTAACAGGAGGAAAACCCGGGTTAATACAAACGTGTTGGAGATCATAGAGCAATGAAGCTCAAGGGAGTAAACAAAGCAGGCCGTACATGTAGATCTTTGACATAGAGAAACGGTGATTTGTGAAGAATTGACAGGACCAAGAAACTTAGGTTTGGGTATGTAAATAGTGAGGGGTTTAAGCAAAGTTTAGGCTTGAGGTGGTAAATTAAATTAGCGAGGTTTGTTGTGCAGCGTCTTGGCCCTCTGTCACCACCTCTGGTAACGAGGATGCCGGGAGAGCACCTGTCACACGGGAGTTCATTTCCTGCTTTCAGGGCAACAGAGACAGGAGACTCAGATGCCCCTTTTGCTTCTCATGTCGCTTTAATTCACAATAATTGATAGGCTATTCTGGGGTATTTTGGAGTGGCCTGCCCTGGGCCCCAGTACTAGTAAAACAATTGCCATTTGGGCCCTGTCCAAAGGTTCGGCCCAGTCCAAGGTTCAAGACATGGCAGTTTTTCTGGAAGGGCAGCTCTAACTCCATTTTAAAATGTCTCCAACTATGGTCAACTTTATTATTATTATTATTTTTTTTTTTTTGAGGAAGGTTAGCTCTGAGGTAACATCTGCCACCAATCCTCCTCTCTTTGCTGAGGACGACTGGCCCTGAGCTAACATCCGTGCTCATCTTCCTCCACTTTACATGTGGGACGCCTGCCACAGCATGGCTTGGCAAGCAGTGCCCTGTCTGCAACCGGGATCTGAACCAACGAACCCCGGGCCCCCGAAGCGGAACGTGCAAACTTAACTGCTGCACCACCGGGCCCGCCCCCTTGCCTATTTTTTTAATCAGGTTGTTTGTTTTCTTATTAGTAAGTTTTAAGATTTCTGTGTATATTTTGAGTAACAGTCCTTTATCAGATGTGTCTTTTGCAAATATTTTCTCCTGCTTTCTGGCTTGTCTTCTCATTTAATGAGCCTCATGCTGATTTGATTTTTCTTTCTGGAATGTTTGTTAACTATGGAATTGACCACCTATGAGCAGATGATTCACAAATGTCTATCTGCAGAACAGAAACTAGCTCGGGTTCTAAACTCATTTATCCCATTCTCTAATTATCTCAAGAGCACCTCAGACTCACTATGTGAAACAAAATTTGTGCTCTTCCTTTAAAACCTGGTTCTTTCTTGGTCTTTTCTGTTTTGGCCTATAGCAAGCATGACCATTCATCCAGTCGGGAAGCAAGATTACCAGAGCCCTCCCTTTCCTGCCTTTCTCTGTGTCTTACCCTCAGCAGGTGGTGGCTCCAGCCTTGCACACAGGGTTTCTTCTCCGTGGAATGTACTTCTTTCCATTCTTTGCTGTAACTGCTGCTCATTTCTCAGGTCCAGTTTGAGCCACTTCCCCAGGGAAGCCTTCCTGGATCCCCCTGAATGCATCAGATAACCCCTAGTGTAGGCACTCATGACTTCACCCTCACCTTGTAAGTTGGCGCAGTTGCAGTTGTGTGTTTGTTTCTCCCTAGATGTTAGCCCCCTTGAGGGCAGGTCCCATGTCTGTTTTTGCTCAGTGTGTTTTTTCTACTGGCATCTGGCACAGTAACTAGCCGATAGTCTGTGCTCAATAAATGTGAATATCTGGGAATTTGTAAGGTTTGTGCCTTTACAAGATTGGCCGGGATATATGTAGATGTATATGCATCTTTTATTAACCTTGCACCAGATCTGGTGATTTTTTTCAATCAAATGACTAGAGTCCAGGGAGGTTTTCTATTACCAGGTTATATGTTTTTTTTTTTCTTTTTGCTTGAGGAAGATTGTCGCTGAGCTAACATCTGTGTCAATCTTGCTCTATTTTTTGTATGTGGGACGCCGCCACAGCATGGCTTTGTGAGCAGTGTATAGGTCTGTGCCCAGGATCTGAACCTGCAAACCCCAGGCCACCAAAGTGGAACATGGAAATGTAACCACTATGACACCAGGCTGGCCCCTATATTATGTGTTTCTTATCCTCCTTCCATTTGCTGCCTGGGAGCTTTTCTGGTTCTGTTCCTCAAAGCTACGGTCAGTGCTTGTGAGCTCCATTTCCTGTTTCTCTTCTGTTATCTGCTTCCATAATGGCTGCTGGCTTCGATTATTTACCCTAGTCTCCTTCCCTTGCGTCACTGAATCTCCTTAACAGGGGTGTAATTTTTCTTTTTGTACCTGCAAGCTGAAGCAGTTTGGGTCTTGAGAGTGGTGAGGAGTCAGCCAGTGGTAGCACTGTTAGGACATCAACAGGAAACTCAACTGGCAGAACGTACATACTGACAGGCTCTGCCGAGGGAATGATTCAGGAACTGGCTTCCCAGCTGTTGTCCAGAGTGCATGTCACACTTTCCCACTCCTCATCCCGTCAACTGAGTGAGGAAGGAAAGAGGGTTGTCTCTCACTTCCCACCATGCAAGGTCAGGCAGTTATGCAGTATGGTGGAATGAAGAAAAGCAAAAACGGGCAACTCAGTGAGGCTCCTTAAGCAGAGGTGGGGCCCTTGTGAGGTGGGAGGAGGCATGGAGTTCAGTGCTGCTCCCCTCAGGATATGGCTTAACATTTGCACTCTGGAAAATAATATTCTGAGTTGACTTGACAGCTGGTTTTGAGAAAAAGTCTTAATGTTAACTATCTGCAATCATAAAAAGGACTTCTGTTTTACCACTTTGTGTCAGTTTCCATTCATGTCACCTTAGACTTTGAAAACTTGATATGGTACACTTTTTAAAAAAAAAAATACTGTTTTTCTTGTAATTAATATACTTAATACAGAGAGCATGATAGCAAAGTTAATAGTATGAAAAATCAGCCAATCTCCACCATTTTTATTCATCTACTGTTTGGTTGATGAACTACATTTAAGTCTTTACTTGAATGTGGTTTTAATGATAACGTGTGAATTTGGAGTTCTGATACTTTTGCTTTGTTTTAGTGTACATGTACGGTCTTCTTAGTGACCTTTTATATTAAATTGTTATGGCATACACATAGCATAGTTTACTTAGTAACCAAGCTTACATTCTTGATTTGAGTTTCTCAAGATAAAGAATTCTTCAGTAAACAGTTTTTCTTTTTTTTATATTTCAGAGGATATATTTTTTTAAGGTTTTTGAGTTTGGGAAGTCTAGCAGGCCTGAAGAACAAAAATTACTCTTCAGGGAAAGAAAGCAATCCAGTCTTAACAATATATCCACAATGTTCAGTGTACAATCAAAAATTGCTAGACGTGCAAAGAAACAGCAAAATATCACACGTGTAGAAAGAAATCAGTTGATTGAAACTGACCAGGAGATGGCCCAGATATTGGATTTAAAATACAAAGACATATCAACGGCTATTATGAAGAATTGTGAAGTCTTGATGGAAAAACTGGACTTAATGATTGAAGAGAGAAAGGAATCTCTTAAAAACGACCTAAAGGAAATTTCAGGTGTAAAAAGTACAATATCTGACATGAAAAATCCAAAGAAATCCAGTACCAGAAGAGACTGGGAACGAATGAAAGATTTAGCCTCACAAAAAACAGGGTTGTTAGAGAAGCTTAGAGAAAACTCTAAAATAGTTGAGGATGTTGAAAATTTGACCTTTAAAAGAAAAGGAATAAACAAGCCAAGTAGCAAATTAGACAAAGCTAAAGAGTACAGTACTAACCAAGGTAAGAAATTGTCCCCAAATGAATCACAAAATCACAAAGTCATGGAAAGTTTTGAAGAAGCCATATGCATTATTGATGACCGTTGTAGAAACTGCAACAGCCGTATAGAAGTTACGGTTAGAGAGAATCGAGAGGACGAACTAGTCGAAGAAGTGAGAGAGGAAAAAATCCCTCAGAACTTCAAGACTAAAGAGAAAATTCTAAAAGTCGACAGAGAAGATGAAGCAGCAGGACTCACACTGGCAGCAGACTTTTCATCAGCAACACTGGACGTCCGTAAGCGATGGAGTGATGTCTTCAACATCCTGAGGGAAAATGATTTTGAGCCTAAATTTCTGTGCCGAGTTAAATTAGCATTTAAATGTGATGGTGAAATAAGGACCTTTTCAGACATGCAAAGCCTCAGCAAATTTACCAGCCAAAAATCCTTTATGAAAGAATTACTGAAAGACGTACTCCCACAAGATGAAAAAATAGAAAAAGGAAGAAAATACGGGATTCAAGAAAAAATGGTAAGCATACAAATATGTAGAGCTTATGTATAAAGTATAAGTGATAGTAAAGGTATTTAAAGGTTAAATGAATTTTTAAGAAATAATTCCTTAAAAGTGAAAGTATGACATTAAAAGTAATGATTTGAAGCTTTTTTTTAATGGATGGTGTTGGATGCTTGGGAGAGGTGAGAAAGAGTTAAGAGTTGTTTGATGGGAGATAGTGTGAGGTATGAATCAGGTATTCATTCTAGACACTGATAGAAAAATTAATTTATATGTTAAATATTTAAAGGTAAACACCACAACAATGGCTTTTAAATCATTAAAGGGAAAAATAGAAACAAAGAATTGAATGAATTCAACTAAAAGCCTTCATGCAATAGGATTAGGAACAAAATTTCAAGCAGAAATAATTAGGTTCAATTTTCAATGAATAAAGCACTCCTGCTACAGCTTCTTCGTTAGTAATCAGGGAAATGCAAATACAACTAGTTTATTAAAGCCGAGAGATTGTTGATTAATGTTAATAGCTAGCTTTTATCCATTCCCTGTAAAAAGGTTTTTGTTTCTTATAACATACTGGAGTATGTTCCCATGTACTTGATTCATTAAGAATCACTTTATCTTGTTTTCTGAGTATTTTTCATAATCCCAATCTTAAAAGGTAATTCCTTTGATATACTGTAGATTCTCTTTCTCTGTCTCTCTTTCTTTTTTTTCTTTGAGTTGATTTTTGTGTATGGTGTAAGATAGTCATCTAGTTTCATCCTTTTGCATGTGACTGTCCAGTTTTCCCAGCACCGTTTATTAAAAGACTATCCTTTCCCTATTATATGTTCTCGGCTCCTTTGTTGTAAATTAATTGATCATCTATATGCAGGTTTATATCTGGGCTCCATTCTGTTCCATTGATATATGTGTCTGTTTTTTATGCCAGTACCATACTGTTTTGATTACCATAGCTTTGCAATATAGTTTGAAAGCGGGAAGCGTGATACCTCCCATTTTGTTCTTCTTTCTCAAGGTTTCTTTGGCTATTCAGGGTCTTTTGTGGTTCTAGACAAATTTTAGGATCATTTGTTCTATTTGTGTGAAAAATGCCATTGGAATTTTGATAGAGCTTGCACTGAATCTGTGGACTGCTTTGAGGGTAATATGGACTTTTTAACAATATCAGTTCTTCCAATCCATGAGCAGGGAATATCTTTTATTTGTGTCTTCAGAAGTCCATATTTCTTCAACTGGTATGTTTGACAGGTTCTAAAAACAACACCAATTCCCCTGCCCTTCCAACATTTTCCAGTGTAACCTCTGTGCAAAATGAGAATCTAGAATTAGAAGATACACTTGGATCAATAAATTCTTTATTTGAGAATCAGCATTTAATCTCAGAAATTAGCTGTTCTCCAGAGATTTACACAGATGAGGGCCCAGTCCTGGAGGGTCTGGGAAGGTTAAAAACAATAGCAATCAACCGGCCCTAAATGGAGAAAAGTCCTTCCTCAAAGAGGGGCGGTCAGTGACAAGCTCAGGGGCCAGGAGAGGGTTTCAAGAAATATTAGGAAACATCATTTGTGTTGCAGACATTGTCTGAAGCTCGGCCTCCGCGTCACCCTAATTTAACCCTCAACAATCTGAGGTAATGCTGTCATCAGACTCGTTTGAGAGAGAAAATGAAGGTCCAGGAGCAAACGTGGCAGCTGGATCTGACCAACACAGTCTTGAATTGAGCCTGTTCTCTTAAACAAAACGCGTTTCCTTTTGAATAACATGGCTAGAGTTTGAACTGCAAGTGGGACCTTTGAAAGATATTAAATTTGCTTTTGTCTTATTTAGGGGAAAGGTAAATGTGAGTTTTAGGGCTTTTTTTTTGTAATCTTAAAGTTAGATAGTGGGTCTGTTTACCGTAGGGTCATGTGTATAAGCAGATATTCACTAGTACAAGTCATTATCGACAGGCAGTCGTGCACAGAACAGAGTGTTGGGGAAACAGAAGGAACACAGTAGACGTTATGACCTCATGGAAACTTGTTGCAGGTACTACACAAGAAATTGCAGGTGTGACAGGGTAACCATAGGGGAAACTTGGCCCGTTTAGGGACCCAGGCCTTCAAAAACAATTAATATTTAAACAATTTTCTAGATATATACTAATTGTCAAAATGGCAGTGATAGTAAATTTAAGAGGGAAAGCTTTAATTCCTTTAAAAGACGTATGATTTAAAGAAATAACTTTTTTTTTTTTTTTAAACTTTCAGGATGAAACTCTAATACACTCACAGTATGGAGCTGGGGGAACAACCAGTGATGGCCTGAGCTTTCTATTTATTAAAGAGGTGAAGGTCGCTGAGCCAGAGGAGGTGGAGAACTTAGAGACTCAGGAGCAACAGTCTTCAGAGTGGAAGGAAAAAGAGACCCTCCACGAGGAAGGAGCCTCAGAGCTGGAAAAGGAGGGAGAAGGGGCCTCAGAGCTGGAGGAGGAGGCTGAAGGGGCCTCAAACCTGGAGGAGGAGAGTGAAGGGGCCTCAGACCTGGAGGAGGAGAGTGAAGGGGCCTCAGAGCTAGAGGAGGAGAGTGAAGGGGCCTCAGAGCTGGGGGAGGAGAGTGAAGGGGCCTCAGAGCTGGGGGAGGAGAGTGAAGGGGCCTCAGAGCTGGGGGAGGAGAATGAAGGGGCCTCAGACCTGGAGGAGGAGAGTGAAGGGGCCTCAGAGCTAGAGGAGGAGAGTGAAGGGGCCTCAGAGCTAGAGGAGGAGAGTGAAGGGGCCTCAGAGCTAGGGGAGGAGGGAGAAGGGGCCTCAGAGCTGGGGGAGGAGGGTGAAGGGGCCTCAGAGCTAGGGGAGGAGGGAGAAGGGACCTCAGAGCTGGGGGAGGAGGGTGAAGGGGCCTCAGAGCTGGGGGAGGAGGGAGAGGGGCCTCAGAGCTGGGGGAGGAGGGAGAAGGGGCCTCAGAGCTGGGGGAGGAGAGTGAAGGGGCCTCAGAGCTGGGGGAGGAGGGAGAAGGGGCCTCAGAGCTGGGGGAGGAGAGTGAAGGGGCCTCAGAGCTGGGGGAGGAGGGAGAAGGGGCCTCAGAGCTGGGGGAGGAGGGAGAAGGGGCCTCAGAGCTGGGGGAGGAGGGAGAAGGGGCCTCAGAGCTGGGGGAGGAGGGAGAAGGGGCCTCAGTATTATGTGAGGAACAGGACTCAAACTTTCAGCATCATACTGTGGTAAATCCAAAGCTTAGAGTTGAAGAAATAGCCAGTGATGACTTGAAGGTTCCTTTAATTAAAGAGGTAGGAGATTCTGAGCCAGAGGAGAAAGAGGGCTCAGAGTGGGAAATGGACATGTTCTTAACATGGGAGGAAGGAAAGGAGTCCAAAGCAGAAAAGGTAAAGACTGCCTCCCAGATTGAGAAAAAAGGGGCCTCACACACACTTAAGGAAACTGCCTTTAGTTATTTGGCTTCGGACTCTGAGAAGGAAAAGTTGACAAAACATCAGATGGTACAAAAAACCCAGAACAAAGAGGAAACAGCTATGCCCAGAAATCAAGGAACTGGGACACTCTGTCCAAGCTTATGTTTGGCCTCTCCCCCCAAATCAGTAGAGATAAGTTCTGATAAGCAGAAAAAACATGCGTGTACAAATTTGAGTACTCCGTCAGGAATTACCAAACTTTTAAGGAAAACTGAGAAAGAGAGACACAGTACTCTGCAAACAGAAGAGCTAACATCTAAAGAAACAGACTTAATACAAGGAACAGAAGAAAATTTTAGAACAAGTGTAATTAATGTCTTCAGAGAGATACAAGAAGAGATTGGAAATATTAAAAATTGCCATCCAGAAGTCTTGGAAATAAACTCAGTAGATGCTCTGAGAAGCAGAATAGACGTACTTGAAGAGAGAATGAATAATCTGGAAGATCGAATAGAAGAGTTCTCTAAGGATACGATGGAAATGGCCAAGTGGGTAATAAAGAAAGAAAGATTAAGATACATGGAGGATAGATCGAGAAGCTGCAACATCCGTTTGATAGGAATTCCAGAAAAACATAATCAGGGGAATAGAGCAGAGGATATAATTAAGGAAATGATCCAAGAAAACTTTCCAGAGCTAAAGAAAGAGTCACGTCTTGAGATTGCCTGTGCTTACAGAGTACCCAGTAAGATTGATAAGCAGAGACTCACTCCTAGACACATCTTGGCGAGATTTTGGAATTTCGGTGATAGAGAGAAAGTCATGATGGCTGCCAGAGAGAAAAAAGAGGTAACCTACAGAGGAAAACGGATCAGACTGACAGCAGACTTATCATTAGACACGCTGGACGCTAGGAGTAAATGGAGGAATATCATAAGGGTTCTGCAGTCAAAAGGCTTCAACCCAAGAATCCTATACCCAGCCATACTGGCATTTGATTTTGAGGGTAAAGCAAAGGCATTTTTTGATGTCAAAGAATTCAGAAAGTTTGCTTTTTGCACACCCTCTTTGAAAGAATTGCTGGAGGATATAATCTAGCAATCCAGGGTGACTATAATAAACACGTGCACCGTATATATTTTCCTTCCACACCAAAAATCCACAAGGAAAACTGGAAAATAAAATGCTGCATTTCTCCCCAGAAGGATGGACAGCTAACAGTGTGCTTGGGGCTAAGAGGGAAGGGAGGGTTAAGATAGTACCTGGGTGTTGGTAAATTTAAGGGGTATCAAAAAATTGCATGGTAACCATCCTAGCTTGTGTAGGAGTAAACTTTCTAAACTACTGGGGTGAGGGAGGGAATCCATGAGTGTAACCATGGACAGTAATAGAAAAATGTAGGGGAAAGTAATAGAAAAGCACAGGAAAAAGATGGCTGGATAAATTAAATAGAAGAAAAAGCAAAAGTTGAATTCTCATCAAGAGAAGACTATTTAATTTTATCATTTATCATGATGTGAATCTAGAATCTTTATATTAAACCTTTTTCCTTTGACTGTGCTTCATTTGCTTATTGTTTGTTTTTCTGTCTTGCATTTTCTAAAGTATTTGTCATTATAGTTAATAATTTTTGCATTTTGTGGCATAAACCCATCCAATGGAGACATCTAGTGTCTTCCCTAATGTAGTGTGTTCTCAGTTAATTACCTAAGAATGAAATGAACTGACTTGCAGTATATAGATAACCAAGAAGAAATGAAGGAGGGGAGAATGATAGAACCATTTTATGGTTTTTGCTACAAGCGCTCATTTAGTGTATTCAACTTATAGAAAATAAGTATACATAATCTCCTCTGCACGACATTTGAAACCAGCCTCTCCTGTTCTCAGTTCAGTCCTTCCAACCCTGGCCTTCAAGGACCTTCTGTGGGGCTGGCCTGGTGGCGCAACAGTTAAGTTCGCACGTTCCACTTGGCAGCCTGGGGTTCGCTGGTTCAGATCCCAGGTGTGGACATGGCACTGCTTGGCAAGCCATGCTGTGGTAGGCGTCCCACATATAAAGTAGAGGAAGATGGGCGTGGATGTTAGCTGAGGGCCAGTCTTCCTCAGCAAAAAGAGGAGGATTGGCAGCAGTTAGCTCAGGGCTACTCTTCCTGAAAAAATAAAAAAAAGAGGGACCTTACACAAATTGATTACTACTTTAAATGTCCTGGCCTCAGAACCTGGCTTTGAGCTCCAGTTCTACTGTGTGAGTCCAGCCTAGTTCTAACTTCTTGACTCTTGCGTCCCTTCATCAGTGATTCCTTCCTCACAGGCTTTTTGTAAAGGTTCTGTGAGGTGATGGTTATGCCTAACAAGAATCCTCAGTAGACGGGACAGCCCGCTTCCAGGCCTACAAAGCCCGAGCAAGGCCGGGGTCCCTTCTCGCTGCTGCAGGTCTTAGAGTGAGCACCACAGAAGACCATTTTCATTTGGGTTGAAGGTGAGTGGGTCAGAAACCTGGAGAAATTAATCATAGGTGCTCCGTTAGCTTTCTGCTCTGCTGCATTGCTGTTAGGGGTGGGTTTTGGTTTTGGTTTTCACTTTCTTTTCCCTTTTGTAAAAGAGTACTTTTTACTTTTTGCTCTTGTGAATTTGAAGAAATAGTATAGTCCCGCATACCTTTCACCCTTGTGCCCCCAGTGATCACATCTTACATAACTATACGATACCCAAATCAGGAGATGGGCGTTGGTCCATTACTGGCAATCTGATGTTTGGGGTTGATGTGGCCAGTATAACAAATTACCACGTACTTGATGGCTTAAAGAAAACGAGTTCATTTTCTCCCGGTTATGGGGGCCAGAAGTCCGAAACTCTTATGCTGGACTGAAATGAAGGTGTCAGCAGAGCAGTGCTCGCTCCCGAGGCCCTGGGGGAGAACGTCGTCCTCAGGTCTGGAGCTACTGGTGGCTGCCGGCCTGCCTTGGCTTGTGGCTGTGTCACTCTGATCTCTGCCTCTGGTAATACTGCTTTTTCTCTTTGGTGAGATCTCGCTCTGCCTCTCACAAAGAAGCTCATTACTGCATTTAGAGCCCACCCAGATGATCCAGGAGCATCTCCCCATCTCAGGATCCTTAACTTGGTTGCATCTGCAAAGTCACTTTTTTTTTTTTTGAGGAAAATTAGCCCTGAGCTAACTACTGCCAATCTTGCTCTTTTTTGCTGAGAAAGACTGGCCCTGAGCTAACATCCATGCCCACCTTCCTCTGTTTTATACGTGGGATGCCTGCCACAGCATGGCTTGCCAAGCGGTGCCATGTCCGCACCCGGGGTCTGAACTGGCGAACCCTGGGGCCACCGAGAAGCGGAATGTGTGAGTTTAACTGCTGCACCATGGGGCCGGCCCCTGCAAAGTTGCTTTTGCTGCATGTGAGGTAACTGCATAGGTTCCAAGTATTAGGACTTGATGTCTTTGGAGGCTGTTCTTGAGCCGACCACGCCAGACCACAGGCCTGCCTGAGACAGCACCAGGCATTAGCATGCACACCTGTGTATGTGGGAGAGCGCTCTGCAGTTTTATCTCCTGGATAGATTGGTGGAACCCAGCCCCGTGGCCAAGTGGTTAAGTTCATGCACTCTGCTTTCGTGGCCCAGTTTCACTGGTTTGGCTCCTGGGTGCGAACGTAGCACTGCTGATCAGGCCCCGCTGAGGCAGCGTCCCACAGAGCACAACCAGAAGCACTCACAACTAGACTACAACTATGTACTGGGGGGCTTTGGGGAAAAGAAGAAGAAAAAGATTGGCAAAAGATGTTAGCTCAGGTGCCGATCTTTAAAAAAAAACAAAAAGATCCAGCACAGCTCATCACCACCAAGGAGCTCCTGGTGCCACTCTGGCTCCTGACTGTACCTGGCCCTAACCCCTGGCCAGCATAGGTTCTTCGTTTAATTCTGTCATTTCAAGAATGTTACACCAATGGAATCCAACAGTATGTCACCTTTTGAGAGTGGCTTTCTAAACTCACTATTACGCCTTGAGACTTAAATTGTCAGTTTGAGGTTGTTAGAGCCCTTTCTTGTCTCCCCCGCTCCCAGGGGATGAACCTACCCCAGGAAGAGGTGAGGCCCACTTCAGTCCCTCTGGGTGTGCAGTGATTTTTGATAAGGCTCTGGCAAAGCCTCAGAGCTCCCGGTGGAAACTGCTGAGGTGAGGGGAACCGGGGCTCACACTGGCTGAGGTGGGCTTACATCTCATTCCTGCTCCAGGTTCAATAAATCCACCTTGGTGCCTTGAAATGGGCCGTGGCGGGAGTCTTTACCACGGAGAGGCTACAAATAGGGGTGCTTTTTTTTTTGAGAGCCAATTAACTATTTACTAGGAAATCACTAGACAAATCATATCTCTAATGGCTGGATGCAAAAGATGGAGAGAGATGCCATGGGCGGGGGAGGTTGACTATGCCCCCCGCCCTGAGGGGCTTGAAGCAGAGGGGAGGTGGGGACTGGAGACTTCGATGCTTTGAGAACTGCCACATGGAGTTGTTGACAAGGCCCCTCCACACGCCACTAACCTCCCTCACTGCCGAGGGGACCGTTTTAGTGGGGAGTTTTAGTGGGTTGAGTACGGTCCCTCTAAACTCATCCCCACTTGGAATCTCAGAATGTGCCCTATGGAAGAAGGGTCTGCAGTTGCAATTAGGTAGATTAAGATGAAGTCAAGACTGGATTACTGTGGGCCCTAATCCAATGACTGGTGTCTTTAGAAGAAAAAGAAGACAGTCCACACACGCACGGGGGGAGAAGGCGGAGAGGGGAATGACACATCTGCCAGCCAAGGAGGAGCACGTATTCCGGCCACAACCAGGAGCTGAAGAGACATGGACGGGTTCGTCCCTAGATCCTTTGGAGTGAGTGTGGTCATGCTAACACCTTAAGACGCCCAGCCTCCAGAATTGTGAGAGAGTACGTGTCTTGTTTTAAGCCACCTCGTTTGTGGTACTTTGTCACCACAGCCCAGGGAAACTTCATGTAGTGGTCACGAACCCCGTTGAGCCCCCAGCACTGCTGTCCCCCAGCACTGATAGCCCGTGCCTGCGGAGATACAAGGGCTGGAGGATTAGAGGAGGGCAAGCAATGGGATGCCGCTGACACTGATGTACTTACAGTGACCAGACGGACACAGACCAGCCCGCACTGCCGCAGCGCCCTCCACACGGTGCGCACGTTGACGTATTTATACAAGGTCAAGACCCCCTCTTTTCTTGCAGGACTTACTTGGGTGTAGTAATTAAGCTGCTTTTTTCCAAGGCTCGGGGAGAAGGAAGAGAATTTCCAGTGCAGAAAGTAGACAGAGCTGATAATCCTTCGGTCTGTGCTGCTCTCCTCAGGTCTGTGCGGGCTCCCTCCTGATCTTCACTTTCATCCCGTCTTCACGCCATGCGTCCCCTTCCCCAGCGTTGACCCACTGTAACAGGTGCTGGATACGTGTGTTTCTCCCAAAATGTGTCATTTTGTGGGGGATTGTGTTCTTTATGTAAATGGAATTATGCTTTAGACTTTATGTTCTGACTGTACTTGACAGTTTTTCAAAGATCTACATATGTAGGTTGTTACGCACATATAATTCATTGTTTCTAAACGGAATCACAGTCTGCATCCACCATGTTTTGTTTAGCAGTTTGTCTAGTGTGGGCACCAAGCTGCCCCCAGCTTCCCACCACCACAGACAATGCTGCTTGTACCCGTCCTCATGCCCGTCCCCTGGGGGCCTGGATGGGAGCGCCTCTCCTGGCTCCTAAAGCAAGCTTATGCTTCGTTCTGCTGAGTGTTGCCGTTTTGTTCTTCAGAGTGGTTCTAGTATTGTGAAAATAAATGAAGGCCACCCAAGTGAGAGCCAACTCAAGCCATTCTTTCAGGGCTTTGCTACAGCAGAGGAGTCAGTCACCATTGCTAGTATTTGGCAGAGACTCAAGGCAGTCGGGATGGGAAGCTTTGTGGTGGAAAAGAGAAGGTTTGCGTGTGCCCCGTTTGGAGGTGGCCGGCCTGGGGAAGCCACTGGAAGCAGGGCATCTCCTGTGATGGTTTGCAAGCTTATTTGTCTTTCTCTGGTTGGTCCTGAGTTGGAAATGGGAGCGATAATAGGGAAGCTGGTAGTCGTTGAGCAAGTCTAACTGGGCCAGTTGCTGCAAAGGTGGTCATTTGACCTCTGGGGCTAATTGCCACAGAAGCTGTTGGTCAGAGTTCTGTTGTCATATATGGTTTGGCTGTTGTCATTTGTGTATGCAACTGGGGCTCCTACTCCCCTGCATCCTCACTCGTTGTCTAATTTTTACCAGTACAATGGATGTGAGTATCCCATTGTTTTGATTTGTGTTTCTCTAATTAGTGAAGCTGAGCATCTCTCCGTGTATTTCTTGGTCATTTTAGAGTCCACCCTCTGTGAAGTGCTGATTCCTATCATTTGCTCTTTTATCAGTCAAAAAAAACTTTCTCTCCAGTTGCTCCCACTCTCATCAGCACTGGGTGTGGCTTTACATTTTCATCATTCACATTTCATTCTCTAATCCATCTAGAATCCATTTTCATATACAGTTTAGGGCGGGAATCCAGTTTTATTTATTGCCAGATAGTAAGCCAGTTTGTCTACTCTATTTTTTAAAATCTGTTTCTAATTCTCTATTCTGTTCCATAATCTGTTTTTATGAAATTTATAATTTCTACTTTTTCCAAGAAAGAAAGGAATACAATGATTTAAAGTATGATAAGTGTTAATGTTACCACCCAAGGGGGGGGTCCTCTGCTCACAATAAGACATGCCATTCATCAGGAGGCAAGGTGGTAGGAAAGAAAGGGTTTTTATTACAGCTTGCTAGCAAGAGGGAAGATGGCTGACTAATGTCCAAAGAACTATCTCCCAGAACAAAGACGACAGGCCACTTGTATACAGGGCTGGTCTATGGGTGGGGCCTCCATCTGATCTCCAAGTGGGGCAGACATCTGGTCCCCATTCCTGATAGTCCTTTGTTTTATTGGATACAGAGACTGGAGCAACGTCCTTTCTGTTGTCACTGATGATGGCTATCAGCTTAGGCTCTCTGCCTGGGGGTCATCACATTCCTAAGGAACTCAAAAGAACAAAGTTATCATCTTAAAGCAGCTGGGAGGAGCCACAAAATCTACAGAGCGCATCTGGGCTAGTCAGAGGTCACTCAAAGTCACAATATGGTTTCTTTTCTACAATATGGCTTACCTTATGTCGACCCTGTGTTGAGCTGGTATCATTAAGGGGATTTCAGGCTAGAAAAAAGGGAGGCGGACGGAGTCCCCCAGAAAAGTGCTGTAAGGAAGGCAGAGGAGGCATGAGCTCCAATTTTTTGTTTTTACTTTTTGCCACAAAGCAAAAGTTATAAAATTTTATACACATGAAAAATAAAAACAATCTCTGATTGTGCCACCTTGAGGAGAGGCCTGACACTGCCGGTCGCCCACCGGGTGAGCCCAGCTCCACCCCGTCTCCCCAGGCAGGAACCATCCAGGTGAACTGAAGGTCCCTTGACTGCTCTGTTTGAGTGTGGGGTGAGGGATGAGAGACTCAGAATGACGGTGACATTTATGACCTAGAAGGTTGTTCGTTTCATTACAACATTGCCCTTCTTTAAAAAAAAAAATTATACAAACAGCTCCATTGTTGAAAATTTGATAAAAGCAAAATATTCCTTTTCTCATCCATAAATTTTATTTATTGGGCTTGTAGAATAGAAAGCATGACTTTTATTTTTATTGCTGTAACATTGGTTTATAACATTATATATAAATTTCAAAAGTACATTATTATATTTTGACTTCTGTGTAGATTACGTCACGTTCACCACCCAAAGACTAACTACCGTCCATCCCCACACACAGGAGCCTAATCACCTCTTTCACCTTCCTCCCTCCCCACGTCCCCTCTGGTAACCACCAGTCCAATCTGTTGCTTTGTGTTTGTTTGCATTGGTTTTATCTTCTACTTACAGTGAGATCAGAAAGCACGTCTTTACATGCTGTTGTATGCCGCATCATCTGTGGAACCAACCTGCCTTTGTTGGACATTGGGGTTGTTTCTTCCCTGGAGTCAGCTGAGCTCACGGGAAGCCTGGTGAGTGATGAGGATCAAGGCTGCCCCAGGGAGAGAAGCCCAAGGCTCCTGCCTACACACTGATCCACATCATCCTCCAGGAAGCGTAGGACGTCCTGACTTAATCCGATCTGATTCTTATCTAAAGTTATAGGACCACGCAATAACCAGACCCCACCTGCACTGATACCATTTTAACGATTTTTTTCATGATCTTTCCTGTCTTGTAAAGAAATAACTAACATACCCATGCCTTATAAATTTAGCCCTGCCCTCAACCCATTGCAGCTGTTTACTGCCCACGGGCGCTGTCCCCATGCTACAGCTCTTCACTGCCCACGGGCCCTGTCCCCATGCTGCTCCGTGCTATTTTCTGAATGAAAGAGCACTACTGTCAGACCTTGAGAGTCCAAGAAATCTTTCTTTCAACTCCTCAACTCACTGAACCCGCATCAGTGAGGACCAAGGAGGGGAGAGTGAAGGCAGCTGAACCTCCACTGTGAGGTAGACACGGGGGCGTCCACCCATACCTCTCTCACCACCACTGAAGTCTGTGCTGTTACCCCATTCTACAGAGAAGGAAGTGAAAACTCATACGTGCTACTCTGCTCAGATGTACAGAAGTAGATAGCAACATGGATGATCTGAAATTCTGCATGGTTGTCTACACATCTTTTTCAAACTTATGTTATTTTTATTTGAGTACATTGCCTCCAGGGTTTAGAAATTTTTAAATTTTAATTGTGGTTACAATTACGTAACATTAAATTTATCATTTTTGTTTGTTTGGTTTTGTTTTTGCTTTTGGTGAGGAAGATTGGCCCTGAGTTAACATCTGTGTCAGTCGTCTTCTATTTTGTATGTGGGGTGCCACCACAACATGGCTTGATGAGCAGTGTGTAAGTCTGTGCCTGAGATCCAAACCCGTGAACCCCAGGCCACCGAAGCGGAGCCGATGAACTTAACCACTATGCCACCAGGCCGGCCCCTTATTTAAACTTTTGAGATAATAAAACAGTCCAGAAGTGGAGAGCTTTGTGAAATGTTGATTCTTGTTTGGTAACCTGATGATTAAAGAATAAAATAAGCAAGAGTGCTCAATAACACACTTGAAGTCAGGGAGCCTGCGCTGTCACCCGCAGACATAGCTGAAGTTTCAAGGGCGTCTGGACGACATCAGGATCCATCAGAACCGCTTCAACAGACCAACCTCTAAATGAGCAGCCCTCCCCTCTTGGCCACAGGGTTTAGAATAGACCTGTTTATTCTTTGAACATTCACGTGGATACTGTAGAGATGGCAATCTTGCATCGCTTCTCTGAAACTTCGTGCCTTCCTTCGTGATTTCCCCAGTCTTTTTCCCAGTGCCTGAAGGATTTCCTAAAAAGTCTGAATCGTCCTAGGACAGTTCATGTAAAAGCTGGCCTGTCACATCAGCAGTTCATAATGAAAATGGCGGCCATCTTTCTCTCTCTTCTAACACACTATCCAAACAAAACTCGTGCAAATCAGAGAGAGAGGCAATATTTCCGGGTCTTCTTATTTCATAGAAGAGAGGGCATGCCAACCAAGATGTCTTTAGATATGAACCTTTGAGTTGCGTGTTGGGGAGAGAACCATTGGCAGCCCAACACCTCCTCCACATAGGGGACAGGCTGCAAAGGAAGGCCATGGAAGCAGTGGTCTCCAGGGCACACGGATGGTGGGCCAGATGCCGCCAGGGGTGGGGCTCGCAGTGGAGGTGTGTGCGCACAGGCGAGTGGAGTGGTGCAGGTCATGGTAAGGAGGGCGGGCTGGGTGGCCAGGCGGCTGCCTGTGCTCAGGCTGAAGCCAACCGGGTGCCACGAGGTCCCAACAGCAGCATAGCAGCCTCCTCGGAGGCCTCGTGGATCTGCCTGAGTTCTTTTAAAGAAAAAATTTTGTTCTAAAATGTTTTATTGTCAAGTTACTTCTGCCAAGCTTTGTGCATATTTAACCTCCTTGGGCTTACAGCTCCTATGCAAATAAAATGGAAACAGACTTACATTTGAACTACAAACAAAGTTGCAAAACCCATGAAATTAAAACCATTAATATAACCTTATCCACAATATTTTTTTCCCGGAATTTAATAGTTGCTCACAGTGTGGCTGTGGTCCCACGCCCTCCAGCACGGGCTCTTGAATTATGCTGTCTTTGGGAGACCTCATTCTCACGGGGCATTTCTCTCTTCACCAACTGGGGAGCCTTCCTTCCCTCATCTTGCCAAGACAGAAACAGCTCTGATGCTGAGCCAGATGCCTAGAAGATGCTGACATCAAGCTTTTTTCTCATCCTCTTCAAAGTAAAACACAAAATTAAACTGTCCCTGAGAACACGTGGACTCCCCCAGATCCTTTGTTTCAAACATTCTGAACCCTGCTAGCAAATTTTCAAGAAATTAACACAGCAAGATTTGATGCAAGAAGCGGTGGTCCTGCCCCCTCCAGCCCCAGAGCCCCCTCAGCTCTGCGGGGGCCTGAGCAGCAGACGCTTCTGTGTTCTGAGCAGAGCCCAGGTGCACCCGGGGCAGAAGGCTCACGGGCCTTTAGGGATGTTAGTCATGGTCCGTTCCTGCTCCCAGTGGTTCCCAGTTGGGGCAGGCTGCCCAGTAATAGGGCTCCCCAGACTCGGAGACAGCTCTGCTGGGAGGAAAGATGCATGTCAAACTCTCTGCCCTCCAGGAATTTAAAGCTCTGTATGTGCTCAAGAGACAGCCGAAACGAGTTTAAAAATTAAGTCAAGGCAACAAAGATCTTAGAGAGGCTCTGAGCAATTCTCCCTTCCCTCATCACACTGCACCATCCAGCCTCTCTGGGCCGGCAGTTCCCTGGATGTTGTGTTCTCTCCTCTGCTCCCTGTGCTCTTCCCGCTCCTGCTGAGCGCTTCCTCCCAGCTCACCTGGAAATTCCCGCCACTGAGCAGTTAGCTTCCCCGCTCCAGGAAGCTGTCTCTGACGCCCAAGGCTAGCTCAGTGCCTAAGACCACAGGCCCTTTGCCTCTTTGAGCCTCAGCCTGAGGCCGGCAGGCACTCAGTGAGGGACCAGGTTGGCGAGACCTGGAAGATTGAGGTCCCCTGTCGACAGACAGCGGGGCCTGGGCTGGAGCTTCTTAAGTGCCGTCTGAGGGCAGGGCTGGTCCCAACCTGGCCAGATGCTGAGAGTCAATTGGCCCCACCAAAAGCCTGTCAGCCAAGGGGGTCTGAGAGTGACAGCTACCAGTTTCCTAGCCAAGCACTTTAAAAAGTAGATCCGAAAACGGGAAGGCCATGCTCTCACCCGCACTCCCAGTCTGCCTTCTCCAAATTCCACAGGAAATTGCCCCTAACTGTCTGAGGGGTTCGGGAAAGTGCTCAGTTTTCCAGGCAATGACTTTGTCCCTGCCGCAGAGACTGTGCGGTCCCCTCCCGGCTTCCTGTCTTTGCCCCTCTCCCTCCACCTCCCTGCTCAGCCTTGATTGCATCTCGTGGAGCCGGGACAAGAAACCAGAATGAGACTAGCTCCAAGTGGAGCATCCCAGCAGTGTCTGTCTGCAGAGGAGGCAGCTGCAGGTGAGGACACTGCAACCTTGCCCAGACCTGCCGCCGGCCTGGCAGGCATGAGTGCTAGCGACGCTGGAGAGGCCAAGCTGGCCTGTCACATGAGGGCCCTGGACCTCGCAGGCTTCTGTGAAAGCCATGAGACTGTTTTCCAGCAGAAAGAACCCGGTTTGGTGCGACTGAAGTGGAGGCGGCTCTGCTCGGCCGCGGGTTGTCAAGGATCGGAAAGCGCTTCAGCACAACAGGCTTGGGCTCAGCTCGCTCCGCTGGGTCACCGTGCGATCCGGGGACAGAGCCGTGGCTCCCAAGTCGGCGGTTGGCACCACATTCTTCTTCCTGATTTCCGAAGGCAGACTCCTAGCTTTCAGGAAGCAGGTTTACTGTTGTATGCTCTTCCAGAACATTAAAGTAAGTTTGTGTCTGCCCAGTTCCTGGTGCTCACAAACGTGGACCCAAATCAAATAAGCTCACACGTGCAAATTATTCTGCATACTGAGTCGTGTGTGGATTTATATAAAAAGTGTGAGGCATGGCTGTTGACTCGAATTGTAAAACAACAACAGGAAAGTCCAGAAGCAGTCACCACGGAACAGTCGCTGGGCAGGCTTGAGGAGAGGGTGTAACGTTTCTGTCTCCATTCAGGCTGCTGCCCCTTCCTGCTATCCTTTCTGATGCCGGGCTCTGGACGGAGGTGGCAGGGTGGCCTCAGGAAACGAGGACCTTCCAGTAGCAATGGATGGAGGCCCCTTCACAAGCCCTTCGATTAGAAATTTCTATGTAGGGAATCCTGTTGGAGTGGACTGTGGCGCCTTGACACCCAAGGATCCCAAAGGGGAAATCACATTGCATGTTTGCAGAGGGGGTGGGGGCCATGGATGTGGGTCCACGGGACCTCGGCTAGGGGATTGTGCTGGAGAAAGATGCTGGCAGGGCAAGAGGCTGAGGCTGGAAACCTGAGTCATACTCCTAGAGCGTCACCTCCTGTTCATGCTTAATGGCACTATTCTTTATGCGAACATCACAAGTGTATTTATTTTAATCCCTTTTTAGATTGTTCTAGTAGCTCTGCTTCTTCAGGAGTGAGTTCTCCCCTTTAAGGATGTAGATGGTACTAAAATGGTGTCTGTCGGGCTTCCTCACAGGTGTTATGGTTCTTTCTCAAGAGATTTCTCCTCACGTGGCTTGTCTCCGCTGGGGCATCTCCACTTGGTTGCCTCCGCTCAGCTCCTGTTTTGGATTCCCTGAGTCTAGACAATTTTTTGCTTTAGTGGATTGGCTAGGATTTTGCCAGCTTGAACACTCAGGTCCCACAGGTATGTGACACAGACTCAGGATTCCAATTTCGTGGTTCCAGCGTGGGAGGGCTGACTCCATCTTCTGGCTAAGAGAGGAAGGACATTCAGATTCTCATTTGTGGATGGGCAGCTTGATCCTGAGTCTGGTTCCAGCTCTTCTTTAAATGCCAGGGCTGTGGGCATTTTAACTCTGGCCCTTACAGCCTGTGTCTGTCCCTGGCCCTTCCACGGCCTGTACAACCTCAGCTACTGCTCTGTGTATCTCACACCTGAGGAGTCCCCTTTTCTTGCCTTTGAGACGTGTATTCTTAAAATATTTTGTACTCAAATATTTTAAATAATATTCTATCTAGTATTTCTATGTATTAGGCATGGATGTTAGTGTTTTAGAATGGGTCCAGTCTACCATCTCGACCTAAATTTTTAACTAGAAGTTATTTTTAGTAAAATATTGATTTTTTTACATTAATTTTGTAAACAATCTCTTTACTCACCTCTTTTATTTTTCTGGTAAGTTCAAGCAGTTTCTGGGTTTTTTAGCTGTGCAATCACGTGATCTGTGAACAGTGAGTTTTACAACCCCCTCTCTACTAGTTACATATTTGATGGAGTCGTTGTCTAATTGACTTGGCAGGAACTTCTAGAACAATATTCGATGATAGTGGTACTGCCAGGCACCCCCTGTACCAGACTTTATGAGAAATGTTTCTAGTGTTTTAGCCTTAAACACGTCCTGGCCTTGGTCTTGAGAAATAGGTTTTCATTAAGATAAGGAAAGATTCCTCCATTTTTGTTTTATTAAGAGGTTTATAAGAAATGGAGGTAGAAATTTTATTAAATGCATTTTCAACATTAATAAAGGTAATCATATAATTTCTCTCCTTTGACTTATTTAAAATTAATTTATATTCCTAAATTTCCTAATATGGAGCCATCCTAGCTTCTTAAAATGAACCCCACGTGGTCTTGGTGTGCTATTCTTTTAATGTATTGCTGGTTTGATTTGATATATACAATTTATATGTGATTTGTACATATATGTATAAATGTTTATAGAACTTTTTTTCTTTTTCATTTCTATTCACAAATAAAATTGGTCTGTAGTTTCGTCTTTATTAGGTTCTTGGATTAGTGATTTGTTGATTTTTGTAAAATGAATTAAGGTATTTCCTTTATTTCTCTATGCTCTTAAACAGTTTAAACAGTATCAAAAATATCTGTTCATTCAGTATTCGAAAGAGTCACATGTGAAATAAGCTGGGACTAGAGTTTTTGAGAATTTTCTAGTTTCTTCTGTGTTGTTAATTTGTTTGGGTTTTCTTCTCTCTCCGGTCCAGTCTTGGTAATGCGTATTTTCGTAGAAGGTCGTGGTTCCCGGGTTCTCAGAGGGATGGACGCGGCTGAGTGACCGCCTCCCTCCCGCCTTTCCGCTGTCTGTGAGGTGCGTCTATATCCCGATATTGTGTTTTTCTGCTTTCTCCTTTTGTTTCTTCTTTAGGCTCCTGACACCTACATTGTTTGGTATCCAGCTTTTAGATTTATAAATTCGATTCTTTTGTTTTCTTAATCGTTAGTTTCTGATTTTAACTTTTTTGCTTCCATACTGTACTTTCTTTGGGTTTATTTTGTTCTATTTCTAACTTCTTGAGATGGGTGTGTCCTTGTATTTTTTCTGTAACGGCAGGTGCTCTAACTGGATCTCCCTCTGAGGGAGTGGATATGCGCCATCTCTTGACCTTCCAGGATGTCCCACCCAGCAGAGATGGCCTTTTGCAATTTACTTAATTTCCACGGTATTCAGGTGCCTTAACCCGGAGGACTAGATAAGAACCCTGGGTGAGATCTGAGCACGTGGAGACTGTAGGAAAATACCGTGATGGCAGAGGAACCACTGTGAGCTCGTGCTCAGAGGCAGCAGAAGGACAGAGGTGTCGTCAGCTGTTCAGAAGCCAGACCACTGGACCTTGATCCAAGGCTGGAGTTCGGAGATTTTCTGTGGGCAGTGGGGAGCCATCGATGGCTTTCGTCTGGGGCAGGATGCCATGAGCTCAGAAGGGGCTCAGCCAGGTGCCAGGACCAGGGTGTCAGACGCAGTGGACGGGGCAGGACAGCAGGCACTCCTGCGAGCTCCGTGCTCAGTCGGGTGCTCTGTGCATCCGTGGAGCCCGGGAGCGTCAGGGCGAAGCCGTGGGAGTGGAGGTGGTGTGGACGAAAGGAATCACAGAAGTCCTGAGGGTTCCACGGGAGAGGAGCGAGAGAAGGAGAGTCGAGGATGGGACCTTTCAAACGAATTCAGAGAGGAGCTGAGACGAGACCTGCAGGAGGAGACCAGAGAGCAGAGTCACAGAGGCCGAGGGACAGAGCTGGCATGGGTGGAGGGCAAAGAAAGGTAAGGAGGGGCGGCGCTGGTGAGGACCCCTTTCTGGAGGGCTCCCTCAGGCTCAGTGCTGACGAGCGCAGGAGTGTCACAGGGCAGAGCGGAGGCATTGAGGGGACCTGGGTTCTGGAAGGAATGGCTCTTCAGATCTTCTCATTTTATTCAAATTACAAACAGAGTATTAGAGAATTGCTGTCGCTGTTGTTGGGACTGGGAGGTCAAAGTTCACCTTTCCTAGCTGGGTAGCACGGATTCAGCAGAAAATAGTGACCGGGGCTTTCTCCAGATAACAGATTTTGTCAAAGAGACATCAAACTAGATGAAAAACACAAAAACAGGGAATATCTCCTCCATTTCAGAGAAGGTTTGCTCCAAGTTTCCTTTAAACAGGTCTCTCCTAGGGTGTTGAAAATATTGTTCAGAGGCTGACCCTGTGGCCAAGTGGTTGAGTTCGCACACTCCGCTTCAGTGGCCCAGGGTTTTGCTGGTTCGGATCCTGGGCGCGGACATGGCACCGCTCATCAAGCATGCTGAGATGCTGTGCCACATGCCACAACTAGAAGGACCCACAACTAGAATATAAAACTATGTACTGGGGGACTTTGTGGAGAAGAAGAAGAAAAACGATTGGTAACAGATGTTAGCTCAGGGCCAATCTTAAAAAAAAAAAAGAAAATATTATTCAATTTACAAAGATTGTGGCATACTGAGCTTTCCATGGAATGGCACGTAAACATGCCTTGCAGGCCCTCAGTACACGTTAGCCATCCCCCCTCCCGCTCCCAGCCGTTTCTGGGCGAATCAGGCCTGGTGTTCGTCACAGGGAGCTGTTCTCTTCCTGCTCAGAAATTAGATTAGGTCTTCTTGCCTGGGCCAGACGCGGCTGTCTCTCCCAACCAGAGGCCGCGTGCTCGCCTGCACTGCTCGAGCTTTCTGCCAGCGTCAGCACTCACGCAGCCAGGCCTGCTCATTTTGCCCGTGTCTGCAACAGCGAAATTACTTTGGAAGCTGTGGGCAGGCCTCCTGCTTCCAGACGGCACGCAGACCGGGAGGCGCGTGGTGGAAAAGGTCACCGGCGCAGTCATGTGTGACTCGTCCACAGGCAAATACTCGCACAAACCGTGGAGGCTCTGCGAGGACCGGGAGGCCAACTCAGATCGTGGGCACCTATTCTAGCCCGATGATGGAGTCAAGGCTAACCAGGGCCAGAGGGAGAGGGAAGATGGAGGAGAAAGACCCAATGGCTCCCATGGGGCCAGTGACTAAAAGTTAGTGTCAGGAGAGCCGTGACCGTGCACTCCAGTGGCATCATTGTGTTATGTGGTTATGAGGGATGGGAGTTTCCCACCGCAGGGTTATTTTTAAGCAATCAATAGGTGTCCAGGCCCCCCAGCCCCGAGCCTCCCCAGCTCTCTCCTCCCTCAGATGGGCCACCTGAGTCCAGAGAACTGAAACCATCTACACCACACAGCGACTGTCCATGTTAACACGACTTTCCTATTCTGCTGTCTCCATCGACATAACTTGACTATTGCAGGAAACTCTGGCCCAGAAGATGAAAGTTGAAATAACTCTCGTTTATTCCTGGAAGTTTCCAAAAAACTATTTAAATGATCATCGAACGGTTCAACTCTTCAACAGAAAACGTCAAATGACAGTTTACTCCTCAAGACTCTGAGCTCCTCGCCTTAAAAATGCTCCCCTTGCTGTGGCCACTGATGCTGAGCTACGTTGTGGTCCTTGCCCAGTCCTGATCCAGCCCGCATTGGAAGACCTGCTTACACCAGACTCCAAAGCCTCGTACACACTCCCCTCCACCACTCTGCTGAGACTCGCTCTACTGAGAAAAGACTGAAGCGGCCGCGTCTCATCAGCAGGCTGTTCTGGTGTACTGTGGGGAGGCAGCCTTCCACAGCCTCACCTGTCATCTCAGCCTCTCCCAGGTCCTGGAGCCTGTCCTGACTCTGGACAAAGGGGATGTGGGTTGGAGGGACTCGTCCAGCAGGACAAGGGCCTCAGTCTTACATTCAGCATACATGGCCCTGGGTGATCCGGGCTGGGTCTGCATGTTAATTCAATTTATTGTGTCTACCATTTTTCAGGTCAGAAGCCAGGCAGTGGGAATTAAAAGCTGAAGCAATTTGAGGTCTCCTTACCTGCCCTCAGTCCACAGCTTAATGGGGAAGAGAGAAATAGAAACAGATAAAATACAACGTGTTATGTGCAATGACATTATATAGAGAGTTCTTCTTAAACAGTTTGTGGTTATGAACCAATCTCTGCCCCCAAATCCACTGCAGACCAGTACTTTTGTAAAACACCATTGTATTTGTTTTAATAATATTTTATTTTACTTTATTTTTTATTTTATTGGTTTCAAAATAATTTTCCCTCTACCCTTCTAGATTCTTGGCCGAGACACCCCTGTAATAAAAAGACAGATTAACAGAAGAGAAACAAACAGAAGCTTAATAACATGTATACCTCCTGTATACATGGGAGAGACCCACGAACACTGAGTGGCTCTCTGAAATGGCCCACGCCATCACCTTAAATAATGTCTCCAGCTAAAGACAAAAGAAAGACGTCAGAAGCCCCGATGACAGCCTGGACTTGTGACTGACGTCTGAAGTGAGTCGGGGGCAGTCTTTAGGATCTGATGCTGTCTCCGGGTAGACACCGTCCGAATTGAGTTGAACTGCAGGATGCCCAGCTGGTGTCAGAGAACTGCTTGGGTGTGGGGAAACCCCTCTCCTCGTCACTGGGGTTGGTGATCAGCATCTCTGTGCCCCCAGGGCCGGGCCTGCCCTGCTGCGCTGACCGGGGATGGAGATTGCACCCGTGTGGTCCTCTCTGGGTGGGCAGGCAGGGCAGAGACAGGGCCTGGGCTCTGCTCCCTTCCTGCTCTGGGCCTGACCGCTGGGATCACAGGGGAGGGGCTCTTGGGACGGTTTCCCCCCGTAACTTTCCCTTCTGGGGAGAAGAGTGGAAATTTCCTCACTTCCAAGGCAACATGAGGATTGGAGAACGTCTCCCCCAACCCCACTCCACAACAGAATGGTGGTTTGCTTCGGAGCAAAAGCCCAGCGCTGCTTCCAGACCTTTGGGGAGTGAGGAAGCAGGATGTGGAGAGATGGGCAGACAGGAAGTCAGCGGGGCCCTCGGACACTGCTGGGCTCCCTCTGTTCCAGGCCGTCTCTCTCTGGGCTGGGAGAGGGGTGAAGGAACTGATTTGCAAGCACAGGGAATTCCTCCAGAGGGGTAGTGGAGGCAATGTGGGTTCAGACCACTTGCGCCCTGGACAGAAGGCTGCTTTCTTCCCCGGGAATCCTGAGCACAGCGGGTCCCGACCCCTCGGCTGTTGCAGTCCCAAACACTGTTTGTCTCCTCTGTGCTGGGCCACTGCAGGTCAGCTGCTGACTTAATGCTGGTCCCTCAGCTTTGTTCCCTCAGAAGTGTCCACCCGCAGCTGCTGGGGACCCCTCCCAAGCCTGGGTCACTCAAGGGAGCAAGAAGAGCTCTGGGTGTACGGCAGGCAGTGTGGAGTCGTCACAGAGCCAGATCTCCGGGCTTAAAATCCCAGACCTGCTGTTTACCAACTGTGTGGCCTTGGTTGAGTTCCTTAACCTCTCTGTGCTTCAGTTTCTTCATATGTACAACAGGGATAATTTAGTACCTATCTCTTGGGGTTATTGTGAGGAGTAAATTATTTCATACAACGCCCTTAAAACTCATGCCTGGGTACTCAGTGAAGGCAAGCTGCTGTTTTTATGGGTCCAGGTCTAGGGAAAAGGGTCAAATCTCTAGGGGAACGGGGAAGTGCTCTTCTGTGTATGGAGCTCTGTCTAAGGGCTAGCACGCTGTGGCCTTCCTCATGAACTGCTCACAAGGACAGAGGAGGAACCACCGTCCCCTACATTACAGCGGTCCAGCTGAGGTTCCACGCCTGGGACTGTCGGTTCCAGACCCCATGCCCTTTGCTGCCTCCCCCATGCTGGCCAGCCCCGAGAGAGACTGGGACAACATAGGGTGTTTATGGTATTGAGGGGTAGCTGCTCCTGGGGCCTCAGGGAAGGAACAAGGCTGCTCCGCTGAAGCCAGGGGTTGGCTTCTGTCTTCCTGCTCCTCGGTCCACAGGCTGAATCTGGCCTCTAGCAGCTTCTGAGCCCAGATACCCAGAAGGGACTGAATCTCTCTCCTTCTAATCCCAGCTCCAAAATTCCTGGGAGAGGGCCCAGGCAGTGTCCGATGACCATCCTTCAACGGCCAGGACCTAGTGTTCTCGTGGGAACGTGGCAGGTCCTGTGCAGTCACATGGGTGCTGGATGGGGCTGGGGAGGGGCTGCCCCGGAGAGGGGGAGCCGGTGGACAGTCCAGAGGTGTCTGCTCAATGGCTCGTTTTTCTCTTCGCTCTCCACCTTTGCCTCCGTGCACTCCTCCTTCCTGTACTTTTCCGTCTTGGCCTGTGTGCACGCGGATCCCGCCTCAACCTCACTACCCTCACGCTTCTCCCTCCCGAACTGCAACCCGTCGCCACTGCCTGAGACCCCACGTGTTTCTTCATCTAGGTTTCTCAGACATTTCAACGGTTCTGCCCTTATTTCCACACCAGGCCAGCTCGTAGGCTGTCTCGCTTTGGGACAGGCTGCCTTGTGGTGCAGAGCCTGCGTTCAGGAATCTGCTGGGGTAACACAAGGCCCCCCTCCAGCAGGGCCGTGGCTGGGTGACTCCACGTGGGCGTGGAACAGGGCGGTGCCGTGCGGAAACAGCCCTTATAGTGGCCACCAACAGGACGCTGCTTCCGAGAGCCTTCTCATACTTTCCCTCCCAGGCATCCCTTGAGACGGCCCGGGATGCTGAGGGCATTTGTCCAGCTCCTGCAGCAACAGAGACTCAAACGTATGACAGCTTAAACACATTAGAGGATTATTTCTCGTTCGCGTAGGAAGTGGGGAAGAGCCAGTCCAGAGTGGATTTGATGGCACTGTGGCGTTGGGTACCCGAGCTCCCTCTGACTTGCTGTTCTACGGTCCCTGGGGCTCTGGCCTCATCTTCACAGATCGAGATGCGTCACTACCACATTGCGGCCAACAGGAAGGGGACATGCGTCTCCCTTTCCTTGGAAAGCAGAAGCCAGAGTTGCTCACATTACGCGGCCACATCAAGCCACAAGAAGGCCTGCAGACGGAGTCACTAGTCTGGGTGGCCGTGTGCCCAGCTGAAAGTTGGGGAGTCTGTTTCTAAGGAGGAAAGGAAGAATAAATACTGGGGACAGTGCCTCCACCATTTTCCCATCACTCATCTTTGCCCCCTCCCCACCATCCTGTTGTCGTCACCTCCTGGCTCATCCCCACTCCTGATGCCTTCTCGTGGGGCTCTATTCCTCATCCCACTGATGCCCCCGTGGACGGGGCCCTACAGCTCCACCCCCAGGGTCCCCTGAGAACCTCCTAGCTGGTCGCTTGCCTTCAGCCCCTCTCTCTCCACCTCCCTCTGTGATCATTCTGAGGTGCAAATCTGATCATGTGGCTCCACTGTTTAGACATTCTTCAACGGCTCCCGCGGCCAAGAGCAGTGAGGTTTTAACCACAGATTTCTGAATCCCTGAAATTACATGCAAACTTTGCACGTGTGCATTTTTCTGAAGCAGGCTTCAGATTCTCAAAGGGGTCTGTGGTTCCCCCTCCAGTTCCACGCCGAAGTCCAAATGCTTTCTCTGAACACACAAACAAGACGTGTCTACCGACATCCCCCAGGTCTCCTCCCCAGCTCTTCCCTCACAGAACCTGAAGTCCCTCAGAGCTTCTCTCTGTTGCTCAGCGGGCACGCTCTGTCACTTCCATGTCCCCACACCCACCCTTCTACCTAGAGCACCCGGCGGACTCCTACGCATCCTTACGTCTTGACTCAAAAGCCACCGCTCTGTGAGGATCCCTGATGCCCTGTGGCCGAGCCAGTCTCCACGCACCATTCGGACCTGCACCACACACCCTACTGTCAGCCTACGTCTCTCCTCCACCGACCCACGAACCCGGAGCGCAGGACCTGAAGAGACGGTCCCCCGGTGTCTGTGGAATGAGTGTCACTCGTGCCCGGCGCACGGGAGCGCTCTTTCTAGGGGCAGGTGTGAGCGCTGGTCCCTGCCCTACCCTTTCTCTCGGGTCTCAGCTCGAGGCAGTGGTTGGTGTCTGGTTCTTCCAACACCCCTCGTCAGTGGTCCCTTTCATCTTGAGGCTTTCTGCATGCTTCCTCCTCGGCTCTTTGCCTGGCTAAGGCCTGCTCTTCCTTCAGACAGCCTGACTATCCGCCAGGAAGCCCTTGGGATCCTCGCACCCTCAGACAGGCCAGGCTCCCCTGAGCAGCCCCAGGGCACCTTGTCTTCCACAGTTACCACAAACCTTATACCGAGCCAAAGTGCCTTGTGCATCTTCCTTCCCTGCTCAGCCCAAGCTCTGCGTCCGCCCCGCCCACCAGCGCGGCCCCAGCCCCACACGCGGTACTTGGTGGAGGCGGGTAGCTGAGAGGTCTGGGTTAAGTTGAGGGTTAGACGGATGAGTTTCTCAGTCATAAATCTGGTCTTCAATGGCCTCCACTGCCTTTAGAACAAAGCCTCACGCCGGCTGCAGGCACCTTGCGATCCGGTCCCCACGGCTTTTCAGCCTCCTCTCCTCCAAGTCCGCCCTCTGGTCGCAGCGTCTCAAACGGTATGCGGCAGTCCCACTGAACTGCAGGAGGGTCCCCACGTTCCAGCCTCGCAGTGCTGGTCCCGCTGCCTGGCACGCGCTCACCTCCCACTCCTCTTCTGATTCTGCGTAATCCACTAATCTTTCAGTTTGCAGTTCAGGTACCTCTTCCTCCAGGAAGCTTCCCTCGGCTTCCTGAGACCAGCTCTGGGGCCCTTTTGGGTGCCTCGGCAGTATTCTGGGCCTCTTTCTCACCATGCTATTTTCCCCAAGAGATGGTGAGGTGGCAGTCTGAACCGTGTCACTTGACGTCTCTAATGCCAGCCCAGCGCCTGCACACAGTGGGCACTCCAGAAACGCCTGTGGAGTGAACTGTCACCTGGCCTCATTCCTCACTGTCAGCATATGGGTCCTGTCCTCCACAGCGGCGTGTTCACTCCATGAGGGCAGTGAGGGGCTGACCTATCTGTGGGTCTCTCCCCAGGCCTGAACTCAATCCTTGTCCCTGGTGAGCCTGACACGTTGCTTGGAGGCTGTGTTGTCAGGCGCTTGACACATGTGTTAGTCAGCAGAATTGGCTTAGGGTCTTGGAAAGCCCAGGCTTGGGATCATGGTAACTCAGATACTGTTTTTGCAGAGGGGGGCCAAAGGTGCCTTCTAAGGCCAGTGTGGGTCAGTTTTGATGGCTGTTTGTTGACTGGATTCTAGAGGAGAATGACAGGGAGGGAGGCTGCTCATCTTACCGTGTTCCGGGATCCGAATGGGACAGTTACCCCCGAGGGATCATGTGTTCACATTCCAAACTCAAGATTAAAAGAAACATTAAAAATCTCAGAAAAGATGGACAAAGTCTTATTGATAATGACTCCGTGGCTTTGATCTCTAGGAAAACCAGTTTGCCTTCTCTAGTAAATATGCAGATTTTAACAGCTGGACTCAAATGAGAGATTTGTTTTAAAAAAAGTGCCCAGATGAAAGTTGCCTCCCCCTCCCAAGTGAGATGCAGAAAGAGACCCCAAGCTGGCAACATAGGACACGGACGCCCCTCTGCCGTCTGCAGACACACGACAGCAGGACCCCACGCAACTGCCCGAGAACCACGGGCAGAGAAAAGCAAAGAAACTTTGAGACAAAAGATTGAGAGGCAGCATTTTAATACACAGTCAGGACAGGCCAAGGCCTTGCTACGCTGGGTGTGGGGCGGCCCAGCTGCATCAGCACCCCCGGAACTGGCTGGACATGCAGACTCTCAGCCCCCCCAGACCTGCTGCCACCTAGCCAGCCTTCCAGGTGATCTGTACGCACATCAAAGTTGGAGGAGCACTGGGCTAGGTTTTTGCTTTTAAAATGTGCTTTGAGGTCAAAATAAACCCATTTAAAGCATTTTTAGCTCATTATTGGCTCCACTCTCTCCACCCCTGAGTCACACCATCCTGCTCTGGGGCTTTGAGCCTCTTGTGAACCACGACGGACACGGACGTTCCCACTATTTCCGTACCGTCTTTGTGCACTGGATTCCAAAACCTCCATCAGCGGTTTCCTGCACAACACCCACAGGCAGCCGGTTGTAGGGTGATTCCCACTTTTAGAGAAGATAGAACTGGGGCCCAAGAAGGCTCCGTAACTCACCCAAGAGGCACCAAGCAAATCGGCAGCTGAGTCAGAATGAGAACTCAAGCTTCGGAGTTTGTAAGGTGAGACGGATGCACCCAACTTTGACGTCTTTCCTTTTTTGATAAGGGACATTTTTTGCATAAGAGACTCAGGAAAGAACGAATTCATAGATAACCTTGTGTGAGTTACTGAACATGAGCTGTGCACATGTGGCCCCCTGGGATGATGAAAGTTTAAGAAAGAACTGTCCCGTGGAGAGAGATGTCAGCCCAGGGCGGGCCCTGCCGGGGTCCCACACTTGTGCTGCAGCCCAGGCCAGCAGGTCCTGCAATTGGAGTCTTGGAAACCTCAGAGCCTGGGGAGGAGGGCTCATAGCTCACTTCTAAAGGCTATGAGGGCAAGGAGGGGCATTACCACAAGGTCATGTGTACAGCTGTGGCTTCTGGATGACCATAACCGGCCCGGAGGATGCTCACTCTGATCCATTTGTTTCTTTCACAGATTCAGGACAGCAGACGTAACTGGACTCTGCCTAAATACGAGTGTGTGCTTCACTGGATTGGATTTCTTGGTTAATTCCAATTTCCCTAGAGCGAATTGGACCCACTCGATGACTCAGACATTGTCAAGACTGTATGTCTGGCTCTGACACCAATGTGCTTCTTCCTACCTCGTCTGAATTTAAGATTTCTGTCAACCCCAACCAAACAAGGGCCCCAAAGGGGGCTTGTTGCATTTCACCCGTCCACGTGGCGATTCTCCCTGGGTCCTCTAGAGGAGGACGGCCAGGGTGGCTGCAGGACCCCTCCTCTCTACACATGCATATGCAGCAGGACATACCCATATACAGTTGATCAAAAAACAAAAAGACGGTGGACTTTAAAATTCCATGTCAAAAGTATTGCTTTGCTAATGTGCTCCTGCCCGGCTGCGTGTTACACGGCGCTACACAGGGTAGAGGCACAAGGAACTCAAGGCTAGAGATGTCTGGGCCGCTCAGATACCAGTGCCCCCTGCACCTGCAGCCTGCCTGCAGCCGCATGATGGGGGGCTTGGCCTAAGGCAAAACTACAAAGCATCCTAATGAGCAGAATTATATGAGGGGAATGTATGTGCATATTTGACATAATTTCTTCTCTTGAGGGGTGGCCCTCGGGCTACGACCCCTACCCATGCCCTCTCCGGGGCGAGGGAGGATCCAGAAAGGAGGCCCTTTGTTCCCCTGGCCAGCTTTTCCGCAGCCCCTATGGCCCCAGGGACCTGCCCTGCTCCGCGTGGGCCCGCAGAAGCCCTGCAATTTCCACATGGGCGGGTGACTTCAGGACGATGGACAAAGCCGTCCGGCCAGCCTGCAGAGGAGAAAGAAAAGCAGAAACAAATTTCATCCCTGCCCTAGAGAGGAAGGGAGAGTTGGGAGCAGGTGACGTGCAGGGGGCGTGGCTCTACTCCACGTGTCCCCAGACCCACGGAGTCGAGGAGGCTCCTAGGCCATGAGGCCCGTGAGCAATGGGCCTCGTTCCAGGAAACGGCATTCACCCCTGGGAATCCGTGCAATGGAAATAAAGACGTGTTGCTTGGCTTTTAATACATTTTTTTAAAAATTGGGAAAAAGAGAAAAGACAAGAACTCTTCCATTATTCCATTACATGGACCTAAATGAAAGTTCGCATTTTCATGTTTCCCTCCAGTCTTTTCTCCTGTGCACATTCATTGTTGGTTTTTAAACAGGAATGATAGTGTGTACCAATTTTGAATCTGCTTTTTTTTTTGGAGGAAGATTGGCCCTGAGCTAACATCCACTGCCAATCCTCCTCTTTTTGCTGAGGAAGACTGGCCCTGAGCTAACATCCGTGCCCATCTTCCTGTACTTTATACGTGGGATGCCTGCCACAGCATGGCTTGATGAGCAGTGTGTATGTCTGTGCTCAGGATCCGAACCAGCAAACCCTGGGCCGCTGGAGCAGAACATGTGAACTTCACCGCTGCACCACAGGGCCGGCCCCTGCTTTCATTTTTAACTTATGGTATGCTGTAAGATTTTTCTCTGTTCTTACTCAGTCATCCTAACTTTTTCCCCCCTGTTCTTACACAGCCATGATATAATTTTTCTTAGTGGCCACATAATATTCCATAATTTACTAAATTATTTCCCTTCTATTGCAGACTTATGTTGTTTCCAAGTCTTCACCATCATAAACTTAGCACAGAAAGCATTTTCTCATTTCTAATTTCTTCCTGAGGACCAACTTGTAGAAGTGGGCTCACAGCATGGAAGGACATGCACTTTTTTTGTGTGTGTGTGAGGAAGATTGGCCCTGAGCTAACATTTCTTGCCAGTCTTCCTCTACTTTGTACGTGGGATGCCACCACAGCATGGCTTGATGAGCGGTGTGTAGGTCTGCACCCGGGATCCGAACCCGTGAACCCTGGGCCACCGAAGTGGAGCATGTAAACTTAACCACTATGAGACCATGCACATTTTGACCTCGTGGCGCAGGACACCAGTGTGCTTTTTACACAGCCGCCACCATGCAGGAAGCTGCTGGTCCCACTGCCTAAAGCAGCCACCGTCCAAGGGGCTCTCGGCAGCAACGCCGGCCACTCTCTCCAGAGAGAGGAGGGGACGGCCAACAGGACGAGTGCATGCTGGGCTCTGCGAGGGCAGCCAGTCTCTTAGGAGTGGGGTCAATCCCACAGCCAGAATTCTGAAATCTAAACAGCTCCGCAAACCAATTTTTTGGAAACTCCTTTGGAGGTGAAACCCGACCCGATGCTGTCTATGACCCTTATTCAGCCTACTGTGAACATTCTTGCATTTTGCTGCATAAACATTAGTGGGTTTGGTATGTGGGGGGCACCCAAGACCCACCAGGTTGTTCTTACTGCATAAGGGCAGGCCTGCTTCCTAAAACATGAAACGTCCACAGAAGCAGGTGGGAAGGGTTCACACTCAGCTCAAAACGCTTCAGCCTCTTCTCTGTGCACCAGGAGGAGTCCAGCTGCCGTGGGCTCCACACACGTGTCAGTAACTATAATGCAGGCAAAAGGCCAAGCAGTCCAGAAGAGGAACAGAGTTTGTCCACTGTGTGTGTGTGTGAGTGTGCAAGTGTGTGTGTATGTGAGTAGGGGGGAACGGAACAGAGGAAGGAAGGGGTGTTTCAGCGGGACCCCAAAGGATGGCACACGGGCTTCACAAAGCATACAAGCTTCTTTCTCTGAAAAGGCCCCGTGCCCTCCATGCCTTCCTTTCACCCCCTCTATGAGCTGCTGTCATGGGTTATCTGATACAGCTGTCTTGTCTCCACGAGGTCGGACACTGGCTGCGGCCTCTTCCTGCTGGCCCAGCACCTGGCCCAGCGCCTGCCTCTGGTCGGCCCTCGATCAGCTCTGTGGGGAAGGGGAAGCTGGATGATACCAGAGTTATCCCCTTCAAGCTGATGGAGAACCAGCCCAGCAAAAGTCTTCATGAGTATTTTCTTAGATTGGACATGTTTGGAACAAAGCCCAGACTTGCAGCGGAGGAGTCTTGTAAAAGGCCCACAAGAGAGGGGCCTGGTCTGTTTAGGCCCATCCCCCTGCACTCTGGCCTCCAGCCCTGGACTCTGTCAACCCCAAGGCTCCACATAAACATGCAGGCAGTGCAATTACCGTTACGATGGGAGAGTACGGGGCCAGGCCCAGGGGCACGCGCACCTCTGAGCACAGCCCGCGTGGAGATGACAGCCTGCGTCTGCGGGTTCCCCAGCTGCGGACATGGAGAGTAAGGGACCACCTTCAGCTCAGAAAGTGTGGCCAGAGAGACCACCTGGGAGCCTGTGTCCCTCCCATGGGAACAAGCCTACGGTGTGCAGCGCCAGTGTGACCAGGCATGGCGAGCCCTGCTCTGCAAGACTGCAGGTCCGAGAGGTGCAAGGGGCCCTGGCAGCCAGCAGACCTGTGTGTGTGTGTGCATGCACGCGTATGTGTGTGCCTGTGCACGCACACATGTGTATGTGTGAATGTACGTGCACACATGTACGTGTGTGCATGCATGTCTGTGCACATATGTGCGTGTGCACATGCATGTGTGTGTATGTGTGCGTGTGTGCGCATGCGTGCATGTGTAGGAGGTGGGGGGTTATCTTTCGACAGCAGCAGAGCTCACCAAAAACCCACCATGTTGGCACAAAGATGAGGAGGCGTGGTCTCTGCCTTCAGGAAGCTCTCAATTGGACGGCTGCCAAAAAGCCTTCAAGGGTGAGCCTGGGCCTGGCTCAGTCCTCACCACCTCGTGTCCTATCACCCTGGCAGCCCCAGGAGGCCAGGTGACCAATTTCTTGAATGACCTTCTAACCCAGGGGCCATGCCTTGCCAGCTGTTCTGGGGGCTCTGCATTTACATCAACCATCAAATGCTGGTAGGATGAGAGGAACCAACTTCAGGTCCTGAATTCTCTCAGTTTTCCATGGGATGATCGAACAATCTAGGCCACATCGAAGCCTCCGTGGGAAAATGAACACTGACATGATGCGGCGGCCCTGACGAGGACAACTCCCCCCGCAGACGCAAGCCCAGGGCTCCAGGCTCCTTGGCTAGTCAACGGTTCCACCTCCCACGGGAACTTCTCCCCAGGTCCCCTTTGGGCAACTGGGGTGTGACTCCTGTGTCAACCCTGACCAAGCAGGCAGCAGGTGCCCGGATCATGAGTGAGGTCCAGACCCTGTGGGCCTGCTGCCCCACCACCTGGGTACCCTGAGCCTGCTGGCTGCCCTGACTTGTCCACCTTCCACAATGGCAAGCTTCTGCCGCCATCTCCTGTTGGGCGGTCAGTACCCCCCTCCCTGAGGCTGCGAGCCCGGACCTGCAGCCGGCCTGGTCTCAGACCCTCGTCCGGCTCTCCCTGACCCCGCACTTGACCGAGACGGCCGCCTGGTACCACCTGGACTTCGGCACTTGCCTACACCGGCCTCCTCATCCGCGGCACTCCTGACCTGCTGGTGGGATCATCTGTAATTCTCCGTGTTCCCGTGCACTGCAGGATGCTTAGCAGCATCCCACCTCTACCCACTGGGGGCCGGGGGCACCCCTCCCACACTTGTGACAAAAAAAAACGTCCCCAGACATTGCCGAGTCTCCCCCGGGGGGCAAAATCACCCGGATGAGGGTCGCTTCTCCCTTTGGGGGCCAGGCTCCTCTAACCCCAGACCCTCATCCTCCCTGCTTCCTCCAGGCACTGCGGACAAACGCCCAGGCCCCACTCAGTCCTGTGGCCGCTGCTTCGCGTCAGCCACCACTGTCGGCCCCTCCATAACAGGGACAGTTGCCGGCCAGTGAGCGCCTCTCGGTGTCAAGCACAGGCCTCACCAACATTCCCGTTCTCAGGGATGGCCTGTTGCTGACCCCACTTACCGACGAGCACCAGAGGCTCAGAGTGGCCAGGTGACCCGCCCGAAGGCACTGAACGCACTTTCACACTTGCGAGTGTGTAAGTCCCTGCTTCTCACGATCGCTCCACTTGTCTGAGGCATGGTGAGCCCTCCCACCACGGCCCTTCCTCGCCTCCCAATACAGCCCCTGAGCTGTGTCTGTGACCGACCCGCAGAGGCGTCCAGACTCACTGCCCATCCGCCAGCTAACCAGGGAGCCCTGTCCACGGGCCCACCTCTCAGGCCTCCGTGGCCACTAAGGGGGCCCTGGCCCACTCCAGATCGGGGGCCGCCTCCTTCTGCCCCAGGCGACCCTGCGGAGCTCAAGAACGCAGATCGTTTGTCTGACTGAGTGATGCCGATACAGGAGGCTCCTGTTTCCAGCAGCCCACCGCGTTCCCACGCGCATTCCAGGAGGGTCTGTGCTCTCTCTCGTTATCTCAGAAATGGCTTTGGGTGGAGCTGGGCTCACTGGCCAAGACACTGGACTGGGGTGGCTGCTCCCGGGGGTGGGTGAGGGACCAGCAGCTTGAGTCCTGATGGAATATTCTCGGGCAGTTCAGATGAGGCCTAGTATGAAGGCTGCCAGTGGGAGGGAGGGGAAGCTCTCCCCTCCCCAGGCCCTTGTTCCCCTGAACTGTGGATGTTAAGTACGGAGGAGTCTGTTGAAAGCGTTTTGTTCTAGTGCTGACACTAAGGACACTGGAGTCAAGCCTGGGCCTGAGTCCCTGCCCCGGTGATCAGCAGCCTGGACCTGTGACAGCCTCATAAACTCTCCAGGCCTGTTTCCTTGGTGGTAAAACGGGGCCCGAAGTCCCCACCTCCCGGTGTGATTGAGAGGATTAGGGAGGTAAGATCCCGTGAGGACTCCAGAAATACAGCCTACAGTGATGACCAAAGGGTCACGCCCCACAGTTCACCTCTGAGGCTCCAGCGGTCATTCATTCAATGTCGATTCATGCACCTGACATGTGGCAGACACTCTCCTTGGTGCTGGGGATTCAGCAGGAACCAGAGGCGTGGACCCCACAGGGTGACAACAGGGACGATGGTGCAGAGTTGTGTGTGGGCTTCAGAGTGTGATGGGCTGCGTCCACCCGCTGTGCCATCTTGGGTCTGCCACCCGACCACGAGCCACAGCTCTGTTCCCTCATTCCCACAGAGGTCACCTCTCAAGGCTGGTGTGGGATTTAAATGGGACAGTCTAGGGGAACGTTCAGAACAGCACCTGGCAATGAGCTCCTGTTGCACGTTAGCCGTCACCATCATCACCGCTGTCGCCTCACAACGCAGTTTATGTGAGAAGCGTGTGTCTACAACACAACTCCGAGCAGCCGGCTTGATGGAGGGGCCACCCTGTAAGTGAGTCACTGCCAGGGCGTGGACACTTGGCTCCTTCACCCAGCCTTTCGAGAGTGCCCACAGACAGCGGGGGTCCCCGTCCAAGCCACCACCTCAAAGCCACGTGCTGTTATTGCCGTGACTGAAGGAAGCTGAGGGCCAAGGCCAGGCCTGGGCACATCCCCTGAGGATGCCGTGAAAGGCTAGGGTTTGGGGTTTCCCAGCATTTACCCAGATCACCTCATTTAAATCCCACAACAGCCTTAGGAAGCTGACTCTGTGGCTGCTGCCAGATGGTTCCTGGAATTCTGCTGGCTGGCAGGGCACTTTTTAGGAAGAGAAGTGAAACACCTACTTGTTAATTGCCTGTGAGTCTCACCTTGTCAGTCAGGCTGCTGTTGCAGGCCGGGTGGGCCAGCAGCAGCCGCACCATGTCCGCGTTGCCATGGTGACAGGCCAGCATGAGGGCCGACGATCCGTTGTGGTCCTGCAGGTTGACGTCTGCCCCGCAGCTCAGGAGCGCTTGGACCATGTCCCCCCGGTCGTGGCAGACTCCCAGCATCAGCGCGGTCTGGCCCCCCTGCACACAGAGCACAGGGGTGTGGTGAGGCGGGGGCTGACCGGGAGGGACCCCCTCCAGCCTGGGTGTGATCTGGGAAGACCTCTCCAGAGAATGACCCTGGACATGAATCTCCTTCTGCCCTTGCATGGGACACATTCTCCTCCGCCTGGCAAACTTCTCCTCCTCTTCCCAGACACTAGTCCAGCGCTGCACCTTCTCTAAAGCCCGCCTCTTAACGCCCCAGTCTCGGTGCTCACAGCACAGCACTCAGCTCTTAGTACTGCACCCTGTCAACCTCGCTCCTTCCCAGGGACCCAGTCCTCTTTATGTCTGTCACCCCAGTGCCTAGCACCAAGTACGTGCTGACAAATGTCGAACAAGGGGATAAACGAAGGGTCGAATGCTTCAGTACCACGACTTCCTACTCCTGCCCCAGCCCAACTTCCTCCGGAAAGCCTTGGTCTGCTCTGAATGCCTCTGGTATTTTCTGTTTAATGAGACCCAGAACCCTCTTGTCTCAACACGGTCTCTGTTCGCATGGTCCTGTGGTCATTTCTAATCCACAGCCACTGACAATAATTTTTACGTCCCTGTAACCATCAGTGGACGTGGCAATGGATTAGCACCAGAAGGTGCGTGAGGACAAGCTCTGGTTCTGCTGTCTCCTAGTGCAGGACGCGGGCCACGGCACCTGTCTTCCCTGAACCTTGGTCTTTCTTATCTTAAAAATTAACATAATGATGGTCTGTCCAGTACACCTCACAAGGCTCTTTGGGAATCAAATGGGATAAAGGCGGGAATGCACTAACGTACGGTAGTACTTTTTCTGATTGCAAGTGACCATCATTCCTCACAGACTTTCCTGTAGATACACAGTCCTCTCACAGGACTGATTATACTTTGCCCTTGTGGTTGTCCTGGGTTCCAGGCAGGTCAGGCTTGCCTCTCTGACTGGACATCAGGCTTGGTAAGGTGGCGAGAACGAGGCAAGGACCACACTTCCTCTCCTTTCAGACCCCCCATGGCTCTGAGCACAGCGTCTCGCACGTGAAATGTGCACAGGACGTGTGTGCTGATGTGTTCACTGATTACGCTCCAGTCTGCAGCCTCCGATGGATTCTGCTTTCCCGCCCAGGATGCTGGGCAATCACAGAAATCCTGGCTCTGCCACTTCTGACCTGTGAATCTGGACAAGTTAAACTCTCGAAGACTTTTCCTGATCTGGTAAAATGGGAATGCTTAACAAGGTGGGCCCCTCACGGGGTTGTCGTGAGACCCGCGGGCTCAACAAACGCTCTGTACTTAGGAGCTACTGCTGTCATTCTGAGCGTTGGGGACAACGTATGGCAAACGCTCAGGATGTGGGACTGTCTTACCAGGTGCCCTGGAACCCAGACAGATCTTTCCAGAGAAGGCTGTTTGCTTCTGGTTTGTTCATACTCAGCCTGAGGTGACGGTTGGTTTACTGGACCAACCAGACCCCGAGGGTGCCATCCAGACCCCTCCTTCCGAGTTAAAGCCAGACAGCATATGCAGACCGTCTCCACGTCTGCCCAGCTGCCTGACCGGGGATCCTTCCTTCCTCCGCTCCCTCCTGGTCCAGTTCAACACAGTTTAATTCAACAGCAATTTACAGAGCACGGCTATGTCAGGCGCTGCGCTGACCCTGGAGATATGAGGGGAGATAAGCAGCTTAGCCAGGAGACTCCCAGCCTCCCAGCTCACTCCCATTTGACCTGGTACCTGCCCCTCGCCTCAGAGGTAAGGCTCTAGGCGGAGCTGATGGGAGGAGCCGAAGCTGTGAATTCCCGCCCCTCCTCTGGCCACCTGGAAGGAGCATCAGTTTCTCCTCTATAAAACAAGGGGGTTGATTTTGGTCACTGGAGAGCATCCTCTTGCACGAGGGCCAATTTAGAAAATAAAATTAATGTGTTTGGGAAACACATTATTTAAAATGAAAACAGCTTTACTGAGTCCTATGGGGTAGGAGTTGCAGGTGGGTGAAAATACTGTGAAAACCAGAATGTGACCTGCGGACATCTGTTTCTTACCATCAGTAGGATTGCTACTAGATGAAGGGTGCAAAGTGACTTTGCCATCAGGTCAGGCTACTGTCTGCAATAACTTTGGGGGAGGGGTGGGGAAGAGTGGAGTTAAAATATTGTTGGGAGACAATTTTCCACGGGTCTCTAGACTTTCTATCTGCCCTTTTGTCCTAGACTATCATTTTAAGCGTGTTTGTTCAGTCAATGGCCTTGGAAGGTAGACATGCTGTCTTCTCCAGGGCAGAGGGCAGGCATGCCTACTGTCTGGTATAGAAGATTCAGGTTCCTAAGCTCAGGGTTCCTCTCCAGCAGCACAACCCACTCTGTGCACAGGGATCTGGCCCTCCCCACATCGTCCTGTGGGAATTGGGAATTGGGGCTCAGCGAAGTGGTGTAAATGTTGATGTCGTGGCTACTGCTCCTACTCTGAGTAACACACAGTCCCCTGTCTCTGGCACAGGAGTCTCGTGTCTTCTGCCAGTATCCATGACGTACCAGGCTAACCTGTAGCTTTAAGGTAGAGTGAGAGCTAAGATCCTTCTCAGTTTTAGGTAGTTAGGCTACACCTGTGAACACTCTAGGGGGAAACGGAGAGTTGAATGCACTCTACCTGTTCTTGTATTGGTCAAAGATGGGTAAGCGGCCTTTTGAGGAGTTCCCGTTGTTCTATACGGAGCCTTGTCTTACTCAAAGCCGTGCTGAGTAAAGACGTACCCTACTCTGTGTTCTCAAGGAGAGGGCCCCAGAGGCAGAACAGAGACTCCCAATCTCTGAACGCACTGTAAGTCATGATCACGGTGGATCACCTGCAGTGGCTTCCTGGAGCAGCCGGCTAGCTCATGCCTTCTCAAGGTGCTACCTGTGGGAACACTTGGTTTGAGAGGTCGAGTCCAGCTGGAGTTTGCCCACTTGCACACTGGATTACAAGCTCACTGACCTCTGTCCTGGTCTGTCTCTGGATCTCGGGAGCCTCTGAGGAAACCAAATGGTCAGGCTTTGGACAGATGTCATTTGGAGAGCCCAGACATCTTGGGCTAAAAACCCTAAATGGATCTGCATGGAATTTCTCACCCCACAGGCAGAATAAAACTGGCAAGTGTCCACAGTTATGAAAGAGGAGATCGTGTTCACATCTCCTACCTGAGTAGCTTGGATGTTCACGTTTCCTCCCCTTAAGAGCTTCCAGACGACAGCCATGTCTTCATCCGTCTCTGCGGACGCCAAGGGAGTGATCATCACGGCGGTATAGCCAGCCTTATTCTGAGTGTCCACATTGCAGACACCTGCAAGAGAAGCAACGCGCACTGGAACAGCTCCCAAGGGGCCAGAGGGGCAGTCTGCTTTAGCCTGTTCAACAGGATGCTGCCTGCTGGTTGGTTAAAAGGCCACGGAATAGAGCAATCCCTTCCTAGGGGTGGAATCAATGTTTTGACATTTTTAGTAGCCTTTCAAAGTGGCCACTTTTCTTTACAAGCTTTCTGAGGCTACCTAGCAGGAAAGGTCCACAGCAGAGTCAGAGATGGCCGAGGGGGCCAACGCCACGGCTTTCTCTCCTAAAGCAGAGCACAAGACAGTGCGCCCATTTTACAGATGCGGACACTGAAGGTCAGGGAAGCTGCATGAGCTGCCCGAGCGAAGGTGAGATGAGGCCCTAGACGCACCACTCTCCTGGCCACATTGCCCAGAGCTGCGACTTCAGATCTCACCCTCTCTGTGTCTGGCTGTACCTCCTAAGCAGATGGCTGTGTTTGCAGGTCCTTCCGAAGGCCTAGGGATATGTTGTGCAATGTACCGGGGGGCATGAAAAACGCCACAGGGTAAACCTGGGGAATATCCCAGGAATAACCATCTCATTTGAAAAACAGAGGGGAAAAAAATTCCATCAACTTTTATTTTAAAGCCATTAAGAATATACATCTCACAACAGAAGGAAAAACTGGCATATTTTTAAGATGAAGTGCTAAAAGAGAACTCAAGGAAATTTCTGCTTTGTAACCCTGGCAATGTGCATTCCTAGCCTCCCCACCAAAGGAGGCGCAGGAGGTTAGCAGCCCATTATCTGCTGCAGAAACATGCCGCTCTCAGGGGTGGTACGTGTGGAAAAGCAAATCTTCCCTGTACTACTACTTATCCGAAGAGCCTGTTTGGGCAACAGTGAAACCACCTCAGTAGATGAAGTCGCTTGGCCTTTCTTAGCATTTCCTCTGTGAAATGGGGATAATAACAGAAATTTAATGAGTTCATATCTCAAAAGCACTTAGAACAGCGCCTAACACAAAGCAAACACTCAGAAAGTGTCAACTGTTGTTCCTGTTACTGTCCACAACGGTATTCTTGTCTTTCTATCCTTGCTACTTGCTCCTGAAGACTTAGGTATTCATTGCAACAAATCTGGTTTATGAAAAAATGTCCGTCAGGGCTACTTCCAAGTTCCGTGCAAGGGAAAAACCAACTCTGGTTGACATTCCCTCCAGCTCACTCCAGCGATTCTTCAGCAACGTGCCACAGTGACACCCGGACGCCAGTGGATACAGAGAAACCCGCTCGGCTCGTTGATCAGCACTTTCCTCTCTGAGGCCCCCTGACCACTGTCACGACCAGCTGGGCCAGGAAGGCAGAATCACACTGCAAGCACGGCCTCACAGCTCCATCCTGGTAAAGACGGGAAGGGCCACACTGCCTGTTAAAGACTTTTCTGTTTTTACCCCGTGACGCTTTTGCTTGCTTTTGAGAGGTGTGAACATGACTTGTAGGTCAGCAGAGCGAGGCCCAGCCCCTCCCCAGCGGCTCGGAAAAGGGGCTGAGGACCCAGGGCTCTCACAGCAGAAGCTCCTGGGCAGCCACCAGGGAGCCTGGGGGGAGGGGAAAGCTCTCGCTGAGCACACTCCGACTCAGCCAGCTTCCTCCTCCGTGGTGGCCACCTGGCAAAACGAAGGACGGCTCACAAAGGACTGAGCTCTGCGCTCCACCGTGACGGGCCACTTCTGTGCAGCCCTTTACAGTTTGTAATGCACTTTCCTGATGCTTCACGACTGCGTGGGAAGGGAGCCCAGGTCCGGGACTGTGACCCTCCGTCCCCCTCCTCAGCCCTCTACAGGGAGCGGAAGGGATGGCACTCTCAGCCTGTTCTTGCTACCCCCTTTCAGACCTTATGCTCTGTGGCTCTTCAGCTATTTCGGTATGTTAAAGGGAAAAGCTTCCAAGCTACTTTAGGGTTGATGAGTACAGAATGGATTCTCAGTCAACATCGGCGAAAATTTATAACAGCCAAATCTTAAGTAGTCCATTCTCTGGCCTGGCCTGGCCCACCCGGAGAACTGCTAACAGGCTGCACGTCTGTAGCTACTTAAGACGACAGCTCCACGTGACCCATCTCTGGATTCTTGGTGCACACACGAGGTGCTCCTGAGGTCTCACACTGTCCCTGAAACCTAGTTTGCCGTAGTAGAAAAAGCCCAGGTTGGGAGGGTGAGAGATCACGGTTGGAATTCTGGCTTAGCTCCTGACTGGCTCTGTGACTCCAACCACATTACCTGACCTCTCTGAGCCTCAGTTTTCTCACTTGGAAAATGCAGTTCATATCTGCTTGACAATCCCTGCAAGGACCGTACATGGTCGTGCACGTGTGTGTCACACCTGGCACTGTGACTGGTGGGGAAAGGCACTCAGAGAGCAGTAGATGTTGCTACTCATGTGATGTAATGAAAGCCTCTGACAGTGAACACGGTAAACGGAACACGAGGCGTGTTCCACTCAGGTATGTGCCTTCCTCAGTGGAGCTACCACTCTTACGGTACCCGTGAATCCATGAAGAGCTGAAACCCAATAAAATTGCCTCAAGGTTAGAACCATATCTTCGTCTTCGCTTGATGGTGTGAGAAGCAGAAAGGCCTGGGGGCTGTGGTCGCGTCCATCACCTACCCTCTCAGGGGAAGAGCCACAAGGCTGCTGGATGCAACTTTGGAGAACTGGAAATTTACTGGGACTTCACCTAGCTCCCAGGAGTCATCTAACAGGTATATTCTCTCAACACCTACTATGAGCCAGGAACTGGTGCGGGTGCTGGGGACACTGAAAGGGACAAGACGAGAGGAGTCCCCGTGACTGAGCTGAGTTCTTTGGGTAGAAGTGACGAGCACTGATCATCGAAACAAAAAAGCAAGGTGTTTCCCTAGAGGGAGGAGACATGGCGGCCACTTTAGATGGACTCATCAGGAAGCCCACTGAGGTACATCTGAGCTGTCACTCAAATGATAAGGAGCCATCATGAGAAGAGTTTCAGGGAAAAGGGCCAGACAGAAAGAAAATGCAAAGGTCCCAAGAAGGGAACGTGCTTGGTGAGTGTGAGGCCACGTGGCTGGAGTGGAGGGGAGGAGGTGCCTGCTGGCAGAGACAGCAAAGGCAGGTGGCAGCCAGCCATCTGGGACTCCAGGCTGAGGAGGCTGCTTCCATTCTAAGAGCAACGGGAAGCTATGGGAGAGACGTAAGCCGGGTAGACGAGATCCAAGTTGGGAGAAAGCTGTTGGATCCAGAATTCAGACTTCCTGATGCCCATTTAAACTCCCCGTCCAGCCTCCTAATAAGGCCTACAGATCTAGCACGGGCTCCACTTCCTGGACGCCAGGAACGCAACGGTGTCAACCTCAACCCCAGCAGCACGCTTAGTCATGATGGGATCTCTAGCAAGTCTGCTGACTTTCCTGAGCTTTTATCATCCACAGAACAGGGATGATCATCCCTATTAATGGGATTGTCACAAGGATTAAATGAGATCTCATATGCCAGGTGCTTACCAGAGGGCCTAATTTGTGGAGAGCATCTGGTAGTAGCCTCCTGGTATCCCTCACACAGTATCCCTAACTCAAGATGACGTCCGACAGGGACCCGCACATCTTCAGCCAGCCCCATCACCCACCTGTCCACACCGTCACTCCCAGGTGGCTTGATGTCACCCACTCTGCTGAAAGTCCACTCTAAGCCCTGCGGTCTAGTCTCAGCGGACCATGGGGCCGCTCAGCAAACCACGCAGAGTTCTTGGCTTGACTACTAACCACCCCTTTCCAGACTCCACAACCCAGATCCTGCTTCCACTTTCCTGAGAAGATCGAGGCCATCTGAAGCAAGGGGACTTCACTTCCCTTCTCCCCTCCCCAACATCTCTCTGGACCTTTACCACCTTATTTTCCTTTTGCTTCCCTCTCAGAGGGACAGCTATCCAGCTGCTTGCCTAGGCTGACTTCATCCGCCTCTGCTGTGGATTCCAGGTTTTCCCAGCTCCTCCAAGACCTGGCTCCATCAAGCTTCTCTCTCCTTTGTATCTTTAATCTCTCTCTCTGTTGGTCTCTGTCTCTCTCTCTGTCCCCCAACCCCTCCTCGGATTCTTCTTCTCAGACAACAAACGTGCTCAGGTTTCTTCTATCCACAAACACACGCTAACTCTCTGCAGCCTCTCCTGCCTCCTTCAGCTGCAGCATACATCACTGCCTTCCCGACCCACGCACTTCACTCCTCTCACCTCTGCAACCTGGTTTCCTCCCAACATCCCCATGAAAGAGCTGTTTCCAAAGTCACCAGTGACCCCTTCCCAAATCTGCCACGGCCAGGCATCATCCCTCAGGGACACTGCAGTATTCGACCCAGTGGACGACACTCTCTCTTCAGGACGCCTTCTTCATCATTGGCCCCTGTCGGCCACTATCCTGTTATTTCTCCTGCTTCTCACACAGCTCCGTCTGGGTCTCCTCCACTGGCCTCTATCATTCTCTCTCTAAATGCAGGCCTCCCACAGGGCTTCTCTCTGCAGCCTCTTTCCTTCTCCATCTGCATTCCTTTCCTAAAGGACTCCATTGGCTGTGCTCTAGCTGGACTCACCCAAAACTCTATTGCCCATTAATTGTGGATCTGGAATTCTCAATCGTCTTCTGGACATTTCCACCTGGATACCCCACTGGAAACTCAAAATCTGCGTCAAACTGAATTATCCTTTCTGCTTTCCCCACACGTGTCCTCTCCTCCTTTTGCACCGCCTTCTCAGCCATCCAAGCCTGCCACATCAGAGAGCTCCCGCTCCCCTCGCCCCTCAGCCAGTCCGTCACTAACCCCCAGTGGCCTTTTGCTCCTCTATTCCTACTACCCTCCCCTGTTGTGAGCCCTCACTACCTCTCTGTGGACACTGCAATGGCCTCCTGTCTGGCCCGCCCCCTCTTGCCCCTGCTTCCTCCACTAATCTACCCTGACCGGCAAATTCACTCTGTAGGGAACTCGCCTGGTTACGGTGCTCGCCGCTCATCACCCTAGACTGACTCCTGGTGCTGTCAAACGGGCTCTCGCTATCCAGCCCAGCACTCAAGGCCCACGCTGCGTCCACCCCACCTCCCCAATCTGAATTCACACCCAGTCCAGCTGGAAGCCTTCTGGTCTCCGGTTTTCCCCTTTCTTACCTCTCCGGGATCTCCTTCCTGGGACATTTCTCTCTGCTGGAACCTACCGGCTTCAGTCCACCTTCCCTGTTCCCAGAACGGGACCTCATCTCGCTGCTTCTGAGCCCTGGAATCACGTTCTGTACCTCTCTCTTGGGAGCCGTCCCCCTGTTCCACCTGATCATCAGGCTGTAAGCTCCTGAGAAGCAGAGAGCTCCCACCTGGCTCACCTTGCCTCCCTGATGGTGGCCAGTAGGGACCGCATGTGTAGTCCACAACTATCTGATGAAGGATGAATGAACTGATCAAGTCAAATTGATCAGATGGAGCCGTTGGCCTTGTTAAAAAGTACTTATGAAGATGATAAAATGTGGCCTCTCCTAGGGGCAGTTGGTCTAGCTCTGGAGCTGGACAGACTGTATATAAAGTCCAACTCTACCATGTACCAGCCTTGTGACCTGAGCAAGTTTATAACTCTCTGAGCCTCAGTTTCCTCCTCTGCAACATGAGAATATTAGTAACCACATCACGAGACTGTTGTGAAGAATAAAAGATACCATAAAGGCAAAATGGTCTCGCCCAGCTCACAGGATACAGGAGGAACTCAGAACAGCGAGGAAGCTCCTTGCTGGAAAGAAGTGGGTACAAGAACTGCCTTCCCGGAGGGACCCAGGCTGCACAGATGCAGCCGTCTCTGACCTGTCTCCAGCAGCAGCTTCACGATGGAGAAGTTGGAGTGGGATACGCTGTAGTGAAGGGCTGTGTTCCCGTTGCCATCAGCCAGGTTGACAAGCAGCTTGAGGATGCACTGGGAGTGAGGCTGGACTCCCCGAAGGTAGGCGGCCACCACAGCAGGGCTAGACGACTTCCGGCTGGAGACGCGGAACCACTCTTGACTGATGGTGTTCAAGCTCTGCCTCTGAAACACGAAAAGATTCCAAGTCCAGCAGGTCACCCGGCCTGGGCGCTCCAGCTGGGGCGTTAGTTTCCACTGGGAAAAGCTAGCTTTGGGTGCTTTCACCTCTGTTCCTCCAACTTCCCATGCAACTTACTCCTGGAGGGCTCAGAGCTGGTGGGGTTGGGGAGGCAGCGACACACTGTGAACCTGTGCAACTGGCCCCCACTGAGGCAGAAAGGAGCACTGGGGGAGCAGCACAACTACCAGGAACGAAGCACTTCACTGGGTGGTGACTGTGTCCACCGCAGGCTTGGATCACATCCCTGCACGCACAGGACGACCAAGACCCTGTCTTTCACACGCACACAGCCAGCCTGTACTGAGCTCGCCCCAGGCTCTACCAGGATTTCTGTGTGTTTTGAATAGGCATAGCTGGAAAGCCACAACATTTTACTAATGGGAAAAATGCATGCTGAAAGCTAAGAAAAACAGCACGCTCAACTTATGCTTGAAATAAAACCCAAACAGCTGTGCTTGAATTATTTTTGGCTTTTAAGCTTTGCTGTGACCTTCAGAGAAGATGGTTTAAGAACCCATGGCAGGACCCCAGTGTCTGCAGTATTCAGCTCCTTCGGAACCATGAATGAGGAGAGTTCCAGAGTGTACGACATCCCCTCTGTGTGTGACACGACCTAAGCGTTTAACATGGAACAAGTTTAGATCATTTATCTAAAGAGAAGGAGGAACTACGGGGATGGGATTACCAGAAATGATGTCACACTCATCGTGAAAAAGGCCCTGGGTTGGGAGTCACTGAACCACCGTGGCCAGGGTTTTGTCCTGGCTCAGCTGTGTGACCTTGGAAGCCATATAACCTTTTCGAACCTTACTTGTCTCATCTACAAAGTGGAGGTGAAGAAGGGGCAGGCTGCCTAACTTCCCTTGGCTCTGGAGTGAGGTCCTTGTACACCTGCTCTGTCTCTAAGCGGGGCTGTGACCCTGGCTTGGTGTGGTGTCAGATCTGCGCCTCTGATCACTCATCTAGGCAGAAACAGTGGAATCCTCTGTGGCTGAAACACTTTTTATACATCAGAATATCTCCTTGATCCAGGGAATCTAGAGAAAGACTCTAATGTTAAGAAACAGTGATGGATTTTAAATGAAGAGCTAGGAATTAAGTTATTCTGCAATTCACTTAAGAACAAGTAACAGGAGTTTTGATCAACATCCACGTTGCATATCGGCTCTTTATCAATCTGGGAACAGTTATTTGCCAAATCAGCTAAGGTAAAATAACAAAAATGGGTTGGGCTGAATCCATTATTTTTACTCCTAAGGCTCTTCTGCAAAGAAGAACAAAATGGGCTTTAAAAATGCTTACAAGTTGTTACGTGCTGGGTTTTAGCAGCTGCTCTCCTAACTTGGGAAAATGTGTCTGTGCCAGTATCTCTTGATTACAAGTAGAACCCACTCATTCTGTGTTTAATCTCCGTGGGCAGGAAGTTGTTAAGGAGCAAACAGGTGTATTTTCTTGTTTGTGGTCTCTTGACCCACAGGTAGACTTCAAGAAAACCAGTGAGGACTACAGAATTAAATGCCAGGGCTTTGGGGTAATGGAGACATGCTGGTCACCACCCTCATTTTATGAATGAGGAAACTGAGCCAAAGTTGAGCCACTTTGCCCAGCATCTCGCAGGTGGTGATCCAGGGAACAGAGCCCGCGGCTCCCCTTCCAGATGCTCTTTTCCGCTCTACCCATAGCTCTCTCAGATCTCGAGGCAATTTTGAGCTAAGCCACAAATAGCTTTAAGACAGGGTGCAATGCCTAACGCCAGTCAGTAAAGACCCCAGCACAGGCCTGCCCTCGTGCAGTCATTTCCCTCCCACCTTCTCAGCACGGTCCTCCACCTGAGGCAGGAGACCCTGCACGAATGAGAGAGCGCCCAGCGGAAAGGGACTCCTGCGTGCACAGCCACATGTGGACCCGGTGGCAAGGGACCAGAGCCGCCCAGTGGGAACTAACAGCTCAAACAGAACAGAAATCTCTACACGAGAACGAAAGTCAGGGTACCAAGAGGTGGTCGGTGGTGGTCCCAGTTTCTGGCAGATGTTGGCTCAATGCCCGGCACGCGTTGAGGAATTCTTCAGAGGGTTCATATCTGAAGAAAAACAAATATATGTCTATATCAGTCTCCAAGCTGATGAAAAAGAAGGTTAACCCTACGTCGACTTTCACTTCTCAGCAGCAAAAACACCCAAACTGGGCAACTTCCCGGGCAAGGGGCATTCCTCAGAAATACGGGTGGAGACAGCCTCCTAGCCACGAGGCTTCCAAACTCACCTCAAGTGTGAGTCAAGCCCATTGCCCTTTTCACCCTGCTGTTTTCAGGGGGCAGGAGCAGATCACCAAGTGTGGCCCACCGAAGTGAGGGCCACGGGCCCAAAGGCAATTCCTGACACCGGGAAAGGTCTTTCTGACTTTGGATCAAACATTTTCTGCTTGAGCAACTTGAAAAATCCAAAGAACCCAATGCATACCAGCAAATTTCTTCAGGTTATTCTTCCATGAAGGACACCACAGTGCTAACAGAGTCAATACAACGAAAATCGATGACGCCGGGCGCACTCGATGGCGAACGCCCTTCCCGTGTTAGTGTAAGGGCAGACGCAGCAGTGGAGGCCAGGGCGGGACTTGACAGCACTGGTCACAGGGAGCTCTGCTCTCATCTCATCTTTACGGGGCTGCCACCTGGAGCAGCCCTGCCCCTCTGCTGGACCATCAGCCACACTCACTGCTCGTCACCTCTTTGGCAACCAGGCTGGGGATGGTGACAGCGATGACAATGGGACTTATTATTCCGACTTCTACCACGCATTGGGAGCCCGCTGTGTGGCAGGCACGGTGCTGGGCATTTTCCTTACTTTTCTCATCCAGTCCTCAGAACACACCTAGCAGGCTGCCATCAGCCACATGCTACAGATGAGGACAGTGAGGCGACCACGGCTTAAGCACCTTGTCTCCAGTAACATGCGCAGCCAGAGGATTTAAACCCAAGAGGGTGGACGCTTTCATGGGGCACACGACCTCCCCCCTTCACAATAAAAGGCAGGGTGGTGTCAGCAAGGCCAACGGGACAGGCAGAGAGGAGGTGTGTGGGAAAGATCGGAAAAGCCGGGGTCGGGACCCCACTCTGCCAGCTGGGTCGCCTAACTTCTCCAGGCCTCTGTTTCCACATCTTTAAAGTGAGGATTGTCATATTTTCTACCCTGCAGGATTGTTCAAGGGGTCACATGAGATACTACACGTAAAGTGCTTCACGTTTGCAGAGTCAGGACGACGTTAGCTTTATATGTAGACACGACGGTCTGTGACAACACAGCCAGTGAAGGCAGGAGTCACATCTGTCCAGTCCAACCGGCGCTCAGTACCTGGCAGAGAACAGACACTCAAGAATATACTGCTGAGGGGACAAATGAATAATTGGACAAAAGAGTGAACAACCGCCCTTGTCCTTTCTTGAGGACTGAGCGCCCGGATGGGTGCCCTCTGACTCACCTCTCAGCCTTGGGGTGGGGGAGCTCTTCCCCAGGCCCGCTCTCCTGGCTTACGCGGCAGATGCCCTCGGAGACAGACTGCCCGGCCCTGCCGTCGGGGTGGGCATCCTTGCCCCGTCTGTGTTCCGCGCCCTCACACTTCTTCTCAGCCTCACTGTCTGACAGGTCCTCCGGGGAGCTGTCCTCACCGCTGGTCTCCTCGCTCGAGGTGGTCTCGTAGCTGGGGAAAGAGACAGTCACTCGTCTGTGCATCCTGCCCAATGCCCGCCCGCATGAACACATATGAGGACTAGGTGGAAAGCTGACACTTTCCAGCTTCCTAACCTCATCCTCCATTCTCTACACCCACAGGCCCAGGAGGGGACTCCCAAGAACCTGAGTGTCAGGGAAACAGGCGGTCAGGGCTTCGGGCTCGAATGCTGGAGGCCATTTGAGGAGAAAAGACAACTAAGCCATTTGCCAAGAACACACCAACAGCCCGTGCCCTGAGTGGCCTCTGTGTTTGGAGGATCCAGACAGGCAAGGTTCGCACAAAAGCATTCGCTCCTGCCATCCTAATGCCAGTCTCTGGGTAGGCAGCCCCTCCCTGCCCCAAGGTCTGAATTGCGGGCTCTGGGCCCTCTGCTGTCGCACAGCTTACACCCTCTGAGAAGGGAGGAACCACCTGCGTCCCCTCCTAGCAGAGCTCCGGGACGCCTGCACCCAGCCTCTGCCTGTCTCGGCTGCAGCCTGTTTAAACTACTGCATGCAACAGCAAAAGTGAGGGCACAGGCCTCCGACGTGTGGCTCTTCCTCCTTAGCAGTGATCCCTACGTTTACTCACACGCGACTCTGGTGAGGTGGCAGACCAGAGAGCCCTGGGAGATCTGTTGGTCCCCGTGCTTAAGGTCAACAGGAGACCCCAATGGGGGATGCCAGGGTTAAGAGGAAGACTTCAGGTTCTGAGGCCCTGGGCCCTGCCACAGAGACCAGGGGCCACGCTTCCACGCAGCCCCCAGCTCTCTCTCTGAATGTGGCCCTGGGGTTCAGTAGAATTGCAAACCCAGCCACTCTCTGCTATGCTCGGTTCTGTCCTGTTTAAACCCAGCTATTTCTTCCTCTCTTGTGCATGGAACAACTTTTTGCTTTTGTGATTAAGAGAGTGGGAGACATATTACGTTTAACCAGCAGTGCTTGTCTTAGAACTGCTCCCAAAAAACCTCACCTGGAAGTTCATTCATTCATTCAACAGAAATTTATTAAGCACCTACTCTGTGCCAGGTGCTGATCTAAATGCGGCACCGAAGTCCCTGTCCTGAGCTTCTACTCGAGCAAGGAAAGGCAGAAAATCAACCTGTAAACAGCACTCAGATGGTGATCAGAACAGCAAATGACACAGCAAAGGGCCTGGGGTAGAGTGATGGGGGAGGGGCTGCTTGAGTCAGGGCAGCAGTCTTCAACAGGAGAATCACTCGGGGGAGTTTAAAATCCCCAACACGTCTCCCGCATCCCAGACTAACTGAATCAGAGTCTCCAGGAGGACCTGGGCATCAGTATTCTTTAAGGTTCGCCCAGGGTTTCCAAGGTTGAGCCACTGCACCAGAGTGACAAATACCTAGGACTGCCCGGGGGAGGAGCTCTTCACACGGGGCAGTAGATGCAAAGGGCCTGCGACGGGCCTGACAAACCTTAGAGGGAAGAAAGGCAGAAGCTGGCGGGAGGGGCCGAGGCAGGCTACGGCCGGGAGATGGACTTCCAGGTTTGGGTACAAAAACTGTGGGGCCGTTTAAGCAGGGAGAGCTAGTGCCTGCTTCAGACTCTGAGAGCAGGCTGATTCCCTTTTCTGCACAGGAACTGCGGACAGCTCAAGACAAAGGTTCCTCCCCGCCCCAAGATCTGACTTTAGGGGGCGTGGGAACAGCAACCCTCCTGACATCCCGTTCCATCGCTTCTGACATTTCCCTCACAGAACCTACAACTGTGACGTCACCCTTGTTCGAATCTGGTGTCTTCCTTCTGGTCCGACCCAAATTAGCAGGGTTCCGGCCTCTCTACACAGCCTCCCAGGCCCTCCACTGGCTGGGGCCCCACTGTGGGCTTCCTCCCTGACTGGAATTCCCCTCAGCGTCTCAGCACTGTCTCCACTTCTTGTCTTATCTCTGCCCACATTCCAACTGTGGGCTAAAGGCAGGGACCATGATTTATTTGGCTTTTTTATACCCACCACCTAACACATGTAGGCATTTAATAAATGTTTGTTGAATGACTGATATAGGAAATATTCGAAATCCAATGATCTACTCTCTAGAATATATAAGGTGTGGTTCACGCTCTGAGTCAATAGACATAGGCTGTTTTTCTTCATCCTAAAAAAACATTGGTTTGGTTTGCAATAAGTTAGTAAAAGGAGAAAAAATTAAATGGATGAAGTTTGAAGTTTAACAAATCAAGAGTTTGTCCCAGTTTCAGTGTTGTGGTTCAGATAAAATGTCTTCCCTAAACAGCCATGTGCCCCCCCAAACTCCCAGAAGCCACTGGCCTCCCGGCCCCGGGGGCACACCACAGCCGAGACATATTCAAAGCACAGGACCCGACAGACCACCACCACTGGCAAGGCACAAACACATGCAAACCCGAGATGGAGTTTAAAGGGCCGTTAAGATTGATTCCCTCGAAGAAGAATGAAAACCAGATGCTTCCCCCTAGGAAAAGAGAGAGCGAGGACAGCGCGGGAGAGCGAGTGTGGAGGGGGCAGACTGGGCTCCGCCAGCGAGCGATGCTTACCCACCGTTAACCCCAACAAACTGAAGGTTCTTTTTGGTCCCATTACCTCCTGCACGGAAGCCATAGTCTTTCTTTTTCATTATGGATTTAAGGCTGGTCGACGGGGAGATCTCTAGGCAGACACAACATCACAGGTTAGAAGGATCTTGGGGATGCCCCAGAACGCAGCAAAACCAGACTCTCGCTTTGAGAGGACTCAGACTGAAGGTGTGTGAGGAGGTAGAAGGGGACAAGAAACTTGATGATGTCAATCAAATATCTGGAGGGTCCCAAGGAGGCCAGCCTTCTGGTCAACGCCAGCCGAGCTGTCCCTGATCACACACACCCTCCCTGTGTGGCTCACAGATTGGAGCCCTCTGTAGGAGGGCCAGGGGTTGTGGGTGCCTTTGTTGTCCCCATCTCACAGCTGGGACATCGGAGGCTCAGACTTGCTCAGGGAAGGGCAGAGCCGGAGCCAAACTCGGCTCACAGACTCCTACTCCTGCCTCTGCTCCAGGCACCTATGCCGTCCTCCCTGGGTCACGTGCCAGGCGACACCTGTGATGTGGGGTAGGCAGGGCACACACACGAGCAAGGGCACACGTCTTCTGCTGCTGGACTCAAAGGGACAGAGGGCAAGACTAGAACCAGCACCAGGTACTGAGGCAGCAGCCGGTTTGTGATCTGTGGCAGGAAGCCGACTTGCATGCTGCTGGTTGAGCAGAGCCAAGTATGGTTCCACTTTACTCGTCAGAGAAGAGTACGTGATCGCTGACGAGCGGAAGTCCCGCTCAGCCACACACTCGACCGCCACACGTGTGTATCACTCAGTCTCTCTCCTGCACCCACACACCCCCCCCCTCCACACACACACGCACACAAAATACTCAGCGAAATGTTTTCAGATCTCGGTATCAGGTTCCTCCAAAATCAGGCCAGAGAAAACCCCTGGTGTGCAAGAACCAGTGAGGACCACAGGAATGTAAGAGCCCAGGGAACGAGGAAGGGGCCGAGGTGGGCGGCACCCACAGCCAGGCCCTTCATCCCATATGTCGCCTTTGCGCAGTGCAGCTGGGACAGAGGCACCCCTCTCGGTGGGTGCTGTGCTGCAGGCTGGGCGAGTGACGTGTGGGCTGGATTTCAGCTCCCGTTGCCCCTCCCTGGCTGGTGTCTTCGTGCCCTGCGCTATGTGAACAGCTGTACCTGGTGGTCCTGTAGTCAGTCCCAACTTTAGAGCAAGGACGAGAGGACAGAATGGAGCCCCCACTGTTACATGGATCAGTCTTTATCCCACAGGGTTCCTGGAGGGGTTTAAAGCTTTTAAAAAACATACGCATGCAATTAAAACCCTTTTTCCCTTTGACTCATCATAAAAAGGAGAAATGGCTCCCTGTCTCAGCCACCAGTATTTACCCATTGGTGGAGAGGTGGAGGGGGCCGGGGGCTCCTTCTGGGGCGGAGCCTGGGCCGAGTAGGCGGACAGCAGCAGGTTGAGGGAGCTCAGCAGCTGGCTCTGGATGCTGCTGAGCTTGGAGGCAGGCTGCTTGATGGCGCTGGCCAGCTCCGGGTACCCATGCTCCAGGCAGCTCCACTGCTCCTGCAGGAGCTCCTGGATCTTCTTCACGTACTGCCCAAGAGTGGCATCTGTGGGTGAGCTGGGTGGCCCTCCTGGGCGGTCCTTCCCTGGGGGCTCTGAGCTGGTCTCCTCCCCCCTTGCTGGAGGCGCCTTTCTGTCGCTGCTCCATGAAGTGCCTTCTGCTTCCCTCCCCAGACCCTCGGCTCCCCCCTGAGGGTCTCCCTCCTGCTCAGAGCCTGCTTCTTCGATCCTGAGCTCTGTGGAGAGGCAGCTACGCAAAGAGGGGGTGAGGACCCTCTCGGGTCCCTGTGGCAGTGACAGCTGGGGTGGTGGCACAAATTCCGCTAGGCTCTGATCCCTCTGTTGGTGATTGTCCTGTCCCCACAGAGGGCCATTCTCCTCTCCTCTGACCCCCCAGCTTTCGGATCCCGTGCTACCCAGAAGATTGACCCCAGTGCTCTTGTCACATGACTCCCTGATGAGGAGTGCGCAGAGAGGGTCAGTGCTGACTGTGGCGTCAGTCTGGCTCTGAGTGTCCTTGGTGTCCTTGTGGTTAAGCTTCTCTGCCAGCTGAGCCACAGTGCACTCCAGCTCCCGGATCCTGTGCCCCCTGGCCTCGACTTCCTCCTCCTGCTGCTGCAGAGCAGCTCTGACCCGGGCCAGCTCCTCAGCTCTTCCAGACAACTCGCCCTTAAGGTCCGAGAGCTGCTGCTTCAGGCTGGAGATGCTGCCCGGGGCCACGGTGGCAAGGCCCAGGCTCTCCTCCGTGACCCGGATGCCAACGCTCCGCACGTCCACCTCTACAGGTGGGGGTGGCGGGATCTCGCTGATGTTGAGCTCGATCTCGTCCAGGGGGAGCTCATTCTCAGGAATGGGTGATGGCAGAGGTGGGGGGCTTGGCGTTGGGGATTCAGGGCTGACCACCACCTCGGCTTCCCTGGTTTCGCGTTCACCTTGTGCATCCTCTAGGACTACAAGTGCATTCTGGGAAGAGAAAGGAGGACTTGGGAGACAGAGGTGATGCGCAGCCTCTTCTTCAACCTCTGGATGCTCCGCCCCCTCCCGGACCAGCTCCGGGATCCCTGGCACCAGGTCTCTAAACTCTCTGACTTTTGGGTGGGCTGCTGCTCGTGGGGTGGAGCTGTGAAAACCCGCAAATCCTTCCGCAGGGCCAAAGGTGCCATCGCAGACACTGCCTTCCCCCTGCAGTGGAGGGAGCGTCGGGGGTGTGGGGGAACCTGAGTTTAGGCTGGGGTCCTCGGAAGCCCTGTTCTGTGGCAGCGTGGCTGGCATGCTGCACGCTCTCAGAAGCTGGGGCCGTCCGGCCCCGGAGGCGAGCTCAGCCTCCACGGGAGCCGCAGCCCCCCACTGCCTGGCAGTCTCGGCCAGCAGGGTGTTCCTGTGGAAGCTCAGCTCACTCCCGCTGGTGGAGGCCCGGGGGTGGTCCCCGGGTGGCAGTGTCTGGGCTCGCTCCTCTGTCCCCAGCGACACCTTCCTGGGCACCACTGGGGACCAGTTTTGGTGGGGAGGTGCAGCGTGGGAGTGCGCCCCACTGTCAGGAAGGCTGAAGTTTCGGGGCAAGGTGCTAAACTTGGCCTGCTTGGCCCTCCTGTGGATGGGAATCCTCTTGATGGTGTTGCCCTTCTCGATGTCATCCACATACTTGAGGAAGTCCAGGTCTAGGTGAAAGCCGTATGGGGTCTCCACGGAGTACGGGTGGCTCCTGGGAGGCTCTTTCTCTTCATCCCCCTGAGAGGACTGGTCTTTGGCTGGGAGACAAAACACACGTAAAAAAGCAGCACACGTTAATAAGAATTACAGGGTCGTGAGGCCCAATATCTGTGACTTTGACTTAACCCTCTCACGTGAGACTTCTCCTAAATGTTTCTGCCTCTAATTTCGCAGAGATGCACACCACCTCACGGGCGTGCGGAGAAACCATGTTATTAAACAGTGTGTACTCAGCCAGTGTCTGCAAGGAAGCAAGCAGGGGGAACGGTTTCCAGTGTGCAGTGTGTCATCTCAGTTATTACTGTGGAATCTGCTGGCAGACCAGCGAAACAAAATTGTCTCATGCTGGTTTCCCGGGTTTCAGTCATGTAATTGCTGAACTGAAGTGGCCAGGAATTTGCTAAATCAACGTACTAATTACGAATACAGATGGTTTCAAAGGATGAGATACACAATTGTCTCAACATTGAAAAAGAACCTTGCATTATTCAAATAGGTAAACACTAGTAAATCTTGCTAAAGCCAGCAATATCAAGGCCTTCTACATCATTGACGCCTCCTCAGATGCCTGAGCCTCTAGATGCATGAAGATCAGAAAGAACTGGGACACGTAATCGTGCACAGCCCATGCTCTTTGCCACCTGAAAACTGCTTAGTGCTTAACAATCACAAATTTCACTCCCAAAAACTCATGCCAAGTGAAAAAATACCACATTTCAGCTCAGGAGAGGACGCTCGTGGAGAGCACAGAGGCCAGGAATATGGACTCTGCAGCCTGGTCTGTGTCTCAGCTCTGTGACCTCCCTGTGCCTCCTCACCTGCAAGATGGGAACAGTAACAGGTAGGATGAGATCATTGTGAGGACTGATTAATTAATACACAGAGTGCTTAGAACCATGCCTAGCGTATGATAAACATTCAACACGTGCTCCCTACTGTAGTCATTATCTTTGTGGAAGCCCAAAACATAGAGAACTGAAGCCCCATAATGGAAGCCGATTTGCTGGATACACAGGAGGGCTCCACCAATTCTTTGTGACTGACTGACTGCTAAGGACAATGGCCCTGGGGGCAAACTTACAAAATAGCAGTAATTTAGTCCACTTACCTCAACCACTATTTTTTGAGCACCTATGTGTTGGCTGCTAAGCTGGATCCTAAGGACATAGAGATGAATCAGGCATAGCCCTGCCCTTAAAAAATGTCTCATCACGGGCTGGCCCCGTGGCCGAGTGGTTAAGTTCGCGCGCTCCGCTGCAGGCGGCCCAGTGTTTCGTTGGTTCGAATCCTGGGCGCGGACATGGCACTGCTCATCGGACCACGCTGAGGCAGCGTCCCACATGCCACAACTAGAAGGACCCACAACGAAGAATATACAACTATGTACGGGGGGCTTTGGGGAGAAAAAGGAAAAAATAAAATCTTAAAAAAAAAAAAAAAAAAAAAATGTCTCATCACGTAGGAGAAACACCAAGTGCCATGCAGTGTGACAAGGATCGTAACAGATACAGGCTCAAGGAACAGTCTTCCTTCCTGACTTATTGTCCCAGTTTCTCCAGAATAACTTTCTCAGACTTAGAGGTTAATTCTGCCTTGGTAGCAGAGGGATGACTTCACGAGTGGCATACGACTGGGCGTTAAATGAACAAATAGCAATTTTCCAGGGGAACAAGACAGTGGAAGACATTGTAGCTGTCCACCTCCAAGATGGCACCATCAATTCCTACACCTCTAGACAGGCAAGGGAACCCCGCATGGAGAGGTGGGGCCTGTTTCTTCCCCCCTTTGAATCTGGGCTGGCCTGTGACTGCTCTGACCAAAGAAAAAGGCAGAAATGATGCTGAGAGAATTCCAAGGCTAGGTCACAGAAGCTTGTAAGTTCCTCCTGGGTCTCAGAGTGCACACTCGGTGGGAAGCCAGATGCCACGTGAGAAGTTCACCTTCCCGGAGACTGCTGTGCTGCGAGGAAGCCCAGGGGTCCCAAGGAGAGGTGATGGGGGGGGGGGGGCGATGCCCAGCCATCCCAGCCCAGGTGCCAGGCAGGAGGAGAACAGCCTTCAGATGACTGTGGCCTCAGCCACCATCTGACTTCAACAACAGGAGGCACCCCAAGTGAGAACCACCTAGCTGAGCCTCTGTTAACAATCCATGATTGCTCCAAGCCACTAAGTTTCCGGGTGGTTTGTTATGCAACAATAGAGAGCCAGGACAGATTCTAGTTAGATGTCTGAGTATGTGCGGAGGCATGGAGCTCTGCAATTCCACGGTAATTCGGGGTTCCATAAATGCCATTGACATGGCCGGAACTGAAAGTGTGGTGGCGAAGGTGAGGGTAGAAAAAGACACCATTGGCAGGTCAGCAAGAGCCAGGTCACAGAGCATCTTGTGTGCATGGCAACAAGCTTTGACTTCACTCTGGGGAAGGGGGGCCTCGGGGGGCTTCACACGAGGGAGGGACCTGGTCAAGTGTAGCACTCCTGTAGAGCATTACAAGGACACACCAGAGGCCCGAGGACCAGCTGGGAGGCTGTTGACGTGGTCCAGATGAGAGAAGCCGAAGGGATGGAGGGAAAGGGGCAGATGACAGAGAAGGTGGAATGATGGTGTTACCTGGGGCACATTTTGGCTGCATTTCCCCCAAGGGTGATGACAATCAAGCCTTCCACCTCAATGCTGACGAGAGCTGCAGGGCCTGCGGGCAACGACCTCAGACCGCAGCAGGGGACAGGATGAGGCACTGGTGCTGATCCTGGGGTGGTCCCTGTTGGGTTCCAGAGCTGCTGTGGCAGATACCTGGACTCCAAGCGGATAAGCAGTAAACACTCCTCCAGGACCCAAAAAACTCCAAATAAATCCCCGTTCACCCACACAATTGTTTACCCATCTGCCTTCACCCAAAGAGGCACACTGGGAGTCTCAGCAAATAAGAGCAACTGCCCTCTGTCAGCTTTCCCAGCTGCACCCGGCTGTGCTCCTGGCCTACAGGTCCGCTCAGCAGCCTCCAGATTACAGGGACAGGCCAAGTCAGAGAGGAGGAATTTGTCTACAGTTAAGTAGAGAGTAGATTTATGACCCAGAAGGCAACGAACTCTTCTAAAGGAGAGGCTGCATTATTTATCTGCTTATTGCCTCAATTCAGTAGAAATGCACTGATTTACCGAGTGGCCTCTGGGAGCAGGTCCAGAGCACAAACACAATAATAGCATCAAATAAGAAACTGCAGATTCAAAGGCAAAATCTTCCACAAGGGAGACCGAGGGGAACCAAAGGTGTCTGGAGCCTGAGCAGCTATCCAGGATGATGGGTGTAATCCGCACTTTCCTAAACTAGCCCTACAGGGCATCGTGCACACACACACCGACACACACACACACACACACACACACACACACACACGGAGTGATCGGCTGTGCCGCGTGCCTGCCAGCTGCCACTCTGCGTCCCTTTCTCCCAGTGCAAGAGGAAAGCTGGACCTTGAATGAGCGTACTTGACTGGATAGGCTGGGAGACCTGCGCTCCCAGTGAGCTCTGCTCCTCTTAATTCTACCTGGTGACGGGTATGCAGGAGCTCGGAATTCCGGGCACGAGGCCAGGGCAAGAATTAATTAGGAGGACCATCTCTGCTCAAAATGAATTTCACATCAGATAAACCAACACAGAGCCAAACTGGCTGAGAGCTGCACGCAGACGCGGGAAAGGGGATGGGAGGGCACAGGGAAGGAGGGAGAGACCCCGTAATTATCTTGAGGGACAAAGTAAAGTGCAACAGGTGAGTGAACCAATCAGAGGCAGTTAAAGTGAGAAAAAAAGTCCAAAAGCCTATATCAGTTTCTGAAGGAAATGGGAAAAGCAGAAACTAGAGGGAAAGTGGCCAAAAATACAGCTGGAAAGACGGGGAATTTAATGAGCCTCTTTAACAAGCAGAGACAGCGATGGAAGCGTCTCACTCTCCTGCCTTTATTTTGTGAGACGTTTGTGCGTGTGTGCCTGGGGGAGCGGGCCTGTGCTGGGCGGGCTGTGAGCGATCACGTGGGGAGCTGCAGTGCGGGAGGCTGAGCAGGGACAAATGAGGCAGGCAAGGACGACAGGCCCTGGGGGCATTAAGGGAATCAGCTGGGGTTCTGTGCCACCACTTCCATGGATGCACTGAAAAGGCAGCTCTCTGGGGAGAAAGGCAGACTCTTGAAATATACGATGACTGCATTTGGAAAGAAGGAAGAGGCAGGGCTGGAGCTGCTGTCTGGTCCCTAAGTCCTGCGCCAGCCAGGGAAGGGTCACGTGCTTCAAGGGGGATTATAGGCTCTCCTGTTTCCTGACATTTGGTGATCTGGAAAAAGCATTTCATTAGAAGTCAGGAAACGCGGGGCTAGCCTATGACCTTCAGCAAGTTTCCTGGGGTGGGGGGCGGGGGGAACATTGATGGAGATATTCACTGTGCGAGATGACAGTATACTGAACAACCCTACGTGCATTATCTCATTTGGTCCTTTACCAACCCTGTGCAGTAGGTGTTAATACCTGCATATAGACGAGGTGTGGGAGACTGTTTCCAAAAATAGCCACAAGTATACCCCACCTCTGGGTGCTCCCCTCCCACAGTGACCCTGGCTTGGCCTTGTAACTTGCTTTGGCCAGTGGGTCCACAGCAAATGTAACATACGCAGAGAGCTGAAAACTGCTTGCACGCTGGGGTTTGTCTGTTCTTGCTGTGCTAGGAACCCTTCTGCCACCATGAGAACAAACCCCAGCTAGCCTGCTGGACAGCGAGAGACACGTGGCCAAACCACCACCAATGCCCCAGGAGACATGGGGCCAACCTCCAGACATGGGAGGGTAGCGATTCTAAACCATCCAGCCAAGTCACCCAGAAGACCTCCGACACGTGAACAAGCCCAGCAAAGATCAGCCAAGCCGGCCCAGACCAGAATAACAGCCCAACCCACAAAATCTTCTGAGAAATAATGAATACCTTTAAGTCAATAAACTCGAGTGGCTTGTTACACAGCAAAGCTAACTGATACACGAGGGGACGGGGGCTCAGAGAGGGTAAATGACTTGGAGAATCACACAGGTGTGAGTGGAGGCTCTTTCACCACATTGAGCCTCTTTCTTAGACCACAGGTCCCTCATGTCTAAAATGAGGGTAATGAGCAAGAGCATGCTGCTCCCTCCTTGGTGCATGGACGAGATGCAAAAACACTCTGAAAATTACACAAGTCCGAAATAAATACCTGGCTTCATGCTCATTCCTTACCGCCTTCTCTTGTTCATACCTTAAATATATGGTTTGGGTCTCCCAGCACCACCTGTGTGCGGACCGTGTCCTGCAGGTCCCCTGGGCTATTCCAGGATTGATGGTACCCATCCCTTCCCAACCCCTTTTGCCCACTTTAACCCAGGGATAGCCCGCAGCCTGCCTACCCTCTGTCTTCTCCATCGTAGGGAACGCTGACCGTCAGTCTCTCAGGCACTCTTCATCTGACAAGTCTGTAAAATCCACCGGAGAGCCCTGAAAGAAAGGACAGAAGAGTGGAGATTCTCACTAGAGTTGGAATAAGTCTGGAGGGAACAGAGCACCCGAGAAAGTAACACCCATCCCTGCCTTTCTCCCAGGGGTGCCCATGAGCTCAGAGTCCTCCAGGAAGGGAGATTAAAAGCCTGTACACACCCCCGGAGTCCGATCCTGGGTGTGTCCTCATGGAACGGTAGCAATGGTTGGCAGCAAAGGAACATTTGGTCCAAGCCCTCAGTTGGCAGAGGAAACTGAGGCTCAGAAGTTGACTGCTCTGTGCAAGGCCTCAACACGACAGTGAAGGAGCTGGAGCCAGAGCCAGGGCTCTGACGACCAGCACGGTGCTCTACACCACACCAAGAGCTGAAATCGACTCAGCCCATCGTGGTAAAAGAACTTCAATCCATTTTGTGAGAAAGCTGGGATCAGAGTACCTATAAACGACCTGTGACATCCCAATCAGGTTCAAGACAGAGATGATGTCATTATAGGCTCTGACCGGGAGCTGACACCCAGAGGTGACTTCTGATTGTGTTCACCTGGATGGCCAGAGGACATCAGGAACTATCAAGCAGAACACTGGCCTGGCTCTGAATTTGGGTACCTTGAGGTTCAATCACAAATTCTCCCCAAAGTTTTAATCCATTCCCAGGACTCTTTCTTTGAACGGTAAACAAAGTGGCTCCTGCCCCCATTACAATAAATCCCCCAGGAAATCAGTCTTCTATGGTCACACCTCCACGCACATCGGAGTAATGAGTTGTCTGTGACAAGTCAGCTGTGGGTGTGGGGTTGTTGTAGGAATTCCAATGTGCTTGACAATGAACTCCAGGGTTCGGGGAGACTGGGAGTGACAGGTGGGTGAGGGGCGGCCCCCAGCAACCAAGGATGCACAAGGAGGGAACAAACAAGCAAACCGGAGAAGAGGGCAGGGAAAAGCAGGCCCACCAAAGAGGAGGTGGTCCCAGGCTTGCCTGACTGGGAGTCCATGTGCCCTCTCCCCATGAGCACTGCTCCAGCCCTGGCTCCCCCAAACCACGGGCACGCGGCCACCAGAGGGGCCCTTCCCTGAGCACGTGTGATGGCTGGAGGGCAGACGGAGACACTCCCCACAGAGGGAATGCCAACACTGAGTCCACCGCTCCCCTTGGAGGCGACAAGCACTTGGTTTGGGTGGCACAGAGCTGGAGTAGAGGAGGGGTGAGGGATAAGGAGATGGAGTGAGGCAGTCCTGGATGCGGAGACTGGCCACCCAGAGGGGTGGAAAGTTCTAACCTGGATAAGGAGATGGAGTGAGGCGGTCCTGGAGGCGGAGACTGGCCACCAAGAGGGGTGGAAAGTTCTAACCTGGGGCGAGGGAGGTCGCCCTTATTAGAAAGAGAAGGTTCTGAAACAGCCCAAGTGTCCTCTGACAGGTGAATGGATAAAGAATGGAATACTACTCAGCCACAAAAAAGAAGGACGTCCTGCCATTTGCGACAACATGGATGGACTGAGGGCATTATGCTAAAGGAAATAAGTCAGACAGAGGAAGACAAATGCTGCATTTTTATGTGGAATCTAAAAAACGAAAAATCGAGCTCACAGATACAGAGGACAGACAGATACAGTGGTTGCCAGACGCCAGGGGGTGCAGGGGTGGAGGAAATGGGTGAAGGGGAGCAAAAGGTACAAACTTTCATTTATAAAATAAATAAGTCCTGGGGATGTATGTACAGCAATGGGGACTATAGCTAATAATACTGTAGTGTATATTTGAAAGTTGCTAAGAGAGTAAATCTTAAAAGTACTCATCACCAGAAAAAAACATTTGATATATGTGTGGTGATGGATGTTAACTAGACTTATTGTGGTGAGCATTTCAGAATACACGCCTGTATCAAATCATTACGCTGTACACCTACCACCAATGCAGTGTTGTATGTCAATTACATCTCGATTAGAAAAATAAGAGGTCACTGCGGCTGCTCTCGGTGCCCAGGTCCGTGGTCTGCAGTGGGCAGAGAGGTTCAGCAGCTCCAGGGTGAGCCTGGGGAGGAAAAGCATGAGGCCACAGGCCCTAAGCTGGGCCCCGGGCCTGCCTCCCATCATCACAGCCTCTCCTCTGCCCTCTGCCCCTTCCTGCCACCCCATAGCATGTCTGAGCATGGGGCAGGCTCAGAGCACTGGATGTGCACAGATTGTCTCAAGCGATCCTCACCATAACCCCAAGGGGACTGTTATTGTCCCATTTCTCAGATAGGGAGACTGAGGCTGGCGGAGGTAACAGGGCTCCCCAAGACGCATAACGAGCAAGTGTTGGAGAAGATGTGCCCTCAAGTCCAGCCGACGTCAAGCCTGTGCTGGGGACGAAGTGACCTGTGAACATCTGCCCGCCCCATGAGGCGGCCTGCTGCTGTGACGGACCTGAGCTCTCATCGGGAGGGAAGCGCTCCTGAGCCATGTTCCTCTGATTCCCCACAAGTGCACCTGAAACGCCCTCTGGGTGTGAGGCAGGGAACTGCCCTCCTAGGGCCTTCTGGCCAGAGGTGTGGCTGGCTTCTCCAAGGCTGGACTCCAAGCAGTAAGGACCCCCCCAAGCAGAGGGGGCCCCCTGGTGCAGCTGGAGCTCTGGCTGCACAAGCTCTCACCCTCACCTCGGAGAGCTCAGTCAAGCACTGCCTTTGGTTAGATTAGGATTCAGCCCTTCGTACGTCACATCACGGAGATCCAAACAATTACACAGCGCAGAGTAGGTCAAATTCCATTAAAAAGAACTCTATAGAGACCTCTAATAGTCCTCTTTGACTTGAGGTTTACTGAAATTTAATCATTCCAAGGCTACGGAAATTAAACGGAGCTGACACCCCGGCTCTGAAGGGGAGGGCCCAGCAGGCTTTCACTCTAAAGGGCTCTCAACTCAGGAGGGAAGGGGAGCTGCCAGCCCCCTAAGGCCCTTCCAGCCCTTCCACCCCAGCTTCTCCACTTTGGCCCACGGTCCTTGCGGCGGACACCTTGGAATGCGGCTAAGAGGGCTTTCTTCCAGCGGTGGGCGTGTGCTGGGGTCCGATGAGCGGAAGGGAGAAGTAACTGCCACATCAACACAAGCTGTTTCGTTTGCAATACAACAGAATATGAGGAATAGCTTTGTTGGACAGAAATCCCCTTTAAAATGGAATTTTGCAACCTTCTGGAGCATTTAAAATTCTGACATAAAGCAATTTATTATTCGTTCTGTTAAGCACGTTCAGAGCCTTGCAGTACCTGGTGTCATGCAACTTTTCATCTGTTTATGGCCTATCCCAGCTCAGGGATGCCCGATGAGGTCCCATCTTCTCTCAGTAGCTCATTCTATCCCAGATGTTTGAGGATACACGGCTTTATCTCTCTCTAACCCTTCTCCCTGTGAATCTGTGAAGGTCAGAACTCCTGAAGGACTCATTTCTGTCTCCCCCACCTCCACACTCCCTGTCTCCTAACATGTGGCAGTCACTCAGTCCACGGGACCATCTCCAAGCTACAAATGAGGAAACGAAGTCACAAAGAGGCCGTGTGGCCAATCCAGTTACCCGGTTTACTAGGGGTAGGACCATTTGTGCGACTCCATCACCCCACATGGCCGTCAAAGCCAATGGGCAGTGAAGAGGGGGGACTGACGCTCCCCATTCAAAGCCCGCCGAGGAGGCGGCACTGGCAGACTGAGTGGGGCCACGTGTAACCACCAGGCCTCCTTGGACGGTTCTGCAGGGTCCACGCCCAGCAGCGTGGCTTCCCCGGGTCGGCCCAACTCCGTTGAATATGCCCACTCCCATCCCCCTCCACATTTATTTCCCTTATAGTGCCATTTTCAATCTCATTTCTAACCTCAAAACCGAATGCAAAGAAACCTTCCTCAGTCCTGAAACCGAAACCCAGTTCTGTACTTTTGTTCTCCTCAAACCTCTCTTTATTCTGCAATAATAAAAATGCCATATTTCATCTCAGAACGGGCTACATGCCAAAACAAACAGCACCTTGGATTTCCTTGAAAAGAAAGCTTGGCTCAGAGCACAGCCTTATTGCCATGAGAATTCTTGGAGAATTCAACCTTACAAAGTCAAATATTTAGCAAGGTAGCACACCCAAGAGCCCTCCTGTCAGTTCCCGCATGATCTCTTGCAAAGACAAAGCACTCTTTCCGAAAGAGAAAAAATATTACCCATACCTCGTAGAATCCTGCCAAAATGAGGACAGTCTCCTGTCCCCTATCCCAGGGCCCACACCCCCAGCGCAAGGGCCCTGTGCTAAGAAGCAGGAGGCACCTGACAGCGCTGCTCCACACGGAGGGCTGCAGCCCAGACACGGGGTGAGACGCACTCCTGGAAAAGATTCCACCAGACGAGTTCTCCAGCCGGCTCTCCTCCCGCCGACCCGGGACACAAAGAGATAACTCACGCTCAATAAACGACACATTAACACAACCTCATTAACTCCATCCCCACATTTTTCTGCAAGTGCCGGTGGTTTTTGCCTGCATTGCAGCAGCTGAATCGGGGCTTCACGAAGAAGAAGAAACTGGGAGCAGAGACGCTGCCACCGCATCACCTTCCCTTGGCATCCTCCCCGCCAGAGCCTGGAGCCAGCAGCCGGCTCCTCCCCGAGGGCGAGGCTGCCGCTGGACCGGAGCGATTGCTCGCGAGTTCAGCGCGGCCGCATCGGCTTCCCAGCTGTTAAGGGATCTGGTCAGGTGATCCGTGACCTTGCTGGAAAAGCAAATCCTGGCTTCCTTTTCGCTCCCAGGAAGAGGGGAGTGAGGTCAGGAAGGCATTCAATGCTCAATAAGCTGCTACTGGATCTTGCAGAAAGAGCAAGAAAGCGCAAATCCTTCCATTGGAAAGTTAGTTCCCAGAGCTGCTAGCACTGGGGAGGGACACATCTAAAGACGGCGAAACAGCACACACCCGCTTCCCCCCGCATCGAGGCGCTCACCGTTAATTAGGCTTTTCCTCCCGCCTTCCCGCAGCTGATGAGGCTCATTAGTAAAACTCTTCCTAACAAGGACACAGCTTCCTTAGGAGTTGAAACCCTCCCGTGGTACCTCTCTTTCTTCCAGGCTCGCCCCCTGTCCCCACCGCCTCCTGCAGCCCCACAGCCCGCGAAGCTTCCCTCTGCGAAGAATCCCAGACCGCGGGCTGCCCTGGGCACTCAGGGGCTGGAAGTCCGCCGGCCGAGCAGCAAGAAACAACGAGACCGGTGAGTCCCCGCCAGACTGGCCGCTGCTGCTCCCTGCCGCTCTCCCCGTCAGATGCCCCAGCACTGAAACGCCCCCAATCCTGGCAGAAAGAAAGGCGAGCAGGTACCTCCTGGCAGGACCCGGCTCGTGCAGGGTCCCTCGCTGCAGTGCGGAGCAGTGACTTCAGAGGGCGGGCGCGGGAGCCAGGGAGAAGGCAGCTGTGCGGAGGAAGGTCCGTGTCCGGGCAGGCGCCGGGGCAGTCCCAGCCAGCCCGCTGCCCGAAGCTCTTTGGGGCAGGGGCAGGTGTGAGGCGCGGGCACAGCTCCAGGCTCGCGGAGCCCAGCACCACTGCTGGACCTGAAGGAGATCCGGAGGGCGGGGGCGGTCAGAAAGGGGCCGGAGAGCGTCTGGGCTCCTGTGGGCAGGCTCAGCACTAGGATTTCAGGGTTAGGCTCTCGCCAAACGCGGCTGTCCTGGGAAATGAAGCCCTGTCAGTAAGGCATGTCCCAGCAGCTCTGACCTTCAGACACTGCCTGTCAAAGAGATGAGCTTTCAAAGGTCGGGGCAGATTCCTGCCGGGCCCACGCTGAGACAACGCCAGAGCCGAGCATCACTCCAAAATGCTGCCTGCATCCGGCCCAGTATGCCCAGAAAGCATGCACATCCTGGGTCCCACATATCCTCGAGCCAGCTTGGGGCAGCCAGACGGGTCTGAGCATCTCCATCGTACTGGGGAAGAGAGACAGTCCAAGTGCCTTCCCTTGGCTCCCTCAGGAGGATACCTGGATTAAAATGAAGATTCCTGGGGTAGAATTCTGCGTTCTCCCCACTACACTGGATCACATTCCTTATTTTCCTTGGAAGGTTCCAGAGCATCTTGCTCAAGAGGGAGGTTAAGAGACTTGCCAAAGGGCAGAGGATGATGCCACGGACAAGACTATGGAACGCCGACCCTCACTTTCTCAGCTGCTCAAAGTATTTTTCTGTGTTAACTAACTACACAGAACAAATCAGCAGAATTAAAAAGAAATCAGAAATATAACGTGAATTCTGAGGTTCTATGAAAAAATACGCTGAGGAGGAAACTGCCTCCCTGATAGACTGAAAGTAGCCATCCCCCACGCCAGCTAGAGAAGGCGAGAGGCAGCTGACACTTCACCGGGAAGCTGAGAGACAAGAGCGCCCCACTCTCCCAGGTCCCATGGCTTTGCGGCCCCCCACTCTTCCCCTCTGGCTTATCCGTGTAATGAAGATCAGTATTCTCTCCGGGGATAAATTCTTCCTTAGCCAAGAGAAAGAGCTGCAAGGCTTACTTGTAGAGCTGTGCCTTTCTCACAAGACCCAACACTCGTCGGGAACACTGGCCAGTCCCCACCTGTCCTCTGAGCTCGGTCGGCATCCCTTCCAGGGGCAGCGGCCAGCCTCCCCGCTTCCATGGCTCCTGTCTGCCCTCTCCTGCAGCAGGAGTCACCTGAACTCCAACTGCTGCCTCTGTGTGCGTCTCCCCAACCAGACACTCCACAAGGTTTGTGAAACGGAACTCACCCACAATACGGATGGCTCTACACCCAGGAGACCCCTCCAGATACCACCTTAAGGACCAGGGGAGCCCCCTGCTTTTCCAAGAGGCTCCAGGCCTCCCCTCAATTAAAAAGACAGCGGAAGGAGGGGAGGAACCACCAGCCCCGGGAGGGCCACCCATCAGCCCGGCTCAGGGGCCAGGACAGAAGACCCACGGGGAGCACACACAGCCCTGACCCAGCTCCTCCTCTTTTCAGACCTCTTTCTGGAGAGAAGCAGCACTCGCAGCTCCTGGCTCCACGAGGTACGCTGGGACAGGCCGCGTGCTGACTGCCACAGCTCTAAGAAGAGGAGAGATTCTTGTCTTCCGTGTCTCTCTGACTGACCCCGTGCACTCACTCAACTCCACGGTCAAGCAGGGAGGTGAGCAGAACCGGGGACGTTACCCCGTTTGCCCGAGGAGGAAGCAAGGTGGGTTCCCAAGCTTACAAAGCTGAAAAAGGCAACTGGAGCCCACATCTTCTGCCCCCCAGCCCAGTCCCCTTTCTCCCAAACCACACGCCTGAACCCGGGTATGCAGGGGAATGCCGGAGACACACCAACACCAGGAGTGAGCCTCGGAGCTGGGGCTGTCTGGGCAGGAGGGGCCTCACGTTTAGGGGAGGTCTTCATAGGAAACCCCAACCACTCTTTCTAGGGGAGTCCATGCTTCTTTTTGGGGGACTCTTTCCATGACCCCTGACCCTTGCCATGTCTGGGATGCCAGCACGCCCCACCCCTGGGCCTCCCTCAACATACGTCTGAAGACTAGTGGCCAACTTCATGTTACCCCAAGCCCCCCAGAGAATCTCCTGCACAAATGCGTTTATCCACAGGAGCTCTTCTGGCAAGAATCATTTGGCTGAGAGGGCGCTGCCTCGTATGCAGAGAAACCTCCAGCTTCTACGGCCCAGGTCCCTTCGGCCCCAGGATGGGAAAAAGGTGGACTGTCCGAGCCAGGCAAGATGGGCACTTGGTGAGCGGGGAAAGAGCCAGAACTATTTTAAGAATGTGCCTTTTATGTTGCCGTCCCTCAGGCTTTTGCACTTTGCTCGGGAAGGTCAGCCGCTGGACGTCTGTGCGATGACACGGGGCGGAGGAGGAGTGAGCTGCTCAGGTCCCTGAGCAGCCCGGGACAGCCACACCATCCTGACCCGGTGCAACTTGGACAGAGGGAGCGAGTGATCACGTGTGAGGCCTGCGGGGGGCCTGTCCCGGGGAGTCCCCAGTCTGACCCTCTGAAGCGGAGGACGCTTCTCAGAGAGGAAACAGGACCAACTGCAGGAGAGAGGCGGCTGCGCGAACCGGGACAAACGCTCCTCGGAGAAAAAGACGCGTCAGGGCCACGGGAAAAACGGCACCCCTCGTCCCTCCCTCCACTTAGACCTTTCCAGAAGGTGCCTGGTCCCTGGCAAACACACTGTAGGATGGAGACGCCAACAGACAAATGAGGAAGGGGCGTGAGCAGGCGACCCAGAAGAGAAGAAATACCAGCGGTTAATATTTGAAACACTTAACCGCATGAGTCAGTAATCAAACAGATGCCGGGTAAACACGGCAGCACCATGGTCTTAATGCAGCCCACACGTGCCAGGCACTCCGGGTCCAGTGCAAACGCCCCCGGTTCAGGTTCCTCAACGGCCCTCTGAAGTGGCACCGCTGCTTCCACGATGCGAGGACAAAGCCGAGGCTCGGAGCGGCTGCCGGGGGCGGGGACCAGAGCCAAACCCAAACCCGTGAACGTGCCGCTCCAACCACGGTGCCACGCCAACCGCGGCGCCATGCAGACGCGCTTAAAAGTCAGAAAGAGACCTTTCAAAGGAAGGTCCTCAGTGCTGATCAGAGTGTGGTGAGAAGGGGACACAGCCCCTCGGGAAGATTGCCACAGAGTGGGGGCAGCCCAGCCCACAGGGGAGCCCCACACCCGACACAGGACGGGCATCTCCCAGTCCATGCCCGAGCAGTCAATACAACAAAGTAAAACGACGAAGTAAGCACATGAAAAAGGTCACAGTGACATGTGAGTTCTTTTCTTGGTCTAAAAAACACCGCTATTACGATGTATTCTTGGAAACTAAAAGACAAATTATTTTGGGAAAAAGGTGGGAAATCACCATAAACCTACCACCTCAATGCAAGTAGTTTCATGTCCACCTATTTTGCATATTTTAATTTAATTGAAGAGCAAGTTCTATGGTGGTTAAGAGTCTGGGCTCCAACTCAAGGAGCCATAGTTGGAATCCCAGGTCTGCCACTGACTGCCTGTGTGACCCTGAATAGATTACTCAACCTCTCTGTGCCTCAGCTGCCTCACTTGTAAGATAGGAATAGTAATACTCTCTTCACATCGTGGATCTGTCAGGAGGATTAAATAAGATGATAATACACATCAACCACTTAGAACAGAGGCTGGCATATAGTCTGTGTTCAATAAATAATAAACATATTAGTTATAATAATATAACTTCAATTATGAATTCAATTTTGTATTTAAAATTATATCACATAACCATTTAAAAATATAGTTACACGTGCTTTATAATGATTATTGTAAATGGCTCTGCAGAGTCCACTGACTTTGGCCTTATTTTCCAAACCCACTCCATCGTGGAGGTCAGTCCACCTCACGTTTACTTCTGCCTTCAATGCTCCCGGATCACTCCGCCGTCTTAGACAGGAGGGCTCAGGGCAGGTGTTGGGGGAAGTCCCCCGTTCCAAGTGGCCAAAACCCAGCTGCCACTTACGATGATGAACGGTTAAGAGCATGGCTTTGAGGTAAGGCAGACAGGTTCAAGTCCCAGCTGTGTGACTTCGAGCAATGTCCTGATTCAAGAAGAGCCCAGCTCAGTGCACGGTTGTGGGGCCACCTGAGATAAGTGTGTAAAGCGCTTGTGCTCGCGATGTAATAAGGCTCACTAAGTGTTAGCTATGATTACTTTTTAAACCCACAGTGTTTTAAGCGAGGCAAGGGCAGGGATCGTGTCTGTGTTATTTACCACCCTATTCCTAACAGTTGGTGTGACGGGAACCCAACAAAAAAGTGTTGAATCAACGAATAAATAAATGGATGAACAGATGGATCCTAGAGACCCAGAGCTGGAGAGGATTTCTGGCTCATTTCACTTAGCACGTTTTCAAGGTCCATCCAAACTGTAGCACACATCAAAATTTCATTTCTTTCTATGGTTGAATAACATCCCATTATATGTAAGTAGCACATTGTTTATCCATTCATCTACCAATTAACACTTGGCTTGCTTCCACCTTTTTCGGCTATTATGAATAATACTGTATGAACATAGGTGTACAAATATCTGCTCAAGTTCCTACTTTCACTTATTTTGGATACATCCTTAGGAGTGAAATTGCTAGGTCATATGATAATTCTATATTTAACTTTCTGAGGAACCACTAAACTGTTTTCCAAAACAGCTGCGCCATTTTACATTCCCACCAGCAAAGCATGAGGGTTCCAAATTCTCCCTATCTTGACTAACAGTTTTTTTTTCCCATTAAAAAAAAATTATTATAGCCATCCTAGTAAGTGTAGTAGGTATGAAGTGTTATTTCACTGTGGTTCTGATTTGTATTTCCCTAATGAATAATGACTGTTGAACACTTTTCATGTGCTTATTGGCCATCTGTATATCTCCCTTGGAGAAATGCCTGTTCAAGTCCTTTGCCCATTTTGGAACTGAGTTGTTTGTTTTTGTTGTTGTTGAGTTGTAAGAGTTCTTTATATATTCTGGATATCAACCCCTTACAGATATGTGACTTACAAATGTTTTCTCTCATTCTGTAGGACATCTTTTTGCTTTCTTGATAGTGTCCTTTGATGCGCAAAGGTTATTAATTTTGACGAAGTCCAGTACATCTGTATTTTCTCCTGTCGCTTGTGCTTTTGTATCATATCCATGAAATCACTGCCAAATTCAATGTCATGAAGATTTTCCTTAATGTTTTCATCTAAGAATTTTACAGTTTTAGCTCTTAAGTTTAGGACTTTGATCCATTTTTGAGGTCATTTTGGTATATGGTTTAAGATAAAGGTCCAGCTTCATTCTTTTGCGTATGAATATTCAGTTTCCCCAGGACCATTTGTTGAAAAGATCACAATCTAATTTTAGAACATTTTCATCACCACTCCCCAAAAATCCTCATATGTGGGATTTCATTTTTAGAGGGAACTAGGAATATAAGTGAGTTATTGAGAGTTAATAAACCTTGGCATTCATAAACAAAAATTAGTTCACTGAAAGCATTTACTGAGAGTTTAATTCTCTGTCCTACAAAGAAGTGTGGCTGCCATCCCTCACCAGACGACCCTGCAAAGCTCCTGTGCGTGCATGCGGGCCAAGAGCCGGAGCCCACGGTCCTCAGACACGAGATCTGTTATCAGTGCAGAAGGCACCTGTCTGCTTTCCTGGGCTACCGAGCAACTTGCAAACACCGTCCTGGGCTTAGCTTATCTCCTTCCCGAGGAGTCCCACCTCCCTAGGCTGGAAAGCAGGATTTGCAGCACGAGCCTCCTTCACAGCTGGGGCTGAGCCATGGGACGCACGCTCAGCAGGGAGAGGCGCCCAGGCCAGGCCTCTGTCTGGAAGAAAGTGCTCTGGAAAAGGAAGGCTGCAGGCAAGCGATGCTGGGGAGGGCGGTGGAGCGACCCCCGGTCCTTTAATGAATTCCTCCTCCACGCGTGCTTGCTAGAATTAATCGGCTTGTTGTTTGCGGCAAGGACCCTTGACCGCTACAATGCAGCATCAGCGTTGGCTTGACGTTTAATCGCCTCAATTCTATTAATTTACATTACTGGTAGAATTACTTTTCGGAGTTTCTGTTGATTTGTCCTGAGCATTTGCTGCATGACCATTTTGATTATTTCTCTCTTCCCCTTTCATCCTGTGTTATCACCAAATTCCTTCCCACTGGAAAGTGGGTGTCAGTGGGCTCAGTGGGCCACAAGGTCTTTTGTGTCTTGGCTGAACTGGGCCATGGTCAAAAGGGCCTGGGAACCACAACTTGGAGTAAACCGAGGAATCAGCCTCCCCTGCCTCCTGGGTCGCTTCAGTGAGGTCACCTCAAGGGCAGGCACAGACACAGCCTCCGCAGTGCAGCGCCCCAGCACCCCTGGCAGCTCTGAGCCTGGTGAGAATCCAGCGACGCCGTCACAGGCGTCACCCGGCTCCAGAGCACGGCTGCAGGTGCAGACACCCCAGGGCTGGCGGGGGCCGTGGCATCTGCCCTCTGGGTTGGGAGGAAGATTTTTCTTGGCACAGCCTGCACATTCAGGAAAGTCAGTGAAAGCAAACTGAGCCTGATAAGTAATCTCGAGACACCTGGGTGAAGCCAGTGATGTTTGCAGATTTTTCATCAAGTTGGAAGGCGTTTATTATTATTTTGCAAGGCCCCACCTGGCCCTCTAGGCAGCACAGCCAGAGAGGAGCGGGCACAGTGATGTGGGTCAAACAGGGAGGATGAGCACTCAGCCCCAGCAGCAGGCACCAGAGGCGACCCAGAGAGACACAGTGAGAGAAGAAGGCTCCAGAAACTTCTATCCACGTCAATTTTTCCTTGGAGGAGATGGGGTTCGTTGCCAGGGTACCAGCTGGCAATACAGAGGAAGGCCACCTGCTGTTCTGGTTTGGCTTTGGTTTTGGTTTTAACGGGAGTAAAGTCACTAAGAAAAGGTGTTGCTGAGATTCACATCCCACGTCTGCATCCCCCACAGCAGCTCGAGGTGTCACAGAACGGTGGGGCACTTGGAACACAGCACAGACTTTCGTTAGGTAACTGTAATAAAAAGATTAATAACGATGCTGCCATCTTTCCTTCCAGCCAGATTATGGGGCTTTTCAAGTCCAGGCCCCTCTCTCATGCTTCTGGGTATCCTTGAGGGCACCAGCCTGGGGCCCTGCAGGTGGCCGGGGCCCAATCCGTCCTGCTGGTCTGCCACTGTTGGGAGCAGAGAAACATAGAGCTGGCCTTGGACATTATCACCTTCACTTTCTCGTGGGGAAACCGAGGCTCAGTGGCTTGCCCGTACCGCACAGCAGCGCTGCCTAGACTCCTGATCCACAGCTTTCCTTTATTAACCTCACACTGGCGGCACTGGTCTGCAGGGTGGACACTGAATTGATGGCGTCTTTGAAACCAAACCACGTGGCTGGCATCCCCATGGGCCAATGGCGTTACTGTGGCGAGACGGCAGCGAACTGCGCACACGCCACTTAAGCCCTTATTCTGCACTGAGTCCTTCCCCTCCTCCCTCGGCCCTGGGCTCTACCACCACGACTCCCCATCAGCGAGGCAGGAAGGCCGCCTCCCGGCCCAAACTTGGCTCAGTGCTGTGTTCAGAGAAACAGCCATCAAGGAGGAAAAAGTGGACTGGAGGCCCTCCAAACCTTCCGGCGGCCTCTAGAGAGGACACTAGAGGGGAGGAGCGTCTGAGCACAAGGCGGGGTCTCCACACTTTCCGCACTCTCTGCTCCTCTGGGACCTATTTCCATCAACGCCGCCCTCTGGAGGGGGTGCTCTGTTCCAGCTCCCACGCACCCTTCACTCTTCACCTCGCACCTCAGGCAGCTGCTCGTCCATCCTCTGCCAGCCTCTCGACCCGTCAGGAGTTCCAGCATTAGCCCCATTTGTGCACTGCTTTCTCATCACCGGGTGACCGCAGTCTGCACGATAACGAGGGACAACAGCCAAGCAAACCATGCAGACATTTCCTTAGAAGGGCATTACTTGAAGGCTCCACAGAGAAGTTTCGACTGCTCACGTGTTAACATTTCTATTCTCTGTCACACCTGTTTTACAGATGAGAACTTGAGGCATAATAATATTAATAACGAATAACTATGCTGTTATTATAATAATAGTGATTACTAGCCAGACAGCGTCCGATATTGTACAAATGATAGATAACCTACTTAATTTCACAGTGACTGTATCAGGAGGTGCTGTTTTATCCTTTGCACGGATGACAGGTTCCAGGCATAAAGCTAGTCAGGGGCAGGGCTGGAATTCAACGTGAGGGGTGTCTGGCCCTGACCACAGTGTTCACTGCCTTCCAGGTTTTAGCCCTGCAACCGCCTGTGAAGCCCGTTGCCAGTGGAGCCCAAATAGAGAAGGAACCAGATAAAAGGATCTGGCAAACGAACGAGTCTCGCGTTAATTCCACCACCAGCCACGCTCATTAAATACTAGATGATTATTAAATATAAACAACGTTTTGGGGGCATGCAATAGGTCTATAGATAAGATAAATTTGTTTGCAAAAGAACAGACTAAAAAACGCAGTGACTTTCTAACTAACTTACAAATTATTTAATCGATACAACACAATTACTTTTCAAATAATCTTTGAAAGTTCCAAGGAGGCTTGAGGTGTTTAATTGCTATTTAACCAGCGAGCAGCAGCCGGCTTACACAGACATCAATTTCAGAGAAAATGCTCTCTGCAGACCTAGCACTCGGTCAAAATTTCCATCAGAAAGATGCATTTTCAATCCAGATACAAGGGTTTTGGGTTACAAATTAATTTCCTTTGTCCGTTGTTCACCAGGGCGGGGTGGGGGGCGGGGCTGACGCGGGGTCCAGGCTCCTGCCTCCTGTGGCTCGGGAGAGAGACGTCCCTCCCTGCCAGTGGGGCAGTTTCCCCCAAAGCAGAGGCAGGCCATGGCAGTGATTCAGGGAGGACCCAGGTCCAGCTCAGATTTGCCCTAAAGGCTCCAGCAGACATAGAGCACGAGCTACCTGGGGCCAAGCCTTGAGCCTGGAGTTTGCCCGGGTCCCACTAACGTGCGCTGTGCACTCGGAGGAGCCCAGGAAGCGAAGGCAACAGACACTAGCGAGGAGAGCAGCAATGTCAGCAAAGTCAGCAACTCTGGGGCTGAACCTGCGTGTGAGCAAGCCCGCCAGGCGATCTTCACACACAAGACAGTTTGAGGAGTCCTGCCCTAACCAACTTCCAAGGGCACTGTGTAAACCACGGTTCAGGGCTGTTCAAACTGATGCGCGTGCATCTCCCCAAGAGCTCGCTAAAGCGCAGATGCTGCCTCCAGGCGTGTGATGGGTGTGTGTCTGGCTGGGGAGGGCGAGGAGGGTCGCACAGACCCCGGCAGGCTTCCTAGCCGTGTGACCTTGGCCACGTCACTCCACCTCTTTGAGCCGGTTTCCTCGGCTGTGAAAGGGTCTCTACGCACCTTATAAGGCTGTTCAGATGCCACAGGCCTGTGCTTAAGGCAGCACCTGGCATGTCGAAAACACTCCAACAGAACTGTGGTTGCTGTTGTTTCTGAGGGAAGGACGGACGAAACTAGTAAGCGCTCAGCAATTGCTCATTGTTACTACTTATCGGGAGCAGCCGTGTGGCATGACAGGCACTGTGACCCAGGCACCTGCTGTCATCCCTCTTCGGGGGGCTCTGTGTGTGAGGGCAGGTGTGATCTGTTCTGTTCTGCAGATCAGAGAGCTTCAGTAACTCGGCCCAGGCCACAGGGACTGTGACAGGCAGAGTGAGAGGCGCATTCGGGTCTTCCTGCCAAGCTTCCCACCGCCCAGGCGGAGGCCTGCTCTGTCCATACCTGTGCGCAAGGCCCGAGTCGAGGGGAGGGTGGCGGGCTGACTGCACGAGGCTCTGTGCAGGGGTAAGTGGTGGTCCAGGTGCAGGATGCAGGCAGGAACGCTGAGCCTGGAGGGACCTCAGGCCCGAGAGCAGCAACCGGGCAGGTTCGACAAGGATCTGGACCCCGGCAACCAGGAAAAGCCTAGGAGGGCCGAGGACCACCTCCCTGGAGCCTTGGACAGTGCTGGCGACGGCAGCTGCAGTTGTAACTGACCAGTGAACTGACGGATTCACAGACTGGTTCACATTTTGGAGGCAGCAACTGATGTGGAATTGGTGGGCAGGATGTGTTGGAGTTGGAGAGAGATTTTCACTTCTGGACTTTTCCTCTTTAAAAAGGGAGCAGTTCAAAATAGAAGAACAACAGGAATATTTCCCTTGGAGCGCAGCCAGCGCACACAATGCCTCCTTTTCTTCCCAGGGCGGAAGGCGTTTGGGGCTGGGCCCCTCGGCAGGGGTGCAACCAGGAGCCTGTGCTCTGGAGCACAAAATCCCTGCCTGCCAAGCCCAACACAAATGCCCCCTTCGCCACAGCCTCCCTGCCACCGCCCCGCGCACGCGATCCAGCTGCCGCTCCTCCTGGAGGGTCCCCCAGGGCCAATGCGAGGCTCTGTGGCCTGTCTCCCACACCAGTCTGCAGACTGGAGACAGTGATGCTTTCTCAATCATCCAGTCACCTTTGCAGGCCACGGGGCACGAAGAGAAACAGCCCAGCAGCTTGAGGGGTGCCGGGGAGCCCGGTCTGTTCAAAAATCAGTCATTCATCAGAAATTCCTGTTCAGGCAGAAGGCCAGGTGCTGTGGATTCATGAATGAGGGATAAAGAACCTTTAAGGACTCATGGTCCAAAATGGGAGCCAGAGACCGAAGCAAGGACGTACGGTGCACAGAGGTGGGCGAAGGCATGACAGGGGACCGAGAAAGCATCCCAGGCAAGGGATCTGAGCTGGGCTTTGAAGGCTGAACAAAAAGTTCTCCAGGCAGACTGGGGAAGCAGCCCTTCGGCTCAGAGACGAAAGCACAGATGGTGGGCTTGAGAAAGGACCAGCGCACCAGGCCCAGGGAGCAGGGCAGGGCAGAGGATGAGGATGGCAGGGGCAGGGGGCAGCTCACTCTATTCAGTGGAGAGCGGGAGCCCTGCAAGGTTCTTCCACGGAGGAGGAGGAGGATGAAGGCGGATTCTGGACACAATTCTGGCTGCAGTGCGCGGGGAGGGCAGCCGCCCCAGAGCCCGGCCCATCGGCAGACAGTAGCTCGCCACAGAACGAACAGACAACTTCAGGAGAGGGAAGAGGGTAGCAAGTCTGAAGAGAAGTCTCGCCCGACAATGCTTCTCACCAACTGCCCCCTTTATGTATTTTTTCTTTTAAGAGAACAGCAGCTTTTCTGCTCCTTTATTGAACTATCGCAAATGTACATAATCTGAGATTGCAAGCATAATTGCATAATGTCTTCCACTGTTTCCTGAATGTTGGCTTTGTCTTCTGGAAAGATTCTGGCAGCCCCTCGACCTCGGGCACTGCCTCCTGCATGCTCTCTGCCCTGCCCAGCAGCCCCTATCGTGTGCTGAGCACACAGGGGGCCCCGGACAAGCAGAGCCAGGAAACAGCGTTACAGAGCATCAGAGCTGGACTCTTGCAAGGAACTGGTCCCCCTCTCTCATTTTACAGACGGGGAGACTGAGACCCAGAGAAAGGGAAGTACATGCCCTATTTGAAGATGTGCTCTCATTCCTCCTTCTAGGCTCCTGCATCTCACAGTCCAGACTCCCAGGTGCCAGCACCAAGCACAGAGGCACAGATTCTGAATACACCAGTGACGAGCCTGGATGACAGCAAGGTCAACAACACTGACACACAGCGACGGGCACAGAAGGATGTGTACACGCACACCCATGACATTCAGCATCGGGAGCTCAGCCTGGTGCTGGACCTGCTGGAGGCAGGAGCGTGCAGAAGTGGAGAGCGTGGGCTTTGGCGTCACATGGGTCAGCATCTGAATCCCAGCCCTGCCACTTCCCAGTTCCCGCAGCTCCCCAGCCCCAGTGTGCACATACCTGAAACAGGCAAAACACAGCTCCCTCCCTATGGGGTTGTAGGGCAGAAGATATCAGATGCTCATCCCAGTGCCTGCAGTGGGAACAGACAGGTGATGAACTAAAGAGGAGTAAGAGAGAAAGAGCAGGAGTCCCGAGCAAGCCACAGATTCACCGACCATCCAACCCGGGGTCAGTGAGCACCAGGGAGGGAGGCATCGGAAACTCCAGGGCCTCCAACCCGCGAACTGGAGAGTGGTGGCAACAAGAAGCGAGTTAGGAAAATCGGAAGAGAACCGAGTTTGGGAGGAGGAGGTCGGACAGTCTGTCCTTGGGCATGTGGAGTGCCTGACCAGGGTTCCCCCACAGAGAGGGTCATCTAAAGAGAGCTGCCCAGCAGACAGTGGAGAAGGTGGGCCTGGGACAGGGGAGAAACCTGAAGCTTAGCTGTATGGATTCTGGAGTCATCCATGTCAGTGCGACCACTGCAGAGGCGAGGGGAGGGAGGAGCTGGAGCCAGCAGAGGAGGAGTCACCTGGGGAGCAGATGAGGCAGAAGGACCAGGGGCGCCTGCAGCCCAGGCATCACTGGGGGTGCGTCAAGAAAGCTGGCGAGGCCTGAGCCCAGTTTCCACAGAGCAGGGGAGAGGCCAAGGGCTGACGAGATGGGAGCAGCAGGAGGGGGCTGCTGTGTGTGACTTCGGTAGGATTCAGAGAAATGAGCAGCAGCTCCCGGGAGGAAAGGCGAGCCACGGGGAGCATAAGCCCTAGAACTGAGATGCGAAGCCAGGAGCTCTGGCTCCAACGCACATGGCCAGTTTGAAGGAGAGTGAGTGTTTCTAGAGGTGGGAAGGGAGGACGCTGAGGCAGGGCTCCAGGGAGGGAGGGAGGGGAGGGCAAAGATGGAGAAAGGGCCGTGAAGTTAAGACCTGAGGCCACGCGACCTCCCCCTCTGCTGCGACCTCCGCCTCTGCTGAGGCAGGAACAGGCCGCGTGCTGAGAGGGAGCCCATGTGGAGCGATTTGGGAGCTCGAGGAGAGCAGACGAGGTTTGCAACCGTCAGTGAGGAGACTGGGATGAGAGATGATGGAGACAAACACGGGGAATGCCAAGCAGTGGCTGAGGTCAAAGGGCATGGATTTAAAAGACATCCCGCAGTCCCAAGGCGGGATCAGAGAAACGGACAGTAAAGTTAGTCTAGGACTGTGGGTTACAAAAGCAAAAGGTGTTAAGAGGGGAGACTGCAGGGTGCAGGGGAAGACACGTGGCGCGAGGGGAGGGGAATGTCAACGCCTTGTCATCCATCCCGGCAAGGCAAGTAGCACACTGTGCTGTCACTGAGCCCTGCTGACCGGCCACCCCACCCCAGACGCCCTGAGCACAAGGGCGTGAAAACACCCCGTCACTCACCCCAAAATAAGTCTGCTTGGTTAAACAGCCAAGCCCACGATGACGCTGGCCAAGACCATGGTGGCCATAGAGCACGTGAAATGTGGCCAGTCTGAAGTGAAACCTGCTGTCAGGGAAAATGCACACTGGATTTCGGAGACTTAGTATGAAAAAAAGAAAGTAAAATATCTCAATTTTTTTTTTTGGTATGATTACATGTTGAAATGATAAAATTTGGGGTATATTGGGTTAAATAAAAATGTCTTCCAAATTAATTTCACCTTGTCTTTTTATTTCATTTAATGTGCTACCAGAACATTTAAAACGTGACTCGCATTATATTTCTAGGCAAGAGCTGGTCCATGAGGCAACTGTGACATGAAACGTGGGCTGAATGATCGGGCTAGGCCAGGATGCCTGCTCAAGCCCCCGTGAGCGTACGCCCACAGCCCTCCCAGCGCTTCTCTGAGAGAACAGGAAACAGAACTGGGGAGTTCTGAATTGCTGGATGTAGGAACAGAGGGCTAGGGATGCGAGCTGAATTAGGATGCAGGGATGTTATGGTGGGCCACTTCCCTGGGGCACAAAAAGGGCCAAACCGCCAACGTGAGGCCAAATGCTGGAGAAACCACAAACCACTGGCGAGGACAAAGGCCAGCTTCCTTTGCCATCCCAGCTCTGCGCCAGGCCATCCTCAGCCTCCCAGCTCCCGTCCGCCCCTCCTATGACCTTGGGTGCCCTCCAACCCTGGCCACGCATCTGCTCCCACCAGTCTCGCAACACGAGACGCCCAACAGCCTCACGAATTCCAGAAAGGTTTTCCCGGCTGGCCTGGGCGAGGGGCCCTCAGGTAGCCCCGCTTTCAGGAGCCTCCTGCCCACAGTTAGAAAGAGGCACCGTGATACAGCACAACTAGCACAGCCCACAGGCCAGGAAACCCAGACCCGTCCAATGTTTGCTGTGTGAGTGTGAGTCGTATCACAACTTCTCTGCTTCACTTGTCAATAATAACACTGACCTAAATCTACTGACTTGTCGGGGTCCAGGGGGAGAGCGGCGTGAGAGGCTTTGTCAGGCATGTCACACAAATGACAGGGAAGCCGTCATCCTGAGCGGAAGGGGCGGGAGCGAGGGAAGGGGGAGCAGGAGGGGAGGCAGCGTGCACAGATGAGGGTGAAGCCCTGTACTGAGAGGGCCCCCCGGAGGGCAGGCCCAGGTCGTGGCCTCCTGTCAGACACGCCTCCTGTCCACACCTGGCCTCAGGAATCGTCCTGCAGCTGAGTAAACGCAAGAGAGTCCAAAGAAAACCTCAACAAAACCTAAACGCATCCGTCAGTGGACCGCTGGCAATCTCAGCGTTACTCAGCACCGAAACGAGGGTTCCAAATTCCACTGTGAAAAAAGGTCTAATTCACCCCAGATCCGCTCCTCCCACTCCTCTCCCAAGGGGTGAAGGGTGGAGAACGAGGAATCCCAAGAATGGAGGATGTGAGCAGGGCTGGCTGCCTCTGAAGGCAGATGGGCTGTGCTGAGCACATCTGCATTTGTTTAACCCTCATCCTAAGCTTGGAGGGGAGGAATGACTACCCCATTCTACAGCGGGGAACCGAGGCTGGAGGGGACAGCATTAACGACGAGCTCCCCCCACCCAGCAGTGTCTTCCACCGTGGGCTTAGAGGGGACGTATGGCCTGAGATGTGTTCAAGACAGAGCAGTAGGAGGGAGCCAGAGCAGACCTGTGTGCACAACCTCACTTTGATAAACATTTTCTATCTGGATACATATATGTGGATACATATCTAGATCTATGTAAGGATACAGTTACAGCTCCTAGAGGCATATACACTCCAAGCTGTCCCCAACGCCCTCGCCGCCAATTTTTGACAGTTTGGAGTTTTCTCCTTTTTATGTTTCTATATTAATTTAATTTTATTTATTTTTTTCTTTTTTGAGGAAAATTATCCCTGAGCTAACTGCTACCAATCCTCCTCTTTTTGCTGAGGAAGACTGGCCCTGAGCTAACGTCCGTGCCCATCTTCCTCTACTTGATATGTGGGACGCCTGCCACAGCATGGCTTGATGAGCGGTGCCATGTCCGCACCCGGGATCCAAACTGGTGAACCCCAGGCTATGGAAGCAGAACATGCAAACTTAACCGCTGCGCCACCAGGCGAGCCCCTCTATATTATTTTAAATGTTTGCTACTAACTAGTATGATTTTTAAAATATTTTTTTAATAAAAAATTTCCCAGTGGGGTTTCAAATTGTAAAGACCACCTGCTCACACATACAAACACACACACTCTAAAAATTATTCAAAAAATGGAAACAATTTCTCTTTTCCATTAGTTTCCTTATGAATTAAAAAAAAAAAACATACACACGTTTCACCTTGTCCTTCAAGGGGCCCATTTTTTAAGCTTAAAGGGCAATAAAGTGAGGTGTGAACCGTCTTACAATGCAGCAAGTATTTGTTGGGGACAGGTGTTCAGTGTTCTTCCCCATAGAGATGCCAGACGCCGAGGTGGAGGGGAGCGGGCAGAGGACTGGCCAGAGGCTGACATCCCTCTTTGCAGGTGTCCCCTCCCACCCCCCTTCACTTCCTAGAGTCCGCTTCCCACGCCGTCCTGCCCGGAGCCTCCCAGTTTCCCCTCCTCACTGCTTCTCCACAAGGACAATGTTCCGCGGGGAGCAGTAAAACTCCCTGCCTAATCTGATGAAGGGATGACAGTGTTAACGTTTAGAATTTTCTTTCTCCCCCCTAATGCATTAGCATTTTCTAGGAGCTTTCTGAACACACTGCAGTAACTCGAGAGTGACTGGAATGGTGGAGGTTCAGGCAAGCTACCTGGCCAGCGGGAGATGCAGCCTGCAGCTGGAGGCGGCAGTGGCCGCCTGAATGCCCAGCACTCACCTCCCGGCCAGCTGTTGCCACGTGGGGATGAAGTCAAGGCTCGTGTTGCCAGACCTGATTTCTTTCAAAAGAAGCCAGGAATGTGGATTTATGTAAAATCTGATTTTTAAATGTTGATTTAATTCTTCTCTCTCTTTTTTAACCTGTGCAGGTCAAACAAAACCTCCATGGGAACCAAATGCCGCCCAGATGCCCACCAGTGAGGCACTGAAGTGGTCTCAGCTCACCTTTCTAGCCTCGTCTCCACGCCCCTGCCCTCACAGAGGCAGCCTCCACACTGCACCCAGCCCCCCGAACCCGGCCCAGTGCCTGGGCGCCTCATGCCTTTGCTCACACCATACAAACCCGCAGATGGCCTTTCCTGTCTTCTCTACCAGAGTCTTCCCATCCACCAGCTCCTCCTGATCCTCAATACGAATCTCAACTAACACTGCCCACCCTCTGAGGTTCTCTTCAAAAGCTACTTCCCGCCATTGTATTTCCACTGATTCCAGCATTTCTCACATCTGGCTCTCATTGCCATGACTTCCACATGTTTAAATCTTTCTGGTAGATCATAAATTGGAAAAAAGGAAGCGAGGATTTTTTCTGTGCCAGCTGTGACTTTGGTAGTATTAGCCTCATTTTACAGCAGAGAAAACTAAAACCCAGTGGACAAGTGACCTGCTTGATCCTCCGGCTAACAGCACAGCCTTGCATGGCCCCAGACCTCCTTCACACGTGCCGGGTCCCTCCTCCTTCCTTCTCCATCTGGCAACTGTCACAGCTTTCCCCACCAGCACCTTCCCCTTCTCCAGACACCAGTGAGGGCTGGCCCCCTCTCCTAATTCCGCGCTCCCAGGGCACCCGGTAAGAACGTCTCAGAGCATCCCTCCAACTGTCTTGTAATGAGCTATCTGATTCTCCATCTCCTCTGTTGACTGCAAGCTCCTCGCCCTGCACAGTCGCTGGCCCAGAGTTAAGGGATCAGTCAGTATTTCCTGGATGGCAGGAAGGAAGAAGGGAAGGAACGATGGAAGGAGGGAAGAAAGAGGGAAGGAAGGAAGAAAGGACGGTGACAGCCCGCAGGCAATGAACAGACATGAGGTGTATGGAACCACATGGCTCCAAGCCCCACGTCTGGGCTGGAACTGATGCTGGCTCCTTTGTGCTCCAGGCCCAAAGCAGATCGTTGGGAAGCTTCCAGCTGCACCCCCTTCTCCCCGCCCTGTTGCCCGCCACTGAGTTGGGCAGGCAGGTGGCAGGGTGCTGCTTGGCTTGGGGCCCCAGGAACAGCATCCACCCCCACTCTTTGCTCCTGGTCTCTGGTCCTCGGGAAGGTGGTTACCTGCATCAGGCAGGCTTAACTTCAGTTATGATAGATGACGGTGGGGGAGCCCTCCCCAGAGGCTGGCAGGAGCTCGCAGGAGGCCAGAGCAGGAGAAGGGCTGACAAGGGCTCTCGCTGCCCAAGGCAGTCTGGGGGGAGGGGAGCACCCTCTTCCAGGGACCCCTGGAAGTGAGGCTCTCTGCTCTGCCGGTTGCCAGAAAACTCCTATGATGCTGCCCCCACGCAGCCACCCACCCCATTCACAGGCCAGGAGGCTGGGCCAGGCTGCTCCTGATCCTGGACCCTCTGCCCTGCCCAGGCCCCAGAGAACCATCCTGGTCTCAGGAGAAACCACAGAGAATCCAGCCGGGTGCACGTTCTCAAAATCCCAAGTGCCCCCTCAAAGGAGCAATTTACAACCCCCGCCGACACCCCGTGAGATGAAAAGCGTGGGGGGACGTCTGGCCTCCTCCACCCCACTCTCCAAGACACACCAGGGGCGGGAGGTGGGGGGGCCCCTAGGAGACCGCTCCTCCAGGGACTTCAGAACCTCAGAGAGCTTGCCGAGAGGGCGGCAGGTCTGGGCAAAGGCCTCGGAGGGGCAGGGTCCCCCTCATTTCCCTTTCTCCTCCCTCCCTGCTCCCCATCTCCTCCCTGGGGACCCACCCAGAACCTCCCCCCGCCCCAGGGGCTGCCAGTCCTCACCCCAGAATAACTCAGCACCACGGGCTCTCAGCGGGAGCCCTGGGCTGGCATCCGCGGGCACTTCAGCTGGGCCTACGCCCAACAAACCAGCAAGGGAGGAGCTTTCCCCTGTTTCAAAGGCAAGAAAATGAAGTTCGAAAGCATTTTATAACTAGAAAGGGAAAAAATCTTAAAACGAAAGGAGACCACTTTACCTAAATAAACGAAATACTTAAAAACACTGTTAGGAACCAAGACTTCAGCTGGAGAACTAACCAAATAATCCTACCACCTTAGAAAGAAAAAGCAAGCTAATTTTATTGACTGCTCATTATGTGCACTTTCCATTTCATCCCCTGGGTAACCCCCACATACCCTCCTACTATCCCCATTCTACAGACAAGAAACTAAGGGACAGAGAGGTGACACAACTTAACCAAAGCCGGGCCACTGCCCTCTCCACAGGGCCATGGTGCTGGTGGGTTAACAGCTTCCCCACGGGGTAACATATTTGCCTTTTAACAATAGCTCTCTGGAGAGGACAAAGTAATCCAAAGGAATGACTCCAATGCGGGGAATTTCAGGCCTCAGCTCTGCCAGTGGGCAGGGTCCTCAGGACAAGAGGCTCTGGCACCACCGGGCATCCCCGAAGGCGGCCGCCCACGGCCTGGCTAACACGGGGCTCCATTCAGCAGCTGGCAAAGCAGAGGGCTTGGGGGTAGAACGAGGGAGAAGAAGATCAGATCAGGGAAGGCCAGCCCTGAGGCAGGCACAAGAGTGGAGCAAGTAAGTGACCACAGAAGAAGTGACCTCAGGTGCCCCACACACGTCCCCTCGCCCCAAACACCAGCCTGCTTAACGGTGGGGAAGAGACACCTTCAGCGTTAGTGTCAGGGCCACGTGGCGTGCTGGCGCAAGAGGCCGGGTTTTCGCTCCAGCTCAGTCACTCACTACCCGTGCACCTGCCCTCACTGGTCCTCAGCGTCCTCATCTGTAACAGAGGGGTGCTCTAGGTAACCAGAGAGGTTTCCTAGCAACAAGCTCTAGGTGATGGGACCCAGAACAGGTGCTAAGAATGGACAACAGGCAAAAGGGATGGAAGGACCTGGTTCATTTGCTTTTACCAAGATTCTGCTGGACAGAGCTCCATGCCAGATGCAGCAGGAGGCACAGGGAGGGGAGAGGGAGCTCACATCCAAAGGGGACGCCCCACGAGTAAGGCTTGTGAGCTCCACTGAGGCCAGACCCGGCAGCTCCAGGGAGTGACCCCTGCTGCCCATGGGCAGGTATGAGGGGCTCAGAGAAGCCCCCCAAGAGGAGCCCATGGGTGAAGAAGACAGGACGAGGAGCCAGTGTGAGCAGAGAGCAGAGGCACTGAGGTGGAAAGGGTGGGAAGGCTGTGGATGCCCAGTAAGCACTCCCTGACCGAGACAGAGTGGCCACCACAGTTTTCCCGGACTCTGTGGTCATCTGTCCTGGTGTTTAAGAGCCCAGGGTGCCAGAACCAGCAGACCTGGGCTGAGCTCCTGGCTCCACCACTTAATACTCTGTGACCCAGAGCGAGCATTCCACCTCTTAGAGCCTCACTTTACCCGCCTACACAATGGGAATAGTAACACTCAGGCCTCATCACGTCGCTGGTAGAGATTAAATGATGGCTCTATTGAAAGGGCCGGGCAGAGCTGGAACAGGCTACATGTTCAGTAAAAGGCAGCAAAAACCAACTGCTACTCTGATGTTGCTCCAGTAGGCTCTCCTCTCTCCAGCCTCCTCCTCGCAGTCAGCATCTGGCTGGTCCCCCCACATCCTCCCTGACTCCCCCCTCTCCCGCCTCCCTCTGCCTCCTCCACATTCCCGCGTTTCAGAACACACTTCAAGGTACTCCTCCTCCTTCCTAGGATCCTAGCTCGCATCTGATCAGCCGAGTCTCCCACCAGCCTACACAAGCTCCTTAACCACTCAGGCACACACACACGTCCCCCATGCGGTTGTTTCAATGGACTGGTTTGCATGGACTGAGCCTGCTGGTCTGTGGGCTGATAGGAATTACCTACCCAGTCGCCCATGTGTGCCTGTAATTTGTAAATTAACCTCTGGAAATACATCAAACTTTCTACCCAAACCACAAATTATGTGCTCTTGCAAATTTGCCAAACTATTAAATGGAATTTACTGCTGCTTGAGGATGTCCTGCACTAATTAGGCGGAGATGGACGGTATATGAAAGATCAGGGGACGGAAGTTGGGAATCAGAACCAAAGCTCAGGGACTTCCTGTCGGCGGGTCTTAACCCTTTTGTACCATGGACCCCTTCAGCAGACTGACGAAGCCTATGGACCCTTTCTCAGAACGTTTAAAATATATAAGGTAAAATGCACAGCTTGACTATGAAGAAAACATTGCAGTGAAAAATAATTACTAAAATTTTTAAAATGCATGTGCAATATAGTAATGAGTGTCCTCTATTAACGCGTGAAACAATGAGCTCTTGCAGCCCTGTAACAATTGCGGCAATCCCAGAGCTGCGAGGGCACGAGTCACAGCTAAGGTATCAGAGCAGCTGAACTGCGACATGCAAGTGTCTGTGACCTCTACTGGTGGCGATGTCACAGGAACTGCGAATCCACCGGTTCGTGCCTCCATTCATAATCGAAGAAAATGCTTAACAAAGATGCTGTCTTCCCCCCTAAGTTCACAGACTCCTCTGAAGTCGGCACACGGGCCCCTCAGGGCTGTTACCCCAAGTGAAGGGTCCCTATGAGGTCCGTGCACTCAGCACGTGTGCGCACCGGGCGGATTCCTGAGTTCAGCTGGCCTCCATCTCCCTCTGGAGGAATCTCCACCCACAGCCCTTCCTGCCCTAACAGGTCAAGCTCTGTACCTATGACCCCTCTGCCCTCCCCTCCCATCTGACCGGCCAGGGAGGACGCCCACCTCAGCAGCCACCCAGGCCCAGGCTGACCAGGGACCAGCAGGGACACGGCCTGGAGAGAAACCTCAGCTTCCAGGGACCCGAGCTCAGACAGCAGGATCCTCTGGAACTTGAACTAAGTGACGTAGGAGAGGTTTGTGTGACAGCAGGATGAGGCGTGGGGCGGGCAGTGCTGAGCTGAGCCGCGGGCGCTCACAGTGAAGACAGTGACCGACTGCACCAGCGGGACAGCCTCAGCTTCAGAACCCTCTGCACCACCTCCAGTCTGCCTGGCCCGCTTCCGGCCCGTGTGTAGACACCATCGCTGCGTCTGTGGCTCCTCCCTCTTCATTAAAACCAGCTTCAGCGCATCTGCTTTCCGTAGCAGAGGAGCCTAAGTTGGTACAGACGAGGAAGCTGACGTTGAGGACACTTGAGCCATCTGCTCGCGCTCAAGGGGCTGGTACAGGGCAAAGCCGTCGCCCGCTCTGACCCGCTTCCTTCTTCTGAGGAGCAGAGGGCTTTATTTATTTATTTATTTAAAATCACACAAATGATACATGAAAACGATCTCTTAAAGAACTCAAGTGTTGCTGACAAAACGCCCCCTCCCACACAGTCAGTACTGTACCTCCTAGATGTAGACCTTGACCACACCGGGTTGCATTCAGCCACCACCCAACTCGACATTCCTGTCCCTTAGACCCTTCCCCAAGCCCAGGACGGCCACACTTTCCCAGGCGGAGGGCGGGGGTGGGAAGCCCCTCAATGAGCTCCGCCAGCACCTGGAAGCACTCAGCCCTGGTGACCTGCTGGGAAAATCAAAACCAACTTCACTGAAAGTGTCTGGGCTTCTGGGCAGAAACCAGCTGTGCCGGGAACCGGCACCCGTCCTGCTCTTTCATCTTTGCACGGAGCGAATTCTCCCCACTGCCATATGCCTCTGCCCTCCATCACCTGATGCCAGAGCAACAAACTGGAAAGACCCGGCAAAGGGGGCTGCTGACACAGGATCCTTCCATGCAGCGACAGCACAGCCACATTCCAATAATATACATCCGACCTCTACGTTTTATTTACTTTTGGGGAAAAAAATGGGGAGGGGGATGGGCCTTGGGATTTATGTTTTCTCCCAAGATGCCTGTGTCCCCAGAAAGCTCTGTGAAGGGCAGGGCCCAGGACCTAAGGCCCCAGCCAGACAGGGAGGCGTTCCTTCTAAAAACAGACTCTCTCGCTTGGAGAAGGACGGCTCAGCCAGCTCCTCCAGACACCAGCGATGTATAGCTGCTTGCGTATCACGCTAACCATATCCTTGAGATTTGGGGGCAGCGTTTGTTTATCCTGGAAACTGCGACAGGCCTATTTTTAGCGGGACGGCCCCCCTTCCTTCCTTCAATCCTACTTTGAAATATTATCCATGTAGACTGGAAACTCTTCCCAGAAAGGCCTCTTAGTCTAAACTCAGGGTCTGGGAGGTTAGCATTCTGAGGCATGGGGAGGGTGGGGTCCGGTTCTAAACCACACAGCTGGTGAGCAGCAGATCCAGGCTCCAATCCCGGGATGCCACGGCCTCCCAGCCCGCACCTCTCCCCCGACGCCTGACTACAGAACGGCGCGAGGCTGGCCGTCTGCTCCAGAGACAGAGCTCCCTCAACCCCAGTTTCATCACGTGTTAGTTTCACAACCCTAGGGAAGTCACTTAGCCTCCCTGAGCCTCATCGACACATCTGGGATTACGACTGTAACATCTCGAGGATTAAACATGCCAGGGCTTGACCCACATGGACTGTCATTATGCAGCACTGCTCTGGTTCCACATACAGAGTGCAGCGGATCTGCCATCAGAAATGAGATAACCAGATCAGTATAACTGCCCAGAGAGAGGCAAGAAACCAAGAAAAGATGGTTATCAGACCCAACTGACAGTTAAGAAAATTCAGAGAGGACATAACTTGCACGCGATCAGAGTTTGAAAAGGGAACGCGTCCTCGGCATTAGCACACCTTCCAAGGTACGGCTGAATTAGGAGGAGACGGACGTCTTCCCTCCCCCGCAGAGCAGAACCAGACATCACCACTCCCCCCCGGACCCCTCCTTATAAACTGGAACCAGCACACCGCCTGGTACAGAGCAGAGACTCAACGCAGTTTGATGAATGAATGAACTGCTGTGTGAAAGGAGATGCTGATCTGCAGACAGGAAGGCCCAGCAGCCGGAAGTAGGTGTCTTGTTGCAGAAAGGGGGAAGCAGGCAGGCACAGGTCCGGAGTCAGCAGGCAAGACCCCCTTCTCTTCCTTCATTCCCACAGCCTGCTCTGTGGCGAAGACGCCTTTGACAAGGCCAAGAGCTGGGCCCTGGTCTCAACAGTCGGGTCCAGAGTGTTTCCAAGTCCGGCCCACGTGGCTCAGTCCAGGGCCCAGAATATAAGTGCAAAGTGCACGTGACGCTCCTCCAGCTGAAACAGATGTCACAACACTGCAGGCCAGGGAGATGGCCCATCCGTCTTCCTAACTGTCAGCTCTGCCCATAATAGATTTTTCTCCCTGTCACACCTCAGGCTGCTACTGAACTGAAGCAAAACCAAGATATCCATCTTCCCGCCCTGAGCAGTGGCCTTCACAGGTGCTAGGGACAAAAGGAGGCTACTTGGTTAAAAGAAGCAGAGGGAGCTGGAAGGAGCCCTGGACGGAGAGTCGGGAGCTCGGGGGCGATTGGGCGGAGGGTCCACGCTCGCAACCAGCTGTCGGTGCCTAGGCAGCCGCTGTACCTCACTGGGCCTCTGTTCCCTGTAAAATTAAAGCTCAAAGTTCTGGAAATGGGGTCAACGTCGAAGGCAGGGCTGTGAATCATGAGATATCGTGTGCAAGATATTTTAGGTCACATGCATTTGGAGGAGAGCATCCATAATTTTCATCAGAATCTTAAAGATATGTGTAACCCAAGAAAAAAGCTAAGAAATACCAGACTAGACGGTTTTCACGCAACAAGCACTGATGGGCCACCCTCTGCGTGTCCCTCTCTGTGCTGGGTACTCGAGACACCACAGGACAGGAGCGCCCTGCTCAAGACGAGAGTGGCTGATGCTCACGGGGGCAGAGGCATGTCCCAACTTGGGAAACACAGAGAAGGCAGCATGTGACTCTGGTCAGGAAAGGTCTTGGGGAGGACCTCACGTTAACGCTGGAGCTGGAAGCTGGGTGCGCGTCCCCTGGGTGAACAAGGACAAAGGGCACTTCAGACGAAGGGCAGCAGTGTTCCAGGAACTGCCCGAGGGCCACCGTGAGTAGAGCATGAGGGTGCTCGCCGAGGGGGCAGGCTGGGGGAGACAGCAGGGTGCTGGAAACCAGAACCAGGCTGCAGAGGTGGGCCAGGCCAGATAAGGAAATGCCATGGGAGCCCCCTAAGGAATTTTACACCGTGGCCAAGCAGTTCCTTCTAGTTTTAAAGTCTAGGATGAGCCGCCACTCCCAGCACAGGTTTCCTGAATGCTGGGCAGAGGCCTTGGTCAGCTGAGAGCTCAGTGGGCAACACGCAACAACTGGAGGAAAGAACCACTGCCTTGATACCCTGAGCAGGCGTGGGCCATCCGACCCAGGTACAGGCAGTCACTGCACGCGGAGGGTGAGTCCCGCACCTGCCTGACAGTCTCTCCCTCTCTCCCCCTGCACTGTGACCCAGTGAGGGCAACTCCAACTACCCATCATCACGGCTGAGAGAGGAAGGCACTGACTGGCCCAAGCGATGGGATGCAGAAGTAAGGGCACGCCCAGCTGGGCCCCTGCTGGTCACTTGGTCAACAGTCTTTCAGTTCCTCTAATGGACTCTACTGCCTGCCTCAGGGCCCTCTCACATGCTGTTCCTTCTGCCCAGAAGGCTCTTTCCACCCTCTTCAACTACTAGCCCTCTGATGGAGCGACTGCCGTACCTATCACAGGTTCTCAGCGCACCTTATCCTCTCCTTTCCAAGAATCCAGCACTGCTCGGAATCCTACATTTATTCGAGTGATTTGTCGGTCGTGGCCACTGGTCTGCGAACTCCGTGAGGCCAGACAGTGCCAGTTTTGTTCCTTTCTGTATCTCACAACCTAGCAGGATGCCTGGCACGGAGACAGTGTTTATTGATTGAATGAGAGCCTGGTCTGGACCCTGAGCCATTCCCCCAAACTCACTGCCGCTAACAGTCCCCATACTTCACACCATGGTCCAGGGTGGAGTTTGGACAGGGCAGGAGGGCTGGACTTGGGAAGGCAGTATGGGAGTGGACTCTGCTTCCACTCGACGTGTGGCGCCCTGCTCCCCTGCCTCACGTCCTGAGAGGCTCTGAGGAATCGCCCTCCATTCACCCAGGGGATTGGGTTTAATTCAAGAGGCTTTCTCCACAGGCCACAACCTGGTCACTGGCTGCATCTCACCCTCCCCTGACCCGACTTGGCCAGTAAGACTTTACCCAGGCTTCAGGGGGTCATCCTCATGAAAGGGTGGACTCTTCTCTGTCTCCTGGAAAACGACACCTCCTGGCCCTCCAGGCCTGCACCCCAGGGCACTTGGGACCTAAAACCGCAGGTTCCCGCAGGCCTGGTGGATGCCCAGGGCAAGCACACATTCAAACCTGGTGTCGGGGCCCCGGGCTCGACTTTCCAACTGCCACGCTAAGTAAGTGGCCACTCTGCAGGGACAAAGTATTTGGGGTCAAAGGTTTGACCTTAAGGGAGAGATGAGAGGGAGGGAATCGCACCCAGCGGCGCGGAGGCTCGGCAAAGGCGCCCTGGGCGGCCGGCGCACCCGCCCCGAGGCCACCCCACTGCCTCCAGCCAAGGTTGCGGCCCGACGGGAGCGCCGGAAAGTTCAGCCAGGGGCCGAGAGGCACCGGGGGGAAACCGGAGGAAACCGGGGACCGGCTTTTGCGAAAGGAGGGAGACGAAGAGCTCGAGTCCAGGCAGTCCTGGGAGCCGGCGGCAGGGCGCCCAGGCCCGCAAGCCGCATGCGGGACCGCAGCGCCCGGCTCGGCAGCGCTGGGCGGGGGCTGCACCACCGGAGCCGCAGGGGCCACGCGGGCTCCCCTCCCCTCCCCATCGTCCTCCCCTCCCCTCCGGCTCCCCTCCCAGCACCGGGGCGCCGGCCGCGGCGGAAGGGGAGCGGCGCCCACCTTTGGGCAGCCCGCGCAGGCCGGCAGCCCCCTCCCCGCGCTCGCGGCCCCCGGGCGGGGCGCCAGGGCGGCCGCAGCCGCTGCCTTGTTGGAGCCGGGACGCGGCCCGGGAAGGGGCGAGGCGGGCGGCGGAGGTGCAGAAGAGTGGCCGCGCGCCGGGGCCAAGAGCGGGTGGCGCAGGCCGGGTGCCGCGCGGCGAGGGTCGCAGGCGCCTTACCTCGGCGAGCCAGGGGGGTGGCGGGGCGGGCGCGCAGCGGCTTCGGGGCGCACGCAGCCTCCGGGGGCACGAGCCGCGTCCCGGGCGCGCACACTCGGCGTCTGGGGCGCGCACACCCTCGGGCGCCCTCTCGCCGGCCGCTCGGCCTTGGCCCGGGGCGCACAGCCTTGGAGGCGGGACGGGGGCGCACCCTCGGGGCGCACAGCCTTGGGGCGCACACCCGGAGCTTCGCGCGGCGCCGCCGCTGCCCACACCCCGAGTCCCCGCCTTCGCTCGCGGGAAAGAGTCCTGACGCGGCGCGGCTCGCCGTGTAGGAAGGGGCAGCCTTGCGAAACCGAGGGGAGGGTCTTAGCCCTGATAAACTCAAAGAGCCCTGGGATACAGTTTGACAGAAACGCTTGAAAAGAGACCCGAAAACTCCTAACCTGTGTATAGCGCTTTTCAGATTTCCAGAGCGCTTCCACATGCGTTTATCGTGCTGGAGAGTTAGTTAGGAGGGGCGTTTCTAGCCTCCTCTCATGGTGGGGGCATTTCTATCCACCACACACGGTAATGAGCCGCCCGCGTCCGACTGGAACCCAGTCCCTCGGACGGAATCCGAGCGCAGCAGGCGGTACGCAATCAGCAGATGTGGGCGAGTGAGGGTGGGCGTGGATGTGGCCGAACTTTTCTCTTTCCTAAGTCATTTCTTTTCCCGTTTGCTTTCTTCCTTCACGGTGATTGCTTTGGCCACACTCAAGAATCCTGTCTTTCCCTTCACACCCCCACTTCCCACAACGCTCTTTATCAGTTGGAATGTTTGCATTTCAATCACTAACCTTAAACGACCAGCTTACCAAGTGCCTTACACACGTTGTGCACCATAAAACCCAGAAAAAAGAGCTGCTACTACCCATCGTCCAGATGAGGACAAAGAGGCGTGGGAGGGGTAGGATGTGCGAGCCTGTAGGACTCGAACCCCAGCTCGACCCACCAGCACAGCTTTGAGAGGGCGCATTCGCTTCGGGTAAAACCTAACCAAAGAGGCTTCATTTGTGACCTTGAGACCCTGAAGGTGGAGATAACTTGGGGCAAGGGACACTTCTCAGATTTTCATTTTGATGGAAACGTGGTTATTATAACGATTTCACTCCCACTTGGGCTCTACTAAAAGCAAATCAGTAGCCCTAAAGGAATAATAAATGGTGGCCGAGGCTTGGCCTCAGTGTTGGGAAGCAATAGGGAGTGGTGCGGACTGTGGTGAGCTGGAGGGCAGCTTCGGGCTCCTGTCCTAGTGGGGGAGCTAATGCTATGCAGTTCTAGTCCGTTTTTGTCATTTCAGGGCAAGGAATTAATGTGGCCCGACCTTCCCATTTTTAAAGAGAAGCTGTAAATCCAGATATTTAAGTGAAGTCTCTCAATTTGTTAATAACTTGTTTTAAAAATGCTAAACACTTCATATATGTCAAGATTGTTCAAACCAAATGAAATGAGTTTATGGACCAGATCCAGCCCATGGAGCAGGGGTTTGTGTCCTGAGTTTGGGGTACCTCCCAATGCCCCTGTAGGAAACGCTGGTTCAGGAGGGTTCTGTGACTAGCTCAAGGTTGCACCAGCCAGCTGGTAGAGCTGGAACTGGAACCCAGGCATTCCGACTCCTGGTCCTGGCGCCTTTTCCTTCTGCATCCTCCAGCCTCATTAACAACCTGTGTCTGGGCATTGAGAGCCAAGTTAGACATGGGGCTGGCACTGGGGTGTGGAGACATAGCACCTTTCCCCGGAAGATGGAGCAGGCGTGCCAGACTGCTGTCCTCGAAAGCTCAGCCTGATGACTCAGAGGAGCAGCTGTGTCTGGAGGGTACAGCTGAGTCAGAGGAAGCCAGCTCTGCACTGGGGCAGCCGGAGCTCCTGAACCCCAGATTAGGATATTGAGAAACAGGATGAAAAACGGACCAAGCAAATACACCCACTCCCAACCCCCCACAAAACCAGAAGCTACAGACACAGAGACGCCGGCCAGCGCGTCGTGCACTTCTTCTGTCATAACAGGAGTCAGACTAGAGGGTGGACTCCTATGCGGTCCCGGGAAGAGAGAACTCCTTGCAGCAGCAGGTCCAGAATCTCAAGGGTGGGCATCTCCACTGCAAGACCCAGCCTGGGCCCTTCCAGCAGAGTGAGTCTGAAAAGCCGATTTAGAATGATGGGCACAGCACTGCTGGGCTAGAAGCTCTGTGATGGAAGGACTGAGAAGCAGGCAGAGGAGAGAGGGCCTCTTTGTCCCCACCCTCCGATGGAGGTTGGGGTGGGTATGGGAGGACCACCTACTGCGTAAGTGCGAGGCACCAACTGAGGCGAGCATCTTACATATATGATCTCCTCGGGACTCCTGGTACCACGTGTGAAGTGGCTGTTACTCTCCTGTCAAGGATGCTTACCCGAGGACACACAACTAGGAAATTGGGGAGGTGGGACTCGGGCTTGGGTCTTGGTGACTCCAAAGACAGCACCCTTCTAACTGAGGGCCTGGAAGGTGCACCCAGCACGGGGATGTGTCCCAAGACAGCCCTGCCCAGCTGAAAGCAGCATGGTCAGCTGACTCTTCCACAGGGAGGTCAGCTCCTGCAGGGTCTGCATCCGTCAGTGGTGTGTTGGTAGTGTTTAGCAACTGGCTCTCCGGGGGAAATGTGTGCACAGATACGATCAATGCTCATGATTCTCAGTAGTCCCATAAAGTGGCAGCAAACACTGAAATTGCTAGTATTGAGCCATTCTCCATGGGGAGACACCGGTTAGGTCCCTACAAGCCTCTGGGCTCATTTTTATCAACTGATCAATACATAACCTTGTTTTATGTTTTTGTTTAAAGACTACATACACACATATATATATACACTCACACACATTACATGTTCAATATATATTGTTGATTCATCAACATGGAACTGATGGCCGACAGTGCTGTGGCTCACGCCTGAACGAAGCTCATCTAACACCCAAATTCTCGGCAGAAGGCGCATCCGAGCCCTCTCGTGCTTGGGGACACCCTGCAGCACTGTGCACTTCAGCGCTGAGCTTTGGGGCTATTTTAAACAGCGAAATCACCTGCAAAAAGCACAAAAACACAAAAAAACTTCCACTAAATAGACCACAAGAAGGACACTTGTTTACAGCATAAGAGCTGAAACAAGAAGGCAGAGGGTCGCCTTGCTCAGCCCAGCTGGGAATGTGCATACCAGGTGACTCAAAATGGTCATCACTCAGCACAGGTCGGCGAATGACTGTGACCGTGCCGCGAGTATTGATTTGGGTTACAAATCAGAGTGAGCAAGTACGTGAATTCGCAAGTGCGGAATCCACAGCGTGAGGCTGTTCACATATGCATCCATGTGTGCTTCCCAGGCCTTCGTATCGGTAACCTATTCTTGCAGGTGTATCTCCCGTTATCCTGCAGCCAGACTGGACAGTTCGCCACTCTGCAAACACGTCCCATACGCATCTGGCTTTGTAACTACGCCTGGACTCTGCCTCCTCCACACCCCCCCACACCCATCCTCGCGTGTCTGAATCATTCTGCTGGGCAACCGTGCCTCCATGAAGGCCTTCCTGATGCCCCAGATGGTGGGATCTCTCCATCTCTGGGACCACCGTGGCATTTTGAAGCCTACGTCAGACACGGCTCATATTCTACCTTGATTACAAGGCAGCCTTAGTGAGCTTCAAAAACCACAGATCCGATTGTGAGCTCCCCTGCTTCAAACCCCTCAAAGCCATCCCCTTGCTCTTGGGATAAGCCTGGATTCCTGCGAGAAGGTTACAAGTCTAGCCCTTTCCCCCCTCGCGACTCTCACCTGCGTCCCCCTCGCCCTCTCTGCTTTGGCCCTGTGAGACTTCTCTGAGTTCCCCTGACACACTGGGTTCTCACCTGCCTAGAGCGTCTTCCTCTGCCTGGAATTGCCCCCTGCTACTTCTTTGTCTGGATAGTTAATACTCATCCCATGAGTCTCAGCTTAGATATCACTTCTGCGAGGACCCTGACCCCGGGACAAGTTGAGAGTTCCTGGTCTCGACTGCCGTAGCATCTCTTCTTTTCTTTCATGATACTCAGCACAATTCAAATGACGTGTTATTGCTCGTTTCTCCCACAAGATTGTAATTACGTGAAGAGAGTCCTATCTTGTTTGCGTATTTCAGCACCTCGATCGGAATCAGGCACATACAAATGCAAATCCTGGCTCTCAGTGAATGTTTTATGAATGAATAAATAACTAAACCTCCATTGTCTTGAGACCTATTGGAGAGCGATAGGGTAGCAGATAAATGAAATAATTATGGAGGTTTCAAGTTTTCTTTTACTTACTTGTGATGTTAAATTACTACTCTGTTGGTGTTTTATACTGCACACAATTCTAAACTCAAGAAGTCATCATTGTTATTAAGTTCAAAAGGAATGTGCCCCCAAACATTATGTCATACACAAAATCATTTAGATAAAAATGTGAAAGATAATCAATAAGCTTCTAGAACATAACGCAGGAGACTACTCATGTCCTAGAAGGGACAAATATTTCCTAAACAAGATACCAAAAGCATTAACCTTAGAAAAACATTGATAAATTTGGAATACATTAAAATTAAGAACTTCTGTTCACCAAAACTTACTAACATAAACAACAGCCATTTTATTCCCACTTATCTTCCGGGGGGTGACTGGGCTGCTGGGCCCACCCGCTGCTCCACCGATGCTGGTCAGGGTTGAGTCCTCTAAAGCTCTGGGCTGCAACGTCCAAGCTGGCTCTCTCACGTGGCTGGGTAGTGAATGCGGGCCACGGACTGGGAGCACAGCTGGGCTGCTGACCAGGAGTGCCTACACATGGCCTCTCCACATGGCCGCTCGGCTCCTCACAGACTGGAGTCTCCAGAGCACGTCTTCCAAGAGGGAAGAGGTAGAAGCTGCCCGGTCTCTCAGAGGCCAGGCCTGGAACCGGGGCAGCATCACTTTCAACACGTTTTATTGGTTAAGCAGTCACAGAGCCAGCCTAGACTCAGAGGGAGAGAGCAGTCAACACCGGCTCCCAGTGAGGAGAGTGAGAGAGAGTTTGTGTCATCTTTAATCTACCGCAAGACCATGAAGAGAGTGGAACAGCAAACCACACGCTGGGAAAGGATGTTCTCAAAACATGTATGTTATGGGTTGAATTGTGTCCCCCCCTAAATTCATATATTGAAGTCCTAACTGCCGGTACCTGAGATTGTGATCTTAAAGTCACTGCAGATGTAATTAGCTAAGATGAGGTCATACCGGAGTAGGGTGAAATTCTTATACAGAGACATGTACACAGGGAGAACGCCACGTGAAGATGAAAGCAGAGACCTACAAGCCAAGGAACACCAAAGATTGCCGGCAAAACACCAGAAGCTAAGAGAGAAGCATGGAACAGATTTTTTCTCACAGCCTCAGAAGGCCCAACTCTACCAACACCTTGATCTCGGCCGTCCAGCCTCCAGCACCGTGAGGCAACATAATCTGTTGTCTGAGCCCCTAGTCCATGTACTTTGTTATGGAGGCCCCAGGAAACTAATACAAAATATAAAGAATGCCTGCAAAGCACTAAGAAAAACAAATCCAATAGAAAAATGAGCAAAAAGTTCAAACACACATTTCACAAAAGAAGATATTTGAAAGGTCAATTATATGAAAAAGTGTTCAACATCATTAGTTATTAGAGAAATGTAAATTAAACCTCGATAAGGTATGACTGCACACTCTTCAGAACAGCTTATAGTAAAAACGTTGATAATTCAAAGTGTTAGCAGGGATTAGAGCAAATGGAACCTGTAAACATTGCTCTGGAGTGGAAATTGGTATAACCACCTTGGAAAACTGTCAGTATCTACGAAAGCTGAATATATGTGTGCTCATGACCCAGCATTCTGCTCCTAGACATAGACCCAATAAAACATGTACATATGTACTCCATAGGGCAGAATCATGAATGGGTATAGCAGCACTGTTCATAATTTCCCAAAACTAGAAACAATTTACATTTATGTCCAGTGTAGAATGGGTAAATAAACTGTGGTTTGGTCATAGAATGGAATACCATACAGAAGTGAAAATGAACCAACTATTGTCGCATGAAACAACATGGATGAATTTCGCAAAATGAATGATGAGCACCAAGCACAAAGAGTATAGACTGTATGATTCCATTTAATAAAGTCCAAACACAAGAAAATACTCTATGATGACAGAAGTCATGATAGTGGGTATCTTTGGAAAGGAGAGAGTTACTAATAGCTGGCATCAGGGAGATTTAGGGGGGTGACAATGTTCTATTTTTTTGTCTGGGTGATATTTACAAGACTATGTTACTTTGTGAAAATTCACTGAATTGTACCTTATTTATTTGTGCGCTTTTCTGTGTGTGTTATAGTTCAATGTAAAATTTTATTTAAAAATTAAATAAATGCATTCCAAAGTGTCGGTCGTCTCCACCCACTGATAACTGGAAATACTAGTCGTGCTTTTCACATTTGTAATGATTTATAAATGTGCTCTGCTGGAAAATCATTCTGAGCATTTCTGAGGTTTTCTAAGAGGACAGAGATTGTAAGTTCAATTTGTTTGTCATTTTATCTAATGAAGCTTTGTTGTGTATGTGAAATATTCAGTGTTGATTAACTGTTTAAAACTTGGTTAAATCGTAGGGTGGACAATAGCACATTAAACAAGGAATTTGGCATGAAGTTAACAGGCACACGTGACCCACTGGATGACAGAGTTAGTCCTCAAGCAGCTCTCAACATCACTGGCTTGCATTCTAATCTCTGCGCAGATGGCAGCCTACATCCAGCCTTCCTGAAGACACTTCCTCTGTCTCTCTCTTCCAGGTGGTTTCAAGTAAAGCGTGTTCTGCCTGGGACAGTCCTACAGAGCTCTTTACCCAGCTTCTCCACTTCTGGGTCTGGTTCGGGTATCGCCCGACCCCTGTGACAGACGGTCTCTGGGGTGGCCCCAGTGACCCCTCCTCCTGGTGTTCATGCACTGTGCAACCTCTCCCCTTGAGTGGCGGCTAGTGACTCACTTCTAACATGGCAAGGTGATGGGTGTCACTTACGAGATTAGGTGACAAAAAGACTCTGGCTTCCATCTTGGGCTCCCTCTCTTGTCCCCTTACTCTCCCTCTCTTTCTCTCAGAACCCTTGGAAGTCAGGTGCCTTGCTGTGAGCAACCCTCACATGTCGGGGGGAGGCCCATGTGGCAAGAAGCTGATGTGTCTGGCCAACAGCTGGCGAGGACCTGAGGCCTGCCAGCAGACAAGTGAGGGCTTCAGGGTGACGCCTCCCCGGTCAAGCACTGAGATGACGGCAGTCCCAGATGACCCCCTGATGGCAGCCTTCTGAGACCTGGAGCCAGAGGCGCCAACTGAGCTGTCCCAGATGTCCAACCCACAGAAGCTGTGAGCTGATACGTGCTTATTGCTTCAAGCAGCTAAAGTTTGGAGTGACTTGTTACACAGTAATAGATCACTAACGCAGCCCCATCTCTACCCCTCCGACCCCAGTTGGATTCATTGATTCTCTGCTTCCCCCAGTCGCCGCACTGACCACAGCTCCTAGGAATCCACTGCTGACTGCCTCTCCTTCTCATGAAAGGACCAGGGACCGTGTCTTACAAGCTTTTTCATTCCAGTTCCTAAAACTTCGTTGTACCGAACACGTGTGTGATTAACACATGAAGGAATAAATAGATGATGGCTGTTTAACCTCGGAAACAACAACCTCTCTGATTCTTAATCTTTGCATTTGTAAAATGATAACAAATAAAATTTGTAGAAGTATTTAAGAGACAAAATGAGCATGATTTGGTAAATAATTAGATGTGAGAGGGGAGGGAAAGGAAGAGTCAAAGTTTGGACAGCTGGGTACCCTAAGAGAGAGAATGGACACCAGAGATGGAGCTGGTTTGAGAGGAAGATGGTGAGTTCAAGTTCGGACATGTGGAAATTGAGGTACCTGTGAACACAGACACCAGACTGGGGGGTATAATTGGATGCTTAGAGAGACGTCTCTGGCGGGATAGAGTTGGGAGTAAACGGCATGTGGATGGTAATGGGAGCCAGGGGAGGGAGGCCAAAGAGTGAGGTGAGCTGTGGGCTGAGGATAGACCCTAAGGGAGCATTCTCTTTAAGAGGAGGACAGAGGTGCACAAGAAGGTGGGAAAGGGACAGAGGGCTGTCTAGAATCGGAAGAGTGTGGTAGCCCAGATGGATGCATGTAGGCAGCTTCACAAAGCAGAGAATGATCAACGATAACAAATATGCCGAGATCAAGATGTTAATTGAAAAACACCCCTTGGATTCAGTCATTGGAAGATTGTGGCAGGTAGTGTTCTTCAAAGATGACTGCAACAACATTTTCCATCCCACACAGTCCTCTACAATGTGACCTCACCACCGTCCCATTGAGAGTCGGGGTCTATAGTCTCTCCCCTTGATTCTGGGTGGGCTTTTGACCATTTTAATGAATTATGGTGGATGGTGCTATGGGACTTCTGAGGCCATAAAAGTCACAATGACTTCTGAGTCCTGGAAGGCAGTGCCTCTCCTACCTTGTTCCCTGGAACAGTAGAGTGGGCCGTGTGAGAAGCCAGACTCCCTGGGGCCGCCATGCTGTGAGGAAGCCAAACCCCAAGAGAAGCCAAGTACACGTCTCTGGCCACAGACGTCTCAGAGCAGAGATAAGCTGTGCTGCATGACCAGCCTGACTTCCTGACCCTCAGAATGCATGGGCATAATGAAATGCTTGTTTTATGCCACTAAGCTTTGGGATAATTTGTCATTTATTCCACAGTAACAGTGCCTAGAACAATGACTTTAGAGAAAGCACTTTACATGGCGTGGTCAGGACAGAGGCCAGTGCACAGAGGGCTGGGAGGGTGCAGGAAGTGAGGAGGAGGGTGACGCAGGAGTAGACTGTAGCGGGGAGGTCAAATTGGAGGGTGCTAGAGGGGCTGAGGGGGTTCCCCTCAGATGGAGCGGACTGGACGGACTCCTGGGACAAGAGATGTCGGAGTGGGAGAGTTGAGGCAGAGGAGAGAGGTTCCAGCAGCGGAGTCAGAGCAGCGGAGGTGCGGGCCCAGGAGGAGGAGCTGGGCTTGCGTGGGGTCCACTGAGACCCAGAGAAAGAACTGGACTTTGTTGGGGGAGGAAGGCCGAGCAGCCCAAGGGAAACGGGGGCACTGAGGTGAGTGCAGTTCACATGCTCACCTTTGGGTCTGGACCATCAGCTGAGGAAATGGAAGGACAAAGGACGAGGGTCTCTCGGAGGTCAAAGGGCAAGTGTCACGGCCATGAGGTCATGAGATAGCTAAAAGGATGGGAGAAGGCAACCCTGAAGGAAGTTACTGGAATCTAGATGAGCCAGGCCTGGTCCTGACACGAGACAGGGTGGTCTGGGAGTGGTGGTTGGGTGGAGTGGAGATGACGCCCCTCAGAGTTAAGAGGATCCAGGAAGTAACAGTCCAAGCAGGTTCAGCCTGGCACTGAAATCTCTTATCTCTTAGGGTTAGGACACAGTGCTGGAGCCGAGAGGAAGACCCAGAGCCAGGCCGTGGGTGATTCCCTCAGTGAGCATTGGGCAGTTTAAATGTTTAGGGGAGAGTGGTTGGAAGGCTTGAGGCTCAAAGAAAGATATGAGTGTGGACGAGCCGTGGTGTGGAAGTGACAACAGAGAGCCGGGACGACCCAGCCCCCACCTCTGCCACAGGGGTGTAGGGTGAGGGTCTGGGAGGGCAGCAAGTTTCTCTGGGGCCACAGAGAACGTGAGGACCGCTGTAGGAGGAAGATGATGAGTGCCTCAGAGAGGAGGCGGGGTGGGGGGAGTGTGTTCAATGGAGAGCGTTCTGGAGGGTGTAATGTCTACACAGAGTTGGGGAGCGGAGTGAGCAGGAAATACAAGGAGGGGTAGAAATGGAGGGGAGGGGGGAATGTGAGGTTGAGGAAGGGACTTTTTGTTACAAAGCCATTGCTCTAGGCAGGGACCCTCTTAAATAAGGTGTTCAGAATAGGTGCAAAGGCCGGTTAGGCATGCAGTGGGGCCTTTAATAGGTCAAGGCCCTTGCCCCCACGTCCAGGGCCCCTCCCCTGGGCAGGCCCCTCCCATTGGAGCCCGGAGGCCCCTGTGCTTGGCAGGTGACCGTCTGCCAAGGACACTGTGAAGGGGTGGTGGGCGGTGGGGGGTGGCGCTTGACTGTGAGACCCCGCAGGCAGCCTGCACACCCTTGACTCAGGAAGTTACACAGGGCAATGGATCTTCCTGTTATGACTGTTCTGCTATAAATGAAACAGAACAATATGAGAGTTCTTGAACTCTCCTGAGAGGAAGACAATAAAAGGCGATCTGACCACCCACCTGGAAGCTCATTTTAAATAACTTTCTCTGGCTATTTTAAGACAGAAATGGACACTCTCCTGTTAATAGGCCTGGCTGAACGGGCCTGTCTGCGGCCAGGGCGGCTCTGAGGCCTCTTTCTCCACAGGTCCCTGAGTGACAAAGGGCAGGGGTCCAGCACCGGCTCTGCCTCTCCCACCGTCTTCTCAGTCTCACCCACGCCCCCCTTCCACTGCCCCGTCCTCCGGAGGCTGCTCCGTCTCTCCTCCTCGGGCCGCAGCTCTGACTCCACTGCAGAGAACCTTCCAGCGCCTTCCTGCGGCCTCCAGCCCTGCTGCTAACTGCCTGCAGGTCTCAGTGGTTCTGGGTCCGGATTCCTGAGGTGGAGTCTGAACGGCCAGCTCCCTTTTTAGGCTGAGCCCTGGGTCATAGGTCACGGCTGGCCTGAGTCGGCTCAGATGACGTCCCCTGCTGTACTGGGCAGGCTGAGGGGGACAAAACCGGCTGAGGAGTGTCACTCCCCCTTCAGCCGGGGCTCTTTGTTGAACTGGTCCTTTCAGGAGGACGATGGGTGGCATTTGTGCTGCGCTTCTGAAACCTCCACTGGCCCTGAGGCAGGAACACGGCCTCCAGAGCCGTTGTGAGTGGGGTTCAGCTGGGGAAGTGACGCCTTACGGAGCACACTCCCATGGCTGGTTCACACTGCACAGCCCTCCTCCCGCAACTGCTCCCCCGCCAAGACGAGCCTCATCTCTGGGAGCTCCCAGGCGGGCTCCCGTGCTCTCAACGAGCCCAGGCCACTGCCAGGCGAGCTCTGGTTGCTGTCCCCTTCTGCTCCTGCCACACACACACATGCACACACATGTGCACACACACCCACTCCCATCCTGGAGGAAACTAAGGAGTACATCTTCCTTCTGTATCTTTCCTTAGGGTGAGTCAGGGAACGAAGACCTGCCTGCTGGCTGCTGTGGGTCTGCAGCCCCTGCCCCTTCCTGCTCCCCCTCCTCCACTTCTCTCTACCTGTTCCTCTCAGTGAAAGAAAAGAGCCTTAGGCAGGCTAGACTGGAGTTTCTCGGAAGCCACTGAAACGAAGCCACACTTCAGAGGTCACCCGGAGTTGGAGTCGCCTTCAAGTTCCTCATGACAGGAGAAACTCATTTCCTCTTTGGCTACCTGGGCAGAAACGATTCTGTTCTCACCCCCAGGAGAACACAGCCAGGTCTGTTCTGGAGCAACTCAGCACGTCTGGATTTTTCCCCCTTCAAGGGAGATTCTCATCACTCTTGGCTCCTCTCTGCAATGGTTTTCTTGTTCCCTAGCAGAGAGGGGAAAACTGACTCATATTTAACATAAGTATTTGTTACAAGTATTCAACAAATATTTATGTTTGAGTGACATCATTCAAACCTCGCACTGTGAGGTTGAGTGGCGCTCCATTTCACAAACGAGGAAACTAAGCACAGACGTGTTCAGTGACTTGTCCGTGGTCACACAGTTAAGTAAAAGGTGGAGCCAAGACTCAGATTCTTCTGACTCCAGGGCTGCAAGTAGAAACGGTGACAAATTCTCTCTATAATCTTAGGTCCAGGAGCAGCTGTCCAGGGTGTGGGCTTGTCTCCCACTGGTCCAGTGACAGATACACCCCTTCCCTGTGAGGGGCTTCAATACGAAACCACAGGTGACATGGCAGCTCTGCTGTCCAAGGAAATGCCACGACTTCCTCTTTACTCTGGAAAGAAGCTTCTCCATCCATCCACCCATCCACTCAGCCACCCTCCCATCCACTCAGCCACCCTCCCATCCATCCACCCACCCATCCACTCAGCCACCCTCCCATCCATCCACCCACCCATCCACTCAGCCACCCTCCCATCCATCCACCCACCCACCCACTCAGCCACCCTCCCATCCATCCACCCACCCATCCACTCAGCCACCCTCCCATCCATCCACCCACCCATCCACTCAGCCACCCTCCCATCCATCCACCCACCCATCCACTCAGCCACCCTCCCATCCATCCACCCACCCATCCACTCAGCCACCCTCCCATCCATCCACCCACCCATCCACTCAGCCACCCTCCCATCCATCCACCCACCCATCCACTCAGCCACCCTCCCATCCATCCACCCACCCATCCACTCAGCCACCCTCCCATCCATCCACCCACCCATCCACTCAGCCACCCTCCCATCCATCCACCCACCCATCCACTCAGCCACCCTCCCATCCATCCACCCACCCATCCACTCAGCCACCCTCCCATCCATCCACCCACCCATCCACTCAGCCACCCTCCCCTCCATCCACCCACCCATCCACTCAGCCACCCTCCCATCCATCCACCCACCCATCCACTCAGCCACCCTCCCATCCATCCACCCACCCATCCACTCAGCCACCCTCCCCTCCATCCACCCACCCATCCACTCAGCCACCCTCCCATCCATCCACCCACCCATCCACTCAGCCACCCTCCCCATCCATCCACCCACCCATCCACTCAGCCACCCTCCCATCCATCCACCCACCCATCCACTCAGCCACCCTCCCATCCATCCACCCACCCATCCACTCAGCCACCCTCCCATCCATCCACCCACCCATCCACTCAGCCACCCTCCCATCCATCCACCCACCCATCCACTCAGCCACCCTCCCCTCCATCCACCCACCCATCCACTCAGCCACCCTCCCATCCATCCACCCACCCATCCACTCAGCCACCCTCCCATCCATCCACCCACCCATCCACTCAGCCACGCTCCCATCCATCCACCCACCCATCCACTCAGCCACCCTCCCATCCATCCACCCACCCATCCACTCAGCCACCCTCCCATCCATCCACCCACCCATCCACTCAGCCACCCTCCCTCCCATCCATCCACCCACCCATCCACTCAGCCACCCTCCCATCCATCCACCCACCCATCCACTCAGCCACCCTCCCATCCATCCACCCACCTATCTACTCAGCCACCCTCCCATCCATCCACCCACCCATCCACTCAGCCACCCACCCATCCACTCAGCCACCCTCCCATCCATCCACCCACCCATCCACTCAGCCACCCTCCCATCCATCCACCCACCCATCCACTCAGCCACCCTCCCATCCATCCACCCACCCATCCACTCAGCCACCCTCCCATCCACTCAGCCACCCTCCCATCCATCCACCCACCCATCCACTCAGCCACCCTCCCATCCATCCACCCACCCATCCACTCAGCCACCCTCCCATCCATCCACCCACCCATCCACTCAGCCACCCTTCCATCCATCCACCCACCCATCCACTCAGCCACCCTCCCATCCATCCACCCACCCATCCACTCAGCCACCCACCCATCCACTCAGCCACCCTCCCATCCATCCACCCACCCATCCACTCAGCCACCCTCCATCCATCCACCCACCCATCCACTCAGCCACCCTCCCATCCATCCACCCACCCATCCACTCAGCCACCCTCCCATCCATCCACCCACCCATCCACTCAGCCACCCTCCCATCCATCCACCCACCCATCCACTCAGCCACCCTCCCATCCATCCACCCACCCATCCACTCAGCCACCCACCCATCCACTCAGCCACCCTCCCATCCATCCACCCACCCATCCACTCAGCCACCCTCCCCTCCATTCACCCACCCATCCACCCTCCCATCCATTCACCCATCCACCCACTCAGCCACCCACCCATCCATCCTCCCACTCTGCCACCCACCCATCCACCCTCCCATCCGTCCATCCACTCAGCCACCCAACCATCCACTCAGCCACAAATTCCACAGCCACCCTCCCATCCATCCATTTATCCTTGAATCCATTCATCTGTCCTTCCACCCATCTAACTAAAACCTCTCTGAGCCCCAATTTGCTCATCTATAACATGGGAATAGTTGATATCAGGTTAAGTGATGTGAAACTTGTTCAATATCCGACATACAGTAGGTTCATTAATGTTTAGTCCATAGATGTCTTTTGCCTTATTAGGGTTCAATTTCAGGAGGATTTTAGCTCTTTGGAATGTCCCATCCCTGTGGCTGGATAATGTTCAGGGAGCTCTGTCTGGTTCACTGTTCTGGGGGCCTGGGATGAGGGGTGTACGGGGTCCCTTTATTAACCAATGCATCTCTCTGGCTTCCACAGAGAACACTAAAAAAATCCAGAGGAGACACAGTGGGCAGGGGCCTCGTGAACAACGCAGACGCCAGGAGCTTGTCTTAAAGGAGTCAGGCGTGGGGGCGGGGCTGGGGAGAGGAAGTTAGGATTGGCTTCCCCGCCTTCCCTCCAGACTGCCTGTCTCTCCAGAAGGAAGCTTGTGTGAGGACGTGGAGCTGTAGGAGCCCTCAGCTGGGTCTCTGCTGTCTTCTCTGAGAAGCCCAGCCTGGCCCCAGGAGAAGGAGCTGGAAAACTTCAGGCCTGGCTTGGGCTGCCATGAGGAAAGTGGATAAGGCTGCAGCCCGGATTGTTTCCTGGAGACGACAATCGTGGAGATGGTTATGCCTGACCTTTGTACAGCACTTCACAGTTGGCACAGAGTTTCCGCATGTGCCGTACCGTCACAACGCTGTGTTTTGGGAAGCACAGGCAAGTTTAGACCGTCGGGGATCAGAATATGCCACCCTTGAATCCGCCCCTTGAGCACAAAGATCATTTTCAGCTGAAGAAAACTCAGAAACAGCAGAAATCAAAAGAAGACTCTTGGCCCTGCCCCCTATTTGCCCATATGCAGAACATAAATTTCCATCTGTCGGGGTATCTCCCTCCCCTGTACCAGGAAGAGGGGGACCCAGGAAGACACTTCCTAGACTCGATCGCAGGGGACGACTGTAGACTCTCACAAGCCCAGAGAGGAGAGCTTCATAGCAAACCTCGCTAAAGCCGCCCTTAGCCTCCATCGGCTTCCCCCATATGTTTACCGTCCCATGTTTGCCCACCCTAAAAGCCTAAGCCTCTTTTCCTCTGTCTTGTCACTTCTCTACAAATTTGATGTTCCTTGTTAAGATGCTGTATCAGCCAGAGTTCTCACCACCCCTCGGTGTCACTCATCACTGAGTTTCTCCTGCCTGTTTGCACACATTATTAACTGGTTTTTCTCTTGTTAATCTATCTTTTGTCATTTTAATTTCCTGGGCCCCAGCCGGAGAACCTAGGAGAGTAGAGGAGATTTTATTCCTCCTCTACAGAGGAAAGAGATGAAGAAACTCTACAGAGAGAGAGACGAAGAAACTGACACTCGCAGAGACAAACTGGCTGACCCCGAACCTCCCGGACGCCAATCTCAGTCTCCTGACTCCTCCCCCATCTCAGAGGCCCCAAGACAATGGGAGAGAGTTATTTCATCACGTCTCAGGCAGCCTGTGACTTTCAAAATCCTTGGAGAGAACTCTCTTAGTTTTCTGTTTTGTTTTTAATTAACTAGTTAATTCGAATCTATTTTTCAGAGCACCTGCCACGTGTCAGGGAGCTCACCACTGCCGAGAGGAGGAGACCCCACAAATGCAGGCCACTGCAGTTCAGTGGACGAGAGGCATGATCAGGAACAGGCTGCTCCAGCAGCATCAAGTTACTCTGCCAATAACCTCCCAGAGGGAGTGACTCAGCAGCTGACCAAAAAGATAAGTCGGAGGGACACAGGCAAAGGGAGCAAGAGGACAGGGCTCGGGCTCGAGGACGCCTCACCTGCAAAGACCACGATGCGAAGAGCCATGCAAAGGGCTTGGTGAGTTCAGGAAATTGCAGAGGGTTCAGAGCTGCAGGGTGGAGTAGAAGGAGGTGGATGGGGAATGGGTGTAGCTGACTGACGTGAGAAGAATGGGTTGGAAGAGACGAGAGGTGAGTGGCTAAACCAGGAGGGGTTGCTTTTTCAACATGTCTTCGCTACTGGACCGAGAACACCTGGAAGGCAGAGAATGAGTCAAAAAGTCCGGTCCTGAGGTTGACAGTGCTCCCACAGAAGCTTCTGGAAGAAACAAGCCTTTATAATTATCACTAGACACTGGATACCCACCACATGCCAGGCAGAGCCTGTGCGGACCCAGGCCTGCCCTCAAGGAGACTCAATCCAGTGTGGCACATAGACAAGCCAGCACCCAGTCCTGTGGAAGCACCGTCGGGGCAGGGCTGGGTCTGAAGACATCAGGAAGGCTTCTCAGGGGAGGTGACATCTGACCTGGGTTGTGAAGGATGGAGAGGAGTTTGCTGGGTGGCTAATTTTGATCAAAGACTAAAGATGTCAACTTTCTTACGGGACCGTAAAGGGAGAGATTAAAGTGGCACACGGGGAGAAACTTGTCAGGACCGGCCCATGCCTGCTTCCCCACTCTTACTGGTGATGCCTGCATCCCCCCCCCAACCAAGCCGTCCCCAGCTGCCAACCCAGCAACACTGGGACTTCAGATCTGTTCTATCCTGACGCCTTCGTAACATAACAATGTGGAGGAAACTTGGTGTAGCGTTGCCATTAAGAGCAGCCGGTCCTGGCTTCAAACCAGCCTCTGCCCCTCCGACTTAGTAGGTGAATCCCCTTGACTTATCCAGACCCTCATCTTCCTCACCTGCATAATGGGAGTGATGGCAGAACATGCTGCACAACACCAATGAGAACGCGTCTGTGCCAGAGGCGAAGCCGGGACGTCTCTGCTCCACAGCTCTTCCGGACTCACTTTGCAATGCGGGGGCTGGGTCTCTGCCATCACATTTCTGCTTGACCTAGGTTCTGCCAGTGAGGGCACTAGAGGGAACCCCACAGCTGGAGGGGGAGACGAGACTTGTTCCATCCTGTCTGCTGCCAATCCGGAGGAAGCGATCAGAGAGGCTTCTCAGGGGAGGTGACATCTGACCTGGGTCTTGAAGGATGGAGAGGAGTTTGTTGGTGGCTATGAGCGTCACTCCAGCAATGCTTTTTCACCCTGGCAGCAGCGAGGCCTCCCCATGGCAGCAGCTGAAGCCAGCGTGCAGATTTTCCAACACGAGCAGAGTTAGCTTCCTCACATCCCATCGGAGACATCAGCGCCAGCCCAGCAGGGCCCCCTCCTCAGCAGTCTGCCCCCTTTCCCTGTGGCCCCTCACCCGTCGGGTGATGGCTGCAGTAGCTCTCTCTGTTAGACCTTATGGTTCTCATTTTACCCTTTCAGTGACCTGGTTAACAGCTTTATACCTAGTTAACCCTCCTTTACATTAAACTCTCTTTGTTTAAGTAACCGACGTGGTTTTCTGTCTCCTGGCTGCACCTTGACTATTATAACTAACTAAGAAGATGTATATAAAATATTTGGTACATTCTAAACTCTTAATAAATGCTTCTTCTTCTTAGGATTCCTGATAGGTTCCTAATGTTCATTCATTCATTCATTTCTTCAGCATATGCTGCTTCCTACTGTGTGTCAGGCCCCATGTGAGGTATTGGAGTGCAGAGCTGAATAAGACACAGTCTGGCCCTCACGGAGCCTACAGCCTGAGTGGAGGAGCCCAGGACACGAGCCCACCCCAGGAGTGGTTCTTGGCACCTCCTCCAAGAAGCCCTCACTGCTGACTCCACCACCCAGTTACTCCATCTCCCAGATCGCATGGAATCCCACGTCCAACCGCAGAAGCATCCTTCATCAGGCCCATTTTCGAGCACCTGTAGTTGGCAGACCTCCAGAATTAACACTTATGGTAAGGTTAACGATGCTATTGTGTGTTATTATTATTTATTTGCACGTCTTACCTTCCTTCTTGGGTGGTAACTTACTTGAGATTGATTTCCCCAAATGGCTGATTTCTGTGTCAATTTATAGGCCTAGCACAGTGCCTGGGACATGACAGGATACCCTAAAAGAAAGATGCTGGATGAATTAGTTCATCCAGTCAACCAATATTTCTGGAGCTCTTGCTGTGCAGCAGGCACAGGGCTGGGTACCAGGAGGGCAAGGATGAAGGAAATCAACACAGTCCCTGCCCCCAGTGAACAGGTATCTGATTCGGTCACTGGGACTGGACAACCTCTGAGGACCCAGACCTTCCTGGGTCTGGAAGGCCTGCCGTTGTCCTGATGTGATGCAGACTTGTCAGCACGTCCTCTGCCTCCTTCCTGCTTCACTGGTGAGCCCCGGGTGGGAGACGGCTGCCCTCTGCGGTTAACCAAGTGTCCTCTGCGCCGGCGGCCAAAGGCTGTATTTAAATAGCAAACCCTTGCATTTTTAATGTTGCCTGGGATTGGAAAGGCTGTGACAAGCTTTCCAAACTGATATTGGCTTTTACATTATTGCAGCAGACCTGGCCTCGGGCGTTTCTTAAATGGAAAATTTAAAGCGTTTTCCATATCAGTGAGAGCGCGGAACCGTCTCAGAACGCCGTGCCTGCCTGTATTCTCAGAAAACAGCCCCCTCCCTCGAGCGCCCTCCCCCACCGTCTCCTCCTCACTAGTCTAGCGTCGCCTCCCCTTCATCCAGAGGGCGGACAGCACGAGGCCCACCAGCCTTGTCTCACTCGTGACAAGAAGAGTTCAGGGAGGCCCAGGGGCCAGTGGAAAGAGCTTAGGCCGTAGAACGGCTCTAGATATCTAAACGCCTTCTCTGCACCTCACAGCCTGGGAGACGGGCAAACTGCGCACCTCGCTGAACCTCCTTTTCCTCACCTGTAACATCAGAATAAAAATGCCATTTCGCAGGTTTGCTGCGACCTTCAAACGGGATGTTCTGTAAAAAGGCTTGACACCCCTGCCTGGTACTTGCTGACGCTCAGTGGACGTCAGTTCTCGCCCTGCCCCTGGAGCTGACCTGTCTGAGGTCTCAGAGCAGAATCAGGAGTGAGCCCTATGCTCCCGGCTCCCAGGCCTCCTTCCGAGAGGCCCACTGGACACAAATAGGTTAAAACACACATGTTTGGGTTAAAAGCAGAAGGACTCATTTCCATCTTCATTCCATTTTGACTGTTCTCATTAGCAAAATATGCCAGGACGGCCTGCCTGGAGACTTCTTGCATCTCCATCTTCCTTCTCTGTGCTCATGGTAGTAAAAGTCACTGCTCTGTCCAGTATGGCAGCCACTAGACACAGGTGGCTATTGGCATTAAAATCAAATAAAATTCAGTTCTTCAGTCACAGTAGCCATACTTCAAGGGCCCAGCGACCAACCACTTGTGGCTAGTGGCTACCAGTTCAGCAGGGACCATTTCCACCCTCACAGAAAGTGCTAAGTGAGGGAAGAGAGGAGCAGAGGTGGGGAGAAGTGGCAAACTGGTTTTCCAGGGCATTCCTCATTCTTGCACATCCTTGCACGTGTTCATCCAGGCATGGAAATCAGTTTCGTGTGTTTGCACGTTCTGATGGAAAAGGGAAATTCTCCTCTCTGAAAGAGTCAGGACCTGAGAACTTTGTAAATTTAGTTTGACTCAATAAATATTATCATTTAAAACTAAGATGCAATCATTTTATTCTGTGCTCCAGATAGGTCCATGGCTCTTCACGGCTGCTGAAAAAGCCCCATATCCTCAGCTTGTTTCCATCGTGGTGTGCTCCCACGAGCCCTCCCGGGCTGCTCTCCCACTGTGTCCTGCCCCACTCACCACCGACACACTGGCTTGTGCCCTGTCGTGCCTGAAGACCACCTTTCCTGGCACACCCAGGACCACCGCTGAGCCCACTGCCTGGGACACCAGGAAGGCATCATCTCCACCTGTAGATGTTGGTCAAACGGCTCAGACACCTCCCCCGCCCCCTGTCTGCCCCAGAGCTGCTGGTCGGATGTGCTCCGTGTCCTGCATTTTATTCGTGTTTTCCGAGCGTTAGCCCTGCTGCATCCACGTCTCCTTCCCCACCCCCTGTCCACTGTACGCCCCACAATGGTGATTCTCAAGCTCCATGTGGAGGAAAGAGCAGTGTTTTTTTGCTTAGTTTTTGTTTTTGTAAATTTTCAATTCATTGCAGACTAATGACTTTGCAAAATAAAATGACATTTTTAAAAAACAAAGATATATACACAACGTAAGCCTTAGTTATTTTATCATTAGTTTCAAATTGCTGTAACGATCTGTAAACCCTTACTCTTGGCTTCTGTACTTTGTGCGTCTGTGGCAGTAGTGGTTTTCAGGTCGCCCTTGAAGAAGCAGAAGGCCCTGCATGTGGTCAGCGCTGGACACCCTTGATGGGATCCAGTGGAAACTTCCCGCCTGTGCTCTCGCTGATGTCCGAGGGGATGCACAGAGGACATCTCTGTGGAAGAGCCCTCAGAAGGAGGACACCCCCTCTGTGGTGACGCTGGCAGGCATTTTTGGGTGTGGGTCCCCATTCTGTCTAAGTTGCTTCATGACCCTGGACATGTTACCTGAATGTGGCCTTGACCTGAAGCTAGACGAAGGTTCTTGAACTCTTTTGTGTCGTGGACCTCATCGATAGTGGGGGAGGCATGTGGATCCCTTCTCAGAACGTTTTAATGTTTAATGTTTTAAATGCAGAAAATGAAAACCACAGGATTTCAAAGGAAATCAATTATACTCAAGACAATTATTAAAATGTGTGGCTCAGAAATATTTCTTCATTAACACATTATATAAGTAATCATATCTGGTGATCGGCAAAATACCTACTATAATTCCAAGTATTGATGAGAGTAAAACTATATTTCAAGTTTTCTACACAACTGTACTGTGATTTGAAAATGCCAGTGATTTCTATTGTGATCGTCACGGATGCTGCTCATTCTACTGTGACTTGTTGCCCATGTTCATGACTGAAGGAACTATTTAGTTTCAGTTGGAGAGTAATGAAAATCAAGACGCAATTTTCCCCATCATTTAAGTTCCAGGCAAAATGTCCCCTAATGTAGTCCCTGATTCAGCAAGTATTTATGAAGAATCCACTATGCGCCAGGCGTCGTCCCAGCATAGACAGTGTCTGCCCTCATTGAGTTTTCATTCTTGCTGTGAGTCAGATGACAAACAAACAAATAAATACGGTTGATTCTCATTCTTTGCAGTAGTTATGTTGTGAAAAGTCACCGTGAGCACTGAGGGAGCAAACACGGAAGCATCGTTCTGGAGAAATACAGGGTTAGGTCCTGTGAGCCTCTGGTCACATGGCCGTCAACTGATCTGCGTATAACCTTGTCCCATGTGTGCTCCTGTTTAAAGACATCTTGTTTAATATATATTGTTGATCCGCTAACATTGCGCTCGTGGCCAACAGCGCCATAATCTGTAACTACAACTCTAGGCCCGAAGGAAGCTTCTGTAACACGCGTGTTTCTCCATGAGGCACATCCCAGCCTTCTTGCACTGAGGAGCACTAGGCAGCGAGTCAGCCCTGTGCTTGGGGGCCATTTTAAACAGTAAGATCGGGGGCCAGCCCGGCAAACCCCAGTGGTGCAGCCGTTAAGTTCGCACATTCCGCTTCAGTGGCCCAGGGTTCGCTGGCTCAGGATCCCAGGTGAGGACATGGCACCGCTTGGCAAGCCATGCTGTGGTAGGTGTCCCACATATAAAGTAGAAGATGGGCATGGATGTTAGTTCAGGGCCAGTCTTCCCCATCAAAAAAGAGGAGGATTGGCAGCAGATCTTAGCTCAGGGCTAATCTTCCTCAAAACAAAACAAAACAAAACAGTAAAATCACCAACAAAACCCACAAAAATGCGAATGTGACACCAAACAGGCCATAAAAAAGACAGTTGTTTGTAGTCTGAGAGCTGAAACAAGAAGGCAGAGGGCTCCTTGTTGGACCTCAGCTGGTTCAAAGCGCTCACCTCTCTGCGTGTGTCTGTGAACCACAGTGAAAGCACCGAGGGTATCAATTTGGGGATCACTCATGAATTTTAGTGAGTAGGTGAATTCACAAACACAGAGTCCACAAAGGATGAGGCTCGCCTGTGGATTTACGCTATCATGTAGGTGATAAGTGAAGTGAAGGAAAATATCGCAGGGCACGGTGGCTGTAGACTGAAGCGGTCGAGTTTGGGATGTCTTCCGAAGATGGAGCAAACTGCTTACAAATTGGAGATGGGATGGAGGAGAGAGGGGAGTCAAGGTTTTTATCCTAAGCAACTGGGTAACTGGTGGTATCATTTACCAGATGGGGAACAGTCAATTATTGAGCACCGACTGTGTTCTTCACTGCACATGATGTTGAGTTGCAACAGTGAACACACAGAGGCGTGTTCTCCTGGAGCAACACTGGGAACAGCCCTTAGATGGTATCACTGTCCCTTATTAAGTCAACTCTCCCATGGTACAGAAAAGGAACTGAATCCTGCTCCACTCTGCACAGGAATGGGGCTCGCCGACGTCAGAGATGAGCGCGGCATTCTGGCAGTCCAGAAGCCTCTCCTTGTTCAGTAAGGGTTGACAAGGACCACAACGTTTCCAGAGAACACTGTGTGTTGTTGGGAAGCATGTATTTGCTTAATTCAGCCCCATGGCTAATGAGACGGCTGAGGATGACCAATGCTCATGCCAGTCAAAGTGGAAAAGGAAATCTAACCTTGAGGACCCTTGTTCATCCTTGACCACGGGACCTGGAACCCCCTCTCTCTCCAGACGGTTCTTGAGTCTTGATGACTGCTGGCTGCGTGGCCCTCCTGGAAGTGATGACTCAGATTCAGGGCATTACTTGGGGAGGAGGGGGGATAAGTGGGTTCAAGGATTGATACCTCCCCCTGCAGGTGGGAATACGGCTCTTCGTGGAGAGGTGGGTGTCGGTTCAGATGGACAGTGCTTGGGGGAGAAGATACAAACCCAAGAGCAGAGGGAAGCAGGTTAGAGTGGGGAGTGCTCACCAGGGACCCCCTGGGTGGGAAGGGTCCGAGTCCTGAAATTGTCCCAGCCTTCCTCAGGGGGAAGTCATGGACACCTGAACAGCCTGGAAGGGTGGTCTCAGGAAGACCTAAGAGAGCGGTGGTCAGGGAGGGGAGCCTGCCCCTCTCCAGCTCCTTCCTGGTGCCAGCGGGGGCGCCTCACTCTATCAGGTGACCACGATTTAGAGTTTCAAGCAGAGATCAGCAGTAAAGGAGGTGGCCCACAGAGGGACTGGGACGACCGGGGAAATGTGCGTGATGCTGACCGTAGTGGACAAACCAGAGAGAGACAGCAGGACCAGACCTGGTGACCCGGATGTTAGAGAAAGCTGCCCTCTGAAAGGGGCGTCTGGATCCCGCATTCCCGCCTGCACCCCCCACTGGGCTGGGAGCTCCTTGAAGGCAGGAAAGATTCCTCAGTGTCCTCGGTTTCCCCAGCGCCCTGCCCAGGCCCTGGCGCACAGGGAGCTCTCAGTAACAAACACTTGAATGGAAGGAAGGAGGGAAAAGCCTGACTGTGGAGACCCCCAGGAGCTCTAAGTAACAGAATTTCAGAGCTCCAAGGGCCCTTAAAGAGTACACACGGCAATCTGTTTGTTTACAGATTTAAAAACCATGTGACACGCGTTCATTCACTCATTCATTCATTCACTCATTCATGTGTCTGATAGACGTAGATTGAACGTCTGTCCCCTCAGCAGCCTGGCACTGGGGACGCTGGATGAATGGATGACACCTGCTCACTCTTGGGTGGACACAACCGCCCATGTGATGCCTACGCACAGACACAGACACGGGGCATAGAGGAAAAGCAGCTAATGCTGCCCAGGACAGGGGTCAGGGCTGGAGGCGGAGGGCAAGGTCTCAGGAAGGAGATGACCTTCGTGCTGGACCCTGGTGTCCGGGCAGGGTGGGTGGAAGAGAGGAGGGAGGAAATCAGGGGATAAAAGGAGAAAAGGCGTGAGTGGGGCTTCCGTATGGGGAATGGCAGGTGGTCACCTGGCCCGGTGTCAGGGGCACGGGGCGGTGGCAGTGGGAGGGGAGGAGAACAGGAGGCCGATCTGGAGGGGCCCCAGGCTGGGGGGACCTTGAAGGGTTTCTGAGCAGGAAGGTGATAGGATCACACGTATCCTTCAGGAAGGTGGCACTGTGGGAGGAGAAGGTGGATGGAGGCAGGAGACTGGCGGGAGGGAGAGCACTTTGGAGGCAGGTTCTGTAAACCAGGCAAGAGGTGCTGGGAGCCGCTCCAAGGGCAGAGACAGCAGGACTGCAGGGAGAGGGGGCGACGCGAGGGACGCTCTGATGCACAGCCGCCGGCCTGTGGGGCCTTTCCCAGCCTCCCACGCACACGTCCTCCTGGAGGGGGCTCAGGCAGGCCATGTGGGGGTTTAGGGGACGAAAGTCTCAAGTCTGGACGACTACATAGACGTTGAGGCCATCCGTTGAGAGAGGAGATTAGAGAAGAGAGTAAGATAAGGGCAAAAGCGAGAATTCCGTTTTGGACATTCCCATAGGACAACTGGGAAGATGCCCAGTTTCAACTGGAAATGTGTCTGAAACTCAGGAGAGTGGACGTGGGAGTGACAGGGTGGCCATGGAAGCCATGGGGATGAAAGTCGACCTTCAGCCTGGTTGGGGCACTGGGGGTGGCCACACGGAGCAATTAGAAACTAGCACCTGATAAATCGGATGCGACAAAACGTCCAAACACGGGACAGAAATAGTCCTGTTGTCAGGAGGAAGGGAGGTGAGTACCAGCTGGAATTGCCGACGAACTCTTCCGGAGAAGGCTGCTTGAACAAGTGCAGCAGGATGTGCAGGATTAGGGGGCCAGGAGGGGCGGTGCTGGTGGGAGAGTGCAGTGGGTGCTGCTCCAGGACAGGAAGGACGTTAGCTCCGGAGGGTGTTCCCTGTGGGGGCACAGACGCAGGAAGAAACAAGGAACGGGTTTAAGACCGCCTTTGAGGAAGCAGGTCCCTGTGGTTGCCTCTGGGGAGGGCAGTGGGAGTCCAGGAGGAGGGCGGGAGGTCATCTCTCTATGTACTTTTGCATCTTTGGGATATTTTCACTTGGGCACCAATGACTGTTTTTAGAAAATGGTTCAAATAAATCGTTTGTCTTTGGCAGACTAAGAGGTGAGTCTGGTGCAGAAGGGAATCAGATGGATCCCAATCTGAGGGGCTGGTTGCTGGCCTGCATTTTAGGCGGTAAAGCAGGACGGCGGTCTCTGACTCAGGGACCAGGACAGTGGCTGCAGCTCTGAGCCTCTGTCCCGGGGGGTCTTTTACATGGATGTGGTCACTGGGCAAGTTGAGCAAGCAAACGAGCCCTGTCGAGAGCAGATGAGGACAGGAGGAGAAGTAGGGGCATGCTGGAGCTGGACAGCTCCTGGGGACCTCTGAAAGGTCAACCGATGGGTCAGTGCTGCTGGCGTGGCTAGGGTCAGGGCTGGGGTCAGGGCGCACTGCAGTAACGTAGCCAAAACCTCAGTGCTGGACACAGCAACAAACCGCACAGAGCTGTCGTGAGAATTGTGGGAGAGCGTCATCACCACACACTTCTGAGGACTCACCATGTGCTCGGCTGTGTTGTTCACCTGGTTTAATCCTCATAAAACCCTGTGGGGTGGTTTCCATTGTCTCCATTTTCTAAACGTGGGAAATAGGCACAGAGAAGTTCATGGGCTTGTCTGAGATGATGCAGTGAGAAAGCAGCTAACCCGGACTGAAACTCAGCCTCCTTAACGCCAGAGTTTAATCTCTGTGTTAAAATACTCCCTTAGCCCGCGGTGGGACGTGAAATCAGCCGGGTTAGGCCAGATGCTGCTGCAGTGACAAACAAGGCCAAAATCTCAGTGACATACACAGTAGTCACTCACAGACAAGGGCAATGGAGGCTGCATCTTGCCGGCGTCTGCGGTCATGCAGGCGGGAATGGGAGGGGGTTCCTTCACCCAGTGTAACACACATTGCGTATGCTCTTCTCTCATTTGCTGAAGCTGAGGCAGTGGGGAAACGGAATTTGACCTTACGTCCTGAGGCAAGAACCAGAACATTTATTAGTGGCCCCCTCCGACTGCACACAGGTGCTCATTAAGTGTTGGTCGCATCAAGCGTGAACGACCAATTCTGTCCAGGCTGAGTGAACTGTCTCACCCAGCTCCATTTATAAAGTTTCTGGGTTTGCGAACACAAGTGCTATCAGCTCTGCACAGAAGGCCCCCGGAGATCGTCCACACCACTAACTCTGCGTGTCAGGCACTTCTCTGCGCCGTCCGCCTGCTGCCAAGAGAACACACGTGGCTCTGGTTCCAGACACAGAGCAGGCCTGGAAAATGTGATTACGGTCCCCCGACCACAGCCGTGCACCGCCCGCCCATCCCAGCCCCCCCTCCTGTGAGGGCTTCTTACTTTGGTCTTCTCCCGGCTTCCCTTGCCACGTCTTCCATAAGCTCACAGGAGGCTGCATGCAAAGATGGCAAGCTTGTGAGGTAGGAAGTTTTCTAAACCGTTCTTAAGTGTACAAATCAGTGGCAGCAATTCCACCCACAATGTGTGCAATCCTCACCGCCATCTATTTCCAGAACGTTTCATCTCCCCAGATAAAAACCCTGTACCTGCTAGGCAATAAGTCCCCATTAAGGCAGAGATTTTTATTTTCATTTTAAAGACAGGAAACTTAAGGTTGGCCACTTTGTCCAGTGTCACCCAGGAATGAAGTGACAGAGCAGGATTTCTGACTTGGTTTTCTTGCTGTGTTCTGAAGCCTCGCTAATAAGGTCGGGCACCCAGTCGCTGGCAGTAGGGTTATGTCAACCATTTGCGCGAGTGGGGTGCGATCCCTGAACTTGTGGGGCCCCTCAGGGGTCTAGGAATAGCCCATCCGTCATCCACGTGGCAGCGTTCCCCAAGTGTTGGGAGCACCTGCTGAGCGCTGGAGAGTCGAGGCTGCATGCAGGCCTGGGCTGCAGCAGTCCACAGCAGAGACAAGTCAGGCAGAAGCTGCTCCATTTCCCGAAAATGCCATTTCCCTTCTTCTTTAGTTAAAAACAAAGTCAAAAACAAAATTCTGATTTTCAGCTGGGCCAATGGCTCCCAGAAATGACTCCATTTCCCAGTCTGTCCTGTAAGTGGCTGTGGCCACGTGGCTAAGCTCTAGTCGACAAGTTGTAAGTGTAAGTGGCGTGTGAAACTTCCGGAGCGTTTGTAAGAGAAGGAGGAAACTCTTCTTCCGTCACTCCCTCTGCCCCGCTTCCTGCTGGCTGGAAATCAGACGGCTCCAGCTGGGGCTTGGGCGACCACCTGGAGCATGCAGAATAAGCCACACACCGAGGCTGGAAGAGCAACAGGACAGAAGAAGCTTTAGTCCACGACAAAGCGGAGTGCTGTGCCACCCCTGGGCCTCAGAGTCTCGTTTATGAGACCAAGATAACCAGCGTCTGTATTATACGCATCTGTTAGCTCTTGCTGTGTGACAAACCACTTCAGACTCAGAGGCTTCCCACAACAGCCATCTTATTTAGCTCCTGATTCTGTGGGTCAGCTGGGTGGCTGGAGGATTGGCCAGAGCTGGATGGTCTGGGCTGGACGGTCTAGGGGGCCTCAGCTGGGATGGCTCATCTTTGCTCCAGAGGGTCTTACCCTCCAGTAGGTCAGCCTAAGCTTCTTCATGTGGCCATCTCAGCGCTCATGAAAAAGAGAAGGCAGGTCCCGATATGCAAGTGCTTTCCAAGCCCCTGTCTGTGTCACATTTGCTAATGTCCCATTGGTCCACGCATGTCACCAAGGGCCTAGCTATAGTCAGGAGTGATTCGTTGCAGGCCGTTACTGCAACAATCGCCACTGTCTAAGCCCCGGGTGTGTGGGGATTCCTGTCACATACGTCTGAACCTAGTCCCACCTCGGGCGGCGTGGGTGACGAGCAGTTGGGGACGGCTCTGCTCGCTGTCACCAACGCGTGAGTCCAAGAAGCATTCACAGTATTTCTCAAAGTCCAAATCACAATGGCCTGAACCCCCACCATCTTAATTGTTCTTATCTCCTTATCAAAATCATTTTAGTGTTAGTGAGACTAAACTATTGCATGGGAAACAAAGAATTACAGTTTTGTTTTAAAGCAATATTACAAAAACATGAAAAGGTAACTGACTGCTTTTTGCTGTGACTTTTATTCAACGATGACTAAAAACAAGGACCTTTTTAAGAGGCTCCTGAACGTGTCCACTCCCATCTGACCCACTTCCTTGCACCAGGGCCACTGCACGCCACCCGCAGACCCTCTTTTCCTATCCTGCCCCACCCTGGCTGAGGCCCCTGCCCGCGAAGGAGTCTGAAGAGGGAGCGATTCCTTCGCTGCTGCTGAAGGCGCCTTGGGAAACTGCCTTAGCTGCATCTAGGGGGCTGTCTCCTCGTGTCCCCAAATTGCCTGCTGCCCGGGGTGCCAGGATGGTGCTGGGCTCTAAGGGGAGGAAGGACTCTTCTTGCCACGTTCTGAAGCCTTTCCGTTGGGACTGACCCCCCTGGAATGCTCTGTCCCACGTGCCAGATCCTGATCCTGCCGCTCGGGCTTCTCTCCTCTGCTCTGCATTTCCTGCAACAGTCGGGGCTGGTCCCCCACCGAGAGCCGGCAGCACTGCGGCAGGGTGTCAGCTCAGTTCAGGCATGGCCGAGAAGCCTCTCTCCCCTCCTCTTGCCAGCAAAGCTGGGGCTGAGTTAGGGCTCCGGCTCCGTCTACACAGCAATCTGCATGCCCAGCCAGGGCATTCGCTTCCCAGGCCAAAGCATCTACCAACGGCGTCTTCACAATTTTCTCCCAAGGTCCACAGACAGCTCACGTTCTGGAGCCTCACGTCTAGAGATTTTGCCAAAACGGAGGAACAATCTGCTCTGGAGGTGAAGACAAACCTGCGTCCCACAGACTGAAAACCACGCACAGGTTTTCCAAGTCCTGCTCGTTGAGGTTTCTAAGCTTCAGAATCTTGTCACAGCCAAAGCCCCGCTTTGCTATCTGGGCAGCGTCGTAAGGGCTCAGTCAGAAGCGCGAGCATGCTGTGAGAAGGGAGGGTCCCCACTTCGAGCCTCAGTTTCCCCATCTGTAAAGTTTCTGACCTCGTCAACTTACGTGAGGTTTAAAGAGACAGTGTTTGTCAAGCACCCTAGCCCGAGCCTGGGGGCTGCAGAAGTCGGCCTCAGTGCCCTGCAGGCCAGCAGGACCCTTTCCATTTGTCACTCTTGTGGGGCGGCACAGACGTGGGCTCTGGGAGCCAGTGCCCCTCAACTTGGCCTTACTAGGAATTTAACTAGTGACCTTGGTCATGTCCTTCAGGCGCTAAGAATCCAAGCAAAGCTGAATCTGCCCACTCTTCTCAGCGATGGCTGGCGTGCCAGCATCCAGGCCCTGTGGCTTCCCCATGGGACACCTGTTGGCTCTGGCCTGCACACGATCAGCCACGGAAGGGGTAGGAGGAGATGAACGGAAGACGCCACATAGCTTTTCCCTTTGGGTTTAATCTAATCCCATTTTCCCACTTGCAAATGTAGGGCAAGAGTTTCCTGATAGCATCTGGCCCCGGACACCTGGTGCACAGTTGGTTTAAATTAAGTGCATTATATATAAATAAAGCATCCGCAGACACTCTGGTCAGGGGGAGCAGAAGAAAGGCATGAGGTGGGGTGGGCGGGGGAGATGAGCAGATGGTTTGTCAACACACACCAGGGTAACCAGCTGGTTAGGGCCACTGGAATTTCCCACGGATTTATCTCACACTACTCTAGGAGGCAGTGTGGCACAGCCATGAAACACGAGCCAGAAAACTGACAGGTCTAGGATCCAGGCCCTGGTACTGACTGCCGGTGTGCCCGCTTCCTCATCTGAAAAGTGACCCCCCCCCAACACAAGGTGGCCGCCAGGATCCCACGAGAGGCCCAGCAAAGTTCTTGGAAACGTTAGCTATTATGGTATCATCGTCACACGCTGGGCCCTGAGCCAGCTGGGGTTTCCAGTGACAGAGTCCGTCCTTGCCTCCAAGTGGTAGCTCAAGACGGTGAGAAGGAACGGAAGCTCCAGGAGGGCAGGAGTGTTGGGGTTTTTCTGTTTTCTTTCCTGTTGTATTTCCGGGACCTGGAATAGTGCCTGGAACATGGGAGGGGCACAATACGTTTTGGTTGAATGAATAAATTTAAACAATTCAGGAGCTATGCTAAATCACACACGATTCGGGGGGGAGCACAAAGGAGGGATATCAGTAGAATGGTTCTAGAAATTACGTCAGTGAGACACGAGAGGAAACGCAATCCGTGAGGAGTATGGCATCCACTTGGCAAGAGAGATCCACTTGTGAAAGAAGTTACAGTAAAGATTTTAAAATCTGACTGTGGAATTTGGGGATTTAGAGTCCCGTGCCCTTAAGGCAGGGTGAGGGGGCGAGACTGAGTCTCCAGGTGCATCAGCACGGACGTGATGTCCAAGCTGCCGAACCTCGGAGTTCAGACTCGGATCTGCAGCGGCCCAGGCCCAGGCCCGCGGCTGGGCTGCGATGGTCCATCTGCTCCCCGCGTCCAGAAGTGACTTTCCCACTCAGGGAGGTTCGTAATAAAGCACAGAGGTGGTAAAGCAAGCGAAACTCACAGGATTAATACTTCCATGTGACGTTTAAGGATGTTTTATAACTATCATGAAAAATTATATGTAATTGTTATTTAAGGTGTTCTAAACATTGAAGAAAATATGACATACTAATCATATTATTTTAATTTGAAACATTTATTACTAGACATCATTTTACTTTAAAACATGCATGAAGATTTATTTAATTTGGAAAATAGTGTTTGACTCCCTGGAAGGTTGACGTGTTTTTAGGTGTTCCCAGATGCCTTCAGATTGTAACTGGAGTTTCCACGCGAGACAAGGTTTGTTTATCTTATCAGTCATCAGCCTTGTTGGATGTCTGACACCCTTGAGAGAATCAAATATATTAAGTTTGGGATTATAATTTAAAACGTTTAAGGGGATTTAATGAACCATAATAGTTAAATGGGGTTAAATGTTTAAGGAAATATTATCGGTTAAACTTAACTGAATATGAATTAAAGAATAAGTGAAAGCAATGTTATTTTTATACAAAATTACTAATTACTAATTTATGAATAAATTAACCCGATTAGTACATTGAGCTTAAAGGCTTAAGAGAAAGCTATATTTTAAACTTTCAACTTTATTAAATTGAATATTAATGAAAACCAAGCAACTGTAAGTAACTCTTTCCATATAAAAAAGGCCTCTGTCAGATATATATATTTATAATTGTTTTTGCTGAGGAAGTTTCGCCTGAGCTAACATCCATTGCCAATCTTCCTCTATTTGTATTTGAGCTGCCAGCACAGCATAGCCACTGACAGGCGAGTGGTGTATGTCTGCGCCCAGGAATGGAACCCTAGCTGCCAAAGTGGAGCCCACCAAATTTAATCACTAGGCCATGGGGACTGGCCCCTCTGTCAGATATTTTGTGTGTGTGTGTGAGGAAGATTGGCCCTGAGCTAACATCTGTGCCAATTTTCCTCTTTTTGCTTGAGGAAGATTGGCCCTGAGCTAACATCTGTGCCAATTTTCCTCTTTTTGCTTGAGGAAGATTGGCCCTGAGCTAACATCTGTGCCAATTTTCCTCTATTTTGTACACGGGACACCACAGCATGGCTAGATGAATCGTGTGTAAGTCTGTGCCCAGGATCCGAATCCATGAACCCTGAGCCGCTGAAGGGGAGCATGTGAACTTAACCACTATGCCACTGGGCTGGCCCTATCAGATATTTTAAAGACTGAATTGATAAGTGAATGCTTATAAAATCCAGGAGATTGGGTTTTCCTTCTAAAACTGTTGCTATTGTGGATCTGTCTATTCTTTGATTATTATTGTTATCTTATTATATCACGATATACTGTCTTTTCCTATATTACTAAAAATAAAACAAAACCTTAGATTTCTAGAACTACCATTTCCAATGCTCTTAACAGCCTCCTGTAAGTCTTATCTACTCGCCAGATTGCTGGCCTGTCCCGCGCAGCGAACGTTCATCACAGATGTGCAACTCTGCAGGGTTCCTCCCCAACTGACCCCAACATCCAGCCATTCTCCAGGTCAAACACACAGTGTGCCCCTTGGACCACACAATGGTGATCTGAAAAATCCCCTGCCTCATGAGAGTCAGCAGGAATGGTGCTGATCCTCAGGGAAAATTCTGGAAATTTGTGGGAATATTTTAAATTGGTAGGGTGATTGCAAAGCGCTACTGGCAGGAATAAAATTACTGACCCTACAAAAATTTAAGAGATTACCAAGAAAAATTGTTAATAACCTCATGCCAACATATTAAACAAAGTAGATGAATTGGTCAGATTCCTAGGAAGACATGAATGACCAATTTAAATAGTCAAGAAAAATTTTAGAAGATGCCAAGGACAAGCGTGGTTAACAGAAACACCAAACGAAATTTTAGATATAAGTGCAAATATATCAGGAATGATAATAAGTGTAAATGGATTAAATAAACTCATTAAAAGATAAAATTTCAGGTTGTATTTTAAAAACGAAAATCCAGCTATAAGTAGTGGCAGGAGTTATGCCACTCCAATGACAGATTGATAGATATATGATGGAACGTAGATGATATGTTAGAAATGATGGATAGAATGATAGAAAATGATGGAACCTAAAGGGACAAGGGAAACATACTGCAAATATGCTAATCAAGCTGGTACACAAATGTTATCAGATGAGGTTGACTTTGAGGCAGAGTTTAATAGTGATGAACAGGCAACAATAAAAGGAAGAGGCCACTAAAAAGATATAACAGCTACGAACGTGGGCGCACTTTGTGCTGACTTAGGAAGTCTTGCACTACCTCTCTCTTCTAAAGGTATTTTTCTAAATGTTCTTGTAGTAATTCTGTTTTGTTTTCCTAATTAAGGCTTTAGTATATGGAGAGCTTATTTTTTTGAATTGTGAGAAGAAGAAACTAAGTTTATTATTATTTTTGTGTGTGTGTGAGGAAGATTGGCCCTGAGCTAACACTGTTGCCAATCTTCCTCTTTTTGCTTGAGGAAGCTTGACATTGAGCTAACACCTGTGCCATCTTCCTCTGTTTTATGTGGGATGCCGCCACCGCGTGGCTTGATGAGCAGAGCTGAGTCTGCACACGGATCCAAACCCACGAAACCTGGGCCACTGAAGCAGAGTACACGAACTTAACCACTATGCCACCACGCCGGCCCCTAAGTTGATTATTCTTAATATTCAAAAAACCACTGGTCGGGGGCGGGGGGCAAACCCGGAAGTGTAGTGGTTAAGTCTGTGCACTCCATTCAGCAGCCCAGGCTTCACCACTTTGGGTCCCAGGCGCAGACCTATGCACAGCTTATCAATCCATGCGGTGGCAGGCATCCTATGTATAAAGTAGAGGAAGATGGGCACAGATGTTAGCTCAGGACGAGTCTTCCTCAGCAAAAAGAGGAGGATTGGCACCAGATGTGAGCTCAGGGCCAATCTTCCTAAAAAAAACAAACCAAAAAAACCACTGGGGGCCCACCTGGTGGCATAGTGGTTGAGTTTACGCACTCTGCTTCAGTGGCCTGGGGTTTGCTGGTTTGCACCCCAGGTGCAGATTTACACACTGCTCATCAACCCATGCCATGGTGGTGTCCCACACACAAAATAGAGGAAGATTGGCACAGATGTTAGCTCAGGGACAATCTTCCTCACCAAAACCAACCAACCAAACAAACAAAAAAGCCATTAACTCCATTAGTTGAATAGACAATTGTAATGATCCTTTGTCATATTCTGAGGTCTGATCTATGACTAGATCTATTTACAGTAGCTCTATTCTGTTTTATTTAGGTATTTGCATATGTCTAAACCCAAACTATCTTGTCTTAACAATCTAACTTTGCTTCTCTTTTGTTTAACTGGCAATGGCATAGATCAGAGCATGTTTTAAATATTGATTACATTTATTGAGGAGCTGTGTGCTCTCTGTTTTGTCTTTGTTTTATTTTAGAAGTAAATTTGGCACCCTTCTCCACTTACAGGAAGCAGGCCTCCTGAGAGAATGACTGATTCCAGGACGGGGCAGAGCAGGTTCAGACTGAGCCTGGAGCAGCCTGTTATCTTACAGAGAGGGGGAATGCCCAAAAGTGACGGACTATGGCACAGGAACACGGGAGCCGACCCAACCTGGGAGAACACGCACATCAAGTAGATAGCGGTATTAACAGATTACAGCCCCAGCGACCAAAACAATCGCTCACGTCCATGCTAATACAAACAGATACATCAATAATAAACAGAGAAGAAAGAGAACAGTTTTCTAATAAGTAGAAAGCCAACCAACAAATGTAGAATGAATGGTGGAGTTAAACAATCACTATTTGGCAAGTATCACAGTAATAATTCGTACAAGAGTTGTCCAGGATGCTAAAACTAGATATTTTGATGGCCTCGAAGTATCTCCCCACAAAATACTTACCAACTACAAAGGGGAAGTGCAAAGGCGAATGGTAACTTTCCAGTGGAAAAACCTGGCAAACCCCACCTTATTCAGGGGACCAAGGTTACACCACCCGGAACAGAACCGACTGACATCCGTGTCTCTGGATACGACGCTCTGCAGAGGACATACCACCACCTGTCTGATGATCCTGCCAGAGATGCAAAATCTGAATGCAATCGTGAGGGAACATCAGATAAACCTGAACTGAAGGACGTCCTACAAAATAATTGGTTCAAACTCTTCAAAAATGTCAAGGTCCTGAAAGACTAAGAAAGACTGAGGAAGTGTTCCCACTGAAGGAGATTAAAGAGAGATGATAATGCAATGTATAATCCTGGATTGGATCCTTAAAAATTATTTTTCTATTACTATATAGGGTATTATTAAGATAATGAGAAAATGTTGAGTAATGTCTAGAGATTAGATAACAATATTGTCTCACTGTTAACCTCCTGATTTTGACAATGGTAGGGCAGTTGTGTAAGAGAATGTCCTTGTTCTTAGGAATTACACACGGAAGTATTTAGGGGTAAAAGGGCAGCTTGTCTGCAACTTACTCTCAAATATCTGAAAGCAAGTGTTGAAACTTGGGTAATTTGGATGAAGAGCACCCGGAGTTCTTTGTATAACTTTTGAAACTTCTCTGAAAGTTTGAAGTTATTGAAAAATGAAAAGTTATCAAAAACTAGTGCATTTTCTTCCCTATAAATTGTTGACTTTTTTTTAATGCAAGCCTTAGTTATGTTTTTTTAAAATCACTTTTTGGAACCTCAAAAGTGCTTATTCAATATATATTTTTGGCATCTGTTTTGTGCTAGAGTCTAAGGACATAGAGGCGAACTAAAATAAATTTAACGTTGTCCACATGAAGTTTATAATTTAGTAGGAAAACATCTATTGTACAAATAATCACAGAAATGTAGTTATTGCGTGACCCATTCCTGCAGCAGGACATACACGTCACAAAGTCTCCTTTATGCGCGGACCGTGTTACATTCCCCCTTATGAAAACACAGACGCAATCTCACTGTCTCTTTCTGACCATGCTCGCTGGCCCACAATAGAGCCACAGCCACAGGGAGCCATTAAGAGTCCACCCAACCCATTCCTTCTTTCCCTGTGTGTCTGTTGGAGGGTTTGGAATTAAAGAGGGAAGCGGTGGTGGTGGTTTTTTTGAAGCTAAAAAACTTTCCATCTTGAAAAGCAATAAAGTCTGCTGTGGAAGCAGGGTGCATTTTCAAACCTCCTGTTCATTACAGAGATATGCATCTGAGAAACTTGGAGCCGTGTTCTGGGTGACTTTTTTGGAATTTGAACAAAAAGGAGTTTGTTACAGAGCTCACAAGGGCAGTTCTGAAAGTGTCATTAATTCTAATAATTTCCAACGAATTCATTAGTCACTTCCTGATGTTCTGAAATCACGAGTTTTGAAAGCAGCTACCTTTAACCTAGGTGAAATTTAAAATGCTATGATCTTAACTGATCCAACCTAAGCTAATCTTTTAGCCATTTATGAAAATGCGAAACAGAAGTCTGGGCCCAGGTCCGAGATGAGCAATTTGCAATAATGCTCTTCATTCGTGCAGTCTTTGGAATTCGGTGTCCTGACCCTCCCAGGGGATATTAAGGATCTGGTGATAAATAGAATTAGACCAGGTGCTTCTTCTGGCTGGGGGCCCTGGCGTGACAACAGAGGACATATCAATAAGGCCATAATTGGAACGCATCCAGAATCCTGCAGCTCAACTGGTCCAGTGTGACAAGAGCTCCCTGGTGAGGGGGCAGGGTGGGGAGCGGGCCAGAGGGATGAGGCTGTGTGGTGGGGAGCTGGGGAGGAGAGGTGCTTCAGGAGCCTGCCCTTTTGCCATCATTGACCTCATTAATGCTGTGGTCACTAGTGGTCCCCCAAGCCATGTCTGGAGTGCGTCTGCTCACTAGAGTGCTGGCCCCACCGTGGCTGTTGCACCCTGAAAGCAACTGATGCCGCCCCCTGACCTCCGCCAGCCACCACACAGTTTTTAGCTCTTAAATGCAGGTGTCTCTCCATTTTTAGAAAACTGGACAGAGAAATACCTCATCCCACAAGCTAATCAATTGAGAAACGAGGCTCTATTCTATAAAAGGATTTCTGAGAAAATCCTTCTGAAAGCTCAGCTATCCTGATAAGCAGAGGCACATTTACCAGGCGGCTAGCCCAGCTCAGGCTCCTAGGCCCCTCATTTGTGGCGGCCCCTCTGAGGCCCGGGAGGATCCCTAACGACATGTTTATATGGTCACGTGTTTTTAACAAATTTGCAAAAGCACGCTATTTCCACTGCAACTGGCTAAGGCTATTGTCTCTTTCCACTGCAAGACCCCCAGCCCTACCACTTTCACTTGTGTTGGTGGTTTCGGGGCGTCTGAGAGCAACTTTAGGATCCAGGTAAAGAAACAACGAGTTGGGTCTAAACCCATTTAGTGCAGGTTTGGTGGGACAGTTTTATGTGGCTCAAATCCACTTTGGTGTATAGTTTAGCTATTGCTGGACATCCTGGTTGGGAATGGCTCTCAGGAACACCCCTGACAACCACATGCTGACCCCTCAGGCTCACGACAGGGAGGGTGAGGTTCATAAGGATGTGAATAATGGAGGAGAAACCTGTTAGGAGAAAGACTGGCTGGAAGAGGCTTTCTTCTCGCCAAGGGCCTTGGCCCAGCCAAGTCTTACTTTCCCCACCCACGAAAGCCCTATTCTCCTGTGAGTGGCCTTCTGGAAGCTTCTTTCTACTCAAGGAGGAGGGAGCTCCTGCGTGGGGAGTGAACACTGCCTCTCCTTCACCGGAGCGAGGTGAGATGAATGCTGCCTCCGAGGCCCGGCTCTCAGGGATTCTCTCTGCTCGGCTGGTAAAGACCATGCCCCTCCTCAAGACTGCAGAAGACCCACTTCTGGAAAACCATGTTTTTATAAATGAAATACTCAAATATTTTGGAGGAGCTCAATGTTAAGAAGGATCTCTGGGAGAATCTTTATATAAAATGGATACTTGGTTCCAAACTATTCTGTTCTGAGTTTAGAGTTGCAAATTGTGGCAAACACACTTTGGACACTTGCTCCGCACCAGGCACTGGGTGAGGTGCGTGTAATGTGCATGCTTCAACCTCCACGTCGACCCAATGAGGGAGGCAGTGCAACCATTCCAGCTGTAGAGAGGAGTCGACTGAGGCCGATTAAGAACTTGCCGAGGGCTTCCCAGTTCCGAAGAGCAAAAGCAGCCTTCGAAAGTTATGCTCTTTTGAGTTTTAGGGATTGCTTTCTTTTTTAAAATTTTGTTTTATAATTGTGTAAAATGTGAACACGGTTCTAAAGTCAAATCTATAAAAATGCAGCCTCTGTCCTTTCCCCCTGGTGCTATTTCATCCTCCCCACGGGCAGCCCTTTTCTTATGCTTTATCCTTCCCCTTTTTTGTGTATAAGCATATATCTTTCTTAGGTAAATGACAGCACGCTCTACACACTTTTCTCATCTCACTAAATGCGAAGAAAATAAAACCAAATGCAGCATTTGAGCCTGATCGTGTGGAGTTGAAGCCATAGCCATCTAAGACTACTCCAAAGGCCCTTTAAAGCAGGTCCTTGTGCCTGATTACTTTGGAGAACGCCAGGGAAGCATGTAATTATTTTGAAAACTGGTAAAGAAAAGAATCAAAAATTTATCCTACCATTTCTAAAAGAAATGTACTTCACATATTCAAATACATGGATTAATTGTACAAACGGTGGATGTTTGTCTTCATAGGAGTACTTCGGCTGCTATACACAGGAAGGACAGATCAGAGGACCATCACTCTGCAACCGCAATGAATGACTCTGTGGAGGAAACGGTCGTGAACAGCTGCCGGCATCCCAGAAAGGAGACAACTGGACATTACACATCTCCGCCTATAAGAAGTCGTGCCAAAAAAAACAACCCGCACCTGATTTCAATGGAGCCTCTTAGTCTAACTATCAGCTAAGAAACAAGGGAAAGGGGACGGTTAAAGGCCACAGTGGGACGCAATCAGCAACCTCCAGACACAGGGCATTTTCTAGGAAAACACTCTGGTGTCTTTGACAAATAAATGACAAGGACTGAAAAAGGAGGTGAAAAGGACGACCCGTAAGTTAAAGGAAACTTAAGAGACGTGATCAACCTTAATGTTTGTTATTCGGGTCCTGATTCTAATAAACAAATTGTCAAAAAATACTTCTAGGACCATTGGGGAACTCGGCGATTACTGAATGGATGTCGGATAAAATTAAGAAGTTGTTTCTTTTTCAGATGTGTTAATGATAGTGTGGGGGGGTTTTTGATTTTTTATATTTTAGACATACATTCTGAAATATTTATAGATGAAATATTATAATGTCTGAGATTTTCTCTAAAATAATTCAGTGAGGGGAAGGAGGGTGGCTGGGAATGCAGAGGGAGCAAGATCAGCCTTGTACTGACGATTACGGACTCCGGGTGATGGGGTCCTGCTGTATTGCTCTCTCTACTTTTGAATATGTTTGAAAATCTCCATACAACAAAAATTTTTAAGGACTTCAAAAAAATCTATTCTCTTTTATTTTATTTTAAATTGGCCCTGAGCTAACATCTGCTACCAATCTTTTTATTTTTCTCCCCAAAACACCCCCAGTACATAGTTGTATATTCTAGTTGTGGGTCCTTCTGGTTGTGCTCTGTGGGACGCCGCCTCAGCACGGCCTGACGAGCGGTGCTAGGTCCACACCCGGGATCCAAGCCAGCGAAACCCCCGGCCAAAGTGGAGCGTGTGAACTTAACCACTTGGCCTCAGGGCCAGCCCCCAAATCTATTCTCTTAAATGCTATATTGGTCCCATCTGTCGTCTCTATAGCTATCAACCTACAGAGATAGCTTGGTTAATTTTCTCCCAGTTTTGAAAAGTAAAATTTATCAACACTATTAAGATAGTGATATATTCAAATCATTCCTCACATATTATAACAACTTCCCTTCCCTCTCTCTGCTTTGGCTCACTGAGCAAAATTTGCCCACATTCCAGCTAAAATGTCACCTAATTTCCCTCCCTACCCGCCTGAGAGAGTTGTGAGATTCCCACACAGACTTTCAACTCCTGGTCTTGGAAAGGTGCTGCTCAGCCAAAGGAGTCTTCGTGGCTGCCTGAGGCTTTTCTCTTCTTCTGTGAAGGTGTTCCCCTAGAGAAGATTAGCAATAATTATTTAACTGAGTGAGAATGGTCCCATAAGTAACTCTGATGGACATTGAGATGAGCCACCCAGATGTCCCCACCTCCCCAGGAAGGTTTGTTGTCCCCTCTGGTGGAAGTGCTCTCAGCTGACAGCTGTGGACCCTTCAGGGGTTGCCTCAGTTGTGGAGAGATGCCTCCTCCAGGGTTATGCCCTTCCAGGGGCAGCCCATAACCGTAGGCAGTGGCCCGGCCATTTTGACCCAACGCAAGACAATGTGACAAGCCAGTTTAGCCCTGGAGTTCCCTGTGGGTGTCAGCTGAGACGGGTGAGCCTGTAACACAACTTGCCAGCTCCTTCTGCCCACTCCTGCCTCCTTCCCTTCCCTTCTACACGTGGTGAGGCCGAGCGCTCTGGGCACACGTCCGTGCGCTGCGTTCTGTCTCTGTCTGCTTCCTGAAGATCCCAAATGGCAGCAGCAACGACACACTGAGACGCCTGGCTTTACCAGCAACTGAGCTGCTTCATTAAGGCCTGAATCATTCATGTATTCGATTAGGAGCTCGAAACGCTGAGGTTGTTGGGGAAAAATTTCGAGTGGCTTATACTTAAAAGAAGTTGTCTCTTGTTTTGTGGTCTGTGGATACCAGAAAATAGTTTGTCTGAAGCACTTAAGATCAGCTGGACTCGTGCCACAGCACCCTAGACCTGGAAAGTGATCCCAGAGCAGACTGGGCCTTCCTGGTTCTCCTCCTGGCAACTGTCTTCACCGCAGGAGACAGACATCAATCCTGGCGAGGGCTTCAGGCCCCAGCTCACAGATGTGGCCCCAGAACGCCACTGACCAGCAACCCCTCTAGGGTTGCAAGTTCACCCTGAGGAGAAATTCCAAGCCTCACACATACATCATACGTTGTTCCACATCGCCAAACCTTTCGCACGGAGTAAACTTGAAATGCGAATTGTTCAAGTCTTGTTGCAGCTGCTGTGCAGCTGGGTTGTGAGACACGACAGACATCTGGGCTGTTAGTAACCGATGGTGGGAAGGCCACACTGGTCTATTGAGTGTGGTGTCTTTGCTGGTTTAAGTTTAGGGAAGATAAATATGTAGAAGGCTTCTGTGGTCTTTGTTCATTATCTTGGTCCCTTCTCACACAAGGTCTTCTATTCCTCAACCATGAATTCTATTAATAAAGAGCTTCCACAGTCAGAGAGGAAATGATGTATACATTGTGACCACACTCATTTGCAGATGGTTTTACATTTGATCTTTGTATTAGAGCCCGTGGGTTTTTGTGCTTTTCTCACATGGCGCCCTCCAGGGGTCTACAGCCCGTGGTTGCTGGGAGGATGAGATGAGTTGCTGCGGGTGATCCCGTCATGGAGCGGGGCACGCGCTGCCTGCTCAGCACCCGCGGGCTGGGAGCAGACGCACCACGCTAACGCGCTCTAGAGCTGCAGCACCTCAGGGTGAACCCCAGCTCTACCCCTCTCTCTCTTCATGACCGTGGGCAAAGCAGCTGACCTCTCTGTGCTGCAATTGTGTCGTCTGAAAAATAGGGAAAATGATAGTCCCACCTCACACAGTTGTTTTAAGGATCACAACATTTCCATTAGTGAACCTCAGAAACATACGTTCACATAAGTTGACATGTAAAGTGCTCAAAAAAGTGCCTAGAACACTGTGCGCAGTATTTAAATATTTACTTTTAATAGCAATTCTGGTATCACAGACTAAGAGGATAAAAGGGTTTTATCAGAATATGCACACGAAGTATTTATTTAAGGTATTTATAATTTGTGTTGTATTGCCTAATTTTTATTGTTGCTGTTACGTACTCTAACACTTCTCAGATGCTTGCTGTGTCCCAGGCCCTCTGCTAGCACTGTCTAGGCATCGTCTTATTTACTCCTCTGGACGTTCCCCGTAACAGATGAGGAAACTAGGACACGGAGCAGACAGGTGAGTTGCCTGAGGATCGGCCGACTTGAAGCACAGCGGGCCGGACTCCAGGACTCCGATGTCACCCCGTCATACGTCTGATGACGATCTAGAGATATTGCTAATGAAAACACAGGGACAACAGAACGCTGAACACAAACAAAGCCTCTGGGAAGGAGGCCAACAGCTGAGACGGGAGCCTCGGATAAAGCAGTTACTGCATCAAGCCTTAATTAGAGCTCAGCTTCCCAGCAACTGAGGCAAAATGGAAAACACTGTGTGTCTCTGGCATCTGGTTTTAAACAAGCAGCCTGCTCTCCCCCACCTCGCCCAGAAGCCGGCCCCCTCGTACGCATCTGTTCATCAGTCAAACCTAGGACACCTCCACATCTGCTAGACACTGTTCAGTCCTTCAGAAGACACTCTGGCAACAAACTCCCAGCTAAACTTGCAGTGTGGTTTCTCCTAGGCCGGATGTGGGGTGACCTGTTGGACACCCTCTTCATGAGAGATGGTGCAGGGGTTGCATGTGGGACCACTCGTGTGAGCGCTCAGTGACGGTGGGCAGCAGACTGTTCACTCGTGGGTCCTGGGGGTGGAGCACCACAGGGCTCTCTGCACGACCACAAGCCGCTGCGATCTGTACAACCGAAGATAACCTGTGACACCACCGTGTGTGGAATCCTCCTTCACTTTACACTGTCCTCGAGTGTGGACAAAGATTTAAGGAGAAATTAAAATTTTAAATACGTTAAATTCTGGGGCTGGTCCCGTGGCCGAGTGGTTAAGTTCGTGCTCCACTTCGGTGGCCCAGGCTTTCGCTGGTTCGGATTCTGGTGCAGACATGGCACTGCTCATCAAGCCACGCTGAGGCAGCGTCCCACATGCCACAACCAGAAGGACCCACAACTAAAAATATACAACTATGTACTGGGGGGATTTGGGGAGAAAAAGCAGGGGAAAAAAAAGAAGATTGGCAACAGATGTTAGCTCAGGTGCCAATCTTTAAGAAGAAAAAAAGTTAAATTCTACCCATTGATTTAATGTATTTTCCTGAAAACTGAGGAAAACACAGAAGTTCTAGATTTTAATAGCAGAGCATCTTGGCACAACCCACAGAAAAGTCGTGATTGTGGGGCCAGCCCCATGGCTGAGGGGTTAGGTTCTCATGTTCTGCTTCAGTGGTCCAGGGTTTCGCCAGTTCGAATCCTGGGTGCGGACATGGGATTGCTCATCAAACCATGCTGAGGCAGCATCCCACATGCCACAGCTAGAAGGACCCACAGCTAAAAATATACAACTATGTACTGGGGGGCTTTGGAGAGAAAAAGGAAAAATTTTTTTAAATCTTAAAAAAAAAAAAAAGTCATGATTGAAAAATAAGCTTTCCAGCGGTGCCTCCTGATGCAGGGTCGGTGAGCCGAGGAGTCAAAAGAAAGATTTCTTAGACTCTTAAGATCTGGCAGTAGTGCTCTTTTATTTAGAGAATAGTATAGAATAGCATGGGGACAGGACCCATGGGCAGTCAGAGCTTCTGCTGCATGGGGACAGGACCCATGGTCAGTCAGGGCTGCTGCTTGGGGACAGGACCCACGGGCAGTCAGAGATGCCGCTGGCATGGGGAGCTGCTGCTGCTGCCGGCATGGGGACAGGACCCACGGGCAGGAGGAGCCCTGCTGCTGCCGCTTCTGCTGCCGCAAATATGGGTGGAGAGTAAGGCTAAATTTAAGGCATAGGTATGTGAGTTATCTCTTTACAAGACAAAAAAAAGTTAAAATGGTACCCTTGCCGGTAGGGTCTGGCCATTGGGCGGTCCCACAACTTTTAGATAAGAATCAAACCGGATTGAGTAAATGGCAGAAGCCATCGCTTAAATATCATCCTCAGCTAAAGACAAAGGAGGATTTTGTGGTGGGGGGGTCAGTTACATGAGGTTGCCAGACAGTAAACAACTTAAGTTCTCGCCTTCCCATTAAGAGTTTCCAGAGATAAGGCCATCCCCTCTTCCTCCTGGCCAGAGAGGGAGGCATGGAGATTTCCTTCACAAATGCAACTGTCTCTGATCAAAGGGCAAGCAAATTCCACTCCTCGGAGCCTGCTTCTCATCTGCAGTTTTAAAATTAACCAGCCTAAAATCCTCATCACCTCCCTCGTGGTTCCTGGGGGTGTGCCTGAAGTTTGAGGGTCAGAGCAGGAAGTGAGGGGCCAGCCAGGCCGGAGGAGACCGAGCTGTGTGCTTGCTGCCCTCTGACCCCTGGGGCGGAGGGCAGGGGCCTCCGTCCACGGAAGGGACTCCTGCTGGGAGGCAGTCTAGGCCTTTGCTTTCTTTCTCTGCCCTTGGGCCCAGCAGCAGTAGGCTAATGTGCTTTCTGTGTTTCCACGAGAAGGTGGCTGAAGGCAGGATCTCCCAGACTTTGATCAGGAAGAGTCTTTGCTGGCAGTGCATCTATCAATGTCTCCAGAACAACGTTCCTCATGGCACACCGATCGAACGCGGTGAGTATAGCAGGTGAATAAACTCTGGCCAATGGCTAAGATAAGGGAAATAATCCTTGTGTAGTGCTTTCATCTTGCTTTCAACTTTAAATGTTAGTTTTTCTTTAAGCAAGGCCTTCTGACTCACTGGGGCTCTTGGCGCAAGAAGGTGTGTTTGCATTTCAAAGTCTTACGTTTCCCAACAAAGCCAAGCTCTGAAAACATGTTTTGCTGTGATGAAGACCTTTCTGAGATTCTAAAGGAAAACAAAAGCACAACGAGGTAAAAACTTCTTCCTTACCATGGACTTAGCCATGAGGGCCCGTTAATACTTATTTATACAACTTCCTTGGTCTGTGGAGTCATTGGGCAACGACACCACCAACATGTTAAAGAAACACCATGGTTAAGTGTGGGCACATGGGTACTAACTGTAGGGGACGTGTCCTTCAGGAATATTAGCTATTCTCCTCCAGTGGGGTGACTTTGACACATCCCTTTCCCGACATGCATCTCAATCTCAGCATCTGAAAACCCAGGGTGTTGGATTACAGTGTTTCCAAAACTTCCCCAAAGATAAGAGTCCCTGGGGTGGTGGTGAAGTACTGAGATTACCAAACCCTCCCTGGAAACTCTCACTGATGGATCTAGGCTGTTTATTTATTTTTTTTGTTTGCTTGCTTATATGCCTGTTTGCTCATTAGTTTGTTTTTAAGCAAAGGTTCTAGGTCCTTATTTTCAAGGAAGTTGAAAACTTGATGAGATGACTCAGGGACTTTCCAACCGTGCCGTACTGTAACTCTGTGACTCAGCGAGCCCCTCACCAGACCTACTGTAGTTAAGATAAAGCCTTGGGAAATTTCTCTTTCTTAGGTCCTTCCTCATGAGCGGCATGAAATAGATATCTACTTCTCATAAGACAACAAGATGATAAGCCCCGTGAGAAACAGCAAACCCTAGTTGTTTTGTGCTTATTAGAACCGTGAACTTTCTTCCCCTTAACTCTAAGGATGTGTCTTCCTAAACAAGCGTCTCACGCAGGGTCCTGGTGTCGGTCCTCCCCAAAACTCAGATTGATAACTTTCAACACCCAGAAATTGTTTGAGAACCTGACAACTCCAAGGATGGCTCCAGAGGTAAGGAGGGCGGTGACCTGTGGTCCAACCTCAGACTCCTACAAACACCAAGTCAGGTCACTCACTCTTGCTTCTCTGGAAGCCAGTTGGTCCCTCTGAGACTAACCTAACCATTTACCAGAACTGGTTGGAAGAATGAGGGCTGGTTTTCCAAACAATCTTTGAGATAATCAGAAGACAAAAGGCTAAAAGTTACTGTAGTTTAGCTTCTCTGAAAGAAAACCTAGAGGAGAGCTCCAAACACAGTCATTTCAATTTCAATTTTTAAAATTTAATTTGCGCCTGCCCTGCCCAGATCAATGATTCATGGGGGAGGCAAGCAGCAGTGTGTTCTGTTCCCAGGAGACTTTGGAATCTCTTTCTCTGAACATCTTTAAAAACAGTGTTAATCAGAGTGAGAGAAAAGAATTGATACCGGAGAAAGGAAACACAGATGTGAGACTGGTGAGGTTACGTAAAAACCCCAAAGCCTTGAATTTGAAATGGAAGTACCAGTATGGACTCATGATATATTTTATCTTAAAAAAAAAAAAAAGTATTTCCTAGCTCCATCCATGGAAAAAGCCTAGAAGCAAATAACCAACCCAGTAGAATGAGTACACATAGTAATCAGATTGTGATCTTTAAATCCTGTTTTCCTTGGCGAAATGGCTGATTCCAAATCTGGGGCAGAAAATTACAAGGTGAGCCTGGGTGGTGTTGCCTAATAGAAAGCAAGGAAACCATGGTGGATGGTCGGGCTGTGTCAGAAGGACTCAGAGCCACCCTGCGGAGGACCCCACTGGTCAAAGGTGGAACAATGTGAGTATCAATAAGAATACCCCTGCAGCGTATTGGAACCACCAGACGTATTAAAGGTCCATGAGTTTATGATGATATGTTTAAGTGTTCATTGGTCAAAAAATTGCACTGGTCACATTTGGAGGATCCTAGAGAACCAACTTATTTTGAAAACCAGTGAAAAAAGGAAAAGAATCAAGCACTTAGCCTCTTTCCTATACAATCTGTATTTCAGCCAAGTAGTAGATAAAGAGAAGTTTCTCTTTATAGAGTATTTCAGGTAAATGCATTATAAAGGAACGATATAATTTGCCTATGGCCAATTTACATTTCCTAATGGATCTGTATAATGATCATCAATAGCTGTTAGTAACACAAAAAAAGAGACAACCAGACGTTATGTGCCTCCTGAGGGAAAGACACATCATCTAGGAAGTATTCTTGCCAGAAAACTCAAATTGGAATCTGATCAAGTCTCTGGATCTGACTATAAATTCACTGGACACACAGGGGTCAGAAGAAGATTAAATTGGCAAAATACAAACTGTATGGAAAATTCTATATCCACTTACCCAGTTTCCCCAATGAATAAATTACAAGGAAAAGAAAAGAAAAAGGAGGGAGGGGTGACTGTTAGATCAAAATAGACCTAAACTTGTCAGCTGTACAACACATGGATTTTATTTGGATCCTGATTCGAACTAAAAATAGTTAACAATTTTGAGATAATCAGGGAATTTGAACACGGACTGGATATACAATCATATTAAGGACTGTCAATTTTTTAAAGTATAGGAATGGTTCTTGTTCTGTTAAAAAATATTTCTCATATTTTAAAGTTTCATACCTATTATGGAAAAAATTATCTAATGCCTGAGATTTGCTTCAAAATATTCAAGTTTGGGGGAAGGGAGCATAGAGGAAACCAGGTGAGTTATGAGTTGATCATTAGTAAGCTGGATGGTGGTTACAGGAGCTTGTTACGCTGTTCTCTCTACTTTGGGATACAGTAAAATTTTCCATAATAAAAAAAGGCCAGATCATTCCAAGACACGTCGTCCAAGAGATAGGATTGATCCCTCTGGGAAGGACGCACCTTGCACATTCTTGAAGATGGCCGAGAAGTCCACTTCATCCCCCTTCCTGTGGGATGAGGTGTGCATGGAGTTGGCAGAAGCGGGATGACCCTGCTTTGTCCCTCACATCATATTGATTTCTTTCAAAATACGAGATTTGAGTAAACATTCAAAAGTAACTTTGTCCAACATCCACTTATTGCACAGTTGTTGGAGGGGGCGTGGGGGGCCACAGAGGACCATGACGTCAGACTCCAGAACACAAATTCTTCCCCCACCCCTCACACGTCTTCATTTCAAACTCAAACCATCTTCACATTTCCTTCTGAGACAGAAGGAAGATCCTGGGCTCTTGGCCAGCACCTCCCCCTTTTTGGAAACTGGCCTCTTTTCTCTCATTTCTTTAAAGAATGGAGAAGAGCAGAAAAACCTGGAAAAGATTATGCACCTTTGACAAAAACAAAATACAGACACACTGTGACAATTTCTCATAGATTCTGCCCCCAGAACCTCTTGTTTTCAGATACTCAGAGAATCTTTTGTTAGATACTCAGCCCAGCGCAGCAGGGAGAAAACAGGATACACTGTAACCGGGTTGTAAATAGACGTCAATGCCGGGTCCCCTGCTTCAGCTCCTGCTGCCCCGCCGGGTGGAACCAGAGGCCCAGTGTCGGAGATCTCAGACGTTTTCAAACTTTCCTTCTTCACACAGCCCTGCAGTGCCTTAGTGCACAGACTAAACAGAAACAAAACCAAATTCATGACAAATGACTTTTTTTAAAACTTGAATTGAAACAAACATTCTTCTGAACAGGAAGAGTAACAGACGCAAACAGGGTCACCCAAATTGTTTTCCTTGCTTGCTGAGCTGCGTATCTTTGTTCTGCACACTGATTCCTGATCCCTGGTGTCCTTTTCATTAATTTGCTGGTGGATTTGAACCGAATCTGACTCCCATCCTTTCCAGGAAAACTTCAGTCTCTCCTGAGAACCAAGGTTTAGGCTGAGGAAGTTGCAGTTAAAAACAAGAATGAATTAATACCAGGCAGAGAGCGTTGAGGATGGCATGCTCAACTCTCTCCGCGCCTCCTTCCTCTCAGTGCTTAGTCCCTCTGAGGGGGCCGCTCTTACTGCCTTCATTTCACAGATGAAGAAACTGAAGCTTCAGGGGTTACGACTAGTTAAGAGGCTAAGCTGTGACTTGAATTTCTGTTCTACTCCGGAGCTCAAGCCTCTAATCACCATGATAAACCTCCTTTATCAAGAAGCTTTGAAAGGACTCAGATATTTATATGAAAAGCAGCAGACCTTTCTAGGGAAGATGCCAAGGCAGCAAGACATGGTTGAGAAAGGGCGCAGGCTGCCACTTCTGGCTGTGCACATTGGGCACTACGCAACTCCAGGTGGTGCCATTCCCATGAGAGTTTATGGGGATGGCAACCTGAAGGTGTGCTGGGCACTGTGTGCATGGCCACATGCCCTGAATGGGCATCGGCCTTGAAGTGTAAATCAGCTCCTATGATCTTTGACCTTGTGCAAGTCGCTTCATTTCTCTGAGCTTCAACTTTATCATAAAGAAACACACGCAGGACAGGCAATGCTGCTAAGGTGACTGCTACCCGGGGGCTGTGACTACACAGTTTATGAGCACCATACCCAGGAAGCAACTTTTCCCAGGCTGCTCTTCCGGGGGGTCAAAGATCACTTTGAATTGGGTTTGGCCAAGTGCTAGGCTCCGTCTCCTCCTTCTGAACCTCCAAATGTGGAGTGCTGAGAGCTCAGTCTTTGGGCATCTTCTCAACTTGGACTCACTCTTAAGGTGATCTCTTCCAGGCCCACAGCTCAAATGCCATCCAATATGATGGCTCTGAAATTCTACCTCCAGCCCTTTCCTGTCCTCGAGCTCCGGACTCTATATCCATCCTGACCTCTCCACCTGGGGAGCTCATAGGCCCTTGAAACCTGACATAATTTAAGATATCCCAACAAGCAACAAAAGCAAAAGTAAACAACTACGTCAAACTAAAAAGCTTCTGCACCGCAAAACAAATGATCAACAAAATGAAAAGGCAACCTATGGAATGAGAGAAAATATTTGCAAATCATATATCCAATAAGGAGTAAATACCTAGAATATATAAGGAACTCATACAACTCAATAGCAAAAAAATAATAATTTGATTTAAAAATGGGCAGAGGATCTGAATAGACATTTTCCAAAGAAAACATACAGATAGCCAACAGCTGTGTGAAAAGATGCTCAACATCACTGATCATCAAGGAAATGCAAATCAAAATCATAATGAGACATCACCTCACACCAGTTAGGATGGCTATCATCAAAGATAGAAGAGAGAGTTATTCAGTTTTCCTCGGTCTCTCACATGTATACATGTTATTAAACTTCTGTTTGATTTTCTCCTGTTAAAAAAAATAACAAAAACAAGAGATAACTAGGGCTGGCGAGGATGGGGAGAAAAGGGAACCCTTTGTGCACTGTTGGTGGGAATGTAAACTGGTGCAGCCACTATGGAAAACAACATGGAGGTCCCTCAAAAAATTAAACATAGAACTACCATGGGATGTAGCAATCCCGTTTTGGGGTATTTACCTGAAGGAAATGAAATCACTATCTCAAAGAGATTTCTGCACCTTCATGTTCATTGCAGCATTATTCACAATAGCGAAGACATGGAAACAGCCTAAGTGTCCATTGTCAGATGAATGGATAAAGAAAATGTGGTATATATACACAATGGAATATTACTCAGCCATAAAAGAAGGAAATTCTGCCATTTCCAACAATAGAGATGGACCTTGAGGGCGTTATGCTAAGTGATGTAAGTCTGACAAAGACAAATGCCATATGATCTCATTTATATGTGGAATCTAAAAATCCCAACTCATAGAAACAGAGTATAGACTGGTGGTTTCCAAGGGCGGGTGTGGGAAATGGGTGAAGGTGGTCACAGTGTACAAACTTCCAGCTGTAAGATGGGTACGGTCTGGGATCTGATGTACAGCGTGGGGACTATGGTGACCAACGCTGTAGTGCATACTTGAAGTTTGCTAAGCAAGTAGATCTTAAAAGTTCTCACTACACACACACACACACACACACACACACACACACACACAAGGTAACCATGTGAGGTAAGAGAGATGTTAACTAACCTTATTGTGGTACTAACTTCAAAATATATACATATATCAAATCATCACGCTGTACACCTTAAACTCACACAATGTTATATGCCAATTACATCTCAATTAAAGCTGGAGGAAAAAACCTCAGTCAAGTTAAAAAAAAACAGATATCAGAATGGAACTCACTTTCCACCCCAAACCTGGTCTCCCCACCTCTGTGAAAGGGCCCACCGTTCACCCAGCTGCTCAAGTCAACGGGAAGTCCGCTGGATTGTGACCTTAAACACTCTACTTGGAGCTGCTGCTTTGGCATGTATGTGTGTGTGGATGAGGCTCATGAGCTACGTTTGTTATTCACCCAGAGAAATTGTTGTCTTTCATTCTGCAGGTTCCCGTCCTCCTTTGACAACAGTGCCTTCAAGGGCGGGCCCTCATATCAAACTGCCTTCTTTGCTCTCAGTCTGAACCCAGTACAAGCAACCCTAACGCTGCCTTGAGCACAAGCGTCTTGATGGAGGTCATCTCTGCTGATCCCCTCCACGTCCTCCTGAACTCTCACTACTCCATGTTCATATTCCCACACAGCCAGCACCCTACTGATGCTGCCCCTGGTAAGGCCACCAGGGACCTCCTAACTGCCAAATCCGAAGGGTTATCTCTGGACCTGACCACGCTGGGCCTCTACTCACTGGAAGTGGCTGATCTTTCCCACCACGTGGACCCTGCGGCCCCCACGCCCTGCATTCCTCCTGCCGCTCTGGCTAAAAGGCTTCAGGCTTTTTTGGTGACCCTCCTTGCACACTCCACCCTTAACCTCCCTCTCTTCTCATTCTACCAATGCTTCTTCCACTTCTTTTTTCAAGGACACCTTTGAAAATTTGCTGAAAGGGATGGGAAGAGTTTCCCCAAAACAAAATAAAACTCTGTATTCACAGACACATAATATTTTAAGTCACTTCAAGAGGCCTCTGGACATCCTGAAGCCACATTGGCCCTCTGCTCTCCTTTCTCAACTGGGGGATGGCAACCACTCCCAGGCTTCAAGTGTCTCCGGTGTGTTGATGGCTCTCAAATGTGTACCTGGAGCAGCCACCATTCTCCAAAACTCTAATCGTGCATCCCCAATTGCCCACTAGAAATCTCTGTTCTCTCACAGCTCCTCCTGCTCCACGTGTTCAAAACCAGCCTGAGCATCCCGCAGCCCCGTCTGACTTCTTCTCCGAGTGGATGATGCTGCTGTTCGGCCCGGTCACCGAGAGGAACGTGCTCTTCCTCTCCCTCCTGTTGCAGCGTCTGAGCTTCAGGCACCTCTCACCTCTTACCTGGGCTCCTGGAGGAGCTTCTGTTTGGTCTGCCCAACTCCCGCGTTGCCCCTTCAAATGCCCCCTCCACTCCGCAGCCACCATGACCCTCGCTGACCCCCCGCTCTGCTGACGGCAGGTGCCCCCAAGTGTGTTTCCAAGAAGACGCAATCAGTGTGCTGTATTCAGTGTTATATGAACACAAAGGTTTTCATGGTCATGAAGTTGGAGAAAAGAGGGAAAATTAGTTAGGTTTAATTACTTTCCAGAGTCTTCGACATGCTAAAACACATTTTGGAGCTCCAACTGGGGGGTGCTTAATAAAACCTTTGGCAAACTTTCTAGCAACAAAGGTGTAGTTTTTTGGAATACACTGGATATAGCTGTTCTACGAGCTGAAATGTGATTTCCTTGTCTTCTCTCATTGCTTTTCATCTCCAGCTGCTCTTCTTGTGTAGACAGTGGGAGGACAGCAGTGTGGTACTCTGGATTCAAGAACAGGAAGCTCTAAATCTCAGCACAAGACTTTGGGTCCAACTCTTTACTTCCTCAGCACACGTGCTGGCCAGGCCCCACTTGCCCCTGGCAAGGCCCGTCTCTACAGTCTGCACCATCCAGGCCTCCCGTCCTCTGACTTCCAGCTGGGTTTGGCCAATGGACAGCAGCGGTGGGAGACCAGTGGTGGGCAGCGGGGACGAGGGGGCAGGGTGGTCAGCACCCCCCTTGTACTGCAGTGTTTGGACCCTCTCCGGCTCCAGCTGTCTCACGTTCTGGGTAACTCTCTCCCTCCTCTTTCTCTTTTGACCCAGGGGTGATAATGGCTCCGAGCTGTCGCTAATCCCTGGAGGCTTCATCATCTCGTGTTGTTCCTTTAGCTCTGTCCACACCTCTGTAAATCGTCATTCCTTAAACTCTCTTCAGTTAAACCCCTGAGTATACCACCTGTTTCCTGCTGGATCCCTGACAACACAGAACTTCAGTCTCCTCACAAAATGCGGATAGTGACCCCTCTCGCGGGGCTGTTGAGAGCATTAGCCAAAGTTCACGAGCGTGCAGAGCTCCCAGCTCAGAGCCTGGAGTGCAGCAGGCTCACCAGATGAGACGATGTCCCTGGGCCTGCTCCCTTCTGCCAACAGCCACACATCTGGGATCTTCCTGCTCCTGGCCAGTGACCCCAGGCGAAGTGGGCAGAGGGAAGCAATGCCGGGCCCCAGTCTGAAGACACAGAGCTGCCACAGGGACCCGGGCTCCAGTCAGCGGCCACAGAACAGGGCTGACCTGCAGGTCCCATCACAGGGCCACGGAACAGAGGGTCCTAACAAGGACCGGAGCGGCGAGGGTCGGGGCGTCCACGTGCTCTAGCTCCTCCTGGAAGAAAGCTGCCTTTGTACTGGGCCCGATGGTCTGAGCGCCCACACTGGCCCATTGTTCCCGAGGAGGAAGTCCTTCCAGTTCCCCCTCTACTCCTGGTCCCCCATTAAAGTGAGCAAGGGGCCTGGAACGGGGCCTCTGTGGAAGGGGAGGTCACTTGAACCACGTTTCCAGTACACTTCCCAACAGGCATAAACTGGGGAAATTTTAAAAGGCTGTCAACAGAAATGATACATTAGAGAATATTTAGTGAGTCTGCAGGTGGGTAATCTGTTTGTTGATGAGCACTTGAAAATCGTCCACACTGAGCCCTCACAAAGGAAATGAGGGTACGGACGTGTTGAACAAGACAAGCCGACTGTGGCATGCAATCAGGATGCAGCTTCACTTTGGTTTCTGCCACCCTTTTAAACGGACTCAGTGGGAGAAATTCTTCTCCTGTCTCTGGAAAACACAAGCTCTTAAAGCCAGTAGAACACAAACACAAACAAACACAATATGGACACAAAACTGTCCAGGACGTTACGCACACTTCACACCCGACTCGAAGGCGAGTCTCGTCCCCTTCCAGCCCTCCAGCAGAGAATCTCTCTACGAGGACGGGACATATCCCCCGGCAGAGGTGCCAGCTGCAGGCCCTCCAAGACCCTGGGGCCTTACAGATGTCAAATAGAAAGTGTCTCCGAGCCTCAGGGAGCCCCCACTGGTCCGTCTGAGACCACGTGGCTGGGAAGAAGGGCTCGAGTGCCAGAATGAGGATGCAGAAGAGAAAGCTGAGGGAGAAGAGGGGTGGGATTCTGCGTGGAGGGAGAGCAGTGAAGGTGTCACGGGCCTCTTCCTAAGTCGGGCCGGGGGCTGGGGGAACCCTGAGGCCATCCCAGGGGGGAGGAGGCTGTAGCTCCGATTGCACAGGAGGGCCTGATTTTGCACTGTCCTCCAGTGGGAGAATGGGGTTTTTGTCTCTAAAACCCAAGCTTGCCGGGTGGTGTTTAAAAAGGCGAGGGTGGGGGCCGGCTCCGTGGCCGAGTGGTTAAGTTCGCGCGCTCCGCTGCGGTGGCCCGGGCTTTGGATCCTGGGCGTGGACATGGCACCGCTCGTCAGGCCACGTCAAGATGGCATCCCACATCCCACAACTAGAAGGACCGGCAACTAAGATATACAACTGTGTACGGCGGGGAGGGTTTGGGAGATAAAGCAGGAAACAAAAAAAAAGATTGGCAACAGTTGTTAGCCCAGGTGCCAATCTTTAAGAAAAAAATAAAATAAAATAAAAAGGAGAGGGTGTTACAAGGTCGGTGCCAGATTAAATATCCTCCAGGCTCCTCTTCAGGACCATCCACAGCATGCGAACAGGCCGAGGCAGAGCTCCAGAAGTTTGCTTGGAGATCTGCAGAGATGGTGAAACGGCAAGTCTAAGCAGGTATCCCCGGGTCGAGCGAGGACACGGGTGGGTCATGACTGGCATCCAAACACCTGGTTGGAGCTACTTGGGAGGACAGACTGTGGAGGAAACCCTGCGCCAAGGTCGGCCTGAGTATTCCTTCCAGACCTAGGGTGAGGGCGAGAGGGCACAGCCCCTCCATTCCATGCCACCCTTTCCAACTCCCACCCCCAGACCTGCTGCCTGGAGCCCTGAGTGGCAGGCAGAATAATGGCCCCTCAAAGATGTCCATGTCTTAATCCATTGGACCTGAGAATATGTTACCTCGTGTGGCAAAGGGACTTGGCAGACGTGATTAAATGAAGCGTCTTGAGTGGGGGAGATTATCCTGGATTAGCCAGGTGGCGGCCCAGCATTATCACAATGGGTCTTATAACAGGAGGCGGGAGTGTCAGAGTCAGAGAAGGAGATGTGACAACAGAAGCAGAGGTCGCAGTGATGCGATTGCTGGCTTTGCAGATGGAAGGGGGCCATAAGCCAAGGAACGTGGCCACCTCCAGAAGCTGGAAAGGCAAAGATTCTGGCCTGCAGCCTCCGGAAGGAAGGCAGCCCTGATGACATGTGGACTTCAGCCTAGTGATTCCAGACTTTTCTCTCCAGAGCTATGAGAGAATCTGTTTGTGTTGTTTTAAACCACTATGTTGTTAGTAAATTGTTACAGCAGCAACATGAGAAACTAATACATGTGGTAAGAGAATATTGAGATGATTCTCTCAGGCTCCTAAAGCCCCAGTTAACAATAATCCTGATGAGACAACAGCCCCCAACCCCAGCCCTGTCCAATGATACAATTTTACCGCAGAAGATCCCACTTCCAAATCTGGAAGTTTCAGAGCTGTTCACATTCAGATTTTAGTTACTATCAGGGACACCATAGGGTGTCTTAGCGCTGGGCGTAGCTGTCCCTCTTCATGGCTGATACCTAATTCTGGATTGAGTATATTTTTGATGTAAGGAAGGGTCGTCTTTTGGAGAGAAAGTCCCCGACAAGCCTCCTCCTCACCAACGATGGCGCTAGTTAAGGTCACGGTGACACTCAGGGTGCTGGTACCAACGATGGCACTAGTTAAGATCACGGTGACAAGCAGGGTGCTGGTACCAACGATGGCGCTAGTTAAGGTCACGGTGACACTCAGGGTGCTGGTACCAACGATGGCGCTAGTTAAGATCACGGTGATACGCAGGGTGCTGGTGGGATGAATGGCCAGTCTGCATACCTTTCACATGAGAAGCATCAGCTAGTGCTAAACGGCGTTCAAGCATCCTGGAGGAAGAGATTGGGAACTGGAAATTCCAGGGATAAAAATACACCCCAGCCTAACATCCATTCTCAACGTTCACATTATTAGAACTATCATTTATGCCCAGCTGAACCATGCGGTGCATTATGACTAACTTGATTATATAACTTTTCATTTTCTGTCAAGTTAATAATTGCCTTCGTTTTGTTTGTTTAGTTTTCTAGGTAATCATCACTATTTAATTTTCAGATTCTAGGACTGGGGTACAAATCTCCTCCCAAGATGTTCAAACACACGAGGCGATTTGTATGCTTTCTTTTTCCTTGGCTACTTCTCTCCTGAGTCCCTCCGTCCTCGATTCCCCTCTGGACTGGTCTCTCTCGAGGCTGATTGCAAGAGCTCCTGGCTACATTAGCTCTGCTTTGGGGTTCGGAGGACTAGGTCAGCAACTTTTTCTGTCAAGGGACAGCTGGTAAGTATTTTAAGCTTTGTGGGACACTTGGTCTATGTCACAATCGCTCAACTTTGCCTTTGTAGTGCAAAAGGAGCAATAGGTGATCCACGGACAAGTGGGCATGGTTGTGTTCCAATAAAAGTTTATTTATAAAAACAGGCAGCAGGCAAATTTGGCCTGCAGGTCATAGTTTGCTGACTGTTGCTCAACCATCTTACTGAGCCTTTGCAACCGTGGAGCTCACTTTCTTTAAAGGAGTGCACCTGCCATCTGCGGAAACACTTGTTAGAAGGTCCTGGTATCTCTCATGGTGGAAGTTGAGTGGAACAAGAAACTGCAAGCTCCAGTTGAGGGCCCATGATGATGCCAATATTTCTCCGTTTTGGGTACCATTCTGGTGGCAGACGCAAGGTGGGTGGGAAGTTGAATCCTGGACCACTACAACCTCAGGGATCTTGATAGCTGACTCATGGATGAGTGAGGGCTGTCCCAACCATTCCTTCCCAAGTTCCCTGAGGGACTGTGGAAACCCACTCGCTGTGCCAGATGGGGTTAATTTCAGGAGGCTGAGAAGGTCTCGGTGGGAAACTCTACCCTCCCCATGATAGAATCCTTGTGAGATTGTGTGCCCGTGTGATTGCTCTATTTACCTCCCCAAAATGGCACTGCTTTTCAGCAGGTTCTAAAGTAGAACAAGAGAATTTGTGACTGGAAACCACAGCCTTCTGGAGGGCATTGGCTCCAGAATGAACAAAGTCTGCTCAGAGGCCACCTCTGTCCATTCCACGTGCTACAGAAGAGTCTTGTGTTGGGTCAAGGAGTAGTACGTACAACTCTGCAGACATGAACCGTGATGGGACAGAGAGCCAGAATGTTTTATATGTAAGCTATGTGACTGCAAGGTAAGCTGTGGAAGGACAGAGAAAAACTATTTTGTAAAAACTGGAATATTAAGAGCTGATACAGGAAGCCCAGCCCCTGAGGACTATGTTGTTAAAAAACCACCTGCCTCCTTTGGGTCCACCTGGATGGATAACTTGCACCCTTCCGTCACGGAATCTGAGTCTGCATTTAGATGAGTCTAAGCTGATTGACCAATTCCAGAAATTAAATGAGCAGACGGGGAGCCATAGGAGCCTGCATTCACAAGGTGACGTTTACGTTCCACGGGAGGACACAGAGCCTCTGAAATAGGTCTAGTGACTATATGGGGGCTCCCCTGATCCACTCTCAAACCTATAGAGCGAATGGAATGCAAGGCTGGGAATTGTGGGTGAAGCGTGCTTCAGTGAGGCGAATCCATCCATGTCACTGTAAGTCCTGCAGATTTCCACAAGTGTGGATGGTAAGTGGCCAGGTCACCAACCTTGCATCATCATGGGGGTTTATGTGTTTTCCCCACATGGCGGTGCCAGTGTGCCTCCTGGCAGATAATCTGGGGAGAATTTTTTAAAAGGCTATTAACAGAAATTTATTTAGGGGATGTCTAGTTTACCTGTTAATATCTAATGCTTCATTTATTCATTAAAAAAAAAATCTCTATTGGGGCCAGCCTGGTGGTGTAGCAGTTAAGTTCGCATGTTCTGCTCTGGTGGCCCAGGGTACGCGGGTTCGGATCCTGGGCTCAGACCTACACACCGCTGGTCAAGCCGTGCTGTGGCAGGCTCTCCAAGTACAAAATAGAGGAAGATAGGCATGGATGTTAGCTCAGGGCCAGTTTCCCCACCAGACTCTATTGAGCATTGTTATGGCTGAATTACGACCCTCACCACATTCGTGTGTGGAAGCCCTTACCCCTGTCCCTCAGCACGTGACTGTTAGAGACGGGGCCTCTACAGAGGTGGTTAGGGTAAGGTGGGGTCGTTAAGGTGGGCCCTAACCCAATCGGACTGAGCCCTTATGAGAAGAGATTAGGACACAGACAGAGAGACACGCCAGACACGAGCATGCACACAGGAAAGGCCACGCGAGGACACAGCAAGCAGGCAGCCCCAGAACAAACCAAACCTGCTGCACCGTGGTCCTGGACTTCCAGCCTCCAGAACTGAGGAGTGCGTGTCTGGTGTTTAACCCACCCAGTCCACGGCATTTTTCTATGGCAGCCCCAGCAGACCAATACAAGCACCTACTGTGTGCCAGGCTCCCACCGGGGACACAGACTTGAGAACAAGACAAACTCGCAGACTGACAATAATGACCCAATAAACACCAGGCAATGGGAAGCTCTCCGCGTGGTGAACACGTTCGTTCTGGAGGCAGAATGCCTGAGTCAGAAGCCCAGCGTGCCACTGACATGATTTGTAACACCCGGCGAGTAGCTAACCTCTCTGAACCTGCATTTTCTCAAGTGTAAAATAGGGTGAATAAGAATAGCAGTTAACTCATAGTGTGGTCCTGTGGATTAATAACGGTAATTTAGATCCTTAGAGCAGTGCATGTATTGAATGCTTGATAAGAAAAATACAGGATAGGGGATCGGATAGTGGGAGGGTCATATGTTAGAAGGGTGATCAGGGCAGACCTCTCTGTGGAGACGTTTGAACAGAGACCTGATGAAATGAGTGAGGGAGCCACGTGGAGATCTGGAGGAAGGGCATTCCAGGCAGAGGGAATAGCCAGTGCAAAGGCCCTGAGGCCAGAGCATACTGGGTATGCTTGAAGAACAGCGAGGAAGCCAAGGTGGCTGGAGCTCAGAAGTGAGGAATAGACTGATAAGAGACGGAGATGGAGAGGGGGCCAGGGCTGCACCTGTGTATTACTAATGACACAGTGTGTATGTGCCAATATTGGGATTAAACTGCATTGAAGTGAAGCCATTATTCTGATTAGCTAGGTTGATAAAGGGCCCCTGTGTGACTGAGTATAGTTGAGGACTTTATCCAAGATATGAAATTGCTAGTTTAACAGGAAGAAGTCAGTGGCCGTCAGCATCGCTGGTGGCCGTCGGGCCATGTCCAGGGCTGAGAAAGGTTAGCCCTACTGAAGGACACCTTGGTTGCTTCCAAGTTTTGGCAATTATGAATAAAGCTGCTGTAAATATTCTTGTGCAGGTTTTTGTATGGACATAAATTTCAATTCTTTGGGTAAATACCAAGGAGCGTGACAGCTGGATTGTATGGCAGAAGTATGTTTCTAAGAAACCACCAAACTGTCTTCCAAGGTGGCTGCACCATTTTGCTTTCCCGCCAGCCATGAATGAGAGTTCCTGTTGCTCCTCATCCTCACTAGCATTTGGCGTTGCCAGTATTCTGGGTTTTGGCCATCTAATAGGTGTGTAGTAGTATCTCATAGTTGTTTTAATTTGCATTTTCCTGATGACCTATGATGTGGAGCATCTCTTCATATGCTTACTGCCCATCTGTATATCTTCTGTGGTGAGGGGTCTGCTTAGATCTTTGGCCCATTTTTTATTTAGGTTGTTTGTGTTCTTATTGTTGAGTTTAAAATTTCTTGGTATATTTTGGATAACCGTCCTTTATCAGATAAGTCTTTTGCAAATATTTTCTCCCAGCCTGTTGTTTGTCTTCTCATTCTTTTCCAGTGTCTTTTGCAGAGAAGAAATTTTTAATTTTAATGAAGTCCAGCTTACCAATTCTTTCTTTCATGGATTGTGCCTTTGACGTTGCATCAAAAAAGTCATCACCAAACCCAAGGTTATCTAGGTTTTCTCCTTTCTTCTAGGAGAGTTATAGTTTTGCATCTTACATTTAGGTCTGTGATCCATTTTAAGTTAATTTTTGTGAAGAGTGTAAGGTCTGAGTCTAGATTCTTTTTTTTTTTTGTATGTGGATGTCCCGTTTTTTGGAAAGACTGTCTGCTCCACTGCATTGCCTTTGCTCCTTTGTCAAAGGTCAGTTGACTATATTAATGTGGGTCCATTTCTGGGCTCTCTATTCTGTCCCATTGATCTATTTGCCTATTATTTTGCTGATGCCACACTGACATGATTACTGTAGCTTCACAGTATGTCTTGAAGTCGGATGGTGTCAGTCCTCTTTGTTCTCCGCCTTCAATATTGTGCGTGTTATATTATAATATATTCCTGTCAGACATCATAGCTCAAGTGGACTAAAAACTAGTGCTAAATAGAGTCTAACGCACAAAAAGTGACCACGTATTGTGTCCTAAAGTTTCCTCCTAGCTGCAGACAACAGAATCTACTCAAGCTAATTTGAGCAGAAAAGTACTAGTAAGCTAGTAGGTAGCTTCTTGATTCTCCAGGAGGCCAGAGAGCCGGGCTTGTGCACCACAGCCAGCACTGAAGTGGTTCGGCCCATATGACCAGGACAAGTGTCCAACTGCACCACGGCACGGCCCCAGCAGACACCTCACTGCCGTCACCTCTGCCACCTGCAAGCTGCATCTCTGAGAGCAGGGGCCAGACACCAGCAGCGCTCACTGCGTGAGGCTCAAGTCTCGTGCAGAACATCCGCTCGGCGGAAGCTTCTTGAGTAAAAGTCTCTCCACACTCAAAAGCCGCCGGCCCAGACAGTTTTACAGACAAGCTCTCCCAAAACTTCACAGAACAAATAAGCTCTTAGAGATGTTTTCAGAGAATAGAAAAAAGAGGGTAAGCTACCCAACTCATTTTCAGAGACTAGTATAACCTCGATATCCAAACAAATAAGAAAATTAAATTATAGGCCAGGGGCCGGCCCCGTGGCCGAGTGGTTAACTTCGCACACTCCACTTCAGCAGCCCAGGGTTTCGCCAGTTCAGATCCTGGGCGCTGACATGGCACTGCTCCTCAGGCCATACTGAGGTGGCATCCCACATGCCACAACTAGGACCCCAAACTAAAAATATACAACTATGTACCAGGGGCGCTTTGGGGAGAAAAAGGAAAAATAAAATCTTAAAAAAAAAATTATAGGCCAATCTCTCTTATGAATTTAAAAAGTTTAAAAAATTTTTAAAGTCAAATTTAACACTGTATTAAGAAAAGAAAACATTTATCACGACCAAGTAGGGCCTTTGGGGAAATCAAGTTGAGAGAAGTAGTCTAGTATATAATTAAGACAGTGGGTTCTGGAGCCAGTATGCCTGCTACTTCCTAGCTTGTGTGACCTTGGGCAGTTTCCTAATCTCTCTGTGCCTTGGTTTTGTCACCTGCAAAATGGATATAATAAATAGTTCCTACCTCATAGGATTATTGTGCAAATTAAATGAATGCAATAATTCAAGAACTTAGAAAAGAGCCTCAATTAGAGGTCATTATCTTCATCAAATGCGTTGGAGATAGAAGCCAAGAAAGAAAGATGAGACACAACACTGACAGCAGCAGCAGAAGCTGACCGTGGATGATGATGGACCAGAAACCTCCATCCTCCGATGCTTCGATGCCAACCTAAGGGGACAGAGGAGGCTGCTCCAGGATGGGCAGAACCCAGCGTTAACTGAGTTTTGAACCTAAGGGGACAGAGAAATTACTAAATTGGACTGAGTTTTCTCGAATGGGAGCAATCAAGTTTTTGTATGAGGCAGAATAGGGGCTCAGACAGAAATCAAACTGAGTTATAGAAAGAACAGCTACGATTTAGCCCCCCAACCTCCAAGTCAGGGCTGTGAACAGCTATGCAGTCTGCAGGGCCCAGTGCAAAATAAAAACGCAAAGCCTCTTGTTCAGAAGGTGGGACTAACGTGCTCTTGGAGGTACTCAACTTGGCATGGCGCTTTTAGTTTGCTATTTAATGTCATTCTAGGTACAGAAAAATTTAAAATGTCGATTATTAGCATGAATTTCACCATTCATCTTTTTATTGTGCAATAGTAGTTTTTAATGTAAATTTAAGAACATTTAGCTCATATGTGGAATCACTGAAATTACCCAATTCGTATTTCATAGTTCATACGTGACTATGTGTTTTGTTCTTAACGGAACAGTAGAAACACCACACAAAACTAACGTAACCGGCTTTATTCCACCTCATGATACTGCAGAGGTAAGAGAATTCCTCTACCTTCTAGGTCCTTCTGGCTGGTCTACGAATTAAATTGACATGAGACAGAATAACAGGAGAAAATCAAACAAAGCTTTATAACATGTATATATGGGAGAAACTCAGGAAAACTGAGCAATTCACCAAAAGGGCTGAGGTCGCCAGCTTAAATAGCATCTTCAGCTAAAGACAAAGCAGGATGTTGGGGGTAGCCGTTTGGGACTTCAAGGGGGAGGCAGGCAATTCACATGAAGATGGAAATGCAAACAGGCCAGCTACAGACCCTGGGACCTGAGAGACACATTGTACATCACACTGCAGTTATCTTCTAGTACGAGCTCCTTCCTGGAGCAGCAGTTAGGGGGAAGGTCAAAGTTTCTTTCAGAGTCTTTTTGTCCTTGAAAATAATCGAGGCAAAGAGACACATTCTTGGGTGGCCAGTTCTGATGCCCCACCGCACACACACATTCTCCCAACACTGTTCACCTTCGCCTGCCGATGAGGAGCGAGGACTGAAAGAGGAGCCGTGGGCGGCCTGTCTCCCCCGTTCCTGCCTCCGCACAGCGGCTTCCCAACACACTGAGTCTTGCTGGAGTCCATGCGTCACGGCCCATCCGGAGCCAAGGGAACAGTGTTCTAAGGAGGCTCAGTGGGAAGACAGCATGGAGGCTACTAATCACCTTAGACAAAGTGTCCTGCTGGGGTGGGGGTGGAGGCCCGGCGGAAGACAGCAGAGCTGTGAGTGGCGGTGAGGAACACGGACGGTCAGCGTGAACAAGGAGTGTGGCTGTGAAGCACGGGGAAGGGCTGGCAGGGCCTTGAGGAGGATTTGTCTTTAACTGGCAAGCTCCTCCCTCGCAAGACCTTTGTGAAGATTAAATTACGTAATCCGTAGGAAGGGTTAAGCCTGGCGCCTGGCGCCTAGTACGCACTCGACAAACATTACCTGTGAAGACAGGGTGAAGTGGCAGCAGTGTCTCCGTTCTGGATCATGGAAGGTCTGCCAGACTCCAAACTTTAAACGCTCCATGAATCGACTCCGCGTCCTGCTGAATTCCCAGTCTTGCCTTCCCCTCTTCTAAGCAGGGAACTGAGACTCGCCAGTGTCTAGGGTACCAGCCAACAGGGGCTGGATAAAATATCAACAATACTTATTTTTTATCCTTACAACAATGACATACTCTGCCCTCCGCATACGTAATGAATGCAGGGGGCCACCCTTTTCCATCCTCAAAGTAATATCTTTTGGAAAACCGGCTGGATTAAAGACCAGTCAACACCAAGATGTGAGCGCCACCTACTGCTGAGAAACTTAGAGGCACTCTCGGAGAGTCCCGACGTCTGGATTTGGTTGAAGGCACTACACACTTGTTCCAGAAACCCCTCAGATGAAACTTTGATGACGTCTATTTCAGTTAGTCTAAAACCTGAAAGTTCCCTTTACTTTTTAGCCAGTTAATTAGTTAACTGGCCAAATATTTGTGCACATTCTCTGTTTTAACTAGAAACTTTTGTCTTTTAACTACTTAAGTTTTAAAGTGTAAATGAAGTTACCTTTGAGCGATTTAAGTAATTGACATTTCTAAGACTAGCTCAGTGGGCTTGCATTTATGAGCCAGAACATAAAACTTCAATTCCAGCTTCATTGATCACTTTCTTTATGCCAGGCGTTAGCCACAGGGAATACCATTTTAAAAAATTATCTTAATAGAGAAAAACAATATAAAAATATAACCATATGCACCCCTATGTTGATTACAGCACTATTCACAATAGGCAAGACATGGAAGCAACCCAAGTGGCCATCGACTGATGAATGGATAAAGAAGATGTGGTCTATATATACAATGGAATACTACTCACCCATAAAGAAAGACAAATTCATCCCATTTGCAACAGCATGGAAGGACCTGGAGGGAATTATGCTAAGTGAAATAAGCCAGACTGAGAAAGACAAACACCAGACGATTTCACTCATATGTGGAATATGAACAAACACACGGACAAAGAAAAGAGTTCAGTGGTTACCGGGGCGGGGTGGGGGGAGCACAGAGGGTGAAGGGGAGCACCTACGTGGTGATGGTCAAGAAATAATGTGAAATCTCACATTGATGTAAACTATTATGAACTCAATAAAATATATATATATATATATAAAAACCAAATGTTAAATGCTAAGATGGAAGTCTGCATGAAGTAAAACCAGAAAAGAGATGAGCAGTTCTGCATGAAATTCTGCAGAGATGACCTTTGAACTACAGAATGTCAGAACAGGTAGGAACTTACTCATTTGTCCATTCTCTTATTAAGTGCCTACTGCATGCACAAAGATAAATCATACAGGGTTCATTTCTAAAAGAGCTCACACCCTAATAGGGGAGGCAGATCTATAAACAAATTACTTCTTTTTCCCCTCTTTGTATAAAACCAGAATAAAATTCAGTAACTTGGAATGGAAACAGAAACATCAGAGACTCGGATACCCTATGCATACGAAGAACTCAGTGCCCAGTGTGAAGCTCCAACAGGAGTAAGTACGGCGTGCAACAATGGCAGAGAGACGGCATGGCTGACCCCACCGCTCGGCGAGTCCTTCTGCTAGAATACGACTTCCCTGATGGTGAAACTTGTCCTTATTTATTCTGTGACCCCTGGGCCAGCACAGGGCCTGCAACACAGTGGCCAATCAAGACCAGTGAATTGTGTGCTCAGGGGAGGGAAGGACAAAGAAGGGCTCCTCAAGGAGAAGACTGAGCTGGGTGTTGAAGTGAGGGGGTTTCTAAGGTTAACAGGTGGAGACGGGGTTGGAAAAAAGGAGGCGGAAGAAGAGACTCTAAGCAAAGGAATTAGAAAAAGACAGATGTGTGAACAGCCCAGGCCACTAGGGAAGCTGCAAAGAGCTCGGGATATGTGGAGTGTGGGGTAGGGGTAGGGAAGTGATGGGTATTTGACTAGAGAAACAGGATAAAACTCATATCATGGGGGACTGCACGCCATACACGGGAGTTAGGACATTACTGTGCACAGATACACGTGTTAGAAAGATGACTCTAATGGCAGTGGAGAGGGAGGGTCAGAGCGGGAAGCAGCCTCCATGAGAGAAGCTTGGCAGGAAGGTGTGCAAGAAGAGAGTGCAGAGAAAAGGACAGATTCAAAAGTGTTTGTGACCATTTTGGCAATATGGGAGACTAGAGATCCTGACATTCTTCTGCTGGATAGCGTCTAAAAATACTTAACAAAATGCTAATACACACTCGCTCTTACTTTTTTACACAATTAGATGAGCTCTAAGAAGAAAAGGGGAGGGCCAGCCTGGTGGCGTAGTGGTTAAGTTCACGCACTCCACTTTGGCAGCTGAGAGTTCCCCCGTTTGGATCCCGGGTGTGGACCTACACACTGCTCATTAAGCCATGCCCTGGAGGCATCCCACATAGAAAACAGGGGAAGATTGGCACAGATGTTAGCTCAGGGACAATCTTCCTCAAGCAAAAAGAGGAAGATTGGCAACAGATGTTGGCTCAGGACGAATCCTTCTCACCCTTGCCCACCCACACACAAAAACATAGAAGAAGAAGGAAAGGGGAACATGCTGACGCCAGGAATGAAATGGCAGCTGAAGGCCGGGGAGGGAGCATGAGATTAGGGAAAGGAAGATGCAGTCAGTGTAAAAGCAGTGAGGGAAGGGAACGAGGAAGCAGCCTCTGGGCACACGTGGACCAAGGGCGGGAATGTCAGTGCACAGAGGGACTGAGAGTAAAGCCTCGGGCCCACCCAGGGCAGGGAGGCAGCAGAGGGACCACTCTGGGCAAAGCCGGGACACAGGCGAGACCATCCCCAGGAAGATGACGGGGAAATCTTCCCCACAAACGTAGGGAACAAGGAAAATAGTTTGTTTTGGCCTTTGCTTGGAAAGAAGGCTGAAAACAGAAAGTCTCCCTTGAGAATTTTAGCGACTGGCCAGCTCTCACCTGATTTTGACATGAATCTATATTTATTCTGAAGGTCTTAAAAACTGCAAACCCCTCCACCTCCACAAATGCTTACTTAAAATGGACCCATGTCTGGGGTGCCTCTGGGCATAAGTGAGAAAGTGAAGAAATCCTCCTTGGGAAAAATACTGGATTAGGTTTCTATGGCTGCTGCAACAAATTACCAAAAATTTAGTGGCTTAAAACAACACAAACTTATTCTCTTACAGTTTGTAGGTCAGAAGTCCAACGTGGGTCTCACAGGGCTAAGATCAAAGTGTTAGCATTCCTAGCTGGAGGTTCCAGGGGTGAATCCATTTTCGCCTTCTCCAGCTTCCAGGGGCTAATAACCACATTTCCCGGCTCATAGGCCCCTTCCTCTACCTTCACAGCCAGCAGCTTTGCATCTTTCTAACCCTTCTTCTGTAGTCACAGCTCCTTCTCTCACTACAACTGGGAAAAATTCTCCGTTTTTAAGGACTCATGATTATATTGGGCCCAGTGGACAATCCAGAATAATCTTCCCATCTCAAAGTCCTTAATGTTAATTATGTCTGTAAAGTCCCTTTTTCCATGTAAGGCAATATATCCATAGGCTTTGGGTAATAGGACATCAAAAATCTTTGGGAGACTATTATTCTACCTACCACAAGGACCTTCAACTTGTATCTCAAAATTTTTCTACGGACATAGTTGCAACAAACATGAGCTTACAATCTAAAAAGACAAACAAAACAAAAGACCCACACAAGGAAAAAGCCACTATGAACAACACTCAACCAACAAAGAAAAAAAGCAACAGAACCAGACTGGCAAAGATTTCAGATGTTGGAATTACTGAATAAAAAATTTTTAAATAACAATGTTTGATAGGTTTAAATAAATGAAAGATGAAATTAAAAACATGAGTAAGGAGCAAAAGATCAACAAAAATATGCAGATTAAAATGTTTATATACATATTTAGCTTTAAGAAATGAAAAGTATCACAAAGAAAATGAAAAACTCAAAGCTAGGGTAAATAGCAGAGTAGCTGCAGCTAAAGAGAGAACTGGTGAAATGGAAGATAGGATGGAAGAAATTATGCAGAGTACAGATTGGAGGTCAAATATATGAAAAATATAAAGAAGAAATTAAGAGACATGGAGGGTAGCATTAACACAAGTTTATTAGGTATATTTTCCATCTTTCACGTACTATGATGATGACAGTATTGGCAAATATTTTGCCACCATACTGCTCTTCAGGCCAATACCTGCTGTATAAAAGCCACTCCAAAACATAATGCCTTAAAACTACAACCATTTTATTTGTTCACAATTCTGTAGGTCGAGACTGTGAGCAAAGTTGTGTGGGTAGTGCTTTTGCTCCATATGGCACTGGCTCATGAAGTTGCATGTCACATGGCTGCTAGTGCTGGAGCATCCAAGATGGATTCACTCATGTGTCTGATGCCTTGGCAGGGCTGGCTGGAAGACTGGAACCTCTCTACACATGGTTTTCTGCACATAGCTACATTGGGCTCCCTCTAAGGGTAGCTCAATTCCAAGAGAGAGAGTATTCCACCCAGCAGAGGAAGAAGCTGTAGATCTCTTAACGACCATCTTGGAAATTACAAAGCGTCACTTCTACTACATTCTGTCAGGCAAAACAGGTCACAGGGGCCAGGCCAGATTCAAGAAGAGAGCAAAATAGAACCCACATAATCTACTTGGGGTTTTTAATGGAACTCTACCAGCTGATTCCTAAATTTATATGGAAGTGTAAAGGCCAAAAATAGACAAGATATTCTTGAAGTAAAACAAAGTGTAAGTACTTACCCTACCAGATATCAAGATTCATTTCAAAACTATAGTAATTATACAAGTAATAAATCAGAAAACCCATGAACAGACTCATATATGTAAACTAGGTATCTGACAGAGGGCTACTACTGATCTCTGGGGTAAGGACGGACTACTTAATAAATGGGATGGGATAACTTTTTATCCACATGGAAAAAAAAAATAAGATTGGGTTCATACCTTAGATCATATGCAAAAATCAATAAAGGTCAAAAGTAAAAACTTTTTGAAGAAAATACTAGGAAAAATATTTTTTAACCTCAGGATAAGAAAGGATTTCTTAGACAAAGTGAAAAAAAAAAAGCAAACTATAAAGAAAAAGACTGATAAATTCGACCATATTAAAATTAGGAACATCCATTCATTAAACCAAACCAAATCAAAACAAAACATAAAAACAGTGAAAAGGTAAGTCTCATAGGTGTTTTTACAAATCAACAAGTTGATTCCAAATTTACATGGAAATGCAAAGCAACTCTAGAATAGTTAAAATAATTTTGAAGAAGAGCAAAGTCAGAGGACTGACTCTACTTGATTTCAAGACTCATTATAAAGCTACAGTAATCAAGATAGCGTGGTATCGGTGTGGGGCAGACGTGTAGATTAATATAACCTATTAATAGAGTGCAGAAACAGACCCACAGATACATAGTTAATTGATTTTTAACCCAGGTGCCAGGGTAATTCAAAGGAGAAAAGACGGTCTTTTCAAAAAATGGTGCCAGAATATCTATATGCAAAATTGGATGACCTCAACTCCTATCTCACACCACACACAAAAATTAACTTAAAATAGCAAATAGAACTAAATACAAGAGCTAAAACCATAAAATTTCTAGAAGAAAACATAGGAGAAAATCTTTTTGATCTTAGGGTAAGCAAAGATTTCCTAGATACAGCACTAAAAGTATGAATCACAAAGGGAAAAAATGATAAATTGAAATTAATCAAAATTATAAATTTTTGTCTTTCAAAAGATATCACTAATAAAAAAGGGAAGCTACAGAATGAGAGCAAATATTGGCAAACTTTATCTGATGAAGACTTGTATCCAGAATATAAAAGAAGTCTCATAGCAGAACAACGGGAGAAAAACAGCTTGATTCTTTTAAAAAAATGGGCACAAGACTTGAACAGAAATATCATTAAAGAAAATATAAAATCAGCAAATTAGCCCATGGAAAGATGCTCAGCATCATTAGTCATTAGGAAAATACAAATTAAAACCACAGCAAGCTACTGTTTTATATCTTCTAGTTTAAGGAACATTAAAATAAAGAAATTTGACAATATCAAGTGTTGGTGAGGATGACAATATCAAGTGTTGGTGAGGATGAAAAGAGCCAGGAATTCTTGTACCTTGTTTGTGTGAGTGTAAACTGGTATAAACACTTAGGAAAACAGTCTGACATTATCTGGTAAATTTGACATATTCCATAGAGAAATATCTGCACATGTCCACCACAAGATATATATGGATATATGCTATAGTAGGGAAAAAAAACCCTGAAAGTCATTCAAACACTCATTGACAGGAGAATGGATAAATTGTGGCGTAGTCACACAATAGAAAACTACATAATCGTGAAAAATAAATTAGCCACAGCTCATCCAATAACATACCTGAACTCCTCAAACAAAGCTAAATGTAAAAATCAAGTTCTAGAATTACCACTTACAGAAACTTCACAACCAAACACAGCGGAATCATCTACCCCAATGCACATATATATTTCAGAGAATTATAAAGATAAGAGGAGAATTTCAAAAACCTACTCGAAATAGTAGTTACCCAGAGGAGGAAGGCAGGAGGATGGGAGAGGAAGAGCCCCCCTCGCCAGGCTTCAATGCTATTGAGGCTCAGTTTTTAAGCTGGTGGTGGTCTCATGGGTGCTTGTTTTATTATCAAGCTTCACAACTTCCTTAATTTTTTATTGTTTAATGTATTTTAATAGCAAATGCACAGGAAGAGCACAGAAGACGGACAACATTAAAAACATATACTTGCATGTGGGACAATTCAGTTAGCCAAGTAGATTCCATCTACTGTATGATAAAAATGCTATAAACACCATTTAGCTGCTGTTAATAAGAAATTTACTTGTTTAAAAAAAATCCAAATGCTGGCATTGTCCAGAACAATTTATCAGGTTTATTTATAACTGTTCTAAAGTTGAACTGCTGAAACGTGTTCACTGAAACGGTTTGACTTGCACTAATGCTTTATGTCCTCATATTTGTATCAAGAATTCACACACAAATGAAAATGGAAAAACAGTCAACACATGATTTCTGTCCCCTATTTTTCCACTTGCAATCATACACTTAGGTACCTTTTGACCCCACGGAAAAGAAATATCTAACATTCAGAAGGACCAATAACAGGAAGAAGAGAATTTTTTTTAAGGAATGAAATGTTTCTCGTCATAGTGGATTCGTAAGCACCTTCTCCACATATGCGCGTGCTAGCCGGCTGCCTTTTGGCATAACTGTTCCACGTTTGGCATGGACAGCATACAGGCTGGTGTCTTCAAAGAGGTCAACCAGATAGGCCTCACTTGCCTTCCGCGAAGCGCCAACAGCGGCACTCCTAAGCGCAGATGTGTTCTGAAGTCCTGCGCAGTTTCTCACACCAGCCGCTGGAAGGGGAGGTTTGCAAAGCAGAAGGTCAGTGGCCTCTAGGTCGGATCCCACGGAGCGCCGCGGCACCAGGCCTGTAACGATGCGGCTTCTTCGCCCCTCGCGTGGAGGGCGCACGCTTGAGGGCGCTCCCCCACCGGTCCATCAGCAGCAGCCCGCGCGCGGGAGGCTGGACGCAGACACCTCCTCGCTAAGGCCCTGCGCCTCGGCCCGAGCGCGCGCGCTGGAGGGGGCGCTGGCGGGAGAGTGAGGGCGGCGCGGAGGCGGCGGCGCGGAGGCGGCTGCCAACGCAACCCCGCAGGTTCCATTTATGCCCTGTCTTCTTCCATATCTCTCAAATAGTTCATAATGAGTAATTCCCAAAACTTCTCTTGCTCTACCGCAAATAGTGTTTTCCTTGTGTGGAATCCTGCTTTTTCAAGCAAACTCTAGCTAAATTTGTGTGAGCTAAACTTGTGCCAGATCTGTTTAAAAGGCCTGTACAAGGAACGTGAGGGATTTCTAATAAATATGGCTGCTTGGTGACAATGCTTGTAGTTCTTGTATCAAATTATCTCAAGCTTACCTAAAAGTAAAATGTCAGAACTATTTCCGTTAAGTGACTTTTTCACTATAAAAATGTATCTGTCTTGCCTCTAGGAATAAGAGACAATTTTGATTATGTAGATATTCTTGGTTCCAATTTTTTCCATTCTCTCCCCAGCAATTGTTGAAATGTTGGCCAAATTAAAATACTGTCCTGCAGATCTCAACAAACAATATGAAGTCTGGTTTATTTCAACAATTTGTGGTACCTTGACTTGGAATTATATTGCTTAATAGACAAGATAGTCGGATGGAATATCCAAAATTGGCATCAAAACCCCTAGGCCCTTTAAAATCACTCTTGGGGCCCTTCATGGAGAGCAGCCTGACAGCCTGACTCTGGTCTAAGATCATGCCTTTCGCTGACACATCTTCTAGACTTACTCTCAGGTAAGAAAAGGGTTAAAATGTTGTTTACATTTAAGGAAAAATGCATTATCAGTAAATGAGCCTCCCTATATGAATTGAGATATAGCCACTTCTGATTGTGTGAAGACCCTGGGGCAACATGTTCAAAACTGGAGACTCAACAAGGCCACGTTCCTGACTTGTCCTGGAGGTGCACCTGTCTGCCATCCTGGCAGCCCCTTTCCAAGGGGTCGTTAAGGGTGAGGGTCTAGAAGCTTTGGTCTTTACCCTAAGAAAGCCTTGAGCTAAGAATAGACTTAGGCTGGGGCTGGCCCCGTGGCCGAGTGGTTAAGTTCGCGCGCTCCGCTGCAGGCGGCCCAGTGTTTCGTTGGTTCGAATCCTGGGCGCGGACATGGCACTGCTCATCAGACCACGCTGAGGCAGCGTCCCACATGCCACAACTAGAAGAACCCACAACGAAGAATACACAACTATGTACCGGGGGGCTTTGGGGAAAAAAAGGAAAAAATAAAATCTTTAAAAAAAAAAAATAAAAAAAATAAAAAAAATAAAAAAAAAAATTTAAAAAAAAAAAAAAAAAAAGAAAGACTTAGGCTGAGGGTGCTGCTCCTCTGTGTGAATTGAGGAGATTCCCGGGGTAAACCAAGGCTGAGCAGTCCGAGGGGGAAGTTTTTCTTGTGAGAACTGAGATGAGATAGAGGGTAGTTCCAAGGTCATGTCCATTAACATATTTAATGTACACACAGATGTCATTGATTCATAAATGTTGGAACTTGGTGTGCCATGGGTAATATGGGACAAAACTTTTGCTATCTTAAGGATGCACTTGAAACTCAAGGGAGCAGGACACTGCCAGAAAGCTCAGTGGACTGGACTTTCTAACGTCTGAGGAGACAGTGAAGCACTTGAAGAAATCTCAGTGGGGGAGACCAGGAATCTAAACGGCCACGTCAAAGTGCTTCAGCAAACCTGGGTAAGTCAGCCCAGCCTGCTTCTTACACCCCATTGACAAAAAGACAAGACTGGCCAAGAGATGGCAGAAATTTTTGTAGATTGTATAATTCAAAATGAGGGGAAAATTTAAAAAAACTTTATACTTATAAGTTTTAATGTAAGTTAATAAGTTGTTTGCTTTTAAAGACAAAGAATGAAAGAGCATGACCTGAAAGACATGTAATTTATGGAAATGTTCTGCAAACTAATTGAGTTTTTAAGAGGTATTTGGATATTTCAGGATCTCAAAATGATTTAGAAAGGGTTCCTTACAAGCAGCCAAATAAAATCCTTAATTGAAACTATAAATCATCTATTGGTAAAAGGTGTAAAAACAAATTATTTTAAAATATCTGTTTGCAAGAATGAATATGCATAAGCATGTTTTGTGTGCAAACCTAAAGACATAACTTTTATTGGTGTTGTGATAAATTGCAATAAATCCATAAAGCTAAGGTGTTATGAATTAAATAGTTTTAACTAATAATTTTGTTTTTTCAGCATAACTTTGCAGGAAAAAAAGAATTAACTTCCAAGCTCCAAAAAAATGAGAGCATACAAAAAATTATGCTGTAATAATAATAAAATGCCTATATACACGCATGTGCACACAAGTACCTACACATCTGGTGACAAACACACGTTTCCTCCATGCCTGACTCTTAAGTAAGAAAAAGGGTGTCATTTTGAATCTTGATTCCAAAGACCATGCTGTCTGGGCTGATAATAAGGGAGCTAAGCCATTCCCTTTCCTTTTTTGGTAGGGAGGAAAAAATCATATGAGCTTTTCCGGTTTTTCTTTTTGATGTAAATTTTATAATTCCAAATTTTAGAACTTCTATATTAAATGTTTAAGTTCAAAGGTAATAAAATATATGATATAACGAATCAAGGAGCGTTAAACATTTCTTACTGTGGAAAAGTGAAACTAAGCAGAAAATCTATTGGTAAAATTGTTTTTTTAATGAACTTTAATTTTTTAAATGTGACTTTATGGTTAACATCTGAAGGGAAAGTATAGATACTACAAAATATAAAATTGGGAATACAAATGTCGTTTATTTTATTCCTTGCAAAGATTCAGAATTTTTTCCTAAAGTAGCTAAAATATTTTGTGACGGTATTGAAAGAAGTATAAATGTAAGGTAAACATATTACAGTTGAAATGTAATATAATCCACATACTCACTGTCTTATAAATTAGTTCTCATAAGTCACAGATGAAAATATAAAATACAAATCTGTAGAAAGCATTTCCTTTCATCTTATGGGGTAGTTTTTAAACTGTGATAGTTGTGATAATTCCTAACTACAGTATTAATCTTATTGTATTTTAATATTAAATTGCTTTAAAATTCTTAATTGGCTTTGGGGGTTATAGATGAAGTAAATATATATATTTATTTAGACTTTTTAAAGGTAAAAAATTAGAGTTCAACAGTGAATTCTATTACCAAATCTCATATAAAATTCTGTATCGTAATTAGGTCACCTGCTGATCTAGCCGAGTGTAGGACTTACACTTTGTTAATATTCACAGGGAGCCTGGAGCAGACTGTAATATTAATGACCCCAAAGACTCAGGCCCCCACCCACATCCATGCCCTTGTGAAGACCCCTCCCATGCTGACCTTGGGCTTGGCCATGGGATTTGCTCTGGCCGTAGAGAGTATAACACAGTGATACAGGTAGAGGCTTGGTACTAGCTTGAGCACTGGGTCTTGCTCTCTTGGAATGCTGCTGCCATTGCCTTGTGGAGGAGCCTGTGGCAGCCTCTTTGAGCAGCAGTGACCACAGGGAGGGAGGCCAGCCAATCCTGCTGAGCCCGGCCCCAGGTGACCAGCTGGCTGAATGCAGCCCACAAAGGAGCCCAAGCGAGACCACCAGAACTCGAGGCCAGGCCATAGAAGCATGAGGAGTAAGAAATTGTTACTTTAGGCCACCAGGTTTTGGGGTGGTTCCATACCAAGGCCTATACAAAATCTAATTCCAGATTAGTTGGACTGAAAGAAGGAAAAATGTGTCATAATCATCACACAATTCCCATGTTAGAGCCAACTCTATTCTTGTCTGGTTGAAAAATACGCGGGTTCTTTTCAAAGCCCAAAATGAACTGGTAAAGTAATATACAGCGAATAGTACCTTATGACATACTTAAGATTTATTTTTTCAATTAAGGCCTATAAACCTTTAGTAATATTGTGGTTTAAACCTATAATATGATAAAACAAAACAAAACCACATCACATGGCATATTCAAGGTAGTAAGAAACTATTTTTAAAGACGGACCTGGAATTTGCCAGAAAGCAAGGATGAGAGGGCCTGGAAGCCAGTTTAAAAGGTGTGCCCACAGGTTAAAATGTGATAGTTTTTTGCTTCAAAAAGGAAATAAAAATTATATTAATTAAAACAAGACCATAAAAAGCCATGAGTCCATAATGATACTCAAAAAAGAATTTATTTTCTCTTCAAATACTTAGTACTTTATTAAAGTACATTTTATTCAGAGAAGAAAAATTATCATTGAACTTTAACTGTAGGTCTCTTTCCAGGATGGGTTAAACATAAAAAGGATGAGAGAATCTTAACGACATGAGACAAGACTCTCCTCCAGTGAAGTATAAATAGGAGCGTGGACTTCCTGCTGCCCCTCAGCACCCACCCACTTACCGGACATTCATCCACTAAATTGTTACCAAACATCAAGGGAGCGGGCAAGGCATTCCTGTCATAGGCAAGGGAGGTCCTCCCACGACCCTGGGGCTTTAGATCGTGAAAAAGAATTCTAAGTCCCGAAGCCAAGTGGATTTTACCTTTTGAACAGACTTTAATTTGTGGAGATTATCTTTTTAATTTAAATTTAATTACTGGGTAGTGGTTTTACCAGCTGTGTTGAGGTTGGTCGCTTTTTGTGGTTACTACAGATGCTGATGAAGGCCAAGGGTTCAAATACTGAGCCTTCCTTAGCACCCAGAAGGTGAGGGTCGCAAGAACTGTCACTTCAATCCCAAATAATCCTACTCCTGTTGAGCCTTTTTGCTCTGCTCGGGCCTTTCCCAGGGGATGAAATCAGAAAACAATTCATTTACAGTGCTTTTTTTAAAAAGTTTTTTTTTTTGCTTTCTTCAAAGTTATACTTGTACATGATTTAGAGTTAAATGTTCCAACAAGACTTCCCATTCCCTCAAGGCAACCACTTTCAACTTTTAGCTGATTCTTCGGTATTTACTATCACAGATCTAAATGACACGTTCACATTTCTACTTCTCGGCTTTTCAGTTAGCCATTATCTGTTGATTTCCCAGTATGGAAGATAAGGATTTAGCTTTCTTTTGCACACTCCTCTGCACTTGCACCACATATCTACACTTTCAGTCCTTAAATCTGCTACAGTTATAACTTGCTCATCCTGCCCAATCAGCAGGATGTCATTGATGTAACAGATTAATGTGATGTTCTGCAGGATGTCCAGAAGGTCCAGATCTCTTCAGGCTATTTTATGACAGAGGGAAGGAATGTTAACATAGCCCTGGGCCATACAGTAATTGTGTACTTTCGTGTTTCATGGAATACCAGTTGTTTCTGATCCTTTCTTATGACTGGAATAGAAAAGAATGCATTCACTAAATCAACGAAGTATGCCAAATACCTGAGGCTGTATTAATCTGCTCTAGCAAATATGCCGCATCTGGCGCAGCAGCTGCTATCCGGCCTAACTGGTAAGTTTGCAGTAATCTACTGCCATCCTTCAGGGCCCATCTAGTTTTTGCAGGGCCACATGGTGAGTTAAATGAAGCTATGATGGGAATTAGTACCTCTGTATCCTTTAAATTCATGAGTGGCACTAATTTCTGCCACCCCTCCTGAGATACAATATTGCTTTGATTTCCTGTGCCATGTTTGGCTAGGGAGGGGAGACAATTTCAGAGGCTTCCACTTGGCCTTCCGCACTATGATAGCTTTTACTCCACAGGCAAAGGTCCCAAAGAGTTTGTACCAACTGCCAAATAGGTCAATCTCATTATACATTTGGGGACTGGGGAAATGATCACTGGGTGGGGCCACAGACCCAATGGACCCACTCTGAGCTGGACCTTGCCATGACCCTATTTATTAACTGGCCTCTCTATGCTGCCTTTCTAACAGAGGGCCACAATGATGCTTCTGGTTTCTGGGTTTCAATGTTAATTCAACAGTCCTTGAAATGTCTCGGTATTCCCACTTCTCCAAAGTACAATTACCCCAGTAAATGACCAAAGATACTTTGGGGATGGACTAGGGAAATCATTCCCATTTATACTTGTTGAAGTGTAGTAGGGTCCTTCCTCCTGAGGACCTCTTCAGTCAGTGGGTTCCAGGTCTTTAAGCTGGCTCAGGTGTGGAAACTGATTAAGGAATTGTGACTTTATTGGGTGAGAGCCCTTAGCCTCTTGGTCCTTTATCCTTGATTTTTTTCTGCTGATACAAACTAATAGGACCTTTGTTGGCTGCCTATCTATTTTGCCCCTAAGAACACCAAGTTCTATTAACCACTTCCATAACTGTGTGGGTTAGGTCCACACTATAATTTGTAACCCCCTGGCTTCTCATAGTTGAGCACAGCCACCTGGCCTCTATCGTTCTGGGGTCCTGTCATCCCCATTACTATCAGCAAGTCAACCGCCACCTTCAGCCATGACTTGCAGAGAGCCACCACTGAACTTTTTAGTGATGCTCACGCCCTTTGCACCAACGCCTTCCTTAGGGCCTTGGTAATAGTGCATCCTCCCTCTGGGCCATCCTTTAGAACATAACCGTCATAATCTTCGAGCTGTGCATAGTACCTCCGTTCCATATGCCCACTTCCCTGAGCCTTTTTATCCCTTCCTGTCCCACCTGCCTGTCCTTGTACTTCTAGCATTTCCATTTCATTCAGCAAGGGTCACTGTTTTTTTTCATGCTTCTAGGAGCCATGATAGTAGTGAGTTCACACCAACTGTTGGGGTCCTTGCCAGGATGTTAAATCCTGTATTTCGGGAGTGCTCCCACATCAATAGAATTTTCCTATCCAATTTTATGCTCTGGCCTCCTTGATTAAGCACCCTCTGAATCCAGTCCCATGCATGCTCTCCAAGCTCCTGGTGGTACATGCTGGCTAGGTCTTGCATCTTCTTTGGGGAATAGTCCTTTACCTCCATCATCAGGCACAACACCTCCCAACTAGGTTATGCTATGACTTAACCCTAATTATAGGCCTAGTGGCCAGAAGCCTAGTTGAGGGGGTGGTGGCTGCTAGAGAAGAGGAGAACACGGTGCCTTTCAGTTAGAAGCCTCTACCCAATCTTCAAGCAAGCAAAAGTGATAGCTCTTAGTAGGGAGGAGTGAGCCACACTGGAGGCATCAAAGGAGCCTGAGGAATCAAAATCTTCAGGAGCACCACCCAGATGTCCTCGCCACGTCTCAGAATGCTAAGTTTCCTCAACCATGGCCCTGACCTTGGCACGACAACCTGCCTTTTGGGGCATTTAACCATCTTTTAACCACTCTCAAGTTCTGGTCTTGGTGCTCAGCATTCTGCTTTTCCCTGCTGATGAGAACTTTGTGTGCGACAGAGGTGCTCTGGCTTTCACATCTGACTTGCAATTGCTGATTACCCACGCTCAGCTGTTCATTATTCTTCTGTAACCAATGGAGCTTGGCAATAGCCATCCAATTCTGTTATCCTTATTGCTGTTACTTCCACCCTGTGTCTTGAATGCCTGATCCATCACACCTCTACTGTTCCCTTCCACCTGGTACACCATCCCAACTGGACCATCACCATGTGCCAGAGGCTGGCTGTGCCTCACCTACAACCAGCCAGGTGGTCCATACTCCAGCTTCCAGCTTATTGCCTGCTTTCTACCAGTTGTCACAGGTGGGGTTCTCAGGAAGCAGACACTGGGACAGAGCATACAAGATGTGAAAGGAAAGGAGAGGAGGCAGGACTGGACAGAGAGAGAAGTCAAACTCCAATATAGGTCCAACAAAGCTTTGCCCAGCCTGCCCAGGAGCTCTGGAGTGAACACAGCATATTGGAAGTGCCGGGAGGTGGGCCATAATGGCTGAGCCTTTATATTCAGCCTGCCCAGGAGCTCTGGAGTGAACACAGCATATTGGAGGTGCCGGGAGGTGGGCCATAATGGCTGAGCCTTTATATTCAGCCTGCCCAGGAGCTCTGGAGTGAACACAGCATATTGGAGGTGCCCGGAGGTGGGCCATAATGGCTGAGCCTTTACATCCAGCCTTGCTCAATCACCCAGTGTAGGCTGCCCTGGAAGGGGCATGACCTTGGGCAAGGCTATTCTCTGCAGCTGAAGCAGACCCCGACGGAGCTGACAACTGGAGGTTGATATTACGACTCCTAATTGGACATATGGGCACCCAGAATAAAATTGTTAAGTGACTACGTTCTGACCCATTGGTTATAAGCAAGAATGGTGTGTACAAATTCCAGGAAGTATCCTTAAAGGAAAGATTATCTTCTCCCTTTCCTCTTTCCTGCTTATTAGAATGTAGACATGATGGCCAGAACGTAAGCAGCCATACTGGACCATAATGTAGAAGCCACTTGTTGAGAAGAGAGGTAAGTAGGTCCCTGACGGTCATGGAATCACTATACTAATCTAGACTGCCTAGCTCTGCACTGTTTATGTGCTGAAGAAATCAATGTTCATGTTGGCTAAGAACACACAAAAAAATTCTGCTTCTTATAAATTAACCTATTCCTATCTGATGCAGAATTTGATCCCTGTAAATTCATGCTGCATATAACATAACCTTAAAAGAAATGTGGTATTGGCTTAGTGGAAACATTTGGGCAGTGGGTGGTAAAGACTCAGATATCGCAAGATGGAAAACTGATGACCCTTGTTGCCCAGTTGCAAAATATTCGTAGCATGAAGGAAAATAATTGGAAAAATTTATAAACTTGGTATTTGCTGGCTTTTCCTTGCCACTTTCAGCAAAGTTCTCTGAGAGATGAACTCAGGCCAGGGCTAGCCAATCTGCAAGTAGAGATGGAAAGGAATACAGCTTTGCTAAGAGGAACTCTGTCTGTGATGTAAGTGGATTAAGAATCCCATAATTTGGAGCCTTAGGTGGCTGAAAAAAATCCAACTACTTCTATACCCCTAAATCAAAGCATGTAGAAACAGTGCCTGTGAACAAAAGCCTTGGAAGGAAATATGCCTGACATGCAGCCATGCAAGGCTGACAAATATGGCTTAAGAATGCTGTCAGTCTGTTAAATCCCAATGTTCAGATGCCCCCAAGTTAGCTGTCATTAAGAGAGAGGTGGCTGTGCAGCACACAGAAGCCAGGAAATAAAAGATAAAGTCTTTGGGCTTAAACACTGTATCTAGGCAAGAATTACGGCCCTAACTTCTCCCTCACAGAACTGACTAAAAGCAAAAGGATCAGAAATCTTTTGAATTTCTGCACGAATTACATTGCCAGAGATACAGGAAGACTGATATGCATCCATGGGCTTCTCCCGTCACTGCTGACAAGCACAGCTGTGGAGGTGTTTGGTACTTCTGAAGCAGCGTTAGGAGTCTCAGCATCCAGCCACCAGCTCTGTGGGCCCTGACAGGCAGGACGCAGGACACAGGACACATGCTGTCCCGGTACAGACTGCGGTGGGTGCGGCGTGCAGCTTTCTGAGGGGCATGATTTCCTAGGCATTGCAGGAGCAACGCAGCTCAGAAGTCATCATTTCCTGATTGCAGAAGGGTCACTGCTCCCTTGGTGGCCTCATTCTGTGAAGACTGGGACTTATTTCTGAAAATCAAATCCTAGTCTGTTTAATCGACACTCTTAAGTATTCAGTACTCTCTGTGCTTATACCAAGGGAATAGATTCTATTCTCTGCAACTGAACCTCGACTGGTACTGTAAATCGTACAGGAAGAATAGTGGTTGCAGACAATAAGATCTCAGTTGAGACAGGAAAGCTAGAATTAGGAAAATTAGAATAGGAAACTGGAATTGGTTATCTGTCCTGGTAGAGTCTGAAAACAGCGACGATTCTGATAGCATTAGAGAATGAGACACTCCCGTCCATGGTACACAAAGGCAAACTCAGGGACTGACTATAATTACATTTCTAATTCTGTCCTTGTCTGTTAGGGGCATCAACATTATACTGATCTCAAAATAAGCTTTCTATTTTGCTTTCAAGTAGGAATTATCAATCCCATGAAAGCATGGTAAAAAAAACTAGTTTTGAGCCTATTTTACCAAGTGATAGCAGCACTAACTTCTCTTTAGGCAGTTGACAGATCACTGTGTGTGTCATAGTGCTCTTTCTACAAAGCCAACGATCAGGAGCTTTACACATCTCACTCTTGCAGTGGGTATTTGGGATGGACATTTGATTCCAAGATGGGGAAATTAAGAGGCAGTTATTTGGATTTAGGATTCGTGGCTTGGCAAGGGAAGAGGTCACCAATGCCCTGCACACTTTTTAGGATAAATATCATCATTGGAGGTGATTTCTTACAGTCTGATGGTTTTACATACCATCTGGTAACTCTCCAATGTATATCCCCTGATCTAAATCCTCCACTGAGCTCCAAACTTGCTATCTCCTAGCTCAGCATCACTATTTGTATGTGAAATAGGCATCTCAATCTTAATATCCAAGAACAACGGCCCCTCCCATCAAAACCGCGACCACCCCAATGTTCCCCATTTTAGCAAGGACCAACCATTACCCAGTTACTTTGGTAAAATAAAAGAAAGTCCTGTCATTTTCATGTTTTTTTCTTACAATCCATCAGTAGGTCCTGTTGGCTCTGCTTCAAAATACATCCTGAATCCTACCAGTTCTCAACATTTCCACTGCTGCTACTTTATTCCAAGCCACCATGATTTAGTCCACAGGTGGCGCTTTTGAAGGTCAACCGTCTACCCTCAGCAGCCACTTTACAACTAATGCCACTCCCTAGTTCAAAGCCACCCAGGACTCCCATCTCTCTCCTGCTTAATCAGAACCCCATAGCTATCTCATTTGCACCATTCTCAGCCCTAGGCCACAGGGCTCCTGGCGCGGCACCCCTAGGCCACCGGGCCTGTAGGTCACCAGGCTTCGCACCCCTAAGTCACTGGGATCCCCAACCCTAGGTCACTGGGCTCCGCACACCTAGGTCACCGTGATCCGGGATCTCCACACCTAGCTCAGTGGGCTCTGGGATCCCCACACCTGGGTCACCGTGATCCGGGATCCCCACACCTAGGTCACCGGGCTCCACCCCAGGCCTCCCGCTCTCTCCAGAGCGAGCGCGGAGCGTGAGGACGCCGCCGAGGCCGCTCGGTTCCCCGGCCCCGCTCCCCGGCAACAGGGGGCGAGCAGAGGCCTGGGAGAGCCCCGTGCCCGAGGGCGCTCCCCGTCCCTCACAGGGGTCCGCCAGGTCACATCACTTCACCTAACCTTTACCCTCCTCTGGGGCGGGGACACGCGCCCTCTCGCCGCGTCCCCTACCTGGGACAACGCCTGGCACCAGCGGGCAGAGGACATAGCCCGCCCGTCAGCCCCGGGCCGGCGCCGCTGAGGAGAGCGGACCCGGGAGCGGCGGTCCTGAGGGGCCGCAGCCGCGCCCCGGGCGCCCGTGTCCGCCTCGGCGGCGACTGCACGGGACGAGCGCGGAGGGGCTGCGGGACCGCGGCGCTGCGGCGCTCGCCCAGGACCGCCCCGTTCGCGCGGGCCGCGCCGACCGCGAGACCCTCAAGAGAGCGTGGGTGCCGCACCCCGTCCCCCACCCGCCGCGGCCCCGCCCCGCTCCCCGCGGCCCCGCCCCCGAGCGCGCGAGGAGGGCGGGGCCACGGCGAAGGCCTCAACCGGAAGCCGCGCCGCGGCACCGCCCGCCGACGAGGGTCGCAGAGCGGGACTGAGCGACGGCCGCGAAAGCGCGCGCTCGAGTGCCAATGAGAGCGGATGAGGGCGGGCGCGCCGAGGGAGCTTCGTATGTCCAACAGCGGTTGGCTGGAGCCCCCTTTCCCTTCTTCTTATTGGCTGGGCCTCCCCGCCTTCCGATTGGCTTTCGCCTTGTTACTTGTGATTGGCTCCTCCTGGGCTGGGGCGGCCAGGTTTGGGGGCTGTTCGCCACGGATTGGCGGGTTTGAGCGCAGGCGGCTCCTCCCGCCGAGGGGTCCATCCCATCGTGTCTCTGTCCCGTCTCCCGACCCGTACGCGGTCCCTCAACTCGCGCGCACGAATGGTTAAAAAGAAAAAAACAAGGGTGTGAGGCTCGAGCCCGCCCGCCGGCCCGGAGCCGCCGGCGCGCCCTTGGAGGACCCGCGGGCTGCCCGTGACGCTGCCTGCGCGGCGCGGAGCCGCACAGCCCGTTGGGGGCGAGGGGAGCCCGGCGTCCCCGCCGGCCCGGCAGCCCGCGCGAGCCCGGGCCGCGAGTGGCGGGCGCGAGGCGGCTGCGGCCTGTGGCGCGGGCGCGGCGTGCGGAGTGGAGCCGGCACTTGGGGAGGCCGCCCCTCGGAGCGCGGCGCTGCGCGGGCCGGGCGACGGCGCGGGGGTCCTGAGACGGAGGAAAACGCGCCAAGTTTCCGTCGGCGGGGCGGGGCGCGGGACCCCGGCGGCGGCGGCGGTGCGGCGCTCCTGCCCTCGCGGCGGTGGCGGCGGCACCGCCCAGGATGTAGTCGCGGCCCGAGCGGCCCCGGCCCGGTCCCGCCCTGCAGAGCGGCGGGCACTCCCGTGCGAGCGCGGGCGCCAGCTCCGTCGGGGCTCCGCCGCCCGCCCGCCCGGCCGGCGTCGAGCCGCGCACCTGTGGGCCGCGCCAGGTGAGGCCGGAGGGCGGCGGGCGGCGCGGGGGCCCCCGGGCAGGTGCGGGCGGGGCGGGCCGTCCCCGCGCGCGTCCCTGGGCGCTCGGCCGCCCCGGCTCGCTGTCGCCGCGCAGTTTAACTTTAGTTCCCAGAAGTTTCCCGGGCGCCACGTGTCTGGGACTTTTGTCGGGGACGCCCTCCGTGTTTGCCGCTTCTCGAGGAGGAGTGGCGCGCGTCGCGTTCTGCGCCGAAGCTCTGAGCCGGGCTGTGGGGGCCGCCTGGCGCGGGGCGCGCTTGTGCCGCCGGGGAGCCGGCTCGGGCGCCCGCCTGAGGACCGCGGGCCGCGGGGCCGGCCGGCGGCGACTGGTGCCCGCGGTTCCGGCTGCCCTGCCTCTTCGGGAAGCCGCTTTCCGCCACTTGTTAGCACCGGCGCCCGGAGAGACCTGACGAGGCCTGGCGCGGCGGCGGCAGCGGCTCTGGAGCCCCGCGGGGCGGGGGCCGCGTGGGCTCGCTCGGCGCTCCGTCCGCGCCTGGGGGTCCCGCTGGCTCTGGCTCTGGGTGACTTCCCGGGGACGCTGCCGTCAGGTAGCGGGAAGGAGGGCCGATGCAGAGTCACGGCCGCTGATGCTTTGCTTCTCGTCCGAAAGTTTTCCTTGAGAACAGGGCAGATTGCAAAAGACAAGCCGAACCGCCTTTTCCTCGTCAAGGCAGTGTGTGTGTTTAAGAGCGGCTGTGGTCTCTCGTGCGCGCCCCCGAGTGCAGCCGCTTCTCCCGCCGCCCGCCCGGCTGGGCGTCTGCTGCGTTATTTCCTCCCGCCCCGGGGTCGCCCTGAGCGCCGGGCCCGCGCCGTTTTCGCGGGCAGGGTGGCCGCCGAGCTTCTCGGAGACCGGGGTGCTGGTGTTCAGGGGGACGCCCGGCCCGCTCCTCCGAGGCCCCCTCGTGCTCTACACCTAGAGACGGGAGTTCGCATCAGTACTTTCTCAGTGAGTTAATTGGGAGGAAGGTCGAGTTGTTCCTCCTCCATCCTCGCGCTGTGCTGCGGGCCTGCGGACGCGGGTGTGTGACAGGCCGATGCTCTGAGTTTGAGGAGGCGGAGGCCGGCCGGCCCCTCCGCTGGCGCAGTCGGCGTGGCGCGCCTGCCCTGCCGGGCGTTCGGTTTGCAGCCCGGAGGTGTGACGAGTCCCATTCCGTGGTAGATTTGCTGTCAGACTGGTGGTGGTGGTGCCTACCCCTGACGACTGGCGCCTGACGCAGCCTTTCTCTGTGATTGACAGATATGCTTGTGGATTGCAACGTCCCTGCGTGAGCCGGTTCTCGTCGGCTCCTTGGGATTGAAGAGAAAATGCCCGGTGTCACACCGAGCGAAAGCAGCGGACTTTCCAGAGGAAGTCCGTCCAAGAAAAACAGACTTTCCTTGAAGTTTTTTCAGAAAAAGGAAACTAAGAGAGCCTTGGATTTCACAGATTCTCCAGAAAACGAAGAAAAAGCCGAGTGTCGAGGCTCTGAAATGTACGTATGCCGGTTCGGCCGTGTGCTGTCTGGAGGCCGCGTCGGCGCGGGCGCGGGGCTCGTCCGAGGCGCCCGGGGCCGGCGTCCAGGCAGCCGGCGTCCAGGCGCGAGCGCCGCCCGCTCCCGGGGCTGAGGCGGGCGCGCACCGGGGAGGAGTGTCTGCCTGCACTTACTTTCCAGCCCCCGCCTGAGTGTAGCGCAGCGCGTTTTTGTAAGGCTAAGAAAATAGGCAGTTCTTTCGGTTCAGAGGATGTGACAGTTCCCTGAGATCGTTCAGCTTTGTAGTCACACCTAGCATCTAAACGATCAAACCTGTTGGGGTGTACAGTTGCGGATCCTATTTAAAATGAAGATAGGATGCTTTTGAGGCACATGCCTCAGGGACTGAACACTGAGACCCCATCGAGCCCCTCGCGCCAGCAGTTGCTCTGGCCGAGGCCGCGCGGCTGGGCTGAGGTCCCACGCGCGCTTTCCGCCGCGGGCCGGCGTCAGTCTGGGGGACCGTGCGCGCCTCTTGCTCGGCAGCCTTCACGCCTGTACACGCTGAGGGGGCCTGGTACACGCTGAGGGGCGGGTGGACAGCTGGCGGCAGTACCGTGACCGAGTGCGGCGGGGGCCTGCTGGGTGTCCGGGAGGTGAGGTGTCAGCTGCAGCGGGTCGCTTTTGAGGGACAGCTGTATGAGTCTCTTCTTAGACTCTCTTTCCTCTTAATCTTCTACTAAGGAGTCTGACTTCTTAGTGCAGCCTCTCCCAAATATTGTCAGTCGGGTTATTCCCAGGTCTCTACCCAGACTTAAACGACTTGATTAGAATGTCATGTTGGCTTTACAAATCAGTTCCAGTTCCTCAGTTTCTACTCTGTAAAACGGGATTAGCAGCCTCTTGATGGAAATTGTTTTGAGGCTTATTGAGTGTAAATAATGTTTTTAAAGTGCTTATAAAACTTTCATTCGGGGTGTATAGCGATTTTTGCACCTGTACAGATTTCTTCTCTTAAAATGTCAAGTAAAATCCATATACTTTGGAGACCATACAACTTTTGGGAAAAGACTCAATCTAAGGAAGTAATGTTTCCACTTCGTTTCTTTAAATACTTCATTATACCTCTCTCCCCTCTATACTCAATAGTGATCAAGTTGTTCCGGCAGCACAGTCCTCACCTATAAACTGTGAGAAGAGGGAGAACTTGTTACCATTTGTGGGACTGAATAATCTCGGCAATACTTGTTATCTTAATAGTATACTTCAGGTAAACTGACAGTTTTGCTATATAATGAAACTTGACTAGGTAAAGAATGATGTAACATTTAGTGTTTCTGAGAATTTCAGATTATTGGCGGATTTTAATTGTCCATACTGCCTTTGCCTTTGTAAGTAAACCAGAATGGGCTAAAGTAATAATAATGATTCTAAGTTGCATGTTAAAACTTCTTTGGGGTAAGAGAGAGTGATATATTAAATATAATTGGGATAGCAAAATTGAGTAGATCTTGGTTAAGGGGAAGATGCCAAACCTTTAGTTTTTCTGCCCAATTCCTGTTGCCATGGTGATAATATATTTTAACACTTGGAACTGTATCTGCTTAATGTTGTACCCTTATAACCATAAGTCTGAGCAGTGTCTGCTCAGGCTCAGTGTCTTGCTGCCAGTGAGGGAAGACAAGTGGGCTACTATGATGAAATAGAGAACAATTTTGACAAAAATATTAGATCTCAGAATTTTAAGTGATGCACATTTAAAAGTGCTTTACAAAAAGTGTGATAGCGTTTTAATGATTTTAGGTACATTGTTGCTTGTTCAGTAAACACTCAGACAGTCTCACTTTTTATAGGTATTATATTTTTGTCCGGGTTTTAAATCTGGAGTGAAGCACTTATTTAATATTATTTCAAGGAAGAAAGAAGCCCTAAAAGATGAAGCCAATCAAAGAGAGAAGGTAAAAAAATAAAAGAAGAGAATATAAAAAGTAAATTAATAGAAATTCACTTGCTTAGAAATGAAAAAGTAATAAATAAACACAGGATTTGGGAGGAGGATGACAAAGATTATTTCCCTCAGTATCAGAAAGGCAGTTATTTTTGATTGTAACCTATCATTAACTCAATAAAAAATTAAAAAAAAAAAAAGGCAGTTATTTTTCATTCTTGCAAGGTAGCTAACTACATTATCCCTTTTTAGAGTGTCTTCTCCGGTCCTCTAATGTATTGTTTACTAATCAGCACTGTTATTTGTATACCACCATCACAATTTATCATACCTTTCTGTCATCTGCTACTTATCTATTGTTTTCAAATTGATTCGCTTTTAAAATAAGAAACCTTTGACTTACATAATTAGAAAAATGTTATCCACATAATAGAAAGTAATCAAGAAATACTCTTACAAATCTTTAAAAAGTTTATTTGTATATCTCCATAAAATTAGTGTTATAATGAAATTAAATTTAGAAAAGCTAGTATTGTCTAGTGAGACAAAGACAAGAAGGTGGAAGGTACTTAATTTGTTGATAAATATATTGGTTGTGTATTTCTTTCTTGACAGGGAAATTGCAAAGAAGATTCTTTGACAAGTTATGAACTAATATGCAGTTTACAGTCCTTGATCATTTCAGTTGAACAGCTTCAGGCTAATTTTCTCTTAAATCCAGAGAAATACACTGATGAACTTGCTACTCAGCCAAGGCGACTGCTTAACACACTCAGGTATAACCTATAATATAACTGTAGGATTCCAGCTTAGTTGCTTATTGCTCTCTTTGCAGGAGAGTATATGTGAACAAATGGGAATAAAGGGCAAAGAAGATACAAACTAGAGAGCTATGGTCCTTAACATCCCTGAGGCTCCAAAAACTAGAAATTTTTTCACGAGTTTGGTAGTAAATTCATTAGATCTGAATTTGTATGAGTTTATTTACAGCTTTATTCCTATTTATCTGTAATGTGAATATTCATACTTTTTTCTGTAGAAATTGTAATGTGTTTAATTACGGGATACTGCCCCATATCATGTTGGTGATACATATTTTATGTGCCATATTGTTTTTAATCTGAAAATATCTGAATTCCTAAACACATCTGGTCCTAAGGATTTCAGATTAGGAATTATAGGTCTATATTCAAAATATATTATACATAAGAAATGTAAATTCCAAATATTCTATTTTTGTTGTATGTGCTTAGAAGATAACTATTAGTTAATTGGATTAGATTTCTTTGTAGTATTATCTTTAAAAAATGAAACTTTATCCTATATATAATATAGCCTTATCCAAAATATTATAGGGTAAGTCTTTAAAAAATTATTTAATCATTTAGTTTAGGAATGGACCTAGATATAATACATTGCTATATGTTTGTTAAGAGGCAGTTGAGCATGGGGGCCAAGAGCAGATTTGAACCCTGGCTTTGAATCTCAGTGACCTTGGGCAAGTTACCTAATCTGTACATAGTGTTGATAATAGTACTTACCTCAGAGGGTTATTGTGAGAATTATGTTATACATATAATAAGCCTTTTGAAGAAAACCTGGTACATGGTAAACACTGTATATGTATTAGCTGCTATTAACAATAATGTATTTAGAAGAGGATCGAAGTATTTGTGATCATGAAAGTGAAGTAAAATTTGTTTTAACTTTTAGTTACAAGTTTAAATAATTTTCAAATTAGTAGCTGAATAAATGTTTTTAGATTTTTAAAATAATTTATAATATCCCTGTAAATGAATTCATTTCTATATAGAAAATTTTTCTCCTTTTTTTTGTATTATATCTTCAAAACTAGAATACATGAAATGGGAATTTTTATTTATAGGGAACTCAACCCTATGTATGAAGGATATCTACAGCATGATGCACAGGAAGTATTACAGTGTATTTTGGGAAACATTCAAGAAACATGCCAACTTCTAAAAGAAGAAGAAGTAAAAAATGTGGCAGAATTATCTACTAAGGTAGAGGAAAAACCTCATCAGAAAGGGGAAAGGAGTGGTATTAACAGCGTAGAGATGGACAGCATGAGGCATTCTGAAGACCATAAAGAAAAACTCCCAAAAGGGAATGGGAAAAGAAAAAGTGACACTGAATTTGGCAACATGAAGAAAAAAGTTAAAGTATCCAAGGAACACCAGTCATTAGAAGAAAACCAGAGACAAACCAGATCAAAAAGAAAAGCTACAGGTGATATGTTAGAGATTCCTCCTAAAATAATCCCCAAGTACATTTCTGAAGGTGAGAGTGCAAGACCCTCACAAAAGAAATCCAGAGTTAAAGTAAATTGGTTAAAGCCTGCAACTAAGCAACCTAGCATTCTTTCTAAATTCTGTAGTCTGGGAAAAATAACAACACACCAAGGATCCAAAGAACAATCTAAAGAAAGTGAATATCTTGAAGAGGACTTGGGGAAGGGTGAAAATGATGACACAACTAATGGTTGTGGACTTGAATCTCCAGGGAACGATGTTAAATCCATTAATGTTAATGAAGTTAAGCCCATAAACACAGGTCAGTATAATTTATTCTTAGACATTGATAGGTAGGAGGATTAACAGCTCTAGAACTGGAATTTTCTCTTCTTAGATACACCTACAATATAAATCTGGTAAAGTTTTAAGAGAGAAATTAACACTGAATGTAAACTGTGGTGTTTTAAGCTCTGCTTAGATGAACCGTGTGTGTGTGTGTGTGTGTGTGTGTATGTGTGTATATAAATCGCATTAATCTTAAGGTAATATTAACTTACAGTTTATAAACGAGGAGAGTTCAGTACATTTTAATGGAAAGAGAATAAATATGTTACCCCCTTAACGTATACAGTATTTGACATAAATTCATGAAAGAAGTGCATTTAGTGAAATGCAGTTTTAAAGTAGAGAACTAAGTAGTTATATCATACCAGAACTGGATTTCTACCTAGTTTTGTCCACATCTACAGATCTCAGGGAAGATGTGTAGTATTGACGTGGTTAATGGTTTTATCAAAAGTATCATCCTTACTTTGGGGTTCTTCTTTGGGGAGTGTCTTTGGGAAGGGAGTAAAGACACAATTGTGACTCTCTTCGTTTTTAGAGACAACAGGAATTCATACTCGAAACTATCTTTACAGGGAATGTATACTTCATGAATAAGGCACCTCTTAATGCCAATAAGCAAGTTGAGATATGAAAATCAGCCTTTTTATTCATGATATACTTTAAATGGAATATTGGTTATTTGGGCCATGCTGAGAAACTAATCTTTATAGACTTACATTTTTCTATTTTTGTTTTAGGTGCAGAGCAGATTGGTTTTGAGCTAGTAGAGAAATTATTTCAAGGTCAGCTGGTATTAAGGACTCGTTGCTTAGAATGTGAAAGTTTAACAGAAAGAAGAGAAGATTTTCAAGACATCAGTGTACCAGTGCAAGAAGATGAGCTTTCCAAAGTAGAGGAGAGTTCTGAAAGTAAGCAAAATTGGCATCTTGCATGGACTGTGGAATAATTATAGTTTTCTTCAACATAACAAAAAGTCTGACAGTAGCTTGTATAATTATTGAGAAAAAAGCTGGCTTTTGGTGTCTTTGGTATAATAAAATATTTCTGCTCACACAACTTAGTAATAGTTAGCATTTAGAAAATGGTGGCATCTTTATTTTGATGTGTAGAGTGTGTCATAATGGGAAAATGAAATGTTTAGTAAGTTAACTTTTGGGAGGAACCTGAATCGCAGAGCTACGGAGGCTATTTTTGTTAACACAGTATCTGAACTACTGTCTTGTCTAGTATAAACCACAAAAAGTATGGAAATGTCATGGGAAATGGTCCTGAGACTGGTTTACCTGTTTGGATCTTGCCATTGGTTATTAAATATAAACTGAAGTCTGTCTTACAGAGTCGGAGACTAGGTTGATCTTGATTTTGCGGTCCCTATCACCTAAATATTTTTTGGCTGACCAAATATAAATATTTAAAAGATACATATGCTGTTGAGGATGAACGTGTAAGATTTTCTGAAACTAAAAAAGGAAGTCTTTTCATTTATTATTTGGGAAGGATTAGTCAGTTGAAATTACATGCTAATTTTGAACATGGAACTCTGTGGTTTAATTTTTTAAATGTCTGAGATTTTTTATTTGTGAGTGAAAAAGATTCTCTTATGTAGTTTCTCCAGAGCCAAAAACAGAAATGAAGACTCTGAGATGGGCAATTTCACAATTTGCTTCAGTGGAGAGAATTGTAGGAGAAGATAAATATTTCTGTGAAAATTGCCATCATTATACTGAAGCCGAACGAAGTCTTTTGTTTGACAAAATGCCTGAAGTTATAACTATTCATTTGAAGTGCTTTGCTGCTAGTGGCTTAGAGTGAGTATTATAATAAAAGCTATATGAAGAAAATGAGCTGCTATATAAGAAGTTTTGTTCAAAATACTTTAATAGTAACAAAATAGTATAATATAAACTGTTGAAGTAATTTATAAAAATTGCCTTAGAAAAGTTTGTTCTTAAGTTTCCCTGTAAAAGTGCATCAGTTTAAATCCTTTTGGTATGAATACATATTCTATGATTTTTCCCACATATTTAGATACAGTTTTTGTTGAATTGATTAAAGCAGGGAACAAATTTTGTATACATCAAGATTTTTCTGAGGGGAGAAAAAGGGCAAAAGTATTTTAGTTTTAATTAAGGTAAGCCAGGAAATCAAACTAGTCTTTCAACAACTTGAGAGATTCTTCTATAGTTGAAAATTGAAATATCTAAAAGCTATTAAAAAATGATAAGTACAGAAATGCCAGTTACATTTTGGATAGTCTGACTTGTCCTGACATGTGTGCACAATGTCATTGTAGATTTTATTCCTTTCTGTGTTAGCGAATTGTTTGAAATTACCATGAGGGCTTCCCAGTAGCTCTCCACACACCTTATTATGCCAGAAGATGACATAGTCCTTTCTCTCAGTGGACTTTATCTTTGCTACAATACTATCTTATTTAATGTTGTCCCCAGATCTTGGTAGAGGCAAACTTCACATTAAAATGATTTACTAAAATGTGAAGGATTTTGAAGTTCAGTGTTTTTAAAATGCCATTTATTTTAATTTTTTGTGAAGAAGATTGACCCTGAGCTGATATCTGTTGCCAGTCTTCCTTTATTTTATGTGGGCTGCTGCCACAGCATGGCTTGATGAGTGGTGCTAGGTCTGTGCCCAGGATCGGAACCTGCAAACCCCAGGCCTCCAAAGCAGAGTGGGCAAACTTAACCACTATGACACTGGGCCAGCCCACCATTTATTTTTTTAATGCACAAAATTAGGAAAATAAAGAGGGGGAAATGTCATATATCCCTCACAGGAACACCTGAATATTAGCACTTCAATATTTTTTCTTTGTGTAAATGTTGTAAATATTACACAAAATTCGGGTCTTGTTTTTATTCTTTTGTGTTTATTATGAGTACTAAATCCCCGCCCCCCCCCCCCCCCCGCCCTGTCCCCTAGGAAGATTCACCCTGAGCTAACATGTTTCCAATCTTCCTTTTTTTGTTTTGCTTGAGGAAGATTGGCCATGAGCTAACATATGTGCCAGTCCTCCTCTATTCTGTATGTGGGATGCAGCCACAGCATAGCTGATGAATGGTGTAGGTCTGCACCCAGGATCTGAACCTGCAAACCTGGCCATCAAAGCAGACTGTGCAAACTTAACCACTATGCCACAGTGCCGGCCCCTATGAGTACTAAATATTAAGGGTTCACTCAGACTTTTACTTGGTTTCACATTGGGTGTAAATGTATCAAGTTGGAATCACAGAAAAACGTTTTCTTTTTTCTTCCAAAGGTTTGACTGTTATGGCGGTGGACTTTCCAAGATCAACACTCCCTTACTGACACCTCTTAAATTGTCACTAGAAGAATGGAGCACAAAGCCAACCAACGATAGCTATGGATTATTTGCTGTTGTGATGCATAGCGGCATTACAATTAGTAGCGGGCATTACACTGCTTCTGTTAAAGTCACTGACCTTAACAGTTTAGAACTGGATAAGGGAAATTTTGTAGTGGACCAAATGTGTGAAATAGGTAAACCAGAACCATCAAATGAGGAGGAAGCAAGGGGTGTGGTGGAAAATTACGCTGATGAAGATGTCTCGATTAGAGTTGGTGCAAATACACAGCCAAGTAAAGTTTTGAACAAAAAAAATGTAGAAGCTATTGGACTTCTTGGAGGACAAAAGAGCAAAGCAGATTATGAGCTATACAACAAAGCGTCTAATCCTGATAAAGGTGCCAGTACAGCATTTGCTGAAAACAGAAGTTCTGAGACTAACAGTTCTAATGGGACCCATGAATCTGATAGAAACAAGGAATCCAGTGACCAAACAGGCATTAACATTAGTGGATTTGAGAACAAAATTTCATATGTAGTGCAAAGCTTAAAGGAGTATGAGGGGAAGTGGTTGCTTTTTGATGATTCTGAAGTGAAAGTCACTGAAGAGAAGGACTTTTTGAATTCTCTTTCCCCTTCTACATCTCCTACATCCACGCCTTACTTGCTATTTTATAAGAAATTATAGAGTGAGTGTATTTTCCTTGTGTATATACTAAACAGACCTGGACAAACGTTGGCAAAGTTGATTACATTAAAGGGTCTTTGGCTTATCTTTTGAAGCCATTGGATATTACTGGTTTCTTTCGGTTTTTATAAAATAGTGAAGTTGGAATTGAAAACCATGTTAATTTTTAGAATTCATTTTCCTTAGTAGAGACTAGTGATGCATTAGCTTCTGGGAACAAACTTCTATAGGTTCTTAATTATCCAAAACAGAAGCATTTAAACAGTTTTGCGTTTGCTTTTTAAAATAAAGTGCTTGTATTTTTATCTCCATATTTTGGAGTAATTATCTACATGATGTTTATAGGTCCTGTAGTTTTTCAGCTAGAAGGAGAATCTCATTTCAGTACATTTAGTTTCATAAGTCGTGAAGCCAGATCCTTGATGGGCTGTATTAGAGGCACAAAGTCTGGAAGAGGTGTATTCACAATGGTGTCCATTTTGTGCCTTGAATCACTTTGAAGAGTCTCAGAAAACCTGGACAGTCAGCCCCCTTCTATCTTCACAAGAATTTTACTTGTATTTATGAAGATGATTCTGTATTCTAGTAAATCTTTTTAGGCATGGACTAATTTGTATCTCTTCATAGTCATACTCTACACAATCTGTATATAGTACATCAAATTTAGAGGTGTGACCTTAAAGTTAACTTTTTTAAAAAACCAAGAGGTCAATAAAACTTAAACTGCTTAACAACTATGTATACAAATGCTTGAATTTTTTTTACTTGCACATTTTTATGATAAATATAGCTTGGTTCTCTTAAAGATCAGAATATGTGTGTGTATGTATACTATATACACATATTATACATAGACACACATAGAAGAGAAAGCATGCATAATTACCTTTAATAAAATTTTCTGAAAGTTGAAGGTGAAGAAATTTACAAGTAGGAGAAATTGTGCTTAGTCTATCCAAGTTGTCATACTTAAAAGAAGTTTACAATAAAAATGGTCACATCCTAGTTGTCCTTTAAAGGAGACAGAACTATGGAATCCAAACTTAGATGATGCTTTGGGTACACATAAAAACTTGGTTAAATTTTCATTTTAAATACAGTATATTAAATTGGTAAATGATCAGTTATCTTACGACTTGTTAAAGGACATCCTTGGTATTAAGAATATTAAAAATAATTCTAAAGAATATATAAATGCTATTGGAATAACACTTCTACACCCCATTTTAACAGATGAAAGTACCTTTAACAAATAAACTAGTTGCCCATTTAAAATGTCTTTCATTCTTCCACAAGATGATGTGATATAAAGTCAGTTCTCCCCTGTTTCTATCTTCAGAATCACTGATGGAACTTTAAAAAGAAACAGCCCTGAACACCACCCACACACTTCTGATGGGGCAGTTCTGGGACAGAGCCTGGGCTTCTAACACTCAGGAGGCAGCCAAGTTAAGAATTTTTTAAGAAAAGTATGTGGGAAGTTAGGTGTTCACTATCATCCAGTGTTTTAAGAAAAAAGCCTCTTCTGACTTGAGTCAAAAGATAATTAGTATTGCAAGATAATTAAGTCATAAACCTTAAAATTCATGATATTGTCACCGAGATGCATGTGAAACAATCCAAACTCTTACATAAGTGTAACCTAATGAGAAATGACCAATAGGTTACTAAATATTCTCTCCCTTATGTCTACCTGCCCCCCCCCCCACAAAGATGAAAGAGTATATGTGTTACCTTTTTTTGATTTAATGAGTTTCCATTCTTGACTCCTTGCCTTTCCTTATTGTTCATCTGGATTGTCTGTCCCCAAATAGATTTTTGAGGTTATGCCTTTTTGACTTCTCAGTTCACCCCTTTTGGTCCTACGTTGTAGACTCATCTGAAAAACCTTTTTGTGATTCAGTCTTTGAATTGATCTAGGTAAGAGGAATTTGAGGTAATATTGCCTGTTATAAGGTAGGCTGAAGGGGGGATACCAGCCATCACCTCTGCTCTCAAGAGAATTGAACATTTTTGAGATCTTGTTTTCAACACCAACTACAGAATGAAGGCACTATTAAATTTGATCAGTTCTTAAGTGATTCATGTAACATGGTCAGTCTGTAATACTATGCAAAGAAGACATATCCTTCACAACACTTGCAGAAATCATTAATGTGCACTTTCTCAGAAAAACTTGAGTAATTGAAATATTTTCAAAAAAATTTTTGCAGTTTTTCATATAAAATTATTCATATTCTTAAAACAGCTGATTTTACTTTACATGTACTTTGTAAAATCTATACAAGTGTCAAAAAGCAGAACTCGTTCAGCTAGTAGATTGAAACACTAGCTGTCTGTTTTATGGTGATAGAAGATAGTTTTAAAGCAGGTTTCTAACTTACCAGTTTAGATCCCTAAAAAACTGATAACATGACTAGCTTGTTTAATTTGAAACACAGGAATCATTCATTTCAGTCCCTTTGAGTCTTGAAGTTCATACTATCATTAGTATGCTAAGGTTGGGAGTCAAAGATGAAGCTCTTGTCACTGGTTAGCTATCTCAGTATTTAATCATTATTTATAGACAAAAGCTTTATCAGGTAAAGTTATTTCTGCAATTTATTCTAAATCCCTTTTTTGGATGTCTAAATGGAAAATAGCTTAGAAACCAGTGTTAAGACTTCACAAACCAGTCATCAGTATATCTCACCCATTTAATTTATTCATTTATTTAATGTGGGCTCTTCTTTGGGCCCATAAAGTAACTGTCAATTTTGATCTTCATTTTGCTAGTTTTGGAACTAGCTCTTGAATCAACTCTAACTTATTCTCTGCCTTTGTCAATAAAGAAAAATTTTTGAAGTCTCAGTAAAATTAGTGTAAACGTTCACATATTTAATAGTACCTTTAAAATAAGCATTACTACATTTAAAATGGTTCCAGGATGAATCTATAAACGGTAATATAAATTAAAAAATACAAACTTAAAGTAAATAAATTTAACATTAGCCATGGTATAAATAATGGTAAATGTATAGTGTACCTTTGAGTCATTGAATTGTCTTAAAAAATAAAGAACAGCATATTACCAGAACATTAAAACCATAGCCATGATTCTCAAACTTCAACAATCTACATTTGATAGTTTGGCCACTGCATTCTTCAATGAGTAAATTAATGCTATAATTTCCAGAATTAAGTCCCAAGTCCTATTTTTCGACAGATCTTAACTTCCTTTCACGCTCAATGGCTCTTTTCAAATGAATAAAACAAATGTGTTTATTTTAGAGATCCATTTTGCGCAGGCTCATTCGACTGAAGGAATCTCTGGGGAGAAAATGAAAGAATATAGTTATCAAGTAAACAATTTTCACATACTCCTTTAAAGTATGTTTTAAGTACTTTTTTTCTGCCACAGTTATCTCAAAGTTTTGCCACCAAAAACGTAACTTTAAAACTTCTTTACCACCAAAGTTTTTATTAACTTTCAAGTTACATGCTCATCTTACACACACTGCGCTATATATTCTGGCTTGCAGACTTCTCTACAGATTAAAAATATATTACAGTAAGCACTTTGCCAAGTCCATTGCACATTTATTCATTTGTCCAATAGGTATATTTGATATTGTGATAAAACAGGAACTAAGGAATAATGACAGATTTCAGGAAAAGATCTGGGGTCATAAAAAGGCAAAAGGCATGTATTTCTTTACTAAGATATTAAATTCTATGTCTTAAATCAGTGGTTCTCAAACTTCTGGGCTTTAGGTCCTTTTTACACTCTTAAAAATTGAGGACCGCAGGAAGCTTTCATTTACATGGGTTCTCTGTTGATATTTAATATTAGAAATTAGCACTAAAAATTTTAACTTATTATTTTACAAAACTCATGTGTTGTTATAAATCACAGTGTTTATTAAAAATAACCTGTAGGGATTTTAGAAGAGTGGCACTCTTAAATATTTAATGTCTGGTTTAAGAGAAAGCCTAGATTCTCCTGTCTGCTTCTGCATTCAATCTTTTACGCTAACACATCGCACGGAGTCTCCGGAAAACTCCACTGTACTCTCATGAGCGTGAGGGTGAAGCCCTGACGTTTACAATCTCTAGGAAGGAAAGGACAGGTACAAAGAGATCCTGTTCAATTCTGAGTCTCAAAGCTTGGTTTTTGGTTCCAGGAAAAAGAGCAGTCTTGAAAGCTAGACTGTTCATCAAGAAAAGTTTTCTAAATTCCAAAAAACTGCCTTCAAGTACTAAGAACTAAAGCTTGGAGGACTGACCATAATGTAGATAATAGAGAAAGGCAGAACTCAGGATGATGGGTTAAGGGAAAGTTTCCTTCAGATGGGAGACTACAGTCTTTCCACTGGAAGGAGCTGGGAGATAAAGGAAGTGAGAATAGGATTAGGAGACGGTCTTACACCTCAGGGATCCAGCCCCCTCTCCCTGGACCTTTGACCAATAGGTATGACACTGGTGGAGGGGGTTAGAGGCAGCAAGAAGGCAAGCCAAAAGTGGAGGGGGCCAGTGTTGCTTCCCCCTGGGAACTTTAAGAGGAGACCACCTAGGGTGTCTCACATAAATATAGGATGGTGGAAGCAAAATATATTTTGCCAGAGAGAGGATCTAAAAGAGGCCCCCTGGTCTCCCTCAGTTCCTGTAGCGGACATGACATACAGCAGGCCCTGAGTAGACACTGAATAAATGTGTGAGTGAGATCTAGAAGTACAAAAGCATTAGGTCATTGAAAACAGGACTCACTTCCAGATGGTCAAATGGCCAGTTTAACTTTCTTTTTTAGTATATTATACCATGCGTCCACCTTCTGTTTTCATAAAAGAAACTTCAAAGGCCTTCCAAATATTAATTCATCAGGTAAGTACAACTTAATAGCTTTACTGTGATCAATTCAAAGCAAAGTGTGGTAAAATATCAGTGCCACAATAATTCAATAGATGTACATATGTTTGCATTTCAAAATGCAAAACAGGCAGCTTACTTTTAGCAGTTATCATGCCCTGTGTCCAGAATTCAGGTGCTAAAAAGTAAAATGTTAAGCACTGTCCTTGGAACTTTATATGTCATTTAATTTTCCACAACAACCTCTTCAGGATAAGTATCATTTAATTTTACAGAGGAGAAATCTAAAAATTAGATTAAATTACCTGCTCAAGTAGAACTAGGATCAGTTGTAGCAAATTCAAAGTTATTTCCATTCTAATTTTGTCACACTTAGAAAGTGGAGAAAAATCCTGAAGGCTTCTTGATACTCAATGGGATTTCCTGTTTTAATACAAATCTAGAAGACCATACTGTACACTGTTTACTGTCAGGGCTGAGGGAAATGAAGACCTAGCTCCTGATACATTTTAGTGAATTCTCCCACAAAAATACCAGAAAGTGTGACAGGCCTTTAAAAGGAGTTTTAGGAGGTCAGACTTATCAGGTGTGGTGTCCTGATGAGTGTGAGTACTTAACACATTTTATTCTAGAATTACAGAAAGAAGTGCCTTTTATCTTGTAGGCTGACTCACGTATTGATGGTGAAAAGCTTAGAGTCATGTGCCACATAATGACATTTTGGTCAAGAATGGACAGAATATATGACAGGGGTCCCATAAGATTAGTACCATACAGCCTAGCTGTGTAGTAGGTTATACTATCTGGGTTTGTGTAAGTTCACTCTATGATGCATTTCTCAGAGCCCATTCCTGTCGTTAAGCAACACATGACTGTATACTGCTTGAACTGGCTGGGTTTCAGGAGACACAATATCTGAAACCATGTGATAAAAGTTGTACTAATTCACTATTAAAACAAGTACTTCAAGTAGATTTCATTTTTCTGAAGATATCAAAAATAATAGAAAACAAGCATACCTGTGACAGGTGACAGGTAATACTGCCTTGTATAACTGAGGGATCTTTCTGTTTATCAGAGGCTGCAGGGCCTCTTTAAGGCGATGATAGTTTCTCTCCAGTTCCCTTTGATACTCCTTTTGATCTGGCCCAATTAAGCTCTTATTTTTTCTTAAGGCATCCTCACACCTAGGAAAAACAATGTGTTATCAAAAGATTTCTTCTGGCATAGTGCTATAGAAAAGTCCCCCCTATCTACAGGGGATATGTTCCAAGACCCCCAGTGGATGCCTGAAACCTTGGATAGTGCTGACCCTGCATGTACTGTTTTTTTCCTATACATATATACACATGATAAAGTTAAATTTATAAATGAGGCACAGTAAGAGATTAATAATAATAGAACAATTATAACAATATACTCTATTAAAAGTTATGTGAATGTGGTCTCTTTCAGTCCACATCTATTCCTGAACCTGTGTAACCATCCCTCACTTGCAGTAAATGGCTTGGTGTCGCTCATTTCAGCGGATCCCTTGCTGAGGTCTTCACATAGGCTCTATGCTTTCTGGCACAATATGTTGCCATCAATCAGAACATGTTTTCTGTTCATGTCTTCCACCCACAAATTTAATGCCCTTTCCATCTTAACTAAGCACTTATCCTGCAATGTGGCCATAACTTTTGCAGTCTGAGGTGTGACAGCAAAACTAGCATGAATTTCTTTTTCCTTCTTCACAATTTCACGGGTAGCAGATTCATTCTTATCGGTAGATCTTAGCAACCTCAGCATAGGATTCTTTTTCTTTCCTTATTAAGTTGAGAACTTGCACCTTTTCACTTAAAGGAAGCACTTAATGGCTTCTCTTTGGCATATCCGAATTGCCAGCATCACAACTCTTGTGCTTTGGGGCCATTATTAAGCAAAATAAGGATTCCTTAAACACAAGCACCGTGGTTCTGCAACAGCTGATCTGATGACCTAGACATCTACTAAGTGACTCACAGGGTAGCGTCTATAGCATGGATCTGCTGGACAATGGGATGATTCACGTCCCGGGTGGGATGGAGTGGAATTCATTGCACTACTCAGAAGGGTGCCCAATCTAAAATCTACAATTTTATGTCTGGAATTTTCCATTTAATATTTTTGGACCACAGGTGACCACGAGTAACTGAAACTGTGGATAACAGGCGACTACTGTATATATATTCACCATGATGAGGACATTCAGTTTTTCAGTTGAATGTTAAATATCCTCTCTTGTAATTACGTTTAAGGCAGAAAACAGATGATCAATTGAGTTCCTTTAAAATCTAACATTCACTTCCAGTTTTCGCTTTCTGCCCGTGGATGCTGCCGAGTAAGCACTGTTAGTCTCCCCTCCCACTGCAGTCATGTCTAAGTCAGAGTCTCCCAAAGAGCCCGAACAGCTGCGGAAGCTCTTCATCAGAGGTTTGAGTTTTGAAACAACTGATGAGAGTCTCAGGAGCCATTCTGAGCAACGGAGAACGCTCACGGACTGTGTGGTAATGAGAGATCCAAACACCAAGTGCTCCAGAGGCTTTGGCTTTGTCACGTACGCCACTGTGGAGGAGGTGGATGCAGCTATGAATGCAAGGCCACACAAGGTAGATGGAAGAGTTGTGGAACCAAAGAGGGCCGTCTTAAGAGAAGATTCTCAAAGACTTGGTGCCCACTTAACTGTGAAAAAGCTTTTTGTTGGTGGCATTAAAGAAGACACTGAAGAACATCACCTAAGAGATTATTTTGAACAGTATGGGAAAATTGAAGTGATTGAAATCATGACTGACAGAGGCAGTGGCAAGAAGAGAGGATTTGCTTTTCTAACTTTTGATGACCATGACTCCGTAGACAAGTCTGTTATTCAGAAATACCATACTGTGAATGGCCACAACTGTGAAGTAAGGAAAGCCCTATCTAAGCAAGAGATGGCTAGTGCTTCATCCAGTCAAAGAGGTCAAAGTGGTTCTGGAAATTTTGGTGGTGGTCGTGGAGGTGGTTTTGGTGGGAATGACAACTTTGGTTGTGGAGGAAACTCAGTGGTTGAGTTAGCTTCGGTGGCAGCCGTGGCAGGTGGTGGATATGGTGGCAGTGGGGATGGCTATAATGGATTTGGTAATGATGGAAGCAATTTTGGAGGTGGAGGAAGCTATAATGATTTTGGAAATTACAACAATCAATCTTCAAATTTTGGACCCATGAAAGGAGGAAATTTTGGAGGCAGATGCTCTGGCCCCTATGGTGGTGGAGGCCAATACTTTGCCAGACCACGAAACCAAGGTGGCTATGGCGGTTCCAGCAGCAGCAGTAGCTATGGCAGTGGCAGAAGGTTTTAATTACTGCCAGGAAACAAAGCTTAGCAAGAGAGGAGAGCCAGAGAAGTGAAGGGAAGATACAGGTTACAACAGATTTGTGAACTCAGCCAAGCACAGTGGTGGTAGGGCCTAGCTGCTACAAAGAAGACATGTTTTAGACAATACTCATGTGTATGGGCAAAAAACTCCAGGACTGTATTTGTGACTAATTGTATAACATGTTATTTTAGTTTCTGTTCTGTGGAAAGTGTGAAGCATTCCAACAAAGGGTTTTAATGTAGATTTTTTTTTTTTTGCACCCATGCTGTTGATTGCTAAATGTAATAGTCTGATCACGACGCTCAATAAATGTGTCTTTAAAAAAAAAAAAAAATCTAACATTCACTTCCAGTTTTCATTTAATTAAAAATTACATATATTTTAATGTCAAATCTGAAGCCATTTTTTCACATATCACCACTAGACTAAAAAGATCTTTAAGGAATGGAACCATAAACATTTATGTAGCAACAATGGCATCAGGCACAGTAGTTTGTCTGTATTCAAATGAATGTTTCTTAACTGAATAGATAATATAGATAATATAGATAATATAGATAAATGAAGGATGTTAAAAAAACAATGTATACACATCAATTCTCACGAAATGCAGTTAAAGCGAGGCCCAGAGGAAAATATACAATCTTAAATGCTTATATTAGAAAAGAAGGCTAAAACTGAGAGCAAAGCAACTTAAAAAGACCAGAATAAACTCAAAGTATAAGGCAGAAAAAATTTAAAAGTATGATAGCTCCGTATCAAAAATGCAGAAGTTGAGGGCCCGCCTGGTGGCAGAGCAGTTAAGTTTGTGTGTTCTGCTTCCGTGGCCCAAAGTTCACTGGTGTGGATCCCAGGTGCAGACCTAGCACCACTTGCCAAGCCGTGCTGTGGCAGGCATACCACATATAAAGCAGAGTAAGAAGGGCACAGATGTTAGTTCAGGGCCAATCTTCCACAGCAAAAAGAGGAGGATTGGCAGCAGATGTTAGCTCATGGCTAATCTTCCTCAAAAACAAACGAACAAAAAAAGCAAAAGTTGGTTCTTTAAGGGGGCCAGCCCAGTGGCATAGTGGTTAAGTTCATGTACTCTGCTTCGGTGGCCTGGGGTTTGCAGGTTCGGATCCCTGGTGCAGACCTACACACTGCTCATCAAGCCATGCTGTAGAGGCATTCTACATACAAAATAGACGAAGATTGGCATGGATTTGCATTCAGGGCCAATCCTCCTCACCGAAAAAAAAAAAAAAGAGAGAGAGAGAGAAAAAAGAAAAGAAAAAGTTGGTTCTTTGAAAAAACTAAAAAAATAAACTAGGCTCTGGCAAGATTAAGCGAGAGAAGGCCAAATATTTCCTACTAGAAATTAAAAATGGGACATAAAGTTGAATACAGCAGAAGTTTATAAAGGTACAGAGGATATTATTTATAATTTAATGCAAATAAATCTGAAATTACACTTTTCTGGACTAATATAATTTACTAAAACAAATATGAATAATCCTAAAACCATCAAATCAATCAAATCAATCAAATCGAAAATCTATCCACAAAGAAAACAACAACATGAAAATTCTAAACATTCTAAGGACAGATAATCCCAATGTAACATGATTGTTCCAGAGTATATAAAAAATGATTCCAGAGTATAAGGGGAAAAAAAGAACCATTCCTGAGAAGAGTTTCCAACTCATTTTCCAAGGATGGATTACCAAAACCTAATAAAGACTACAAGAAAAAATTATAATTCAATCTCACCCATGAAAACAGCCCCAAAACTGCCAAACAAAGTAAGAGGAAATTGTTCTACCACTATGTTATACAAACACACAAAGACACACACATCATTTGAAAAAATTTTTAAATTTGTCATGAAAAAACTCAACACAACTACAAATAGGTGGGGAACCTCTTCAACCCAAAGGATTAAAGACTTGAATGTAAGACGTGAAACCATGAAACTTCTAGAAGAAAACAGAGGCAGTACGCTCTTCGACATTGGTCTTGGCAGCATATTTTCAAGTACCATGTCCGACCAGGCAAACAAGAAAAAATAAACAAATGGGACTACATCAAACTAAGAATCTTATGCACAGCAAAGGAAACCATCAACAAGGCAAAAAGACAACCTAACAATTGGGAGAAGATATTTGCAAACCATATATCTGATAAGGGGTTAATATCCAAAATATACAAAGAACTCATACATCTCAACAACAAAAAAACTAACAACCCAATTAAAAAATGGGCAAATGATCTGAATAGACATTTCTCCAAAGAACATACAAAGATGGCCAACAGGCACATGAAAAGATGTTCCATATCATTAATTATCAGGGAAATGCAAACCAAAACTACAATGAGATATCACCTCACTCCCATCAGAATGGCTATAATTAACAAGACAGGAAACAGTAAGCGTTGGAGAGGATGTGGGGAGAAGGGAACCTTCATACACTGCTGGTGGCAGTGCAAACTGGTGCAGCCACTATGGAAAACAGTATGGAGATTCCTCAAAAAATTAAGAATGGAACTACTATACGATCTAGCTATTCCACTGCTGGGTATTTTTCCAAAGAACATGAAAACACGAATGCATAAAGATACATGCACCCCTATGTTCACTGCAGCATTATTCACAATAGCCAAGACTTGGAAGCAACCTAGGTGCCCATCAAGGGACAAATGAATAAAGAAGATGTGGTATATATACACAATGGAATACTACTCAGCTATAAGAAATGATGAAACCCGGCCATTTGTGACAACATGGATGGACCTTGAGGGTATTATGCTAAGTGAAATAAGTCAGAGGGAGAAAGTCAAATACCGTATGATCTCACTCATAAGTAGAAGACAAAAACAACGACAAACAAACACACAGAAACAGAGATTGGATTGGTGTTTACCAGAGGGGAAGGTGGGAGGGAGGAGGACAAAAGGGATAATTAGGCTCAGGTGTGTGGTGATGGATTATAATCAGTCTTTGGGTGGCGAACATGACGTAATCTATACAGAAGTTGAAATACAATGATGTACACCTGAAATTTATATATAATGTGATAAACCCATGTTACTGCAATAAAAAAAAATCTTCAAAGAACCCAACGAAAACATTAAACTCAATGGTGAAAATATTTCCTTTTAGATCAGAAACAAGAAAATCATGCCTTCTATCACTATTCCTATTCAACACACTACTGGAGGTAGTACTGTAAGACAAAGATTCTACAGATAAATGATTAGAATTAATAAGTGAGTTTGGCAATATACTCATGTAAAACACATAAAATTTAACTACATTTCTGTATGCCAGCAAATAGAAAATATAATTTAAAAGATACCACTAATTAAAGCATAAAAGTATTAAATACCGAGGAAAACAAATCAAATGATATATATAGCCTGTATAGAAAATTACAATAATATTAAAGAAAACATTTAAACAATCTAAGTAAATGGAGAAATATATCAAATTCATGAACTGAAAGAGTCAAGTTATAAAGAAGTCACTTCTCTTCCAACTGATCTATAGATTCAGATTCAGTTATTATTTTGGGGAGTGGCAGTGGAGGGAATGACAGGTTTATTCTAAAATTTAAAATTTAGTCAAAAGGAAAAGGGCCAAAAATAGTCCTTGAATAAGAGGTGAGACGAATTGCTCTATCAGACATCAAGGTTTATTATAAAGCTGCAATAATTAAGACAACATGATATTGGCTCAAGGAGCGAGAAGTAGACCAATGAAAGAAAATAAAGATCCCCCAAACAGATGCACACAAACATGAGCACTTGATTTCTTTTTTTTGAGGAAGATTAGCCCTGAGCTAACATCCATGCCCATCTTCCTCTCCTTTATATGTGGAACGCCCACCACAGCATGGCTTGCCAAGCAGTGCCTTGTCTGCACCCGGGATTCAAACCAGTGAACCCTGGGCCGCCGAAGCGGAGCGTGAGCACTTAACCACTGTGCCACCGGGCCAGACCTAGCACTTGACTTTTTAATAGTGATGACACTGCAAAACAGAGGAGAAAGGACAATCTCTGAAGTAAGTGGTGCTGGGTCAACTGGATATCCAAACGGGAAAAGGGATCTGACCTGTGTCTCACACCATATTCAACAAACAGTACTGGGATAATGACGAATCATCAGTACGAACAAAAATCAAAATGATCCCTAGTTGAACCACACAAAAAAACCAATTGCAAGTGGATTTTTAAAAAAAGTAATACAGCTTTTTTTTGCCTTCCTCCCCTTTGTTTAATCTATATTGAATTTTACAGATATCATTATACTGACTTTCAGTAGTCAATATAGAATACTAGTATGACCTTAGGTAAAAAATTATTTCTTAAACAAGACACAAAAAGCAATAATCATAAAGGAAAATACTGAATCATATAACTACATGAAATTTAAAACTTTTGTTTATTAAAAAAAAGTGCTGGGGCTGGCCCCATGGCATAGTGGTTAAGTTCGGCGTGCTCTGTTTCGGCAACCTCGGTCTGCGGGTTTGGATCCCAGGTGCTGACCTACGCCAACTGTCAGCCATGCTGTGGTGGCAACCTACATACAAAATAGAGGAAGACTGGCACAGATGTTAGCTTGGGGTGAATCTTCCTCAGCAAAAAAAAAAAAAAAAAAAAGAAGAAAAGAAAAGAAAAAAGAAAAAGAAAAAAGTGTTAAGCCCAAAATTCAGAGAAGATATCTGTGATACCTACAAATTATAAAGTATCATATATCTAGAATATGTAAATACTCTTAGAAATCAGAAAGAGAGAATCAATAGGAAAATGGCAAATGACTTGAACATGTAACTTTACAAAGAGGAAAGAGAAATGGCTAACAACCACATGACGAGACATTCAACTGCTTTAGTAATTAGGGAAATGCCAATTTAATCCACAATAACGTATCATTTCACACCCACCAGATCGGTAAAAGTCAAACCATTAGACATTATCAAATATTGGTGAAGTTACATAGCAGTAGAAACACTCTCAAACAGTACTGGTGAGAATGTAAATTGGCTTACACCCTTTGGAAAAAATGTGGCATTATCTGGTTGAAGTTGAATTGATGAATCAACAAAACTACTCTAAGGTATACAACCCCTAGAAAATCACTTTGACCTCCGGAAATAGGTAGAGGAATATCTGAATACTACTCTTTGTAACTGAAAAAAAAAACCTGGACAAATAACCAAAATATCCATCAACAGAAAAATGAATAAATCATGGTACATTCATACCATGGAATATACAAAAATAAAGCAACATTATAGATCTATCTCACAAACACTGAAAATAGCAAGTCACAGAAGAATACACACACACACACACAGTCCACTTAAAGTTAAAAAAGAACATGCAAAACTAAATAGTGTATTATTAAGGGATACATTCATATATGATAAAACTACAAAGACAATAAAAGAAATGAGAAATATGAAATTCATGATAGTGGTTACCTCTGAAGGAAAGGAGGGGGAGATGGTATCAGAGAAAGGCATAGGAGGAGGAGAGGATCTCAAAGCAACGACAATGCTCTATTTTTTAAGCTGGGTGGTAGGTACATGACTTTTTTCTCCCTATTCCTTAAGAGCAAATGTTATAAATATTATTTCAAATATAGTCAAGATTTAAGGAAAACAAATTTTAAAAGATAAACCCAAAAATATAAAAAGTAAACACATGGAAAAGTGTTTATTGTTTTTAGGAATAAAAGAATGCAAACTGAAGTACCATTTAAACTGACTAACCAGACACCCTATTAAAATGATATTACTCAAAGCAAGGTGAATAAAGACTAGTACACTTTACATATTAAGAGCCAATAAAAATGCTCATGTACTTTGGCTCAATCATCTTATACTTAAAATTTTAATTCAACAAAAGAAAAAAATCCACTGTGGTTAACTTACACCACACTTAAATTCAAACATCTGATGAAATAATATAACCATTGGAATAATAGTTTTAACTTTAATAGCAAAATAAGAATTTAAGATTATATGTATATTATAACTGAACTATGATAAAATATATACGCATACTGGCATAAAAAATGAAAGGCAACATAAAAGTAAAAAAGGTAGTATTGGCTATGACTTTCTCTGAAACGTTTATATTATGCAGGTTGTTTTGTTTTATGCCTTTTTGTAATTTAAAAGGAGAAAACCTTCTCTACAGACAGTAACACTTAAGCAGACCTGCAGAGGAATTCATTACCTTACAGTAAATGGCCATAGAGGGGAGACATTTGTTTAGAATTGTAGTCATAGTAAAAATTACAAAACAATAGCAACAAAAGTAGTATATGATGGTCTATTACTAAATGTCTATGATCTAAAGAAATATGTATTGTTCCAAGATCGTCTGCTCACAAAGGTAGCAGGGTTTTTTTGGTTATTATTTGAAACCTCCCAAATAATAAAATTAATGCTAAAAAACAGTCAATTCTACAACTTTAAAGCAAGTTTTTCTCTCTTATTGCCACAGTTCATCTGCTCCATACAGTAGGAGCTATGTTTCCTATTGTTTCTTAAACTAAACCTCTTAGGCTGTCTACCCCAATAATCAGATTATAAAATCTCAGACTTCCAATGAAGGTTTTTCAAGTTTTTTTTTCCTTTAGATATTTACCATGTTCAAGCAGAAGAAACCGATAGCAATTCATGATAGTTCTTGCAACAAGAATAAGGGAAATACCATCTCAAAATACTTGAACAAACTGGCATTCCTCATACTTTTCTGATGACAAAACAGATTTTAAAATTATTTCTACCCCTAGTAAATCCATCCAATGAATGATTTCACATTCATTTTCCTCCACAACAGGGCGTCAAGATTGGGTTCTGACTATGGTTCTGATGCTGCTTTGCTAGGTGACAATCAAGTCATTACTTCCTGGACACAGGCCCTTCAACCTAATCCCAGTCCACTTTCACAGTATTTTCTTTGACCACTTGTCTTCATAGACTCCATGGTTCCAGTTTCACAAAACTATTCGTTCACCTTTCTTATGACAGATTCTGAACTTTGCTCATGCTGGGTTTTTTTTCCCTATTTAGTATATCCTTTCCCCTCTTTTCTGTCTGAAAAACCAAATTCATCCTTTAAAGTCTATATCAAATGTCAACTCTTGTGTGAAATATTCCCTGACATCACTAAGTAAAACTAATCATTCTCTCTTTTGTGCTCATGGTGTTAGTAAAGCAGGAATTGGTAACACGTTGATAAGTGACTATTTTTCCCTATTGTTTCAAAATTTAATATTTACTGAACACATTTATTTCGTGCCAAGTATTATTTGTGCAGACAAGAGTTAACAGCAGGCCCTAGACTGCTATCCTTAGATGGCCTGCTTGCAAGGTTGGCCCTTGGTTAGTGTCTGGGAATCTGGATTTTGGGAGGATTCCCACCATTACCAGAAGGTAAGAGTGGTTCCCTCTGCCTAAACGACTCATGCAAATATTATGGTTTATCTGAATACCTGCTTTCCTTCTGGGAGTCTGGAATTCCGGTACTGGTCAGGGAGCTGTCTACAGGACTAGCGCCCAGTAAAAATCTTGGCACTCAGTCTCTGTGAGCTCCCTTGAAAGATGACATTTCACAAGTGCTGTCACCACTCCCTGCTGGAGGAATCAGCACCTCCTGGGCGACTCCCTGGGGCGAGGACCCTTTGGCCTACACCTGGTTTCCTCCAGCTCACCCTGCAGCTTCTCCCTCTGCGGATTTCACTTTGCTCTCTCACTGTAATCAGTCTCAGCCATGACTATAACTCTGTGCTCACTCCTGGGCACTCTACCAAATCCTCAAAACTGGGGGTGGTCTTGGGGATTCCTGACACACTCATATATTATTTCACCCGATTTGCACCACCTCCCTGTGAGAGGTAGAGATTATTATCCTTACTTTATAGATTAGAAAACTGAGGCTCACAGAGATTAAGTGACCCAGAAAAGGACACATAACAATAAGGACAAGATTTGAACACAAATTTTTTGCTTCCAAGTTGTTGACTGTATGTTTCCTGAGGGGAGGGAAGCAGAAACTCTCACATAGAGGGTTCACAATAAATAAGAGTGTTCAAGTTAAGTAGTCTAACAATAATTCCAAGTTAAAACAAATTTCTGATTCTTGGCTTTTCAATTTTTAAAATTATAAATATGGCATTATAAAGTATTGGGGGGCATATGTATATACTATTAAGGAATAATAAGCTATACACAGACTATTTCTTATCCTGGACCACTTTCCTATATTTTCTCTTTTCAACAGTTGCTTAAGACCCTTATGTCACATTGTGGTACTGGACATCCTCAATCTGGAGATCTTTATGTAGGAAGCCTGGAATACCTTTTAGTAAAATCTTTGAAGCAGAGTCGCAGTTTATTATGATGTCTGAAGAGTTTTGGGTCACTGGGTATTTCAGACAAGAAAACCTGGGCAACTTCCAAAGGCCCCTGTAAAATAAGAAGATCAAACAAGAAGTTTGTTTTTGTCTTCTTTAAAATCATAGAGATAGAATTTACCCACATGATCTTTCTTAGCATTGAGATGGCTGCATTTAAGTTTAATGCATATATGTCTACATCTATATTAAAGCTCTTCAGAGAGATTCTGGCAATATGCCTTTACTCTTCCGTAATGCCAAATCAATATTCCTGCCTACTGCAATTAACTTCTTTTTTTTTTTTAAAGATTTTATTTTTTTCCTTTTTCTCCCCAAAGCCCCCCAATACATAGTTGTATATTCTTCGTTGTGGGTCCTTCTAGTTGTGGTATGTGGGACGCTGCCTCAGCGTGGTTTGATGAGCAGTGCCATGTCTGTGCTCAGGATTCGAACCAACGAAACACTGGGCCACATGCAGCAGAGGGTGTGAACTTAACCACTCGGCCACGGGGCCAGCCCCTGCAATTAACTTCTTAATTCATTTTTCAAAGAAGAGGAGCAGGAGCTCCAGGACTGACTACTGTATTAATTAATGCATTCTGCCTTGAGTTCTTTAATTTAGCCTGGATGTAAGAGTTGTCAGCTACTGACAATCAACTGTCAATCCACTGATTATTAGACTTATTTCCTAAAACAGCTTCCCTTAGTATTACAAATGTCTTCCTAACACTGTAAGCTAAAGAAGACCTTTTGTAAGTTTTATCACTCAGAGGTAAAACCTCTAAATCATGTATGTTTTCAGTGGGTAAAGGTCTTACAGTGTTTACTTCAGTTTTGATAGGACATTGTTTGGCTTCATTCCTCTAACCTAAAAAATAGGGGCCAGCCCCGTGGCCAAGTGGTTCAGTTCATGTGCTCCACTTCGGCAGCCCGGGGTTTCGCTGGTTCAAATCCTGGGTGCAGACATGGCACTGCTCATCAAGCCATGCTGAGGCAGCATCCCACATGCCACAACTAGAAGGACCCACAACCAAAAATACACAACTATGTACTGGGGGGCTTTGAGGAGGAAAAAAAGGAAAAACAAAATCTTTAAAAAAAAGAAAAAAAAATAGATAAGACATATTATATGAAATCTTACTTTGAAGCCTTTCTGGATTTTCCCTTACCTTGGGATATTCTCTAATCATCATCAAGAGAACCTGAATCAATCAACTACAAGAAGGTAATGGGGATGACTTCTAATCTTCATATGACAAAACAACAATAATATCTTGGTACATATTTATTAAAGTTTTGACAGGGATTCCACACTATTTGTTTACTCCTCACAACTTGCTGTGCAGGAGATCTGAGAAGACAACACTGGGGAGTATCTCAAGAGCAGGTGTCCACATGCATGCATGCAGCTCTGGAAATGAGCCCTCGTTTTTAGAGCACATTCTTCCAGTACACGCTTTTAAAGGAAAGGTTATTTTAAGTGAATCAATTCCTTCTTATTAGAACGTTTACGAACAGATAGGCAGAAAATTAACAGAGATTATACTAAAAACGTTTCGTTTTCCAGTTTATCTTCATTTATACTTTCAGTGCTTTTTGCAACCACTTCTAATACCTATCTTTTTCACTTGATTTGGCTCTTGCTTTGTGATCTTTGTAAAATATAATAGTGAAATCATCCCAAATTCCATTTCTAACTTAAAACACAAAGCACTAGCAAAAAGCACTAACCTGATTCACTGTTGTGCCTACAGACCCCTGGAGTACCATTTGAAGCATTTTGGGATCTGCTGGATCCTGATGTGTTGCGAATGCCAACTCCTGTGTCTTTTTCTGCATGTCTTCAATAGCAACTTCAATTGGTGTTAAAATGATCTGGGTGAAATAACATCTATTAAGTCAGTACACACAGAAAACTATTCAATGAGCTTTATATAAATCAATTAAAATAAGAAAAAAAGCGGAGACCAGTTGTAAACTGTTACCTAACAATAAAATTCCAAACTTTGGATGCCTAGATGAAAAAATAGAAAATGAGCCTTTAAAAGCATAAGCTAAGGGTAAACTAAGGACTTAGAAAAGAAGCCTGAAGTTAATGACTCAAAATGGGTACAATTCTAGTATGTTACCATGTGAGGGATGGTACGTAATGCCACATCCAAACTTTTCACATGGCTCCAATCTGTTCGTTTCACTAATTCTGCTTCTCCATTTGAGAACTTACCTCCTCTTTGTGAGTGACATTGACCCTTGTTTTAATATAAGGAAAGGCATGAGAAGTAGTCAGAATGGTCTTCCGCTTGAATTGTTCATGTAGTTCCCCATGGGCACGCCCATCTAAAGTGAAGGGGGTACAGTACATAAAACGCCGAAGATTATAATTTTTGTCAAAATATGTGATTCTGTCCTTCATCTCATATGTGTCAAAGTATGGTTCCACGTAGGTGATTTGAATATACGCCTGGGAAAGAGAAAAGTCCTTCATTTTCTCACTGTTACATCATCATTTAGTTTTTCTCCAGCAAGATCACAGAGTGTCAAAATGTGCCTATACATTGTTACAGTTTAATCAACCATACCTTGTTAGGATCTAATTTACACTTGTCTACAGGATTAGAATCCTTGATTACTTCAACCACATCCTCTCCAAATCTTTCTCCATAAAATCCCTACAATTAAAAACAAAGAAATCTTTTACATAGAGTAACAGTATTACCCAACAACAGAGGAGGCCTCTGAGGGAGACTCCTGAGCAAAATTAGGCCATTTAGTAAGTTCTTGTACAATCGTGTCAATAATTACAAAACAAAATTGTTTAGGTTCACAAAAATTATATTTAGCCTATCAAATTGGTGTGATATCAGTCCATAATTACTTGATATTATTCCCATCTACTTACTTAACACAAAATAGAAGATAAGAACTATTTTCTCCAAAAAAACTACAGGATTCCACGAGAGGTCCTCAAGAAAAACAAAAAGGGAACAGAAAGCAGAGACAAAAGAAACTCAGGATCTCTGATGTATAGGATCTTACTTTTATTGAGATTGATGTGGCCTAATTTCTTGCAGACGTGGGTCAGTAAATAAGCATTCATTTTTATGAATGATTTAATATAATGTTCCAGAATTTTCAAATAAAAGCATTGACCTTTTGAAGTTTTATATAGGTTTAGAATTTGAAAAGGCAACCCTGTGTCAAGAATGTAGTGACTTTTCCATATGACACCGAGTAGCAGCACGGTCAATGGATGGAGCTATTCAAAAGAAAAATTAAATTGGAATCTTCAAAGGAGAACTCCCACTCTTCCCTTCAAAGATAATTTTTATGATTAAGTTTGGGAAATACTGTCTCAATTAATATATCCCAAGACTTAACTAGCCTCTTGAAAAACAAAAAGTCACAGTTTAAGCCAATTTATGGAAGTTGAGCCCAGCGAAGTCACCAGTAAGAACATTAACATTCAAGAAATTAACATCAGCTGGGAATAAAAACAAGCCTAGAGCACTGCTTCTCAAACTCTGAATGTGAAGACAATCACCTGGGGATCTTGTTAAAATGCAGATTTTGATTCAGCAGGTCTGGGGTGGGGCCTGAGACTCTGCATTTCAAACAATCTCCCAGGTGATGCCAGTGCTTCTGGTCCATGGACCACACTTTGAGTGACAAGAATAGAGACATGTTAGAAAGAATAATGATAGCAGAAAAGATTGGTTAGCCTCATAAATATGAAAGCTATTCATTTATGGTGAAAATTAAGAAACTATAAAGGATATGAGATTTTAAGAAGTGTTTTTAATTTTTAAGGTGTGATTTCAGGCTTTTAAGTTCTAAAGACATCTGACTGGGAATTAGCTAAGCCAAAGACATAATGTCCTTTGGTCAGAAACTGCTTGGGGGTTCCAGTTCTAGTTTCATAATTAGTTGCTACTTAATTCCTTATGCCTTTTTCTATAAAATGTGCATAACACGACACATCTCTCCATAAACCACAGTAATTCCAAAGGGTATAGGGGTTTCTAAAATACGTGTAAAAATAGAGCCTCAAAAATATAAAGTTAATAATATTATTTTACCGTTGCCTTTTATAAAAAATTTGAAAGATTCAAAAGAGTATTGTTGCACCTATCAAAAATCCTTATACTCTAAAAGAGGAGTTTATTTGGCAGGATCTGCTTATTAAATGATTAGATCTAGATGTGAAAGTCTACTCATCATAGAGAATACAAATTAAAGAAGATATTTTATGAACCAGCACGGCATTCACCTCCAATCTGTGAGATATCTCTGCAAGTTTGGTTATTGCAGGCTCCTTGTAAACAAATTCCTGTTCATCCAAATCCCCGAACTTGGTTCCATAAAAACCAACACGAAAATAGGTGCCAAACATCCGCTTACCATCCTAGTTTTAGGAAAATGAAGAAACTTTAACACAAAGTCTTTTTGTTTTTCACATTACATTTAGATACATATAGTATAAAATTCCCCAAATAACACAAAAAGTTTTAATTAAAAATTACAGTATTTTATTAATTCTTAAATGAAGGTAAAAACAAAGTAAATAATCTGTTTTCATTATTTCTACCATATAACATTATGCAATGAAAGCTTTTACCAAGTGAACAAATCACATATGGTATATGTTTCTCAAGGTTTGTACCAAGTGACTACCTCACATTGATCTCTGTTTTAAGTCCATACAATTGAGATAAATTAACTTATTTTCCTTATTGCAAGAAAAGATGGTTGGTATAACATGAACTGTGCCTTAACTGCTCTGAAATTAGAGCATACTAAATAAAGTTAAATTTAAAAACAATGCTAACATTTTTAGTTAGCATTAGCTTTTATATAATCTTTTTATGTATATTAAATAAAATCATAAAAGTCAGGAGCCAAGTATAGCACCTGGCATAGAGCAATCAGTAAATGTCAAGACCATCCAGAAGCACTAAAGCAAAAAATTTACAATCCATGTCCCTCTGCTGACAAAAAATATTTATATGTGGAAGAGTAATTAAAAATGGGATAGAAATGGAAAGAAATTTAAGAATGAAAGATAAAACCAAAATTGAGATGAGTTGGTTATTCTACAGCCCCCAAGCCACCCACTGCATACATTAACCACACATTCATTTCAACTAAAAAGTACAATAAGGTCACCTTAACTCTTACACAGCACATTTAAAACAAATTTCTTCAAAAAAGATAAAATATTTGGAAGCTTTCTACGCAATCCTTACAATTTCGATACAAAGATGTATCAGAAAGATTTTGTGGTGGCTCCTAAATACAAAGCCACACACATAAGTATTTAAGTACCTCTGAATTCTCTTTAAGCCTAGTCTGTCTTAGACTTATGTTCCCTGTACTGACTTCTTAGTAAAAGGCAAAAGAGTATGTAAAATAAGCCACAAATGTTACAGATAATTAAGCAAAATGGGAAACTCTGGTCCTTAATTTGCCAGTTTCACAATACAATAAAAAAAAAAAGAGTACAGTGACTAAAAATATCCCCACATTTTTGTCCAGAAGAAGTAAAGTTTTAAAGAAAAATGGCTTTGGAGATAAAGAAGCTTGAGGTATCTAATTTAAATTCTTTTCACAAGTTATTTTGACACTGGCCCTGATATCAGTTCCCAGCACATATGGGGTTAAAACCAAAGCACTCTTTCCCTGCTCCCTCCCTGGCTCACCGGCTCCAGAATCCACCATCCACCAAGGAGACAGACAAGGTCACCCACCTGGATTCCCTATCAGCTCCTCCTCCTCCCTGCACATGCAGCCTCCCAAGGCCAAAAGCAGGCTGGTGGAAAAGCTAGGACCAGCAAGGCCACTGATCCCCCACCCCCATCTACAAGCAGCCACATTCCTCTCAAACCTTTAAAATCCCTTGCCTCCCCTCTTTCAGGGAGACAAGACAGGAAGGGAGACAAATTTGAGGGCTCACTCTCACCTCCTGGCTGATATCACTCAAAATAAAAACCTTTCCTTGCCATAAACCTGGCGTTCAGTTTTTATTTGGCCCCTCTTGTGTGGCAGGTAAGGAACCTATGTTTGTAGGCACTATTTTATTTCAAAATTTAACAGACATAAAAATTAACTGATCTCCATAGCAAAGGAAATCTTTCCAGTTAGATTAAAAGTATTCAACCAAAATTCTGATTAAAACAAGCCAATAGAACAATAATAGCAAATTTTCACAAAATCAAGGAATGAAGGCACCGCATGGAAAATAAGAGAGGCATTTGGGAAAATTAATAATTTGTGATGGTTATTTTTCAAAAATGTCATACACATATAACATATATCTTTTAAAACCACAAATATTAAAATATTGTTATTCTGGCTGTACTCCTCTCAGACGTCTCCACTTTGAAACACTATTCCAAATCTTCAATATTGTGGCCTTTTAAATGTTTGAAGACAGCTACTAAGATGTGTTGCCTTTAGCTAAACTTCCCAGTTCTCAATCGTCTTCATATGGCAGTAATTACTATTCCGTTTGCATTTTATCAGATTTCTTCAAGGCCACCTTTTAAAGTACGGTATCCCAGAAATAGACACAGCTCTGCTCACGTGATCTGATCAGTGAAGGAGTCAGTGGGCTCACACGTGATCTGATCAGTGAAGGAGTCAGTGAGCTCACTGCCTCTCTGGATCTGGGCTTGAATTTTATTAATGCAGCTGAAAACTGAGCTAGTTACTGAGCAGCCATTTTAAACTCTTTATTTAATTTCTCGTATTAACATTTAGTTCAAGGAAAAAAATTACTGAGTGCTTATAATGTGTTAACCACTGTTCATCCTCAGTAATAGGAAAACAAAACATAAATAAGACAGCTCCTCAAGAGAGTAAAAAATGTATTCCAATAATTACAATACAAAGGGTTATGTGCTATAATCAAAAAACGATACTGAAAAAGATTAATCCTGTTGGAGCAAGGTCACAAGAGGTGACACATGCACAGCGTTCTTCAATTCAAAGAATGGCCAAGTGGAGGTGGAGGGGAGGAAAAGACATTCCAACAAAGAGAGAGAGAAAGAGGAAAACAAAAAAGAAAGGAAGATATGAAGTCATGAAATAGAATGTATGTCAGGGAAACTATTCATTCATCCATTCACATATTTGAGTGCCTACTATGTGTTAGTAAACTCTTCTAGACATTTGTGATAAATCACTGAACAAAAGAGACAGAGTGGTCAGGATAGGTCTCATCAAGAAGGTGACATCTGAGCAAAGATGTGAAGGAGGTGTAAGTTATTCCGGTGCATCTCTGGGGGAAGTGCATTCCAGGAAGCAGAAAGAGCCAGTGCAAAGGTCCTGGGGCAAGAGCCCATCTAGTGAGTTCGTAGAACAGGAAGGTGGTCAGTGTGACTAGAGCAGAGTGTGCAAGAGGGAGAATGGAGGAGATAAGATCAGAGAGGTAACCTGGGAGTTGCTGGAATAGAAAATGAATGTGTGTGTACTAGAGTGGAAGAGGCAGCAGCAGAGGAAGGAAAGTTAAGAGTCTGAGTAAATTTATTTTCAACTTAGAGAGTTCTCTACTGTCAAGCTACTGACTCTACCAGGTCCAGGAAAGCATAATCACATAGCTTCATCTTCAGGAAAAGCATTACTTTGTCTTTATTTTTTCTTCAGAGTTTTGGACCACATGATACCTATTTTTTCCTTTGAAAAAAAATTTTTAATCCAGTCTCCTATAATCAAGCCTATGTTTTTCTAACATTACCTTCCTTTACTGTTATGAACTCTTTTTGAATTTCCCATCATTCCCACACTTCAACTTCTTCTTCTTTAGCAGTCCTACTTATTGATTCCACAATCTTATGGGTGATGAAACTATGTCTCAGACAAGGAAATCTAACCACGTCTCTAATGGCTGAAATCTCTTATGACAAATATATCTTAAATCTGTTCTAGTTTTGTTATCTTTATTTAGAAAGAGACATTCTGTTGAGCTAGTTGAAAATCTCTACAATGACATCACTTCGATAACTTCCTTTATCCTCATCCAACTGTTCTCCACTATGCTTCCTCTGAGCTAACTGATCTCCATATAGGCACACCACTATTTCACACAGCTGTAATTCCCTTCCCATCTATTATGTCTATTCCTCTTAAAGAACACATGTACTTTTATCAGTTTATGTAGTCATAGATCTCAACTTGGGAACGTAATACCTCTTAGATTTTATTAACAAACTGTATTAAGATTTCAAGTAACAGTAATGATAATAATGATGATAATATAGTAACAACAAAAAGAATAACCTTCAACATTTTTTGAGTACTTACTATGTGCTAGACACTGGCTATCCACTTTACACACATTATGTCAATTCCTATCACATCTATGAGCTAGGTACCTTTATTTTCCCCTTCATTTTAGAGATGAGGAAAAGTAACTTGCCCATGGTCACACTCTATCAACCACTGTGGTGGAGCTGGGAGTTAAATCCCAATATATTTGACACCTGAGTCCAAGTTCTTAATTAAGCTATATATCTCCATACTCTATATACTGGTATACATCACTAGGACATAAGTATGACCCCTGAATCATCTTCCACTTCTCTGATGTTTTCCTTGAGAATTTTTCAGAATTTCCCTGAGTCATTCTCTTGAGAATTACTAGGTTCCTCCTTCCCTATGTTTTGTCTTCCTCTATAATACAACACTGTCCTCTACTATCATTGCTTTTGCAGGCATGCATGCATCTCCTTCCTATATACTTTAGTATTAAAATCAGGTTGTTGGTTTATCTACCAAAGATATTCTTTTAAGATATATCCTACTCCATTCCTTATCAGAAGTTCAGTTTTGACCATTATATGTCCCAGTTCAGAAAAAAGAAATCATGCCTAATATCATCTATGTAGTAAATGTTTGCTGTCCACATCTTTCTTTTTCTCCTCAAAAGCAGCACAAAGGCAGGGGTGGCCCAGTGGCATAGCAGTGAAGTTCATGTGCTCTGCTTTGGTGGCCCAGGGTTCATGGGTTTGGATCCCAGGCACAGACCTATGCACTGCTTATCAAGTCATGCTGTGGCACGGATTCCACACATAAAATAGAGGAAGATGGGCGCAGATGTTAGCTCAGGGCCAGTCTTCCTCAGCAAAAAGAGGAGGATTGATGGCAGATGTTAGCTCAGGGCTTATCTTCCCCCCCCAAAAAAAGTAGCACAAAGGCAGAACAGAGTCAGGGGTATGGCATCATCAGGTGCTCAGTCATGGGTCTATACCCATTTCCAAGGAGTCACGACTACCAGAAAGTATCTCCTCTTAGAGATAGGATTCTTTTCCCTTACTGTGTTTTCTTTAACTTTCTTCACATCTAACTTCACCTTCCTGAGGTAAAGACTCATGGATGTTTTATACCTACAATGGTCTAACTAATTATCTAATGAATTAATCTACTTCTGAATACAAATTGATCATTATTTGATAAATAGATAAATGTATGTTTTTAAAAATGAAATATACACACACAAACTATGAGAAGGTTATAAAAATTTCCATACAGAAATTTGACATTTCTTTTTTCTAAAAATAATTGAAAATGCAATCATAAGAAAGAAACGATTAAGATGCAATTTATTTCCTATTATTTCAAGAAAAATACGTGGGCTTGGGAAAAGAGAAAGCAAAGGTGAACACTGAGCAGCCATTCAGGGACTGAGACTGGCAGAGCTGACAGCACCACCATGATTCACGAGGGGTCATGATATGTTTTTTTGCATGGTAAATATGTGACCAAACTGCTAAGTATCAAGTTTTAGAGTTATCTTTTACACACACACAAACCCAAACACACATCCCTAAAAAGCTTTGCCAACTCAAATAATTCATACCAAATCAAGCAGCACAATGAAAAATGAAACACCCTGCTAACATATAAGCCCAGAAGGCTTTTCCTATAAGTCAAGAAGTGAGTTACCAATGCAAAGAGTCTTTCTACAATGAATAAATTATCCTTACTGGATTTCAGTCCAGTGAGAGTTCTCTGAGAACGCCAGGAAATTAGCTAGCAAATACTGCTTTTAGAAAAAACGAAATTACTGAAGTTTTCCCAGAGAAAAACTTTCTTTTCCCAAAAAGAAAAATATTCACAAGGTAGGAACTTACCACAATAGACAATAGTAAAAGTAGGGAGTAGGGTCAGCAACCAGGGCAGAGAGAAGAGAAAACAGAAAGCATTTAATTAGGGAAATTTCAAAACAAATAAGCAGCAAATGGTAGCAAACACATTTTTAAAATGCAAGCATCCATTCAAGTTTTACAAGGGAAAAGCAAAAAAAAACAAACGTGCAACAATTTTAGAAACTACACAGCTAAAGGTCCAGTGAAAGGCAGTGACAAGAATATAAACAAGAAAATAAAGTCTATGTGACTTTTACCATGCAATAAACATGATGACAGAATGCTATTAATGTCATAACCAGTGAAAATTATACCTTTCAGGGGTCGATTTAGCATCAAGCAGACTAGTGATAAACTGCTCAGAGGTTTCAATCTATCTTCTTGTTCCCTCCTTTTCAGCTAATTCCATTTCATGTTAGGAAATTCATGAGGACCCTTATCCCTCATAGATAAGCTTGGCAAGTCCCTTTACATGTGCCTTAGCTGAGCCCCCGAGGGAGGGATTCCACCGCAGGTATCGAGAAGAGCACACACATTCACTCTGCAGGATTAAGGCAGATGTAAGAGGATGGCTTCATCTGAAGAAAAGCAAAAGGTGGGAACTAATCCAGAAATGGAAGAAAGCACACCAGTAACATTTATTGCTCAGGTTTCTTATTTGGGTCTGAAAACAAGGACTGCAATGGAAAACCAAACAGAGAAAGTCTAAGCTGTTTAATCAACATAAATCTGACTAAAAAGTGAGAGGCAAAGCAGACAATTTACAAATACACCTAGCTTTAGGTAAACCTGATTTATTAATACTTTGCTTTACCTCACCAAAATAGATTAGGGCAGATTTTATAGAATTCTTTACTTTACAGAAAGATTTAAAAGAATGGCAATCAATTCTTCCTGGCATTTTTCAGGTAAGAGCTGATTTAGATGTGACAATCATGAGCCGAACTACTCCAGAAGAGGAGGCATGTGTAGTCTTCACTAAACACTAACTATCAAACACTCTCAGATATGAGGTCAAAGCAAATTTCAACTTCTCTCAATCTCTTTACCCCTCCCTCCAACAAAATTTAAATGAAACAAGCGGATTTCTTTCCTCAGCAGTGCTTACACTCAAGCTGAAGTGACTCAAGATCACGCTAACATGTGATTTCATCAACTCTGAGATGCAGGATTCTTTCCCTACATTTTAATATCTCAGCAGTCGGCATTCATCTTTCAACTGATGGGATGTTGTGGTTTAATACACAGGGGTTTTTTCCCTTTCTTAAAGGCATAAAATAATGGTGTCTTACAATTGATGGCGTCCATCAGATGAAATATAGTATTTTCTATTTACACCTCTGAGCAATAACACATAAATCGACCTCTGTAAAATGAGGTGAAACAATATGGTTAAAAAAGAAATCTGTGCGTAAATGTTGATGAAAGAAAATGCTTCAAAAGAAAAAAACAAACTAAAGTGATGACAAAGTGGCTCATTTACCAAAGAATCTCATTAGTGTAACATATGGATTTCCATGCACTGCCTACAACCTCTTAATAATAAATTTCTTCAAATAACTTACAGTATTTTAACAAAATTTCTTTGGTTAATGAATTCAGTTGATAGCAGACAGCAACAGAATGCCCACAGCTAGCAGATGTGGGCAAAGCATTGGCATAAGAAATCTGATTAAATCAATCTATTAGTGTCTTTAACTAACTAAAACATTACCTACCTCCCAGCCAGTACTCTGTATAATAAAAAGTAAAAAAGGGCAAGTCATAAAAAAAAAACTGTTTAAAAAGAACAAAAAAAGGCCAAAGGAAGTTCAGTAGTGTAAGGCAGTGTATACCACAAATTCTTCTCCACGAATAGAAGACACCAGGATGTCTTAAAGACTATATTCTTTTACTTAAGACCTGTGATCATTTCATAAATTGCTTGTTCAAAACATAGCAGTTAAAATTTCACCTTTTAAAAACTTTAATAAGTGAAAGTACAGATTTTGGGGAGAGAGAGTCAGCTGCCTGTTCCATCTGCGTGTCTAAACTAGATCTCCAGCTAAAGTGAGCTGCACTTCACCAAACTATCCAAGGTAAACTGGAACAGAAAGTGCAATTTGGCTCAAATGCCTTTGATATAAATGGTTGAAATTTTCTTGGAAACTACTAGCCTCTAAATGTTCCAGACCTGACATGTATATTTTATAATTTACAGCTCTGGAAAATGAGATGAGGTTCCTTCGACAGTATATGTACAACTGATTATAAAAAACCCCACTCATTAAGATCATCGATCCTAATAAATCTTTTACAACTTCAATATTTTAGTAGACAACAATAAAATTATGGCTTAACAGTATAGCAGCCCTCTTGTAAGAATGTTGAAGTTTTTCAGATTCTATCAATTCATCTAGAACAGCTTAGTAAATGGCAAGAAAGAAGAGGTCCAGCCAACAGACAATAAAGTAGGAACAGTACTGAAGACAAAAGTGGACAACCAATACACCACCTCCTTCTCAGAGGATAGCGAGAGCAGATAACAGCACGGGCAGCCCCGAGAGAAGTGGAGAGGAGGAGGCTCCACAGGATATTTCAGAGTATTTCAATGGAGCCAAGGATTTAGTTTCAGGGAAATCAACTGTTGGTAGTTTACTTCATTTTTAAACCAAGTTTATTTTGATGTTAATTTTGGTGATAATATGTGGATTCCATGACTACGAACAAGCACTGAAATCAGACTATCATAATTGAATAAATATAAGACAACCATTTTATTCATTATTTTCACTAAATGTTAATTTCATATTAGAAATATATCAAAGGATGGTTGAATGAAAACATCTATGAAAAACAACCGAAGTTTAGTTGAAATCATTAAAAATATTAGGAGTCTACTAAACTTTCAGATCATTTAATAAAAATTAACTTAAATAAAAAAACTTTTTTGGCAGCAAAGGAATAGAAATCAATTTAAAAATCAGATTCATAACTGTAACCCACATTTTGAAACAGAAAATAACCCACAATTTAAAAAAATCTAGCAAATAGTAATAATTCAAAAAAAGTAAAAAAAAAGAAAAGCTATGTGGAAAGTTTATTATGATCATAATCTACTTTAGGTAAATTCATTGTTACTGAATCTTGCTTTGGCCATGAACTACCATTTTGACACTATTCATTTGTCACCTGATTAAAATGGTCATTTCACAGGATCTAGTTTGACATCAATACAAAGCAAGAATAATGCTTTTAGACAGTTTTCTCTGTGTATACTGAAGCTAGAAATTGCAATCCTTACCTGATGAACAATTTTGCTGAATGCTTCTTGAAGTTTACCGTGAATCGTGGATAGTTTCTTTGCATCCCGATTAGCTTCATGAATAGGAATAAGTACTTTGTAAACCTCGTTAACTGCTTCATACATGCCAGCCTATAAGAATAATGTTATAAGATACTGCTTTCTTTTACATCAATAAGAAAGTAAATATTTACAATTTATGAATTCACAATATTCTTTCTAAGACAATAACAATGAAGCTTTTCCAATAGGACATAAAAACAAACACTACTAATTTTTAACTTTATTAAGGCTTAATAAAAGAATTTTGCACAATATATTGTCTTCTCTAGATGGATGGATGGATGGATACGTATGTATGTATGTGTGTGCACTTAACATGATTTCCAGTGCCAATTTAATATTTTGGAAAAGTAAATAACTTTAGTTTCACAGGAGCACACAGGTTATCTGGTATCTGGGTATCTGTGACTAATAATTGGATTTCTTTTATTTCTCTGCTCAGAATTAGTTTCTGCAAAAATTTATTTGCATATATAAGTACACATAGATACACACATTTACTTTAGTGAAGTAATACTGTGTAGATAGAAGCAGAATGTCCAATTCAAATTGTATAGAAATACAAATATGCATATTTGTACTGCTGCTCCATTCTTTTGTCCTTAATAATGGACTGGTGGCTGCAGTCAGGAAGGAGAGCCAGCTAATGAGTTTCCATTGCCTCACAAATTAGCAAACATATTTTCCCAAGGAAACAAACATACGGTTGTTTTATTTTCTAGTCAGTTCACAGGAGTACATATAAACAATCATGTAGCTATAATAGTGAAATACATTTAGTGTAACTAAAATGTCCCAGTAATTATTTTAATTAAGATTAAAGAGATTAATTGAAAAAGAATGAAATTCATAATTATGCTATTACAAAAGAACTTCTGTAATATAGGCCATTGTACCCCAATCTAAATATGATACTGTGAATTAAATATATACACAAACACACAGAGCGCATATTTATTAAAATATTCCCCATTAAGAGCAGAAACCCTTTTTCCTCTGCTGGTTCAGATCAATGAAATTGAAATTCAAGGAGCAGGGATCCAGAGGAGGAATCAGGACAGCCAAGGTTCTCAAAGACAAGAAATTTTAAAGTGGACCAACACTTATTCTTAGAGTCTCAGAATCATTATATTTAAATGAGCTGGTTCTAAGTGCCAATAATGATGAAGAGGATGACAATGGCAAACACACTAATACTTACTTGGAGCCAGCCATTACATATATTAATCCTGACAACATTCCTACTATCGTTAGATGCATTTAATGGATAAGAAAAAGGAGGCACTGACAGATTGAGTGATTTGTGCCTGAAGTGATTTAACTACTAAGGTAGCAGAGCCAGGATTTGAATTCTGGCTTTATGCCTTCTAAATCTATGCCCTTAACCAATATATTGCAGGGGAAGATTAAGGCCAGTAGAAGAAAGGACCACTTTCAACAACAGTGTGATGTGAAAGGAGGGCAGCAGGGTGTGTTACCTCAAGCTTTCTTCTTACCCCAACATGAACGGCACTGTCTCCTAAACCTTTGGTGCTAGGACACTAAACACTCCCCAGAAAAGTTACGGAAAGCAGGTGAGCCTATCACCATGGATCAAGAAAGTAAGCAGGGAATCGTCTAGCTATCTTTCCCTTCTCCAATAAACATCCCATCACGGATCCACATGACTGCTCAAATCTTCACACACATATGGGGAGGGACAGGACTGGAGTTACAGCATGGGAGGGTAGGTCAGGCAAGGGATCTAGGATGTAGTTCATAAAGCTCCTGATAAGGAAGCTCCAGGCCACGAACACCTACCCAACAGGGCTCACTATGCAACCAATGGGATGAATGGTCAGGACGTTCCTGAGGGCCAGGGCAATGCTCAACACACTCAAAAGAAGATTCTCCTTTCATCCAACAGACAAGCTGTCTATCTAGAGCCATGTTAGTCTATCCAAACAGGAACTTAAATCATTCAGAGGCTTTTTCTTTTGTTCTGTTTTTTAACTTTAAGGTTTCAGAAAATGTTATTGGTAAAAGTTTTGTATACCAAAAATAATCTGCTGTAGATTGTTAGTTCATAAACAAGCAAATGAAAAACAATGGAGAAAGTGATAGATTATTAAGATAAAAAAAACTAAGCAATAATGATTCTAGAAAGAAAAGCTGCTCCTAGATAGTTCCTAAGGTACTTTGGGAAAACTATCGTAAAGGAAAAGAAGAGGGACAGACAGAGAGAACCCATACACACGCCACTAATAGTCCAGAGGTTTGTAACTGTGAAAAGAGAATGAACATTTTCATCTACCATAGAGAAAGAGGCAGCCGCTTGTTCCAGTAATCCCACAAGTCCTGACTCAGTAAAGTACTTTCCAGAGCAGATACCTTCTTCATCTGGAGATACCACATCATCTGAGACTGCAGATTCTTCTAAAACATTAGATGAAATATTCTAGGGGGAAAAAATTGAAAAGGTTTGTGAAGTAGAATTAATTTCTTATCATGAAAGATGTAGTTGAAGATGACATAGAACTATCGGCTTAGGTTAAAAAAAGGGAGGAGTAGTCAATGCAAAGATAAAAGACAAATCTCCAAAAACTTTCTGTATTTTGGAGATGACAACAAAAAGGCAACACTACTGTTAGATACTTTTTCCATTAATAAAAAGTTGTGAGAAAAAAACTAAGAAAAATCATGGGCTAAGGAAAATAGTCATATGTCATAGGACATCTAAGGAGACTTAATCTTTATTTTTAATTTAATTGATCTTATCAAAACTCCCTATGAGAAAAATTAAGGTACAAAAATGGTCTCTTGGCTTGCCTAATATGTGAGTTAATGAAAAAACTCAGGTATAATAAAAGCCCTCTTACCCAATGAGATTGGGATCAGCCATCATTTCTAAAAAAGAAATGATAGATACATACCTTAAATATTTTATTTTAACCCAAACATTTACAGTAGATATACACTCATTTGTCAATTTTTTGAAGTAGGTCTAAGGCGTTTTCTTTGTGTATGGGTCTCCAGATCAGAGTTCATGTAATTCCCTGACTGAATACTCATAATGCACCTTCATTTAAGAATCCCAGTTTTGGTTTCTTTAAAGCCCACGTAAAAACTTGAACTTAAAAGACTATCAAATTATCCCTGATTCTAGGAGCTTTAGCCCCAATCTTTTGTATTTGTCTGATCCAAAATTAATTCAACAGCAATCATTTGGGAGCCTTTTATCAAGTCTGCAAAACATTTGACTTGGTTTTCAGAGAAACAATAACTCACTTTCTTTTTACATTCAGATTTCATCAGAGGATATAATATCTAATTAAATTTTGTAATTTCCAAAACCTGGCATTAACAGGTTTTGAAGAAAAGCAAAGCATAACTGACCTTTGGTAAGTAAAGAATTCAACCAGCAGCTCAGAAGTGTGTAACCCTCCTGGAGAGTAAACTATCATCTCTGAGTCACAACATTAGCTTATTTTATACAGGAAATGCAGAATGTTGGATTATTTGGTGTGTTAAGTAAAAGCCGAGTAAGAGTTTCTACTGAATTCTGATTCTCAGTATTTTGCGTGTATTTCATAGATTCCATAAAGTCCATAGCAGTATAGGCAAAGAGAATAAATATACATAGCACTGATAATTCAGAGGTAAGAAAATGTGGAAAGACAGTTAGCAAGAAGTACTCTTTAAAAACGTATCAATGCCAGTGACAGCGAAATGTCAATTTATCTCGTGAGGCTTTGCCTGCAGTCTATGCTTTCCTTGCAAGATAAAAGAACCTAAACACCAGTCAGAAAAGTTAAAACCAGAAAAGCACATACCTTGATTTAATGTAAATCTGGCAGATTCCTACCTGAAATGTTACGCATCCTACAGGAAGATATTTCCGGTCCTCTAGCATGCTCAAATATTCAGCAACAAGTGCTGCTGAGTGGACCAGGCACTGCGCAGCCTCAGCATGATTGCTGCGTTCTGAATGTTTGCCAGCCATGTTCTGCAACCAGGTCAACCGCAGATCTGGAGAGGTCTGGTAGCCCTTGGCAATTCTAATTAGAACAGAAATTCTTCTCAATTAGCATTTGCTTCCCAAGCTGGAAGGGAGTTTAGACTGCTTGTTCAGTATTTACCTAGAAAGGTTTCTGTTATTGAACACAACCTATTAAGACAAGTTTTTGAGTGTAATGACAACATCTTTGAGTATGTTTAGAGAAATAACTGTAGACTCATGGAATGGACAATATCAGTTTTTTGTAGGGGGGATTAAAAAAAGACACGCCATATTAAAATCTAGCCACTAAGAAAATAATCAGTAAGAGAAAAACTATGGGAATTTATGTGTTCAATATGGGATTATACACAAGTTTTATGTTCAAGGAAAAAAAGATTATAAAAGATAGTTTGATAGCATCATCTTTATTTTAAAGAAAATATTTATTTTGTTTGTGCCTTTAAAAAACTCCAAACTGTGAAAAGAGAGGGCAAAGAAAAAGTCTCAAGTTTTACTTACATCTTTCAAGATACAATAGGAATCACACATTTCTCAAAATGTGCCCCTAGAAATATTATCCTGTAGGCATTACTATATTTAAAATTAGAAAAATTAATGTTATAGTAAAACATTAATATACTGTATTTTCTTCCAAAGGACTGATTTTTACGATTAAAATATGAGTTTTGGGCCTTCCTAGGAAGTCTAGGGCCCAGGACACCATGTTAAATATGCGTTATGATTGTTTTTTAAAATCCCCTTTGTTTCTGATAATCAATATACTGAACAATGATGCATAGTTCTTAAAAGAAGAAGTGACACAAGGGATCTGAAAAAGCAGCCTGGAAAAAGTATATTTTGACTTTTCAACATACCATTAGAAAATGACAATTTTTGTATGTTTATTTTTTTATCCAATGTTTTCTGTGTGTCTTATTAATTTAAGCCCACTATACAAGGTATAAGTGAATCAAACAAATGCTACCTGTACATTAGATCAATCAACATTTCAGGATCCTCCTGGTGTTCCTTCATTTTAACAGTATCAGAAAGGATCATATGGAGATTGAAAACCAAATCTTGGACCTGCAGCAGAGAATCATATGAAAAACATTCTTCAATTGTCATTCATTCACAATCACTAAATTAGACGGGAAGATATTTCAGATATCTGATGATATTGATATAGTTCTGAGGAGTGGTGGTATGCTGGGATATGGTGGTTGGACGAAGGGTAGGAAAGTATATACAAATTTCTCAGCAGACTGTTTTTTTCAGTTCCCTCACCTGGAAACAAGTAGAACTGTAAGTAGAAATAATATATAGGAACATAGAGGATACAAGGAAAAAACACAAAAGGAAATTCTCTCCTATGTTTCCCATTTTTCCAAAAAGGATTTGTAGAAACTTTAGTTTTTAAGGCAAATTCTTGTTTCATTAATAAGTGGGAATAACGTTTCATCATAAAGCTTTTTTCTGTCTACTGCCTAAATCTACTGTTCTATTTTTTACAAATTCACAGAACTAAACACCAAAGATGTTAAACATTCCAAGAAGGAAGGGTTGCTTATTGAAACAAAGAGTCAGCCCTAGCTACAGCATATGATATGCAGATTGAAAGAAAAATACAGGTTTCTCCCGTAAAACCAAAGTTTGATTTAACAGTTTGGAAAGTCCCTATTCATAATCTGATTTCAGTCAATGATCTAGAAAAGTAGTATTTCTGACCTGATCAGGAAACGTCGTTTCCCTCAATTCCAGATCTTCTTCAGCATATGTCAATATAGTCTTCAGAGAACGTCTTAAGAATTCTTCATTAAAATTCTGAGATGTGCCCACCAACGAAGACAGTGACATTGTTACCTGCATTTTAACCCTGGCGAAGTTCTGTACCAGAGAAATTGTCACGTCAGCATTTAATATAAGAAAGCTAAAAGAAAAGAGTCTACCTTTTTTACTTCCTAAATGAAACAGATAATTAGTGAAAACATACCATTATAAGCAAAATATTTTTTAAAAAGTAATGAAATATGCATATTGAATTCTCATTTTAAAAAGGACATAAAACTTAGAATTTTGCTGTGAATAAAACATTACAACACAAGGCAAAAACAAAAAGCCAGGGGTTGGCCTAGTGGCATAGCGGTTAAGTTCATGCACTCTGCTCTGGTGGCCCAGGGTTCCCCAGTTCAGATCCTGGGCACAGACCTACACAACACTCATCAAGCTATGCTGTGGTGGTGGCCCACATACAAAATAGAGGAAGACTGGCACAGATGTTAGCTCAGGGCCAATTTTTCTCACCAAAATAAACAAACAAACAAACAAATAAATAAATGTGAATCTTAAAAAAAGCCATGTAGAGCTATGTGTTAAATTAGAAGATGTGCCCAGGACTTTGGGTTTCTCTGTTATGAGGTATGTTATTAATAACAACACTATCTTTTCAGATAAGCCTACAGAGCCTGCCCAACATCACAAAATTCTTAAGTGGTAGATGTAGTCTTTACACTCTAGCCATTTCACCAAGTCTACAACTATGATAAAAGCAATTTAATACACATCTTGTATAAAGTGACCTGAGGTAGAATCTCTGGAGTAATGTCCATAAGAGTTAACATTTTTCCTTTTTCAGTGTAAATTCACTTCTGGTCTACCACCCCACTATGAAATTTCTCTTACGAGGTTATCAGTGATAACCTAGTGACTGCCAAATCCAAGATACTTTTTTGTCAGTATTCTACTATACATCTCTGTATATTTAAACATAGTGATTACTTTTTCACTTATTTTCTGGTGAGGAAGATTGGTCCTGAGCTAACATCTGTACCAATCTTCCTCTATTTTGCATGTGGGGTGCCACCACAGCATGGCTTGATGAGTGGTGTGTAGGTCCACACCCAGGATCCAAACCCGCAAACCCCGGGCTGCTGTAGCAGAGCCGCCAACTTAACCAGAGCACCACCAGGGCAGCCCCATCTAATTTTCCTTGAAAATTTCCTGCTGCATCTTCAGTAGTACAACTTTATCCTGACTTTCCTATTCTTTAACCATCCCTCTCCTGTCTCCTTTACTCCTCAGCTGCCCTTCTTAAATACCAGTGTTTCCAAAGATTCTGTCAAGAACCCTTTTCATTTGTCATACTTCACACAGCCTCATCCATTTCTCTGCCTTCAACTAGTACAGATACATGCCTACATCTTCAGCTCCTACTTCTCTCTAGAGCTCTAGGATATTATATTTTATTAGATGGCTCCATCTGGATGTCTCAGTGAGTAACCTCAATTTTAACATTTCTAAAATACCTTCTTTTCCTATTGATTAAATAAATGGTACTACTGTTCTTGTAGTCACTCAGGCAAAAAATCTAGGAGTCATCCTATAGTCATTCTCCCTTGTTGTTATTCACACCATAAATCCAATCCACACTATCCCCTAATCTGTTCCAACCTGTTCTTTCTCCACTCCCAATGCCATGGCTTTAATTCCCACCTTTACCACTTCTTACTGGGATTACTGTAAGAACTTTTCAATACATCTTTCTGCCTCTTCTCTTATCCCACAAGTCTATCTTCCTCATAGCATCAGGGAAATTTTCATAAAATGCAAATATGAACACCTCACTCCTCTCCTTAAAATACTCCAATGGCTGCCTGTAGCTTTGAGAAGAAAAGTGAATTATCTGACTCAGTAAATGTATCAAACTACAGGGTGGGGACTGAGAGTACAGTGATAAACAGAGCAAGTATCTGCCCTGTGATAGCTTAGTCCAGGCCTTTTCAATTACAACTTTCTCTCTTACTCTCTCTCCCAGCCAAAACCATCAAGAAGTCCTAAAAAGTATCTTTCTCTGTTTGCCTGTTTCTGACTCTTGTCTGGATGCCTTGCTAATTATGTATGTGTGATTTTCTTGACTTACAAAGCTCTATCCACCTACTTATCCATCTGACTGGGCAATTCTTCATCCTTAGTTCAAGCACCTCCTCTTTCTGAAAACCCACCCCTGCGCTTACACAGTGCCCTGTCCTTACCTCTCATTATATTAAGAATGATAAATACTTATTCAGTATTTGCTCAGTGCCAGTTACTGTTATAAGTGTTTTACTTAATATTAATTTATATAATCCTCACAAAACCACCTGAAGTGGGCACTTATTACTATATTAGATGAACATTACCTATTCATCTCCTTCCCCATCAGATGCTAAGGTACTTGAAAATAAGGACTATCCTTTTATCTATGTTTGCCCAATGCCTACTTCAGTACCTAGAACATAGTTCAATACTTTGTTCTAGTATCTGTTGAATAAAGTATACAAATCACTGCCAGTTTTAAATTACCTATTCTTTATTAGAAGTACTACCTGACACTAAGATGATAAATTACCTATTTCATAAAGCTTTCCTAAAATAAAAAAAATGTATCAAGAAAACTCCATGTGTGATCAAATTTTAGAGACTTTATCTCAAAAATAAACAAGATCAATAAAACAACTGGATTCCTCTGCTCTGAATTAAGAAAGAGGACTTGGCTTCCAGTAGAAATAGCATAGTGTGAGATAGTAATTTCCCACTTCTCCCAGATTTCATACAAAAATAAAAGATGAATAGGAAAAAATCCATAAACTCCATTTTCAGCAAAACGAGGAGATGGATGTAATCCATATATTAGAAAAATGCAAAAGAGTTGACAAGTTAAGATAGGGAGCAGTTTTGATAGAAGGAAAGGAGTAGAAAGGAAACAGTGAGAAATCTTAGCACACAGATTTCAGAAATAACGGGAAAAAACATCTCTTTTAAATAAGAGACTCACTTTGAAGTGATAAAACTATTTGTCTTGAAAACAAAACGAGCTAATAATCTGGGAGGACTGGATAGAAATGGACTGACCAGAAGCTTCAGGAAGTTAGGCAAGCTATGTGTGTAACAGCAAAATCCCATGAGAAACACATTCTGAAGGAACTTCCTACAAATACCTGGGCCAAGATGATCCAACTCATTCTATGCTGAGTAATAAAAAGGTAAAGATCAGTGAAACTCACAAGATAAAGAACATGGAATAGAAAAATATTGCCATGAAACAGATGAAAATTCTAATGAAATATTTTGCCTTAAATTATAAAAAGAATGTATGAAGCCATTAATTTTAGGAAGGAAAACAAGGCAGAAATAAAAGAACTCAAAGAAAGATAGCAAGAATTGGAAAGTGACAACATAAAATAGGAGCTTACATGTGAGCTGACACTACTTGAAAAAGAAACAGAAAAAAATGAAGATGAAATTGGTAAAAGTAAGAGATCTCATGGAGAGCAAATAAGGGATACCTGGGACAGAAATGAGAAAAGCAACTAAAATAAATGGGAATTTGAAAAATGTTAAAAAGGAAAAGAGGACATGATAAAAAGTGAAGCAAAACAGATCCAACATATGTATAATTGGTACTCACAGAAAAACCCCAGACCCTGGTGCAAAACAAATATTTAATTTTATGCTCAAAAAACTTTCTGAAATAAATGAATTGCAAGTAGACAGCATGTGCCTGAGGGAATTAAAAATAAGTCAATACTAAGACACATTCTCGAAAAGACATTGAATTTTAAATAGAAAGAAAGAATCCCTTGAGCAGTTGGGAGGAAAAAAGTTCTATTATAAGGAAGAAAATATCCAGCTATCTTCAGATATTTCTAAAATAACATTTAATGCCAGAGGAAAATGGTACTCAGATCTTTCTTTTCTATTAAGTGCTCTTTATTTCGTAAGTTTTGCTGATCTTTCTCACTCTTTTTATTATTCAAAGTTAACCATCCTTGCTGTCTTACGAGTACACACAACTTTGAAAAATCAAGAACTTGGGAAACATTACGCCCAAGAACTTTCTTGAATAAACAACTACAAGACAATATTTAGCCAAATAAGAAATGATTAAAGAAAAAAAGAAAAAATGGTGGTGAGCACTATTTCTTTTTACAACTAAGACTGATATGTTAAAACTAAGAAAAAACTGGAGAGGTATATTCAACAACACAAATGTAAACAGTAATATAAATACTTTATTGAAATACTGAAATAGGAAGAAGAATGAGAAAGGGATTGTAGTGAAAGAAGAAATACAACAATTTTACCACTGTTCATAAAAGAGAGCTAACAGATACTGTCCCAATCAGTGTTTCTCAACATTTTTTTCATAATTGCACCCCTTAAGGAACCTTTTAAAATATTTTTTTCTAATCACTTCCCTCCATGAAATTTTAAGACCACAGATATACTATACATCTATTTATGTACTGTATGTATATCTGAATTTATATATTAAAAGACTATAAAGCTTACTCTTTTTATCCAATGCAAGGTTATAAATAACCAAATAAAACTTCTAAGTTAAAAATTTGAAGGCTATTTACATTTAACTTAATTTTAGAACTGGATTTACTGAGAAGCTTTTAATGTAATATTTTTCCTTAAACTGTAACATATCAAATTATGTACGTAAATTAGTAATTAATGTAAATACAAAACAACAGTAGCAATGTAAACAAATTTTTTAAATCATTCAAAATTGCTACTTGTCCAGCAAAAGTAAACTACTGAAAAAATTAACTTCTTTTTTTTCCTTTTTCTTTTTATTTGTTTTTTAAATTAACTTCTTAAAAATTATAGGTTAAATCAATGAACTTAACTTTTAACTTTTGCTTGATAAAAGAAAATAAATTTTAACTTAACCAGCTGCTAGACATTCATTCAGATATTGTTGACATTTTTTCTTTTCAGCACTTGACAGAATATTGGGTTGAAATTATAAATTAAGAAAAAAAAATTTCAAAGCCCAAGTCACACACAAAAGCATCAAACATTAACAACATCCACCAGGCAGCCAATGGAAGCCAAGAGGCGCGTGTAAATGACCTGAGTCCCCATCCCAGCCATCTATTCTCCACAGGGACGTACAAATGACCTGAGTCCCCATCACAGCCATCTATTCTCCACAGTTCTGTAGCATCAATTTTGCATACATTTTGTTCTTTGTTTATATTCCATGAATTTAATGCCAATGCTGCACATGTAATACCAAATAAAACCCGATAAGAGAAATAAATACAAAAGAATGAGATGCTGACAGTTAGAGTTGAACTTTGGAGGGTTACAAACTAATGTGATAGCTAAGATTTTTTTTCATCTCCCAAGAACCAATTTTCACTCACTTGGTGGCAATATTGCCCCCATTGAGAATACATGATCTAAAGAAATAAGAGGACTGAAAGCATTATGTAATTATAAAATTAGAGCAATATGAACTTTTCTAAATACGATAAACACTATATCCAAAAAATAAGGTGAACTGACCACATAGTACAAGATGAAAACAATCAACAAAATTTTTTAAAAAGGACAAAAGGGGGGAGGCATAGCAAAATAATACAACAGAATTTCAGACATATCTGATATAACAAGTATGAAAAGGTTTAATTCAACTTAGAGATTGATTATAAAGCAAACTCAACTCTCTTCTGTCTATGAGAGGCACACCTAAAGCAAAGTGATTCAAGAAAGGGGAAATAAAAGGACAGGCAAAGGTAACTGAGGCAAGTCCAAGTTAGAAAGAAAGCAGAGGTACCTAACACCACACAAGGTGGAATCCAGGCCAAAACAAGAAAAGTTTTAAATGGAACCAATTCAGGTCTTTTTCAGTCATGAGAGAATAATTCATAAGAAGATATAACAGTTATGAATATCAATATACCAAATAGTTATGAGTATCAATTCATCAAAAAGAGCTAAAGGAAAAACAGACAACGTATCGGCTTTAAATCACCTCCTTCAGTCCACCAAGTGGACCAAAAATAAACAGGAATCCAAAAAAACCAGAATAATGTAATCAATAACATATATTTGTTTGTTTAACTCAATACTCTGAAAATAAAGAATACACCTTCTTTTTAAATGTGTGTGGAACATTCACAAAAATGTATGTTTGGACACAAAAACACACACATCCACAGAACAAAAAAGGAGACATAGTATATACACTGTATGATCACACTGCAATAAACCTAAAAATTAACATCAAAGCCCTAAAAAGGACTATCAACTCTTCGGATTAAAAAGAAAATATAAACTGAAATTACAAAATATCTACAAAACAAGAATATTAAAAATACAACATATCAGAACCAATGAGATACCAAAAGCAGTGCTCAAAGGAAAATTCTAGGCTTTAAATACTTAAATGAGTAAAAATAAATGAATTACACATTTGACCCAAAAAGTTAGGAAAAACACATGTGAATATTATTATCAAATAAATAAATGAAAACATGGAATTCTTCAAAGACTGACATATAATGACAAAATATCAACCCAAGATATTTAAACTCTTAATTTCACTTAATTTTACTTTCATTTTACTTAATGGTAATAATTAAAATTTACAATAGCTCAATGTTTATTTACATTCTAACTCTGTACTACTAAATGTTATCTTTAGTACAGCAAGCAGAAAGATTTGGATTTTTATAAAATATCCATAGAACGAGAAACACCAAGACAGTTTAAGATTAGACTCAAAACATACAAGAAAATTCCATGCTTGCCCCAAAACCAATTCGCTACCTTTCTGTAGAAGTTACATTTCATTATGAATCCAGAGAGATAACACTCACGTTCCCAATCTCAAAGTTCTGTCTCATAAGGAGGTAGAGGGAGGCGCTAGCATGTGACCGTATTGTATTGATGCTACTGCTACAGTGTCGGAGGAGCCGGAGGCACAAATCAGCACACTGCTCTGTCTCTTCTTCAAACAAGAGTTCAGGGAACTGTGAGAAAACAACACCACACTGAATTGAGGCAGTAAAAGCTCAAGGGATAAGTTAATATAGCCTGAACTAGAGATTTGTTAGTATAGACCAGGAATTAAAAGAATGGTTAATGATGTGGACCACAGAGCCAGACAGACTAGGTTTGAATACTGCTTATGCCACTGGCTAGTGTGTGACGTTGGATAAGTTATCTCATCCATAAAATGGGTCTAATAATATTATCTACCTGGGAATGTATGACAATCTTAGATCAGATAATTTGCATAAAGCAGTATAGTAACCAACATGTAATAATTCTGTAATATGTTTTTATTATTGCAAAATAGTACATATGTTATTTTCACTGGTTAAGTGTCATCTGCATTCCATTTTGTAAGATGACTAAGATGTAATTGCTACTTCTATGATTTAAGAATATACATATTTCCAGGGAAAAGTGAACGCAGGAAATAAATATCTGAAGTAGCTGAACAAAAACTATGTTCTCTTCCATTCCCCATAGGATAAAGTAATTTCAACAGACTGAACTACTTATACATTGAATTCTTGATAAATCAAGTTAATCAACAAGATGAAGAGAAAACAAGAGAAGCCTCATCTTTAAAATTAGCTATTAATTTCAGGCCCTCCTCCACATCAGAACTACTATTTTTTAAGGCAGAAACTGGTTAAAGATGATCCAAATAAGAAAGAACTTCCAGAAGGCAAACAGTAGAAGAGAGGCAAAAAAAAAAATCAAGGGCCTTAGGTTGTTATTAAAATTTTAACTATAGATATATTAACAATGAATGTGTCAAATGATCTTAGGCGATGTTAATAAAGAAAGCAAAGTCTGACCACACTGCAGGTACAAAAGAACCTACCTTTGAAACGAGGGCTCTCTGGGTAGCAAAACAGTGCTGTAGATAAACTGCACTTTGGTTACAGGCCATGCTGTGCAGGAGCACTTTCAGCACCCCACCGAGGATGCTCTCTTTGGATTCTGTCACAGAAACAGTCTGCAATTTAAAAATGGGTAAATAAAACAGAGATGGACCTGCAATTTGCTTAGGGCGACAGAATTTTTGAAAATAAATCTATCTTTTAAAAATAGGAAAATCATAATATAAGATCTAGGAAGACTTCAAAGAAAAGGAGCTGAGCTGTATTCAGATAAGAGAAGAACAGGGAAAAAAGAATGGATAGGATTTAAATGAGAAAAAAGAGGAGCAAAGACAAAACTTTTAGGAACTACCGATATTTAAATGTTAATTATATGGCTCAATAAATACTTTTTCCCCAACCCCAGTTTACTAAATGCGTATTTAAATTCCTCTTCTTTGTGTTCTTACCTGGACAACAATTTCTAATGTATCCAAAATGATTAGGTTGGCTTCAGTAGCCAGATTTCCATCAATCAGTGCTTCATGTTCAATCTCTGCTCTTGACCTAATGCAAAATATTATATTATATTTATCTTTTAGAAAAGCCAATAGATCCATAATTCAAAAAAGACTTAAAGATGCATAGAAATAAAAACACTTGGAACCATTTTTCAATATTTGCCTAAATTTAAAATTAAAAGAGAATAATATTTTACATGTTGAAAAATGCTTTCTTATATCCTACGTTTTGTTGACCATGCCATACACATTTTCTCACTCCATCACAGTACCACAATGCCACTAAAAGCATAAATGTTTAGCTTTCAGAGATGCAGCAATCATAGGAACACACTGTTTTATTCTGAACAGCACAGACACTAGGTGGTGCTATGGGAATTCATATTTAGGGCTGGTTCATGTAAAGCAACATTCAAAACGCTTAGTATTCATCTTACCATTTCAAAGATTTTCAATATACTTATTTAGGATAAAAGTACTAATTTTTTCCTGAAGTTTCATCTAATTTATCAAAATTTTTGCATCAAAAACGATTTAACTCTTCAATCAAACTCTGGATGGCATCACTCATTAGAAACAAAACAAGTTGATGCAACAAAGTGGTTTACTTGAATCCTAGTATTTATAAAAGTAATATTTAGTGAAAATAAAAAATTTAGGAATAACTACCTATGATTTATGGGTAAAAGTGACATTTGTTTAGTAGCAATACATATATAGAAACTATATAGTACAACTAAACAGACAATACATAAACCAAAGGAAAAGTACAAGGACATTAAATGCTAATTTTTTAGGGGAACTCTCATACACTTCTGGTGGGAGTGCAACTGGTACAGCCAGTATGGAAAACGGTATGGAGATTCCTCAAAAAATTAAGAATAGATCTACCATTTGACCCAGCTATTCCACTGCTGGGTATTTATCCAACAAATATGAAAACACAAATGTGTAAAAATATATGCACTCCTATGTTCACTGCAACATTATCTACAATAGCCAAGACTTGGAAGCAACCTAGGTGCCCATCAAGGTATGAATGGATAAAGAAGATGTGTTATATATACACAATGGAATACTACTCAGCCATAAAAAAAAAACATGAAATCTTGCCATTTGCAACAACATGGATGAACCTTGACAGTATTATGCTAAACGAAATAAGCCCGGGAGAGAAAGTCAAATACCAAATGATCTCACTCATAAATAGAAGATAACAACTGCAAACACACATACAGAGACAGAGATTGGATTGGCGGTTACCAGAAGGAAAGGGGGTAGTGAGGAGGGTGAAAGGGGTGATCCACTCATGTGTATGGTGATGGATGTAACTAGTCTTTGGGTGCTGAACATGAGCAATCTACACAGAAACTGAAATATAATGATGTACACCTGAAATTTATATAATGTTATAAACCAATGTTACCTCAAAAAAATTTTAATTAATTAATTACAAAAGAGATTGGTAAACAGAAAAAAATAAATAAATGCTAACTTTTTTCAGTTCTTACATGTCCAAATATCTGAATCTTTATTACTACCAATAAAGAGAACAGTTTAAGAATTCACATTTTATAAATTAAATTTAAGGAGAAAATATAAGAGTTAGAATTAAATCAGAAAAGAAAATACATGATGTTCAAACTTACTATTCCAGCAAGATTTTGTGAAGAAATGTGATAATAAAAACATGTTTTAAGCAAAAAGAATCAGGAAAACACCCACATACAGAAAAGGCTTCCTTAAAACATCACAAGATAAGCAGAGAGAACACATTCTACAAATGCAGAAATAAAGCAATATACTACTAGGAGACCACCTGGCTGCTTCGTGATTTCTAAAAGACAAAACATAGAAAAATAATCAAAGAAATCGACTTGCACAAAGAGGAGAGCAAAGCAGACACTCAAAGCTGAAGAATTTTAATAGATTTATATAATATTCAGTATCTGCTATGTTCTGAATATTGTGTCACCCCAAATTCCTATGTTGAAAATCTAATGCCCAAGGTAATGGTATGAAAAGCTGACCTTTGGAGGGGATTAGGTCGTCAGGGCGAAGGCCTTGTGAATGGGAGAGGTGCTTCTATAAAAAAGGCACCAGGGAGTTCGCTTGCCCTTCCCATCATGAGGAGACAGTGAGAAGTCTGTAACCCAGAAGAGGGCCTTCACCAGCCACGAAATCTGCTGGCGACATGATCTTGCACTTCCCAGCCTCCAGAACCGTGAGAAATAAATTTCTCTTGTTTGTAAGCAACCCAATGAGTGGTATTTTTGTTGTAGTAGCCTGAAGAGACTAAGACAGTTTCTGATAATTCCAAACTCTCATCTGTATGGTACAGAGTCTGGTGTTTCTTTGCTAGCACACACAGCACCTTGTTTCATGTGTTTTCTGATTTTACTGGCTGTGAGCTAATATTTCTGACGTTTATTTGTAAGAATCCTCTAAAGCCTGGACTGAAGGCAGTTCTCAGACAGGGTGAGAGATCATCCTAGTTTGCTTAAGAACAGGACTGAAGGGGTTCCCTGGGATGGGGGACATTCAGCGCTAAAATTGGCAGTACTAGGCAAACCTGAAGGAGTTGGTCACCATACTCTGAAAGTTTTTTGGGCCAATCAATCTACTTTAGGGCTAACTTACACTTGTAAATTCTTAAGAGAAAAAATTTAGCCCCTTGACTGGATGCCAAGTTTCAAGCCAAGCAATTTTACCTGAGGTCACTTGGGCAGTAAGGAGGATTTACTTCTAGCTCCCCTTACGTGGTAGGAGTAGTCCATTAGGACTCCCAGACTCATGTAAGAGCACTTTTAGTTGTTTTCAGTAGTAGGGTGAGTAGAGTGTACCCAGTTTGCCTTTGTGCTAGAAAGAGAAGATGTGTAGCGTTTTGTCTTTCTTTAATCATATTTTAAGCTCCAAGGCAAAGATTAGTTTTCCAATTCTTTGTAATCCTTGAAATATTTGGTTCAGCGTGACACCCAAAATATGTTCAAAAAATAGTTGCAGAATGCATTTCCCAAGGGAGTTTGTTGGGGAAAATGGGATAACAGTTAAAACATGTAACATTTTACTTTATTATACCACATGAAAAATTCTTCTCCAAAGTCTTTTTTAATCTAAAATTTAAAAAGTAAATATAACTACTTTATCTTCAAACATGTGAATACCTAATATACATAAAATAACATTAAAATTATCATTTTCTTTCTGCATTTGAGATCCAGCAAGCCCATAAGTAACATAAAACAGAAAGTTATATTACTTGTCAAGCTTCTCAGTGTTTTGACGCCAATGGGTCATATCCTTCCTCCACCTCAGATTTTCTTGACTTCCAAAGGCACTTCCAGATGGGCTTCTCTCTGTCAAGTAAATTTGAAAACCATTTAAAAAATATTATTTTGGTTGGCCCACATACATGTATATTTGCAAACATATAAGAAATATTGCACAATGTTATTAACTTTATACATAGGCATTTTATCCTCAGTATAATGGGTAAAAACTTAGAGTGGTGCTTTTTACTAAAATTTTTCACAACATGTACAGAATAAATATATTTCCTACATGTAATATATATATATTAAAAAAACACCCTTTTGATAGGTGACATCAGTAACATGGTGGAGTGAGCTGTTCCCTTTGTCTCTCCCGCTTTGAGCTACAACTAAATGGACATTAATGGATCAGCGGAGGATGCCCACACAGCACATCAGGATGCCTGAGAGACCCGTGCTGCTATACATCTGAAGGTGGATGGATGACACCCAGGATGGAGGTGGAGATAGGTGAGCACTCTCCAGCCCCCAGGCAGCCCTGTAGACAGGTGCAACTGCTCTCCCAGGTAAAGTGCTCATAGGACTGCTGTGGCCCCAAGGGTGGGCATACGCTTCGGTGCAATTGTGGACACAGGTGATGTCAGCCCTGAGCCATGACATGGTCGCTTCCCTGACTGGTGGGAGAGTCCAGGGGTCCACACAGTCCACAAGGAGCAGCTCAGGCTTGGACCCAGTTGGAGGGCCCTGCCCAGCAAGCACAAAGGCTGCCATGACCTAGGAGCAGACAGTGGCGGAAGTGCAAGCCTGGACAAACAAGCCCCCAGCTGCCTGGAATGCCCATGGTACTGCTGCAGTCCCAGAGTGGGAAGTGTGACTCGGCGGGACTGTGAGAGCAAGAGGCAGCAGCCCTGAGTCCCCACATGATCACTCTCTGGTCCAGTGGGAAAGCCCACAGTTGCACTGTGTCCCAGGGAGTGGCTCAGGCTTGGACCCTGTTGGGGCGGGGAGACCCGGCCACCAAGCACAACAGCTGGTGCAACCTAGGAGCAGAACAAGGCATATCTGCAGCCCAGAGAATGAGCTCCCAGCTGTTGCAAATGTCCACAGTACCACTGTGGCCTTGAAGGGGGAAGTAAGACTCAGTGGGACTGTGGGAGCAGGTGGCAGCAGCCCTGAACACCTGCATGATCGCTCTCTGCTCCATTGGGAAAGCCCACAGTCGCACGTGGTCCCAGGGAGTGGCTCTGGCTTGGACCCAGTGGGGGGCCCCAGCTAGCAAGCACAACAGCTGGTGTGACTGAGGAGCAGACCTAGGAGCAGATGGTGGTGTAGCTGTGGCCAGTTGCTGCGACCACCCACAGTAACTCTGCGGCCCTGAAGCAGGGAGTGCAACTCAGCAGGACTGTAGGAGCAGGCAGCAGCAGCCTGGAGCTGCCATGTGACCGCTCTCTTGACTGGTGGGAGAGTCCACTGTCCTCCTACGGTCCCAGGGAGTGGCACTGGTTGAGACACAGTGGGAAGGCCCTGCCCACCAAAAAAACCAGCTGATAGAACTTGAGACCAGACAGCAGAGCTTTGAGTGCAGGCAAACAAGCTCCCAGTTGCCATGAATGCCCATGGTACTGCTGCAGTCCTGAAGTGGAGAGAGTGTCTGGGAGGGACTGTGGGAGCAGGCAGTAGCAGACAAGAGCCCCCATATGATTGCTTTCCCATTCAGTGGGAGACCCTACAGGGTCACTGAGATCATAAGGATTGGCCCAGGCTCAGATGGGCACAGCTGATGAGGATCCTGGTGTGCCCAGCTTATGCAGCTCTTGCCACCTCCCCAGAGCGGCAGCAAGTGGAAGATTTAATCAAGTTCTGTCTCTATACAGAGGTACAAATCCATGCTGTAAAGTAGTATGAAAAGATATATTAAATCTCCAGACCAGAAGGAAAATGACAAGTACCCAGAAATCAATCCTGAAGGCACAGAAATGTATACTCTGACATAGAATTCAAATAGCTATGATACAAAAACTCAACAAGTTAAAAGAAAATACAGATACACAGTTCAATGAAATCAGGAACAAATTTAACGAACACAAGGAATTCTTCACAAAAAAGATTGAAAGTATAAAGAACCAATCAGAAATGTTGGAGATAAAAAAACACAATGGGTGAGATAAAGAAAAATCTTTACTCCCTGAACAGTAGAGCTGATAGCATACAGAACTAATCAGCAGTCCTGAGGACAGAAATACAGAAATGCTTCAGATGGAGGAGGAGAGAGAACTAAGACTAAAAAGAAATGAAGAAATTCTTTGAGAACTAGCTGACTCAATTAGGAAATGCAATATAAGGATTATAGGTACTCCAGAGAGAGAAGAGAAGGAGAATGGAGCAGGAACCTTGTTCAAAGAAATAATAGCTGAGAACCTTCCAAACCTGGGGAAGGAGCTGGAAATACAAGCAAGAGAAGCCAAGAGATGTCCTAACAATACTGATGTAAAAGAACCCTCTCCAAGGCATATAGGTGTAAAGCTGGCAAAAGTCAATGACAAAGAAAAAATATTAAGGGCAGTAAGGCAGAGGAAAATAACCTACAAAGGAACTCTTCTCAGGCTTTCAGCGGACTTCACAGCAGAAATCTTACAGGCTAGGGGAGAGTTGGAATGATAATATTCAAAATTCTGAAAGACAAATACTTTCAGCCAAGAATATTCTATCCAGTGACAATATCCCTCAGATATGATGGAGAAATAAAAACGTTCCCAGATAAACAAATGCTAAGAGAGTTCACGCCACAAGACATACCCCTCCCCCACAAGAAAGCATACCTGATAAAAAAGGAAAGGGGTTTACAACACCCTGAGCAAGGAGATAAATAGGCAAAATCAGAAAATTGCAGCTCTCTATCAGAACAGGTTAGCAATCACTTAATTACAACACTAAAGACACAGGGAAGGAAAACACCAAAAATAAATACAAGCTTGTCATTTTATTGACAAACTGACAATACAAGATGGAATAAGATATGACAATAATAACTTAGAAGGGGAAGAGGAAACGGATGGAATCGGCTTAGTCTAAGGAAATAAGAGGCTATCAGAAAATGGACTATCTCATCTATGAGATTTTTTTATACAAACCTCATGGTAATCACTAAACAAATAATTAGAACAGAGACACTAAAGATAAATAAGGAAAAAACTACCTAACTGAATTGGTAGTACGAAAGACATGGGATGAGAAACAAAGGAAATGCAGATGAACTGGAAAATGAGTGTTAAAACAGCAGATTTAAACCCTCATATGTTAATAATCACTCTGAAAGTAAATGGATTGAGTTCTCCAATCAAAAGACACGGTTGGGGGGGCTTGCCCCATGGCCAAGTGGTTAAGTTTGTGCGCTCCACTGTAGGCGGCCCAGTGTTTCATTGGTTCGAATCCTGGGTGCGGACATGGCACGGCTCATTGAACCACGCTGAGGTGGCATCCCACATGCCACAACTAGAAGGACTCACAACTAAGAATATACAACTATGTACTTGGGGGCATTGGGGAGAAAAAGGAAAAAAAAAAAAAGACACAGAGTGGCAGGATGTATTAAAAAACAAGACCCAACAATATGCTGCCTCCAGGAAACACATCTCAGCTCCAAAGACAAACACGGGCTCAGAGTGAAGGGACGGAAGATGATAATCCAACCTAATGGTAAACAAGAGAAAGTCAGTGTTGCCATACTTATATCAGACAAAGCAGACTTCAAGATAAAACACGTAAAGAGACACAAAGAGGGGCAGTATATAATGATAAAGGGACACTCCACCAAGAAGACATAACACTTATAAATATCTATGCACCCAACACAAGAGCACCAAAGTAGATGAAGTAACTACTAACAAACCTAGGAGGAAACATTAACAACACCACAATAATAGTAGGGGACCTCAACACTCCACTCACATCAATGGACAGATCATCCAGAAAGTCAACAAAGAAACAGTGGAATTAAAAGAAAAAATAGATCGACCAGATGTACTTAACAGATATATATATATATATATATATATATAGAACACTCTATCCAAAAACAGCAGAATACACATTCTTCTGAGGAGCACATGGAACATTCTCAAGGATAGACCATATGTTAGGAACAAGGCAAGCCTCAATAAATTTAAGAAGACAGAAATCATATCAAGAATCTTTTCTGATCATAATGCTATGAAACTAGAAATCAACTACAATAAAAAAAGTGGGAAAGGGACAAAGATGTAGAGACTAAACAACATGCTACTGAACAACTAATGGATCATTGAAGAAATTAAAGGAGAAATGAAAAACATATCTGGAGACAACTGAAAATGAAAACATAGCATACTAAATCATATATAATGCAGTAAAAGTGCTCCTGAGAGGGAAATTCATTCCAAAACAGGCTCACCTTAACAAATAAGAAAAACTTCAAATAAGCAATCTCAAACTACACCTAACAGAATTAGCAAAAGAAGAACAAAAAAGCTCAAAGTCAGCAGAAGGAGGTAAATAATAAAAATTAGAGACGAAATAAATGAAATTGAAACAAAAAAGACAGTGGAAAGGATCAATGAAACAAAGAGTGGGTTCTTTGAGAAGATACATAAAACTGACAAACACTTAGCTAGACTCACTAAGAAAAAAAGAAAGAAGGCTCAAATAAACAAAATTAGAAATGAAACAGGAGAAATTACAATGGATACCACAGAAATACAAAAGATTATGAAAGAATACTATGAAAAACTATAAGCCAACAAACTGGACAATCTAGAAGAAATGGATAAATTCTTAGACTTGTACAACCTCCCAAAACCAAATCAAGAAGAAATAGAGAATCTGAATAGACCAATCACAAGTAAAGAGATTGAAACTAATCAAAAACCTCCAAAAAATAAAAGTCCAGGAACAGATGGCTTCTCTGGAGAATTCTACCAAACATTCAAAGAAGATTTAGTACCTATCCTTCTCAAACTATTCCAAAAAATTGAGGAAGATGGAACACTTCCTAACACATTCTACAAAGCCAACATCACCCTGATATCAAAGCCAGACAAAGACAACACAGAGAAGGAAAATAATGGGCCAACACGGCTGATGAACATAGATGCAAAAATCCTCAACAAACATTAGCAAACTGAATACAGCAATACATTAAAAAGATCATATGCCATGATGAAGTGGGATTTATACAAGGGACACAGGGATGGTTCAATATTCACAAATCAATCAATGTGATGCACCACATTACCAAAATGAGGAATAAAAACCATACAATCATCTCAATAGATGCAGAGAAAGCATCTGACAAGATCCAACACCCATTTATAATAAAAACTCTCAATAAAATGGGTATAGAAGGAAAGTACCCCAATGTAACATGGGCCATATAAGACAAACCCACAGCCAACATCATACTCAACAGTGAAAAACTGAAAGCCATCCCTCTGAGAACAGGAACAAGACAAGAGTGCCCACTCTAGCCACTCTTATTCAACATTGTACGGAGGTTTTGGCCAGAGCAATTAGGCAAGAAAAAGAAATAAAAGAAATCTAAATAGGCAACGAAAAAGTGAAACTCTCCTTGTTTGCAGACAACATGATTTTATATATAGAAAACCCTAAAGAATCCATTTGAAAACTATTAGAAATAATAAAAAACTACAACAAAGTTGCAGAGTGCAAAATCAACCTAAATAAATTAGTTGCATTTCTGTACTCTAATAATGAACTAACAGAAAGAGAACTCAAGAATACAATCCCATTTACAATTGCAACAAGAAGAATATAATATCTAGGAATAAATTTAACCAAGGAGGTGAAAGACCTATACAATGAAAACTGTAAGACATTACTGAAAGAAATCAATGATGACACAAAGGAATGAAAAGATATTCCATGCATGTGAATTGGAAGAATAAACCTAGTTAAAATGTCCATACTACCCAAAGCAATCTTTGGGGACATATTCAATGCAACCTCAATCAGAATCCCAATGACATTCTTCATGGAAACAGAACAAAGAATCCTAAAATTCATGTGGGGCAACAAAAGACCCCAAACAGCTAAAGCAATCCTGAGAAAAAAGAACAAAGCTGGAGGAATCACAATCCCTGACTTCAAAATATACTACAAAGCTACTGTAATCAAAACAGCATGGAGCACGGTACTGGGACAAAAACAGGCACACAGATCAATGGAACAGAATTGAAAGCCCAGAAGTAAAACAACCTATCTATGGATAGCTAATCTTTGACAAAGGTGCTAAGATCACACATTAGAGAAAGACAAGTCTCTTCAATAAATGGTGTTGGGAAAACTGGATAGCCACATCCAGAAGAATGAGAGCAGACCATATCTTACGTCATACACAAAAATAAACTCAAAATGTATCACAGACTTGAAGGTAAGACCTGAAACCATACAACTCCTAGAAAAAAACACAAGTAGTACAGTCTTTGACATCAGTCTTTAAAGGATCTTTTTGAATACTATGTCTACTCCGACAAGGGAAACAAAAAAATAAACAAGTGGGACTTCACCAGACTAAAGAGCTTCTGCAAAGCAAGGGAAACCGGAATGAAAACAAAAGGACAATCCACCATCTGGGTGAAAATGTTTGCAAATCATATATCCGACAAGGGGTTAATCTCCATAATATATAAGGAACTCACACAACTAAACAACAAAAAAACAAACAACCCGATCAAATAAATGGGCAGAGGATATGAACAGACATTTCTCCAAAGGAGATATACAAATGGTCAAAAGGTACAAGAAAACTAATCATCAAACATCACTAATAATCAGGGAAATGTAAATCAAAACTGCACTAAGATATCCCCTTACACCCATGAGAATGGTTATAATCACCAAGACAAAAAATAACAAATGTTGGAGAGGATGTGGAGAAAACGGAACTGGCATACACTGCTGGTGGGAATGCAAATTGGTGCAGCCACTACAGAAAACAGTACAAAGATTTCTCAAAAAGTTAAAAACAGAAATACCATACGACCCAGCTATCCCACTACTGGGTACATATCTAAAGAACTTGAAATCAACAATTCAAAGTGACTTAGGCACCCCTATGTTCACTACAGCATTATTCAAAATAGCTAAGATGTGGAAGCAACCCACCTGCCCACTGACTGATGATTAGTTAAAGAAGATGTGGTATATAAATACAATAGAATACTACTCAGCCATAAAAGAAGACAAAATCATCCCATTCATAACAACACGGATGGACCTGGAAGGTATTATGCTAAGTGAAATAAGCCAGATGAAGAAAGACAAACACCATATGATTTCACTCATATGTGGAAGATACACAAACACACAGACAAAGAGAACAGTTTAGTGGTTACCAGGGAAGAGGATGGGGGGGTGGGCACAAGGGGTGAAGGGCCACATTTATATGGTGACTAACAAATAATAATGTACAACTGAAATTTCACAATGTTGTAAACTACCATGACCTCAATAAAAAAACAAACCAAAAACCCCACACCCTTTTAAGTAAGCAAACTTTCTAATACTGATTTCCTCAAGATCTTAACCACGGCTTATAAGGCGCATAAGACCTTCTTTCCTACCACTCTCCCTCTTGCTTACACCACTACATAACTGTGTGTGTGTTCTGCATATACAGTCTCACCATATATGCTCCTGATGTAGGACCTGTGCAGTGGTCATTTTTCCTTTTACCTGATTCTTCCTTCCACAAATTCTCACTGGCCAAGCATCCATCACTAGCACAGAAAGCCCTTCCCCAACTCTCCAAACACTTCCTTTCCTCTTAATTTGCTTTGTTTCTCTCCATAGCACTCTGACCACAAGAACGTAAGGTACTTAAGAATACAGATTGTGTTCATTTTGTCCACCACTTTATGAGCAGGGCTAACTAAGAGTCTGGTACACATTGAGAGCTGAATAAATTTTTGTTTAATAAATAAACAAAATAAGAATTCTTAATTATTTCCTTTGGTCTACAGAAGGCAGGACAAGAAGAAGACTGATGCTTTCTCCCAAGAGGTTTCTAGGAGTGAAGGCAGATTGAGTGGTATGGGCTCCTTTAAGGGGCAGCAACAATAGAACTGATTCATATAAATCCAGCATAGTGGAGAAGGCACTGAGAATTGTGGAGAAATATACATTTAAATGATGGAATTAGTCATGATTCCAGGCTTTCAACTAGAAAACTAATGCTAATTTGTTAAATATATAAGACTTTAAATTGGTTGGGAGGATGGAAAGAAAAATGAAAGTAAAAATTCAGAGTTCAAATAAAATTTTAAAGAATACTGAGAAATAAACAATTTTTTATACAATAAAAAACACGTGTCTGGATATTTCTTCTGTTTTTTCTTCTGTCCCTTCTCTCTTTACCTCTTTTTCATTTTGAAATCTGTATCTTTAAGAAACTTTGTAAAAGAAAACAAAAATAGATATGTCTATATTTATGATAGTTAATGAATATTTGTGATCTATTTAAATTTCTATCACTAACTTTTTTTTCTTAACAAAACTGTCTCTGATTTTCTTAGTGAAGAATAGCTATCATTAAGTGACCTGGCTTAAATGTCCGAATGTAAATAAAGATTATAAAGGATTAATTTTTCTAAGACAAGAAGAACTTCAATTCTTTTTTTTTTAATTGCGATGTAATTAACATTTAACATTATTTTAGTGTCAGGTATAGAATGTGTTACAATATATGCATATATTATGAAATGATCATCACAGTAAGTCTAGTTAACATCCGTTACCACACACAGTTACAAATTTTTTTCTTATGATGAGAACTTTTAAGATCTACTCTCCTTGTGACTTTCAAACATCCACTACAGTATTATTAACTATAGTCATCATGCCATACATACATCTCCAGGGTGTATGAATTTTATAACTGGAAGTTTGTACCTTTTGATGCATCCCCCTGCCCTCTACCTCTGGCAAATACCAATCTGTTCTCTGTATCTATGAGTTCAGTTGTTTTTGTTTTTTTTTTTAATATTCCACTCACGGAATTTCAATTCTTATATTCAAACAATGATAGCTGTCATAAGGCCACAGGTTTAAAAATGTAACAAACATATTATTAAAAGTTCCACTCTTTCCAAAAATAAACCTTAGAAAGACCTGTGGTATAATACAAAGACACTAAATTGGAAGTCAAAAGATCCTGGTTCTGTCATTTAGTTTATTATGATCTTAGGCAAGTTTTTACCTCTGTGAGTTTTATTTTCTTTATCTTAAAGATGAGAAAAATTATGCATTAGGTTTTGGTAATAATTAAATAACCTAGATAAAAGTTAATTTTTATAGTTTTTTAGATGGTTGTTGTACATAATAAATGAGTTAAGAGAAAATCCATAAGCATACTGTAAACGCTATATAACTGAAGTGAAAAAATGGTACTCTAATAATTCCATCAAAGGCAAAGACTGTGTCTTATCCATTATTAAATTGAAAACACACATAGCATATAAAAGATATTTAAGTTTACTTAAATAAACAATCACTATGCTAATGGCCTATAGAAAAGAATAATTAAAAAGTTTTCATGTAAACAGACATTCATATTTTAGTCAACAAATATATATTGAGCTGTTAACATGTGTCATGTACACCGATGACTAAGCCACATCCCTGACATTAAGGAGCTCTCAGCAACAATTTTATTTGTATGTCACTTTAGAATTTACGAAATGTTTACACACACAGTTGCTACAAAGACAGTAAGATCAGTTAGTTACACTACGTTTTAAATTCTCAAAACAATTAAAAGTGGATGAGGAAAAGGAAAGTGGGGAGATTAAGAAACTGGGCCAAGGTTATACAGCTAATGGGTAGCAGACCTGGGATTGGAAACAGGCCTCATATGCTACTAAACTGTTTTCTCCCCCTGATATTTGAGTTTGGTGGGCAATATCTTTGCCTTAGATACAGGGTATATTAATTCATTGTGAAAACTAGGAAACTTTTAAGGGTAAAAAGTGATGCCATAGAATGTACAATACCAAGAGTGAACCTTAATGTAAAGTGGGAATTCTGGGTGATAATGATGTCTCAGTGTAGGTTCATCAGTTTTAACAACCGTCCCACTCTGGTGAGGGATGTTGATAATGAGGGAGGCTACGCCTGTTTGGGGGCAAAGGATATATGGGAAATCTCTGTACCTTCAGCTCAATTTTACTATGAACCTACAATTGCTCTTATTTTAAAAATAAGGGATGCTATTAATAATCACACAAGGGCAACAGAAATAAACAGAATACCCAAAGTAAATCAGGAAATATATTCACCCTAGTTAAATCAGAATTCTAACTTAAATTCCTGCAGAGAAATGGGTATTCAAGGTAATTCACAGTCATATTTAAAACATTTTTTTGAAAGTGTAGACCTGTCACTGAAGACATCCAACAATGATCATTACAACATACGGTTCAAGGAAATTGAAAAAATTCTCACCAGAAGAAGATATTGCGTACGTACCAAGCTGTCCTCGGCTTCGGCGCACCATTTCTTGCCTAGCGCCTATGCTCCCAAGAATAGCTTCTTCAAGCTTTGCTCTCATATCTTTTGATTTCTTAAAGGTCAAACTATTCATTCTTTCAAACACTTTCTTTCCCTAAAATTTAACCATTACAAAAGAAAAGAAGAGGCATTGAGGACATTTTCTTCTTTCTTTTCCACATTGTGTCCTTTCATGTTCTTTGCAATGGCGTAACGATCACTTACTTTGTACTCAAAGCAAGAAACACAGAGATAAAGCAGATCTAAGAGCCGGTTCAGCTGCAAAACTGAGAGATCTGTAAACCACTTTTGTAGAACTGTTTCATCTGCATTCTTGAGAACCCAAAGGAGACAAATCAAAAGGCTCCGACTTGATTCTGCTGAAAAGGTGGTGTGTTGCCTGCCGCTCTGAAAATAAAGAGCAGTAGAATGAGACAGACTGATCAACGGCCATTTCTTGTTTTTTGGTTGTCAGTTGTTTTCTTCTAAAAACAACAAAAATTGCTTAAAAATCAAATATTTTAAAAGAACCATTTGATTTAGACAATATTTGTATAAGTCATGTAGAAACTTAAAACTAAGGTCCTGAAGTTTAATGAACTTTTTCCTGGCAAAAGATGATTGCATTAATCTATGATAGCACTGCCAGCAGACAATAAATAAATGTAAGTAAAAAACTTAAAGAGAAAGTCTAAAAGGTTTTAGACTTAAAAACTAAGATGTCTACCATAGAATATAAGACATGATGAAAGTAAAGGAAAAAGGCAACTGACTCACAGTGCATCAGAGCAGTGCAAGACTTGACAGTGGTGATAAATGTTCATCAGGTTAGGGAACCACTGCTTCCTGTCAAGGGCCACTGACATAACGGAGAAAGCATCAGACCCCACATAAGTCAGAGCTATGTTCATCTACAGCATGTAAGGTTAAAGTGCTATTTTCAATCTGCAATTCTGTATTAGTATATGGTATGTGAAACAGAAATGAAAACCTAAGAATAAGAACTTGTGTACAGTGCCATTTATTGGATATTTACTCTGTTCCAGTCATCAGGCTATGGACTTTATATAAATTATTTCATTTAGTCCTCCAACAATATTACCAAGTAGGTTGTATCGTTCCAATTTTACAGACAAGAACACAAGATGACAATAATAATGATGATGACAAAAATAAAATTTGAAATGTGCTAGACATTACGCTAATCACTTTTTCCTATTTAACTCTCATGATTTTATCAGATGGTATCAACTAGTATGAGTTCTAGTTTACAAGTAAAGAAGCTAAAGGCTAGAGATTAAGTAATTTGCCCTAAATCATGTACCAAGAAAAGGTAAAGCCAAGATGTTAGTCCTGGTTAACCAGACTCCAAAATTTACACTCTTCACTATTATGCTACATTCTAATATTTGGTTAATAAATATGTTAAATCATAAGAAAGCAGTGGAAGGGATGCTGAGAGGAAGGAGAAAGGAAAGCTAAACATATTTAACTGTTGAGGTTATGATCTCAACAACTACCTTAATCTTCTCTCCATCCTGGATGATGATAATGAGAACAGCCAACTCTTATAGAACACTTACTCTGCAGCAGGAACTGTATTAAACACTTTATACGTATGAACTTATTTATCCCTTGCAACTATCCAAAGAGATAAATATTATTACTAACCCTACCTTACAGACAAGAGAAGTGAGACACCAAGCAGTTAAGTATTTTGCACAAGTCTTCTGTAGTAAACGGTAGGACTGGAATTCAAATGCAGTAAGTGCAGGTCCAGAGACCTCTCAGGGATGCATGCACATGTAAGTGAATTCAACTGCTTAAATTCACTTAACCCACTATGGTATACTGCCTCTGACTTGAGCACAAATAACTTTGACCCCCACTCCCAATTCCACATTCTCTCTGATAAGGAAAATGCTCCTTTATTTTAAAAGCAGGCATTCTCCATAGCTGAACTTTTAGGTATTCATAAACATATTAACTGAATTCTCAATGAGTAATTTTTTAGAAATAAATTTAAAATTATTCTGAATTTGACAAAAAGGCATACACTGACATTTCTTATACCCCCACATAAACTGCCAATAACTTTCGAAGGAAGTTAGACAAACACGAGAAAGACTCAGTAATGAAAAGACGTCAGAATTTCCCCAAATAGTTCTATAGGATCAATGCAATTCCAATAAAAAATACCAGTGAGGTTTATCCTGGAAGTTGACAAATTGATTTTAAAATTTAATGGGGAAAAAGCAAAGGGCCAAGAACAACCAAGACATTCTTGAGGAAGAACCAGGTAGGAATGAGGACAAATTTGCTCTACCAGATATCAACATTTACTAAAAAGTTACAATAATTAAGACAATTTGATATTGGCATATGAATAAACAGTCCAACGAAATAGAATAGAAAGGATAAAACAAAAACCTTATGCATATATGAAAATCTGATATGTAACAGAGTTGGCACTATGGATCAGTGGTAGAAGGATGGATTGTTCAATAAATGGTGTTTAAAAAACTGATTTCCTGGACAAAAAAATAAAAGTAGATTCCTACCTTGTACCATTGTACAAAAAAAGCAATTCCAGACAAAGAACATAAATGTAAAAGGCAAACCTTTAAAACTTTTAGAAAGAAATAGAAGAGAATATATTTATGATCTTGGGGGTAGGACAGGCTTTTTAAATCTATCATAACATTAATAAAAAAAAAAAAATAAAATAAAATAAAATAAGACATAAAAAGCAGAAACCATAAACCACAAAAAGATGGTCACAATTGCCTACAATAAAATCAAGAATGTGTGTTCATTCAAATAAATAAATAGATTGAAAAGGCACACCATGAAGTAGTAGAAATTTGCTGCATGTAAACCAACCTGAGATTAGTATCCAGAACAGTCTTTCTCAACCAAGGTTCCATCAGAGAATTAAGCCCTACAAGAAATGATTTAGGGACTGTTTTCTCTATTCTCCCAAGGCATTAAAAAAAAAAAACGGTAATTCTGGTCTGGTATTACCAATCAACAAATCATCTCTGAAGGAAGAAACCACAATTCCAAGCCTCTTATTGTATTTACAAATAATATCGCAAATACAAAGTCTAGTACACAAAGAACCAGGCATACAAGGAAACAAGACATCATGAGCAAAAACCAGACAACAGCAACAGGCACACAAAGACCTGAGATACTGAAATTATCAGAGACTATACAACAACCGCGCCTTCTGTGCACCCTTGTCCAAAATATGATTAAAAGTTTTGACTGGAAATTTGAGAGTACAAAGGGAAACATTTTTGGGGGAAAAAATTGAAGAAACAAATAGAATTTAGAAAACTGAAAAAATTTACACAATAGCCAAATTAAGAACTCAGTGGATTGGTTTAATATAATATCAGTTACAGGAGAGAATTAGTAAACTGGAAGACAGATCAAAAGAAACAATCTACCATGAAGCACAGGTTAACAAAAAGATGGAATACATAGAAGAAGAACAGAGACACAGAGGATGAAATAAAAAGGACTAACATCTGTTTAACTGGAATATGAAAAGAGAAGAAAGAATGGAGAAGAGGACATATTTGTGTAGATAACGACTGAGAATTCCACAGAACTGAAAAAAGACACTAAACCACAGATTTAGGAGCCCAAAAAACACCAAGAAGAACAAATATAAAGAAATTTAAGGGGCCGGCCCCATGGCCAAGCGGTTAAGTTCGCACACTCTGCTTCGGCGCCTCAGGGTTTCGCCAGTTCAGATCTTGGGCACAGACATGGCACCGCTCGTCAAGCCATGCTGAGGCAGTGTCCCACATGGCACAACTAGAAGGATCCACAACTAAAAATATAAAACTACGTACCAGGCGGCTTTGGGGAGAAAACGGAAAAATAAAAATTAAAAAAAAAAAAGAAATTTAAAACTACACTCAGCAGAGTGAAACCACAGAAGGTCAGTCCTAGGGAGAACATCAAAAAGAAGCAAAAGAGAAAAAAAGATTATCTTCAAACCAGCAACAGTTTGATCGCAGCTGACTTATCAAAAGCAGCAATGGAAATGAGAAGACAGTAGGAACAACGTCCTCAGCATGCTGAAAGAAAACAGAGGAAATTCAGATGCTAGTTCTCAAAAAAATATCCATAAAAACTCCTAAAGAATCAAGGTCAAATAAAGACATTTTTCAAACAAACACAGAGAGTTTCTCACCATAGCATAGAAAATTCTAAAGAATATATTTCACAAATAAGAAAAATACCTAATATGGAATGTTACAAATCTGGGAACGAATAAAGAGCAAATAAAGTGGTGAAGACATGGGCAAATCTAAATGATAACTGATTCTATACAGCTATAAAAATAATAATAATAATGTATTGTGACATTTAATGACATACAAAACTTAAAATGCATGAAAACAGCATTTAAATTGGGAGAGATATAAACTCAACCTGTTCTAAGGTCCTTCTACTAACCAATGTGAAAGTAAAGGTAATGAGCAACATTGGACTGGATAATTTAAGGAAGCACACTGTGATTTCCTGCACAATCACTAAAAGAATAGAAACAACGTGTAACTGCCAAACTAACAGAGAGGAAAAAGTGGAACAAGGATAAAACGGAATGAGAAAAAAATAATCCAAAAGAAGACAATAAATGAGACAAGAGATACATAAAATGGGTTTACGATATAACATAAAATTAAAAAGGTTAAATTCATTAAATTTAATTATACTAAATGTAAATGGATTAAAAACTCTAGTGAAAGGCAAAGATTAAGAGACCTGATTTTAGAAATATAAGACAAAATCTAACCACACGCTGTTATAAAAGATACATCTAAAACATAAATTTAAAACATAAAGTGAAAATGTTGAAAGTAAAAGGACAGAAAAAGTCATGTCATATATATACTAGGCAAAAGAAATTTAGCATAGCTATGCTAACAGTATACAAAATAGACTTTAAGGCAAAAAAAAAAAGTATTTATGGTGCATGTTGATCACAGATGCAATCCATCAAAAAGTAGGTAATTTAAATTGTTAGATATTTCATAATAAGGCCTCAAAGGAAATAAAACAAAACTTTGACAGAATGATAAGGAGATATTACAAAACCACAATTGTAGTGTGATATTAGCATAAGCAGAAAGAATTCAGTAAAGACAAAGAAGATTTCAACAAAGGATTAACAAATTTGAGGTAATAGACAAATAGAGAACACTGTAACTAACAACTGAAGAAAACGCATTCTTCAAATACATGAGATATTTGCAAAAACTGACCATATCCTAGCCCATAAAACGAGCTGCCACAGATATAACAAACTGAAATCATACAGGGTAAGTTCTCTGATCACGCAATTAGGCCAAAATCAGAAAAAAAAGATTACTAGAAACTTTCATAAGTGGAAATTTTAAAACAAGAACAACTTAATATCCCAAAAGTCTAAAAAGACATCATAATGAACTTTAGATATATTTTGAACTGAATAAAAAAATGCTACATATCAATAGTGGCATGTAATTAAAACAATAATTTAAGGAAATGCATAGGCTTAAAATATGTATCAAAGAAAAAAAGGATGAAAATTAGTGAGTTAAGCATCTATTTCAAGAAGTTAGAAAAAGAGCATTGATATAAACCCAAAGAAAGTAGAAGACAGTAAACAATAAACATTCAAAAGTAAGGATCAACAATTCCCCCAAACTGGTTCTTTATAAAGACTAAAGATGTATTCAAATTTTCAATGGAACTTACTAAGACAAGAAAAGGCACAAAGAGCCAGTCAGAAAAATGAAAAAGTTTAAATCTACTACACATGTTATATACAGTAAACAGATCATAGAAAATATTTAGAACAACTTTGTATGCCAAGAAAATTTTATGCATCTGTCAACAGAATGGGTAAATAAATTGATCTATAGTCAGACAATGAAATATCATAGAGAAATGAAAATCAGTCATTTATAGCTACATTATATAACATGGATAAATATTAAAGATATAATTTAAAACTAAACTATAGTATTTAGGGATACAAACTGAGATGGTAAAACTATAAACAAAATTAAGCAATTACTTTATTAGTCAGGATAGTAGGTAGCTTGGTGGATAGCTTGGTGGGAAAGAGCATGCTAAGGATTTCTGAAAGGCAGCCAATATTATGGTTTTTTGTCCTGAGTGGTGGTTACAAAGGTGTTTATTTTATAATATTTTGTAAACTGTACATTTATGCATGACATACTTTTTCAGGAGTAGTATGTTTCACAAAAGAAAAGTTTAAAAAACCAAAAGCAAGTTCAATAAAATTGAGAATAGTGGTCATTTTGAGGAGAGGTAGGGACTGAACTGAGAAGGGTAGACTGGGAACTTCCAAGGTATTTGCAATGTTCTCTTTCTGAAGCTGGGTGGTAGGTACGCTTCTATTTCTTCTATCGCTATATTTTAATTGTACATGTACATTATGTATTCTTTTGTATGTACAATATCACCAAAACTACAAGAGATAAAAGAAAAAATTGATAAATTACAATTCATCAAGGGGGCCAGGTGCAGACCTACTCCACTCGTCAGCCATGACGTGGAGGCATCCCACATACAAAGTAGAGGAAGACTGGCAAACATGTTAGCTCAGGGCGAATCTTCCTCAAGCCAAAAAGAAAAGAGGAAAACTGGCAACGGATGTCAGCTCAGGGTGAATCTTCCTCACACACACACACAAATTAGAATTCATCAAAATTTAAAACTTCTGCAGTTCAAATGATAGCATCAAGAAAGTAAAAAGAAAAAAATGAAAGTGAAAAGATAATCCAGAGAATGGAAGGAAATACTTGCAAATCACGTACCTGAAAAGGGATCTGTATCCAGAATATATAAAGAATTCTTTCAACTCAATAACAAGAAGATGAATTACACAATTTTAAAATGACAAAGGATTTGAATGGACTTTTCTTTAAAGAATTATACAAAAAAATGTGCCAATAAGTAAATAAAAAGACGCTCAACATCAGTAGACATTGGGGAAATGCAAATCAAAATCACGAGATACCACTTCACACCCACTAAGGTGACTATAATAAAAAGGATAACAGGTGTTGGTGAGAATATAGAGGAACAGGAAACTTTACATTGCTAGTAAGAATGTAAAATGGTGCAGTCACTTTGAAAAAGAGTTTAGAAGTTTCTCAACTGTTAAACATAGAGATACTATCTGACCCAGTAAATCACTCCAAGGTATCCACCTAAGAGAAACAAAAACATACGTACACACAAAGACTTGTACACAAATGTTCACAGCAGCATTATTCCTAACAGCCAAAAAGTGGAAATGATCCAAATGTTCATCAACTAACAAATCGATAAACAAAAACCGGTGTATCAATATAATGGAATATTGTTTGGCAATAAAAAAAAGTAGTGATAAATGCTACAACATGGTTAAACCTCAAAAACATTATGCTTTGTGAAAAGCAGCCAGACACAAAAGATCACAGAGTGCATAATTCCAATTAAATGAAATGTCCAGAATAGGCAAATTTATAGAGCTAGAATGTCAATTAGTTGCTGCCTAGGGCTGGAGGGAAATTGAGAGGGACTGCTAACAGGCCTAAGGGTTCTGAAATATGTACTAAGATATACTGTAAATATACTGAAAACCATGAAATTGTACACTTAAAATGGGTGAATCTTTTGACATGTAAATTGTATCTCAATAAAACACTGTCACATCAGACAGCTTCTATAAATATTACTGCATTTTTCTGAAAGAAGGTCATTTAAAACTTTTAGAACTTGATCTTGCTCTGTCAGCAGTTTGCTTCTTCCTACCCCCATATCCTTCTCTATTTAAGGGGGAAAAATACAGGGGCAGAGTAAATATCAATTTTTTTCCACATGAAAAAGTGTAATATATTCACAGATTAAAAAAAGTAAAAGTATTCTCATTTGCTAAACAACTGATAACATTTCTTAGGGCTGATAAAGAATAAAATGGATTAAAAAATAAAGAAAATGGGCTATATATAAGATAATTTTCAAAACTCTGAACGACAGAGGACAGAGCTTTATACCATAAAACTTGAAGCAATTAATAATTCTTAAAACAAGTCAGTACAAGATAGGCAATATTCTCAGAACATTAATGTTTCCACAAATAAAACTTGGAGTACTTTTGCATCAGCTAGTATGGTAATCCTAGTTATTTATCCTTGTACACATCGGTCTTTCCAGGAAAAACTTCACAGGAGTGTTGTTTTACCGTTGACGTGAGGAGGAAGCTGCCGGGCCTTGTTAGCTGAGGAACAGATGTTCCTGCAATTGCCATGGCAACTGTCTGGCTGATCATGCTTCCGCTCTCACTTTCATAATCATCAGTGGCTATACAAATTGGTCTTCCTCTTTGATTGTGAGTTTCTGGAAAAAAATAATCCAAAAATAAATAAACAAAACTTCTGTTTAGCTTAATTAACAGTTATGGAGCATACAATTTCCTTTCCTAGTCTCCATTTCTCTTTAAAAGAAAAACCTGTTAACACGTAATTAGATTTACTTCTTTTAAACAATATTTTAAACATTAACTCAGTCTTACAGTAATAATTTATAGTTTTGTAGAGAACTTTAACTTGCTAGTGAAAGAAGATGTAATATAATAAACATTTCTGCTTTCAGGTGGAAACCCACTTTAGTGATCAAAATACTGGAAAAACTGCCTAACTATGAGTCCCTCAAAGGTAAGGAGTTGTCATCTTTGCATCACCAGCAACTGTCAAGGTTCTTAATTCATATTAGGTACTCAGTAAATGCTTGTTTTTGTTTTTATTGAATTGGAAGTATTTTATAAAGTTAATTGCTAATTTAAATACAACCTACAGTGTTTTCATTAGGGCAAACAGAGGAATTTAAGTAAATTCTAAATATGGAAAGCAAGAGCAACAAAATGTTGTGAGTTGTAGTTTTTAAAAAGCAACATAACTTCAACTTACTAACCCAGTGTTAGTAATAAACATAATTCTTAATATTCAGGTGAATATTAATTTCAATTATATATATGAATAAAATTGAGACTAAAGGCTATAGACATCTGTCAAGTTTTCTTGTATTTTTTTTCAGATGCACAGTACATGCTCATGCAAACACACCTACTTCCTAAAAGGTAGGTATAGAAATGTTATAACATCCTTAATTTAAAATTCATCATGAGAACCACTTACATGAAAATTGCAGTGGATTCACTCACACAGTCAAAAGTTTTTAAGTGAAATAGTTAAGTATTTAGTTTACTTATGTCGGTGTATATTTCTTTATATTTCTTTTCCTAAAATAAGATCTTTATCCTTGAGATATTTCCTAACACTTTTACACACTGAGATTTGTCTTTAAAATTTGACCAAAATATACTAAGTACCTGTAAAATCATACAGCTGAGGAACAGTTTCCATGATAATGCCAATAAGAGGGAGATACAACATGGCCACCCGAGCCTTTATCTGGGGGTCAGAGAACCGTGGGTCTGAGTCATGACTGGATAGTAAATTGTGTACCATATTGATGACTTTCTTGTGCAATCCAAACAGTCTGTTTAAAAAGAAGATGAAGAAGCAGCAGTAAGGTCACAGAGCTTAGTTAACATCTGTAAGCAAACAGTAAGTCATGGTAACCAATCAATTTTGTTCAACTTCTTAACTTTGTCACATATTTGCATGGACTCCTATAAAACACTTCTCATTTTTAAATTAATGAATATCTCTCTGTATAAAATAAGAATTGAGGGGAAAAAGAAATCCCACACAAATTCCCTTAGGAGTAAATCTAATATTATTTTACATTAACTCCTTATTAGTGCATTTTAACATTAAATAACAAGACTAGTTATAGTTGTATTTTAAAGCAAAAAAAAAGTAAATTTTAAGTAGCTATAAATTTTATTTCATCAAATGAGGTCTACTCATATTTATCCCAAATAAACTTTTATTTCCTTTTTCTAAAAGAAAAATCCTCTGCCTAATGGATTATGCAGTCCACAGGCTGGGGCTGCTTTTCGGCGGCTCTGTTTAAGCTAACGCTCCTTGCTCAAGTCCTTCATTGGGGCCCTCACAACTTTTCTAGACTTCCACTGCCCTAAGTTTCACCTGGGCTACTGCACTAGGAAGGGTCACTCACATCTTCACACCTTTTTTCTCCTCTATTCTTAGACTGAAGGTACTTTAACTATGCAAACCATTCTAATTAAAAATTCATCCAACTTCATCTGGCCCCTAACACTGCACCTAGCAGCAGTTTCAGATCTCACTTTCTCTCATTAAGCCTGTCACCATCAATCTCAGTAAAAGACCTTACCTCCAACTTCTTTCTTTTAGGAAAGAAAAAGTATTCTGAATTTGCTCTGGTCAGATCTTTTAACACAATTCCATCTTTATGGCTACCAAATAATCTTTCTTCTTGTCTCAGAAAAAGTTGTACTTTTTCTCAGAAAGTCATTTCCCCACATGTTCAATGAACTTCATCGTTCTTCAGTAGCTTCAATGTCCGGCTACTAAGCTCTTCTCTTCTTCCTTCAAATAAGCCTTTCCTATCTTGAAAATACATGTTCACTTGAAACTAGTTTCCTCCAGCTTATATAGTATTTCTGTTAGTAATAAACTGTTATACTATTTCCCCTGAATAAACTTTCTGAATGCACAGTCTATATCAAGTGTTTCCTTTTACTTAATTATCTACTCCCTTTCCCTGAAAACTTTCTAAATTGGTTACAACATGGTACAGCACTAGCTTCATCATTTTGTAGACAAATGATTTTCGAAGATACTTAACCTATTTCCCTGTATACCAGGGCAGAAACATACCTCAAAGGTGGTTGTAAGAAGTAAGTTAAAGAGTTTATATAACATGCTTTTAGCACAGTGCCTTAGCATTGTCCCCCTCAGTGAATATTATTAGCCTTTCTCTCTTTGAAGATCACACAACGGATTTAAGAGCTGGGATTTGAAACCAGGTAGTCTTTCTCCAGAGCCCTTCATCTTATCCTGCCATTTTACACAGCTCTATATGAAATCTAGCTAGAGATTCTTTCTTCTCCCTTCCAGATTTTTTATTCAGAAAGTATGTTTTTAAACCCTGTCAAGAACCACAGCCCACCTCACACCTGTCAGAATGGCTAGTATCAAAAAGACAAGCAATAACATGTGTTGGTGAGGATGTAGAGAAAGGGAACCCTCATATACTGTTGGTGGGGATGTAAATTGGTATAGCCACTATGAAAAACAGTATGAAGGTTCCTCAGAAAATTAAAAATGGAACTACCATATGATCCAGAAATTCCATTTCTGAGTAATTATCCAAAGAAAATGAAAACACGAATTGGAAGAGATACAGGCACCCCTATGTTCATTGCAGAATTATTTACAACAGCTAAGATATAGAAGCAACCTAGGTGCCCATCAATAGATGAATGGATAAAGAGATGTGGTATATACATACAATGGAATATCACTCAGCCACAGGGAAGAACAAAATCTTGCCATTTGCAACAACATGGATGGACCCAGAAGGTATATATGCCAAGTGAAGTAAGTCAGACAGAGAAAGACAAATACTGTATGATTTCACTTATACATGGAATCTGACAAACAAAACAAATGAACAAGCAAAACAAAACAGAAACAGATTCATAGATACAGAGAACAAACTAGTGGTTACCAGAGGAAGCAGGGGTTGGGGAGCAGGTGAAATAGGTGAAGGGGATTAAGAGGTACAAACTTCCAGTTATAAAATAAATAAGTCACCAGGATGGCACAGCATAGGGAATAGTCAATAATATTGTAGTAACTTTGTATGGTGACAGATGGTAACTAGACTTATCGTGGTGATCATTTCATAATATACATAAATATCAAATCACTATGACATACACTTGAAACTAATAGGATATGGTGTGTCAATATGCTTAAATTTAAAAAAGAACCATATCTAATTAACATATCTGAGATTTCATCTTCCATCTCTCTACTTGACACTGTTATTTGTATCAGACACTGTCATTTATACATTCTCTTCTCAGTATTTTCTCCAAATAGTTTCCATCCTTCCTCACACTCTCCCTCATTTTTCCCAAGTCTCAGATCTGGTCATTTGCTCTTTATGGTCTCCCTTTTGACTTCTTATATCACCAATCATGATTCCCAAACCTGAGTATGTATTCCTTATCTCTCAGCAGCTACCAGCCCCAGACTTCAACCTAGCTAAACTCTACCCTCTCGTCTTCATGAAGCCTTTTCATATGTCTATATTATTCAATCACCTGCAGCTATAAATACATACTCATGCAGGACCTGCCATATCCCATTTTAGATGCTGGAGATTAGACACTGTCCCCGCTCTTAAGGGGCTCACTTTAGAAAGAGAGAAACACAGGCACAAAAATACAATCATGTGTCGCAAAACTACGGGGACACGTTCTGAGAAATGTATCGTGTATTTAGACAAACTTAGATGGTATAGCCTACTACACCCATAGGCTCTATGGTACTAATCTTATGGGACCACTGTCAAATATGTGGTCTGCTGTTGACTGAAACATCGTTATGCAACACGTAACTGTAATAACGCAGTATTACAACTGTTATGTAAAGGCGTTAGTCTTCTACAGAACTATGTTTATACTACAAAATTAGCATTTAATCATAGTATATTGTTTCATAGTCTTAACTTCCTAACTATAATGAAAGTTTCTTAAGAGCATATCTTTGGTCAATTAGAGAATATATTATTGCTGCTCAAGGAATTATTCTTGATTTCTTAGCAAGCAGAAAGAGTAAAAAGAAAAGCATTCCTCTCAAGGATCGAAGACAACGTATGCTGTATTTTCTCTATATACCTCTAAAGAATGCAAAATTTGGAGATGAGATATGAGCCTCTCAAAGTCCATCATTCATTCATTCAATTAACAAATACTTATCAAGTGTCCACTTTGTACCAGACACAATCCTAAGGCACTGGGAATACAGCAGTGAACAAGAAAGACAAAGTGCCTGCTCTCAGGAGTTCACATTCTAATGGGAGGAGACAGATAAGAAACAAGCAAACTTCAGGTAAGTGCCCTATAGAAAATAAACAGGGTTAATACGGTTAAGAGTGATGGTGGCAGGGGCAACAGAGCTAATTTAGACTGAGTGGTTAATGAAGCCTCACTGAGAAGATGCTGTCTGAGTGGAGACCTGGAGAATCACTAGGAGGAAATGCCTCTGTGAAGATCTTAGGGCAATCTGAACACTGCTTCAGTCAGAGAAAAATTCAAGTGCAAAGGTTCTAAGGTGGGAAGGAGTCTGGGACACAGAGAAACAGAAAAAGGTCAGGATGGCTAGATTTTAGTACGGGAGGAGGGAAGAGAGTGGCAAGAGAGCCAGATATATAGGTCTTTGAGGACTATTATTAAAAGTCTGGATTTTATTTTAAGCGCCATTTTAAAGGCATACACTCACATTGACAATTTTAAGCAAGAAAGTGACATGATCTGATTCTCATTTTTAAAAGATCATTCGGGCCGCTGTGTAGAAAAAGGATTCAGGGAGGAAGAGTGGAAGCACAGTTAGGGGAGCAGCTGTGAGGATGGGGAGAGTGGCTGAATCTGGGATCTATCTTGGAGGTGGCACCTGTAGAATCTGCTAATGGACTACAGGAAAGAGTGAGAAAAGGAAGAAATAAGCAGTAGTAAAAACTAAGGTTACAATCCTATGTACTATGTTTAAAACTCTTCCCATATCTTGCTTAACTAAATAGACAAAGAAAGGGGCATAGTGAACAAAATTATCTGGACTTTATAGAAAATCTTTCCTAGTGTCAAAAACCAACACATTCTAGCTTGAAGGGTAAAAAAGCAGAAAAGAATTCTTTCATAAGTCCTATATTGTTCTGCAGAAACATAACAAACCTATTTTAATAGAAGTGATCCTCGACGTGAAAAAAAAATACATTGCAGAAACAGTAGATTGTTAGAACTCTATTCTCTCTATCAGACACTGCTGAGCACCTACACAACACCTACTTCCTCTGTCTTCCTTCTTAACAGAACTCATATTTTTTTCAGGTATACATTCCTCCCCGTAGAACTCAGGGGAAGCTGACTCCATCCTCCGTCTCAGGAGTAGATTCTAATTAGACTAGCCCTGCTACTTAAAGCAGCCAGTTAGCAAACTGTTTTGTCACCAGTCTGAGAAGAGATAAATGTTAATCAACTCATTGCTTCCTTAATTGAGAAGGTCTACAAAAAAAAAGTATGATGTAGGCACTGTGTTTAGTGACATAGTTGATTTATAATTAGGCACAGCTCCTTATCTTGTGCTCTGTAACAAGCAACCCATGAACTGACACTAGTGTAAGCGCCACATCTGAGCAGAACTGAACTAATCCATCCAGCAATCTGGCATTGCTCTGGTGACTGCAATAGCACAGGATAGGCAAGTGAGCCAAATCAGTCCAAGGGAAAGATTTACAATGCATGCTTGGGAAGAGGATTTCCCCTCTCCCTCCTGCTGGACATGAACAAGGAAGAATTTAATCTGAATTGCCAGTGGCAACTGTCTTACAGCCAGAAGAGATGCTAGCCTTAAGATAAAGCTGATGCTTCTAGTAGAGGTAGAGATATAAAGAACCAGAACCTGAGGACCTCAGTGAGCTGCTGACTGTACTGTGCTAAAAACCCTACCTTTCTTCAATTATGAAAAAATTAATTTACTTCCTCTAATAAAGCCAGTATAAAGAAAGGTTTTCTGTTTCTTGCAACCAAAAATATCTTGATATATATATATCAAGTAAAAATATTGGAAATACAGATTGAAATGACTGAGATATATCAGATATTAAAGAAAGCTAGTATGTTTAGAAGGTGTTTTCAGAATGTTTTTTTTCAAACAGTGGATCCCCTCTTTTCCCCAAATGATATCACATTCATTTGTCAAATGGCAAAATAGGGTGGCAAGCAGGGTTGGGAGGCCCAGAGTTTCATTCACTTGGTCTGCTCTTTCCATATTCCAACATCTGCACCCCGACTCGATCCTGCATGGAAATCCATTGAGGAACTCTTCAGAATCTATAGTTCTGAAGAACACGTGTGAAAAACTACTTCTTTAAGCTATATTCCTAATGTGGGAAGCCACCATTATGAAAAAACACGTCTTTCATTTGCAGATTTAGCCTTTCAGAATTTATCAATAAGCATCAGCTATGTCCCTGACTACTGCTAAGAACTTTACAAACCTCCTCTTTCATTCATTCAACAAATACATCAGAGGACCCTTGTAAAACCTGCTCAAAAGTATCTCCTTTAGTAATCTCGAACTCCTACATGAGGTTAAGCTGCATTATAAACTCCTAATGATCTTTTTATGAGAAAAATTGAAAAAAAAAAAAGTAATTATTACCCAAATGAGTTATAGTCATACAGATTTTCTTTAAAAAACTATTAAAACACAAGTGCCCCATAGGGATGCTAGACCACAACAAATCAGGCTATTTCTACAAATTCAACCATCAGACAATATACCCTTCTCTACTTACTATATCAATTTCCAAAGATCCTCTAAAACTGTACACAGTTTTGGAATCTTTTAAAACCTACAGATATTTGCTTAAAGGGCAAATTTTGAAATAAAATGATACACAGTATGATGGCAAATGATAAATTTTCTTCACAAGGAATCAAACAGAAGACTAGTCTATTTTCCTCAACTGAAATGTGCCTACTATATATCAACATATCTAAGAGTCCATCTACTAATATGCCCAAATATTTTATGTACTATTAAGAAGGAAAAAAGGGACAAAGATGTGGAGACTAAACAATATGCTATTGAACAAGCAATGGATCATTGAAGAAATTAAAGAAGAAATAAAAAAATACCTGGAGACAAATGAAAATGATAACATGCCATACCAACTCACATGGGATAGTGCAAAAGCTGTATTAAGAGGGAAATTCATCGCAATACAAGCACACATTAACAAACAAGAAACATTCCAAATAAGCCATCTCAAATTACACCTAACTGAATTAGAGAAAGAAGAACAAACAAAGCCCAAAGTCAGCAGGTGAGAAATAATACAAATCAGAGCAGAAATAAATGTTATTAAACAAACAAAAGGCAGTAGAAAGGATCAATGAAACAAAGAGCTGGTTTTTTGAGAAGATGAATAAAATTGACAAACCCCTAGCCAGTCTTACAAAGAAAAAAAGAGAGAAAGCTCAAATAAACAAAATCAGAAATGAAAGAGGAGAAATAACAACAGACTCTGCAGAAATACAACAGGTTATAAGAGAATACTATGAAAAACTATATGCCAACAAAATGGATAACCTAGAAGAAACGGATAAATTCTTAGACTTTTACAATCTCCCAAAACTAAGTCAAGAAGAAGCAGACAATCTGAATAGACCAATCACAAGGAGGGAGATTGAAACAGCAATCAAAAGCATCCCAAAGAATAAAACCCCAGGACCAGACGGCTTTCCTGGGGAATTCTACCAAACTTTCAAAGAGGATTTAATACCTATCCTTTTCAAGCTATTCCAAAAAATTAGGAAGGATGGAACACTTCCTAACACATTCTACGAGGCCAACATCACCCTCATACCAAAGCCTGACAAGGACAGCACAAAAAAGAACTATAGGCCAATATTGCTGATGAACATAGATGCAAAAATTCTCAACAAAATTTTGGCAACTCGAATTCAGCAATTCATCAAAAGGATCATACATCATGATCAAGTGGGATTCATACCAGGGACTCAGGGATGGTTCAACATCCACAAATCAATCAACGTGATACATCACATCAACAAATTGAGGAATAAAAACCACATGATCATCTCAATAGATGCAGAGAAAGCATCTGACAAGATCCAACAGCCATTTATGATAAAAATTCTGAACAAAATGGGGATAGAAGGAAATTACCTCAACGTAATAAAGGCCATATATGACAAACCCACAGCCAACATTATACTCAATGGGCAAAAACTGAGCGCCATCCACCTGAAAACAGGAACAAGACAAGGATGCCCTCTATCACCACTCTTATTCAACACAGTACTAGAGGTTTTGGCCAGAGCAATTAGGCAAGAGAAAGGAATAAAAGAAATCCAAATAAGGAGGGAAGAAGTGAAACTCTTGTTGTTTGCAGATGACATGATCTTATATATAGAAAACCCCAAAGAATCCATGGGAAAACTTTTAGAAACAATCAACAACTACAGCAAAGTTGCAAGATATAAAATCAACTTGCATAAATCAGTAGCATTTCTATACTCTAATAACGAACTAACAGAAAAAGAACTCAAGAACATAATACCATTCACAATTGCAACAAAAAGAACAAAATACATTGGGGTGAATTTTAAGGAAGTGAAGGACCTATACAACGAAAACTATAAGGCTTTCCTGAAAGAAATGGATGAGGACATAAATAGATGGGAAGACATTCCATGTACGTGGATTGGAAGAACAAACATAGTTAAAATGTCCATACTACCTAAAGTGACCTACAGATTCAACGTAATCCCAATCAGAATCTCAATGACATTCTTTATAGAAATAGAACAAAGAATCCTAAAATTCATATGGGGCAACAAAAGACCCCAAATTGCTAAAGCAATCCTGACAAAAAAGAACAAAGCTGGAGGTATCACAATCCCTGACTTCAAAACACACTACAAAGCTACAGTAATCAAAACAGCATGTGACTGGTACAAAAACAGGTGCACACATCAATGGAACAGAATTAAAAGCCCAGAAATAAAACCACACATCTATGCACAGTTAATCTTTGACAAAGGAGCTGAGGGCATATAATGGAGAAAAGAAAGTCTTTTCAACAAATGGTGCTGGAAAAACTGGAAAGCCACAAGTAAAAGAATGAAAATTGACCATTCTTTTTCACCATTCACCAAAATAAACTCAAAATGGATTAAAGACCTAAAGGTAAGACCTGAAACCATAAGCCTTCTAGAAGAAAATATAGGCAGTACACTCTTTGACATCAGTATTAAAAGGATCTTTTCGGACACCATGTCTTCTCAGACAAGGGAAACAACAGAAAGAATAAACAAATGGGACCTCATCAAACTAAAGAGCTTCTTGAAGGCAAGGAAAACAGGATTGAAACAAAAAAACAACCCACTAATTGGGAAAAAATATTTACAAGTCATATATGTAACAAAGGGTTAATGTCCATAATATATAAAGAACTCACACAACTCAACAATAAAAACTCAAACAACCCGATCAAAAAATGGGCAGAGGAGATGAACAGACATTTCTCCAAAGAAGATATACGGATGGCCAATAGGCACATGAAAAGATGTTCATCATCGCTGATCATCAGGGAAATGCAAATCAAAACTACACTAAGATATCACCTTACACCCGTTAGAATGGCAAAAATAACCAAAATAAAAAGTAACAAGTGTTGGAGAGGTTGTGGAGAAAAAGGATCCCTCATACACTGCTGGTGGGAGTGCAAACTGGTGCAGCCACTATGGAAAACAGTATGGAGATTTCTCAAAAAATTAAAAATAGAAATACCATATGACCCAGCCATCCCACTACTGGGTATCTATCCAAAGAACTTGAAGTCAGCAATTCCAAAAGCCCCTGCACCCCTATGTTCATTGCAGCATTATTTACAATAGCCAAGACGTGGAAGCAACCTAAGTGCCCATCAACTGATGATTGGATAAAGAAGATATGGTGCATATATATACAATGGAATATTACTCAGCCATAAAAAGAATAATATCATCCCATTCACAACAACATGGATGGACCTCGAGGGAATTATGTTAAGCGAAATAAGCCAGATAGAGAAGAGCAATCTCTGTATGACTCCACTCATATGAGGAATTTAAATATATGGACAAAGAGAACCGATTAGTGGCTACCAGGGGAAAGGGGGTTTGGGGGGGGTGGGCACAAAGGGTGAAGCGGTGCACCTACAACACGACTGACAAACAATAATGTACAACTGAAATTTCACAAGATTGTAAACTATCATAAACTCAATAAGAAAAAATTTAAAAAAGAAGGAAAAAAAGTTACCAAATAAACCATGGCACACCATCGATTCTAAGACAAGTCTCAAATTCAGAGATGACAAAACATAAAAATCATGTCTCTTAAAATTGATGAAATGCAGAAATCACACAGGTATGGAACTTACTGAGTAGAAAAGTACAGGAAGAGGCAGAATTCTTTTGATTCTTAGGAAGTGTAAGTGGGATACTTCCGCTCCATTGTCCAAAATCAAATTGATATTCTACAAGGCAAAAAGCGGTCTACTCACCCTTCAGCATCAGGGTCTAAAATGACAGCCAGCTCTGTTAACACAAGTCCTGCCAAATAATGCTGTTGGCGGAAAGGCACAGACAATTCAAACATATTTGCAATCTTCTGGTCTTGTACATTTGTGGAAAACCCAGAACTCTGTTTGGGAGTGAGGCAGAACAAAACTATAACAGCTGTGCAACAAAACACCCTACAAACAGCATTACCACAAATGGAATGTGAGCATTATCTGAAAGTGAGAGGAACTTTGCTCTGGGTAATTTATTTTGCATTACTATTATTAACAGTGGAGAAAGTAACTGCTCTTACTTTTGGTACAGGAAACTACAATGCAATAACACTTTTAATTATTTTCAATTTCTTTTTTCTCATATTGAAACTTTCCCCTCTTTTTCCTTTATGCTTTTAGCCACTTAATGTTTCAATATCATACTCTAAAGGGAAAGCAACTAAATCCAAATGATGTCTTATGCACTCGCTGCTGAGCACAAGAGAAACAACCATAGTCAAGGCTAAGGATTTCCAGAGAAATTCCAAATACTGGTAAAATTGTTTTTCAGAGAAAATACTATCTCTAGAAAATTACTATCATTTTGTGGTCCACTCACTGAGTTTTTAAAGAAGTTTTTTAACACTGAAAAACTGTATCCCCCAAGAAATAGTTCAAGAAAAGAGTGTCCTTAACTTTATCTCTTCTGATCCATATTCGAGACCACTCCTGTGAGCGGTCTTAGAAGAACAATAGATTTCAGACTTCTCTATGGAGAAGTCATCTTTCTAACAAGCATATAAAATTCTTCTTGGCTCCCCCAAAAGAGTAATGTCTCTTGTCATCTATTACAATCCAAAAATTATGTAGTTAGATGAGAAAGTGAGGAACAGGATAATGGAAGAAATTCTATAAATTTCTTGGCTGAATGAGATATTCAGCAGGGGGTTGAGTGTAAACAAATATGTTTCATTAAAGATTTCAGAAACTGTACCTATGATTAATTTGTCCTTGACTGTGCAGCCACATCTTTGGCACAGGATGGTGAAGAAAGCAAAAGACTAGCCTCAACCATTACAGGAAGAAGTGTGTGCTAGCCAGGTAAGAGTATGTGGACACAGGCTGATCCATAAGATTTTTTGCAAAGGTAAAACGAAAAGTCGTGGGTGCTCTCTCAAGTTTTCTAATCTTTCTAAGTGAAGTTTGAGATTTTCTTTTATTAAGCACTTAAGATTGATCTAGCCTAGGAAATTACATCCAGGAATTAAATATCTCAAAAATAAAATTAAGAAGAGTTAAGATCAACTTTGACTTTAGACATTAAGAGCTTAAGAAGTAGCCTGCTTGCCTCAGGAGTTACATAGCAGAAAGAATGTTTCACTATGAGGGGAAATCCAGACTTCTCTGTCACTAAAACCACAAAATTCCTTAATCTCAATCTGTATGATATGACACACAGTTAGTGCCACAATAACCCTTTTTCATCTTTAGAGAAACTGCTAGCTGTCAAGTGTCACCCAGTGAAAATGTATAAACATTCATCTAGTTTCCTTTGGGTTCTCTGGGTACAAGAGAGGAAGGCAGGGCTTCATAAGGCCTTGAAGTTTGACTTCCTTTTCTGCTGAATTATGCATCATCCCCCTTCCTTTCACAGGTATTGATTTCTAATAGACATCTTGTACCCCAAACTCAGTCTGTGTCTTCTTCAAAAAAACTCGTGAAAGTGTCTAAATAAGTGAGTTTATCTATGTGAATTCACTCACATGTGCACAAATCTGTAAGAGAAGTACAACATAATGGTTAAGAACTTGGGTTCTAGAATAAAGCCAACATGTGCCTTGGTTCAAAGCCTAGCTCCTGCCAATTTTTTCTGTGTGACCTTGGGTAAGTTACTGACCTTTCTGTGTTTCAGTTTTTTCATCTATAAAATGGAGATAGTAACAGAACTTACCTCCTAGAGTTGCTCTTAGGATTAAATGACTCACATTCACAAAGCACTTAGTACAGAGCCTATCACACAGTTATTACTGAACATTGTCACCTATAATTTCCTCCAGTGTTTAGAATGCTTTTTCACAAATATGGACTTTAAGAATATTTTTTCACACACTTTGTATACCTGCGAGGTTGCAGAAGAAACAGAAGGTGATGGTGATGCAGGTGGAGTAAGCAGGCTGCAGGGTAAGTTTAATGTAACATAATGCTCATGGCTGCAGATGATTCGCAGAAAATCCAGCCTCAAGGACACCAGGACACTTGGATTTGGTAATGAATAAAGCTTTGAAGACACCTTGTAACCATCGCAGAAACAAGAGAACATCAATTGAATACATCATTTCTCTAATACCAACACTGGAGTGACGGATTAAAGAATTAAACAGTACTCAGTGGGCAGTTTTGGGTTTTGTGATTTAACTAACAGTATCAGCTTTTTCCAAAGTTACTCCTAAAATTAAAAATTGGAACTACAAGATTTACTGCATAAATCCACTGACTAGGCTAAAGGCCACATTCTTATATAGATCTTCCTCAGCTTACGACCAGGCTACATCCCAATAAACCCGTCATAAATTGAAAATACCCTAAGTTAAAAAAGCATTTAATACACCTAACTTACTGAACATCCTAGTTTAGCCTAGTCTACCTTAAATGTGCTCAGAACACTTACATTAGCCTGCAGCTGGGCAAAATCATTAAGACAGAGCCTATTTTATAATAAAGTATTGAAAATCTCATGTAATTGATTGAATACTGTACTGAAAGTGAAAAACAGACTGGTTGTTTGAGTACAGAATGGTTCTAGGCATATCAGTTATTTACCCTCACAACTGCATGGCTGACTGAGAGCTGCGGCTTGCTGCCACTGCCCAGCATCACAAGAGTGACACCACATACCACTAGCCTGGGAAAAGATCAAAATTCAAAGCACAATTTCTACTGAATGTGCATTGCTTTCACACCATCATAAAGTCGAAAAATCCTAAGTCGGGGACCATCTGTATTTCCAATACAGCTTTAATAATTCCACTTCTCAAAGATGCACTTTATGAAGGAAAAGTATGCCAAAATAACCTCATAAAAGAAATTACTCACTCTTTTTACAGCATCTTGCGCTAACCTGTATTTATAACTGTCTATTTTCCCAGCTAAGCCGTAAGCTACTTAAAGAGACATGTATAAACTGACTTAACAGCTTTTGCATCCCTAGGGTCCAGTTCAATGTCTGGCAAATGTAGGAGGTCAATGCTAGAAGAATAAAGACAGGACAGGTTTTGGGAGCAATAGTACACAAAATTTTGGGGACAAAGTGAAAATAATACATACTGTTACAAATATTTGCAATTGGGTCAGTGCCCATGTGTAGTTTTAACTTTTCTGCCTAATAAAAGAAACATACAATAAAGAAATCCAATAGAACAGACCTTCAAAATTCTAAATATTAGACTGCCCAATAGCATTCTTAACCAACAGTTTCCAAAAACTAATCTGTGGACCAGCTGGGAAGTGCTTTACAAGCACTGTGTCCCACACTCCCCCACTATCTCCAGGATTCAAACTCTTCAATAATGCTGGATGGGACCCAGTGATCTGTGTATTTTTAAAGCTCCTTTAAAAGGAAATTCTAGAATGATTATACAGCTTACTACCCAACTGGCCTATCAGGACCAATAACTAACGTTTTCCAAAAGGCAGGTTTCATTAATCAGTTGATAAAAATTTTAAAACAAAATCAGCTGTTTATGGAAAAGTTCCAAGATGCTTTTAGTTTAGTAAAAGCAAGATAATGAATGACATTCGGGGCTTGGGTAAACATCTGTCCATGATTTTAAACTCTACAATGGCTAGGGCTGTGTCAGAAGAATACATAGCAAAACACAGCTGCTTTAAACATTACTCAAGACACAAAAAGTTCAGTTAGCTGCTCATTCAGTATAAATATTACTCTTGCACGGCATCTCAGGGCTGCTTTACATTTAGACTGCTAACTTAATGGTGTACTCCCGAATGGGCTTAAAGAGTCATGAGTGGACCAGTATAACCCAAGGGAAAAGCTAGCTGCACTGATATCAGCTTGCTATAGTCCTGTGTCCTGATAAAATAAATGAAATTTATTTTTGCCTTACTAATAAAAATATGCTGTTTAAAAAAACACAACAGTATATGAATGTATTCTAGAAGGTCTCTTAGCTCCAGCCCGAAAAAGAGCAAACACAGTATTTAAATTATTGGATTACCAATTATCACTAATTATGTATTACCTGTTTATAGCAGGTCTTTATAAGGACAAAGACAAACCCTCTATCCATAACAGACAATAGATCATTGAGAAAGAATGCAAGGCTTGTGTTAAGTCTCTCAACCATTTCTGTGTCCTGGGAAACAGAACAAAAAGCAATAACAAATAAAAGTATGATAGTTTAATGTGAGCTTGAAAGACAGGTTTAATTAAAAAATAAGTTATCATTACCTTCTGAAATCGTGAAACTATATCACTAGCAATTGTGCTGACTAGAGCAGCAATGTCATCCATGAAACGTTCTGGAAAACGACTTTTCCTTGGTGCATCAAGTTTATCATTAAAGTATAAATGGTGCACCATGCTCTTTACCTGAAAAAATAAATAAGCTATTAATCTAATTTCTTATGCATGTAATTAACAGTTATAGCAACTCTGAACATTAGGGCTATTTTTTCAATATACCATATGATTTAATAGACGGCTGAAATACTTTTAGCTCCTCAAATATTTTGAAAAAGTTCCTGCAACATTTTATATATTCCAAAGAAATATCAAACATAATACAACTCAATCACTGCATCACTTTCATAAAATTATCCTGGCTATCAATAGGAAAAAAATTGTGTATATCAACAGAAAAATATTTCACCCTTTAAAATAGTTTTAAATTAAATCTTTCCAAGACTCAACAATTTTGCCACTCCATATCCCCTAAACCATAAGCTTTGAGAGGTCAGAAACCTTGACTTCACTGTAATGTCTTCAGCATCTAGCAACATATGGTGGGTGTATATTAAATACTGGTAACAAAATCTTAATAAGAAAATATTAGGAAAAATTAACAAAGCGATTTAAGTTTACAAAATGCTTTTGGATATAGATTCTTATCACAACAATATGGTAAATTTAAATTCAGGGAAATTGAAGCCAAGGTCCTACAGTTAGTTAAATAGCAGAGCCAACTCTTAAACTGCAGCTTTTTGACTATTTCATATGTAAGAAATCTGAACATACATATAAGACTATGAAAAAATAAGTCAAAATTATAATTTGATCTTATATTAACAGCACATGAATTACGAATTTGGTGTTTATTCTCTAGGGAAAAAAATAAGTTGCCTATCACTTTACATATGATACCTGACTTTATTTATTTATTTATTTGTAGATTAGTAAACCTCTAGAAGAAATGTCTTCTTATCCCCAGTACAGGTAACATCCAATGCTGAGAAGGATCCTACAACATACTCTGGAAGCTCCTTTGTTTCTTTTCTTCTTTTTTTTGTTTTCTTTTTCTTCCTTTGTTTCTTATGTATTTTTTTATGCACTTATTTTTTGGAAGAAAAAGTTTCAATCATTTCAGATTTCTAGAGGCCAAAGAGGAAGGTCCCTAGTGCCAGAATGCCTGAGTAAGATTCAGAGTTCTGCCACCTACAAGCTGTGTATACTGAGACAAGTTACTTAACCTCTCTGTGCCTCTACAACACATAGCCCATAGGGCAGTGCTACCACACTGTACACACTTGATAAACGTTTGCTGCTCCCGTATATATATGCGTTCATGTGTGTATAAATATTTATTAAAATAATTCATTCATTTTTAATATCATTTATTGAGTTAAGCCAAAAAAATTTTTTTATTGGCTGTAACTGGCATTTACCTAAGAGCTTTCTAACCATAAAAGCAGTGGTTATCTATAAAGCTCTTTTTATCTATTTCTAGTATGAAATCTACAGTGCTGCCATTATACATCAGCATGTTCAGACTAAGAAAGAATATATCACAGGTGTCCTTTAAAAAGACAGCTAGCTTTTGCAACCATCTCTAAAATACAGTTAAAGTGAGCTTTATAATTCCACCTAAATTGTGCTGAGCATCCACAGTGTTTATTTAGAGATGTAACGTGTAATTTTGTCTTGGAGGCACATGTAAAACTATTAAGATGGGCAATCAAAAAAGATTTCTAGCATTAAATAATGAGCTAACACAAAATTGTTCACTAAAGAAAACAGTACTAAAGGATGTGCTTAGTTTGCTCACCATTAACTCAAAAAAGAACCAAGCTTGTTGCAAAGCTGATTCCCGAACACTGCCACTGCAAACAACCCACTGCAAGGCCAGCTCTTCGTGAAAAAGCTATTCAGAAGTAAATTCAAAGTTATTATCAAAGGCATATCTGCTAAGAACACAAACCAAATAAGAATGCAGCTACAAATGAAGATATAATGAGAATAAGCAAAATAAGGCATGTGAACCATTCAATGATGCAGTGAGGACACCCATTAACGAAACGGCTATTTATACATGTAAGACAGTGGCATGTTGAACAGCTGAAAAAATTACATGTTATCTTGCAGTAAAATGTAATTTTAAAAGGACAGGTGAGAAATAGCCTCCTAAATTGTACTTGCAAACAGAAACGAGACCAAAAACTCACAGTTACAAATAAAACCTTGTGTCTTAAATATATATTTCAACATTTGCAAATACATATGCTGGTTTTTAGAACTTTGCTGGTACAATTTAGGAAATACTTTAAAAAATTTAAACTTTGATATAAGCCATTAATTTTCAAGTTTTCAGGTATTTAAAGTCTTTTTATAAAAATAGCAGAAATTTCCTGCCTTATAATGGATATGCATACAAAGCATTTGCAAAGTAGTGTATACTAATATGAAAAAGGACTAACAAAACTGTGCATAAGGGAAGCAAATCAACATATCTTACTAAGAGTGATAATTTTTCTAACTCATCTTCCTTTCCCTGGAAATTTAAAACAAAACAGAAACAGTTACAGAAACAGAATTAAGAGTTGATACATTTTTTGGTACTAAATTTTGATGATCGAATTTGAATTCACTAAACTCTAAAAACAGTCAATCCCAAAGATGTAAACATTATAATAATGGAAAAGAGCCTACACTGAAGAGGGATGCCCCCAAAGGCATCACACAAGTGGTGCTTGTTCAAATGCATTTTCAAACACAAGGCAGTAACTGTAGCCTCTCTTACGTGTCACGTAAAGAAATCTGACATCTATTTAACTGTTAGAACTGTTTTCCCCCTATATGGATTGTCTTTTTATGAATCTACCTTTTTAGTTGGTAAGCGTCCCGTTAATGTTTGTAAGAAACTTGAAGTCTCTGTGTGCGAAGACATACGGTTACAACTTCGATCCTGAGCCTATGGGGTGGAGATGAATGAATGATGAAAGAACATTAACGTCCGCTACGGATGACTCTGCAGCTCAAGGATTAATACAACTTTTTAAAGAGAGTTTTATTGTGGTTTCAACAACTATCTATTTTATTGTTCATCTCATTTTCACCATTTTAAGCTGCTTTAATGACAATGCATTAAAAGTGTCAAAATGGCTTCTACATATTTTTAGTCTTTAAAAAGACGAGTATTTTAATGATTATATAAATTCAGAGTGCTGCAAAGAATGAAACTTTTATCTGTGTGATCATTACACGTGCACATATCTAGTAAGAAAATGTAAAACATAAAAATATACTTCTCACTGATCTCAGACCAACAAAAGAAATCAAAAATTTTATATTCAATAAAGAAAACTAAAAGTTTAGAATGGTCTCTTTCACTTTTCACTATTATCAAAAATTACTATTCTGGTTTGCCATATACTATATCAAATATAAACCAGTTATAATATTCAACATGGACTTAAATTTTTTCTTCAAGAACAAGAGCATTTTCCTCCAAAGCCAATATACAGATGAGAAGTATATTTTGAGGTACCATGCAGTATTAGCTATCAAGCAACTAGACTTAAGTAAGCAAAATCTAGTTCAACTAAGTTACAACAAATTTCATACTTTGCAACACAGTACAAATTAAAATGGATTTTTGCCTCTGGTATTTAATCTCACAGCATGAGGATCATAGACTGTTCACATTTAATTTTAGCTTATTAGCAATATTTCTAGTTAGTGATTTTGAAAAAAATGACAAGATAGTAAATGCTAAACGAAAATGATACAACAGCTATACTTTAAACAAAAAGAAAATGGAAAACTGTCAGGTTTTTTCCGCACAAAAATTTTAAAATTGCTACTGAAGATGTGCTAGCCCTAAAGCAGACGCTGCCATCAAAGCCGTCAACTGCAGAGCAGCAGGCACCAAATATCGACAGGCTGTGTAAGCAGGGAAGGAGACAGGAAATAGCAAAGGAGAGAATTACTGGTGAAATCGGTGGTATTCATGCATGGCAGTTGGAAAATGTGCTAAATAAACAAAAATACACACTTTTTAATGATTAAAAAGCAAGCCACTGAAATCACAGTATATACTAAAAAGTAATGTTCTAAAGGGAAACATCAGCAGCCAATAAAGAAACCTCTAATATAAACACCACCTGTGTTGACTCTGCACTTGGACTGGGGTTGGATCCCCATGGGGCAGCTTTTGGACCACCAGTGTTAACCCAGGAATTGGAGCGATCTAAACCCTAAGCATATAATAGAAAGCAGTTGGAAAGGAAAGAAATATTACATGTGGCATGCTATAAATTATTCTTAAAGAAATCCAGACTTTCCAATGCAAACATGTTTTTAATTAGTATTGTTAAAGCAACCAAAATTTTTAAGCACCTAAAAAGTATTAGTTCACCAAAATTATCTTATTACATAATTTTTAAAAAATCACAGAGCATTAAGTATAGCATTTAAAGGTAATTTCTCTTTATGTGAAGGGATCACCCCATCTTGAAGTACCAACAACTAAAGTTCCCACAGCACTGTCCCCCAAACTGCCTTTAAAGATGATATGAGTCGGCAACAGATAATTTCCTCTGAATCTAACTAGGGTTTAAAAGACAAAATGAAAGAAAAACATTCCCTTCTTGTGTAAAAGACTTTAGTTTCATTCCATCTGTCACGGACTGAAAGTTCTGTGCAGTAATACTCCATAATTCTATTTGACCTTGCCTCCTCTGTCATTTTCTTTCAGGGACCAATAGGAGAAATTAAGCAAAAAATTAAGAAAAAAGAAAGATGGCTAATATTTGCTCCTTCCTAAAAATGATCTGTGGATTTGCCGTTGTGCCCCGTTTTATTGCGCTTGTTATAATTAAACATAATGGGCTACTATTTTATATAAATATTATTAGGAAAAACATTATGCTGGGGCTTTTTATAGGAGTTATATCTTCATGATCACTATCATTAAAGTTAATTTAATATGCTACTAATGTGTATGACCAGGAGTGAATTATGTCCTTCTCTGAAAGAGGTATTATCATCCCAGGTGTAGGGAACTGGGGCTTTACTTCAATTCCTTAAACCTGACTGATCAATAGAATCAATTGCGAAGTTTATGAAATTCAGGTTCTGGGCCTGACCCTCAGAAATGCTCACTCCGCAATCTGGGCTGGAGCCTGGGAATCTCCAAGAGAACTGGAGTAAGTTAGTAGGGATTTTTAGAGGACTGCTAGAGTAATAACAAAGACAAGCAGACTAAAAATATTAGGGCACAAGTATGGACCCAAACCAGAAAGCACCCAAGGACAGGGAAAAGAAAGAGAGAGTAGTAACAAGGGTAACCAAGTCTGTGTAGACAGTAGTATCACCCGGAAGGTGAAGCACTACCACTGCCGATGTGCAGGGACCCCTCTAAACAATCACAGAACAATCTGGGGGAAGGAGGCCTGTGCATCAACAGTATGGGGAGGGGAGGAGGGGAGAAGGAGATGAGAGTAGGGAAGGGGGGCAGGGAAAAGGGAAGGAGACAGGGGAAAGGGGAAGGGAAGAGGGAAAGACAAACTGCTAACTCTTAAAGCCTTAGGTTTTAGGGAGAATATTTCCCCTTCTTTTTTCCTTACTATCTTTCAAAAAATACTGAGAGGGTGAAATGATGAAACAATAATCACCCAGTTCCCCTTATTTTTGACACTGAATGTAAAGATGAGAGTGAAAGTTCAAGTCCAGGTTCTACTGCTTACTAACTGTAAAATCTAAGGTGAGTTACCTAATCTCTTTTTCCGTTTCTTAGTTACAAAATAGAAATAATGACAGTATCTCCCTCACACTGTAAAGATCAAATTAAATAATGGAAGTAAACTGCTACTAGGTACAATGCCTCAAATATAGTAAACTATCAAAAAATAGTTTTAACAAAAACTTTACATACGTGTTTTTTAATGCTTCCTTGCAAAGTAAATTAGACAATATTAAAATACTAGTAAAATTATGTAATCAGATTTGTTTAAAATAAAATACCTGCATTCTCAGAACCCCATTATATTATTTCAAATCAAAGCAAATCAGCACACGATGTTTTTCATACATTAGAACAAAATTTTTCACGAGTCTCCCAAATTATGTTTCCACTGTATAAACATAAAGTTCTGCCTGCCATTTTCAGTTTTTATAATCACTACTTATCTTGCAAAAATAACAAAACATAAGCATCTGATTTCTGCAAAATTACATTTGTGTTCTTCTCTCTACCATATTTTCACAAAAAGAATAACAATAACTTTGCTGTACTCTTAAATTCACTTTTTAACTCTTTGCTTAATAATTTCTTTTCAGACTAAGGCATAGGCTAATCAGTAATGCGAGAATAAATAATAAATCTCTTTGTGCTACTAATTATATATCCACAATACTGAGGCTCTCAATAGTTATAATTATATCAAGTTAAAGCTAACTATTTAAAGAAAACCGGTAGTAAACTATTTTATAAAGCAAATAATTTCCGTAACTTAAGTATTATAAAGCTAAGAATTGTATCAAATAGCCCTTAGTTAAGCAAATTCATCACTGATATTTACTAATTTAATTACTAAGTTTACTGATCTCCAACTAACAGAGAACAGATTAACCAAATGGGTGCACATACGCATGAAAAGGAGTTTTATTTGTGCCAAATCTCTGCGACATTATTATTTTGTCCCTTAGATATAAATAGTCTCCTTCCTCAAGCAAGGCCCATCTTGTACATGACTTGACATCAACACTCATGTTATAATACAAAGATTTGGCTTTATATCCAGAAGTGCTCAGCACAGTGCCTAGCACACAGTAACCTCTCAGTGTTTGAAAAATAAATGAAAAAATAGGAGATGAAACATTAGAAAGAAACTATATATCAACATAAAATTGCACTGGCATTTGATTACAAGCAAAACATTCAAACCTGATATAACCATACATTTACATGATTGAATGTTAAAAGAATATTGCTAGGACAAAAAACAGATTAGTTTTGGCAAAATAATTATGAAGACAGTCTCTCAAATAAGGTTCTACAGCCACTAGAGTAACAAATACCTGTTGATATAAGTATTCTCAAATGTTAGGAGTTCTGCATTTTATATTATGGAACAAAGACTAACCAAAACTTTCATAAAGCCAAATCTCTTAAGATGTTTAAATATCTAATTAATCCTGATAGGAAGAGGACAAACAAAAGCATAATTCAATTTTTTAAAAAGTAGTTTATTCTTGCTATGGATACCCACTGTTTACTAACACTCCTTCACTGAGCACCTTCAATATGCTGGACATCATTGGTGCTTTGGATACATCTGTAAACAAACCCCTGGCCTCACGGAGCTTATACTCCGATAAAGGGAGACAAACACTAAAAACCGAACATAAGAAGTAACTAATTTATACACTGCATTAAAAGGTAGTAAATGTCATGAGATGAACAGCATAAGGCGATCAGAAGTCCCAGGACAAGGCTGAGGAGAAAGAGGTTCTGGTTATACCTTTAATTAAGGTAGTCAAAGTGGACCTCATCGAGAAGATGGTCCTCCGAGCAAAGACTTAAAGGAAGTGAAGGAGTTAGTCCTAGGAGGATCTTGCTCAAAGAAACAAGATAATTTAACCATTTTTCACATGATGGAGTATCAGACAGACAAAAGTGAGTTATGCTACTGGTCATCCTGGATAAATTTTTGAATTCAGCAGATTTTCGTGAGCAGAGTGCACAAACCAGTTTGTAATAGCAAGAATATTTTAATAGAAACATGAAACACGTATGGTTTACTTATAGGAATGTATGTGTTGCTTATTACTAACTCAAAGATATTTTAAAACTAAGAATAAATTAAAACAATTGGAAATTTCTCATTTGATCATAAACTGAAAACCAAATTTATAGATGCATATCTTCAGTTTACCTTACTGCCAATGATTGACCGTACTTCATCATCTGGCGATGTGGGAGTCCCAGATATATCTGGATTACTATTACTCAGGCTTCGAGAACGATTTAAATTAAGGCTTGCAGGTCTCACAGCAGATCTAGCCATTGTGGCATAATGCACTGATCCTCCCAAACCCCCAGGACCTAGGGTTGAATACAAAACAACACATAATTAAACAAAGAAAATTAGTCAGGAAGAGATCTGAAAAAAACTTTGCTACTTACAAAATTCCACAAAGATCATGAAGTGCTTTTATTTCGAAATGAATAATACTATAAACAAGAAAGAAACACTCAAGGCCTAATGATAGCTACACTAAGATATTCTATTTTACAGTAGTTGGCAAAACCATATGAATCATAAATAAAACCAATACCTCCTCAATGTTTCTATGATTATATATTACATGTGCACTGAAAAACAAAAGCAATAGGAAACACACACACATTACCTTCACTTAGATATGGGTGAATCGAGGACCCAAAATGCTCCAGCTGATGTCTTCCTTTTTTCCCACCCCTCCTGCTCTGCCCCTTGACACACAGTCACTAGAGGGAGACCCAATTTACTGTCAACATCTCTTAAGTGAGACTATGCTTTATTTCTCTATCTTCATCAGTAACAACTGAACTGTAACCAAATGGCATCTTTAGGATATACATAAATATATGTATACTAAAGATAATTCTCCTAAGAGCCCAGGTTATATAAAAAAGCAAAGAATCACTTTTTGTCTAAAATCAAGCCAGATTTCATCATTCAACCATGTTCTATGTACCACATTTATCTCCAATTGTATCCACATTTTTCTCCATTTTTCTTAAAGAAATCTTACTGAGTGTCTTATTCACAAATGACACACACCTGTAAACTAATTAACTTATATATTCTTTCAGGTCAGCATGTAAAAAAGATATTTGGCAAAATCTGTGAAATTCTAATAGCGTACTGAATGAAAAAGTAAATGGAGGAGCATTATACACAGTCCACAAGCACTTACATACTCAGAGGCTCAAGTGCTATAGATTTAAAACATCAAGATAGGAAATTATAAACCAGAATACGAGTTATTTGCTTCTCTTTTTGCAATTAAGAAATAAAATGAGCTAAAATTTAGCATCAGATTACTATTGTGCCTAGTCTTCATAATGAATGTCATTTATCACCATTATTAATATTAATGTTGCCAATAGCTGGAAAAGGGTGCTTAGCATTACCACTAGTGATGAATGATGACTCATACAGACAAATATGTGAGCAGGTTGAAAGGTATGCACAACATAATTACCAAGTAACTGAACAACTAAAGAGTTATTCAAACTAAGACATCGCCCCCCACCACCACCATTACCACTAGAACCACTAATGTCATAGAAAAAGCAAGTAACTTTGGACTCTAGTATTCAGAAAGGCTATATTATTTTGTTGAACATGAAGAGATCAGAACGCTTCTAGAGAATAATCTTTTATATTAGTGTAGGTTTCACAGGGTTTCCAGGGAACTACTGAGCCACTGTATTTCTTCTTTAATGTCCAATAGCACTCTGAATGACAAATATAACATTTGATTTATTTTACAGAATGATAAAATGCTTCCAGAGACGGAAAAAATTATTTTCAAGGTTCATTTCCAAGAATTAATTCAACCAAGTTCTCTCTAATTTCAATTAAAGGAAGCTGTATACTTAATGACACTTTAAAATGTAACCTATTTATCCTTTTAATTCCAGCACTTAGCACAGTCCATGCTTTTAGCAGGCATCCAATAAATGTCTACATTGAATGAAAGCATCACACTTTGGACTACAAGATTGTTTTAATCCTGCCATGAACATATAATCTATGCAAGACAGTTTCACAGTAAAAAGAACAAAATACCTGGTGATGGTGAATTTGGGTAAGTATTTGGTAGGCGGAAAACATAATAGATATATGATGCAAGAAGGCTGTTCCTGCCATGCTGGTCATGATTTCCTTCCAAGTTTTTGTGAAGCCGATTTATAATTGATGCCATGGCTTCAAAAGATGCTTGACCTAGATTAACTTTTAAGAAGGAGAAAAATATTTTTGCATTAAAATTTTTATTTTTCATTTATTTATTATTATTAGCATATATATATATTTTTGGTGAGGAAGATTGTCCCTGAGCTAACATCTGTGCCAACCTTCCTCCATTTCACTTCTAGGATGCCACCATAGCATGGCTTCATGAGTGGTGTGTAGGTCCACACCCAGGATCCAAACCCACGAATCCCAGGTCGCCATAGTAGAGCATGTGAACCTAACCATTATGCCACCCAACCAGTGCCTACATTAACTTTTCTAGACTGTAAGTTTCAAAAACATCAATGTTTAATCATCGCTATATGTATTAAGTATAGTGATAATACACATTAAGTATATAAAGGTGATATTTGATATTCATTTTAATGACATCTTGTATTAGCTGAATCAGAAACACTTTTCTAAGCAAAACGAAGAAAAACTCATTTTACTAATTTAACATGAAAATTGTATGAGTCTGCTTCATCAAAAAACAAAAACATCACCCAACAGGTACCCATTATTTTATAAAACAATTCAAAGCACATGATAAAAAAAAAAGGAAATCGATCTTGTGTATCACCTTTAAGAAGTAACTTCTCATTTTAAAGATGACTCTGAAAATCTAAATAGTGTATAATGAGCATGTTACTTTTATTTAAAAAAATAAAAACATTAACAATAAAAGTGGATTATTAAAAATTTATCAACTTAATAAGAAAAGAGTATAAGCAAACTGACTGAAACGAGTGAATTTGTAAAAGAATTAGAAGGAAAAAAGCTATGAAAATAGGCTGAGGTAAGACAGTATAGCATTTTAAATTACCAGGCTTAGCAATACCTAGCCATTCAAGTTAGTACATAACACGAATTTTGCAAAAGTTGGAAAATTTTGGTAGCACACTGAATAAATGGGTAAACCAAATAGCCATTTTGAACATTAGAGTCTCAGAGTCTGTGATTTATTTAATCGAGACAGGAAATTATGAAAAGTTAATGAGGCCAATTAAGTTCTCCTACAAGTGGAATAATCAGATCAAGTGGTCATTTAGGAAGATTAATCTATATATACTGAGCTAGAAGGGAAAGAGACTGGAAACAGAGAAACCTCAGTGGGGTTTAGCAATTCTACCTGTCTTCCTGGTTAATGTCTTTTCCTTTTCCTCATAGTAGCTATTCCAAATCATCAAAATCCTTCTCAAAACTCAGGTCCACCTTACTCCCTTCTCAGCAAATCTTGCCTTCTTTCTCACAGAAGAAATTTATAAAGCACGAAAGTCCTCAAGTTTTTACTACAAATTTATCTGAATGTGGAACCATTTTATCTCCTTCCAAAGTCAGCAGCATTCCTCTCCAGGTAAGAAGGATCTGCCCTCCTTCGCTCCTGTCCTGCAGGCCTGCTTCAACAGTCAAACTCTCTTGTACCTCCACATCTTATGTCTTTCTCCCTCCTCGACCCAGTTTCTCAAAGCATGTAAGCATGCTCAAATCTCCCCCTTCTTATGCCCTAATCAACCCTGCTTCCTCTTCTAACTTAATTTCTTTAAAAAGTAGTATATGTTCTGTATGTTCCTTTCATGATCTCGATGATTACTTAACTCTCTGTAATCTGGTTTTCACTTTCACTATTTGCTTAAAGCTACTGTTAATTTCACCAGAGGACACTTCTTAAGGATAGCAGATAAGAGTGGGCCTCTGAGGTCAGTTGCTAAGGATCACTGGAATCCTTAGGCAAAATTTTTAAGCATTATGTTCATCACTTGACTCATTCTTTTTGCTTGGTGAAATGGTGGTAATAATGATACCTACACAGGGAGCTGTTGTGAGGTATTCATATGTCAATATCAATAATGCACACAGCACTACTCCTGTCCATAGTATGTGCCACGCAAGTGTTATTAATTTACTTATACAATCTGCAACAATGAACAATGCTAACTTTTTAAAAATCTTCTCCTATGCTTCTGTAACAGCATTCCCTACACTATCTGTTCAATACCACTTAAACCACCTTCTCTTTTCCCATCCACCATCACCTGTCTTTTATCAGGGCCTCATCATTTTTTGTATGAAATTCTGCAAGATTCCTAATTTGTCTCCTTGCCTCCAGATTTTCCCAATTTTAACCCATCTCAACATAACAGAGTCATCTTTATAAAAGTCAAACTGGGTCACATTACTTCCCTAATAAAGACCAGATCTTTCAAAGGTGATTAATTCCTAACAGAATAAGAGCCCCAATTACTGAAGCGTCATAGAAGACCCTACTTCATCTCCCCCACCACCAATATCATCTCTAACCACCAACTCTCCAACTTATAACCAATTACTTACAATTCCCCCAAAATTCCCAAGTTCATTTATCTATCTGTGTACTATACGCATGCTGTTTTCATCTCCCTGAGCTAAGTATTTACCTGTCAGACTCCTACTCACCTTTAAATGCTCAACCCAAGAATTACCTCTACTTACAAGTCTCCCCTAAAGAAAATCCCAGGGAGTGGAATACTCCTTTCCTTTGTGCCATCACTTAACACAAAATTTCTATAACTGGTTAGCTGAAATTTCTTACAAGCACAACTACTTTGCAGGATTTGGGTGGAAGCTGTTGCCAAAAGTGGAGGAATAAATCTTGGGAAAAGGTTGGGAAACAGGAATACCCCTCCTTCCAGAACAACACAAAAGAAAAGACAATTTCGAGATTTTGAGTAAATGAAGGAAAGAAGAGCTATATTAAACAGAGGACAGCAGCTGAATGAAAATGTAGACTAGGTCCATCATACGTCGTGTAAAATGCAACAGAGTTATCTGTTTGCCTGTTTACCTAACTAGTTTGTCAGAGCCTTAAAAATCAGAAACCATGCCTTGGACAGTGCCTATCAGTGTCTGGTACATAGTAAGTGCTTAATAAACATTTGGTGAGTGAATAAATTAATTTGTTTCTAGAATTTGTGAAGTCTATATGGCACATTTTATAAAAACAAACAAAAGAAATATCATTTTCTAACACTAGAAACAAGTAAATAACAACCCCCCCCCCCCAAATCAAACACAGTCCTTATAGACAGCAAATAGGAATTATGGTTCTATCTCTACAAAAGTTAGAAATGTCAAATTATAAATTTTATGATTTCCCAAACAAAGGAAATTACCTATTTGGCCAGCAATGACAGGAGGTCTAACAACTAAAAGTATTAATTTATCAAGTAGAAGATGAAGAAATCGGACTACTGGTTCCAACTGAGATGAATTCAATGCTGAAATACTGCTCTTCAATTCATTTTCTAAGTTATTTTCCATGATTCGCATGTCTCCAATTCGGACCGGGAACATGTGCTCATCCAGAGCATTGACCAGAGCAAAAAACTTGTCAAGATAAGGATCCTAAAACAAAGAATGAACAAAAGCACTAAATAATTATAACTCTGTAAGTTCTCCAAAGTATGGACCACTAATATAATCTCTCATATTAACTTACAATACAAAAAACTACATAAGTATATACAAACATTGTTTCCAATTAAACAGTACAGCCATTCTCATTTATTATTGTAAAATAGCCATTTCAAATGCTATTGATTACTCAAGAACTCTATGGGTACTAATTAAGGATTGTTTTTTCCAGTGTGAGTGTGCCTTATTGTTTTAGAGCTCCTTTACTGTGGCAGGTTTGTTAGTAACCTACCTGTGTGCCTACTACTCATTCATTACCTCTCAGCTCCATCCAGATCCACCATCTTTGCCACGTTTTGTAATACTGGAGCTAGACTCTTCAAACTACATTTCTCCTTTGTCAGCTGGCTTGTGGTTAGGCTCTGACAACAGTGGGTACGGGAAGCAGTCTGCTAGGATTGAGGAGTTGGAAGGTTCTTTCATTCTCCCTGTTTGTTTTCTTGCTGGCGGCTAGCAGATGTGGATGCTGTGGTTCAGAGGTGAGAGGAATGGGTGGCACTGTTCACCATAGCAATGGTGGCTCTCGGAATTCCACCGCAGGCGTCCTCCACCAAGTGTCCTCAGTACCACAGCAGGGCAGGCAATGTGCTTCTGCATCAGTGGCATCACCTCCTCAGAGTCTGATTCTCAGCCTTCAGGATTCTCCTCTGGGTTTCTAAGTTTCTTACCACTTTCTGCAATTGCTGTCTTGTTACAATCATAGAATTCTCTTTTACCTCGTACAGTAGTGAATCACCTCTAACCTAGTTAACAATTATTCATATATAAATTCTTTCCATTCAAATCACTGGCAGTTCCTGTCTCCTGCCTGCTATCATTTAACCTCTTTCTATATTAACAGGATTGCAGTCTCAATGAAAGCAGTCCCAGGGTAGACACTTGTTCTCCCAGCCTGTTTTATACCTAGAGACCACCATGTGCTACAGTTCTGACCAAGGAGATCTGAGCAGAAGTCTGGGAAGACTTTTACTTAGTTAACAAGGAAAATAAACTTTAAGAAAAGGTAGTAATGCTGAACAACTTCACATTTATAATATGGTTCCAATTTGATATTATGTATTTAAATGAATAAAAAATAACTATGGAGTTCCAACTATATTGCAAGGTCCCTGAAGGGAAGGCTCTTTTCTTGAGAGGTAACAATATCTCTAGCCTCATGGAGTTTACAGTCTAATGGTGGGAAAAACCAACAAACAAACGCATATGTATGCATGTATATGTACATACATACACACACACACACACACACACACAAGAAAGAGAGCAAGAGAAAGTGCAGCTGCAAGCGAGTGCAAGCAAGAGTGAGAAGCAGAAATAAGAGAAGGGTAAGACGATAGAGTGAGGCACTCAGAATGAAGAAGAAACCTTAACAGAGAGAAGTCCATGAATGTCAGGAGGACAAACATTCCAGCTAGAGGAAGAGCACAGTATAAAGTCTTTGAGGAGATTCTGGCATATTCCAGAAACATAGGAAAGAATATGGAGTAGATGATCCCTAAGAACTCTTTCCATTTGAAATACTTGAGCCTATGAGAAATAAAATGAGCTGGATGATGGTTTTTCAACTCCAATTATTCTGTTATGGACTAGAACTATATGGGGGAAAAAAATCACTTAATTGTTCAAAATGAAGTCACTGACATTTTAAAAAGCAAAATGTTTGCTTTTGTTGACATTAAATGAAATTTTGTTGATTTCTTTAAAAAAACTTGTAAATCTACATATTTTTAATTAACATGTAGTCCTCTAAGTCTTATAGCAGATAACAAAACTTAACTTAAGTACTAGACAATATGCTCAAATCATTCAAGTAAAATTCGATCATAAAAATTATTAAAATCACTTACTTGTGTGTGGATAGATGAAACGGCAACAACTTCAACATTAAAAACACCTTTGTGATTATCTACCCATTTCATGCCAGGTAGAGGAACCTATGAAATATTAAATATAAAGATCACAGATGCTGACACTGATTATGAATTCTGAAAACAAACAAAAAAATTACAGTATCTCCATGAGAAAAAATACTGTGGAAATATATTTTTATGCACAGTAAATATATGTAAAACTTTATTTTGTTCTTTTTACAAAATCAATGTTTCCTACGAGAGAATTAAAAAGTTCAAGGAGGGGCTGGCCTGGTGGTGTAGTGGTCAAGTTTGCACACTCTGCTTCAGGAGCCTGGGAGGTTTGCAGGCCCAGATCCCGGGCATGGACCTAGCACCACTTGTCAGTGGCCAGGCTGTGGTGGCATCTCACGTAAAATAGAGGAAGACTGGCACAGATATTAGCTCAGTGACAATCTTCCTCAAGCACAAAGAGGAAGAATGTCAACAGATGCCAGCTCAGGGCCAATCTTCCTCTCACACTCACACACACATACACACACACACACACACACGCGCGCGCAAAGGCACAAAAAACATACACTCAAAATTCTATCTTCCCAGGGATATACCCCTTTATATCATTCCAAATCTTCCTCTATGCACAAATATTTTTATATACACCATTACATAAGCGGTATCAAACATTATTTTGAAACCTGTTTTCACATATTACATTGTGAATCTCTCTTCATGTCAATAAATTCACATCTACAATGTCATTTTAATGATTTATAATATTCTATTTTCTTTATTTTAAACACTCCTATTATGTTTTAGTTGGGCTTCAAAATATTCACAAGCAAAGTAAGCCTATGTTTTAAGGATTAGAAACCATTTGTTTCTGATGTAAATTGCTCGGAATGTTAATTAAAATCATACCATAAAAATTATTTTTAAGAGAGTACATCAATTCCCTCTATTCCTCCTGCTAAGTACAGCTAAAAACCCTGAACACGTACATAAAATAAACACACAGACTCTGAGAGGCAGAGAGAAGACTGCGGCAGGCAAGGGCCTCAGGATGCAAGGAATTATAAGGCAGTGTTTCCTGGGTTTTATTTTGGCCTCGTACATCCTGGACTAGGTGCTAGAGAAGGCATCAACCCAGAAATGCCAAAAGGAGCAGACCAAAAAAGCTCCAAGAAAAGCCTGCTTTCTCTAGCCAAAGGCAAGAAGTGTCCTACTCTGGCCCGACACAAAGAAACAAATGGCAGCCCCACCCCACCTCCATAGGCTGAGTGGGGAGCGTAGGTGTCCACCTTCAGCTGGCTGTAACATGGTGTCCCAACCTCACCCCACCCCCCACACACTGAGTGCTATCAGAGAAGACGGAGACGGGTGCCAGTCCCAGCCCAGAGGTAACAAGTACCCACCAACTGTGGTGTCAGTGGAGGTCAAACGGGGAGAGCAATGAGGTGCCCCTCCCGCTCCCAGTCGGGAGGTGTCAGTAGGGGCCTAGTGGGGAGCCTGAAACCCCACCTCCACCCAATAATAAGCACCCCCCAACCTAACCCCCCTGTTAAAAATCTAACGATAACTAGGTAAGAAATGCAGTATCTCTACTGAAGTAAATAATACAAGTTTTGAAACATTTTTGAAAAAAGAAAAGCTGGGGGGCTGGCCCCGTGGCCGAGCGGTTGAGTTCACATGCTCCGCTGCAGGCGGCCCAGTGTTTCGTCAGTTCGAATCCTGGGCGCGGTCGTGGCACTGCTCATCAAGCCACGCTGAGGCAGCGTCCCACATGCCACAACTAGAAGGACCCACAACGAAGAATATACAACTATGTACCAGGGGGGCTTTTGGGAGAAAAAGGAAAAAAATAAAATCTTTAAAAAAAAAAGAAAAAAAAAGAAAAGCTGGTAAATTGAAACTACTCAAAGCAAAAAACAGTACTAGCTCTTTCAACCCAAAACATTTTTTTTCAGCTCGAAAAAAAGAGATACACAAATAAAATGTGAACACACACTTCTTTAAAAACAGAGGTTCTCAAAGTCCAATCTGAGGATCAGCACTTGTTAGAAATGTAAACACTCGAGCCCCAGCCCAAACTACTGCACCAGAGCCTAGGACAAGGCTCCAGCACTGGCACCACGGCAGGCTCCCAAGGCAGGCATGCTGTCTTAAAACAGCGGAACGGCAGTGTAGCAACAGGGATGGCCTGATAGCCACAACACCTCTTCAGCACTCTTCATGTGCAAGGCACCACTCCAAATGCTCTACATACTACTGCACCATTTACTCATCAACACAACCCTTTATCATAGGCATTAATTATTCTCCTCAATTTACAGATGAGAAAATTCAGGCACAGAGAGTGTCTTAGTCAGTTTGAGTTGCCATAACAAGATATCATACACTGGGCAGCTTAACGAACAGAAATTTATATGCTCAGTCTGGAGACCAGAAGTCCACAAATCAAGGTGCAACATGGTCAGTTTCTGGTGAGGCCCTCTTCCCAGCTTCCAGATGTCCACCCTCTCACTGTATCCTCACATGACTGAGAGAAAGCTCTCTGGTGTGTCTTCTCATAAGAGCACTAACCCCATCATGAGGCTCCATCCTCATGATCTCATCTACACCTAATTACCTCCCAAAGGTTCCATCTCCAACTACAATCACAACTGAGGCTAGGGCTTCAACATTTGAGTTTTGGGAGACACAATTCAGTCCACAGCAGAGAGATTAAGAAACTGACTCGAGGTCACACAACTAATTAGTGGTGGAGACAGGGGTGAAATCCTGGAAATAATGCTATACTGCCTTTTAAAAGTAAGTGAAATTTTAAAAAATACACAAACAACAACAACAAATTTTCACAATCCCACACCCCCTTGAGAGCAAACTTTGCTAAATTTGGTGTATATTTTCTAAACTATTTCCCACACAATTACAGATGAATAGCTACCTACTGAGTTTAATGGTTGTTACTATATTGTTAGTTTTTATGTTTTTATTATAAATGTCCTATTGGAATATTTAAATCTATATCATTCCTCTTAACTACAGCACCATTGTATGAATGTACAAAAATTTAACTAAACATTACACTCTTGGTTGATAGCCAGGTAATTTCCATTTTTTTATTTTCTGCTAATACGAATAATCCTGTAATTTTTTCTATTCCATCCATTCAACAAATATTTACTGAAGTCTCTACATAGCTTTCTAGGTACTGGGGTTTCGTGGTAAACATAAGATTTGCTCTCAAATGCTCTCTCAACCATTTCTTGTAGAGAAAAACAAGTCAATAAGATAATTTCAGATAGTAATAAATATTAAGTAAATAAAATTGGATTAAAAATGATGGAGAGTATCAGGCATGTCAAGGAGGGAAGGGTTGAAAATTCATGGAGTGAGGAAAGAGCTCTCTGAGGAGGTGCTATTTTATATACAATTCAGATCATGAAAAGAATCCGGCTATATGTTGGCGGCCGGCCCCGTGACCGAGCGGTTAAGTTCTCGTGCTCCACTGTGGCAGCCCAGGGTTTTGCTGGTTCGGATCCTGGGCGCGGACATGGCACCACTCATCAGGCCACAGTTAGGCGGTGTCCCACATGCCACAAGTAGAAGGGCCCACAACTAAAATATACAACTATGTACTGGGGGGATTTGGGGAGAAAAATGCAGGAAGAAAAAAAAAGAAGATTGGCAACAGTTGTTAGCTCAGGTGCCAATCTTAAAAAAAAAAAAAAAAAGAATCCAACTATGTGAAGATCAGGAAGAAGAACAAAGAGAAAATTCAAAGGCCTAGAGGCAGGAAAAATTTGGAAGAAGCTGCAAGTACGGAGAGTGCAGTGATGGTAGAAAATGACTCTGGAGAGGTGAAAGAGCTCAGATCATCCAGAGATTTGTAGGTCATGGGAAAAAAATCGGGATTATATTTTAAGTACAATGAAATGCCAGAGGAATATTTTATTTTGATCATAAAGAAACACTAAATCTTGGTAAAATAATGCTGAATGAAAAAAGAAAGTCACAGAAGATTATATACAGCATAATAACTTTTGTTAAATTCATAAAATAAGCAAAGTAAATAATATATTCTTTAAGCATATAAATACTTCAATTAAAAAGTGGTTTTAAGGGGCTGGCCCCGTGGCACAACAGTTAAGTTCACATGTTCTGCTTCTCGGCGGCCAGGGGTTCCCCGGTTTGGATGCCAGGTGCAGACAGGGCACGGCTTGGCACGCCATGCTGTGGTAGGCGTCCCACACATAAAGTAGAGGAAGATGGGCACGGATGTTAGCTCAGGGCCAGGCTTCCTCAGCAAAAAAGGAGGACTGGCAGTAGTTAGCTCAGAGTTAATCTTCCTCCAAAAAAAAAGTGGTTTTAAGAGACTAGCTTTCAAAACAATGTGAATGTACTTAACGCCGCAGAACTGTATACTTAAAAATGATGAAAATGATAAATTTTACGTTATGTATACTTTACCACAATTGTTCTTAAAAGGCTAGTTTCCATAGTTGAAAGGAAGAAAGTGTGAAACAGGGAGGAGCACGTCAGTGCTGTAAGTTAGTGTCAATGCTCCACCTCTCAGATTAGGTGGTAGAGGGAAGGACAAAGGGCCCAAGACACGAATGTGCTTTTCACGTTTGAGGAACATCAAAGGTGTTGTGCTATGTGGCTAGGGCCAAGTGAGTGACAGAGAACGGTGAGGAAGGAGGTCAGAGTAGTAACCTGGTATTGTTTCTTTTCCAAATAAAAACAATACATATTTGTTTGTGAATACGTTTTGAGTTCTATTCTGAAAATAAATGCCACCAGGAGAACATTCACAAGACGTCTTTCAGATTAATGTTTAAAAACAGTTATGGTCAAAGCATTAAGAGACTTTAGTAATAATCATGTAATAGTTCTCTCAAAAGGCATTCTGGGGGCTGGCCTGGTGGTGCAGTGGTTAAGTGCACACCTTCTGCTTTGGCGGCCCAGGGTTCGCCGGTTAGGATCTCAGGTGCGACGTGGCACCGCTTGGCAAGCCATGCTGAGGCGTCCCACATATAAAATACAGGAAAATGGGCATGGATGTTAGTGCAGCGCCAGACTTTCTCAGCAAAAAGAGGAGGATTGGCAGATGTTAGCTCAGGGCTAGTCTTCCTCAAAAAAAAAAAAAAGGCACTCTGGCTTTTGAACAGTGACTACTGATTATGATTGAGATTTTTCCAACGTTTCTGTTTCTTTCAAGTCACATATGTCATTATCAAAGCTGCTAATGTCTCTTGTATTGAATGTTTATAGCTACTTTATTTTCACGTATATGATCATCAATTACAAAGATTCTAAAAAATTAATTTAAATCTGTTCCCCTTCCTCCACTCTTTTAGTGAAAAGTTGTCTACTAAAAGAAATATTCATTTATTTAAAGAAGCTTCTGTTACAATATGAAAATTCTCCAAATTTATCTTTTCTTTGAGTTTATATTCCATGTATTATTTTGGTTTTAAAATGAATATACTTACATTTTTTTAAATAGTATAAAGGCTTCTAAGCATTCTATAGAGTAATTTTAGTTACAGAAGAAAATAATATTATCACTTCATTATCTATGTACTTAAGAGTAGCAAGGTCTTATTTGAGAAAAACATCTCTGTAACAAAAAATTCATTTCATTCAATCTGAAGAATTTCAACGTGAGAGTCACTGACCTCAGGAGACAGTACAGAATAAGCCTGTGGTGGTTTTTCCAGTGAGACTGGTAGACAAAACTGCCCAGTCTTTAATCGTCCATTCTGAAGCATTGGTATCCACTTTTAAATAAAAAGGAAACAATATCAATGTAAATGTTTGCTACAAAAGTAATTACTTGGAAAATCTGTTATAAGAACTTGGTATGAGCCAAATTTGTCTCACATCACCAAACACCAAGGGGATTTAATTATGTAAGTAATCATAATAGGCCTTCATAATTTCTCTAAAGCAAAGTTTCCCTAACAATATTTTATTGAGGAGGATTGTCAAAACATTATTATTACTAACTAAATATGCAATATTGAAATCTGTAGGAGGTCTTTATTATCAAGGGAAAGCTGGTAGTAGAAAAACGCCACAAAGTGAATCAATTTTAAACTGGAGTAATAGTGTTAATGTAAATAGGGAAGGAAAAATTTGATTAGATATGAATGTTGAAAACAAAACTAAAAAGTGTAAAAAATTTATTTTCCTACATTTAGCAAAAGTCATGCTACAAACTGCAAAAGACAAAAAAATGAATCAAATGTTGATTTTTCTCTTTTGGATGAAATCATGGTTTTTCTGACAAAATTGTGTGATAGCACATTATGACATCCTTCACCTTCGGTTTACCTTTGCAAGGTCAACCATAATGATTTTCAAAAATACTCAAGGGTTTTAATTGCCTTTAATCAAAGCAAAAAGGATTTTAATTGCCAAGGGTCTCTTTTAATCATTTTACAATCAAATCATTCTCTTCTGAAGAACACTTAAAACTATTATATTTATACTGTACTCTTGGGTAAACACACAATAATCAGGAGCAACACCTAAGTGTTTACACATGTTAGTTCATTAATTACATTAGTTAATTACATCAATGAGCATTTTCTTATTATGGTGACTTCCTAACCAATGTGGGGAATCAGATGAGGAATACGCAAATAATAATGAACACCAACTAGCTCTTAAATAGTATAATTATTTTTAAGATCAAAGAACTAAATATTTAACAAAAATATACTTACTGTATATCCAACAGGAGTTTCAAGAGGAGTATTTTGTTTTTGTTGACAACTAACATGATAAAAAGTAAAAAGCAAGTGATGATGGTCAGTTAAAGTAGCAGGAAGTTTAACCTTGATTTCTTCATGAAAATCAGGAGACCTTCATACAAAAAAACAAAACAAAACAGATCAATAGTCAGTAATTTGTTCAAAATAAATAATTATTGCATTTGTATATCTGAATAATTTTTAAATTAATTTCAGGATTCATACTTAATTTTTCTTCTAGTACAAAATATTTTTCTTTAGTCCCAAACTCTAAGTAACTAACTCCTACATCCAGATGAGGGAGCTGTAGCTGTTTCTGAAATTTCTCACCCCATTTTTATTACTGCACTGAGTAATCCTACTATTTGAAAATTCATTAATAATCACCACCTTGAAGATCCAGTGCTGAGATCTTCACTGGATTAGAAACTATACAAAAGAGGACACTAGGGAAAGGCTTTCTATATTTATAAACCAATTCTGATATGCATTACATAGAAAAAATAATACGAGTTTTTATAAGTGTATATTTTAAAGCTATACTACAGAAAAACATTTTCTATTATAGGAGTACATCTCCATATTAAGGCTAATTTGTATCATTCTTCTGTAAAACAAAAAAAGTATTTTTAAACAACTTCGTGTCAAATTGGGCTCCCTATGGAATGTCATATGTTAATTATTCCATTGCTAAAGATATAAATAATGTTACCAAAACATGGACTAGTGTATTGACTGACAGCTCAAAAAAAGAGGAAAAAAGACAAGAACATCCACAAATTGCATCTGTCCCACAGTTTAGAAGTGCTCCCAGCCACTATGAGAATACAACAAATAGCATATTTGATCAAACCAATGGCACTTTCATCTCAATGTTCATTGAGAGGGGTCCACAGGAGCATTTTTATAGGAAAGCATGGCTGTTATTTATGACATAGACTTAGAAGGGATAGAACTTAGTATCCCAAACTTCCATATTCAGTTAGTATCTCTCAGAGTTATATTCAATGAAAATGATGCAAAACATATGGCTCCAACCATCTTAAAGTGAAGGCTGTCTCACCAATTAGAGGTCTTTTTTTTCTGATGCTAATAGGTCAAATATCCTTTCATCTCAAATAAGCCTCAAAAATACTAACAGGTGTAGATTTGATCACAGAAATATTAAGTGGAATGAGGCTTTTAATACCCACAAAAAAGATAGCTAATGCTAGCTGCTAACCATCTGAGAATTTGATGATTTTGATGAATAAAAGATGCTACACATCTTATTACTGCTCTCACTCATCACCACTGAATTATGAGAAAGTTGAATTTACTAGCAATGTTAGTACTGTCATTTTAATTCTACTAATGCTGAGAGTAACAAAAATAAAGACCTAGCCACAACCTGAGAAACTTTTAGAAATTATTACCTTCTTTATCAATATCTTTCCTGGTATTGAGTATTTTAGTTCATTTCTTTCCTGAAATCACATTATGTAAAGGCTTTTATGGAAAATTAAACATCTATGAATTATTCATCAATAAGTATTTTTAATTGCCTGCCTTTAGGCTAAGCATTGCATTACTTTTGTGGTGGTTTTAAAGATAAACATAAGAAAGCAGTTACCCTCAAAAAATATATAATTTAGTAGAAATAGAAATAAGACACACATATATCATGGCTATGCTATAAAGCAAGAGTTGGCAAACTCTGGCCCATAGGCCAAGTCCAGTCTACTGCCTGGTTTTACGAAGCCTACAAACTAAGAATGGTTCTTAAATTTTTAAATGACTGAAAAACTCAGAAGAATAATATGCGAAATTCAAATTTCAGCATCCATAAATTAAATGTTACTGGAAGACAGCCATGTGACTTTATTGTCTATGGCTGCTTTTGCACTACAACAGCAGGGTCGAGTAGCTGCAACAGAAACCATATGGCTCACAAGGCCTACAATACATACTATTTGGCCCTTTGCAGAAAAAGTTTGCCAACCCCTGGTATAGAGCATATAAAGTTTAGTGCTTCGAGAACAGAGCTGAACAGATTACTTTAAGTTTTACATCAGGGAATTGTATTTAGGAAGAGATATATAATATGGGCCTTAAAGAATGAGTAAGAATTCAATAAATAGAGGGAATCAGTATTATAATAGAAAAAAAGATCCAAGAATGGCCCAGAAACAGGACAGTACAGGGTATGTTTGGTAATGAGGCAGAAAGAAAATCATCGAGACATAAAAGATGACTGGATATTAGAGAAAAGAACAGGGAAGGGAATGATGTCTTAAATTTTGAGTCAGAGTAACTGGAAAAATGGTGGCACCATTAAAAAAGACAGTCAGACAGAGAAAAGGTCTGGAAGAGGGTCAGGGACAAATACATGGAAATTAAGAAGGCAGCAGGGCCCTCAAATTAATACGTCCAATGAGATACTGAAAATATACATCTGTATCTCAGAAAGAAGGTTATGACTGAAAATAAAGAGCTGGGAACAATCCACATAAACGTAAAAGTAGTAGCATTTTCATTGAAGGTAACTCTAAGAAATACATGTAAGATTATTTAGGGAGACAATATTATAGAAAAAGAGCGTTAAGGGCAAAACCTTAGTGTTTTGCATGCAATGCCTATACTTAAAAGAAACAGAAAAATTAGAGTTACTACTACAGAAAAAAACAGTGCTCAAAGAGATAGAAGGAAACTGAGAGAGGGCCGTAAAATAAAGATGAGAAAAAAGAAAAGTTTTAAGGAGGGTAAGGAAAAACCATGCTACAGAAGAGCACTGAAGAAAGACTTTTGTTTTTTTTAAGTATAGGAAACTTAAGCTGCTGCTTGACAATAAGAGATGGAACCAATGAAGCAGGGGACTGATGATGCAAGAGAAGGGATAACTGATGGAGTCACATTCTAGAAGAGGCTGGATACGATGTTTGAGAGCAGAGGTGAAAAGATTCACATAGCACAGTGTGTGGGCTACCACTATCTTTGAAACAGAAGTGAAGGTGAAACTGAGGTGAAGAACAGAGAAGCTGATGATCTCTGGTTCGATGGCCTCAATAAACTTAACAAAGTAGGGATGGTAAGAGTAAAGCTAACAGAAAGGAGTAGGAACAAGAAGGAGGAGGAGAAAGGCTTTAAAATGGCCACTGCCAGCTGACAGAGGAAAACAGTGATGACGGAAGATCACAAAGAGTGGCAGGAGGAAGACCAGATAAAATTACTGTAGCCCCAGCATATAACAAAATAACATCAACAGCCCTGATTGGTACAATTTTGTGATTTTTCTCCAACAATACTCAATAATAAAAAAAAAAAGAAAACAGAAATTAAAGGTTATCCAAAGTTAACAATTTTCCAAAGAAGTAAAATGGAAAGGCACTAAGTCAAAGGATTAGCGGATGTGGAGAATACCACCAATTTAACTGACTAATGGTTCAAGCTTAAAAAAGAGTTAAGTAAAACAACAAAGTGTCAGGGAAAATAACAGGGAAAGACCAGAGGCCAAATGATAATCTATAACAATATAATCAAAAGAAAGGATCAGAATTTGATAGAAAAGATGTTTTGTGTCATTTGAGATGTCTATGGAGAATGTGCATCTACAGGTCAAAAATTATAACTCTGATGTCAGCTGTCTTGAATTTGCACATTCAGTGCAACAAAGCATTTGGTAAACACACTAAGGTGAGTGCTAACAATGCCACTGAGAAGTGAGTAACTTTGAAAGAAATATTTGAATTCAGTACCTGTTATGATATACTACGGCTGTATAGGCTTCCTTTGAAAATTCTGAACAGCTAGATTTACCAAAGATTACCTGTAACAAATAACAGCATGTTGAAACTTTGTTGTCATAAATGCTGGATGTTTCATATCTATGTAAGAATTTGTCTGATTTCATAACTTTGAAAACAATGGGCAAAATCAGCCCAATGAAGAACAATGTGCCTACTGACGTTCATTAATAAGTTCCAATTACTTAACTATAAATTTCTTTCCAACTATAGACCCATCTGACATTTAAACATTCAAAAAGTTTCTATCCATTACATTTATATCTATTGGGCAATAAGGTACATTTCTTTTCTTTTTCTTGAAGAAGGTGAAGAATTCATTTTAAAATCTAGATGTAGCATAGCATATGGAATTTTTACTAAGAAACATGGTTCTAGAATGGTAGCATATATCTATTATGCAAATGGATGACTTCTCCACTAACATAGCAGTCATTCTAAAATAAAAACTCCTATTTTTGATCAAGCTATGTATCCTTTGCTTCCAGTACTCCCTGCAAGCTACTCTACAATGGAGGAGGAGCTCTGTTCTTACATATGTGTTAAAAAAAATCCACCACATTAAAAAAAAAATACAACACTACTTTTGGAGAAGATATAGAGGTAAAATAAATCAGTCTTGTATACCTGTCTCTTGAATTCTAACAGCAATATTGTGGTCAATTGGGGCAGCTGATTAGATAAATGGCTTAATGATGTCAAGGTCATAGCTGTGATTCCTACGTGAGATAGGCTTAAAAGGTTATCTAACCATAGATTAAACTCTTACAGCTAGCCAGCCATTTATACATGCATGAACAGGTACATGGACACGTCACTGCACTTCCATCAACACAACTGGTAAAACAACTCGAAGTTTATTCCTTATACAAAAGGATTTGGCACCATCCCTAAATGAAAAGAACATATTAACAGGTATTTGTGTTTCTTTTCGCAACATTTCAAGCAGGTCCTTTTATTTTAAGGGGAGGTAAAAGTGTAATAATTATGACTCTCCTAGATTAAGTCTAACTTCATCAATTTGCTAAGAATATCTATGTTTTTATAAAATGTTATTCCAGTGCAGAATTATGAAGTTTATGATTTTATCATATTGACATTATATGATCAAAAAATTATCTTAGGACCCTTTGAATAGTCCTTATTTAAGAAAAATAGGCAAACACAATGTGTCTATGTTTACACATTCTTTCAAATAGGCCACTCCCATAACATAAAAGCATTATATTTTCATACAACTAATACACAAGTCAAAGGAATGTAGTACCTTTATTTCTCCCTGAGAAGTTATCATTTTTCACAAGGTAACATTTAGTTTCACAACACGAATGATAAAAAGTGGAAAGTGTTCCTTTTTTGACCATTTAACATGTATGTTTAATCATTCATCAACATGGACGTAGCATCAATTATGTGCCAAGCACTACAATAGGCATCAAGACATAGATGTGAGTAAGACACAGTCCCTGCCCCCAAGGAGCTCACAGTCTAGTGGACAAGAAGAAGAAATAAGCATATAACCAGAGTGACAGGGCCATAAAAGAAGGGAGAAGATGCTACGGTAGCACCAAAAGAGGGAGTGGTCAAACTGCCAGTGTGGCTGGATATAGCCAGGGTTCCACAGAGGAGGCCATATATATGCTAAGACAAGGAAGAGTTTGCGGGCAAACAATACAAACAGATTATTTTACATATACTACATCTGTCATAAGCTTAAATTCATATGGCAATTCACACATATGATAACAAAGCACCTATTTTCACAATCTAGTATCTTTTCATCAATTATGACAGCACATTCATTCCTTTAGTAGAAATGAAGAGCTAGTAAAGAGCATGAAATGCTAATTTCAAGCCTCAAAAATAAATTCTACAGTTACTCAACAAATATTTACTCAGCACGTATTATATGCAAAGATCTGAAACAGCTGCCATAGAAGAATACAAAGATGAATAATTTCTGCTTGCTGCTGTCAAAATCTCTAAATGCTGATGAAACTGAGGCAATAGGGGAGAAGAAAATGTATTGCTTTCCTGGTAAGTAGAAAATCAGAAGAAGTTGATTCAAATGAGTGACACAGAAGACTAAAATAAAACTCTGTTAACAATGCACCTATTCTTAGCTCAACTTCATTTCACTAGGGTTCTCAGAGGTTGAACATCTACAGTGACAGCTGTGTACTTATTCCATATGTTACTAACTTCAGCTGAGCCAAAAATCTACTTTCATGGAACTTGCATTTATTAGCGTCCTACAAATCCTAAATGACAATTTGGGCAGTCGAGAATCTCCCCAATCTGCCCTCAATCTACTTTTCTGACTTATCTTCCACTGCTCTGGCTCACTGGCAACTCACCACTGTACCTCTATTGAAGGACATTCTCCAAATTGAATTGCTTTCCTTCCCCCACCACCTAGACCCACTGCCATTAATATTTTAACCACCTCTGGTTTTAGTTCAGATATACCTCCTCCAGGTAATACTTGCTTGTTACCTCAGCAAGGCATTCTCTCCTACCTCTGAACACCTATGCCTCTGAATCCCTATACCAATCTTCTAATAATTGGTGCATACCTTGGTTCTCAATATTGGCTGCAAAATGTAATCCCTTGGGGAGATTTAAAAATACTGATACCTGCCTGGTTCCCGCCCCCAGAGATTACAATTTTATTGGAATGAGATTCAGTCTGGGTATTGGTATTTTAAAAGCTCCCCAGGTGAGTGTAATATATAGCCAAGGTTGAGAACTACTGCCAGAGTTTCTCAGCAAAGATGAGAAGAATCATACATATTACAATTACCTGGGGAGCATTTTCAACCCACACCACAACCTCATATACTATCCATCATTTTCCATTTCCCTTACCTGGCCTTTCATTCCACAGGAGGAGACTCAGAATCACAGACGCCAAGAACAGAGAAAAGGTATCTGTGCTTTGTTAGAGCACCCAAGGCAATTCTGATCTGACACTCTTTTGAGAGTTGTTATTTTAGAATTTTATGCATTTGTCTTATATTCTCTAGATTACAAGCCTTATTCATCTTTGTATCTCTAGGAATGCCTAGCACATACCAAGTTCTCAATAAACAAAACTTCAAGTAAACTCATTACTATCTGTACAGAAACTAATACAGTTAGAACTCTGGTTTACAAGATCTCATTAATTTCCAGTTTAGAGCTGCCAACCAAGTGATACCAAAAACTGTCTATATGAACCATATATGAAGTATAGGAATAGTAAAGAACATTTCTTACCGGCATGGCATTACTTGGATCCTCCCCATACATAAACTGGACTTTCACTGTTATATTTCTGGCAGAACCTTGACGGTTGGCAAAATTGAGACTCTGAGGGTATATGTAGAGAAGATTTCTGTGGAAGGCAATAGTATGCATGATAATGAATACATATCTAAAAACACTGTGTACCACTACATGCCACAAAAGAAATAGACAAATACTGAATTATTAATATTTGCTAGCCACTATGCTAAGTATTTTCACATACACAATTTTATTCATCCTTAGAGCAATCATTCAAATAGATAGCAATTAAATATACCCCAATTTTGCAGATAAATTGAAGCCTAGAAAAGTTAGGTGATTTTCACATACAACCAAGTAAGTGGTAAACCTGAAATCAGAATACAAAGTTCAAAACACATGTTCTTTCCTCTACAAGAGGCTTCTTGGAAATAAATGAGTTGAGTATGGACTGAAAAACTATTAAGAAATTAAAAGACAGTTCTAATATTATTGTAGTTCCTCCAAGCAAATACAAATAGGATGACATTTATATTTGCAGCTTTTGTATAAACGTGATCGAGGATTTAAGAAGTATAATAGTCCACATTATTGTTCAAAAACATGTATGACAATATGGTAGGTATAACAGTATTAGGTAGTTACGGTGAGACAACCACATATTACTCTCTGCATTTATTTGACTTTACTTCCAGTTTATGATCTTGCATCTTACACAACATTAATAGTCCCTGCCGCCAACACAGAGAAAAGAAATAATCCAAGAAAAGACACCAAAAGAGAGAGCTTAAAAAAAGAAAGAATGAGAGTTACTTTATCTGAAGACTAGTGCTTAAAGTTAATGAACAAGACTTTGAGTATAATAAAACCCTACTAAATCAACTGCTGGGGCAACAAAACCAAGTCTAAATTTCTGGAAGGTGGTAGGGCAATATAGAAATTTTAAAGGAACATACCCTTTGACCCAAAAACCTACCTCTAGTCTACGGAGGAAACTGCACATGGGTGTACAAATGGGTGTGTTCAACAAAATTCACTGCAGTATTTTTTATAATAGGGAATAATTACAAGTAGTAAATTTGAATTTGAAATATCAACATGAATCCAGGATGAATTTCATGTTAAAAGCATTTCCCCCCATTCTTTCTACTTAAATGGCCTAGAACAACGACTAACGTACAGTGAGTGCCCAGACTGCGGCTTGGAAAAGAACTTCCCATTCAAAGAACCACAGCTCCTTGGAGAAATGGCTGATTCCAGGTCTGGGGAGAAACTGTACAAGAACAACATCTTGTCATAACAGATAGCAAGAAACCATCAAAGACTATTACAAGTGAATTAAAAGGACTCAGGAGCCAAGGCTGGCCCTGTGGCCTAGTGGATGAGTTTGGCCGGCTCTGCTTCAGTGGGCTGGGTTTGGTTCCCAGGTGCAGACCTACACCACTCATCGGTGGCCACACTGTGGTGGCAACCCACATACAAAATAGAGGAAGACTGGCACAGATGTTAGCTCAGGGCGAATCTTCCTGATGAAAAAAAAGACTCTGAGCCAGTTTGAATTGGCTTTTTCATTTGCCAAAGATGGGACAATTTGAACACCAACAAAGATAATAACTGCTGTGTTTGAAAGCCATTAATATGTTTGGTCCATGAGTTTATAAGTGATGCTAAAAAAAACACTTAATTGATGTCTTTTAGAGGATTGTAATGCACCAACTGATTTTGAAAACTGGCAAGTAATGGAAAAGAATCACGCATTTATTTCTGCCTCTCATATAATGACTCACTGGCTAAGCATATAGCAGACGGGGAAAAGCACTCTTCATAGAGATATACCAGGTATTAAATAAAGAAGGAATGATAGAATATTCCCTTTCGGCAACGCTGAATGAGTTAATGGATTTAGGCGTTGATCATGATTGTCTACTACATGACTGTCTACTAATTGCACTAATTGCAACACGTTTTCCTCCTGATAGAAGGACACAGCACCGTTTTTCTTAAGGTTTTCTTTATTTTTTTGCTGGGAAGGATTCACCCTGAGCCAACATTTGTTGCCAATCTTCTCCTCTCTCTTTTTATTCCTTCCCCAAAGCTCCAGTACATAGTTGTATATTCTAGTTGTAAGTCCTTCTTGTTCTTCTTTGTGAGCTGCTGCCACAGGATGGCTGCTGACAGACAAGTGGTGTGGTCCTGCCCCTGGGAACTGAACTGGGCCATGGTACTGAAGTGTGCCAAACTTTAACCACTAGGCCATCAGGGCTGGCTCAGGACACAGCAAGATTTATGAAGTGATCTGGCTAAAAAAATTTGAACCTAAATATGACCGAGTCTCTAGATCCAAATCTCAGTTTACAGAAAACAGAGAGGAACATGTTTAATGTCACTAAGGGATGCCATCAATAAAATCTAGCCTCTGTAAAAATCTGCACAAAAATAGTCCAGTTTCTTGATATAGATGCAAAATATAAAAGATTAAATAAAAACCTTAAAGTAGTTTCTTCAACAAATGTAGACAATCAAAAGACTTCCCCTCAGTCAACTAAGTACCCATCCCTTCCTCCCATAGCTTCTGTGTATCTCTCTCACAGCACTACATTGTTTTGAAATGGTCTGTTTGTAGGCATTTCTGTCCCATTAGACCGTATGTTCCCCAAGACCAGGTTTTTATTTCATCTTTTATATTTTGCATCTATATATCAATTTTTACCATGCTAAGAATCATTCTCAAGGACATCAACTATGAGAGAAGAAGAATATTGCTTAATTATTCATGTGTGTTGTTCTCAGAATGGAGCCCTAAGGAACTCCAAGATTCTACAGTCAGCCAGAGGAGTACGAGCCTGCACAGAAGACTAAGAAGGCACCCACAGAGAAGGAGAAGGAAAACCATGACAGTGGAGTGACATGGAAGCCCAGGGAAGAAAATACAAGAAGAAATTAAATAGTTAAATGTCAAATGCCATTCAGGGGTCAAATGAGGCAAGCACTAAAAAATGTCAACTGGCTCTAGAAACATGAAAGTCACTGATAATCTCAGGCTGAAAACACACAAAAGTAGGTTCAAGAGCAAGTAGGAGATAAGAAAATGAAATAAACAAGTAAAATTCTGAAAAGTGCACCTCGGAAGGGGAGAAAGATAATGTAAAGTTGGAGGCAAAATATGGGGATTTTGGGAAGCTTTTTAAGATTAGAAAGGTTTGAGTTTGATTAAACCCTAATGAAAAGAATCCAGTTGAGACAGAGTTTGCATACACTAGAACAAGAATGTAAGATTCCTAAAATGGTGGGAGAGACCAGGGTCCAAAGCACATGATAACAGATTGGCCTTCATTATGTTTGCAATTCCTCATTGTAACAAACATTTACTGAGTATGCGGTGTGCTAGACACTGAGAACGGAGAGATAAAAGACAAAGTCCTTGACTTCATAGAACTCATGGTCTAGAGGGAGAATCAGACAAGAAAATAATAACGTAGCATGATAAGTGCTATGAACAAAGAATGTCACTGGAGCCCATAAGAGGAATTGAGACTAAAGAAGCTGCCCACAAATTTCAACAAGAAATTTGCAAGTAGCATAGACATGCAAAACACACCATGCTTACCCCACTCAGAATCTCTGCAGTGGGATGACTACTGTCTTAGCTTTGCAGAAATGGACGTGACTGGCCCCTTTCCATCTTTCAAGTCTCAGAAAGCCTCACTTTTACCTCCTCCCCATCACATCACTTTGTTATTCTATTCACAACTCTTAAACAATATGCTTAAATAGTCCTAAATTACCTTGTTCACTTATGTATTATTTCTTATTTCTATATCTTCTTTAATAAAGCCCAAACTCCATAAAGGCAAGGACTTTATCTACTAGCTAATTTCTATATTCCCAATGCCTAAAATAATGCCTCATATTTAATAAATGAATGAATGAATGAATAGTAGAGAATGCACACAAATGCTTAGTTACTTAATACTTGTGGGAGTTTCAATTCCAGGTTAAATGGGAATTAACTGAACATCATCTATAAGGTATGTTTGATTTCCAATATAAGCAATACAATTCAAATTCAACTTGTCTCTGAAGGTGAAAAGCATGCAATTGAATCCAGATTCTTTTCCATTTGACTGCTAACTCCACTAATAAACTCCCATTTAAACCTAGTAAGTCTTTACCTTGCACTTACTCCTTCAGAGGAATTTCAAATCAGCAGAGAGAAGGTAGATTAATGAAAAGTGCTGAGATAGCTGACTAGCCATTTAGGTAAAAAAACTGAATTCCTATCTGACCTCCTCCTCAAAATAAATTCCAGATTAATCAAAGGTTTAAAAAATAAAAATAAAACCAAAGGGGCGGGCCCCATGGCCGAGTGGTTAAGTTCGCGCGTTCCGCTTGAGCAGCCTGGGGTTTCACTGGTTTGGACCCCGGGCACAGCCATGGCACCACTTGTCAGGCCATGCTGAGGTGGCATCCCACACAGCACAACCAGAGGCACTCACAACTGAATATACAACTATGTACTGGGGAGATTTGGGGAGAAGAAGAAGAAGAAGAAAAAAGAAGAAGATTGGCAACAGTTGTTAGCTGAGGTGCCAATCTTTAAAAAAAATAAATAAATAAAACCATAAAAGTACTAGAAAAGCTTTAAAGAAACCATATTTTATAGGGTGAGTAAGGAATTTCTCAGCATGAGCCACAAAAATCATAAAAGACAAATTTTAAAGCCTCTACAGAGCAGATGATACTATAAACACAGGTAGAAGAAAGACAACAAATTGGAAAAACACTTACATATATGACAAAGAGTTAGTATCCATAATAAGTAAATAATTCCTAAAATTAGCCAGAAAAAGACAAACTTAAAAAAAGGAGCGAGGAGTTTGATGGGGGGACTTACATAATGCTCAGGAAATTCACAAAGAGAGCAAAATAGATGGCCAGCAAAATAAACTAGATTTATTTGCCTATTAGATTTCTTGATATTTTTTGTCTTTGTCATTCAAAGCATCAGTAAAAATTCATGGGAAAATAGGAACTCTCATATACTCTTGGTAGGGAGGTAAATTGGCACAACTCTTCTGAAGGATTAATTTGACAAATCAACATCTATGAACTTTCCAAAATGATTTATACATGTAATATAAGCTATATATAACAAGATCCCATTTGTGTTGGAAAAAAAACTATGTTTAGCTAGTCATTCAAGGGATCTGGTATGAATGACCCAAAATATTAACAGTGAAGAGTCAAGATTTTCATTTTTTACAGGTTTTTGAAGTATCTGTATTTCTACAATAAATACTTCCAAGATAAAAAGATTTAACATTTAGGGGCTGGCCCAGTGGCGCAGCAGTTAAGTGCGCACATTCCGCTTCTCAGCGGCCCGGAGGGTTCACCGGTTCAGATCCCGGGTACGGACATGGCACTGCTTGGCAAACGCCATGCTGTGGTAGGCATCCCACGTATAAAGTAGAGGAAGATGTGCATGGATGTTAGCTCAGGGCCAGTCTTCCTCAGCAAAAAAAAAAAAAAGAGGAGGATGGGCAGTAGTTAGCTCAGGGCTAACCTTCCTCAAAAAAAAAGAAAGATTTAACATTTATTAATAGTGAACACAAAAAAATTAAGATAAATAAAATGATTCCTTCAAAGGTCACTCATCTTCTGGATCTGTACTGTCCAATAAAATAGTGTACTAAGACGACCAAGCACTTGATACGCCCCTTTTCTAATTGAGATATGCTTAAGTATAAAACACACACCAGATTTGAAAGACTTAATATGAAAAGAGAATATAAAATATCTAATTAACATTTTTATATTGATCACGTTGAAATAACTTTTGATATATTGGATTAAATAAAATATACTATTAAAATTAACTTCACTTGTTTCTTTTAGTTTTTTTACACGTATAACTCACACTATATTTCCACTGGAAAATGCTGCTCTGGACAAGTGAGGAAAGGGGCGCCAGTGTAGTACTCTAGCATTACTCTTTAGTCAATATAAACATTTCTATTTATAAATGTGTTTTTCTCAGTTACTTTCAGAATCTTTCTACCGAATATACATATTCAAAAACAAATAATCATAGTAAAAAGGAAGACATTAAAGAGGACACTATATTCAAAAGAGTCAAAATGCCTTATGTTTTTTTTGGAAGTTGTATCTCCCTAAGATTGCACAACCTGGGGGAGGATAAAGGACTTTGCTTGGAATTTAAACAAGGCTCCTAAATGACCTACAATTCTGTGTATCTAAGAAGTTTCCTATATTAGTTCTTAGAAACTAGAGATCCTTAGATTAGGGCCCAATTTTGCTTAGGTTCTTATTTCCTTTGGCATAAAAAATTTTACTTTTTCTAACATTACTGGTTACATTTGACCAGGGTTCTATTTAAACAGGCACAGGTCCAAGCAAAGATTAGACTCTGCCTTTAACAATGTGTATTCAGACAGGAAGCATTAAAAGGTAGATGTAAAATCATTTATAAAATTACTATTTTTATTACATTTTCCCATAGCTTGACATTCTTCTGCAGCTTATACTTAGGCCGATTATTTATTTTAATTATATTGAATAACATGTCAGACTACTATAAGAAAAAAAATTATCCAGATAGTTCTGCCCAGAGAAAATATACTATAAACCAAGAATATGTGACCATTGCCTCTAATATATCTGTTAATGTTACACGTGAGGAATTGTACAAATTGTGCAAAAGTGTTAATATTCTAGTAGTATAGTAACCAAAATGGAAAGAAAATCTAACACACAGCCTCTCTCTCGTATTAGTGTCCAGTTACTTTTATGCACGGAAGGGCCTACTTTTCAAATTCCAATCTCTGAAAAGAACACCCAATATCAAAAAGGGGTGAACATCTACTATATCAAATTTTACCCTTGGAGAACTCTCATATTACGACTTTATCATTCTCTCATTCATGCAATAAATATTTATTGTTTCTCCAACATGTAAGGCATTGCACTAAAGTGCTGGCATATAAATTAAAAAGAGATCTTGCCAATAAACAGCTTATAGTACAATAGAAAAGAGAAGCTGGCCCATCTCAATTCCTCCTCAACTAGAAGGTGGATGAAATATCAGGGTCGATAGTTTTAAGTGAGAAAAGCAGACAGTTTAGTTAACAGAAGTTTCGAAATATGCCCTTTATGACCAATGATCACAGCACTAACACTTCCCTTTAAAAAAAAAAAAGGAGAAAATTCAAACTTCCTCAGTAGTTCAACATACACTTATAATTCTATAACATGTACCAGTGGTAAGGGTACGATAAAAATGAAGAATAAGGAAATTTTTTGTTTTTCTTCTCCATTGGTGGAAGTATTTGTATATTTTTATTTACTTGCATTCTTTATTTCCGTTACCAACAGAACTATTTATACGGTTCTGTACTGAACACTCAGAAAAAGTACACACAGGCTAAACAAAAGACATAATTCCTGTATTTATCAAGGTCCAAGAAACCAAAACTCAGAAAACCAGATTCCAGCAAAATTTCCCAACTTGTCATCTTAACATGAGCTTAGATAATATTCACCAATAAAATATTACAAAATGGGCATAAATGCATTGTTTGTTTCTAATTACCAAAAAATAGTTAATATATAATACTGTGTAGTGTTTACTATACAACAGGTAGTGTGCTAAGTGCTTTAAAAATACTAATTTTTAATCTTCATACAACCCTATAAAGAAGGTATTATCTTCACTTGACAGATGAGAAAAAAAGAGGTACAGAAAAGCTAAGTAATTTGACCAAGGGTCACAGAGCTGAAGAAAAGCAGAAGCAGGACTCCAGTACAGCCAGCCTCTCTCCAGAGTCACGTATGACCACTGTGGTATACTACCTCTACTGTAACCACTATATCCAAAAGCTCTTAAGCCTAAATCATCAAAAGAAAGGGCCTCTATTTTATACCAGCAACAGGCATTTCTAAGAATAGAAATTTAGAAATGGTTCAGTTTGTAAAGTTTTCCTTGACAATTTGCAATTAACTGAAATTCATTATGTTAAATTCTTCCCTTTGCAAAAAAGCTATTAACTTCATGAAAAATCTATTTTATGTAGGGCTGATTACACATACAGGTTAGAAGGTCATTTCACATGATACAGAAAATAACATTCTGAGTACTTTCTATTTGCCAAACACTGTTCTAGGTGCTTTACATGTATTATTTCTCTTAATTCTCATAACCCTATTAAGTATGTACTATAACTACCCCAACTTACAGATGAGGAGACTGAGGAATAGAGAGGTTAAGTAACATGCGCAAGGCCAGACAGCCAGAGCTGGCTTCTGACCCAGACCAGTCTGATTCTCAAAGTCTTAACGATTTTATTCTATTAATTTGTCAAGATAAGTCATTTTTAAAAGATTATTTTCTCAAAAAGTTCTTAGTGAACAATGAAGAGGGATAATCACTTATAACTTGTTGAAGCATTTAGTATTTTTCCTTTTAACACTAAGTTAGAAGCACAGTGAGGAACATTTATTTTTAACCATACTACTATTTTTTTGGTTTTGTTAAATTTGTATTATCAAATTTGTTACCAAGCTCACAAACTTCAGAAAAATTTGCAAGGGGCAAATAGTTTCTGACACTGCAAGTCTTTAATTCCAGTTTGACCTTAGAAGATCACATATCTATTGGTCTTTCCATGGGCACATGGAAAAGAGGCTAGAACACAGAGACATAGAATATAATGGAGAAAAGGGGTGAAATGCCTTTTAATGATACTTATAGATGAGATTTTGTGAGAATACACAAATATGGTCATGATAGATTATCTGAAGCAAAAAGACATACTAACATAAATTATAGTGACAAATAATAAGGAATATATAATCATATGCTAGCTTATACAGAGTACCATGGGAATGCAGCATTGAGAGCCATCATTAATACCAACCGAAGAAGTGGAAGAAGTCTTAAGAGAGAAGGCATTTTTAGGGATGGGTCACTGTTTCCAAAAAAACTAAAATAACAATTTAGGAAATGAATACTTCATTCATTAATTTTTCCTCAACTTTCATCATGAATTTACAGTCAAATACTTTGGTTTTTACCTGTAAATATCTTTAAAAATCATGAAAAGTTAAAATGAGCTTTAAAAAGAATGAGTGTTAGATCTCATAACACTGAAAGTGCAGTTTATAATATAGTAAAATTAAATAAAAAATACAAAATTAAATGACCTATTAAGTTAGTTACTCATTTCTTTGATTTCATTTAGCATTAATCTAACTCAGTGTGGAAGGTTACATTCCTACAGGTTTACACAGCTTAATGATTAACTATATTCACCTGCCAACCTCACTGTTTATGTGGCAAATAGTGACAGAAAGAGAGTTTAGAAGTCTAGGTCTGCTTATAGGAGAAAACTCGTTCCAAATCGCTTGAAATCGAATAATAGGATAAAAATGTACACGATTAAGCTCTTTCTTGTTATTGCTCCTCTAGTTATTTCTTCCAGAATTGATCAAGACTACTCATCACTGGATTCTATACCTCCAGAGCCAAAATCAAGATTTGCTATGTTAGATGATGTAAAAATTTTAGCAAATGGCCTCCTTCAGTTAGGACATGGTCTTAAAGACTTTGTCCATAAAACTAAGGGTCAAATTAATGACATATTTCAAAAACTCAACATATTTGACCAGTCTTTTTATGCTCTATCACTACAAACCAATGAAATCAAAGAAGAAGAAAAGGAACTTAGAAGAACTACATCCAAACTCCAAGTCAAAAATGAAGAAGTGAAGAATATGTCACTTGAGCTCAACTCAAAACTGGAAAGCCTCCTAGAAGAAAAAAGTCTACTTCAACAAAAAGTGAAATATTTGGAGGAACAATTAACCAAGTTAATTAAAAATCAACCTGAAATTCAAGAACACCCAGAAGTAACTTCACTTAAAGTAAGTAGAATTCAAAGAGTGTTCAGGATTATGTTTTCAATGTGGATCTTTTAAAAAAATATTTTAAGACATGCTACTTGAAGTACTTTGTCGCATTGTTGAAATATTTCATTTTTCAAGAAAAAAAACCTTCAGAAAATAAAATTTCCCATTATACTTTCAAGTTGGTTTTTATGTTTCCCTAACATTAAATATGAAAACAACTAAACGTACATTTCAGATGAAAATTACAAGTAATAAAATTTAGAACACTAAATTATTACAGTATTGCAAATTATTGGAGGCAAGTAAAAAGTTAAATGAATATAACTTTGAAACTATTTTCCCAGGTTTAAAGTGGATAAAGTAATACAGTAAATGGTAAAGATTTATTCCTATTAAAATGCTGGGGTTATTTTTATTTCATTGAAGTAAAGTTCAGGAAATCAGATTTTAGAGACAGTACATTTTAAATAAAACATAAAAACAAAAGTATGTACTATTTAAAAGAAGCATGCCAATATTCATTTTTCTAACTCAGCTTAAAAAATTAGATTGTGATAGAGGAAATTAGTCTAATTTAACAAAAGAGAAAGAAGAAAGAAACTGCTAACCAACCTACAATCTATTTCCAGACTTTTGTAGAACAGCAAGATAACAGTATCAAAGATCTTCTCCAGACCATGGAAGAACAATACAGACAATTAAACCAACAGCATAGCCAAATAAAAGAAATAGAAAATCAGGTAAGTCAACATTTTAATGCATGTATGTCCAATCTTTTACATAAAATTTAGGTTTATGAAAACATTGGACCCTTAAATTATTTAAAGTAATTATAGTTGAATTAAAAGGATCACATCAGCATGATTCTTAAGATTTTAGCCTCTGAGGGGCCGGCCCCGTGGCCAAGTGGTTAAGTTCGCGCACTCCTCTTCCGTGGTCCAGGGTTTCGTCAGTTTAGATCCTGGGTGCGGACATGGCACTGCTCATCAAGCCATGCTGAGGTGGCATCCCCCATGCCACAACTAGAAGGACCCACAACTAAAAATACACAACTATGTACCGGGGGGCTTTGGGAAGAAAAAGAAGAAAAAAAAAAAGAAAGATTGGCAACAGTTGTTAGCTCAGGTGCCAATCTTAAACAAAAAAAGAAAAGATTTTAGCCTCTGAAGCTAATACACTAGCCGGGTTTGAAGCTTGGCTCGAAAACTTTTGTGTGACCTTGAATAATTACCTAACCCCTCTGTCTCTCAGTTTCCTGACTTATTCTATGTCAATAGTAACAGAACCTATCTTATAAGATTGTTGTGGGAAACAAATAATTCATGTAGAGTATATCTTCAATATAGAAGCCAAAGTAATTTAATTAAAATTTAAATTAGATCATGCCTCTGTTCCAAACCATCTCACTCACAGTGGCCCCTAAGACTCCAGATGACCCTTATTACCTTCCTGGAGTGATCTCCTCTGCTCCAGTCCCACGGGCCTCTTCACTGTTACTCAAACACATCAAACATGCTGCCACTCAGGGCCTCTACTCTTGCTGTTCCCTCTGTCTGGAATGCTCTTTTCCCTGGTATCTGCATGACCCACTTGCATTCCTGTAGGTCTTTATCAAATGGAAAATTTCCAATGAAGCCCTCCCAGGTCACTTAATCAAAAATTACAATCCCCTACTCCCATCCTTGAAACCGGCTACCTCCCTCATTAATCTCTTTTTTTCTTAACACTTACCTCTACGAAACATAATATGTATTTTAGTTACTTATCTTGTCTGTCCCTACACTAGAATGTAAGCTCTATGAGTACAGAGATTTTCTTCCATTATTTTTATTGCTATAAGCCCCAGAATACAGAACACTGTCTGACACACAGTAGGCACTCAATAAATATTATGTTGAATTAATAAAGGTAATGTCATATCAGCACAGAGAAATCAATAAAAATTTGCTATGATTATTATTACTTTTATTATTAGAAACTGTGTGCCTGATAGTTAAAGTTCAACACCCAACAATATAATTAACATACAATGTAAACAACTGGCTAGGTGAAGAAGAGAGATACCTGTTTAGAATAAAGCTACATCAGAATCTAAGCATTCCAATATATAGTACCATAGTTCAAAAATATTAGTAATACTATTAAACAGGCATTCAAGAGAGTTCCAAAAATAACACAGATCCAGAGAAACCAGTAATAAAAAATAGTTGCCAAGAATTATAAAACATATATTACCACCAATTTCCATTAAAAAAACATATCATTATACATTTCAGTAATTTTATGACTCAATTTTAGCAGGTTAGTTTGCTAATTTATGAATCATAATTTGGTAGGTTATTTTTGCTAATTGTCCAAAAGGTTTTTTGCCAACTACTTTTGATTTCCATAATTTCCTTATTATGCTATTTTGCTAAATTCTTTTTTCCTATATCTTTTATTATGACAAAAAGAACCTGCTCACAAAAGCAAAATGTCACTATTATGAAATGTTTAATAATAAAATATGTGAAGAATCCAAAATAATAAATTTTTGAGTTGGGAGAATTCTTAGATCATCTGATCCAACTTTCACAAATTTAAATTAAGAAACCAAAGCTCTAAAAGGTTAAGTGACTTTAAGATCACACAGTTACTTAGTAGGAAAGACTAATCCCCAGTAAGTGCACTTTACAACAGATCCTCACGAATTAAGTCACAGGAAATGCCACTTACGCAGGCATCGACAACTATCCCTAATAACTCAAAATATTACATATTCTGCTTTTTTTCAGGCCATCAATAAGAAAAGTTATCAGTCAATCCAATGCAAACCCAGCACACTTAAAAATAAACTGTTAACTGCTAAACTAATAGACAATGGCATATTGAATATATTGAAAGTAAGCAAATAAGCTGGCCAATTTGTTCCTCTACAGTAATGTTTACATGTCAAAAACTATCAAGAAAGCAGCTTTGTTTTTAAACTCCCTGCTATGTCTTTAGGACAGGTCTGAGAATCAGTAAGACCTACAACTGAGAATTATTAAGTTTACAATCTGCCTGTTACTGAATAGAATATATATGCTATTCATATGAATAAGTAGAACATATTAAAATATTCTAAGCAAAGTCTCTTCCTTTGGACTTGCTGGGTTTTGACCAATTTCTGTTTTTTGCCTTTCTGCCTTTCTTTCCCCATATTTTTGAACTCATTTAAGTAATATGCCTGATTAAATATTTTGAGAACAGGTAATCTGTACAATCTGTATAGCATTACTTATCCTTTTTCAAATCAAAGCAATTAGCATATTATGAACTAAAAGATGCATATTAATTGTTCTTTTAATATCCTGATTCAGACTCCCCTAATTGTATATTCAGTACCATTTTTTAAAGTAAATTTATATTCTTTTATCAGTTAAGAAGAACTGGTATTCAAGAATCCACAGAAAATTCTCTTTCTTCTAAACCAAGAGCACCAAGAACTACTCCCTCTTTTCACTTGAATGAAACAAAAGATGTAGAGCATGATGGTAAGGCAATTCGGTGGGTTCTCTTCTTGAAGCTATCATCATCAAATTCTCCTATCTTCAACATTTTCATCAAAACTCCCTATTCTTATGGCCTGTTCTAGACTAAAAGAAAGTAAAGGGACAAATCCACCAAATAAAATGTGTCCATCTAAATTGGATCCTGGTAGGTTTTTTTTAAACCCTATAAAACACATTCTGAAGACAATCAGAGAAATATGAATATAGACTTGATATAAGATAATATGGAATTATTATTTTCTTGGATGTAAAAATGGTATTTCAGTTACGTAAGAGAATAATCTTAGTTTAAGAGATGCATGCTGGAATATCTAAGAGCTTAAGGGTCATAATGTTTGCAAATTACTTTCAAATAGCACAGCAAAATATCTATCTGTATGTATGTGTGCTTATAAAGCAAATATGGCAAAATGTTAACAATTGTTGAATACAGATGGAAAGATGACGGTATTTCTCTTCAAAGTTTCTTTGTACTTTCCTGTTTGTTTAAAATTTTTCATTAAAAAAACAAAAAGATGGGGGAACAAAATATCCATTCCCAAACAAACTTCTAAGAAATGATATATTCTCAAAACACATTTATGTTTTATGTAATTCATACAGAAAAAAAGTCTTCTGTTAGCTTCCTCCAAGTATGTTCACTCTTTTCACATGTATCTCTTGACTACCTGCTATGTACTAAGCACTATACTAATGTCTCATATGTGATATTTTACTTACATTCTTACTTCATCTAGCAAAAAAAATGTGTTTAAAATTCTCATTTTGTCACTTTTCTTAAAAAGATATCAGTTTGGTAACAACTATTTTGACATTCTTTGCATAACAAGCCTCCTAATAAAAATGCTTTAGCATAAAATCTTTTTTAGTAATACATTACTGAAAAAGGCCAAAAGCTACAGTCACCACAATTCCATAAAATGTCAAGTAAAACCTCAAGCTCTAAAGATATCACTCTTATTACTGTATCTTATGTAATAACATTCTGTTGATTCTAGACTTTCCTGCTGATTGTACCACCATTTATAACAGAGGCGAACATACAAGTGGCATCTATTCCATTAAACCCAGCAACTCTCAAGTTTTCAATGTCTATTGCGATGTTATATCAGGTAAAACTAACCTAAGGAGAAAACGGACAGTAGGTAGTTAAGGCTATTCACTACCTATTAGTGAGACTAATCCTGTTATCTTTGTTCTAAATATATATATAAAATTATATATATCATATACACAAGTAGTTACATAGATCTAGTACTTATATTTGTCTTGTTTATGCATTTACTCATGCATTTATTCAATATTCTCCATCTTTTTCCATAAAATAATCTGAAATGACTCTTAGTCAATAAACTCATTAAGACATGCATTAGTTGTCCTTCACTTAACTTCTTGGGACCATAAAAATAATAAAACATTATTACCATAACAACATTAATAACTACCCTATACAAATACCAATTAAAATCAAACCAATAAAACTATTTTATTATATCTGTAAGCATCAATCTACTAAAAATACACAATTTCATTCATTATATTCAGGTAGCTCATGGATATTAATTCAACGCCGAATAGATGGATCACAAAACTTCAATGAAACTTGGCAAAACTACAAATATGGTTTTGGGAGGCTTGATGGTAAGGTTGCTTCATCCATTCATCCATTCATTCTGACTGGGAACTAGGAACACAACCATAAATGAGGAACAGTCCCGGCCTTCAAAGAACTTAACAAATAATTACACATCTGTTAGTAATTACACTTATTACAATTGTCTTTATTTGAATTATACTTATCACAATTACATGTCTATTCTTAATTATACTTATTACAATTTAATTCAATGGCTTCTAGTTATGATAATTATAAAGACAATTTTGATTAAGTGCTATGTGCTTTGATAAATGGTAAATGCTATGAATGAACTACCAAGAAAAGCATCCTTATCACTGGTAACTGTACTTTTTTATTAACGTTTTAGATATCAATTATTTGGAGGTTGAAGAGACAAGGAAGCTGTCAGATATACAGAACAAAATGTTTAGATTTCAATCATTTAAATATAAATGTATACTATAGAATGTGTGGTTTAAAATAAATTAGTTAACTCAATGCAAATTACTATATTTTGATTACAAAATAAATAAGTAAAATAAAAATAAATAGCAGAGGTTTAAAATCCAAAAGCACATTATAAAAATCCATAAATAATGTACAAGTACTTAAAGTGAAAAACATTATTACACCCAATTTTTAGACAGTACTATTTGACCATTTAAAAAATTCTACATTCAAACTGCCAGTTAAATCCCTAACTAAAAGGTATAATCAATATTTTACAGCTCTGAATGTTCTAAGAGTGAGTGTCACCCAAAAATAAAAGGCTAACAGTTAAGCCCAGAGTACTCAGTTATTTCTATAAGTAAGCCATTTGTACTTGCAATCCTTAAAATGAAATCTCCTACTAATTCAATAGCAATAAGACAATTTTGACTCTTCCTTAAATATTTTAATAAAAAGGATTGTGATAATTAAAGAGAGATCTATTTGTATTTATGCTATGTTTTTAACTCTAAATAAAAATAATTTTTAAAATTATAGAGAAAAGTTATTAAGAATTACATTTTTAAATTTTAAATGTTTTTGAAATTTTATTCCCTTCTTTTTCTACAAAGAAAACATAAATATCAAGCAAATATCAAAGGCCAAGTCTATATCTGAGGGCAATAACATTATTCTTATTCTTATTCTTATCATCCAACTTTTTGAGAATACTTAAATCTCTCGATAGTATATGGGTATTAATAAACAGCTGACAGTAAAGCCAGTACATATAAGGAGCTAGAAGTAAGATAATATCCTACCAATGAATGGACTTAAAAATATCTAAAATAGCTTACGATATTTCACTCGTGAAATATGTCTTATAATATCCCCTCCAGAAATGATAATCAGATTTTAGGCAGACTTATTCATATTTTTAACATTTTTTGTACATATACCTATCTTCAACAAAATTGGTTTAAAAAGAAAAACTTCAGAGACTAAAATAACCAAAAGAGTCAACACTAAAACAACTCATTACTTGCACCAATAAAAAAACTGTTGGTATCTAATGTGCAGTTAACATCAACAGATTTGTACTTTTCTTTTCAGGAGAATTTTGGTTGGGTCTAGAGAAGATATACTCCATAGTAAAGCGATCTAATTACATTTTACGAATTGAGCTAGAAGACTGGAAAGACAACAAGCATTATATTGAATATTCTTTTCACTTGGGAAATCATGAAACCAACTATACACTACACCTAGTTGAGATTACTGGCAATGTCCCCAACGCACTCCCGGAACACAAAGATTTGGTGTTTTCTACTTGGGATCACAAAGCAAAAGGACAACTCAACTGTCTAGAAAGTTATTCAGGTATCCTTTTCCTAATATCAATACTTTACTTTCATATCTTCTAAATGTCTTCTCAAAGTATTAGCTAATATCTACAACAACTCTTTAAAATCTAAATCCCAAATAAACATTTTCTCTATAGGTAAAAATCTCTTAATGTAAGTATTCATTTGGTTCTAGTGCAACTAGGTATTTTACCTCTAATCCTTCTCAGATATTAAATTGTTGGTGGTGTACAGAAGACTTATACAGATTATTTAAAACCGGGATGAATGCGTACAACGCCGTCATAGTTATAGGAAATGAAGATATATTCATGGGGAAATATAACAACATTGACTACATTTGAGTTTGTATCCATTAACTTCCATATCTGTCTTCTTCAGGAGGCTGGTGGTGGCACGATGTATGTGGGGGAGACAACCCAAATGGTAAATACAACAAGCCAAGATCAAAAACTAAGCCAGAGAGGAGAAGAGGAATATGTTGGAAGTCTCAAAATGGAAGGTTATACACTATCAAATCAACCAAAATGCTGATCCATCCAATAGACTCAGAAAGCTTTGAACTAAGGCAAATTAAAAAGCCAATGAATTAAACATTAAACTCATCCCACGTTACTGTGGTTTAATAATCTGGTATTAAATCCCTAATAGAAGGTTTTAGAAATATATTATTTTAAAACCACTATCAATTTAAGATTAAACATATCGTCTGTCACATCACCTCAAAGAACACCACTTACCTTTCTCAACCAAAATTCCTATGATATCATTTATTCATATATTTTGTGACGTAGGAATCAATTTTAGATGGTCACTATCTAAATTTTAACCAATGGGTAAATTTTTAAATAACTTTTTTAAAATAAAAAACTAACAAAACTTTTAATTTTAAAAGTCATCAGTGGGCTAATTTCACAACTTTCTTAATTTGAAAAACTAGTGTTAGTGTTCTTGCTAAAATCCTAAGCTTGAAGCCAAATGAAGCAGGGTGACATACTGTACTGAAATAGGTTCACCGTCTTAACAGTGCAGCACATCATGATTACTAAGTCATATTGCCTTTAGTATCACTGAACCTTAATGCATTTGTTAATTTATCTATACTGTACACATTTTATATATTTTAACACAATACTGTGAAAACAATTTTAAACAGATCTTGTCATAATACAATAAGAATGAATCTATTTGTGGCATCAAGTTAAAGTTTAATAATTTATTCCCCCCGGATGTGATATGAGTCTAACACTCATGTGTAGGTTTTCAAATAGACTTAAAAATCATAACAAGTTATTGAATGTTTAAAAATCCTGACAGACATGTATATATGCTCCAAACTGAATAAAGACTCAGTCCTCTAAATTACAGAAATTTAAGTTCTTGTCTTTTTTATTGATATCCAATAGAAGTATGATTATGTTATTTCTAATTTAAATTCTAAATCCTCAAGAATTATTAGATGCAAATCCTTTGACCATAATATCACTTGTCAGTTGTTTTGTTATGTTTTTGCTGAGGAAGATTTGCCCTAAGCTAACATCTGTGCCAATCTTGCTCTGTTTTTTATATGGGTTGCCACCACAGAATAGCTGCTGACGAGTGGTCTAGGTCCACACCCAGGAACTGAACCTAGGCCGCCGAAGCAGAGTGCACCTAACTAGGCCACAGGGCTAGCCCCTAGTATTTATTTTTAAATAAGTTTTTAAAGAAATGATCAAAGATAAATAAAATTTTGAATTAAACTTAGTTTTTAAAGGATATCATGCCCAAGATATATAGTAACTCACCTTAGTCAATAAATATTCAGCATTAAGTATTTTAAATTACCCTATACATGTCATATATATTTTTATATGACATATAATATATATTTATATATACATATCTATATGTACATATATTATACATATATGTACATATATATATACATATACATTTATACATATTTTTATATATGACATATGTAAATATGTATGATCTATGTGGATCTTACATAGATATCTTGTTCCAACAAAGTACAATAGAATAAAGGCAAGAATATGTTTCAGTTTTCAGAACCACAGCCAACCTGTCAAAATCGACATTTTAGAGCCAGAATGCCAAAATGACTTTTTTCTTTAAAAAAAACAGGAGGGAGTTTTCAAATGCAAAATAATGCATTATTTAATATACCATTGCTTCCTCTGTTTGTTTTCCAATTTTTCATAATTCTCACAGAATATGTTTTAATTTGTCCCTTTTAGGAGTACCAAGTTTTTTCTGCATATAAAGCTCAGATTGAGAGAGAATTCTGGTAGAGAAAGCATTTTTTTTCTTTATGGTCCTAATTTCAAAAGTGTTTGAATTTCACCACTACCTCACAATTGTCAAATGTAATGCGGCTTTCTTCAGTCCACATTCTCTTGGATCTCCCCACTACTACTACTAACAATGTTCTTTTTCAAAATTTGACCTTCCTTTTGCCCCCACAATACTACTACACTCTCCAAAGATCCTCCCTAACCTGAATCCATCCTGATAGCCCTATTCCTTCCTACTATTTTATTTAGTAGCAGGGGCCAAAGCACAATCTTCAATCATCTCTTCTACTGACCCTCAGAAATTCTATCTACTCTCATGGACTCATCTATTTTCCAAGAATAAAGTTCTGGAATCTATGTGCTCACCCCAGACTTCTCTCCACTTCCCCTTCTTACACTGCCTACCTGCCATTTCTCCTTCTAATATCCTACAGCCTCCTCGATCCAACATGTCAAATAACAATTCATCAACACCTTACTGCCTCTGCTGGTCTGTCCTCCCTTTCTACATTTCACATTCTCCTCTTTACCTCTTTATATCCAATACTGGCACTACCACGTCTCCAGCTGTAGAAGCTTGCAACCCAGGAGATATCTGTGGCTTTTTACTCAACTTTGTAAAGCACCTCTCCTGTACCATAAGCCACTAAATCCAATAAGATCTTCTTTTGAAAAGTCTCCTAATCTTAAACACTTTCTTTCCATTTCTACTGCCAAAAATCTACCAAGGACTGCTTTTAACCTGAGCCTTAAATTAACTAAGTAGTCTCCTGCCTGGCCTCCCAACTTTACATCTATCTCTCATCAATTGTCCTCAAACAAATTTACAATGACTGCATACTACTCTGACCGATGTTGTTCAAACATGTCTATTAAAAGAGTGTAACAGCTGAGGATAAAGAAAACATAGCCTCACAAGTTCTGGAGTTATAGGTTGAAATGGCTTGATATAAGCACAGATTTCTTTTAAAATCTTATTAGCTTTTTATCTTAAATCTTTGACTTTTATAATTCCATGTGAATTGTATTTCCTACTCCATAAATCTATCTTCATATAAAAATAGGTATTTCTTTCCCAGATTTTCTAAAAAGTCAAGTTCCTGAAAGATGTGTCATGTTTATCCTGTGGACTTACATATCCCATATAGCTGTGCCATCCCAAGAATGTGTACCCCAACTAGAAGAACATAAGCCTCCAGAACAAAATCCAAATCTCTTCCAGGTATTCAAAGATTTCCATAATCTGACCCCAAATTACCTCTTTAACCATTTCTTGCCCAACACAAACCCTCAGCTCTAACCAAAATGATCCACTTTTAAACATTCCCTTTATGGTGTCCTAGTACCATTCCATTTGTCTAGAATGCCTCCCCATATCTTTCTGCTTGGTTAGGTCCTGTTTACACTTCAAGGTACAGATCATCTCACTTTTTCCACAAATATTCTAGTAAATGGAGGCTCCTTCCTCTGAAACCTTGTAGCATTACTGTTTGTACCTCTCAACTGGCACTTAGCAAATGAGAGAAACGTAAATCTGGCAAATCATATAATAAAAATTCTGAAAAATAGTAATAAAAACTCTAAGAGCACCACAAGTAATCAATCTACTTGGTTTAGTGAAGTACTGCAAAATTTCTATACCAAGAGTTTACTCTGAACCAGTGTGAATTTTACTGAGAGCAAGTATACACGTCTCATTTCAGGGGTACCTACTGTAGCACACTCTCTGTCATCTTAGAACCAGCATGTTTTCATGCTTGTATCTTTTCTTCCTGAGAGCGTAACTCATGGAAATCAATTAACTCACTAACCAAAAATGTACTCATTAACCAGTATTTATTGAGTACCTACTATTTGCCTCCTTTATGAAACCTATTCCAGATATGTATTGTTACGTATTCCACATTCTATTACAGGATAATCAAATTTCTTTGTGTTTCTTCCCATCACTAACAACCACAAGTGTTGCATTTATGTATCTATGTATGTATGTGATTATCAACCTAGCAGTTCTAAAGACTGAAAAGAAGTGACCAAACGGTTAGCCCTTTCATCAAAGTCCAGTGTTATGACGGCAAATCAACCAGGGCAAAATTACTCAATTGGTGTGAAATGTGCGGTTCAAGGTCATCAAAGTAGGATCGACAGCCTGCCATAGTAAGCCTTTATAAAATGAGGTATCAAAGACATTTTAGAAAATATAAAGTCAAAATTTCCATCTAAAGGGCCGGCCCCATGGCTGAGTGGTTAAGTTCGCATGCTCCCGCTTCGGCGGCCCAGGGATTCGCCGGTTTGGATCTGGGTGCCAACATGGCAGTGCTCATCAAGCTATGCTGAGGCGGCATCCCACATAGCACAACCAGAGGCACTCACAACCAGAATATACAACTGTGTACTGCGAGGCTTTGGGGAGAAGAAGGAAAAAAAAAATCCATCTAAAACATAAAAACTGTATTTCTAAATTCATATATTTAACCCTAGGAACAATCATACATCCAACAAAGTAATTAGGTATATTTGAAAGTCTGAAAGATGTAAGGCTCCGTTTATCTTCAAATAAGCAACTAAGTCTCGGTTTACATACCCTGTATATGGGAATAATTATATCTTTGCCAAATTTACTTCTTAGGGTTGTTGTAACCATCAAGTAAGACACTGTATTTCAATGGTTTTATGAATGATAAAGTTCTAAACAAATGTATACACTTGTAAAAACTGGATCTTGGGTATCACTTCACATCTCTTTAAGTAAATAATCTGTACAAATACTACCTAATGAAAATACTCATTCTCAGATAGGACAACAAAACTGCTCTCTTCACATTCTGCTACTATTTCTGGAATTTTACTCCTCTTGGAGTCTGACATAACACTCCATAGTGTTCAAATGCAATCCCCTAACTAAAAACGCCTCAGTGGCTTTGTTAAAATGTTAGGAAACAGAACTCCCAACTCAAGAATTTTTGTAGTGAAAATAAACTAGGTCCAATTAGATAGAATAAAAGCCAGAGTGATATATCTAGGGCAAAACCAAAACAGCAGAATGTGTGCCAATAGCTTGAGACATCTATGAAAACTAAAAATAAACACAAAGACCAACACTCTCTAAAGCATGGAATCATAAACTTTTAGGTTTTTAGGTTTTAGGTTTCTTTAGGGGAAAAAGTTTTACCAGTAAATAAAAAGCTTAGTAAACTACTCAAGAAAAAAACTGCTACAAAGTAAAATTATAAAGCAATTATAAGACATTTGAAATGACATTGTGGCTAATTTTTTTAAAGTCCTTACCTGTTAGAAATATATAGTGAAGGATTGACAAGTCAAATGATATGATGACTAGGCTTTGTTTTAGAGTACCATAAAAAAAAAAATGGGACAGATAATAGATAAAACAAGAATGACAATGAAGGTTAGTCATACGGTTCTATTTACTTCTGTGTGTGTATGTACTTTTCCATTATAAAAAGTTTAAAACTATATTCAGATTAACGCACAAATAACATATTTACTAAGAATTACTAAGAGATGCTTGGGGCATAATACTAACTGCTAAAGTCCAGATCAAAATGAACTGTATCCTTCCATTGTGTTCCTCACATTGATTGTTACCACTATGAACGACTGAATTCATTCATATATTCTTAGTAACACCATATTTGCTAGATATAGTCTTTCAAAAAACTGGAAGAAAAACAGAGATACAATAGTTCAATAGGTGACAACTAAGGCTATCGTTGGGAAAGAGGTGAACTCTAACAACCTTGCCAAGAATAGCAGGCGCTCTGTGACAGCTCTCTTAAAAACTGGATGTCAATAAAACATACAAACATTTGGCTCAGTGAGATGTACCTTGATCTCCACAACTCAAACACAACAGTGGTGGTCAAGTACAAATCTGGAGCACGAGCAACATCACACACAATCTACTATCTAACTTTCAGATGATTTCAGATAGCCAGTAAAAAAAACTTTTTTCACCAACAGGAAAGGGCTCTTTATTTGGTTATTTTAAAATAACAATTGCACTAGTATTTTTTCTATAATACCATGATAGCTTAAGTATTTCTTCGATAAAGCAAGCATTAGATGTACATAATCTCCATTTGTTTGGCACTCTAAGAAACGTATCATTCATTTCCTAATTGCTAGAAACTATTATATATTTGTGTATCCTCATTTACCTCTATAGGGGATTTGAAAAGACAGGGTCCCTCCTGGGTTAACACTGCACAAAGATAACTACATGTGAGGGGAAAAGAAAAGAGTTTGTTTAAGTGTGAAAACGTCTAACTTTAAGAACAGCTTAATAATAGTTTTTTTAAAATATCTTTGAGAAATCTCAATAATATCTTCAAAAGTAGATTTTTTTAAAATGTAAAAAACTAAAAATAAACTAAATATATATATTTTTTATATATATATACCCTTTAGACAGCTTTTTCTAAATTGTCTGCTAGTGATCATAAAAATTGGAAGCAAAAGGTTTTAAGTAATAGGAAATCTGTTACTTTCAGAAAACAGTTCTTTTCCTATTTTTCACCTCAGTCAAATGTTTGCTTCAATTGTGTCCCTTTCATTTTCCCTTTATTCAGACAGTAATTTTTTAAATCCTTTTTAACCTAAGACCCTTTAAAATACAGTCAAGTTCATACTAAAAATAAATACAATGTGTAAATATTTTCTTAAAATTCACAATAAAAATGCTTAAATTTCTGGGTTTTTTGGATACAAATCTGAACGCTCGGGAACATAAGCTCTGTCATCTATAAAACAGGGGTAGTCATGGTGGTTCTTCGCAGGCTGTGATACAGTGTTAATGAGAGGATGGCTACATGTACACTAAAAGGAGTCCTAGCGTCAACTTTACTTTCTTTTTTTTTAACATTATTCATTGGGAAAATGCACACATACTGGTTTGCATAATGACCACTAGTGTGTATTATCAGAAATTGTGGCTTGCCCTGAAGCTTCCTACCTCAGAAGGTAAATGCAAACTGAGCCAGAAGAGTATTATTGGGATCCAGCACAATTCAGTCAGCAAACATTTATAGAAATTTATGTAAATTTTTTATGATATGTTTGTTAGCTGTTCTGTTGAGGTTTTCATATATCCCCTCTTGTCATTCTGAAATCATTTCTATCCATGCTACATTTTCTAGATATGCTAAAGGTTTTTTTTATAAGTTATAAATTCCTAAAATATGAGCTGTCTATAAGACTAGATTTTTTTTAACAGTACTAAGTAGAATAAGCAACCTATATGATTTGGCACTCAGGTCTCAGGGACATTGAAGGCCCAAGTAATAATACAAGGCAGGTCACTACTGCCTTTGATAACCTCCCTTTTTAAATCATTATTTTATCCAATTACACCGGAAAAGCCCAGTACCCAAATGCTTTCAAACCAACGTCTCTCAGGTTGTGTAACACTCAGGTAAATGTAAGCGACTAAAGCCAGTGGTAATAACAATGAATAACTTCTGTTGAGCATTTAACCTGTGCCAGGCACTTTGCAGAAAGTTTTACATGTAATAACCTGTTTAATCCTCACAAATTTCTAAGATATGGGTACTTTTATTATCCTCATTTTGAACGAAGGTAAACCAGTCAATTCTTAGTTTTAAATAATTTCTAAAAATAACGTATGGTTACAAAATATTGGTTACAGGAACCCATCTCCCAAATTTTCATAAGATACGCGTATAGTCACGCCATTTCAAGTAACATAAATACTGTTATTTACTTATATAAGTTGATTTTTTTAAAAGCATAAGTCAATTTTATAATCACTGTATCTTTTTACCAAAAGGAAGTTTTTTGGCGAAAAAGTAACAAGAGGAAAAGAAAGCAACAGAATATAGTAACCATAATCCTACTTCTATATTCTCATACACCTAACTTTCTTTACTCCTCTGAAGCCACCGCATACTAGAAAACTATTAATCTCTTTTTTAAACAAAATAATGTCTCCTTCCTGCTTCAACAGTTTTCACTGGTAACGTATTACTAACAGAGCACTATGATCATCTCCACATTCTAAGACACTTAGTAACTCTGACATCCTATATCACAATTTATCAATGTTTGTTAATGAGTTAAAGTATTTTACATGAGTTCGTCATAGGCTGTACACAGGGTGAAAAAAGGTTATGCAAAATTCTAACCTGAAACAAAGTTATTTTGATGAAAAATATTAATGCCTAAAGCAGTATTCATATTCAATAAATGTTTAATAGGAATAAACCTAATTTTGTTTTTAAGATTGGCACCTGAGCTAACAACTGTTGCCAATCTTCTTTTTTTTTGCTTTTTCTTCCCAAATCCCCCCAGTACATAGCTGTATATTTTAGTTGTGGGTCGGAATAAACCTCATCTTATTGACAAGCTTAGCTGTTCTATTCTCTGGGAATAAACAGCTTACTCATGGTGAAAGAAGAATAGTTCTTTACACATTTACGGAATCATTTGTCAAAAAGCTTTTCCCCTACAATATACTTTCACTAATAATGAGCATCAGCTCTATAGTTAGTGTTTAGATACAGTCCAATCTAAAGTCACTGAGATACACTAAAAGATCTCTCAAGGTCATTCCCAAGCTAATATTTGCTATAAATTCATTCTTATACTTGAAAAGTTTACTCCAAGAGTAGAAAATATAGTTCTTGAACAATAAATTATCCTTACTAAAGCTAAACACTTCCAATTATAAAGCAATTAATCACAAAAACCAAAAGCAAATTCAAATAAACAAGTTATCTTAAATAGTTACTAATACATGTTAACACAATTTCCATAAATTCATACAGCAAAACCATACTAACTTATAATTTATAAAATCCACTTCAATCTTTTAATGTATTAACTTTTCCATCTCCTCCAGAAGGAGGTACCTGATGCATTAAAATTGGATACACACTTAAGAGAAAACAATAAGCAACCTTATTTAGGAAAATGCCTTCTCACTTGGTATAAGCTCTCTACCCAACTCCCATTCAAGTCTTGTAACTGGTCTAGATTTTCTATCTTGGCCCTAGTTTCCATTACTTCACAGACATGATACTCCAGGATGCCATTTCCATCAAATGTTACACTTAGGTCAATTGTTAAGTTATTAAAAAATTATTAAACAAAGATAAGTAATGACATACATTTTGAGGCTAATAACAAGGTAAATAAAAATGTTCTGCCTGCTCTAATTAAAATGTAGCAACTAATTAAATAGCAGTGAGGATTTTAATTTTATTTATACTGTATATAATTATGAATGTTGGTTGTCCTATTATCCCAAAGGATGAAGAAGATAGAAAATAAGACCTGAGTTCAACTCTAAATAAGTTTCTTAATCTTAGCCTTATTTTTCTTAGCTATAAATGGAGATAAATAAGTAATACTGCCAGGGTTATATAATTTATAAGATTCCTATGACACAATAAAACAACTTAAATGAAAACAATTTATATACTATAAAGCACAAAATAAATGTTATCCTATCAGCATATCACAAGAAAGTTCAGAACACCAAAGATAAAACAACTCAGAAAACCCCTCAAGAGAAAAAACAAGACACAAAGGATTAGCAATCAGAATAATATTAGACTACTCAAAAGCAACACATAAAGCCAGAAGACAGCTGAGTCATGTTTTCAAAATTCTGACAAAAAATTATTTACAACTTAGAATTCTGTACCCAACAAAACTAGCAATTCTGGAGTACCAGTAAAATAAAGATAGTAATCAGACATAAAAGGTCTCAAAAAATTTATTCCCATACACCCTATTTCAAGAAGATACTGAAGGTTCTTCAGTGAAATGGGTAAACGAAGAAAGAAAAGTATCTGGAAAATAAGGATTCCATTGCAGAAGAAATACAAAGTGAGTTTCCGAGATAATGGTAAATAGGCCCCAAGGTGACAACTGTACAGTAAGCCTAGTGGCCTGGAAAACCTCCCCTGCTGTACTAACTTAAATTGTAGTTTAAGGGGGGCTAAGGAAGCTACAAGAGGGAAATGATTGATTATCTGATGTAGTTACTGTACTACAAGAAGCCTGACAGAGAGTTTTAGTGATAACACATAGAAAAGCAGGGAAAAGAAATCATGTCACTACTCCAAGGAAAATTAAAAGCTATATAAAATAAATGAGGGAGTCAAATCATAGAAACCTACATGGCTCAGCTGCAAAACCAGTTATATAATAATCAAAAACATAAAAGAAAATTAACATTGATTTAGTGAAAAACTGGGATATAACTTTATTTGGAAGAGATGACAAGTATATGTACTTTTTAGGGAGGAGGATGTAAGAGTTAAATCTTCATCTTCTATAATAGTAAATAGATATTGTTTAAAGCTGAAAAAAATCAATAAATAGCAGCACTGAATATGTTATTTAGAAACAAGAAGTAAAATATCAAAATAAGGAGCAAAAGAGTTAGTGATTGACACTGAAGATGAGACATCAGGGTAGTGAAATGTTGGTAGCAGTAAAATGAAGAATCTCTGTTTTTAATTTTAAGCCTTACGATACTATAAACTTTCAGTATATTCATACAATTCTTTCAAAAAATATAAAGGTGTAAAACAAGCAGAAAAATTAAAGAAAAGACCAAAGTGCCCAATTTCCATTTTCTTTGTCTCCAAAATAATGCAAGCAGAGGCAGGATAGATAAATACAAGTTAGGCATGCTCTAGATGAGATTCCTATACTAGATAAGAGGCAGAGGTGATTACACCTAAATTGTTCAATACAAATCTTGGACTATACAATCATTTCTTCCTTCCATGTCCTTTTAACTAGTAATACATAATTTGTAGGAGAACAATTTATATTATTTTGTTTCTTTTAAAAGCAATATATATTTTCTTTAGCCTATCTTCCAGGAATTTTATTCACATTAAGTGCCAATTACATGCTATGCTTTGTGCTCTGTACCCTCACAAAGAGAAGACAAGTATTAGTATCTCATGCTTTATTAATAAGAAAATTGAGTGGCCAATAAATTAAGTAACTTGTCCTAAGTCACCCAAATAGTAAACAGGGGAGTCAGAAATGACATCTATATCTATATGACTGTGAATCCCATTCTCATATTAGTTTCTTATTTCTTAACTCTCTGAATAAATATTTACTGTGTGCCTTCTACTTGCTAAGACACTATTCTAAAAGTTGGAGATTAAATGGTAAACAAAATAGACAAGTTCCTGTCCTTTACAGTAATTACACTCTAATGAGAAAAACAAAAAATGATGCTGGAACTACACATTATAATGCCAGATAATGAGAAACACAAAGACGGGAAAGAGCTGGAGGAGGGAAGCAGTGGATTTTCTTGTAGTGGAATCAAAAACCCTGTAAAGGTCTAGGGGAAAACATTACAAGAAAAGAGAAGAACAAATGGAAAAGCCATGGGCAGAACTAAATTTTGTTCGTTCAAGGACGAACAAAAAAGCTACTGAGGCTAAAGTGAAATGAGCAAAGCAGAGTTAGGATATGAAATTATTGGCAAAGATAGGAGTCAGACTATTTTGAGTGTTAGTGACTATTATAAAAAATTCATTCTTTTTTGGCTTGTAATGGAAGCCAATGGAGACTTCTAGACACAGGAATGAATGATCGGATTTATAACTTTTAAAAATCTCTCTGGCTGCAATGTTGAGAACTGACTGAGGCAGAAACAGAAATAAGATGATCAAATTAGAAAGGTATACCAATTTCAAGATCAGCAGCTGTCCAATATGACAGCTTCAAGCCCCATGGGGCTAGTGAGCATTTGAAATGTGGCTCATCTGAATTGAGATGTGCTTTAAGTATAAAATACACACCAGATTTTGAAGGCTTTCAATAGGAGAGAAAAAAGTAAAATATCTCAATAATTTTTCATATTTATTCCATGTTGAAATGATAATATTTTAGATATATTGGGTTAAATAACACATAATCAAAATTAATTTCACTAGTTTCTTTTTATTTTTTTAATGTAGCAACTATAAAATGTTAAACTACAACTGTGGTCCCCATTATATCTCTATTTGACAGCGCTGCTCTAGATGGTGACTTAGACTAGAGTTTTAAAGGTAGAGGAGCTAAGAAGTATTGGATTCAGGATACATTTTGAAAGTACAGCCTACAAAACATGGAGGAGAAAATGTGAAGAGCAAGAAAAGGAGAGAAATCATTTTGATTCCCAAAATTTTGTCCTCCAGAACTGGGTAAATGGTGGCGAAATATACTAAGTAGGGAAGTCTGGGTTAGAATCTTCTGTCCAAGCTGCCCTTTTGGGTATCCTCACAGACAGGTCAAGTCATGGTCTCAGCATTCACAAATAAAGGAAGCATCGTTCATAAGGAGGATATGCAAATGGTACCCCTGGAACTGTGTAGTGTCCAGCCTAAAAAGCTGTATCCAACAAGAACTCTTTGGATAACGGATACTCACCAAATACTGTTGATTCAACTGTTAGAACATAGTTCAGACACATAAATTTGGTTCATGTGTAATGCTAGATTCTGTTAGTAAGAACATTTGATGAAATAAAACAACTGAGTTCAAGTGTTTTAATCTAACAGCCCACAATTCAAACGCTAGCTCCACCACACTAAAGTAAACTTAACCTCTCTATCCCTCAGTTCACTCACTTCTCAAATGAAGGCAACACCTACCTCAAGCTCTGAAGACTGAGTAAGACACCATATGTAAGGTAATTAACATTATACTTGGCACACAGTAAAAACTTAATATATTACAGCTATTAATAAAATCATGAAGTAGGAAATGGAATAAGTAACAAAGCTACAAAAGATTTTTGGAGAGTTTCATTCTAATTCTACTTTAATAATAGAATATACAGTACATTATTTCAGAATTCTCCAAAATTAAAATGTGTTACCTGTAAGTCGTATTTGGAACATAGACATCCCTGGCAGGAAATTCCAAAATTTCTCTAGTTGGTCTAACTCTACTGTCAGGGTACAGCTTCACCTGAAGCAGTTCTGGGGTTAGGCAATAATAGGGATTTTCAGGTGCAGGAGAAATGTCTATCTTCAGCTGAGCTGCATAGAAAAATATATTATAAAAACAATGTAAACATAACAAATAAAACTTTTATGTTAAAAATGTTGTTGGACGAATTTAGATCCTATTATTACAAGAAGTCTGGGAAGAAACCAAAATTACTATCACCTCAGACTTCTAAATTATTTCATTTTGCCAAGCCTCAAAGTTATAAATTACTGATACAGACATAAATGCATATAGAATAATAAATGCCTACTGAGTGAAAGTGAAGGAAGGAAGAAATAAAAAAGAAGAAAAAAACAGAGAGAGAGGGATCTAGTACAGGAACAAGCCAACATTTCAAAGGTTAAATGATTTAATTTAAAGTTGACAAACTTCAAAACAGTTTTACTCTGGAATGGTTTGCGCTGATCATAACATGAATCTGTTTCTGAACATTTACCATTCCATGTACATTTTCTTTTCCTCTAGAAAATAATTTCAAGCCACAATATTATTCACCGTTCTCATTTCAGTACTCAAATTATCAAAGGCGCTGAGTCCTGCATCCAAACTGTTAGACAACACGAGAGCAGATTAATGAGAAGAAGAAGCTGACGGGCATTGAGCACAGAAAGACATATGGGCCAGATAGGTAAAAAAAGGAGTAAGTAGTTACAAACAATACAATATATTAGTGATGATAATTGTAATCGTGTCTACTCAAAATTATTAAATACCTGTAATAGGTCTTAGTCGTCGTAAAACAGAAGATGGCCTTCTCATATCAGCAAGGAATTTGTACAGATCTTCATCACTTAGGCGGTCTCCTTCCTAATTTTAAAGACAGATGAAAAAGCATTGGATAAAACAAATATAGTAGATTGAAAATAAATTTATATACCTTTTAACAATCCTGCCCTTCTTCAACTTAGTCAGAATAAAAAGTAAAATTAAATTGATATAATTATGATTGAAAATAAATATGCAGACATTTCCTTCTTTTTAATGTTTCCAAATGCTATTAAGAGTTATGATACTGGTATCTATTTTTTAATTTTACATATTTATTTATAGCCCATTATTTATGTCTTATAAGGTATTACAGGACAATAAAATATAAAAAATTAACACAAGTTAGAGGTAGATAGATGAAAAGGAAAAAAGAAAAATAAGAATATAGACATAAAAGAGACATACATATTTATATGACAGTCTTATAAATCTGTTACATTTTCATTTATAATTGCCTTTTCAACTTTTTATCACCAAATTTCTCAAATGCAAAATATACAGCATTGGCTAAATTTGAAAAAGAAAAAAAAGAAGTAACAAGTAAAAACTACTTTTTTTTTTTTCAAGAATTTTTTATTTTTCCTTTTTCTCTCCAAAGCCCCACAGTACATAGTTGTGTATTTTTGGTTGTGCGTCCTTCTAGTTGTGGCATGTGGGATGCTGCCTCAGCATGGCTTGATGAGTGGTGCCATGTCCAGGCCCAGGATTTGAACCAGCAAAACCCTGGGCCACCAAAGTGGAACACGTGAACTTAACCACTTGCCATGGGGCTGGCCCCAAAACCACTCTTTTTTTTTTTTGCTAAGGAAGATTAGCCCTGAGCTGACATCTGCTGTCAATCCTCCTCTTTTTACTGAGAAGATTGGCTCTGAGCTAACATCCATGCCCATCTTCCTCTACTTTATATGTGAGACGCCTGCCACAGTATGGCTTGACGAGTGGTGCATAGGTCTGCACCCAGGATCTGAACAGGCAAACCCTGAGCTGCCAAAGCGGAACACATGAACTTAACTGCTTCGCCACCAGGCCAGGCCCTCTTCTTCCACTTTATATGAGGGTCACTGCCACAGCATGGCTGATGAGTGGTGTAGGTCTGCACTCGAGATCCAAACCCACAAACTCGGGTCACAGAGTGTGACAAATTTAACCACTATGCCACAGGGCTGCCCCAACAAAAAACTACTCTTAAAGAAAAGGACAACTATACTGATATTAAGACCAGAAAGAAAACTCTGAAAAGACTTCTATCAATTGGAAAAGAGACAAAAAAAAGGAAAGAAAATCGAACCATAGCTAATTAATACAAAATTTTCAATTTAATGTAACATTTTTCTTACAATTAAAATAAGCCTGGATTAATTTATTCTTTTAGTCGAGAGTCTGCTTTTAGATTAACCTAAACCTCCTGAACTTGTTATCTTATTGTCTTTACTACATAGTTTATATATTGTCCTTTTCTTAAGGTTACTTCATTTCTGTGCACTCACCTTGAGGTACATCCCATTTGTTGACTATTACTTTCTAAGACATAATTGATCTTTTTTTATTCCATTATTTAGAAAATTGGTTCTTAATTTCTAAGTGGTTGGAGATTTCTGTTAATACTTTTATAAATAGTTTTCAGTTTTAATGAGTTATGGTTAGAGAATGTGACTTTATGAAGATTTTTTTAGTGATCTAATATATAACTAATTTTTATAAATGTTCCATCAATTGCCAAAACAGTATATTCTCTTCTGAGTACAGAATATAGATCTTTAAATGGTCCTTATTTATAATACATTCAGATTATCTCTAGACTACATTATTTCTGCCTAATCAACTTGTTAAATTGTTTATATCACTGGCCTCCATTCTTTACTCCCTGTCTGTATAATTCCCTCCCCAGGCTTGGCCAGGTGACTTGTTCTGTCCCATAAGCAAATATGATTGACTTGAAAAGCATGTGCACAAGTGAGCTTGCCCTCTCTCTTGAACTTCTGCCACTGCTATGAGAACATGGCCAAACTAGCCTGCCACAAGATGAGAGTAGAAGCTGAAAGACATGGGAAGAGTCTTCCCAATAGAAGTAAGGTGAGATCAGCTAACCCCAGTGAACCTCCAAACATGTGAATGAGCCTCTGACACTCCCTTCTCCACACTGCATGTTTACTGTTGTGTTCTCCTGAAGCAATAAATAACTTACATACTCGTCAACAGAAAGAACAAAAGTCCTTGAAACTAACATGTGGGTTTGATTTTGGTTTTAAAACTCAACGTATTTCTAATAATTTCAGCTTGACACATTTCAAATCTGTACATAAACACTACTGATTACCATATCCCAATTGTGTACAATAATTTCCCATCAATCAGAAAAAAAAAAAAAACTGCCTTCTAGATCTCATTTAGGAGAAACTTGTGCATTAAATTCTCCTTCATTAAAACTGTAATCTCTGCTTTTTACTTAATTTGCATTTGCCTGATGCAGAATATTCTAGGTATTTAAAAATACTTATAAAATTGTACATGCCAATACTTAAAAAAATACAGAACTGTACAAAGTGTAAAAGATTTCTATTGCTCCATGTTTCCAGCACTCATTCATTTTAAAGTTTTCACAATCACTTTGTGCTAATCTCCAGTTACCAGTCTCCAACATAGTGTCCAGTACATGGTGAACGCTCAAAAAATATCTGTTGAATAAATAGGTGGGTGGGTGGATGGATGACTTGTTGATTTAAGTTTACAATACCAGTTCAATAAAAAAGCAGGATGAGGAAATGAAAAAAGAGCTGTGGAAACATTGGCAGAAGTGATGTAGCAGCTGAAGAAGCAGAAGGAGAGTAACGTCATAGCTGCCAGGTTGTGTCACCGTATCAGTAAATCTACTGCCCTGTCTCCATGGCTACACTTGGCCTATCACCTCACCCATGGAACACTGAGACCTTTTCTAGACTCTTTCTTGTACTGCTGTCAATAATAAAAAGGCCCTTATCCCTTCAGACACTTCTCACCTGCTTTATTTTCCATTAGAGTCTCTCAGAGCAGCTGCCTATGAATGCTATTGATATGTAACTGTGAAAGGGGCTTCAAGCAGATTGCTGTCAATTCATAGCACATCCTGCCCTAAACCCTTGTCCTCTCAGGTTATAACATGTCATTAGACCAGATTTCCTCCTCCTATTTAGAATAACACCTCAAAAGGAGAAATTTTGAAACAATACTTAGCAATTTCCTTTAATCTGCTCCAAAATACGTGTATGAGACCCTCCTCCAGTTTGTCATGCTAATATAAATTTTATCCCATTCTTACATGGTTCTGGTTATCTGGTTACTCAAGACAAAGACTTTCAAAATGTTCTGATTTTGATTCACAGTATAAAATCCATTTTAGGGGCCGGCCCCGTGGCTGAGTGGTTAAGTTCATGTGCTCCACCTTCGGCGGCCCAGGGTTTTGCCGGTTCGGATCCTGGGCGTGGACATGGCACTGCTCATCAGGCCATGATGAGGCGGCGTCCCACATGCCACAACCAGAAGGACCCACAACGAAAAATATACATCTATGTACTGGGGGCTTTGGGAAGAAAAAGGAAAAATTAAATCTTTTAAAAAAAGAATCCATTTTATATCAAAATCCAATATGCACATACACACACGCATGCACTCACACAAAACTTAGGGAAAAAATTTCACTAAAGCAATATTTAACCTCACTCTGTGCAATGCACTACTATTTTTCTATTCTACTAGGTTTTTTTTTTAAATTTGGTTGTTATCTACTAAATTTCCATTACCATTAATGGATCATGACCAACATTTGAAAACTATTGATTTGACTCATGATTTGAAGTATAGGGAACATACTTGCAAAAATAAAATATCTTTGATTAAGAACTTCTTAGATCTATAAAAATAATGCTGACTGTTGGGGCTGGCCCCGTGGCCGAGTGGTTAAGCTTAGCACACACTGCTTCAGTGGCCCGTGTTTGGTTCCCAGGAGTAGACCTACACTACTCATCAGTGGCCATGCTGAGGTAGCAACCAACTTAGAAAAAACAGAGGAAGACTGGCACAGATATCAGCTCAGGGTGCATCATCCTCAGCAAAAAAAAAAAAAAAGAAAGAAAATTACACTAGTTTCATTTTAGCACAGAAATACCCTAGTAGGGCCTGAAAGCTCTATTCCATATGCCATGGATGTGGTACACTAGGTGAAAAAAACTTGGGTGAGGATGTAACCACACACTCACTCTGATTAAGAAAAACCATCAGTGTTTGAGAAAACTTAAAACACTACAATTAAGAAATAGGATACAGATGTGGACTGATTTTGATGCATTATTAATCAAGGTCAACATCTAAATAAATATATAATATAATATTAATTATTATTCTTTTTATTCTTAAAGTTTTTAAAAATTTCTTGAAATCATATCAATTGTTACATGTACTATGATTTTTCTGAAAGCAAAAGAAACTTATGTCCAACAGCCCCCTAGAATTCCTACATGACAGAACAATACCTGCTTAAAAAAATTTGTCACTGTGAGAGTAGCAGGTCGAAAGCTGGTCAAGTTACAAGCATCATCTCCACTTGTTGTCCTTTCCAGTGATCGTCTGCCAACAATACTAGAATTCCTCCTTTCTGACCAAGACCCTTTTCGTTCTACCAAGAAAAAAAAGAAAGAGAAAGATATTCATTTTCATAATATTTAAAGATCGTTTTAAGGTAACTTTCCAAACAAAGGAAAAAATCCACTAACGTTGAAAATTATCCACTCAACATACTGGTAATAGTAGAATTTCGCTCTGGACAGATGGGTAAGGAAGCACTACACCTAAATCTTCTGGTTCTCTTCTTAAAACTTTTCCAGGGTAAAATAAGTTTCTACCACACACATATTATGCATGTGACCAAAGATGAGCTATGAAGAGCGGCTACAGAGGAACTATGTATGCATTTACTAGAAAATATTCACAAAATGGAAATTTTAGTCACCATATAATGGTCCCTCGGTCTTAGCACTTGAGTTTGAACCAGAATTTTAAGATAACTTTGCATTCAAAATCTTTGCAGGAGAATCCTATTATTCAAAACCAACAGAATAACTATGTTGAAGATCAACAAGGAAATAGAAGACAAACAAAATTCTAAACAAACTAGACCTAACAGACATCTACAGTTTACTCCACTAAGCAAAAGCAGAATGCACATTCTTCTCAAGCACCCACAGGACGTTCTCCAAGATAGACTACATACTACCTAAGCCATAAAACAAAATACAATAAATTCAAAAGTACTGAAATCATATAAAATATGTTCTCCAAGAACAACGGAATTAAACTATAAATCAGTAAAAGAAAAAAATTTGGGAAATTCATAAACATGTCGAAGTTAAACAGCACACTCTTGAATAACCCAAGGTCAAAAAGGAAATAACAAGGGGAATCACAAAATCCTTAAGATGTATGAAAATGAAAACACAGCATTCCAAAGCACATGGGATATCACTAAAGCAGTGTTCAGAGGGAAATTTACAGCTGAAAATGCCTATGTTAAGAAAGAAGAGGGGGCTGGCCCAGTGGTGTAGTGGTTAAGTTCGCACACTCCACTTCAGCAACCCAGGGTTTGCAGAATTTGGATCCCGGGCGTGGACCTATGCACTGCTCATTGGGCCATGCTGTGGCAGTGTCCAACATGCAAAACAGAGAAAGACTGGCAAAGATGTTAGCTCAGGGACAATCTTCCTCACAAAAAACAAGAAGAAGAAATATCTGAACTCAGTAACAACCTTACATTTTAAGAAACAACTAGGAAAAGAAGAGAAAACTAAACCCAAAGCAAGCATTAGAAAGCCTACAAAGAAAGACAACAACTGAGTGGAAACAAATGAAATGGAAACTAGAAAAACAACAGAAAAAAATCAATGAAACCAAATTCTTCAAAAGATAAAATTTAAAAAACAACAGCCAAACTGATGAAGAAAAAACAGAAAAGACTCAAATTACTAAAATCAGGAATGAAAGAGGGAACATCAGACCTGAGAAAGCAAAAGGATTATATTGCAATACTATGAATAACTGTAGGTCAACAGATATATAACAATTAGATAATTAGGTGAAATGAACAAAATTCTAGAAATATATACAGTACTGAAAGTGTCTCAAAATTAAAGAGAAAATATGAATAGATCTACAACAAGTAAACAGATCTACCTAGTAATGAAAAATTTACCACAAAGAAAAGACCAAGCCAAGACAGCTTCACTAGTGAATTCTTCGAAATTTTCAAAAGAATTAATACCAATCTTTCACAAACTCTTCCAAAAAACAGAAGGAACAATTTACAACTTACTCTATGAGGCCAGTATTACCCTGATACCAGAACCAGAGAGACATCCTGAGAAAGAAAAACTACAGACCAATATCCCTTATGAATATAGAAGCAAAAATACTAAACAAAATACTAGGAAGCACTCTAACAACACATATAAAAAAAGGATGTATCATGACCAAATGGGACTTCTCCCAGAAATATAAGATTAGTTTAACATCCAAAAACCAATAAATTAATGCAATACACTATATCAAAAGAATACAGGACAAAAACCATATGAATCATCTCGATAAAGGCAGAGAAAGCATTTGACAAAATCCAACATCTCTTCACGAAAAAAATACTCAAAACGTTAGGAATAGAAGGGAACTTCCTCAACCTACTAAATTATATCTACGAAAACCTACAGCAAACAGCATGCTTGATGGCAAGGGACTGAATGTATTTCCCCTCAGGTCAGGAACAAGACAAGGACACACACTCTTGCCACTTCTATTTAATATTATATAGAAGATTCTAGTCGAGATAATTAGAAAAGAAAAAGAAATAAAAGACATCCAGGTTGGAAAGGAAAAAAGTCAACCTATTTTTATTTGCAAATGCCATGATCTTGTATATAGAAAATCCTAAAGAATCAAGGAAAGAAAAAAAAACAACTACAATTAATAAACATGTTCAAAAAGGTTTCAAAGTATAAGATCAATATTCAACTCAATTGTATTTCTATACATTAGAAATGAACATTCTGAAAATGAAATTAAGAAAACAATTCCATTTAAAACAGCATCAAAAACCAATAAAATACTTGGGTATAAATTTAAACAAGAGAAGGGTAAGACTTGTACTGAAAAACACAAAACACCAATAAAAAAATTTAGGGGATGGTCTGGTGGCATGGTGGTTAAGTCCATGCACTCCGCTTCGGCAGTCTGGGATTCACAGGTTTGGTTCCCAGCACGGACCTACACACCACTCATCAAGCCATGCTGTGGTGGTGTCCCACACACAAATAAAGGAAGACGGTCACAGATGAAACCTCAGGGACTATCTTTCTCAAGCAAAAAAGAGAAAGACTGGCAACAGATACTAGCTCAGGGCCAATCTTCCTCACCAAAAATAATTAATTAATTAATTAATTAAGATCTAAATAAATGGATGGAAAAACATTTCATGGATTGGAAGACTTAATACTGTTAAGAAGGCAATACGCTCCAAATTGATCTCCAGATTCAATGTAATTCCTATCAAAATTTCAGCTGCCTTTGTGCAGAAATTGTCAGCTGATCCTAAACTTCATATGAAAATACAAGGACTCAAAATAGACAAAAATATCTTGAAAAAGGATAATGAGATTGAGGATTCACTCTTTCCTATTTCAAAAATTACTGCAAAGCTAAAATAATAATGACACTACAGTACAAGCATAAGCTAAGACATATAAATCAATGGAATAGAACTGAGAGTCCAGAAATAAACCAATACAACTACAGTCAACTGATTTTCAACAAGAGTGCCAAGACCATTCAATGAGGAAAGCATAGTCTTTTCAAGAAACGGTGTTGGGACAACTAGACAGCTACATAAAAAGAATGAAGTTGGACCTCTACTGCTCATCACATGCAAAAATTAACTCAAAGTGGATTATACTCAAATGTAAGACCCACAACTACGAAAGTCTTAAAAACATACAAGTAAATCTTGATGTTGGGTTAGGTAATGCTTTCTTAGATATTAAAACCAAAAGGAAAAGAATAAAAGAAAACACAGAGAAATTGAACTTCATCAAAATTTAAAACTTCTGTGCTGCACAATACCATCAAAAGAGTAAAAAGACAACCCACAGACTGGGAGAAAATATTTGTAAGTCCTTTACTAGTTAAGGGATTTGAATCTAGACTATATAAAGAACGTTACAACCTAATGACAAGAACACAAAAAAGCCACTTAAAAAACGAGCATCAACAAAATAAGACAAAAAAAAGCCATTAAAAAATGGGCAAAGGATATGACTATGTATTTCTCCAAAGAAGCTATACAAATAGCCAATGCACACAAAATGATACTCAACATCATTTGCTATCAGGGAAAGGCAAATCCAAACCACAATGAGATACTACTTTACCTGCACTAGGATGGCTATAATCAAAGGACAGTTAATAAAAGTGTTGGTAAAAATATGGAGAAACTGGAACCTTCATACACTGCTAGTAGAGTTTTTAAATGGTGGAGCCACATTGGAAAACAGACTGGTAGTTCTTCAAAAGGTTAAACATAAAATTCTCATATGACCCAGCAATTTCATTTCCAGCTATGGATCCAAGAAAAATGAAAACATATGTCCACACAAAAGCCTGGACATGAATGCTCACTGCAGCATTACTCATAATAGTGAAAAAGTTTAAACAACTCAATGTCTATCAACTGTTGAATGGATAAATAAAATGTGGTATATCAACACAACGGACTATTATTCAGCAATAAAAAGAAGTGAAATACTGACACGTGCTACAACATGGATGAACCTTTAAAACATTATGCTAAGTGAAAGAAGCTACTCACAAAAGACTACATATTGTATAATTCTATGATATAAAACGGACAGCATAAGTAAATCCATTCAGACTAAGTATACCATTTAGGGTTGGGTTTGGGGATTTGGGGAAAATGGAGAGTGACTACTGAGGAGTACAAAAGTGTTCCGAAATTAGATTATGGTGATGCTTGCAGAACCTTGTGAATATACCAAAAAACACTGAATTATACACTTTAAATGAGTGAACCGTATGGTATGTGAATTACATCTCCATAAAGCTGATAAAGAAAAAAAGGCAGAAAAAGAAAACCCTTTTTATGCCTCATTACATTGAAAAGTCTACAAATAAAACAAGCCATGTAACAAAAAAGAAAAAAATTATACATTTAGAGATACTTTACATAAAACACTCTTACCTCCAGTGCTTATTTCTACCTCCGTAGAATCTCTTTCCAAACTCCCAGCACTACTAACAATATTCATTAAATGGATTGCGGTCCAAGCAAAAGGCATGCGATATTTCCCAAGTCTTTGGCAAAACTGATCGGCTTGACTTTTCAGCTTCTCCAATTTTTCCTTATTCTACAAAATAAAATTTTATACATTATATGATTATGCTCAAAACAAATGAATTAAAGGCTATTTCATCCTATTTTAAAGAAACAGATTAATAATTCTTAATTCTCAGCAAAGATGGAAAAACAATCTGTACCTTTCAGAGATTAATTAACAGTGTATTATCTTAACCACTGAATGACTCAACATATTCTACAAATGCATGTGTAGAGTAAGTCTTTGAAATTTCTGTTTTGATTATCTCATCTTGGGAGAAAAGAAAAGAGAGAAAGTGTCAAACATGCTTATAGATTGTAAGTACTATTTTATGAAAGGAAACATAACCATGTTCTAGTCAGCAACTGCTAACTACAAAATATTCTAGGTTATGACTTGTTAAATTTTATTATTCTAGAAAGATGGAAGCAGTTGAACCATCTGAAATAATCCCTAACTTATGGCAACCATAACATGGGAGTAGGGGACACAAACAGGCCAATAACAAGTAAGCCCCGAGTTGTAATAAAAGAAGCAAAGAAAAAAAGTGTTACAAGAAGACTAACTCCTGGAAAAACACTAATAGTCCAAACAGTACATGCGTATCTGAAACACATCTTGAGGCTGGCTTGCAACTTTTAGGCTATCCCTGAAACAAACACTAAGGTGGACTGCAATACTCAATCAACAGTCCAAGAGTGAAAACCTATATTAAGTCTCTCACATACTCCTTCCATATAGGAATTTGGTGAGGTATATTCTAATGACAGTGTCCTACCTTGGAACTTAGGGCTGGAAAAGATGGAAGGATAGCTAACTGGTTTATTGCTATATCTATTATACCTCCAAAATAGGTTCCTCCTTTAAAAGCCTAGATATTGGGGCCAGCCCAGTGGCTGAGTGGTTAAGTTCCCATGCTCCACTGCGGTGGCCCAGGGTTTCGCTGGTTCAGATGCTGGGTGCAGACATGGCACCACTCATCAGGCCATGCTGAGGCGGCATCCCATATGCCACAACTAGAAGGACCCACAACTAAGAATATATAACTATGTACCGGGGGGCTTTGGGGAGAAAAAGGAAAAAAAATAAAATCTTAAATTAAAAGCCTAGATATCAAGTGTACTTAATTCTATTAGCTTATGTAAATATGTAAGAAGAGCGGAATAAGCTGCTATAATATTGTATATACAGTAATAGATATACCTACAAGCTACATACAACACAGAAAATTTAATTTGTAAAATGTAAACCTGGGGAAAACCAGAATACTTTAACCCTGATTTCAACCAGATAACTAGGGATCAGAGAAGAACATCATTTTCGGCTACCTATATTAGCAGAAAAGACTCAGACCTTGTTCTTAATCTGAGAAAAATAGAAAGCAAAACATTTTCTAGATTTTGGTACCCTGTCCAGTATTCCTCAAGCATACATCTCCTGACTGTTTCAACTATTAAATGATGTGTTCAAAGAGCCAAGACTACCTGTTATTCTTGTAGCTAACTCATGGTACCTGGAATTTGGTATCAATTGTTCACCAATTATTTTTGCTTTATAAGTTTATCAAAATTCTAGAAATTAGTTGTCTGATGGCAAAATAAAGATTGTATTTTCTATTTTTACCATATTCCTTAATTATCTATAGCAAGACAGAGGACCAGGATACTGTGTTTTGTTAGGAAACGTTCCACCAATGTCACTATTTTGTAAATATAGGAAAATAGTAATTATTTAGGAATTAAACTGAATTAACTTAGTTCTCTCTGAGAAAAAAAAATTTAAACAATCAATTAGCTTGGGGGTGAGGAAGATTTTAAAGAACAGCACAGCACACAACACAAACTAGATGACTAAGGAAATAAAGAAAGAAAAAAGTGGGTAAGCCAATAGAAAAAATGAATTAGTGAAATTCTTTAATATGCTTTACACTATTCTCCTAAAGTATAATTTGGGAGCTTAGAGGTTGTTTAGGGTTGGGTTTGGGAATTTGGGGGAAATGGGGAGTGACTGATAATGACCACGAAAGTGGGGGAAATGAGAGGCACGATATTCTACCTTGGTGGCATCTGCTTCTTTGAAAATCATATATGGTTCAGCACATTCTCCAATGTCTCCCTGCTGTAGGACTTTTTCTAGCTGTCAAAGACAAAAAAAGTAAAATTAATTAAGCTTAAAAAAAACAATCAGCTTCAAAAGTAAGGATGGTTCAACATATAAAAATCCATCAATATAATACACCACATTAACAGAAGGACATAAAAAAACACACGATCATCTCAACATTGCAGAAAAAGAACTGGACAAAATTCAACACCCTTTCATGATAGAAACACTCAACAAACTAAGAATAGAAGAACTCTACTTCAACATAATAAAGGCCACATATGAAAACCCCACAATGAATATTGTACTCAAGGGTGAAAGACTGAAAGCTTTTCCTCTAAGATTAGGAACAAGATAAGGATGCTCACTTCTGCCAATTCTATTCAACATGGTATTGAAGTCTGAGCCAGAGCAATTAGGCAAGAAAAAGAAATAAAACACATCCCAACTGGAAAGGAAGAAGTAAAATTATCTCTGTTCACAGACAACATGATCTTTTATACAAAAAAACCCTAATGTTTCACAAAAAAAAGTTAGAACTAATAAACAAATACAGCAAAGTTGCATGATACAAAATCAACACTCAAAAATCAGTTGCATTTCTATACACTAACAATGAGCAATTCAAAAAGGAAATTAAGAAAACAAATCCATTTATAATAATATCAAAGAGAATAAAGAACTGAGGAATTAACCAAGAAGGTGAAAGATTTATAATCTGAAAACTATCAAACACTGGTAAAAGAAATTAAAGAAGATACAAGTAAAGGGAAAGGACTCACGGATTGGAAGACTTAATAATGTTAAGATGTCGATTCTACCCAAAGTGATCTACAGATTCAACACAATCCCTATCACAATCTCTATGACGATTCTTTGCAGAAATCGAAAAATTCATATGGAACTCCAAAGGGCTTTGAATTGTCAAAACAAACTTTAAAGAAAAGAACAAAGTTGGAAGTCTCACACTTCCTGATTTCAAAACTTAATACAAAGCCTCCGTAGTCAAAAAGTGTAGAACTGGCATAAAGACATAAATATAGATCAATAGAAAAAAGGAGAGCCCAGAAATAAACCCTCGTAAATAAGGTTAAATGATTTTCAACACAGGTGCCAAGACCATTCAATGGAGAAAAAGACAGCCATTTCAACAAATGGTGTTTAAAAAAAGTGAGCACAAATGCAAAAGAATAAAGTTGGACCCTTACCTTAGAGCATACATAAAAATTAACTCGAAATGGATCAAAGAGCTAAACAGAGACCTAAGACTATAAGCATCAGAAGAAAAAATAGAGGAAAAGCTTTCTGACATTAGATTTGGCAATGTCTTCTTGGATTTGACACAGAAAGCAGAGGCAACAAAAGTAAAAAGAGATAAACTAGACAACATCAAAATTTAAAACTTCCGTGCATCACAAGACACAATCAACAGAGTGAAAAGGCAAACTAAGGAATGAAAGAAAACATTTGCAAACCATATGTCTAATAAGAAGTTAATATCCAGAATAAAGAAATCCTGCAACTCAACAGCAAAACAACAAAGAATCTGATTTTTAAATGGGCAAAGAACTTGAATAAACACTTCTCCAAAGAAGATATACAAAGGGTCAACAAGCATATGAAAAGATACTCAACATCACTAATCATTAGGAAAATGCAAATCAAAACCACAATGAGCTATCACCTTACACCCATCAGGATGGCTACTACCAAACTTTAAAAAAATAACAAGCATTGGTGAGGACATGGAAAAACTGGAACCCTTGGGCCCTATTGGTGGGAATGTAAAATGGTACATCCACTATGGAAAACAGTACAGAAGAGGTTCCTCAAATAATTGAAAGTAGGGGACATACAGCCTGCCCCGTGGTTGAGTGGTTAAGTTCACGTGCTCCACTACAGCGGCCCAGGGTTTCGCCGGTTCAGAGCCTGGGCACGGACGTGGCACCACTTGTCGGGGCACGGTGAGGCGGCATCCCACATGCCACAACCAGAAGGACCCACAACTAAAAATATACAACTAGTTACCGGGGGGCTTTGGGGAGAAAAAGGAAAAATAAAATCTTTAAAAAGGAAAAAAGAGAAAGTAGCGGCCAGCCCAGTGGCGCAGTGGTTAAGTTTGTGCGCTCTGCTTTGGCAGGGCAGGGTTCACTGGTTCGGATCCCAGGAGCGGATCTAGCAGCGCTGATCAAACCATGGTGTGGCAGGCGTCCCACATATAAAGTAGAGGAAGATGAGCACAGGTGTTAGCTCAGGGCCAGTTTTCCTCAGCAAAAAGAGGAGGATAGGCAGCAGATGTTAGCTCAGGGCTAACCTTCCTCAAAAAAAAAAATTGAGAGTAGAATTACCATAAAATTCAGGAAATCTATTTCCAGGTATATATCCAATAAAATTGAAAGCAGGGACTCAAACAGATGTTTGTACAGCCATGTTCATAGTAGCATTATTCACAATACTCAAAAGGTGGAAGCAATCCACGAGTGCATCAAGAATTGAGTAAATAAATAAAATGTGGTATGTATATATATGCATACATACACACAGAGTTAAATATTATTCACCTTTAAAAGGGGGGGACATTCTGAAACACGCCACAACCTTGATGAATCTTAAAACATGCTAAGTGAAATAAGCCAGTCACAAAAAGACAAATACAGTATGATTCCATTCCCATGAGGTATCCAGAGTAGTCTAATTCACACAAACAGAGCAGAATGATGGTTGGCAGGGGTTGGGGAGAGGGGAAAATGAGGAGTTGTGGTTTAATGTGTACGGAGATTTTACAAGATGGAAATTTCTGGAGATTGGTTGCACAACAATGTGAACACACTTAATACTGGATTGTACACACAAAAAAGATCAAGACAGTAAATTTTATGTTATATGTATGTGACCACATATTTGTTAAATTAAAAACTACTTTCTCAATCATAAGTAGAGGATAAAAACAATGACAAAAAAAACACATAGCATTGGAGACTGGATTGGTGGTTACCATAGAGGAAGGGGGCAGGAGGGAGGGCAAAAGGGGTGACTAGGCTCACATGTGAGGGGATACACTGTAATTAGTTTTCGGGTGGTGAACATGATGTAATGTACACAGAATTCGAAATATGATGTACATCCGAAAATAATTTTAAAAAATTTAAAAATTTAAAAAAAAGAATGAACCAGAGTTTGTGAGTTTCGCTGTATGCAACCAATAAAACTGAATGTTAAAATTTTATGGTCCAAAACATCAACGTTCATTTCAAAAAAAATTATTAAAATAATCAAATTAAAACAAATTAAAATTAATATATTAAAATTATTTTAATTATTGAATCAAATGTATTAATTAAATTTAATTGTTGACAGTTAAATTTAATAAAAAATATTTTTACATTTAAATATTAAATTAAAATATCTAAAATTAAATTATTTTTAAATTAAAATATTAAATTTAAAATTAAGTTAATTAAAATATCAATAAAAGCAGTCATAAAGTCATCTCCATTTAATATAACATCAAAGTACAAAATTACAACTAAAAGAGACAACTCACAAAATAATAGTCTCAAGTGGTCAATACGTTTCTATAATCATTTTTTTTTTTTTAAAGATTTTATTTTTTTCCTTTTTCTCCCCAAAGCCCCCTGGTACATAATTGTATATTCTTTGTTGTGGGTCCTTCTAGTTGTGGCATGTGGGATGCTGCCTCAGCGTGGCCTGATGAGCAGTGCCACGTCTGCGGCCAGGACCCGAACCAACGAAACACTGGGCCGCCTGCAGCAGAGCGCGGGCACTTAACCACTCGGCCACAGGGCCAGCCCCATTCTCTAATCATTTTTCTCCAAAATGTCTCACTTTACCCCTACAAAATTTTGAATGTTTTAAAAAAAGAAATGTAAATAAAATAGGATGAAAGCTCAGAAACCAAACCAAGTGTATGTAGGAATTTAGCACATAATAAAGTTGATACTCCAACTTTGTGAAATGAAGGATATATAAAGAGCTCTTACAAATTAACACGATAAAATAAAAACAATCCAATGAAATGGATATAATTACACGGGTGTATTTTTTTTTCACTTAAAACTTATGTATCCTATGTATACTTGAAGCTTTTGTTTTTTATGTACACTATACTAAAAATCACTTACATATAAGTTAAAAATGAGCTATCTGAATAAGCACTTCACAAAACAGAGTATCCAAATGGCCAATAAATTGTTCAAGACTTTTAGTCATCAGGGAACTGTAAGTTAAAACCAAACTGATACAACCCTGCAAATGCACCACAAATAAAATAGAATATATAACAAAAATAATGAAATTAAAACAGAAAAACAATAAAACCTGATGATAGCTAGTGTTAAGAAGGAAACAGAGCAACTGAAATTCTCAAGCACTGCCGAGGGGAGTGAAAATTGGAATAACTAGGTTGGAAAACTGGTCATTTCTACTAGAATTGAAGCTGTAAATACACTATGACCCAGTAATTCAACACTCATCTATACACTCGATAGAAATGCAAACATATCCGCACCAAAAATCATGTACAAGAACGTCTGTAGCAGGATTACTTATGATAGCCAAAAGCTAGAAATAACCCCAACGTCTAGTGACAATTAGAACGGATAAACTGTGATATATTCATATAATAGAGTATCATACAGGATGACAACCAATAAACTACTGGTACATGAATTTTACAGTTACAATTCTTTAGAAGGCCAGACAGAAGAATATATACTGTATGACTCGTCTATAAAGTTCAAAAACAGGCTAAACTAACATATGGTAATCAAAGTCAGTATAGTAGGAGGGGGCACAACGAAGTCTGCTGGGTAATGTTCTACATCTTGATCTGGAAGTTAGCCACATAATCAAGTTAAGAATGTAAAAAGTAATGAAGGTGTACATCTGGTACATGCTATTAAGTATAAACAAAAGTTTACAAAGAAAAGATAATTAAATTTCTATACACCAGTGACAATGAAATGAAATTCTGTATATAATTTAAAATGAAAAATTTTAAATGACATCATTTATAATAGGATCAAAAATATCAAAATATAAGGAAGATACAAGAGGAAAAGACCTAAAAATATGGAGGATAGACTGTGTTCATTGACTGGAAAACTCAATAGTTTAAAGACGTCAACTTTCCCAAATTGATCTGTATATTTTAATGCAATCGCAGTCAACATCCCAGAAAGCTCTTTGTTGAGACAAAGAGAGTATGCTTGTATTGGCGGCGGGGGGTGGGGGGGAGGGCACCTAACAAGCGAAAATTTACAGGAAAATGTAGAGTCAACAACAGCCAAACCAATCTTGTAGAATAAAGCTGGGAAAAAATAGACCATGTGTTATCAAGTTACAGTAATCAAAACAGTGTAGTACCGGTGCCAAGAAAAGACAAATAGACCACTTGGAACCAAATAAACACTCCAGAAAAAGAACCTCACAAATGCGAACACTTGATTTATGACATAAGAGACTTTGCAAGAGCAGTAGGGAGAAAAGAAGTCTTTTCAATAAACAGTGCTGGGTCATTCTGTTATCCATATGTGTGAGTGTTAGGGGGGGATTAATCTTCATTTCTACCTCACTCAAATCTGTATGTGAAAGTTAAAACAATTAATCTTATGAGGGATCACTTAAGAGAATATGCTCCTGACTTTGAGAGAGGCAAAAATTTCATATACAGAACACAAAATACCACAGCCATAAAGAGAAAGGTTAATAAATTAGACAACATGTAAACTATGAACTTTGGCTCATCAAAGGATAACGTTCTGTGAGAAAGGGTGTACAGAGCGGCAAAAAATGAGAGGAACACAAATAACCAACAACAAACTAACATCCAGAATATATTAAGAATTCCTACAAATCAATAACAAAAAAGCCAAAACAACTCAACAAAAAAAATGGACAAATGATTTCAACAGGCATTTCACAAAAAACAATATCAAATGACCAATAAGCATATAAAGATGGTCAAATCATTACTAGTCAGGAGAAATACAAATTAAAACCACAGTGAATACAGTAGCAGAATGGTTATAATTAAGAGAGTGACAAACATCAGTGTTGGTAAGAGTGTAAAATGGTTGAAGCACTCTGGGAAACTGTTTGATATATTTATGCTAAATACACATCTACCCTATTATCCAGCAATATCAAACACAAATGAGTGTATACGTGCCCAAAAGACTTGTTAAAGAATGTTCACAGAGCTTTATTTATAATAACCAACTGAAAATCAGATGCATGCTAAGGTCTATCAAGGTCTACCTATTCATCTAAGCAGGATGAATAAACCATGTTATAATCATATAACGGAGGACAACATAACAATAAAAATAAAAGAACAAACTACTGCTATACATGACAATATAGATGACTCTCACAGACATTATGTTGAGTGAAAGAAGACAGGCACAAAAGATTGTATATTGTACGATTCCTTTCATACGAAATTCAAAACAGGAAAAGCTAATGATGGTGACAGACGCAGGAATATTAGTGATCTGTGGAAGTGAGGGGGTAGCCACCAGAAAGAGAAACAAAAGAACCCTCCAAGGTGATGAAAATATTGTATGACCTGAGTTCAGCCTGTGTAAGTGATTACACACAGATGAATACACATGTAAGAATTCACCAAGCTGTTTACCTCAAATTTGTTTACTATACAAATCTCACTGTATGTATTTTATATCTCAATTTTTTAAAAAACTGATAAATACCAAATAAATAACAAACTCTTATTCACTCCTGGTGGGAATGCAACTATCACAGATAATTTGGAAACCCATTTGGCAGCACCTACCAAAGGTGACATACAAATATCCTATGACCCAGCAATTCTACTACTAGGAATATATTAAACAGTAATGAGCACATATGTCCATCCTCATGGAATGCAAATGCTCACAGAATTACTCATAAAAGCCACAAAATTAAATGAACTAAAACGTCTACCATCAGTAAAATGGATAAATTATGAAATATTCATATAATGAAATACTCCCAAGCAATGTTAATGAATTGCATACAGCAGTACAGATTAATCACACAATCAGATAGAGTGGGAAAAAGCAAGACAAAAAATATATATATGTTGGATCCCTTTAGTAGAGTGTTCAAAACCAGGCGAAAATTGCAGAAAAGTAAGGAGCAGTCATTGGGGTGGGACACAAAAGCAGTTTCTGGGATTCTGGTAACATTTTGTTTCTCAACCTGGGTGGGTAACATAAGTGTATTCATTTTGGGGTAATTCATCAAACTATATATTTATGATTTTTGTGTACTTTCTATAATTACAGCACACGTCAATAACAAATTTAATTAAAATAATTTTAAGTGAACTTCATTATCACTACTTTATTGTAACCCAAGTTTTTGTCTGTCTATTTGTGGGTTTCTTCCAATGTACTCTGTGTTTTCGTTCTCTAAAACGGCAGGCTTACATAAACAACAACCCAAACATAATGGTATTACTGCTTCACATATTTACCAGAGAGTAACTATGCTAATAAACAGGGCATAAAAAAGAGGAAGGAATTAATCATCCTGGCTGAGCTAGAATCCCAGCAACCCAGTGACTGATCGCACTATCAGCCCCAAATGCTTCACCCTTCCTTTACCCTCTCACTGTTCTAATGACATTGCAATTCCTCCCAACAAAGAGGTAAAGTATATATCCCAACTTTTTGATTTTGTGCTCTTGTCATGTGACTTGTTTTAGCCAACAGGATGTTAGCTGGCGTCATGTGCCAAAAGGCTTGAAAAATGCCTGTGCAACTGGCCTGCTCTTTGGTACTTCTACGATTACCATGAGAATATGCCAAGTTAGCCCTCTAGAAAAGGAGACATACAGGGAAAAACAACTCCAGCTAAATCAACTGACGCCAGGCAACCTACAGACACCTGAAAGAACATAGTCACCTAAGAAGTACAGCCTAGACGAGCTCTCCATCAGACAACTCAGATCCCTCAACTAAACAGATGCCCCTGGGATTTTGTCATCTTCTTCTTGTATAGCAATAACTAACCAACCTCAGATCAAGGGGATTTCTCTCTCGAGAAACAAAAACATCCTGATGAATCACAAGGGACTAAAGAAAATCTCCTAAATACTTCTTTAAAATTTAGACATTTTCATTTTTTTTTTAATTACAGAAGTCTTTTTCTAAGTATATACATGCATTTATGTATGTGTAGTTGTGTGTGTATATATTTTATATAATTGGGACCATACAATAAAGAGTTTTATACCAGACTTTTCACTAAACATTGTATCACACATAAGTTTCTATATCATTAAAAACTCAACTTGTGGTTTTAATTGCCATCGTATCCCATTATGTGAAGTTACCACAATCTACCTCCCTATTTACCTACATCGAACATTTACATTCACTATTTCTTATTCTTAATCCTATCTAAGCTATTCACTCTCATAATGACAACCAAATCTTGTCACTAAACAATCTCATTTTCACCCAGCCAATATTCCAGCCATCACCTTTCCATCTCATTCCCTCAAATACGTTCTATTTTATGAAAACTTGCTACTTCCCCATGTAAAGTAACTGTATTTACTATATTTGCCAATTTTATTAATATCTAGAACTGAATTTTACTCTTAAGAGTTTCTGAATACCACTGCTGCTAAAATCTTTGCTTGTAGGACTGTTCATTACAACTAAGATTTATTTTAACCTGAATTCATAGGAACATGTCCACAAATTAGGACATTATTCCTGTGGGTAAACAGGATTCATTTCATGACAATCCACTTTAAAACCTTATTATAAAATTCATTACCTTTTTATTATAATTTTATATAAATAAGAATAAAATGACTAAGGAATACATTTTAGGCTACTCTCAACTCAAGGTCAAGTTAATAAATTATTCTGTAAGTTACCCTAAGCTAAGGAGCTTAGTAATATTTGAATTTTAGAATTTGTGACCCTTATTCTTAACTGGCTGACAGTCAAATCATAATGCTCCATGACCTCAATGATTTTGATTTTAGTATTTATATCATTTAGGAACTGAGTGATAAAATTAAAACTCCTGTGATGATTAATCTTATGGGTCAATTTGGCTTGGTTATACTGCCCCATTGTTTGATCAAATACCAGTCTAGATGTTGCTGTGAAGGTATTTTTTAGAGGCGATTAACATGTAAATCAGCAGACTTTGAGTAGAGCAGACTATCCTCCGAAATGTGTGTGGGCCTCATCCAATTAGTTGAAGGTCTTACAGCAAAGACTGAGGCCCCTCAAAGACAGAATCCTCAAGACTACCACCCAGAAACCTGCCAAGTTTCCAATATACTGCCCTGGAGAATTCAACCCAAGACCACACATCGACTCTTACCTGAAGTTCCAGCCTGCCAGCCTGCCCTAGAGAGTGCAGACTTACCAGCCCCCTCCATCACATGAGCCAACTCCTTTCTGTGTGTGTGTGTGTGTGTGTGTGTGTGTGTGCATCTCCACCCTACTGGTCTGTTTCTATGGAGAACTATGACTAATACAGCACCCGACTCGAGAAAAACTTCAGTAGCATCTATAGCATATGTCCAATATTGTGTTAAGAAACACTGAGATAAAAAATAATTAAAAGTAAAATCTTTGCCCTTAAAAAGCTTGCAGTATTGAAAGGAGACAAGTATACAGACACTATACAAATAAACAAACATATTTAACATCATTCTCACCTTTATTACAAGAAAAACATCTTGGGAAGGATAAGTGATAGAAAAAATAGCTGATCTTGCCAGGGTAGTAATGGCAGCAGGTGGTACATGTGGACGTAACAATCCTTTCATCTGCTCAGAATTAAGGTCAAAATAAAAGTTTTCTGAAATCTAAAAGATACATTCACATATTAAATTTTTAAATTTGTACATTGTAGCAAAACTCACAAAAATCATACATACCTAGACTTAAAATATTACACACATTAAAACATTACACTATAACATACAGTTTATCATATATTTCACTGACCAGTCTTTACCTGTGTATATCAAAGCAAAAGAAATGTACCAAGTATTTGGGAAATAGAATACAATAAACATATTCTAAAGAACCACATCACAAACTACTTTGATTAGAAATATAACCTCTAATAAAGTATGCAAAGAAATTATAATTGAGATGAATTACCCCAAATTGAGTATTTAAAAAATTATATGAATAATAGCTCAGCAGTTTTGATTTAGCAAATACAAGTTGCTGGGGCAGAGTTCCACTGCAGAAAATGATAATATATTGATAGCAAAAGTCACTGAAGGCACTTGAAGTTTCTACCATAGATTAGGCTTAGAATTTACATCAGGAAATGCTGTATGAGAAGCCCCGTAAACTCTTAAGAGCAATACAGATATGATGGTAAAACTAAGAGCAGCATTTCAAAGTATTTAAAACATACATAAATGATCTTTTATCTAGTGAGAATTTGAAAATTACATCAACAAAAATTCACTGTTATCTCATTCTAATCTTTCATACATCATTTGCCTAAGATGTTCTTCCTGTATTCTCTCTTCTATTTCTTAAATTAAAAGGAAGTTGCTTCTGCTACTTGCTTTTGGAACTCTTTCAATGAAATAAAAACTAAGAATCAACTAAACTGTTTCATAGTAAGAAAATATTTAAGAAGTCTTAATAAATTAAATTTCTATTTTCCTTTTAAAAGATCCATGTTTAATAATTCTCAAGGGGCTGGCTCCGTGGCCGAGTGGTTAAGTTCACGCGCTCCGCTGCGGAGACCCAGGGTTCGGATCCTGGGCGCGGACATGGCACCGCTCGTCAGGCCACGTTGAGGTGGCATCCCACATCCCACAACTAGAAGGACCTGCAACTAAGATATACAACTGTGTACAGGGGTGGTTTGGGGAGATAAAGCAGAGGGGAGGGAAAAAAAAAAAGGTTGGCAACAGTTGTTAGCCCAGGTGCCAGTCTTTAAAAAAAAAAATAGTAATTCTCAAAAAATCATTACTTATCTTATAAAACAACTTAAAGTCAGGTTTCCAAAACCTATGATTGTGACAAAAGACTACACTCAAATTATATTCCCTTACCTTTTTCTTTTCCTTGACATCATATAAAGCCAAACTTGCAAAAATGGGTTCGATTTCAATCTCAAACCTTTAAGAAGAAAAAGGATGAAGTAGTTTAAAAATAAATATAAAATACATAGTTGTCAAGAAATTCTCATTCCAAAATTATCTCAGTATCTTGTACTTTTCTATATCTGTGCTAACCATCTATACTATCCCTTCTTCCTGAAACACACTTTTCCTTGTATATCTTTCACAGTCTAAATCAACCATTATCTCCTTTAGGTAATCCTAATTTCTCCAGCTACAAGTAATCTCAAACTGCCTAAAAGCTCATGGCATTTTATGACCATTTTGTGGCATTAATCACTTTCTAACTTATAATTTGGTTATTTATGTACATGGATATGTTAGATTTTAAACTTTAAAAATAAAGACCTAAAGTTTTCTTTTTCAGATTATAAATCATATATATTCAATGTAAAAACTTAGGAAATACATAAAAATATTCAGAGGAAAATAGATGCATCCAAAATTCCACCACATGGAGAGAACCAGAAATAAGAGCTCAGTGACTATCCATTCAGACTTTTTTCTATGTATAAATGCACTTCTTAAATGGATTATCTTTTAAAATAAAAAATATCACTGTATACATAATATTTTGTAGTCTGCTTTAACTTAATATTTTATGGATATATTTTCATGTCATAAATATCTCACCATCCTTTTTAATGCTGGCATAGTTTATTATTATACAAATATGTCAAAATTTATTTTATAACTGTATGCTTAAGTTGAGGTGTCTAATTCACTTCAAAGAACAATGACTCACATACAATGTGAGGTTAAAACTCCAGAGCAGTGGTTCTCGACCAAGGACAATTTCCCCTCAAGGAGACATCTGGCAATGCCTGAAGACATTTTTGGTTATCATTACTGTAAGAGTATTACTGGCATTTAGTGAGTAGAGGCCAGGGATGTGGCTAAACATTCTCTGCTCTATAGGAGAGACCCTATACAACAAAGAATTATCCAGACAAAATGTCAATAGTACTCATTGTGTGTCTCAAGAGCATCAGTCAAAGTCCTTACAGGAGACAAACAATAAACTCACATTGGGTTAAGAGTTTAATAAAAGCCCATTTATAAAGATTTGGGTAGGATTTAGGGAAAACAACTACAGACAGTACAATTCCCTGCGGACAGCAAGAACAGAGAGTCACTGTCAACCCTTGACCTAAAGTAGAAGGTGGAAGTGGTAACCAAAACCTCGAAAGAATAGAAAGAGGGCACTTGACAGAAACTGTGGTCTTGGGGAAAGAGAGGCAACCAATTCATGTGACCTAGCAGGGAACGAGTAAGGGAAATAAATACTCAAACCTGAGTTCACCGACTTCCACCCTCCGACTTCTTGCTGATGCCTCTCTTAGCAGAAGCCAACCAAAAGCCAAAAGCAGAGGGATCTTGGTGATACTGTCTCCAAGAGTCAGCCTCTATAAAGCCTACTCTGCATCCTCTAAAACACTAAAAACTGCCAGTCTTTTTGATTTTGTCACTCCAGTAGGTAGACGGGATCACACTGGATTTTTAATATGCAATTTTTCATGTTTATTGACCACCTAGATATCCTCTTTTGGCCCATTTTTCTATTTATTGTTTGACCTCAATTTTTACTTCTTTATGTATCCTGGATATGAGCACTTTGCCAAGTATATGCGTTGGAAATATATTCTCCCCCTGTATGGCAGAGAGAGAAAGCAAAGAGGGGGGAAGGGGTAGAAAGAAGCAGACACCCAACTGTCTCTCCATTCTATTGACAAGATTACCCTGTCCCCACTGTCTGTGGTGCCACTTTTATTGTCAATCAAAACTCCATAAACATGTAGGTTTATTTCTAGCTCAATGGCATTGGTCTATTTGTCTAATTGTATACAATCCTACACTGTCTTAATTACAAAGCTTCATACTAAGTCTTGATATCTGCTTGATTTTTGTAAAGTGCCTCAAAACTGCCTTACCTCAAAATAACCAAAACAAAAAGTAACAAATGTTGGAGAGGTTGTAGAGAAAAAGGAACCCTCATGCACTCCTGGTGGGAATGCAAAGTGGTGCAGCCACTATGGAAAACATTATGGAGATTTCTCAAAAAATTAAAACTAGAAATACCGTATGACCCAGCCATCCCACTACTGGGTATCTACCCAAAGAACGTGAAATCAGCAATTCCAAAAGTCCCATGCACCCCTATGTTCATTGCAGTATTATTTACAATAGCCAGGACTTGGAAGAAGCCTAAATGCCCATCAGGTGATGATTGGATAAAGAAGATATGGTGTGTATATATATATATATATATATATACACACATACGACAGAATACTACTCAGCCATAAAAAAGGATAAAATCATCCCATTCACAACAACATGGATGGACCTTGAGGGTATTATGTTAAGTGAAGTAAGCTACATAGAGAAAGACAATCTCTGTATGACTCCACTCACATGTGGAAGTTAAACATGTAAACAAAGAAAACAGATTAGTGGCTACTGGGGAAAGGGGGAGTGGGGGGGCACAAAGGGTCAAGTGGTGCACCTACAACACAACTGACAAACAATAACGTACAACTGAAATTTCACAAGGTTGTAAACTATCATAATCTCAATAAAAAATTTTTTTTAAAAAACCTGCCTTGCCTCCTTTTGACTATTTGCATTTTCTTACAAATTTTAGATTCAGCTGGAAATAAGCAAAAGAGGATCAAAGGTAAGAGAAACATTAATTGCTAATTCAGAAAAAATAGTTATCTCAATTTGTAATTTAGCACCAGAAAATTCCTGTATCATAACTTTATAATATTCTTGGAAAGTATTCAAAGATCCATATTATTAGCATGATGAACAAAGGCTGGAAACACAGAAAAAAAAAACTGAAGAAACTAATACAATTCCAGCATGCTCCACATTAAGAAAGGCTATTAATACATGACAAGAGTTTTTTTTTTCCTGATGAAGATTCACCCTGACCTAGTATCTGTTGCCAATCTTCCTCTTTTTGCTTCAGGAAGATTAGCCCTGAGCTAACACCTGTGCCAGTCTTCCTCTATTTGTATGTGGGATGCCGTCATAGCATTACCACCAACAAACAGGTGGTGTAGGTCCACACCCAGGAACTGAACGCAGGCCACTGAAGCAGAACATGACAAACTTAACCATTAGACTACTGGGCTGACCCCCAGAATTTTTTAAATTAGACATATCATATGATTTTTTTTTAATGTTTCAAAAGGCTCTTCCATTATACAAAGGGACTGCCAAGACTGTATATGTGGTTTTCAATTTTCTTTTCTCTTTTTAAATGTATACACCTCACCCATTTAGTTACACAATCTGAGTTAGAAACCACAGAAAAAAGCATACCACATTATTCCCATACAACCAAACATATGTAGGCTTGTTTGTCAAGAAATACTATCTGAGCACCAGATACTCATTGGCTAATCAATGGCAGAAAACATATTTTTCTTCACTACAAATGCTGATTTATTTGAAATGTTGAGGATACAAAAAAGATCAAATAAAAAGCAATTTTTAATCACCCAAAGCCCTACAAAAAAAACACTACTGATAAAATATGACACATTTCTTGTAGGCTTTTTATTTAGTGGGGTATTTATTTACACGCAATTGTCATAATACAGTTTTGAACATTTTATCAATATCCTTGACCCTCTATTATGACTTAAAGTCAATTCTAAGCAATAATGATATCACTACAAATAAGAAACCAAATGAAACTAAATTTTTGCCTTGGAGTTTTTTCAGTCACACAGATAGTGTACAAGCTTATGGTTATGAATTCTTAGAGGAGTTTTCCCTTTTTTTGTTTTTTTTTTCCTGTTTCCTAACTGACTTTCTCCACTCTAGAGCCAAAGTTATAGCAGACAATCTCTCTACCGATTAGAATATTACTCCTATGAAAGCTGGTGCTAGGTACTTACGACATGTTTCCACCTGCTTGAGTGCCAAGCACTTTCCCTGGTGTAGGGGTAATACCCCTAATGTAAAAATTAACTATAGAGTGCTTACCCCTGTGGAAGCAATCTGCAGCTTTTCTAGGCTTCCAAGAAACTGTTAGTTTTACCCCAGCTAACCATGGCTGGGTAGGGTTTCCCTGAACGCCTAGCCCACTGTATTGCTGACTAACCGTCTTAATATTAGAAACAACGTTTTCACAAAAAGGATAAAGAAGGCTATTCTTGGAGAACAAAATATAAGAGAAATTATTTTCAAAAAATGTATCATTTCTGTAACTGACTAAAATAAAACTATCATGAGCCAGCCCTGATGGTCTAGTGAGTAAAGTTCAGTGCTCTCACTGCTTCAGTGGCCTGGGTTCATTTCCCAGTCCCAGAACCACACCACCCATCTGTCAGTAGCCACGCTGTGGCATTGGCTCACATAGAAGAACTAGAAAGACTTACAACAAGGATATATAACCATGCACTGGGGCTTTGGGGAGAAAAATAAAAAAGAGAAAGATGAGCAACAGATGTTAGCTCATGGCAAATCTTTCCCTGAAAAAAAAATTAGAACAAACAAAACTTTAAAATTTAAAAAAAATAAAACTATCACTTCTGACTCTTTCTGAAATTACAATGTGACCAGCTTCTTCCTCACCTTAAACCTGGATTTTTCTTATCACAGAGAAATCAGATATATATAATTCTTAACTCGGAATTTTTAACAAGAGATGACAAACTAAAGCTAAAGAACAGAGAGTAAAGTGAAAAATCATTCTATATTTTATTTCTCTAAGGGAGAAATAATAAACTTGTAACATTACTAGTCAAGAAGATCATACATAAAACCACAATGAGATACCACTTCACATTCACTAGGATGGCTATGATGAAAAAGACAAAGACAACAAAAAGTGTTGGTGTGAATGTGGAGAAATCAGAAAGCTTGCACTTGCTGGTAGGAATATAAAATTGTGCAACTGCTTTGGAAAACTGGCACCTCCTCCAATATTTAAACATGGAGTTACGATATCAGCTACAACTCCAATCCTAGGTATAGACCCAACAGAAATGAAGACATATGTACATACAAAGACTTGTACATAAATGCCCTAGCAACATGATTCATAATAGTTGAAATGGGGAAACAACCCAAATAGTCATCAACTGATGAATGGATAAACAAAACGTAGTCTATCCATCCAATGTAATATCACTCAGCCATAAAAAGAAATGAAGTAATGATACTTGCTACAACACAGATAAACCCTGAAAACATCATGCTAAGTGAAAGAAGTCAGACAATACGAACCACATGTTGTACGATCCCATTTATAGGAAATGACCAGGATAAGGAAATCTAAATAGACAGAATATAGATTGGTGGTTGTCTAGGGCTGCAGGAGTTGAGGAAAAGAGAGTGACAACTAATAATATGGGATTTCTTTTTAGGATGAAGAAAATGTTCTGAAACTGACTGATGAAAGTTGCACAAATCTGTGACTACACTAAAATCCACTGAATCGTACACAGGGTAAACTGGGTGACCTCACTGGTAAACCATATACTGAATATACCCTAGGTGAAATGCATGATATGTGAATTATATCTCAATAAAGCTGTTATTTTTTAAAAAGTAGAAACAACTCAAATGTTCACCAGCTGATGAATGGATAAACAAAATGTGGCATACACATAATGGAATACTATTCAGTCCATATAAAGGAATGAAGTACTGATATGTGCTACAACATAAATAAACCCTGAAGACTATGCTATGTGAAAGAAACCAGACACAAAGGGCCACATATTGGATAGTTTCATCTATATAAATTATGCAGAATTTCTATGAGGCAAACTCATAGAAACAGAAAGCAAATTAGTGGTTGCCAGGAGCTGAGGGAATAGGGGTTGACTGCTAGTGGGTACTGTTATGGACTGAATGCTGTCCACCAATAAACTGAGATGTTGAAGCCCTAACCTCCAATGTGACTTTGTTTAGAGATAGAGCCTTTAAGGAGGTAATTAAGGGTACATGAGATGGCAAGGATGAGGCCCTAATCCAAAAGGACTGCTGTCTTTATAGGAAGAGGAAGAGACACCACAGACCTCTCTCTCTCCATACAAGAACAAAGGAAAGGCCACGCAAGGACACAGCAAGAAGGTGGCTGTGTGCAAGCTAGGCAGAAAGGCCTTTCCAGGAACCAATCCTGCCAGCAGCTTGATCTTCAACTTTCACTCTCCAGAACTGTGAGAAAACAAATGTCTGTTGTTTAAGCCACACAGTATATGGTATTGTGTTATGGCACCCTGAGCTGACTAATAAAAGGTATGGAGTAACGAATATGTTCTGAAATTGAATAGCAGTGATAGTTGCACAACTCTGTGAATATACTAAAAAAACACTGACTTGCACACTTTAAAAGGGTAGATTTTATGATATATAAATTATATTGTAATAATGCTGTTAAAAAACCAAAAAGACTTAAGTAAGAACTGACGTTAGGTGTCCAGATGTTCAAAAGATTCAACACCTAAATCTAACGGGTTTCCAGATAAATCTAACTAAATATACAAAGCCTTAGCTTTCAAAGGAAAAAAACTGTCCACATTATCTACACATACAAGTGGTCTATCCATACCAGTTGCTTCTTTTAGAAAACTCTATGAATTAAAACTTCTTTTCTCATGAGTCAAAACTAACAATTAACTATAATATTAACATAATATAATGAAAAGAGCACAGAGTCTGTTTTCACTTACTGGTTGCATAATAATGAGCATGCCAGTTAACCTTAGCTAATGCTTTTGAACCCTGGCTTCTTCATTTGTAATACGAAGAAAAGATCTACCTTATAGAATAACTTTGAAGACAGCATGAGACAAAATAAGAGAAAGTACTTTAGGAAGCAGAATATAAATTTACGATACATCACTTCAATGATATTAGGTCAGAAGTCATCTAACATTTTTAAAGAAGGAAAAGACACATTCTTCAAAATCTTCAAAAAGCTACAGCTTGGAGTGACGTCAGCATCATGGGGGAGTGAGCTCTGCCCAACAAAAAGGACGTTCATAAAGCAACTAAGTACCTTGACATAACGCAAAAGACGTCTGAGAGACCCACAAAGCCAGAGGTCTCAAGGTGGAGCTGCTGGACCTCCTGGAGGAAATGGAAGAAGTTAAGGGGAATCTCCTCTCCTTCCAGAACGGCAGCAACCCTGGGACTGTGTACAGCTCTGAGAGGAGAGGTGGGGTGGGGCAGCCCTCCGCGGGAACACCTTCTCTCTCCAAGTTCCCTCACAGCCCGTGGAAAAGCCCCACACAGAAGTGACTAGGCTATTACACAGGTGTCTTCATCAAGCTAGCACACCAGGGGAGAAGACAGCAGGAGCCCAGCAAGAACCCCGGGATCACAAAGGCAAAAGACAGTGCCCCCACCCTCCAACTGGGGGCTCCAGCTCAGCAGACAGCCAGACTACCACACAGATAGAAAAGCAGGCAGTGGCTTGGGAGTGAACAAGCCGTGGATCACAGCGGGCTCAGAATACACAGCTCTTGACCCCTATCCAGTGGCAGCAGGTGGATGCTGCAATCAAATACAATCACTATGTGGAGGCACAAATCCATGCCGTCAAGCAGTATGAAAAAAATATGTTAAATCTCCAGACCAGAAGGAAAATGACAAGGACCCAGAAATCAATGCTGAAGGCACAGAAATTTATAATCTAACTGACAGAGAATTCAAAACAGCTATCATAAAATACTCAATGAGTTACAAGAAAATACATAGAGGCAATTCAATGAAATTAGGAACTTCTTCACAAAAGAGATTGAAACTATAAAGAAAAATCAATCACAAATGTTGGAGATGAAAAACACAATGGGTGAGATAAAGAAAAATCTGGACTTCCTGAACAATAGAGCTGATAAGGAGAAGCCAATCAGCAGTGCTAAGGACCGAAAAATAGAAATGCTCCAGATGGAGGAGGAGAGAGAACTAAGACTAAAAAGAAATGAAGAACTTCTCTGAGAAACAGCCTACTCAATTAGGAAATGTAACATAAAGATTGTAAGTATTCAAGAGGGAGAGGAGAAGGAGGCTGGAGCAAAAAGCTTGTTCAAAGAAATAATAGCTGAGAATTTACCAAACCTGGGGAAGGAACTGGAAATACGAGTGAAAGAAGCCAAGAGACCTCCTAACTATATCAATGTAAAAAGACCTTCTCCAAGGCATATGGTAATAAAGCTGGAAAAGTTAACCAAGAAAAAATATTAAGGGCAGCAAGGCAGAAGAAAATAAATTTCAAAGGAATCCCTATCAGGCTTTCAGCAGATTTCTCAGCAAAAAGCTTACAGGCTAGGAGAGAGTAGAATGATATATTCAAACTTCTGAAAGACAAAAACTTTCAGCCAAGAATATTCTATTCACTGCAAATATCCTTCAGATATGATGGAGAAATAAAAACTTTCCCAGATAAACACAGGCTGAAGAAGCTTATCACCACAAGACCACCTCCCCTAAAAGAAATACACAAGAAGGCCCTCATACCTAAAAAAAAAAAGAAAGGGGATACAAAGCCTTGAGCAAGGAGAAAAATAGGTAGACAAGATCAGAAAAGTGCAGCTCTCTACCACAACAGGTGAGCAAACATTTAATTGTAACACTTATTTGACACAAAGATCAATGGAACAGAATTAAGAGCCCAAAAATAAACCCACATCTGTGGACAGCTAATTTTCAACAAGGGAGCCAAGAACATACAACGGAGAAAGGACAATCTCTTTGATAAATGGTGCAGGGAAAACTGGACAGCCACACGCAAAAAGAAAAATGACAGTAGATCATTATCTTACACTATACACAAAAATTAACTCAAAATGGATTAAGACTTGAATATAAGGCCTGAAACCATTAAACTTCTAGAAGAAAACATAGGCAATACACTCTTTGACATCAGCTCAGCAGCACATTTTCAAGAACCATGTCTGACTGCTAAGGGAAATGAGAAAAAATAAACAAATAGGACTACATCAAACTAAAACGCTTCTGCAGAGCAAAGGAAACCATCAACGAAACAAAAAGACAACCTAACAATCAGGAGAAGATATTTGCAAACCATATATCTCATAAAGGGTTAATATTCAAAATATACAAAGAACTCATACATCTCAACAACAAAAAAACTAAAAACCCGATTTAAAAATGGGCAAAAGATCTGAATCAACATTTCTCCAAAGAACATAAACAGATGGCCAAAAGGCACATGAAAAGATGTTCAACATCATTAATTATCAGGGAAATGCAAATCAAAACGACAATGAGATATCACCTCACTCCCATCAGAACGGCTATAATTAACAAGACAGGAAGCAGTAAGTGTTGGAGAGGATGTGGAGAGAATTGAACCCTGATACAATGCTGGTGGGAGTGCAAACTGGTGCAGCAACTATGAAAAACAGTATGGAGATTTCTCAAAAAATTAAAAGTAGAAATACTATATGACCCAGATATCCCACTACTGGGTATTTGTCCAAAGAACTTGAAATCAACAATTCAAAAACACTTACACACCCCTATGTTCACTGCAGCATTATCCACAATACCCAAGATGTAGAAGCAACCCAAGTGCCCAGTGACTGATGATTGGATAAAGAAGATGTGGGGTGTGTGTGTGATGTATATATATATATATATATACATACACACACACACAATGGAATATTACTCAGCCATAAAAAAAAGACAAAATCGTCCCATTCACAACAACATGGATGGATCTTGAGGGTATTATGTTAAGCAAAATAAGCCAGACAGAGAAAGAGAAACACTGTATGATTTCACTCATATGTGGAAGATACACAAACACACAAACAAAGTGGTTACCACGGAGAAAGGGAGTGGGGGTTGGGCACAAGGGATGAAGGGGCACACTTACACGGTGACTGACAAATAATAACGTACAGCTGAAATTTCACATTATAAAACATTACGACCTCAATAAAAAAAACTAAAAAATAAAAAAGAGAAAAACCACAGCTTACTACGTAAAAGTAAAATCAACTTTTTAAGGAAAAAGATACTTTTGTCTTTATACTCTCTAAGCCAAGAACAGTGTCTGATGAATACCAAAGATTTCAGTGAATGTTTGATCAAGTTTTAAGATTAACTGGATAGCTGTGGCAAGTCACCTTGACCTGTCAGCCAAAAATGCTCTAAAGCTCAGCTTCATACATAATTTTAAATGCTACTCAGCTCAGTAGCAGTTAAAATTATGTATAGAAAAACAATACTTCTCAAAAGGACACAAAAACGAGCATAAAATCTACTAGGATTTTGTCATACTAGTACTCAAAATATTATTCAAGAAAATAAAAGTTACACAGTAAACGAGATAAATACTTACTTGAGTGATAAACATTTTACAAGAAGTCTTTGACCAAAATGTTCTTTGGGTACATCAGGAACACTAAGTCGTTCTATGGGTTCTTCCTACAAATTGACAAGCAACACCAAACTGAACATGATTATCATATTTCAACCCTTCACAATTTACTTTTTTCACAACTTATTTTATTAATCTAATACTTATAGTCTTTTGCAATTGAACCCAGGAAAAAATGACTTCAAACAGAAGTCATGACATCATAAGTGTCCTCAATTCACAGATAGTACTCATTAAGAATAATAAATTCAGTAGAATAAAAACTATTATTTCAGTTATAAAAATTATAGCAATGTTTCACTTAAGTTTTATTCCCTACATTATTATAATACTATACACAATTCATACTCCCAAAATATCTACCTTAATGATCATTTGCTTCTTTATATCCAAATATCTATACCTCATCTGGTGACGGATGCAAAGCGAAGAGTTCCTTGTGACGGTTTGACTTCCTTTGGTCATCATTCTGACGGTCTATTTCTTCATTTGGAGTTCGATCAAGTAAATTGGGAAGCAGAGCATCGGGAAGTGAATTTTTCAAGTCAAAAATACTGCAGGCCCAGCTCCCCCTTGGAGTATCATCTATGGACATTGAACGTCTTTTAAGATCATCCTGTCACGCAAAACATTAAATGTAAATATATTAATTAATGAATAAAAAATAAACTATTTCAAAATAACTTCTTACAGTCATTTAAAAATAAAAGTATTACTTGCTCATCCTGGTAGTTGTTGCCATCTGGCGCTTCATCAGATTCAAAGACCTGTTTTGGCAAACCTTTTTGCCTCTCTTTCTGTTTATCTAATGTATTGGGATTAAATCCTGTTCCCAGTTTATGATATCTATTCAAAACAAAATAGTTAAATATTAATTTTTAAAAATTTTTCACTTTTTCATCATCATTATGTAATAAACCAAGTGTTCCCTATATCATTTCTTTACATAATAAGGATACACTCCAGTGGTTTTGAGGGTTAAACATTTAACCAGAGGTTTAAGAAAACTTCCATTCAAAGTTTCTTTAATCCAACTAGAGAGGAGATTATCAGTTTCTAGAAGTAAATCATATTTGCCTGCTTTTCAAGACAACCATGTGCATATAATTTAAGTTGCACTTTCTATTTAGAGAAGTGGTCAGTAAAAAAGAAGGGATAGGAAGCCAGATTAAAGAACAAAATGAGAAAGTAGAAAATATATACTGCATTCCTGGGGCCGGCCCTGTGGCCGAGTGGTTAACTTCTCACGCTCTGCTTCTGTGGCCCAGGGTTTTGCTGGTTCGAATGCTGGGCATGGACCTAGCACCGCTCATCCAGCCATGCTGAGGTGGTGTCCCACATAGCACAGCCAGAAGGACCTACAACTAGAATATACAACTGTGTACGGGGGGGCTTTGGTGGGAAGAATGAAACACAGAAGACTGGCAATAGATGTCAGCTCAGGTGCCAATCTTCAAAAAAGTAGGAAAATATATAGTGCATTCCTAATAATGTAAAATTTTAAAAGGCAAAAAAATTAAGCATTGAATCCTAAAATTTCAAACAGCCAAAACACCTTTGCTCTTATCTCATCATGTACAAAAATCTTAACCTAAAGCTGCACACTTTTAAAATGAAAAACAGCAAGATCTACACCACTATACATATAATTAACATAAGACATATTATATACATTATATAAGACATACATTATATAACATAACTGTTATATAATATATATTAGGCAGAAGAACTCTTAATATAACCTTTTTTCCTAACAACTCATATTCAAAAACATCAAATACTATGTTAAATAAGAGTGGTGATAGAGGACATCCTTGTCTTGTTCCTGTTTTCAGGGGGATGGCACTCAGTTTTTGCCCATTGAGTATGATGTTGGCTGTGGGTTTGTCATATATGGCCTTTATTATGTTGAGGTTTTAGCCAGAGCAATTAGGCAAGAAAAAGGAATAAAAGGAATCCAAGTAGAGAGGGAAGAAGTGAAACTCTCGCTGTTTGCAGACGACATGATCCTATACATAGAAAACCCCAAAGAATCCATGGGAAAACTTTTAGAAATAATCAACAACTACAGCAAAGTTGCAGAGTATAAAGTCAACTTACATAAATCAATAGCATTTCTATACTCTAATAACGAACTAACAGAGAAAGAACTCAAAACACAATACCATTCACAACCACAACAAAAAGAATAAAATACCTCGGGGTGAATTTAACTAAGGAAGTGAAAGACCTATACAACGAAAACTACAAGGCTTTTCTGAAAGAAATGGATGACGACATAAAGAGATGGAAAGACATTCCATGTACGTGGATTGGAAGAATAAACATAGTTAAAATGTCCATTCTACCTAAAGCAATCTACAGATTCAATTCAATCCCAATCAGAATCCCAATGACATTCTTTATAGAAATAGAACAAAGAATCCTGAAATTCATATGGGGCAACAAAAGACCCCAAATTGCTAAAGCAATCCTGACAAAAAAGAACAAAGCTGGAGGCATCACAATCCCTGACTTCAAAACATACTACAAAGCTACAGTAATCAAAACAGCATGGGACTGGTACAAAAACAGGTGCACACATCAATGGAACAGAATTAAAAGCCCAGAAATAAAACCACACATCTATGCACAGCTAATCTTTGACAAAGGAGCTGAGGGCATATAATGGAGAAAAGAAAGTCTTTTCAACAAATGGTGCTGGAAAAACTGGAAGGCCACAAGTAAAAGAATGAAAATTGGCCATTCTTTTTCACCATTCACCAAAATAAACTCAAAATGGATCAGAGACCTAAAGGTAAGACCTGAAACCATAAGCCTTCTAGAAGAAAATATAGGCAGTACACTCTTTGACATCAGTATTAAAAGGATCTTTTCGGACACCATGTCTTCTCAGACAAGGGAAACAATAGAAAGAATAAACAAATGGGACTTCATCAGACTAAAGAGCTTCTTGAAGGCAAGGAAAACAGGATTGAAACAAAAAGAAAACCCACTAACTGGGAAAAAATATTTGCAAGTCATACATCCGACAAAGGGTTAATGTCCATAATATATAAAGAACTCACACAACTCAACAACAAAAAAATCAAACAACCTGATCAAAAAATGGGCAGGAGACATGAACAGACATTTCTCCAAAGAAAATATACAGATGGCCAATAGGCATATGAAAAGATGTTCATCATCGCTGATCATCAGGGAAACGCAAATCAAAACTACACTAAGATATCACCTTACACCCGTTAGAATGGCAAAAATAACCAAAACAAAAAGTAACAAGTGTTGGAGAGGGTGTGGAGAAACCAGAACCCTCATACACTGCTGGTGGGAATGCTAACTGGTGCAGCCACTATGGAAAACAGTATGGAGATTTCTCAAAAAATTAAAACTAGAAATACCATACAATCCAGCTATCCCACTACTGGGTATCTATCCAAAGAACTTGAAATCAGCAATTCCAAAAGTCCCATGCACCTCTATGTTCATTGCAGCATTATTTACAATAGCCAAGACATGGAAGCAACCTAAGTGCCCATCAACTGATGACCGGATAAAGAAGATGTGGTATATATACACAATGGAATACTACTCAGCCGTAAAAAAGAACAAAATCGTCCCATTTGCAACAACATGGATGGACCCTGAGGGAATTGTGTTAAGTGAAATAAGCCACATAGAGAAGGACAATCTCTGTATGACTCCACTCATATGAGGAATTTAAACATGTAGACAAAGAGAACAGATTAGTGGCTACCAGGGGAAAAAGGGGTGGGGGGGGTAGGCACAAAGGGTGGAGGGGCGCACCTACAACATGACTGACAAACAAAAATGTACAAGTGAAATTTCACAAGATTGTAACCTATCATTAACTCAATAAAAATTAAATTAAAAAAATAAATAAATAAAAGGATAAATTGATGGAAGTATCATTAGATGGAGAGATTAGATGGGTGAATAAAGGTATTAATTGACGAACAGATGAACAAACAAATGGGAACTGGCACTTCATGACTATCATTCCCTAACCCTTTAAATAAAAGTTTTACCGTTGCAAAATTGATTAAAAAAAAATATATATCAAATACAGACACTAAGATCAAAGAGCAATTACTGTTCCACACCTCATAAATTGTCAAACTCAGGAATATTTTAATGGAGGAAAAACAATTATGATTACCAGAGGATGATATGGTTCTTGCTATCAGTCAATTTATGAAATAGTAATGAATTACATTTAATATGAATCATTCACATCATGTCTTGTTGCTAAAGATATTAAAATAGCAGCTACATGAGGTTCACATCACAGCATAATCACAAAATAAAGTATTTTTCTTGAAAGAACTAAAATAAAGGTACTCACTAGAGTAACATGAAAGGTATCTTGTAGAGGCAGATGTTTTAATCTTTCATGAAATGTTTAAAGTGCCTTAATTTGTGAAGTTGCATATCTAAGCTGCTCTAATAAACCATTCTGCCTCATTTATGTCCTAAAAAATTGACAGTATGAAATTCAAGACAACTGAGAAGAATGACAAGATTCATGACCAATTCTCTTTTCTGTTACTATCATTTTGTCCTCTGCTCAGTTGCTATGATAAGGATCTAAATTACCTATCCAACTCGACACACTCCACCATTTCTACGACCTCAAATCTTGGCATTCTCACTCTTATTCTGTTCCACCCATAGTGACCTCTTTGCTACTCCTGGAACATTCCCAGCATGCTCCCAGTATGGAGTCTTTGCATGTACTGTTCTGATTATTTACGCAAAGTAGAACATTCAGCCCCTCTTCTTGGCTCTCTCTTCCCCCTCATCCTACTTTTTTCCTCCACAAGTCCTACCACCACCATATCTATTATACATATATATATCTTTACTGTCTACTGGTCTTATTCCCACCTAGGACATAAGCTCTGTGAGAGCAGGGAATTAGTTTTGTTGATTTCTGTATCATCACTGCTTAGTACAGTGCCTGGCACACACTAGCCTCTCAATAAGTATTTCGTGAATGAACAATGAATACTTTCTGTCCCTTCATCCTTCTGTGCTGAATTATGGAAGATTTTGTGGCTTCATTTTACAGCTTACTATTCTATCTCCAGTCACATCCACTCTGTCATTAAGCCTATCTGATGAGTTTTTAATATTTTTTCACTGAACAAAATTTTAATTTCCAAAGATAACTGGCTGATTTTTGTATGGTTATATCTTTTCACACCTCTTTGAGGATATTATTCATACTTACAGGTCTTGATCTGTTAACTATGTCCCAAATTGTTAGTTTTTTTATTTGCAGTTTGATAATTCTCTTTCAAGTACACTGGTTTTCATCAAATAGTTGGCAATTCTGGGTTCTATGCTCATTTTTGAACTTGTATCTCCATATCTGTCTGGAAGTACTGTATCTGCTCAGCTCAGCCCATATCCAATGGTTGTGGAGAAGAGGCAAATCATGCTGCCAGGCAGAGTCTGCCAGTACCTAGTCTTCTGCGTCTGAGAGCTCCTCGTTCTTCCAAGGTTTGCCCATCTTGGGCCTATACTACCAGCTCAAGTCCCCATAATTACTGTTCTTAAAAAGGCAGATACCTCTGCTGCCACTCCTGTGTACACACGGCACAGGGGCTTTCAAAGTAACCAAATGTCCAACAGTTACCCCACGACTCCCTTCAACTGCCTGTATTCACTGCCTCTGAGCTTACAGGACTCATGAAGCTTTGCATATATTTTCTCCTAGATTCTTCTGTACTGTGCTTTTCTCTTATGTTCCAATCACACCTATCTTCTGCCTTTCAAGGATATTTTAAAACTTTTGGTCCACCAAAAGTACCCCTTTTGTCTTCCATTCACCACTGTAGATAATAAATAATATCTACTTTGCGTAAATAATAAATAGTATCTAGTAATAAATAATATAAGCTTTAATAATCTGATGCTCCTAGGTTCTAACCCTGGCTATACCATTTTTCGGCTGTGAGACCTCAAAGTAATTTAACTACTCTGAGTCTGAGCTGCCTTATCTGTTAGAACCTCAAATGAGATGAGTGTAAAGTACCCAATAAAATGCCCGGCACACAGTAAATACCCATAAACATTAACTACCTTACCCTCTTGCCTAAATCAAGGTAGGTAACTCCATGATTAGAATTAAGTAGCAGATTCCATGATTCTGAAGTTAATATATTTTGCAATTAATCTCTTTTTATTAACATTTCTGATTACAAGTTTCCAACATACATGCATAGAGGTAAAACTTTTGCGTTATCTGACAGAGTCTTCAGTAACGTCTAAAATCTGGCTATTGAAATACTTATCAAAATTTTAAGTACATAAAAATGGCTCTTCTTTATAAAGGGTAGTAGGCTGTGCTTGTATTAGGTCACATTAAAACTAAAAAGCACGTCAGCAGTATCCCCAAGAGTGATGCTCAGCACAATATTAAACCCAGTGAAATAAGACAGCAACCATAAGGGCAAACAATAAGCAATGGATACATCACTGTTGCTAGTACAATTTGGCACAGATTACTTCATTTCTGAAAACTATAATATCACAACAGAATTCTCCACTACTTCAGTCATTATATTTCCTTCAGAAAAGTAAAATAAGGCTAGGAAGTTTCAGTATGAAGACCCTCTTCATTGTGTAAATTAGCAAAGGCAAAGTAGTTTTATTTTATTTCTTAATATGACTTGATATTTCAAACACCATCCATTAGAAAAAGAAATTTGTGTTAGAACAAAACATTATTTTTTACAAATATTTACCTGATTAGATGCACAGGTCAGGAACTTGTAAATATTTAGTTAGTTAACAAAAGGCAGAGATCTTTCAAACAGCTTGATGTGGCAAACTGGCTATTAAATTTAACTATTTAAATTTCAATAAACTGGATTCTTTTTGAGAAATACAAATTATTCATCAATATCTACCCATGATTTCCCAAAAGAATTAGACAAATCATTATCATTAATATATATTATTAGTTATTAATGATCTCTGATAGTATAGAAATACTATCACCACAAATCTATTATTTTATAAGAAAAGTGAGTAAAAGTAATTGTGGAACTCCTAAGAAGAAAATATCTATACACAAGGTTCTTCTTTTGCTTCTTTAGCTATTTTTTAAATGAATTTTAGTGTCATAATTATTATTAATCTACCGTAATCCATTTATAGATCTTACTCAGTATTTTTAAATGTTATAATAAACATATAACTTACTTTCTGATCACAATTGCCCAGTCTTCTGTATAACTTCTTATACAATCTCTAACATGTGGATCCATTTCACTATTTTGAAAAAGAAAATGTATTTATAATTTAGACAGGAGAACACTGCTGTTTGTGAATCTGGTTGCTGGAGTTCTTGTTCATATACTAGCAAACAACATCACCATAAGAAACAGGATCTAAATAACATAATGGAAGGCACCCGTTCTATAGTTACACTAAAACCAAAAATAGGTAAAAGTCTCCATACCTTTCTTCAGGTACAGCTGAAGCAAGGGTTCTACAGTCCCTAGGACTATAAACAACTTCAACATCATCTGGAGGGAATTCAATCAAATCCCTTAAAGGCCCAGAGTCCACAGGTAAAGGATGAGTAATGAGGTAATCTTCCAAATCCACTGGATCCACTGCTTCAGTAAGGGGCACCTTTATAAAGAGAGACAGGCATGAGAGGTGGGTAAAAAGGAAGAGGTGGATATAAGAATTTTAAAACTTTAAGCAAAGAAAAAATTATTTTTTGAAATATAATACGTTTTTAACCTAGTGATTTCTAAAATGTCAACAGATATTCAGTCGATGCACTAAGAAACCACAAGGTGCTGGCCTTCTTGGACGCCTCTATGCTTTGGGTCATACTCTCTTGAATCTTCTTGCTTAGACTTTGCCTGCATCTTTCACATGAGAACAGTAATAATAAGTAACAGTTTTATAATACTTTACAGTGACAAAACATTCATTGGAGGGTTTTTCTTTTTTACATCTTTGAGATTTTCACTGCTAAGTTTATAAATAGTGCTTTTACTTTATCTGTTGATACTGTCAATTATCCTAGCAAGAGTGTATAACCAGACTGTAGTAGGCTGAAAAATGGTCCTCCATATTTCTCCACTTACCAATCCATGGACCTTATGTGGCCAAAGAAAAGAAAATAAAATAAAAAATAAAAGGATATTTGAAGATACGATTAAGAATCTTAAAATAGGGACATTATCCTGGATTATGTGAGTGGGGTGGGTGCTAAATGCAATCATATACATCCTTGTGTAGAGACAGAGGGAGATTTGGGGCACACAGAGGAGAAAGTCATATGAAGACACAGCAAAGAGAGATCTGAAGATTCTGGCCTTAAAAACAGAAGTGATGCAGCCACAAGAGGCCCCCAGAAACTGAAAGAGGCAAGGAACTGATTCTGAAGAGAGCCTCTGAAAGGAATATGACCTTGCCAAAGCTTTGATTTCCGCCCACTGATTCTGATTTCAGACTTTTGGACTCCAGCACTGTGAGAGAAGAAATTTCTGTGTTTTAAGACACTCAGTTTGTGGTAATCTGTTAGCAGCAGCCAAAGAAAAACAATACACAGACCCTATTAAAAGCATCCATTAGCAATAAAAGAATATTCGTGGCATTCCTTAGCTTCTTTAGACTAAACTAGTAATAGGTAGAACAACGACATTTCATTTCAAAGATATTAAGTGAAATAATGAATGACTAACATCATAAACACTCAAGATAGTAGCTATTATTATCATTATGTGTTTTCTCATTTAAACCTCCCTCAAGCTCTGTAAGTTAAAGATAATTACTATTTCAATTCTACAGATAAAGGCATTTGTGCTTGAAGATGTTAACTTCTGAAAATAGTGACAAAATGATAGAACAAAATTTAACACTGGGTCTTCAAGCTCTAAAATTCATGGGTTTACCTCTCATAAGCATTCTATCTTACCTACTCTATCAAGTACATAATACGCTATCAGCACGTTCTTAATAGAGTTGGAAAGAAGCAATTCAGCAGGGAAAGGGAAATCTTTTGCAACCACTGTTGCTGGAACAATTGGATATCTATATGAGGGGAAAAATTGAACCTCAATCCTTACACCACAACATTTACAAAAATTAAACTGAGATGGATCACAGACACAACCATAAATGGTAAAACTATAAAGCTGCCAGAAGGAAACAAAGAAGAATGTTTTCACCATTTGGCAGTACGTAAAGTTCTTAGACATGACATAGGAAGTAATAATCATAAAAGAAAATTTGAGACATCAAAAGACAGTTAAGAAAATCAATAAGCAAGGGGTTGGCCCAGTGGCATAGGCGTTAAAGTTCACATGCTGCACTTTGGCGGCCCAGGGTTTGTGGGTTTGGATCCCTGGCACGGATCGAAGCACTGCTCATTAAGCCATGCTGTGGCACTGTCCCACATGCAAAATGGAGGAAGATGAGCACAGATGTTAGCTCAGGGACAATCTTCCTCAAGTAAAAAGAGGAGGAGTGGCTCAGAGCCGCTCTTCCCTCCCCTCATCGAAAAAGATAACGAGGGGCCAGCCCAGTGGCACAGCCGTTAAGTGCATACATTCCACTTCGGCAGCCCAGGGGTTCAATGGCTATGATCCTGGGTGTGGACATGGCACCGCTTGGCAAGCTATGCTGTGGCAGGCATCTCACAAATAAAGTGGAGGAAGATGGGCATGAGTGTTAGCTCAGGGCCAGACTTCCTCAGCAAAAAGAGGAGGATTGGCAGCAGATGTTAGCTCAGGGCTAATCTTCCTCAAAAAAAAAAAAAAAAAGAAAATGAACAGGCAAGTCACACCAAGAGAAAATATTTACAAAATATATTTAATAAGGGACTGGTATCTAGAATATATAAAGACGTCCTACATCTCAATAATAAAAAGACAAACCATCCTGAGGCTTTCACAAAGCGAGATATAGGAATGGCCAATTAGCACATGAAAAAGCACTCAACATTAAGTCATTAGGAGGTACTTCCACTTCTAGGAAGATGAAGTAGACATCCTTTTCCAGATTCTCTCCACCCATTACAACTACAAACCCTAGACATTACTATAAAATAAACAGAAGAAGGGTCCAAAAGGTTGAAAGGAAAAGACAGACCGGCAGAGACCTCGAGACCCAAGGAACGGCACAACAGTGAGTTACCTAAAATTTCTTTTTGCCTTATATACTCCAGACCTAGAGCTAGAGAAGTCTACAACCCAGAATACAAAGGAGCACAGGGAAAAAAAAAAAAAAGCCTGTCCTATCCAGCCAAAGGACCAAGAAAGGCGCAGCCTAGCAAAACAGAAAACTTTTAGACAATAACTGCTCTACTCCAGCCAAACATCATGTGAAAAATTGTGGTCCCATCATATGCACAACAGCAAAGGCCACGAGGGGAGTCAGACTTCACCAAGCTGTAACAAGGCTTGGTATGTAACACAAGATACCACTTTACACTCATTATGATGGTTATTATAAAAAAAATGGAAAATAAGTGCAGGAGAGGACATGGAGAAATTGGAAGCCTTGTACATTGCTGGTGGGTGGGAATGTAAAATGGTACAACTGCTGTGGAAAACAGTTTGGTGGTTCTGAAAAAAACTTACCAAAAAACATAGAATTACCATATGATCCACCAGTTTTACTTCTAGGTATAAACCCCCAAATTGAAAATAGACTCAAACAGATACTTCTACACTCATTTTCATAGTAGCATTATTACCAACAGGCAAAAGATGGAAACAACCCCACATCCACCTACAGATGAATGAATAAACAAAACATAGTATATACATACAATGGCATATTATTGAGCCTTAAAAAAGAATGAAATTTTAACACACGTCACAACATGGATGAACCTGGAAGACACTATGCTGAATAAAATAAGCCAGATACAAAAAGACAAATATTGTACAATTACACTTATATGAGGTACACAGAATAAACAAATTCTTAGAGACAGAAAATAGAACAGAGGCTACCAGGAAGTGGGAGGACAGGGGAATACGGAGGTACTGTTTAATCGGTACAGGGATTCAGTTTGGGATAATGAAAAAGTTCTAGAAATGGATAGTGATGGTGGATAGTGGTGACAGTACACAATATTGTGAATGTACTTAATGCCACTGAATTGCACACTTGGAAATGGTTAAGATGGGGGCCAGCCCTGTGGCCAAGTGGTTAGTTCGCACCCTCCACTTCAGTGGCCCAGGGTTTCGCCAGTTTGGATCCTGGGCACAGACATGGCACTGCTCATCAGGCCATGCTGCGGTGGTGTCCCACATGCCACAACTAGAAGGACCCACAACTAAAATATACAACTATGTACTGGGGGGATTTGGGGAGAAAAGGCAGAAAAAAAAAATTAAAAAAAAAGACACCTGCCTGGGTTAATCTTGGGATGTAGTGATGAGCTGCTTCCAATTATAAATTACTTTGCAAAACTCCAAAGAAAGATTCTTTATTTACTGACCCAAGGGAGGTGATTGCAACATGATTTCATAAAAGACAGTGGCTGGGCCCTAAGCAAGGTTAAAGCAATAGTGAAGCACAACACAATCTCTCGTAGGCAACACACCACGTCATCTTACTTCAGCAACCACACCACACTGGAATTCTGGCTGACATGTTTAGCGTTAGTTTAGTTAGTTCAGTCTTTCAATCCTTTCTGGTGTGCTGTCAAAAACTCTGGTATGTGATTAGTGGTTGTTTTGCGCTGGGAGCAAGGGGACTAAAAGGGTGATGGCTAGAGTTTCTTTTTGATGAAAATGTTCTAAACTGACGTGATAGTTGCACCTACCTGTGAATATATTAAATCCAGTGAACTGAAAATTAAATGGGTAAATTGTATCGTATGTGAATTAAACTTCAAGATGTTAAAAAAAAAGTTAAACCAAAATCTAATCAGTTATAGGAAACAGAAGACAGAGAAACAAGTCTAAAAGAAAGAAATTTCAAAACAGTTGAACCAGAATCTACTTAATTACAGGAAATACAGGAGACAGAGAAACAAGCCTACAAGGAAGCAAACATAAAATCCAAAAGGCAAGAAATAACGTAAGACAACTAATCCAGTTTCCTCAACAAGTCAATGGCATAAAAACAAAGTTAAGTTGGGGGAGGGAGAAACTGCTTTAGTTTTTTTGCTGTTTTTTTAGCTCACGTGATCCATCTGTGGATTTTGTTTGCATCCCAATTTGAATAAACCAACTAAAAAATATATTTATAAGATAATCAAGGAAATTTAACAAGCATTGAATATTAGAAGATAACAAGGAATTACTGTTAATTTTTTAAGTTTGTTAACAGTATTGTGATTAAAGTAAAGTGTCAACGTTTATATTAGTCTTTCTACTTCTGTGTATGTTTGAAGATTCTCTCAATTTAAAAAGTACTATTTCAGAGAAAATACAAGAATAAAAATTGAAGTCAACAAGCTGTGACAACCCTTTGATGGAATTTTATTGCAAAGAAGAGCAAAGAAACACTGGAAGTTGAAGACTGGTGGAAAAGTTGGGCAAAATAGCAGGATTTTTTTAAGTGGGAGAATTAATAACATATCTGTACACTGATGAGAATGATCCAGTAAATAGAGAGGAAAAAAATAATGATACAAAAGAAAGGGGAGAATTACCAAAGTACTGTGCTTGAGTAACTGAGAAGTTGGGATTAGCTAATCCCTCCACTTATTCGATAGTGGTTCGTCCATAGCAACTGATAAACAGGCAGACTATACGGGTACAGAGGATAACAGTGAATACATATGGTGGTAGGAGTGTGTGGAAGTTCTCTTCTGACTGCTTCAATTTACTCAGTGAAATAGGAAGGCAAGTCATGCGAAGAGTGAAAATGGGGAATTAGAGCAATTAGGGGTTTCAGGAAAGAGCAGTAGCCACGAAATAAGTCAACTAAAATAGTGGGAGAATGAATGGACCAGGAAAATATAATGTGTGCCTGGCAATATTAAAGCCTTCATGAGTTAGTGGTCACAAATTTAAAGCCAGACCAGTCAACGGGATTGTGTGTTTTTCTCTAGCCACACTCAGCTGCCCAAGCACAGGCATAAAGTAAGCAAAGAGTTGGATTTAAACAGCACCGAGTTTGTACCAAGGGGTACAACGACATGAGAGGAAGTTAAGGAAGTCAAGGGTATATGGAAGAAAGTAACGATAATGATCAACAAATAATTTAAGTTTCATAAGGAAAGAAAAGAGAACATCAAGGGGTAAGGGACAGGAAAAAGTTACAGGCTCATGGATTCTAGGTCCTGGTGGGATTGAAGGACAGCTGGAGTCAGGCCACCAGAAAAACAGAACAAAAAAGACAAGAGATGGTGGTCAGAATGTAGGAAGCCTAAAACTGAGATTACAGAGGGGTTACAGCTATTCCTAATGACTAAATCAAGGGTATGACTATGGAAATGAAGAGCTGAGGTGCAGTTCAGGGTGCAGGACATCAGTAGAGGAGTTCAGAACACTCAGAAGGGATTATAAGGGTCATCTCCATTTACACTGAAATCAGCCAGAAATCCACATATTCTAAAATTTGTCCAATCAGCATGTTATTGTGATTAAAAGTAAACTCCATATTTTAAAATTTAATAATATAAACATTATAAACATGTCATTACAAGCCAATCAAACTGTTATGCTCTGGCATACCATGTTTGTTTAATAACTGGTACCCTTTCATAGTCAAATGGAAAGTCTTAATATATATATAATATATAACTTAATATATATATAAGTAATATATATTACCGTTTTATTTTTTGACAAATGGCAGTATATTTTTAATTCATATTCCTACTATAACTAATAAATACCAATGTTTTAATCAAAGCTGATTATCCTCATGTCAGCTTCTTTAATAAGAAAACATGTATTTACGTCTCTGATACAGTACCTGGATTAAAGCAGTGATTCAATAATTATACATTCCTTTCTATTAAAGAGCTCAGATATTACTACAAATCCACATAAATATTTAATTTACTTCAGCATCTATTTCTAGAATGGATTTCGAAATTTTCATGTAATGAATCAGCTTGGGTCTGGGAAGTTCTAATAAAATTCCAGAGTTGATAAAATCCTGAACGTAAAGTTTCAAAGGTGACTAGCAAATCAATACTTCTCTAACACCTCCTAACACTCTCCCCTACTCAAATTTCAGGAAAGAGTGAGGGAGGAACAAATAAGGTTATGAGACTAGCAATGGAACCCAATCTACTAGCTCTTATGTTTCCACTATTTTTTCACGGCCGAGTCAGTAATACCAGTTAAGTATCATGTTTTAAATATGTGACTTACTGCGGTATGATGGGATATATTGCCAACAATGTTGAGGTTTTTGAGCAGTTGGGGAGAACCACTGTATTGTCCAGAGATCTGCTTCCTAACTTCAGCGGCCACAGTTCTATAACAAAGAAAGCAAATACATTACTTTTAAAAATAAAACAACATAGTTTAAAATGGAAGGAAGCTAAGTATATTAAAGATTCATTTAAAAGAATAAGAAGGTCTCAGCATATCAAGAAAGTTATAAATTCATAGGATATTTCAGTAAATACTGCTTATAATTACACTAAAACATCTTTATAATGCTGACGTAGGGCACAAGAGTGACAGCCAACCTACATAATGTTTTTTTTGTATATGGCATTTCGGGGAACATACTGTGGCTTATGATAGCACTGGAGGCTACAATAAGATGTATATTAAAACGTATATATTTTAAGGATACAAAATCAATTCCAAAATACTTTACAATCAATGTATGATAAGAATTAGGAGCACAAAAACTTTTTTCCTTTTTAATATTACTAGCTCCTCATTCATGCCCCAGAAAACTATTCCCTATTTTTACTTGAGTAATAAAAAATTACCTTATACTCTGGTATTAATGGTTTTCCATAAGCTGACCATAGGTGCCTTTCCAGCCTTACATATACCTCCCCAAATTCTTGTCAATGAATATAAACTGCTTCCTAGAAACGTTTCTCTCATATCCACAAATTCAAATCTTAACTGGTTTTAAGGGTAAAACACAAATGCCAAGGACTCCACACAAACTTCTTGGCTCACCACAACTAAAAATCATATCACCTTTTTTCAAATTCTTAGAGCATTTGTCATAACCTAATGTGCATTTCCTCCTTCCTAGTTATTTTTTCCACATCTCATGTATGTTCTATATAAACAAAGGCAGCGGTTTCATTCATCCTTGTTTTCCCTAAAATATTTAGCATGTGGCACTCAAAACAGGTTAATGTTTAGCCCAATGAAATATAAGAACTACTGAACTTAAAAACAAATGAAGTAAACCACAAAGACATTACTATAACATAACTTGACAGATAAGTCTTTATTTGAATCAGGATTAGAGTTTAGAAGTTCCACCATTTCCAGCTGGTTGCTGACCCTTTGGGGGCATAACCGTATTCCAAATTTCTTTTTTTTCCCCTGAAGACTTGCCCTGAGCTAAGATCTGTTGCCAATCTTCCTCTTTTTGCTTGAGGAAGATTCACCCTGAGCTAAAATCTGTGCCAATCTTCCTCTGTTTCGTATGTGGGTCGCCACCACAGCATGGCCACCGATGAGTGGCAGAGGTCCACACCCAGGAACCGAATTCAGGCCACTGAAACAGAGAGCACCAAACTTAACCACTTGGCCATGGGGCCAGCCCCTCAAATTTCTTAAATAGCATTTCTATGACAAAAATATTTTAGAAATTCAAATGCCTTTATAGCTCATTAATCTCTATACTCCTTAGATTCCATAAAACCACAAGCCAAAATACTCAGTGAGTCCAAAATCCAGTAAGTAAATAACTTCCTCACATTAGTAATATTTTCAAGTAGAAAACGTAACTTAAGAACACAAAATAAAGACCACTATTCATAGATTTGGGACAAGTATTTCCTGATGTCAATATCAACTGGCCACTTCCCTATTTTATAAAACTTGCCTCTGTTCTTTCACTATTTTCCCAAAAATAAACCCTAATTTCTTCCTATCATTCCATTGTACATAAAGTGAGACAGTTCTAATGGCCTGGTTTCTAGGCCAGCTTAATGATACTTTTGTTTTGGGGTGTTCTCAAGCTAATGGTTGAATTCAGAGTCTTGAACATTTTGGTTCCCATTCATATTTCCAACTGAATTTCTAGGCACTCTCATTTTCCAAAAATCATCCAGATTTACAATATAATCTTTTCCCCTCCTTCCTCTCTTCTATACCTCCTTTTTTTCATATTCAATCATTCTACATACATTTATTGAGCATTGTTACGACCCAACCACTCAATTAGAAATTTCTAATACAAAAGTAAGAGTTATTCTTTAAGATTCAAGATACTGAATTAGCTCAACATTTTTTTACGGGTGATCATTTAGATCAAACTTGCGTTTCTTAAAAGGCTAACTCATTACTCATAATTACCAAAACTTGGAAGTAATATTCAAACTGGTACAACCACATGATGGAATATTATTCATCAATAAAAAGTAATGTGCTATCAAGGCAGAAAAGGACATGGAAGAACCTTAAAAGAATATTGCTAAGTAAAAGAAACCAATCTGAAAAAGCTACATACTGTATGATTCCAACTATATTACAGTCTGAAAAAGGCAAACTATGGAGACAATAAAAAGACAGTGGTTGCCAGGGATTGGAGTGGGGAGGAGAAGGAAGGGATGAATAAACAGTGCACAGGGGATTTTTAGGGCATTGAAACCATTCTGTATGATACTATAATGGTGGATACATGTCATTATCCATTTGTCAAAACCCACAGAATGTACAACACAAAGAGTAAACCTAACGTAATCCATGGACTTCAGTTAATAATAATGTATCAATACTGGCTCATCAATTCTAACAAACCTACCACAATAATGCAAGATATTAATAATAGGGGAATCTTGGTGAGGGAGCATATATGGGAACTCTGTACTTTCCACTCATTTCTCTGTAAACCTAAAACTGCTCCCCCAAAAAAGTCTTTTAATTAAAAAAAAAATAAGTAAATAAACAAGGCTAACTCAAAGCAGACAAGGAAGAAGAAAAGAGAGTGAAGAAAACAGAGGTTAGAGATGAAAGCTAGAGAGAGAATGAAATCTTTGAAGGAGAATATAGATTGAAGAGAGAGCAAAGGGCAAACTCTGTAAAGCCTCTAGATGTGAAAAGACAAGCACATTCATTTCAGTTTGGGACTCCCGTTAGGCCTTTTAATGAAGCCTAGATATTGTGAGCATTCATTATTATGTTTAGTTTAAAGGCTTTACAATCTCCTGATTCTTTTCTCAAGACTGAGATGAGAATATGAAAAAGCCTTTAAAAAGAGAGAGAGACACAGAACAAATATCCTCAGTACTATTCAATTCAGTCTACCAACCTCAACACTACCTCTGTGTTTCTGGGGCTAACTCATGAGTAATATGAATCATAAACTGCTGTATTTCATCAAATTCAAGATGTCATTAATTGTTAAGATGTGTCATTACTTGTATAGCTAAGAAAGAAAAACCTTGCCAATTAACCATCACACCATCAATTAATTGGAAGACAAACCCTGATTTCAGAAGATATTAAAAAGTGAAACTCAAAATAAGTGAAATACGATTACTTCAAAAATAAACAATCTTTTAATAACAGAGACATAAAAAATAATCCCCATGTTACAAATATTTGTCTTATTTCTACATGACATAATTTCCCCAAAGATGAAAATCAGTAATAATTTGGAAATAAGAACCATTTCAAAACTGAGCTATAATAGCAATCAATAAAACTGTCTGCAACCCAGACAAAGGATGTATTTACACTGAGACTTTCTTTATGAAAAGATTTCATGGAACGGTGGTGAGGAAATCTCCCCAAATAAAAAACAATATCCTTAACTAAACTATGGTCCAAAGTATACAAGACAGGAAATGTGATGAATAAATATAGCTCCTGATATCAGTTAAAAATCTTTTATCATAGATTAGTTTTTCCAGTAACAGTTTTTCCTACTCCTAGTGATAGCTCATATACTAAAGCAATACACTCAAGTCTTCTTTACTTATAATAAGCTATTAATATTAACTGCAAAGTGGAAAGAGTAGGCCAAAAATTCCAGTTAGTTATGCTCCTAAATTATAAGAGAATATCTTCTTCCTTTCCCAAAAGAACATGATCCAATATTTGACCTAAAATCAGACAAAAACCTGAAGACAGGTCATTCTATAAGTCAAGTCTCTTCAACAAATCAAAGTGATAAATAAATAAATAAAGGCAGTGGGCTAAGTTTTACCACAAAAAAGATAAGACTAAAAAATAAAGTCTATTTAAAAGTGGAAAAAAAGACTTAAGAGATATAACCAAATGCAACATGTTTTTTGTTTTATTTATTTATTTATTTATTTATTTATTTATTTATTGAGGAAGATTAGCCCTGAGCTAACATCTGTTGCCAATCCTCTTCTTTTTTGCTGAGGGAGACTGGCCCTGAGCTAACATCCATGCCCATCTTCCTCTACTTAATATGTGGGACGCCTGCCACAGCATGGCTTGCCAAGCAGTGCCACGTCTGCACCCGGGATGGCAACCTGCACACCCCAGGCCGCCTAAGCGGAAAATGCGAACCCAACTGTTGCGCAACCAGGCCGGCCCCAACACATGGTTCTTAACTGGATCCCGATTTGAACAAACCAGCTATAAAAGACATTTCTGGGAATAATGAGAAATGTGAACATGGACAAAGTATCACATACTCAAGAATTACTCTTTTTTTTGCAGTGTGTGAAAACAGTATTATAGTAATGAAGGAAAACATCCTTACATTTTAGAGATGCAAATAATGTCTGTAAGTTAGCTTAAAATTCCTCATTTGGGAGCCAGCCCCGTGGACGAGTGGTTAAGTTTGCATGCTCCACTTCTGTGGCCCAGGGTTTCACCAGTTTGGATCCCTGGCGCGGACATGGCACTGTTCGTCAGGCCATGCTGGGGTGGTGTCCCACATAGCACAACCAGAAGCACTCACAACTAGAATATACAGCTGTGTACTGAGGGGCTTTGGGGAGAAAAAGAAGAAAAAAGAAAAGACCGGCAACAGATGTTAGCTCAGGTGCCAATCTTAAAAAGAAAACAGCTCACTTTCAGTTATTGTTCATCTGCCTTGGCAGGGGACAGCTAGCAAATTACATATGGAGTACAGACGGGGCAAACACCCTCACAAGGTGTGTCACATCCTCCATAAAGCCTTGCTTGCTTATTTCTGTTCTGTTTCACTCGGATTAGACACTCCTCTGTGCTTTCAAAGCACTCTGTGTTTATTCCTACACATTCAAGGAAATGGAGTTTCCAGGAGGCTAATTCAGATAGGCACAGACTAGCCAGACTGCTTTCTACCGTGGAACAAGAAAAATCTGGCCTTGCTGACACAGAGTTTGCAGCGGTAAGAAAGCCCAATGTCTACAAACATTCTCTGTGATAGAAGCAGATAAACCGCAAAGTAGGTTTTTCTAGAATAGTAGTAATGCAACCCTCAAATACAAAAGTATGGTGGGGAAAAAAGGTACAGCGAAATATGAAGAATTTGGCTTCTCCAGCCTGACACACTCTCACTATTCAGGGGCAACTCTGCAACCTCCTGAGGAATTAGGGAGGACAAGGAAACTTCACTTTCGAATGCAGTATGCTATGCTGTCTCTTATTTTGTACAAATGTCTCAAACCAGATTAATTTCTGCCATTACAGAAAATCTATATTCTTTAACTGTGTGGTGGCACTTTTCTATTAAGAACTATCTCAACGTGATAACTTAGTCAGAGCATCTATTAAATTGTTTTGAAATCCTTTTACCTATCTCCTTGCAAGGAACTAAGCAATTAAAACTTCATCTTATTTACCTTTGAACCTTCTAGCAGAGTGCCTAATTCCTTCTGGATGCTTAATAAACGTTTACAAAACTGAAGTGAAAAAATGGGACTATGTGGAGAGAAATTCATAGTTCCTGCCCTAAAAAAGTAGTTCAATAAGAATGCTAGAAAGGGGGGCCCAGCCCCGTGGTGTGGTGGTTAAATTTAGTGCACTTGGCTTCAGCAGCCCGGGTTCACAGGTTTGGATCCCGGGCACGGACCTACACCACTCAGTAGCCACGCTGTGGTGGCAATCCACCTATAAAGTAGAGGAAGACTGGCACAGATGTTAGCTCAGGGCAAATCTTCTTCAGCCACAAAGAAAAACAAAACAAAACAAGTATGCCAGAACGGAGCTATTGATGTAAGCTTCTTGAGGGCAGGGACCACAGCTTATTAATCTTTAACTCCTCAATGTCTAAGACAATGGAGAGAGAAAGAGAAGCAGAGACAGGTGCAAGAGTGGAGAGAGAGAAAAGAGGTGAGGAGTAAGAATCAATTTAGAGACAACCTAGTGTGTGAACTTTCCAAATGCCTTTCAGAGTAAACTAATCCGTAAGTATTATTGGCTTCTAACTGATTGGAAAGTAAACCTTTTTATCTATTACTGTCAAATAGATAAATATTTGCTGGGGGAAAAAAACTGAATCCTCAGAAGAGCTGTAAAGGTATAAGCTTTTCTTTAAGAGTCTAGCTGACATCATTATTATCCCACTTGTTAACTAGTAAGGTAAAAAACCACTACTGAAGGGGCTGGCCCCGTGGCCGAGTGGTTAAGTTCGCGCGCTCCGCTGCAGGTGTCCCAGTGTTTCGTTGGTTCGAATCCTGGGCGCGGACATGGCACTGCTCGTCAGACCACGCTGAGGTGGCGTCCCACATACCACAACTAGAAGAACCCACAACGAGAAATATACAACTATGTACTGGGGGGCTTTGGGGAGAAAAAGGAAAAAATAAAATCTTAAAAAAAAAAAAAAACCACTACTGAAACAAAATGCTCTCCTAGTCTATGTGAAACTCGTTTTTTTTAATCAATTTTTTAATAAGAGATATAACATGTTTACTTATCTCAAAGCAGTCTCTATTATGTCTTCAGCATATCCTCAAAGGCCTAGTTCCAGAACTACTTTCAAGCTCTTCAATGATGTAAGGAAAGTGACTGTGAGAAGAAGAGGAAATAAGATTTTCCAATATGGAGAAAAGATGAGGACAACTTGATAAAGAAAGACACTTTTTTAAAAATTAAATAAAAGGAATAGGTAGATGGCATTAAAAAATTCAAACTTTAGGGGCCTGCCCAATGGCATAGTGATTAAGTTTGTTTTTTTTTTTTTAAGATTTTATTTTTTCCTTTTTCTCCCCAAAGCCCCCCAGTACATAGTTGTGTATTCTTCGTTGTGGGTTCTTCTAGTTGTGGCATGTGGGACGCCGCCTCGGCGTGGTCTGATGAGCAGTGCCATGTCCGCGCCCAGGATTCGAACCAACGAAACACCGGGTCGCCTGCAACGGAGCGCGCGAACTTAACCGCTCGGCCACGGGGCCAGCCCCCATAGTGATTAAGTTTTGCACACTCTGCTTTGGCAGCCTGAGGTTCACAGGTTCGGATCCCAGGCACAGACCTATACACCACACATCAAGCCATGCTGTGGCGGCATCCCACATAGAAAACAGAGGAAGATTGGCACAGATGTTAGCTCAGGGACACTCTTCCTCACCAAAAAAAAAAAAAAAAAAAATCCAAACTTTACCAAGAGGTAAAAAGAAAAGGTACAGCTCTCTACCATCTCCAATCCCCAGTCCTATTCCCCAAATGTAACCACTAATTTCTTAGGTATCCTTCAATAAAAAGATGTGTATATATCAGCATGTATATAAGAAATCCTTATTTTTTAATGTCCATGTAACATCATACGATAACCTTTTCTTGATACCTTATACATTTATATTCTTGACATATTATACACTTAACATTATCTTGGGAATCTTTATCAGCACATAAATTAATAATTATTATAAAAACTCTAGCAATATTTATCAAACACTTACAATGTGCCAGATACTGTGTAAAGCGTTACATTTGTTATACCTCATTTAATCTTCAGAAAAACCCCATGAAGTAGACACTATATTAGGGATCTTGAAATTTCAAAAGGTTAAGGTCACATGACTAATAAGGAATAGCACCCATATCTGAACTTAGAGCCCCCACTCTTTATCTACTGCTCTCCTTTTATCTGCTTTAGAGTCGATGATATGGATAAACTGGAACATATTTAACCAGTCTATATGAGTAGACATTTAGGCTATTTCTAGTTTTTGCAAACATCATCATGGGAATGTAAGCTCCGTGAGAGATTTTTGTCTAAATCAAGAATTATAGGTGATTTTTATTTTCTCTTTTGGGTCTTCTGTATTTCCAAATTTTCTGCAGCATCAGAATATATTATTTTGTATATTATTTTATATCTTTTATATATACATATTTCATATATAAAATATATTATTTTATAATCAGACAAAACAGCTATTTTTAGATAAACTTCAGAAATAAAGTAACTTTTCCAAACTTATGAAAAGTAGAGGCAGGGTTTGAACTCAGCTACATAAAGCTCCTAAGGCCTCTTTCCATGGAAGGAAGTTTCCAAAAGTAAATGATTCTAGCTATAGTTCATATTAATGATTTCTCTATTCTCCAAAACCTAGCCTATGAGGTCAACGACATCCAGCAAAAATGGTATACTAACGTATTACTAGGAAACCTATAACAACTTATCACAACTGTTATGATCTGTTTCCTATCTTTCATGGATGGCTAAATAAAACTCCCATCTGAAGCACTGTTGCTTGTAAGTTAGCTTCCGTTACATTCTTGAGGGATTTAGGTCCAGAATGGACCAGTCACCACCAAAGGCCCAAGAAAACAAAAACACATACAGGCTGATCTGTAAAAGCAAAGTCCTTCTTATTAAGACACTTAACACTTAGTATATAGCTCCTTGTAGGGACGATAAAAAAAAAAAAATGTCAGATGACTCACGTATCCCATCTGACACTATTTTGGGATAACATCTAGGTCTAAGATTTGGAAAGCACTGTAATAAAGAGACTTCGATGTCTCTATCACTCTGATCTACAGCATTTCACTGTCTCAATTTCCTCAACTAAAACATGGTGATAATATTGCTCCCTACTTCATGGAACATATTAAATTGTAACAATAGAAAAAAAGAATTCAAAATTTTAGCATTTGGAAAAATTAACACTGATCTGAAATTGGTAACCAAAAAGAAAACTGGAAGGGGAGAAAACCTCTACTGTAAAAAGTCAATGCCCTCAAAAGAAGATAAATTTATCTTCAATTCCACCCTACTTCATAAAAATAAAGGCAGAATCTCCTTACCCACAAACATAGAAATTATATCCCCGTGTAAACTACACCAGTAGTTGCTAAATCCTGTTCATCCTAACTCTTAAATACTTCTCAAATCTTTGTCCCCTCCTTCCCTTTCCTACAGCATCTGCCTACAAATAACATCATACTTAACAGTGAAAGTCTGAACACTTTCCTCCTTAGATTGGGAAGAAAGCAAGGATGTCTGTTCTCACCACTTCTACTCAACACCGTATTGGAGGTATATACTTGTATTTAAATAATTATAGTGATGCTGAATAACTTTAAAATGATAATTTTAAAGAAATCAGTTCTTTTGATGTGACCAGCACTCTCACCCGCCTTCTTATGGTTAGAAACCCCCTCTTTTTGGTAAGGCATTCATTCCTTGAGATTGGGTGGTGGTGACACCATCATAATTTTTCCTCTAAGCCATAGAGAAGGACACGTGACCCAGGACTGGGCAGACTTCTCTACATCCCTGAACACAGTAATGTAACCCAAGCCAGACCAATAATTGAGTTCCTGGGTCTTCTCTGCCAGAAGTAAACTGGTAGGATCTGAGCCTGGGGCTGTCAGCGCTCACTGCAATCATTCAGTGGAAAATCTACCCAAGACATGAAGTAAGAGGTCTGCTGACATCATCTGTATACCTGGACCTGATGTACTCAGTTACATGAGTCAACACTGTTTTGTGTGTGCAAATTAATCTGATTTGAGTTTCTGTCATTTGCAACCAAAAGATTTCCTCTGTAAAAAGCCACTGAAAACGTAGTGAGACATCTAGAGTGGTTGCCAAAGGGATCCAAATACTGCAACCCACAAGTGAAGGGGAGTTAACTCTCTGAGTGCACTGAATTGACTAAAGGAAAAGAGGACGCAGGAGAAAAGCAGGTAGATAAATTTCCTCTTCTTCCAGACTTCCATCTACTGATCTGAGGAACTATTCCCTCTGTCCAAAGACAGCCTGTGTGGCCAAGCAAGCACACCTTCCAAACAATCTCTCTCCAGCACTTTGTGAAGCAGTGGCCAACGAGATGAGGTATCACCTTACACTGTTTCCCATCCTTCTCGGCCTCACTTCCCTTTTCTCTTTTGATGCCCTGGGATTATGCCTCCCAGATAAAGCCTCAACTCTTAATTTTTGTCTCAGTCTCTGTTTTCTAGAGAAACCAGACTTAAAGAGTATCTACAAAAAAACCTACAAAACTATTAGGCTTAATATTAAATAAAATATAGAAAGCTTTCCCTTTGAGATAATAAAAAAAACGAGAGGATGCTCAATATTAATACAATGTTGAATAGAAATGGTAATAATCTGCACAGTAATGCAAGGTAATATTCTGCAGAGCAAGACAAAAAAAAATCAGCTATAAGATTTGGATAGGAAGAAACAAAAATTCATGATTTCCAGATGAAATGTTGTCTACATAGAAAATACAAAGGAATTCACCGATACATTTTTAGAATTAACAAGAGTTTAGCAAGGTATATAGCTGGATACAAAATCATTATACACCTAGGAATAAATCTAACAAAAGATATGCAATAATCTTACAGAGAAAATTATAAAATTTCTTTGTACAATATAAAGACCTACATAAATGGAGAGCTACACCATGATCGTCAATTGCAAATTCAATAACATAAGGATGTCATTTTTCCCCCAAATTGATGTATAGATTCAATGCAATCCCAATCAAATTCTGATAGGATTTGGGGGTTTTTTTGTTTGTTTTTAAACTATTTTTTCTTTTTTTTTTTGGTCAGGAAGATTGTCCCTGAGCTAACATCTGTGCCAATCTTCCTCTATTTTGTATGTGGGATGCCACCACAGCGTGGCTTGATGAGTGGTGTGTAGGTGCGTGCCTGGGATCTGAACCTGCAAACCCCAGGTCACCGAAGCAGGATGCGCAAACTTAACCTCTACCCCACCAGCCGGCACCTCCTGTTTTAGAGTCTACCAAAAAAAAAATCAAAAGAGCCAGCCTGGTGGTGTGGTGGGTAAGTTTATGTGTTCCGCTTTGGCGGCCCGGGGTTCACAGGTTCAAATCCCGGGCACGGATCTAGCACTGTTTGTCAAACCATGTTGTGGCAGCATCCCACATAAAACAGAGGAAGACTGCCGCAGATGTTAGCTCAGCAACAATCTTGCTCAAGCAAAAGAAGAAGATGATTGGCAACAGATGTTAGCTCAGGGCCAATCTCCCTCACCAAAAAAAAAAAAAAAAAAAAAAAGACTGATAAATCGCATTAAAACTGAAAACTTAGTTTTCAAAAGACTCCATAAAAAGGATTAAAACTACATGGTGGGAAAAAATATTTGCAACACAAATAATCAATAAATGACTAACACACTGAATGGATATAAAGTACTCACACAAACCAGTAAGAAAGAATCCAAATGGAAAAAACAAGGGGGAGGGCAAGGACTTAAATCAGCAATTTACAAAAGAGTAAATTCAAACAGTCAATAAACATACAAAACTGGGCTCAATCTCATTAGTAATCAAGAAAATAGAAAGCAAGACTTTTTTTTTTCAGATTGGCACCTGAGCTAACAACTGTTACCAATCTTTTTTTTTCTACTTTTTCTCCCCAAATCCCCCCAGTACATAGTTGTATATTTTAGTTGTAGGTCCCTCTAGTTGTGGCATGTGGTACGCCGCCTCAGCGTGGCCTGATGAGCGGTGCCATGTCCACGCCCAGGATCCCAACAAGCGAAACCCCGGGCCGCTGAAGCCGAGTGCGTGAACTTAAGCACTCCGCCACGGGGCCGGCCCCCAAAGTAAGACTTTACAAGAAGACAGCATCAGGCATCCACCAGATTGGCAAAAATGAAAAAGTTGGCAATACCAAAGGACGGAAACTCTGTAAAGCAACACTGCTGTGGGAGTGTAAATTTCTACAGCTATCTTGGAAAACCGTTTGGCATCACCTAAAAAACTTGTTAACAAATAAAACTGCTATGAAGAGCAATAAAATACCTAAGACTCAACTCCACACCTGAGTATACCCCAGGGAAACTCATGCGCACGTGTACCAGAAAATATGCATAGGAATATTCATAGGAACACTGTTTTTATAGTCAAAAACTGGAAACAACCCAAATGTCCATCTGGTGTAGAACGTAAAATTGGGGTATACTTATACAATGAAATAATAAATACAAAGCAATGAAAATGAATGAACATCATGAAGCTCTCAGATATAATTTTGGGCAAAAGAAAGAAAAGCATACAAACATACTGTATGATTCTCTTCAAATGAATTCAAAAACAGAAAAACTAATATTGCTTTGGGATACGTTCATAGGTGGTAAGAATAAAGAAAAACAAGGAAATAGTTATCCCAAAAGTCAAAAGAGTGGATTGGAGGAGTCTGAAGAAAAGGTAGGATTTAGAAAAGAAGAGGAAGGACAGATCAAAAAGAAAAGACAACAGAATAGTCCTAGAGATGGAAATGAGCAAAGCATTTGCAGGCAGGCAGTGCAAACAGCAGACCAACTGGTCCAAAATGTAAGCTAGAAAATAAATCCCCAGAGGAGGACCAGATTAGAGAGAATTTTAAAATGCAAGCAAGAGTTTGGATTTAACACCATAAGAAATCACTATATATTCTGAACAAAAGAATACCATGATAAAAGCTGTGCTTCCCTTACAACCCATCTGAATTAGAGAAGGGAGAGACTAGATCAGCTACGACCCTGTTGTGGTCATCTAGAAGTGAGGTAATAAAAGATGCTCCAAGGTGGCACGGTTCCATTCACTCAAACACTTATGTGTCCAGTATACACAGATCCCGTGCTAAGCACTGGAGATAAAAAGACCTAGACCAGCCATCAAAGAGCTCTGAAAAGCAATATAAAACAGGAGGGAGGGTTGGGGGGCAGGCATGAGAAATTTTTTTTTAAAGTAGCTCATGAAATCAGTGATGAAGTAAAGAAAAAAGTCAAAGGTTGCTAATCCTCAAGGGTTCTATAATTCAAGTACACATAAGGCACCACAGTAAGCACAGCCATACGGCCCAAGGATTGATGAGGAGGAGAACAAGCAGGAAGTGGTTATGATTATACCACATATATGTGAGAAATGGGACTAGAAAAGAAAAAGGAATGATTGGTTGGCAGCTAGAAATGCCAGAAGGTTCAATGGTTCTTTGTTTTATGATGAGAAAGGCACAGTAAGTCTTATGGTTTAAGGGAAACATCCATAAAAAGAAACAAATTGAAGATGCTAGAAAGGAAGGGGAAAATTTTGAGATCAAGGTTCTGAGGGAGGTGGCAAGGTATGGGATTCAAAGAACAATAAAACAGGTAAGCTTTAGGGACAAGATACCTTTCAGGCTCAAGAGAAAGATAGTTAATGACATATTGGGGCAGTAGTATGCTGTGGTTAAAATGAAGGACTCCTGTTAGATGGTCTCAAACTTTTCAGTAAAAGATGAGGTAGGGAAACAAAGATGGTAAATTCGAGAAATGACATGGAGCAAACCTCAATTCAAGTGAGAATACATTAATTAATAAAAAGTCACCTCTGGACTGTTCTAGTCTCCCAAAAGGTCGGGGAGTTGTATGTGTCCAAAGTGATGAACCAGGCAGCAGTGAAGTAGTTGATACTATGTGGAAAGGATTTACTTTGGTCAAGAGTGAGATAATGAACAGAACAAAGTAGATTTCAGTAGATTCAAAGGCTGGGCCTTTCCAGCTAGAGTTATGAACAGATTCAAGACTAAAAACAACAGAGGTTATAAATAAGCCTATATTCAGGAAATTCTACTCATGTAAGATTTTCCTCAGAAATAAAGACCTGATGGAAGTCTTTCATTAAATTCTGCTTCTTAGGCAGCAAAATGATACCCAGTTAACAAAGGAAAGACTAAGAAGGCAAGGGTAACTTTTGGGATGCTAACAGTGGTACTGTTAGAATATCTGGAACTACCACAGAAGATATTCTGCAAAAAGAAATATAGCTGAATAAAAAAGAGCATAAGATCTGAAATCAGAGGACTAGTGTTTGAGTCCCAATTTAGACAAATAATCTCATACTCTCTAGGCCTCAATGCCTCATCTGGATTACGGGAATGATAATTCTAGTAATAGAGCTGGCCCTGATGGCCTAGCGGTTAAAGTTCAGTGCACTCCGCTTTGGTGGCCTGGGTTCGCTTCATGACTTATCTGTCAGTAGCCATGCTGTGGTGGCAGCTCACATAGAAGGACTTACAACTAAAATACACAAATATGTACTGGGGCTTTGGGGAGGGAAAAAAACAAATAATAAATAATAAGAATAGTAAATAATAGAATAATAATAGCAGCAGCTAATATTTTTTGAATGCTTGTTATATTTCAGGCACGGTTCTAAGTCTTTTACATGTATTAACTAATTTAATCCTCACATTAACGCTATGAAGGTTTTTATCCCCGTTTTACTGACGAGGAAACCAAGATAGAGAGATTAGATCAACTGCCCAGAATTACACGGCTATTATATGATATAGGCAGAATTTCAACCTGTGCAATGTGACCTGGAGTCTGTCTTCTTTACTATGTTCTTCTGTTTCTCTGGGTTATGAAGATGAGAATATAGTAAAAAGTGCTTTAAGTATAAACAAATATTCATCATTATTGATGAATATCAAGTGACAGGACAAAATAACCCAAACAAAATCCTAGATCATTAATCTACAGTCAACATTCCATAAATTGTACCTATTATATGCTAAGGGGTACTTATAAAGGTTAATAACGCACGTGCCTTGTCCTCAAAAAGTAGGGAGACTAGACAAGAGGCAATACTTGATACGGACAAAATAAACATGCTGCTGTTCCAGGATGAGCTAAGATAAGTAGTACAATCAGTGATACAAAATAAAGAGCTTTGAGAAATAAATCATCAAATGACAGTCTCAAAAAATAACAGCACTAAATACAAAGGGTTAGATAATAACTGAGCCAGAACAGATCAGTTTAATTCTTTTTAAAGTTAAGGTTTCTGATCATAAAGCTTTTAAAAAAAATAAAGTTTTAAATAGCAATAGGTTTTTCACAGAGCAACAAATTTCATATATGCACATGATAAAAAGGATTATCACTTCCCAGAGAAGGTCCTAAGCCACATTATAAACACTATAATAAAAAAACAGTTGATACTTACTGGGCACTTATTATGTAAAAAACACTGTTCCAAGCACTTTACAGGTACTGATTTCCTTAATCCTCACAACCACCCTATAAGGTAGACCCTACTGACATCCCCACTTTATAGACAGGAAGCCAGGCAGAAGTGAGGTGAGGTGGGTCTCCTCAGCGAGGGGCAGCGCTAGGACGTCAAGCCCAGGCAGCTTGTCTCCAGTTGGTACTACACTTCCTCAAGGAGGAAATTGAGAAGCAGAACAAGAATTTATTCAGAAGTGTTGCTCAGCCATATTTGGTAACAAGGGGGAAAGCACCTTCCATTCACAAAAAGCAGACAACACTTCATCATCTACAGCGGTTCTGTCCTTGGTCTTCCCTCCAAACTAAGTCTGCACGTTCCTCCTGGACTATCTCATCCACTTCTCTGGTTTCCACAATTCGGCTTGCTGCCGACTCGCAAATCCTCATCTCTAGCCCTGTCTCTGTCTGCACCCCACACCTGCACCAACAACCTAACAGGCATTTCTGTGAAGCTCCGCGAGCACCTCAAAAGCGGCAGGTCCAAACTGCACCAGCATCTCCAGCCCGCCTCAGTCCCACCCGCAGACCCCGTCTCCTTCTGCACCCCCTCACCTCCGAGACTGCCTCCAGCACCACAGGGGGCCCAGGTCACAAAACTGGGGACCAGCCCAGACTGCCCGTCCTCCTGGCCTTCCATATCCAATCAGCTACCAATCGTCGCCTCCCAGGGTCTCCGAGTCCAGCGCCTTACTTAATTTTACAATTTTACAAAGCCACGCTCACTTGAAGGTTGCGTGGGCTTGCAAACTGGTTATCTTTTTGCAAACTGATTATCTCTTGGGGGGGTGTCTGTCCTATCTCTCGAGGACACACTCCACGAATGGAGAGCAGACACTGCACCGTTCACAGCTCGCCGTCGCGACACTGCTGTGACACCCATCTTCCAGGCGAGGAACCCAAAACTTAGGAGCCGCTGAGAAGGCCGAGCACGCGCCGCGCCGCCTCCCAAGGAGACGACGAAACGCGTGTCTCAGAGCGCGAATGAAGAAAAAATAAGCACAAAGCTAAAATTACAGAGATGCTAGCTTTAAATCAAAAATGCGCCAAAACGGAGTTCAACTATGGAAGCCCGGGCAGGTAAGGACGGGCCTGTTCGGTAGATCCCAACATCTCCAAGAACCGTCGGCAAAAGGCCCAGAGCCAGAGAAACACCGTTGTCAAAAAAGGAACACATTTGCCTCCTTTCTGTCTTTTCTTGGCACCTCGTAATTCACAGAAATATGGTCTTTTCAGAGCCAGAAACGTCTCGTGTCTCCTGCAGTCGGAGATCCCACAAAGACGTCCCTCCGCCGCGGGGAGCCCCGCCGGAGCTCAGCCTCCAGACCGGGGTGCGGGGAGGGGCAGGCGGCCCCGGGGACCGCCCCACAGACCCCCTCGGAGCTGGCCCCACAGGCCCTGCCCCACAGCCCCCCGCGCACCGGCCCCACGGAGACGGCCCCACAGCCCCCCTCGGAGCTGGCCCCACAGGCCCTGCCCCACAGCCCCCCGCGGAGCTGGCCCCACAGGCCCTGCCCCACAGCCCCCCGCGCACCGGCCCCACGGAGACGGCCCCACAGCCCCCCGCGCACCGGCCCCACAGGCCCTGCCCCACAGCCCCCCGCGCACCGGCCCCACAGGCCCTGCCCCACAGCCCCCCGCGCACCGGCCCCACAGGCCCTGCCCCACAGCCCCCCGCACACCGGCCCCACAGGCCCTGCCCCACAGGCCCTGCCCCACAGCCCCCCGCGCACCAGCCCCGCGGAGACGGCCCCACAGCCCCGGCCCCAAGCCCCCAGGCACCCGCCCGCTCCGGCCGCACGTCTCCGGGGCGCGGCCGAGGGGCCCGCGCGCTCCTTTTGTGCGGCGGGCGAGGGCGGGTGCCGCGGCCACCGGCCCGGGCGGGGACACAAAGAATGCTGGAGGCGCGGCCCGGCGGCCGACCAGCCCCACGCGCCGCGAGGCGCTGCCGCGGGAGCCTGGGCCGCGCTGAGGCGGGTCCGCGGGCCGAAGGAGAGCCGGCCGGGCCGAGGGAGGGCCGAGGGAGCCGGGTCTGAGGCAGGCGGCCGCCGCCCACCGGGCCGCGGCCCCCGGCGCCCGCGCCGCCACACCCACCCGCCTCGGGCCCGGCCCGCGGCCTGTCCGGCGGCCCGTGGGCCCCGCCGCGCCGCGTCTACCTGCTGATCTTCTGGGCGAAGGCGCGGCGCTCGGCCATGGCTGCTGAGGCGGCGGCGGCGGCGCGTGCTCCGTCCCGCCCGCCGCTCCCTCCCCCGCGGCCGCGGGTCCCGGCCGGCCCGCGCCGCCGTAATGCTCCTGAGAGGCGCGCAGCCAGAAGCCGCGCCCCGCCCGCGCGGCCGCGGGAGCCGGGCCTCGGGACGCGCAGAGAGGCCGCGACCCGCGAGGCCGGAAGCGAGGCGCCGCGCGGGCCCGGCCTTCCCGAGGGGAGGGAGGAGGCGGCCGCCTGCGCGCTCCGAGCGGGGGCGCCCTCGGCTCCGGCCGGGCCTCTCGGAGGACGAGGGCTGCGGCGTCAGCGCTCTTCCCGAGCCTCGCTTCCCCTTTGGGATCCCCTTTTCCGTTTTCCTCGCGAAGCGGGCCGGGCGCTTGTTCCCCGCCACAGGCGGAGGCCTGGACCCCGGCGCCCGTCCCGCCCCGAGTCCGGGCAGAAAGCCCGCGTCGAACGCCGGGGCCCTCTCCGCGGGGGCGCGGGGCGCGTGCCGGGCTCGGCCTGGGGGGCGGGCTGTGCGGGGACGCGCGCGGCGTCTGCCCAGTGCGGGCCACGCGGTGTCCCAGGGACGCGACGGTGGCCGGACGGCGTACTCTCAGGACGCCCGAGTCCGCCGGGAAGAGGAGCCGGCGACTCGGAGAACTGTCCCCGAAGCCCTCCGGGGCCCAGCGTGCTCCGCCCCTGCCGCACCGGGTGACCTTGGGCGAGCCCCTCGGCCTCGACCCTGAGACGGGGGAAACCATTGTCCCCGCGTGAAGGCGTCTTGTGAGGACGCGTGGGGTTAATTCACGTGAGGTCCTCAGAGCGGGGCCTGCACGTGGAGAGCGCCATGTGCATCAGCGCTGTTGTCACTGTCACTGTTGTTGTCGCAGTCATCCCGCTCCGGAGCGCGTCCTGAGTGTCGATGGTCCCTGAAGCGGTTGTCTGTTCTCGTGCCACCAGCCAGATGTTCGTGCCTGCGTCCCGGCTCCCAAACATCTGTGCGCTACTGTCTTAGGGAGCTGGCCGCGTTCTGCTTTGAATGGTTCTTTGTATGCTCGACGCCCTCGCTGCCAAAGTGTCTGAGAAGATGCTGCATGCGCTGTGCGGCTTGCCGGGCACGTGCAGAGCCGGGAGAGGACGCGCGGCCAAGCTGCGGGCGGGGTGGACAGTGGGGACTACTCCAAGCAAGATTGGTGGCCCCACCCCTAGGATGAGCCTGCACTCACAGTCAAGTCCAGTGTGGGCACATCGCCGTGTCCCACGGGAGTCCAATCTCAGGGAGATGGATGGAGCTCCACAAAGAGAGTGAGAGTAGAATTGCTTTGGCTGACCCCCTGCACGCACATGTGCACGCACGTGCATACACACACACACACACACACTCGAGGCTCAATCCGCCATAATTCTAAGGAGCTGATTCCCCCACCCCCAGTTTCAAGAATGAGCATGAGGCCGAGGCCTGGCCAAGCGGAACAGTGCCTTCCCCTGCCTCCTATGACAGGCTCAGGGATAGGCACATGAATCAAGCCAAGACAGATGGGCCCAATCAGAATTGCATTTGCTGAACCAGGGGCCACCACCTAAAGAAGGCCTGCCTGAGCATGAAGCCAGACAGCAGAGAGGAGAGCGAAAAAAGGGAAAAAGACCAACGAACTCCTTATAACATTACTCGAGCCTTGGACTTTGCAGATATGTGAATTAATAATGTGCTGGGGCTTTCTTTTGGTTTTCGGGGTTTTGCTTGTGCTAATTTGAGTTGGGTTTTCTGTCATTAGCAACTGAAAAGCGTCTTACCTGATGCTGGCCTTCATCTGGTCAACCATTACTACTGGGCCCTGGAGACACAATGGTAAAGGAGACAATCGTGTTCTCAAAGAGCTTAGCGTCTGGTTGAAGAGACAAGCAAGTAAACAGTATGTTTAGCCCTAAGACAGGAAAAATTCAGGAAGCTGTATATCAGTTCTAGATAACATCAGTTCTCAGCATCAGGGGAAGACTGGGTTATTGCCAGGAAGTTCATTTAATATGAGGTGGTGAAAACTGGGTGGAGTTTGACTCCGTGTGTAGCCCTCTTAAAACTTTGTGGAAAGGCTGCTTCGAACTCTGGGAGCAGAGTGGATTCAGAATCCAAGCTCCCCATGATGGGAAGATAGTGACAAAGAAACTACTTACCAAGGCCAGGACCAATGTGGCAGAGTAGCCTCAAAACAGTGAGTTGAGGGTAAGAAAGCCTCGGGATGGTGTTCTCGTTAGATATACACAGCGTTCTAAAGTCCTTCAAGCAGAAGACTTAAGGTTATGGCAGGAAAAAAAGAAAAAGGGGAGAAGTCGTATTGGTTTCACATTCTAACTTTTATCGTGCTCAAGTTTCCCCCTTTCATAGAGCACTAAGGAGGACCGTGGTTGTGGCAAAGCAAGGTTCTAAGGCCGTAGTACAACAGGCAGATTTTTTGTGTCATGAGTGATCAAGTTCTGGCTTGCAAGCAGAATGTGTTCTCTTGGGGATTTGGGGACCAGAGAAAGTGGTTTCTTTTTTCAGGCTTGGGCTTTTATGGAGCACCACTGGGTTCAAGCAATAAGAGCAACATGGGGTTCCCTCCACTGGAGGGCTCTAGGAAGGCCAAACGAGTGTGGCCCAGAGGAAGGGGGCCCGGTGCAAGCCACTTGGGTTTACCTGAACCCCAAACTGAAGCCTAGGAGTTGAGCACAAAGTCCAAGCTAGGGATGCTTTTGTCTGCCTTGTCCTCTCTCACTCACCCTCTCTTAATACCTAGCAAATGAGCTTTTTGTAAGAGACAATTCAGGGATCCTAAACCTGGCCACACTTCACAACTAAGAGCACCCATGCTTACCCTGTTACAATGCTTACTACAGCATTCCGTCATCGCCTCTTATTCTGTGGACCCCATCAGACTTGATCTCTGGCTCACCATTGTATTTCCAGCATCTGATACACTGCCTGATCCATTATAATCACTCAGTAAATGTTTGTGAGTGAATAAATGCCATCGAATCAAGTATTTTGAGATCCTACCTTAATTTATGTTTCCCCAAAAGCAGAGCTTGAGACAAGGACTTATAAGCAGGTAGTTTATAGGGAAGTAGTCCTAGGAATCTGGAATGAGGGAGGAGAAGGGGGGGTCAGAGGAGAGAAAGCCAGTACAGGGTGCGTTACTGAGGTGTTACCACTGCGGGCAGCGAAGCCCAGTACTGCCCGTGACCCTCTGAAGAACTGTTTATGATGCACCTCCCAATCATCACTCTCAGGCTGAGTATTTAGCTAATGACTTCTAAACCTCTTGGTTGAAGGTTGGCCCTGGGGACATTAACTGCCCCACACTCCATGCTGCAAAAAGCTGAGAGATATCGTAGCTGCTTCAGGTGGGAAGCCGTCTGTGTGCAGAACTGTCCATGCTGGAGCCACAGCTAAAATCAGAGATGAGCTGTGGGGAAGACGTATGAAGCACAGTGGTGTCTATTACCCCTGAAAGTGATACAGAGACTACAATAGCGGTCCTACCAGAATGGAATATATTTTCCCGTCATGCTCCTGCTGCTTTACAGAGCTGGAATAAACCAAAGGGCCAGGTCAAAAACCCCAATAGAAATAGCCTGTGATGCAGACTCAGTCCGCACTTAAAAAAGAAGCCCAGATATGTCTTTCCTGAATGAGCTGTATTTCAAGGTAGTCATATTCCATGAGAGAAAGTTCTTCTTTTAGAAGAATTCGAGCTAACAAATGCCGAAGTAATGCAGACTCTGGTGAAATAATGAATCTAGACCTGCACCATCCATTACAATAACTACTTGCCACATGTGACCATTTAAATTTAAATTAATTAAATAGAGTTACAATTCATTTTTCAGTTGTATTAGGCATATTTCAAGTGTTCAATAGCCACATGTGGTTAGGGGCTACCATATTGGACAGTGTACAGATAGAACATTTCCATCATCATAAGAAGTTCTATTGGACAGCACTGATGCAAAGATTATAGCTGATAAACCATTAAATAAAGAGCCTGTTGGGGAATTTTAAATGGTTGGGTCAGGCCAATAAGAATAAAACCCACTGAGTAATCTTACCATCACATACACACACACACACACACACACACACACACACACACACCGAGTCAACCAGTCACTATATTCCTCCTGATGGGATGAAAGAGGAGATGTTTAGGATATATATAGCACCACCTGTGAAATATTCCTGCCGTAAATTTGAGCCCAAATCTGATCAAGCCTCTAGATCTAATTTTCAGTTTCTAGAAAATATAAGGGATAGGGGAACATGTTAAGCAGCACCCCAGGGCTGCAATTAGCAAAACTGAGACCATGATAAATTCTACAGGACGTAATGACCTGGCTCCTTCAACAAATAAAAGGCAAGGAATTAAAAAAAGATTAAAAATAGAATAAAAGCACAGGCAAAAAAATGTAAGCTGGACATCATCAAAATTAAAAACTTCTGTGCTTCAGAAAACACCATCAAGAAAGAGAAAAAACAAACGAAAGAATGGGAAAAAAATTTCACAAATCATGTATCTGATAAGAAACTTATATCTAGAATATATAAATAACTCTTATGAGTCAATAATAAAAAGAGAGATAAACCAGTTTAAAAATGGGCAAACAATTTGAATAGACATTTCTCCAAAGAAGATAAACAAATGGACAATATACATGTGAAAAGATGCTCAACGTCATTAGCCATCAGAGCAATTCAAGTCAAAACCACAGTGAAATACCAGTTCACACCCACTGGCATAGCTAGAATCAAAAGGACAGATATTAGTAAGTATCAATGAGGTTGTGGAGAAATTGAAACCCTCATATGCTGCTGGCAAGAGTGTAAAATGGTGCAGCTGCTTTGGAAAACAGTCTGGCAAGTCCTCAAAATGTCAAATATAGAGTTACGATGTGACCCAGGAAATCCATTCCTAGGTCTAGACCTAAGAGAAATGAAGACTTATGTCCACACAAAAACTTGCGCATGAGTGTTTGTAGCTGCCTTATTCATAGTAGCCAAAATGTGGAAACGACCCAAATGTGCATTAACTAATGAATAGATAAAATGTGGTATATTCATACAATGGAATATTATTTAGCAGTAAAAAGAAATAAAGTACTAATACATGCTACAACATGGATGGACCTTGAAAACACTATGCTAAATGAAAAGAGCCAGACACAAAAGGCCACAGGTTGTATGATTCCATTTATTTGAAATGTCCAGAACAGGCAAATCCATAGAGACAGAATGTAGACTGGTGGTTGCCAAGGGCTGAGAGAAAGGGAGATGGGAAATGACTGTTAATGGGTATCAGGCTTCTCTTTGGGATGATGAAAATGTTCTAAAATTAATTGTGATGGTTGCATAACTGTGAATACACTAAAAGCTATAAATTGTACACTTTAAATGGGTGATTTGTATGGAATGTGAATTAAATCTTGAACTGTTTTTATTCAAAACACCCCAACACCAAATGTGTGGAGTTTTTTTCCCACACCAATCAATTCTCCCACTCTTCAGACACCATCTGAGTGTTCTATAGTTCATTTCAATTCTGACCCTTAACGACGTGGAGTTTGCATAGACCCTGCAAATTAAGGGCTCAATCCACAAGACTGCCCCCACCTCAGATGTCAGTTGCAAGTCACAGGTTACCACCTCTACTTCTGACCAACTGGCTATAAATTCAGTGGGTTCCCACAATCCCCTCCCCAGGTTCAATAATTGCTAGAATGGCTCTCAGAACTCAGGAAGACACTTTCCTCACTGTCATCAGTTTCTTATAAGGGATACAAATGAACAGGCAGATGAAGAGGTACTTAGGGCAAGGCCCAGAAGAGTCCTAGCACAGGAGCTTCTGTCCTCACGGAGTCGGGGTGCACCAGTCTCCTGGCAGGTGAATGTTTCTGCGACTCAGAAGCTCTCCAAACCCCATCAGCTAGGGGTTTTTACGGAGGTTCCGTTATGTAGGTACAATTGATTAAATTGTTGGCCAATCGTGACTGAATTCAATCTGCAGCCCCTCCCCTCCACAGAGGTTTGTGAGTGAGGCTGAAATTTCCAACCATCTAATGGCATGTTTGGTTCCTCTGGTGACCAGCCCCCATCTTGAAGCCTCTAGGGGCCCACCAAGAGTCACCTCATTAGCACAAACACAGACATGATTGAAAGGAGCTTGTTATGAATCACAAAAGAGGCTCCTATCACCTCTGTCACTCAGGAAGTTCCAAGGATTTTAGAAGCCCTGTGTCGGGAATCAGGGACAAAGACAAAATATATATTTCTTATTATATCACATATCTCAGTAAAGCTATCATTTTAAAAATGGAATAAAATAGACTTGAGGCATACTGTATTAGTCAGGGTTCTCCAGAGAAACAGAACCAATAGGATAGAGAGAGAGAGATTTCTTATAAAGAATTGGGTCATGCAATTATGGAGGCTGACAAGTCCCCAGATCTGCAGCTGGCAAGCTGGAGACCCAGGAGACCTGATGGTATAGTTCCAGTCCCGAAGGCCAGCGGGCTATCTGGAAGGAGCCAATGTTTCATTTTGCGTTGTCCGAAGGTAGGAAAAACCTGATGTCCCAGCTTGAAAGCCGTTAGACAGGAGGAACTCTCTTTTATTTAGGGGAAGGTCAGCCTTTTTGTTCAACTCAGGCCTTCAACTGATCTGCTTTATTCAGTCTACCAATTTAAATATTAAACTCATTCAGAAACACCCTTGCAGACACCCAGAATAGTATTTGATCAAACATCTGGGCAACCTGTGGCCCACTCAAATTGACACACAAAATTAACCATCACACATACCAACCCTGAGACAATGGGGTTTTGGGGTCCAAAGAAAACAAACCAACCGTAAAATAAAAGGCATTTGTGAGAGTCAGCAAATTCTGACCACTGACTGAGTATGAAATGCTGTTAAGAATTATTATTTTTTGGATATCTTCCATGTGCTCCTCCAGGTCCACTCTCCACCCTGCTCTCTGCTCCAGAAGGCTGGCCTATGTGGACTACATCAGCAGGCGCCCATGCCCTTTAGCTATTGGATGGACTTGGACAGTGGGAAATGCTGGCAAGAGAACGGAGGGAGGAGGGGAGGGAGGAGAATAATCTCAGGGTATTTTGCCTGGCCTCCCTCCCTGTAAGCTCTTGCTTGCTGTGTGTCTTGACGAAAGACTCTCCAAGCAGCCAACTCAGTAGACTTTCTCCTTCCAGGTTCTGGTAAGCACGCCCTCCCCTTATCCCTGTGGGCCTGGAGGCGGTACCAACTTAGCCACTTACCCTCGGTTACTGTGCTCTACCTTGAGGTTCCCTTACACCCACAAGCTTTGAATAAACCCTCCTAAAGTTATCTTATTTCAGTGTGTCATCAGTTTCCTGTCGAAACCTTGATGTAGGTGTGATAAGGGTTTTGTGGTTGTACAAAAAAAAAAAAAAGAGTGCTTTATTCCTCGAAGATACCTATTGAAGTATTTATGAATGAAATGATACAAGGTCTGGTATTTGCTGTAGAAATAATCCAAAATGATTAATGTTTAGTGGTATAGAATTTCAGTATTAAAAGATGAAAAAGTTCCAGACATCTATTGCACAGCAATGCGAATATACTTAATGCTATTGAACTTTACACTTACAAATGGTTATGATGGTAAATTTAATGTTATGTGCTTTTTACCACACACACAAAAATAATAATAATCCAACATGGATTTATGTTGATAATTGTTGAAACTGGGTGATGGGAACATGGGAGTTCCTTACATCATTCTTTCTAAGTTGAAAAAAAGGAAAAAATTCCCAAATTAGTATGATATCAGAAGGGAGTACACAAACTGCTGATCAGAGAAGAAAGAAAGAGAGTTGAAAGCTCAGAAAGGGGCCAGCTGGATGGTGCGGCAGTTGAGTTCACACGTTCACCTTGGGGGGCCCAGGGTTCTCCAGTTTGGATCCCGGGTGCACAGCTAAACACGGTTTGTCAAGGCATGCTGTGGCAGGCGTCCCATATATAAAGTAGAGGAAGACGGGCACAGATGTTGGCTCAGGGCCTAGCTTCCTCAGCAAAAAGAGGAGAATTGGTGGCAGATGTTAACTCAGGGCTAATCTTCCTCAAAATAAATAAATAAATAAATAAACAACTTAAAAAAAAAAAAGAAAGAAAGAAAGTTCAGAGAATGACTCTATCATGTAGCCAGACCAGAAGGTCTAAACAGCCAGGGGTTGTAGAGGAGATGTGGGATCCAGGGCACAGCTTGGAGCCAAGGTCAGTAGCGCCCTGCTGTGCCTTTCTTATTTCATTTCACTAGGATGTGAAACCTGCCGGGGATCATCGGTTCTGGATCTGGGCCCCGCTGAGCCCCGTGTTCTTTAGGAACACGAGGGAAGATCTGGAACAAGTAGGTCTGACACAGAGAAAGGAAGAAGCACCAAAGTTCAAAAGAGCTGGAGTCGTGGAAAGACTCTGTCAGGTAGGAGACCCTACACGTCTGTAGGTTGTGGGGAAGGATTAAGAGGAGAGAGAAAATCGAAGATATGAGAGACACTTTTAATAACCTTGAGAGGAAGAGGTACTTTTCATGCGCTCCCTCGGGAGGGAAGAAAAGGATGGAAAACCATACAGCATTTTAGAGGTGGAAATAAGGGAAACCGACGGAGCTACATTCAGATGGCATTCTGTTTTCTCACTGAATATAACCACGTAACACTGGAGTGTTCGTTTTCTGTCACTACGTAACCACAGGTGACCACCATCATACGCTGGTCGTAAATGTAACCTCTCAAGGGAGCGACCATCTCACCATATCCACAGGTCCTGCCCACACGCTTGGGTGGGCTAATACAGAACGGGGACACCAGAGGCAGGAGTTTGGGAGGCCGTCTTAGAATTCTGCCTACCATGACTAGGAAAAGATGGGAATCTCAGACCTATGGGGTCATTGCTAGAACTGATTCATCCCATGAACCAAGAGAGAAGGCCTTGGCTGGGGAGCCAGGGACCATATTGAACACTTACAGGAGACATGGCAAGTGAAATAGGGAAGGCGCTAAAAGTCACAGTCCCTCAGGACACAGTTGGAGCAGGGGCTGGACATCAGAAAGACTGGCGTTTTAGTTCTGGCTCTGCCACAATCTTACTGTGACTTTGAGCAAACCACAACCTTTCTGGGCCTCTTTTTCCTCAGCTATAAAATAGAGGTGGTAAAACTAGATGATTGTAAAGGTAAAAAAAATTCTCTGTTATCAGTATCATATGACACTGGGACAATTACAACATGAAAAAGAGTTGAAGAATATTCTTTTCCCAAATATTTTAAAGAATTGCATAAATTGCTCTGTTTGGGGACTACTAGGTGGAGCCTCGCTTAAAGGTAGGGAAAAGTAGGTTATTATCACTTAAGAGTGCTGCTAAACCCTGTAATTGTGTGACTCTAAAATGGAACGCCATCTGGCTCCTTCACTTTGGTGTTTGCTGTTCTGATCTGTCCGCAGTTTGCTTTAAAGCTCACTGCCTTCTTTACTGGTTCAGCTGTACAGCATCATCACAACTCTTTTACAACGGGCGGGCAGTTCCAGCGAGATGATTCAGAACCAGATTCTGACTCTGCCTCTGTCTCTGCTGCTGGCTCTAATAAATCACCTAACATCACTGAATTTCACATTCTCTACTTCTCAAACAGAGATTATAATGGATATTTCTGAAAGATTTTGTGGAAATAATTGATTCTACAAAAGTAAAAGCTATAAGTAGAAAGAACTTAAATATTGCTATAAAAGCTCACTTTTATTTGGCATGTTTTTTCAAACTACATTTTTTAGTACAAGAATTTCTTAGCCAGCCCCTTAAGGTTATTGGCTCTATAAGTTTGTATACTTTTACTTTTCCCTGTATAATGTATTTGTAAATCATAGACCTGAGAGCTTCTCTGTCTAAATTGAAGTGGAGTGAAAGGATTTCAACTAAAACCATCCAGGAAGTGGCAGAACCAGGTACAAAACTCAGGTCTCTATATTCTATCCAAATGCTGTTTTCATGACTACATGGTATGCATTAATTCACTGAGTTATTCACACACCGAATAAATATCTTTCTTTTGAAAAAGAAGAAGATTAGCCCTGAGCTAACTACTGCCAATTGTCCTCTTTTTGCTGAGGAACACTGGCCCTGAGCTAACATCCATGCCCATCTTCCTCTGCTTTATACATGGGATGCCCACCACAGCATGGCTTTTGCCAAGCGGTGCCATGTCTGCACCCGGGATCCAAACCGGTGAACCCCAGGCCACCGAGAAGTGGAATGTGTGAACTTAACTGCTGCACCACTGGGCTGGCCCCTGAATAAATATCTTTTGAGTGCTGCTGTGTGCCAAGGTTTGTACTAAGGCATGGTGATTCAGTATTAATGAGAAGATAATCCTTGTTCTCCAGGAAGTTGATAGGGGAGAGGGGGGGATGAAAGTAGACAAGTAACCAGGCAATTCTTTGGTAAAAGCATGCTCAGAGTACTTTGGGAATACGTAAGAGGGGACTATAACCAATTATCGAGTGGGCAAGAAGAAATTCCAAGAGGAGGTAACCTAAATCCTAAATGACAAGTAGAAACTAGCCAGACAGAGCAACTTGGGAGGGTAGAGAGTGGGCACTCCAGGCAGAGTAAACAGCACGTATGGATGCACTGAGGTAGGCAAGCTTGGCTTCTTCTGTGAAGCTGCAAATGATTCTACGTGATTTGAGAATGGCGAACAAGATAGAGAGTGATAAGAAGTGAGACTGGAGAGAGAAAGCAGAGTCCAGTTTATGAAGGGTTCAGTATGCCAAGCTAAGGAATCTAAAGCACACACTGTAAGAAACGCAGGGGAGGTGGAGGATGGCAGGGAACACTCTGATCAAACTTGAATTCTACACTTATCACTCCAACTCTAATGAAGAAAACAGATTCAAGAGAAGTTAAAAGTAGAGACAGGAAGAGAAAGCAAAAAGTTGTTGCGTTAACCCAAGGGTATTACACTATAGATCTGGTTACTGTAGCAGAAGCCCCAATAACAGGGGTATGCACAAGATAAAAGTTTTTCCCTCACTTCGTCTGGGGATAAGCAATCCAGGGCTGGTAGGGCAGTTCCAGGGCACGAATTCTCAGGTATCAGCCTCATGTTCCAAGATGGTTCACCACTACCAGATTTGTGTCACCACCTGAGATATAGAAAAATGGAGAAGGGAGAGTGACATTAGCATCATGGCAGAGTGAGCTTTCCCAGTAATCTCTCCCCTCCACCATGCAATGGAAAAGACATCCATACTCCAACAGAGGATGTCCAAACAGAACATAAAAGACGTTGGAGAGACCCAAGTGCCACACAACAGAGGGCGGAGAGAGTGGAGCTCCCCTCAGAGGAGGTGGACCGAGGTAAGAGAAAACTTCACTCCCTCCCCAAAACACTGGGATCTGGGGCCGTGGGTGGCCTCCAAGAGGGAAGGAACAGGGGAGGGGATGTTCGTTTGCAGGAACATCAAAGATCTCCAAGGGCCCTTGCTGCCTAGAGGAAAGCCCCTATGGAGGTGAAAGCTGGTGTGGGGGTGTCCTCATCAAGCCAATACCCTAGGAGAGCAGATAGTGAGAGCAGAGGGAGAAAACCCCTAGAGCACCAGAAGAAAGTGCCCACACACACACCCAGCACCAGCTCCAGTGCCTGGCATCTTGGCAGAATGCAGAGGACTCAGAATACATGGCTCTTGGCCCCCACTCAGTGGCAATAGGCAGTAACTGTGACCGAATAATACCACGATGCACAAAAACAGAGCCATACCCTCTAGCAGTATCAAAAGTTATATTACACCTCCAGACCAGAGAGAAAATGACAAGTACCCAGAAGTCCTGAAGACGCAGAAATATATCATCTAAATGACAGAGAATTCAAAATAACTGTCATCAAAAAACTCAACATGTTAAAAGAGAAGGCAGAGAAACAATTCAACAAGTTCAGGAGCTATTTCACAAAAGAGATTGAAACTATAAAGAAGAATCCATCAGAAATATTGAAGATGAAAGACACAATGGAAGAGATAAAACAAAATATGGATTCCCTGAACACTCAAGCAGACATCATGGAGGAACGAATCAGCATAATCGAGGATAGACATGTTGAAATGCTCCAGATACAGGAGGAGAGAGAACTAAGACTAAAAAGAAACGAAGAAAGTCTCTGAGAAATATCTGACTCAATTAGGAAATACAACATGAGAATTATAGGTATTCAAGAGGGAGAAGAGAAGGAGAATGGAGCAGAAAGCTTGTTCAAAGAAATAATAGCAAAGAACTTCTCAAACCTAGGGAAGGAGATGGAAATCCATGTGGAAGAGGCTATCAAATCTCCTAAATGTGTCGATGTAAAAAGACCTACTGCAAGGCATATAGTAGTGAAACTGGCAAAAGTGAATGACAAAGAAAAAATACTAAGGGCAGCAAGGCAGAAGAAAATAACCTACAAAGGAACCCCTATCAGGTTTTCAGTGGATTTCTCTGCAGAAATCTTACAGGCTAGGAGAGACTGGAATGACATATTTAAATCGTTGAAGGACAAAACCTTTCAGCCAAGAATACTCTATCCAGCAAAAATATCCTTCAGATATGATGGAGAAATAAAAACTTTCCCAGATAAACAGAAGCTAAGGGAGTTCATAGCCATGAGACAACCGCCCCCCCCCCCAAACACACACAAAAGAAATCCTCAAGAAGGATAAGGAGATACATAGGTAGACAAAATCAGAAAATTGTAGCTATACATCAGAACAGGTTAGCAAATACTCAAGAACAGCATTAAACATAAAGGGAAGGAAAACATCAAAAACAAAGATAATCTTGTCATTTTAATCACAAACTCATAATACAAGATGGAATAAGATGTGAGAAAAACAACTTAGGAGGAGGAGAGGAAAGGGACTGAATTGGTTTAGTCTGAGGAAATAAGAGGCCGTCAGAAATTGGACTATCTTATCTACGAGATTTTGAATACAAACCTCATGGTAACCACTAAAAAAAAAGCAGAACAGAGAACCAAATAATAAATAAGGAAAAACAAAGAAACACAACTTAAAAAACTACATAACTCAATTGGTAGACCAAAATACACAGGATGATAAACAAAGGAAAAGCAGGAGAACTGGAAAATGAGTGATAAATGGCAGCATTAAGCCCTCAAAAATTGATAATAACCCTAAGCATAAATGGATTGAATTCTCCAATAAAAAGACACAGTGGTGATATGGATTAAAGAACAAGACCCAACAACATGCTGCCTCTAGGAAACACATCACAGCTCCAATGACAAATACAGGCTTAGAGTGAAGGGATAGAAGACGACAATCCAAGCTAATGGCAAACAAAAGAAAGCAGCTGTTGCAATACTTACGTCAGACAAAGTAGACTTCAAGATAAAACAGGCAATGAGAGACAAAGAGGGGCAGTATATAATCATTAAAGGGACACTCCACGAAGAAGACATAACACTTACAAATATCTATGCACCCAACACAGGAACACCAAAGTACATAAAGCAACTATTAACAAACCTAAAAGGAGATATTAACAAGAGCACAATAATAGTAGCCCTCAACACTCCACTCACATCAATAGATAGATCATCCAGACAGAAAATCAACAAGGAAACAGTGGAATTAAATGAAAAGCTAGACCAGTTGATACCAGAGAAATACAACAGATTATAAGAGAATACTAGGAAAAGCGATATGCCAACAAAATGGACAATCTAGAGGAAATGGATAAATTCTTAGACTCTTACATCCTCCCAAAACTGACTCAAGAAGAAATAGATAATCTGAATAGATCAATCACAAGTAAAGATATTGTAATATACAGTACAGTAATCAAAAGCATCCCCCAAAATAAAAGCCCAGAACCAGACAGCTTCCCTGGAGAATTCTACCAAACTTTCAGAGAGGATTTAATACGTATCCTTCTCAAGCTATTTCAAAAGATTAGGGAAGATGGAATGCTTCCTAACACATTCTATGAGGCCAACATCACTCTGATACCAAATCCTGACAAGGACAACAGAATAAAGGAAAACTACAGGACAATATCACTGATGAACATAGATGCAAAAATCCTCAACAAAATATTGGCAACCTGAATACAGCAATACATCAAAATGATCATACATCATGATCAAGTGGGATTCATACCAGGGACACCGGGACAGTTCAACATCCACAAATCAATCAATGTGATACACCATGTTAACAAAATGAGGAATAGAAAAATGGAGAAGGGGACACATTTCTCTTTAGGTTTACGACCTGGAAGATCTACATCACTTCAGCTCATATCCCATTAGCCAGAATTCAGACTTGTGACCATTGTCTATCTACAAGGATACCTAGGAAATGTAGTTTTTACTCTGTAAGGCCACATGCCCAGTTAAAAAACAGAGGTTTATTACCATAAATCAAGAGGAGAATGAATTTTCTGGAGGACAAAAGCAGGTTCTATCTCACTAAGTAAGAAGAGAAAAGGATCTGATACCCAGAGCCATCTACACATTCAACACAATCCACATCAAAACCCCAATGGCATTCTTCAAAGAAAGAGAACAAACAATCTTAAAACTGGAATGGAACCACAAAAGACTCCAAATAGCCAAAGCAATCCTGAGGAAAAAGAACAGAGCTGGGGTTCATGCTTCCTGATTACAAACCATACTACAAAGCTACAGTAATAAAAATAGTATGGTACTGGCACCATAGACCAATAGAACAGAATAGAGAGCCCAGAAATAAATCCCTGCTTATATGGTCCACTAATATTCAACAAGGGAGCCAAGAGCACCCAATGGAGAAAAGATAGTCTCTTCAACAAAGTGTTGGGAAAACTGGATAAAGACATGCAGAATAATGAAATTGGACCCCTATCTTACACCACTCACAAAAAGTAACTCAAAATGGATTGAAGACTTAAACATAAGACCTGATACTATAGAACTCCTAGAAGAAAATAAAGGAAAGAAATCCCTCAACATTGATCTTAGCAATGATTTTTTGGATATGACACAAACACAAAAGCAAAAGCAAACAGCAAAAAGCAAAAGAACAAACAGCAAAATCAAAAGTCAACAAATGGGACTATATCAAACTTAAAAGCTTTTGCACAGCAAAAGGAACAATTAACAAAATGAAAAGGCACCTAGAGAATGGGAGAAAATTTTTGCAAACCATATAGTGGATAAGGGGTTAATATCCAAAATATATAATGAACTTATACAATTCAATAACAAAAAAACAAACAATCCAATTAAAAAATGAGCACAAGAACTAAAGAAACATTTTTCCAAAGAAGTCATCCAAATGGCCAACAGGTACATGACAAGATGCTCAACATCACTAATCCTCAGAGAAATGCAAATGAAAGCCACAATGAGATATTACCTTACACCTGTTAGAATGGCCATCAAGAAGATGAGATAAAACGTGCTGGTGAGGATATGGAGAAAAGGGTGGGAATGTAAATTGGTGCGGCCACTATGGAAAACAGTACGGAAGCTCCTGAAAAAGTTAAAAATAGAAATGCCACATGACCCAGCGATTTCACTTCTGGGTATTTATCTGAAGAAAACAAAAATACTAACTTGAAAAGATATGTGCACCCCCATGTTCATTGCAGCATTATTTGCAATAGTCAAGATATGGAAACAATCTACATGTCCATCAATATATGAATCGATAAAGAAAATATGGTACATATATACAGTGAAATGTTATTCAAACGTGAAAAAGGAGGACATCCTGCCATTTGCAACAACATGGATGGAACTTGAGCACATTATGCTAAGTGAGATAAGTCAGACAGAGAAAGACAAGTACCCTATGATATCACTTATATGTGGAATTTTAAAAAACCAAACTTGTAAAAACAGAGAATAAAATGGTGGTTACCAGGGGATGGGGGTGAGGGGACAGGACAATTGTTGTTTAAGGGTACAAACTTACAATGATTAGTAAATAAGCCCTAGAGATTTAATGCACAGTACAGCGAATATAGACAACAATATTGTATCATAATTGTCAAACTTGCTAAGAGACTAGAGCTTAATTATTCCACCTGCTAAAAAGAAAGGATAGTTATATAATGTGATAGAGGTGCTAGTTATCACTACAGTGGCAATCCTATTACAATACATAAATGTATCAAATTAACATATCATAACACTATACACAATGTTAGGTGTCAAGTATATTTCAAAAAAAAAAGAGAAAAAGGCCTGAACTAAGGTAATGGCAGTGAAACTGAAGAGAAGTGGACAGTTTGAGAGGTAATTAGGAGGCAGAGTTGACTTAGCTGTAGATTGGCTATGGAAGGTGAGGGATAGGGTGGTGCCAGAGGTGATAGGTTTCTGACTTGGGCACCTGAGTGGATGATGGTGAAGAACATTTACTGAATATGAGCACATAAGAAGAGCTTCGGGGAGGAAGTAAAGACTTGGAAGTGGAGCTGGAAGTGGAGTTTGAAGAGGATGGAGGACATTTAGGCACAAACGTCCAGTTGGCCAATTTTGGAATCATCAGCATCTACATGGAAATTTGAGGTGTGGAAGCAGATGTTACCTGAGTTATGAAAGCAGGGAAAATATGTCACCTGAGAGAAAGAAGAAGAGGCTGAGAGCAGAAACCAAATTTTTAAAAGAGAAAAGTGGAGAAGGGACACAAAGGAGGAGGATAGGAAGAAAGGACAATGTAAGTAGGAGGAGAATGAGGAGATGTGCTGTCACGGAAACCAAAGAAAGAGAGCTTTTCAAGAAGGAACAATAAGCGTGCTTCAGGGGTGTTATGGAAGAAATTCCCAAGAAAAATTATGAGCAAACTGGAGATTTCCAGGAAGATGGTTTAGCCATTACTTACTAGAGTCAGATAACCTAAATAAAGGCAATAAAGGTGTGTATTTTTTCGATGGTTGGAGGATAAAATCAAATAATTCAGGGACTTGGTACATAGCAAGTGCTCAATACATATTAGCTATGTTTACTGTTATTTTATAATTATTATTATTAGTATTTTGAAATCCATTTAATAACTACCTGTTCTCTACCTCGTAGCCCCTATCCCTTCATCCTCTCCCCCCCTTCATTTCTCATCTGTCCTTACCACAATGAATAGTGCCTAGTGTGTTAAGAGCACTGTGGAAAATCTAAGCTTGATTGGCAGCCCTTCTGGTATAGTCAAGTCAGCGGATCTGGCTATCACAAAATTCACAGATAATAAAATCAACCACTACATATTAAGATTGACTGAGCAGATTCTGATGATCTTAAAAGCTTTTCTCTGTTGTACCCTGGTTCTTTCTATAGTTAGACATAGCCCTGCTGTGTGTCTCCTTACATATCTGAAGAGATATCACGTTTACGAGAGGACTTTATAGCATAGTAGTTAACAACTTGGGGTCGTCAGAGACATTCTTATGCTATCAGCTTGGCAATTAAAAAAACTCACTAAAGTTCAGCTTTTTTATCTGTAAAATTGGAATTATAATAACACAAGAAATAGTAACATCATAGAGTTTTATGCCCATTCCAGTGCTTTCTTCTTTTGGAGTTCACTGTTCCATTTGCTATGTTTCCAATCTCTAAAAAAAAATACTTTCCCAAAATCTCTTGACGTTGAGCAAATACAAAGAATAATGATTCTCCCTCCCCAAACACAGACATAGTTCTACCATTCCATAAATGAAGTTATCTTTTATTGTGCAGATGATGCCACCAATCCTCCATGTCCTTTCTCTATCTGGAAGACAATGGATAAGAGTCGGGGTAGGGGGTTGGTGAAATCTTACCTTCTTTGTGGATCAGTACCTGAGTTTTTCCCATATTAGTAATAATGAGTATATACTGGTGCAATCTTTCCCTTAAAAGCTTTATATTAAAGCAAACTCATTCAAATGCCCACTGCATGCCACTGTATCTCTAGTAAATAAGGCTGAGTAGGAGAGAAAATCACCATAGGCAGGGATGTGTAAAATTGAAAACTGAGGATAAATAGGAGTTAGCCAGATGCGGCTGGATGCTGAAGCCAACAGAGAGGAAAGCAGAGGGGAGCAACAGCAAGAGATATCTTCCTGGGGCGCAGTTTTAACCTGCATTGTCCAATATGGTAGGTGCTTTTGGCTATTGAGCACTTGAAATATGGCTGGTCTAAACTGAGATGAGCTACAAATGTAAAGTCACACTGGATTTCAAAGATTTAGTATGAATAAGAGAATATAAAATTTCTCATTAATAATTTTTATAGTGATCTCATGTTGGAATGATATTTCAGCTATATTGGGCTAAATAAAATATGTTAGGGAGGTGGTCCCCATGGCCAAGTGGTCAAGTTCATGCGCTCCACTTCAATGGCCCAGAGTTTTGCCAGTTCAGATCCTGGGCATGGACATGGCACTGCTCATCAAGCCATGCTGAGGTGGTGTCCCACATAGCACAGCCAGAAGGACCTACAACTAGAATATACAACTACGTACTGGGGGGCTTTGGGGAGAAGAAGAAGAGAAAAAAAAAGACTGGCAACAGATGTGAGCTCAGGTGCTAATCTTTAAAAATATATATCCATATTAGTAAAATTAATTTCACCAGTTTCTTTTTCCTTTTTTATGTGGCTAATAGAATATTTAAAATTACATATGTGGGTCACATTTGTGGCTTCCATTGTATTTATACTGAACAGCATTGGTTTGAGCACTTGGATCCAACCATGCTTAAAGTTACGTAACTCTGGATTAATATAAACCAGTAAACTCACATTTTTGCTTAAGCCATTTTGAGTTGAGTTTTTGATACGTGCCACTAAAAGAGTTCTAATGAATATATTCACTAAAAGAATTAGCTCGGCAAATATGTTGTTCCTTGGAGAGGGGTACTGGAGAAGATGCTAGAGACCAAGCAGTCTGAAAACTTGATTCCCTGGGAGCCAATAAGAGAGCATTTTATTGAGGCAACGTTGCTTAAGAGTAGGGAAAAAAAATCACTTGATTTTGGTATGCCAGTGTCAGAAATCAAACAGTTCAGTTATATACCTGGTTGTCTGGATGGACCAGATAGATGTTTTCAGTCATGTCTTTGATGCATTTGATGTATTCTCATGGCTTCCATTGTGGGCAGTACTCCAGTCCAGAACTCCATCTCTGCTCAGGCTGGCTCCTTACATGAACCCTCCATCATGGAATGCTGAAGCATTGAGTTCTTAAAGTCTACAAACTTCTCATTACTGCTTTGCAAAAACTCACTGTTTCCTCTTGTCAGCACAAAAGAATTCTTTTAGTTTTCATTCTTTAATTCTGGTTTCATTTGTGTTGTTGCTGATGGGTAGATTTTGTTTAAAAATGATATAAACTTCAAAACACCAACAGACAAAAGAAAGAGTCTTACCTGCTTTCCACCTAAAAAGTCGGTTTGCAGAGAAAATATTCTGAATATAAACTTCCAGGACAGCAAAGAAAATATGAAAAGAGTATCCTCATAAAAAATGGCATAATCTAAATTAGATCAATTTATGTTATTTTCCAGCAGAGTTATAGGTCACAAATTGACATAGGAATTTTTCATGTTTTTGAGCTAAACATGAAAATCTCTAGACTCAGTGAACCTTGGAAAGCATGCATCAGAAAAATAATAGAAACATATCCGTATTTTTTTAATAAATCTGTTATCCAGCCTCAAAACACCCCACACTCCTGCCAATGATGAGTTGAAATCAGCAGAGATGGGCAAAGATGATAAAACTGCATTCAGGAAGATGCCTATGAGGGGGAGAAAAAGCAGGTATCTTATGCTGACTCACAGACAATTCCATACATGGAACATTAACTTTAAAAATGAGGGGACACAAATAGTCTACAGAAGTAAGCTGCCTGATCTGTCCTTTCCCTGCGCTCCTCTCGTCATACCTGACTAAAAGGAAGACCCATTACTGCAAAGTTTTGCTCTATGATAATCAAAGCAGATTAATAAACTGGAGTAATCACTTTCACCCCAATCATCCTCATTATCACCTCTAAATTCCAAAGAAATTACTGAGTGACCATATTATTCTGAAACATAATTTTTTATATGAGAAATGTATATTTCAGTTAATTGATAAAAAAGTAAAATTTAGTGTTCTCTCTTTAAAGAGATAAGTTTTCATGAAAGCAGAAATATTTTTGTGACTATTCCAGTGCTGGATACCCCAAATCACTACTACTACTACCATTACTACTGTTACTTCCCATTACTGTTCATTAAATGCCAGGCATTGCACTTGGTACTTTACGTGTATTATCTTTCACCTTTGCAGCAATGCTAGACGTGTAATCCCCAGGGTACCAGAGAAGAAATGAGTTTCTCTGAGGTGGCTTAACCGAGACCACACAGCCGGGATTCAAAACCCAGCTCTGATGTCAGAGCTTGGGCTCTTTACGCTAAGTTTTACATTTTTCTTTCTTTAATTATTGGGACAATCTTTACTTAATTTGGAAGACCCTTTTCCTCACCTGATTTCTAAATCCATAGGAAACAAGACATAAGTTAAGTTAAGTGCAAGCTCAAAGGAATCACCTTCATTATGGATCAAGGTTAGGTTGGCAGGCTGATGTCTGAGCAAGTGGGCTTCCTAATTCTGAGTCCAGAATTACTCGGATGTACCTACCTAGTTGCAGGCAGTCCTCGAACTGGGCAGACCCCTCCTTTACCCCCAGCAAGGGCAGTGCCTGTCCCTAGAGGAGCAGAGATAAACACACGCTCCCTCTCTTCAGCTATATCCCAAGAGAAAGAGCTGAGCTGCTCAGGCCCAATTTCTTTTTTCAAACATCCCCCGCAGGGTGGAATGCATGCAGAGTTAGCAGAAGATCAGAAGCACTTGCTAATCCATACACTAGCGGGCTCCTGTCAAATGGAAGAAACATCAGGAGCAGGAAAGAAGTATCTTCAATAACACTGATAGCATACTCACAGGTTAAATACATCTATTTGTCTATCTAGAAAGTCCCAATTGATTGATTTATAGCTCTTCCTAATATTCCTGATAAAAATTTATTTTTTCCGTTGCGTTATAAAGTTCAAGAAATTATCCTGCCTATACTCAGAGTTTTAATAGTATCATCACTTTATCATTACAAAGCAATTATCCTAAGCACCTACCTGTATGTAACCTTGGAATGGATACGTTAATCTGCCATTTTACCACTGCTGTGATTTCAGGAGAGGACATTTATTTTAATAGATTATGAAACATGAGGGTATAGACGAGCTCACTGCTAATGAAAGCTCCCAGAGGCCTTTATCTATCTTACTCAGCGCTGTTCCTGTAAGCTCAGGAGCAGCACTGGCACATACGGGGTCTCAATAAACATTTGTTGGATAAATGAATATACTTTCCAAAATTCTCACATTTATTTAGATGGTCCCTATCTAAGTTAGTGTTTACAGGAGAGCTTTAATATTTGCAAAGAAATATGTTCTGGAAGACCTTCCAGATGGGAAAATCCTCAGTAGTGTATGAAGGCCTTAGAGGGAGAGGAAAGCCAAGGAGAGAAGAGGCAGTTAAAAGGAAAAGCGAGACGTTCCTTTTCCAAATGGATATGTGCATATTTCTTCTCTCCCCAGCATCTCCTCCTCTCTACACTGTTTCCCTCCTCCTTCTTTCCTTTCTTGGTACTTGTCCTCGGCTGCTGCTTCTCCTCCTGTCCTTCTCTTCCTCTTGTTCCTCATGGAAGGAGGGACAGGTGTTACCCAGGGAAGAGCTGCACCAATTTAGGAGTCTGATCTGCCGCAGGGTGATGAGGATCAAGGCTGCCACAGGGAGAAGAGTCCAAGGTGTCCTGGCCTACATTCTGATCTATATCCTCCTCCAGGAAGCATAGGACGTCCTGACCGGAGCACTACTACCAGACCTTGAGAGTCCAAGAAATTTTTCTTTTGACTCCTCGCCTTGCCAAGCCCTCGTCAAGGGGAGTCACGGTTCTCTGGACTGGGGAGGTGGAGCAGACTGGAGAAGACTGAATCTGATCTACAGCTGTCTAAGACAATCATGATAGCAGTATTTCTCAGCACACACCTTGCTCACCAAAGATAGATGAGGAATCATTTTTAGGTCCATAACGGCTCCTGCCAGGACCATAGGCAAAGCGAACAAAATAGGCCAAGTTGGGTGGTGCTCACTCACCTTCATACCTGTTCCTCACCACTGCTCCTCCAAGGTACACAGAGTCTACATTGCTATTCCCTGTCCAAAGTCTCCCATCCTTCTTCTGGTTTGTCTTCCTCAAAGCGCCAATTAAGGACTCCCTTCTTCCTCTCTACTTCTATTAACCCAGGGAATTAGATAGACAGTGTGGGAATATGTTCTAGCTAGGTTAAGCAGATGTAGGGAAGGAGGACAATTCTTCTACCCTCTAGGTCCTTCTGGCTGGTCTACAAATTAAATTGACATGAGACAGAATAACAAGAGAAAATCAAACAAAGCTTTATAACATGCGTACATTGGAGAAACCCAGGAAAACTAAGCAACTTGCCAGAATGGCCCAGGTCACCACCTTAAATAGCATCTTCAGCTAAAGACAAAGGAGGATATTGGGAGTGAGGGGAGTCATTTATGGGAGATTACCAGAAAAAGCACAGTACACAAGAGTAAAGTTATTATGCAGATTTAAGTCCCTATCTTCTGCATTGATAACAGTTTCTAGAGATAAGGTCATCCCCTTTCTTCCTGGTACAGAGAGGAAGACACTTTTACAGATGGAGATTTCCCTTACACATGTAAATGTCTCTTGCAAAGGGTAACTTCTACTTGGTTTTATTTTAATTTTTTTTGTTTTTTATTTTTAAAGATTGGCACCTGAGCTAACAATAGTTGCCAATCTTTTTTTTTTTCCTGCTTTTTACCCCCCGAGGTTCCCTAGTACATAGTTGTATATTTTAGTTGAGGGTCCTTCTAGTTGTGGCATGTGGGATGCCACCTCAGCATGGCCTGATGAACAGTGCCATGTCCACGCCCGGGATCCAAACCAGCGAAACCCTGGGCCACCAAAGCGGAGCACAGGAACTTAATCACTCAGCCATAGGGCTGGCCCCTACTTAGTTTTCAGAGCTTCTCCCCTGTCTGCAGTTTCTTAAAAGTAACCAGCCCAAAATAATCCTCATGCCAAAGAGACACATCTTGAGGTGGCAAATTTTGCTCCCCTACACAGAAAAGGAATTTATTAAAGGACATGAAGTAGTTCATACACTCTCCCAAAAGGTGAGAGAACCAGGCTTGGAGGGTCAATGCCCAAATCACACGGCAGAACTCCACCAGGAAACATCACAGTCTCTAATGTTGATACTGGCTCAACACAACGTTGACATAAGGGAAACCATATTGTAGAAGAGAAACCATACTATAACTTGGAGTGACCTCTGATTACCTAACCCAGACATGCTCTGTTATGGCCCCTCCCAGCTGCTATAAGTTGATAACTGTGTTCTTTTGAGTTCCTTAGTGAAGTGATGAACCCCAGACAGAGAGTCTATGCTGATAGCCATCATCAATGACAACTGAAAGATCACGGTATAGGGCATTGCTCCATTCTCTGGTGCATACCCAGTAAAACAAAATACTATCAGGAACTAAGACCAGATGCCTGCTCCTACCTGGCGATCAGATGGATGCCCCCACCCAGAGACCAAATGCCTCTTCCACCGGGAGAACAGCCCCCTATATAACTGGCTTGTAGTCTTTATTCTGTAAGATGGTTCTTTCAGACATTAGTTGGCCACCTTCCCCCTTCTAGCAAGCTGTAATAAAAAGTCCGTTCTCTCCTACCACCTTGCCTCTCGACTATCAGCATGTCTTGCGGTGGGCAGACAACTCCTCCCTCAGCGGTAACAGTGTGGGGCACAGACCCTTCCAACAGAAGCTCTGCTACTGGGCCCTGGGAATCAGGACACGCCTGCCTCCCTCCCCTCTTGCTGGGCTGGGTACTGGCCACTTCTTGACCTCTGCAGCCTCCCCTTCAAAGTTTGGTGCAAAAGTATCTGATTAGAGGCTAACCACAAGAGAGGTTGAGAAAGTGAGGTTGGCTTCTATTTAATTGTGTAGAGAAATCGCGAAATATGAGAAGAGTATTCAAAGGTGCTGGGCAGCCAATAAGAATAACAAAGTGACTACTCCCCTCCAGCGAAACTCTCAGCTCCTCCTCATCTGAGCCAGATATTCAACAGCTGGAAGTAATTCACACTCAGGTGACTGCCGGTTTCCCTCTTTGAGAGCTGGCAATTTAAAAAAAGGAGCTTATTAACCCTAATAACCCCTAGTTGTTGAAATATCTGTATAGAGGAGAATAGTTTTAAAATAAAGGAACTTCTTGTATTCCTTATTTCTTCATTCAATACGCATTTTATTGAGCTTACAATGTGGTATACAATAGGCTAGGTATTGAGGAGATCTGGTCCATGCCCACAGAATTTGGTAATCTCATTAGGGATAGAGAAAATTTGATAAATATAAATCAGCTGAGTAAGTGTAGAAATGGTGATGCATATAAACATGGTATTATGTACACATGCATATGTAGAGCATTCCTGTAATATATACATTTAGAAATATACATTCCTAAAATGTGTATACCACATATATGTGGTATTTCCATATAGTTGAAGGGAAGCAGTTAGGGAAGTTTTCTTGGAGGGTGGCTTAAGCCAAGACATAAAAGGGAAATAATTTAGTAGTGAAGAGGGGCAAGGGATGTTTATTTGAGGGAATCTCATGCAGTTTGGTTTTCCTGGAGGGAAAACTAGCAGGAAAGGAGGGGCGAAAGATGAAATGGCAGGGACATGGGCAGGAGCAAGATCAAGCTCACCTTCGTATTCTGCGTCAATGAGTGTATGCTCTACCCTGTAGCTGATGGAAAGACTTTGAGAATTCAAGGGGGGAGAGGGAGCAAAATGAGTGAAGGTGGTTAAAAGGTACAAACTTCCAGTTATAAAATAAGTAAGTCCTGGGGACGTATGCACAGCATGCTGACCAGTCAATAATTCTGTATTGTGTATTTAAAAGTTCTCATCACAGGAAAGAAAAATTGTAGCTGTGTGTTGGGATGAACGTTAACTAAACTTAATGTGGTAATTGATGTGGATCAAGGCTGCCCCAGGTAGAGAAGCCCAAGGTGTCCTGGCCTACATGCTGATCTCTATGACCCAATGGATTTTATGGTGTGGATTAGGGCTGTCCCAGGGAAAGAAGCCCAGGGCATCCTGACCTACATGCCGATCTATATGACCAGATTCATATCTAAAGTTATACGGCCACTTAATAACCAGACCCCATCTGCACTGAAACCATTTAATGACTTTTTACATCATCTTTTCTTTGTCTAGTAAAAATAAGTCACGTACCCATGCCTTATAAATTTAGCCCCAACTCTCAACACATTGCAGCTCTTCACTGCCCATGGGTCCTGTCCCTATGCCTGCAGCTCTTGCTGCCCATGGGTCTGTCCCCATGCTATTTCATACTATTCTCTGAATAAAAAAGCACTACTGCCAGACCTTGAGAGCCCAAGAAATCTTTCTTTCGACTCCTTAGCTCGCTGAGCCCGCATCAGTAACCATTTTGCAATATATACATATATCAAATCATTACGTTGTACACCTTAATACAATGTTATATGTCAATTATATCTCAAAAAATTATTTAATTAAAAAAGAATTCAAGTAAGGGATAAGATGATCAAATCTGTGTTTTAAATGAATTGTTCTGGCTGGTGAGTGAAAGATGGCTTTGAAGGGGTTCAACCCTGGAGACCTGGAGAATGCAGATTGTTGGCAGCCAGCCAGCCAAGAAATTTTGAGGGCTGGAGCTGTGGTAGTGATTTTAGGAATGGAAAGGAAGGGACCTACCTAATAAATGATGTAAGGTTGGTCTCGAAGAATGACTACAAGTCAACCAGGTGCAGAGGTGAAAGAAGGACATTCCTAAGCTTGTATAGAGGCAGGGAGGTGTGGAAAAGCAAGGAATGGTCTGAGAAGTGGAAGCAAGTCAATGTGACTGGAACACAGGATCTCTACAGTGGAGGGCCAAAGAAAAACCAGAGCTGGAAGGAGTTAAAGTGGTAAAAACAGATTTTGTTCAGAACTATTACAATAGGGGAAAAGAGACCTCAGTATAAAACTGGACTCAATTTGCAATATAAGGAAAAGTGGGGATTCATAGCCAAGGAAAGGGGGGACGGAGGGGTGGGGGTGTCACTCAGTGGATGGAAAATTACTAAGCGGGTAGGAAAATTCTTGCTAAACTGACCTAATAGGATTTGTGCTGAAAGTAGGTCAGAGTGATTAGACATCACCTGGGAGGTGGTGGGATGACGAGTCTGGCAAGATATTGAGGGTGATCAGATGTCAAGGGTGGGAGATTCTCTCTAAACTGACTTAGTGGGATTCCTGCTAAAACTGGGTGATGTGGGCCCAACAAAAATGGACACTGAAGCCCAAGGTCAAGGCCTAGTTGAGAAGAGGGCTTAGAGGAGCCTGAGCAAAGTTTAGTCAAGGAGAGAGTCTTTGTCAGGCAGAGGCAGCAGGAAAAGCTGTTTGGGTCGTCAAAATCCAACTCATGAAGGGTCTATGCCATACTCAGTAGTTTGGTCCCCTTGGTAGCCTGTGCTTGCATACTGTCTACACCCACCTTCTCCTTTGTAAGAAAGAGGCTCTGAACTTTGTGGGCTGCAATAAAGGCAAAAGTTGTTGACTGGAGAGCCACTGCCCCTCCAGAACTACTCGGAACCATAATCAAGAGTCCTCACACTCGGAGAGCCTGCGGTTCCTTTGTGAACCGCCTTTCAATCCTGCAAACCTCACAGCCTAAATTACCACCGAGTGTTATTTGAATACAGCTGCCCTTGAAGTCCCAGTGTCATTGCATTGACCGAGCTTAGTGAGTCCATTGTTAGAAAAGGAAGCATTTGCGCCTCAAGTACAGGAAATCACCAAACAATTAACTTCCAGGGACTCGTGCAGCCTGGGTCAAATGCCTCAGTGTGGTGATTGTCTTTGTTTCACGTCGGGCTGTTGAGGAAATGTTTTGCAGGCAGGAATCTTGGCTTCAGCGGTGTTGTTTTGAGTCAATGGAGTCAGCTGTGAGACCTCCGACAGGGATAACTATCTACGGTAAAATGTGAACAGGGCAGTCAGAGATCTGCTGCGAGGAAGGGGAGTTTTCAGAGGGGCAAAGAGTTTCCTCTGAGGTACACTGTAATTGGGATATTCAGAGGTGGGAAGGGCCACTTATCCAGACCAGAGAGAGACGAGTGTGGGAAGAAGGGAAAGTTAGTACAAAATAGTTAGTACCTTTCGTGGCCAAGGAAGTCTAACCCTCAGAAATAGGGATGTTGGTGACGATGTGTTGGTTGGACACAAGGCCAGCCTTATGGGTAGGCGGAGGTGACTGAGGGGCACTGGAGAGACTTCTCTGCCCCAGGATATGCCTCAGAGAGAAGTACCAGAGAAGGGCCCAAGGAGAAACAGAGGAGCAGAAAATGAAGTGCGATGACGGCAAGGATGAGCTCCCACAACGTCACAATATTTTCCAAGAAACCATTGTGGATGGATCGTTTTACTAGCTGAAGAAAACTCTTCATATCCTGGGACAATATTATATATTAAGAAAGCAGCAATTGATTTTTTTTTTTAAGATTTTTATTTTTCCTTTTTCTCCCCAAAGCTCCCCGGTACATAGTTGTGTATTTTTAGTCATGGGTCCTTCTAGTTGTGGCATGTGGGACGCTGCCTCAACGTGGCCTGATGAGCGGTGCCATGTCCGTGCCTAGGATTTGAACTGGCGAAACCCTGGGCTGCCGAAGCAGAGCAAGTGACTTAACCACTCAGACACAGGGCTGGCCTCTGATTATTATTATTTTTAAGGAAGAAGGCAACAGGAGCTAAAGGCACAGGCTAGGTACAAATCCTGACTCTATCACACATACCAGCTGTGTCACTTTGGATAAATTACTTAATTTCTCTGATCACTTTCCTCATCCGGAAAATGGGAATAATGACTCATTCATTCCAAAATATTTGCTGAGCAGTGTAGGGGAGGGAAAAAAATGCTTCTCCTTTCTGGCCATCTTAGGTTCATTAGCTGGGGCTCTATAAATTAGAGTGACAAACAAGAGATTAACAAGAGAAAAATAAGCACATGTTTATTTCATTTTATTTTTTAAAATTTATTATTTTTTTTAGGAGGGTTAACCCTGAGCTAACATCTGCTGCCAAACCTCCTGTTTTTGCTGAGGAAGACTGGCCCTGAGCTAACATCTGTGCCCATCTTCCTCTACTTTATATTGGGATGCCGCCACAGCTTGACTTGCCAAGCCGTGCCATGTCTGTACCCAGGATCCGAACCTGCAAACCCTGGGCCACCGAAGTGGAACATGTGCGCTTAACCACTGTGCCACCGGGCCTGCCCCGCAGATGTTTACTAACACGTGTGTTGCCCATACACATGGGAGCACTCAGATGGGTAACTTAAAGGTTAGAACTTGGACTTATAGCCCTTTTCCGTAACAAAAGGAAAAAGCATTTTTAGAGAAGTGACAAGACAAAGGAAAAGGGTTTGAGTTTCTAGGCTGGCAAATTGTAGGAAGGCAAACATGTGGGGGAACTAAGGGGGACGGGGCTGGTTAGGGAGGTTTGCTGTGGAGATGCCTTCTCTGGGCTCACGAGGATCTACAACTGTGTCCAGTCATTAACTTTTGTCCTTCCTGGTAGAGAGCAGAGGGGAAATACCTTTACAAATTTATGTCCTGCTTTCAGGCAAATATGGGGAGGGCAGAGAGCTTTTTTTACATCTGCTTCTTTTCAATGGCCTTCAGCTCAGAGTAATTCTTATGCAAATTGGCTTCTTTTGAGGTGGCATATTCTGCTCCCTTCAGCAGCTATTATGCGAACAGGACAAATAAGACCCCTACTTTTGATAAGTTCACATGGTAGTTGGGAGTGTAGAGGGAGAGAACAACAAGAGATAAGTTAATTTTTATTTTTTTGAGGAAGGTTAGCTCTGAGCTAACATCTGCTGCCAATCCTCCTCTTTTTGCTGAGGAAGTCTGGCCCTGAGCTAACATTCATGCCCATCTTCCTCCACTTTATTTGTGAGATGCCTGCCACAGCATGGTTTGACAAGCGGTGCCATGTCCTCACCCAGGATCCAAACCAGGGAACCCCGTGCCGCCAAAGCAGAATGTGCACACTTAACTGCTGGGCCACTAGGCCAGCCCCCAAATAAGCTAGCTTTTAAAAAGATGATTTTAGGGGCTGGCCCTGTGGCCGAGTTAAGCTCCAGTGGCCCAAGGTTTCGCTGGTTCGGATCCTGGGCAAGGACCTAGCACGGCTCGTCAACCATGATGAGGTGGCATCCCACGTAGCAGAGCCAGAAGGACCTAAGACTAGAATATACAACTATGTGCTGGGGGGGCCTTGGGGAGAAGAAGATGAAGAAAAAGAAGATTGGCAATAGGTGTTAGCTCAGGTGCCAATCTTTAGGGGGGGAAAAAGGGATGATTTTAAAATGTGATAAACCCTGTAGAGGAAATACAATTTTAAGTGTGTGGACTCTGGAATTAGCATTCCTGGGTTCAAATACTGCCTCTGCTAGCTATTTACTAGCTGTGTGACCTGCACAAGTTATTCAATCTCTGTGCTTCCATTTCCTCACTAGTAAATGGGAATAATAGGAGTATCTGCCTCATAACCTCATGGGTTATGGTGGAGGTTAAATGAATGAACCCATGTAAAGTGCTTAGAAGTGTGTACGCCACATGGTAAGTGCATAATAAGAGCTACCTACTAAAAATATTGAGAAAATAAATGGAGAGATATGACAGTAAACTGGGAGGGTGTTGCTTACCATAGGGTAGTGAGTGAAGGACTCTCTGAGCTTGCAACCATTGAGCTGTCACCCAAAGGATGAGAAGCCAGTCATGAATAGAGTGTTCCTGGAAGAGGGAACTCTAAATGCAAAGGTCCTAAGGCAGGAAGACACTTGGCATATTTGAGGAAGAGAAATGTGACCTGAGTGGCAAAACACAGCAGGCAAGAGAGAAAGGTGCATTGTATTAGTTTCCTGTTGCTGTAACAAACTACAGCAAACTTAAAACAATGCCCACTTATTAGCTCACGGTTCTGTAGGTCAGAAATCTAGGTGGGCTTGGCCGAACTCTGTGCTTAGGGTCTCAGAAGGCTGAAATCAAGGTGTTGGCCAGACAGGGCTCCTGTCTGGAGGCTCAGGGAGAATCCACTTCCAGACTCATTCAGGTTATTGGCCAGATTCAGTTCCTTGCTGTCGTAGGACTAGAGTCCCCACTACCTTGATGGCTGTCAGCTGGGGGTGTTCTCAGCCTCTGGAGGCTGCCTGAATCCCTTGGCTCGTGGCCTCTTCCTCTATCTTCAAAGCCAGCAAAGGCAGGTCAAGTCTTTCTTATGTTTGGAATTTGTCTGACTTCCCCTTCTGCCTCTACTTTTAAGGGCTCAGATAATCTCCCCTTTGCCATATAACAAAACAAAATCACAGGAATAACACCACGGGGTAGAGGTTACAGGGGCCAAAATTCTACCTACTACATGCATTAAATGAGTTGGAGGTGTAGCCTTGAGCCAGGTCATGTACAGCTTTCTGGACTGATAGGGAATGTTAATGTTATTCTAAATGCTAAAAGAAACCCTTAAGGTTTCAAGCTGATAAAGTCATGATTTGATTTATATTTTCAAAAGATCATTCTGGTTGCATGTGAAGAATGGATTGTAGAGGTAGTAAGTAGAGGCACAGAAGATATAGTGGTGCAAAGGTGAGATAAAAGTTTTACTGGGACTAAGAAAGTGACAGTGGAGGTGGAAAGAGAGGATGGATTTTGGCATTCTTTAGATAATGTCAAAGGAACTGACCGATCAAAGCAGATGTCGGAGACATGGGAGGGGAAGTACTGGACCCAGAGGATGGTAGAGCCACTACCAGGATGAGAAAGAACTGGAATGGCAGGTCGGGGTAGGGATGGGCTTGGCAATCAAGAGTTCTGTTTGACACGCGTAACAGGAACCCAACTCTTTTCATTGGTTCTCTGCTTCTACGCTTGCCCAATTCCTTCCCTTCATCCACTCCCCAGATCAACCACTGTGATTCTTTTAAAACTTAAGTCCGATTGTATCACTTTCCTGCTCTCAAACCCCAAATGGCCTTGGTTCACAGAATAAAATACAGTTTTCACCACAGTCGACAGAGCCCTACAGTCTCCCCCTGGCTGCCTCTCCCCCTTCATTCCCATCACTCTTCTTTCTCGCTGGGCTTCAGCCACTGTGTGGCTTCTTCCTGTTCCTCAGACTTTGCAAACCTGTTCCCATCTCTGCACTTTCACAGTTGTACTTGCCTGTAGATACTGGAAGGCACACTCCTTCACTTGGTGCAGGTTTCTGCACAAATGTCACCTCCTCAGAAAGGCCATCTTGACCAATCTATAGAAAATAGCAACGCTGTCACCCCAACTCTTTGTCCTTCTTTAATTTTCTTCACAGCATCTATCAGTATCTGACTGTAATGTGTTTGTTTCTTATCTGTTTATTCCACAATCTTCATCAACAGAGCTTTCAAATTTTTACCAATCTGATATATAAAAAGGAATATACCAGTGAGTTTTAATATGCCTTTCTTTCCTACAAGTGAAGTTGAAAAGTTTTTCATAACTGTTTTATGCAAATTCGTTTTGTTCTCATTTTGGTAAATGTTACGTATTCTATATTTTAGGATCTATCTTTTCCTTTTAATAAGATGGTTACTTTTATATTAAATATGTCTCAGTCTTTTAAGTATTACGCATGTGTCTGAGTCTGTTCAGCCTGCTTTAACAAAAACACCATAGACTGAGTGATTTAAACAACAGACCTTTATTTCTCAGAGTTTTGGAGCTCGGAAGACCAAGATCAAGGCACCAGAACACTCCGTCTGGCGAGAGCTGTTTCCTGACTCATAGACAGCAGTTCTCTCTGTCCTCACAAGGTGACAGGGCCAGAGAGCTCCCTGGAGCCTCTTTTATAAGGGTGCTAATCCCATTCACAAGGACTCTACCTTCGTGACCTAATCACTCCCAAAGGCCCACCTCCAAATACCATCACAGTGGGGATAAGGTTTCAACACACGAATTCTTAGGTGGACACAAACATTCAGTCTATAGTGGTATGTTAAGTATATTTATTTATATACATCCCTTTCCACAAAAGATTTGAGAAAGTTTTAAAAAAGCAGCACATACAATAAAGTAGTAAACTATGAGTAAAAAAATAAAATGAAGATGATGAAAAAGGAAAATGCTAATATGACAACCTTTGGGGTAAACGCAAATTACTGTATTTAAATTACAAATTTTTCCACGAACTTCTTAGTGTTAACGGGTATAAAATTGTTCTATAATTTGTGTTATAGACACAAAGATGGCCCCAAATTATCTTCACTTCCTGGTGTTCATGTCCTTGTGTAAGTTCCCCTCCATAAGTGTGGACGAGACCTGTGACTTGCATATATTCCTATATATGCAAAGGTGACAGGATGTCACTTCTGTGATTGCGTTACTTAAGATTGTAACTTTGGTCTTGCTGGTAAACTCTATTGACTCTCTCGCTTGATGGCTTTGATAAAATAAGTCACCATACGGAAAGGCTCAGGTGAGGTGACGAGGAAATGGGGGCAGCCTCCACCCAACAGCAGAGGAGCCTCAGTCCAACAACCTGCAAGGAACTGAATGCTGCCAACAATGGTGCGAACTTGGAAGAAGCTCCTTCCCCAGTGGAACCGCAGATGAGCCCCCAGCCCTGGCTGACTGACCACAGCCTCGTGGGAGGCCCTGAAGCGGATGGCTGAGCTACACCTAGACTCATGACCCAGAGAAACTATGAGCTAATAAATGAGTGTTGTTTTAAGCCACTCCATTTGTGGTGATATCATTACACAGCAATAGATAACGAATAAAAGTAAGGCGTAGGAAGTATCACATTTCATTATTTTTCTTGATTAAATGAAATCCTTTGGGTTCTCACCAACAGGGTTGGTAATTTAATCATAGCTATTTTTAGAGGGCCCTACCTCATCCTTCATTAAAAAACCCTAACGCTTACATAATTCAGGAGAACAGATGTGGGGAAGGGGTGTGTAGAGAGTTCTCAATCCATTGATGTGCTGCTGAAACACACATTGTCCAAATCTACATAGTTTACTCAAAGGTGGCTGCCTCTGCTGAAGATAGAGGGCATCTACTCCCTCTGTGCCAAGACTGGCCACTGGGACCTTCACTACAGAGGGAAGTTTACAACTTAGCACTCAGTCCCTAGGTACACACGAAGCCACACCCGTCAAAATTCCTGCGACTTCCAGGCCACTGTGGGGAAGCCGAGTGGAGAGTCCACCGCCAGAGGACCCAGCACTGCCCGTCTGCCGACTCGGGATAATCCACCTCCGCTCCAGCCTCTTCTCTCTTAACACAGGGAGCCCTCTCCCTTCAGGCCAATCCAACAACAAGTCTCCGAGAACCCAGATTTCAAGAACAGCATTCTGTCAACTGGATGAAGGAAGCCTAGACCTTACCAAAGAGAACACAAAGCCGGGCTACCCTCCCCTCTCCCAACCTCACACTCCCCCCCCAAAAGGGAGGAAAAACGATGTCTCATTCATCTGTGATGATTCTACAGCAACCGGAAGTCATTTAATTTGTCACTTGGATTGCTAGCCACACAGTCAATCGGGGCGAGATAAAAACATACACTCCATCTCTTAATTATCTACTTCACCAAATCTGGGTTCTTCCACAGAGAGAGGAATTTAGTTTTTCAGCAGTTCAAAAAATTTTTTTTCCTTTTTTTTCTTTTGCCATTATCTCTGATATAATGCTGTATTATTCCTCCTACTCAGAAGCCAAGAAAGACAAGCCAACGACTTCCTCCTCCAACATACTTACAGGAAAGAATAGAAACAATTCGATCAACTCCAGCTGGGGCAGCACAGATCCGGGAAGCTTTTCTTGGATTTTTGAATCCTGCATGGCTCTCACTGTAGGTGCTTTCCAACAATTCGGTTTTATTTTTCTTGAATTATGTTCTTGCTGCAGAAACCTTCAGTTGTCTAACACCAGTGGCATTTAGTAATCCTCGCCAAGTTTAATTCCAGTTCAGGCTCTTGGAAGGTTTCCGTGGCCCTGGAAGAAGGCTTTGTAAAACTCGTTGTTTGTGCAGTAGGAATTTGCTCAGGAACTATGAGTCAGGCTCCCTGTCTCCCTCCCAGTAAAACAGATGAGTTTTTCTCTTTTATTTCAGGATGGAAATGGAAGGCAAACCAAAACGTACGACCATCACCCTTGCTCCTACCCCAGCACAGAAAAATATAACAGTGTATTAATCCGTCATTTCGTGGATATTATTATTTCACATTAGGCTAAGTAATAACAAAAAAGCTCCAAGGAAGATGTGAAGTAAATGATAATACGATTGGCACGCAAATCATCAACAATGGTGTATGAACAGCTAATGTTTAAAAAACATTGTCCAATTAAAATATACTGGGATTTGTCTTAAGACAAAGCTGTTTTGAATCCCTGTATTGCTATTGAGCAGCTCTGAGTCTTAGACAAGTTCACAAACCTCTCTGAACCTCAGTGTCTTCATTTGTAATGTCAGGATAATTTCTACCTTATAAGGTACAGAAACCAAGGTACTGGGTTTACAGTGTAGTTTATAGTGAGCATAGTGTGTGCTCATTAAACGGTGGACGTCATTATCCGACTCCTCCTGACTCTACTGTCATTTATCTTAAGTGAAAATCTTGTAGCCACAAAGCAACTTACCAGCTCTGCTGTCCAACGTTACTGTCAGAAAACACTGGTGCCCCTGAGACACAGGGAACCTAATGAATAGGCCACTGTTTTGGGACTCAGATGATCCGGCTTTCACTCGGGACTTACTGCAGCAAGTGACTTAGCTTACAAAGCAACCACGAAAACAAGACTCGTGCCTGAAAAAGTAAACCATCTCACTCTTTTTCTTGATGTGTTTGGCTCTCATGGGACTGTTTTCAGAATTGCGGACTATGACTCCAGTTCAGTTTAGGTCAGCAAGCATTTTTTCTCAGGACTTAATCTGTGTCAGGCACTGCGCTAGTTCTCGGATCTAAAAACGAATAAGACAAGGTTCCTGAGCTTTCATTCACTCATTCAATAAAAGTTTATGGAGTACCCACCAGGTAATAGGACCCTTGTGAGGCCTGGGGGGTCAAACAGAGATAGTTGCTGCCCTCCTCGAATTTATCATATGGGGAAAGTCATAGACAGTGACGTATTGGTAAATAGTTAAGAACTAGCTTTCCAAAAAAGAAATCAAAAAAGGTGTGTGTGGGTGCATTAAATTTTATTAAGACAAAGGATATGCAGCACACTATTTATAAATAATAACATATACTTTATTGTAAAGTCATTATAGCCAATTGATTCTCACAGGATGATTTTGCTGATTTTTGCGCAACTCTCGTATCCATGGCTGACCTATGGTTGCAACCTACAGACGAGTGTGGTTCCACCTGAATGTCAGTTGATATTTTCATTTAAGTTAAAGATGAAGATGAAAGCGAAACAAGAAAGAAGGATGTCAAAACTTCATTTGTTTGTGAAAGACTGTGTGATTTCTTCGCTGAATGAGATAATAGTTTTAGAGTACTGGAAGAATATAGCCTCAATTTTTTTTGTGTTATTCACAATCTAACTGCCACAGACACAACACACTTTTGAGTTTAATTTATATTATTAATATTTTTCTCCATCACTTTCTTATGTCTAGACAATGAAAAGAACAATATCGATCCTTTATTTGTAGCATTTTCTGATTTCTATGATAGAAATACTCTATGGACAGTTTTGTTTTGTTTTGTTTGTATTTTATTTTATTTTACTTTTTTAAAGATTTTATTTTTCCTTTTTCTCCCCAAAGCCCCTGGTACGTAGTTGTGTATTTTAAGTTGTGGGTCTTTCTAGCTGTGGCATGTGGGATGCCGCCCCAGCATGGCTTGATGAGAGGTGCCATGTCCGCGTCCAGGATTTGAACCAGCAAAACGCTGGGCCACTGAAGCAGAGCGTGAGAACTCAACCACTTGGTCACAGGGCCAGCCCCACACTGTGGACACTTTTAAGCTACTAATACGACTTCACTGAATATGGAGTTGGGAAGGGATATATTGCACATCATTATGTAATACTTCCACCATATAGATACAATAGATGTAAGTAAACCTGAGTATAAACAATATTAAAATTCACTAAAATAATGAAGAGGTTATGAGTTTGAGTATTTATTACTTCTGTTTTTAAGGTAATTAATTTCATTGTGAGTTGTAAGCTATAATAAACCTTGTAAGTTAGTTTAATTTAATTTTTAATAATGGTTGTTTAACAGCTGACTCACAAAATTCCTGAAAATAAAACCATCTACATATTCTTGTGAAGCAGTATGAGCTAGCTCCAGCACTATTAGATAACATCTTGAAATGTTAGTATTTGAGCTTTTTCTTTTCTCTGTTTCTTTGTACTTGATCTTTTCCCTGTAACTCACAGGTGGCCATGTTGCCTTGAGAAGAAGCATGACTGTTACAGTGGGAAAGAAACAAAGGTCCTCACTATGGGGGATTGAACGCATGTGTTCACCACAGATTTCTCGTGAATCCCAAGACAGGCATAAACCAAGAAGGACTGAGAGAACAGGAGAGGAGACAACATAACAAAATTTGAAGCATAAAGTAGATGAATAAGTGAAAACTCGTGTTCCAGTCTACAGAAAGCACAGATCTAAACTTGCAGATGGGAAGGTAATAACAAAGCTGATTCATGCTGTGAAATACCAAAAAGCTTAGGAATCAGAAGACAAAATTAGAGGAAATCTCTGAGAAGGTAGAACCAAAAAATAAAACTGAAAAAGAGATGGAAAATAGAAAAGATAAGAAAATTAAAGACGGTTCAGGATCTAAATAATAAGTGTTTCAGAAGGAAAGAACAGAAAAAACAGAGGGGAGAAGATTATCAAAGTAGTAATTCAAGGAAATTTCCCACAACTGAAAGATGACATTTTAGAGTGAGAGAGCCCGCTAGACACTTAGCACAAAAGGTTTAGAAAGACCCGCACCAAGGCATCTTGTGAGGTTTTACTTACTACAGACAAAAAGAAATTCCTAAACATTTCCAGAGATGAAAAAAAGGAGGCCACAAGCAAGAGTTAGGATTAGGAAGGAACTGAGTCTTCCAGCAGGTGCTCCATGCAAGAGGACAATGGGGCAAAGTCTTCAGAATTCCAAGAAAAACAGTTTCAACCTAGAATTCTATATTCTGCTAAACTTTCATTCAAGTAGGAGGATAGAATAAAGACATTTGCAGCTGTTCACATCCTTAAAGATTGTACCCAACGTGTGCCTTTTCTCAGGAATTACTGGAGAATGTGCTCCACAAAGCAAGGGAGCAAACAGAGAGGAAAGATATGGGATCCAGAAAATAGGGGATCCAGCACAGGGAGGAGAAGGGGATACTCAGGATGAGCATGCAGGAGATCCCAGAGGGATCCCAGCTTACCGTTCCCAGAGAACAGTCAGTTCACGTTGGGGCAGGGAGCAGAGGGCTCCACGAGGCATGCTGCCACAAAATGAATAAAAATAAAACAAAACCCTGATGTATTTGAACATTATGAGGGGAAATTTATAATTCTGGAGGAATGTATGAGGATGAATTAGTTATAGGAACATAGAAAACTAAGCAAATGATAAAAACAATTATTAATACCAGGAAAAACAAAGAGAGGAAGTGTAATCATTGTATACTGCATGGTCATGTTGAGTTAATCAAAAGTTATGGACAATATAATCATATAGGGAGAAATGAAGGAGGAAAAGCATGTATGTGAATGTGTGTGTGATGGGGTGTGGACTGAGCAGTGTTGTAAGAGAGCTCAATCTTTACGCTCTACAATAGGAAGCCAAAAGACGCGAAACTGAGCAATCTCGAAATAGCAACAATACAAGGATGTTTTTTAGGAAGATGAAGGCAAATACCAGAAGAATGTTCAGCTAATATAATGGAAAAAATGTCACACTTGAGAAGTGGGAATTGGGATAGAGAAGGAGGAACTGGGTACTGCTTTATTTCATTATAAGTCCTATAGTACAATTTAACTTTTAAAACTCTGTGCAAAGATAAACTATTGTTTTGAATAAGGGAGCAAGAAACACCCAACATTCCTTTTCTTTTTTCAAATAATCTTTTGAAAATAATTGGAATGCGGGGAGGAAAATGATGGTGGTGTGTCAGGGAAAGCTTCCTTCCTAATGACTACATAGCACTGGAGAGCGGTCATTACCATCACTGTTACAAAAATAACCACGCCCATAAATGGTATAAAGGAAAATCATAGGGATTGTGGACACATAATAGGGGAACTCAGTCTCATCTGGGGTTTGTGGAGGGCTTCCACATAGAAGCTTACAGTTCAGCCAAAGAGACAGATTATAAGCAGATAATTTCAACACAAGGTGGTAAGTAGAAATGATAGACGTGTACAGAGGGGCTTAGAGCGCGCAGGAGGGTGTTCAGCCTAGTCTGGCTGGGTTGGGAAGGACTACCTAGAGTAAAGAATGGCTGGAGATGAGCAGGAGGGTGATGGAAGATGTGGAACAGAGTCAAATGTTTCAGAAAGCTGCTGAAACTTTGCATGCATAGGTTGGAAGTTTCTAGGCAAATTTTTTGACCCAACAATCAGAATCATACATAGTTTCAATATTAACATCTCTTTAGGGCTTTGGTAAAGAGAGGGAAAAATAGACCAAATAATAGTAATATTTGTAAACAACTGATAGAGAACAACCTGTATTTATTTGGGCCTTAGCATATTTCTTTCAAGTTATATTTGTTGTCTTGGCCCTAGAAATATAAGAAAATAGGAGAAGGCAAGGGGTATCAGGAAATATTCACCCTAATCCTTACTTCGTCTTTTTTTTTAACTTTAAAGCTTTTATTTCAACTTCTATCACTTACTATATTACTTGGAATGGGAGTATGCACATTATTTACCAATAAATGCTTAATACTTTCATTTACAATTATCATATCTGCAGAAACTCGAAAATTATTCCAATTAAATGAAGAAAAAGTACAAAAATTATCTTTATTTGCCCCTATAATTCAAAGTATGTTCAAAATAACATTTTTATAGCAGCTAAAACCTTTAACCAAAAATTCAGAGCTGTAGTTTTATAAGCTTAACAAAATGGCCAATTTCTAAGTTTGACTATTTTCATAACCCTGACTCTATATTAGGCTGACTGAAGCGAGAACTTACAGCAGCTGGCCAAAGAGGACAAGCTGTGGGGACTCCAGGCCTGTTTCGAGGTGTTAGCCGGGGCTCTCGGGTCTGCTGCGGTCCGACTCCTCCGTCAGACTCATTATCCAGCAGCGCCCCCGTCTTTGTCTCCTCTTTCTGGCCATGTGCTTCCTTGCCTCCTGCGTTTGACAGTGAAATCTGCCTCCCTCACTGTGACCCTTGGCCCAGAATCTCACTTACCCCAGCCCCAAGGAATGATGGGAAAGATTTCCTTCTGCTCAGTCAGTCACCTGATCAAGTTTGATTGAAGATACTCTTTAGGGTCCGAAAAACATGGTCCGTGAACAGTTCTCCATGTGATGGAATTGTCGTGATTTTTATTCTTTTTTTCCCTTGTTCTAATTTTTCTCTAATAAACATGGGAAGAAGCAAGAGTAAACACACCAAATTTGTCTGAAGGGCTTCTGCGTTTTGTGTTCTCTTCTACCAGAGCAGCTCAACTCTTCTCCTTTGTCTTTTTTAAAAAAAAATTTTTTTTTTAAGATTTTATTTTTTTTTCCTTTTTCTCCCCAAAGCCCCCCAGTGCATAGTTGTCTATTCTTCGTTGTGGGTCTTTCTAGTTGTGGTATGTGGGACGCTGCCTCAGCATGGTTTGATGAGCAGTACCATGTCTGCGCCCAGGATTCGAACCGACGAAACACTGGGCCGCCTGCAGTGGAGCGCGGGCACTTAACCACTCGGCCACGGGGCCAGCCCCTCTTCTCCTTTGTCTTTTAACTTTCACAGTAAGATTTTAAGAAAGGACTCCTTGGCAAAAACAGACAGTGCTTTTCAAATCACTTGTACATTGAGTATTTCGTTTAATCCTCAAAACAACCCAGCAAGGCTGATAGATCATTTTTTAAAATTCTACCTGAGAGATGAGGATGTGAAACCAACAAGATGTTGACTGCCTGAGCCTCTCATACAGCTAGTTAGCTTTATATGTGGGACTAGAATGCGAGGCCAGAAGTAATTATGGTGCAAACTGTCTGGGAATTCAAGGTGGTAGTTTCTGTGTTTACCAAAGTGTGAGCCCCAAATTAGATTTTAAATATCCACAACGTTCCTGTCTCTCCCTGATCCTCCTGGGGTCGCCAATATTGCATTACCCTACCTGAGGATTAGTTGTGCCAACACTGATGCTTTGGGGATCATCTGTCTAAATTAAAAATAGGGATTTGTAATCTAGCAAAAGATGTTTTATTCAAATACATGAGTTCCTTTACAGGGAAAATCTTCCAGAGACATAAAAGTTAAATCCAATAAAGGATTGACCTTTGCTCTGGAAAAACAAAAGAAAGAAAGAAATCAGTTCTTTTCTGGAAAATCTGGGACATCGAGTCATTAGGCTTCATATGTAATAGGAGGTAACATACTTCCCCCTCGGGACATAGGTCACTTTCAATATTTGCCAAAGCATTGGATCAGCCAGGCACTAGGAAACAGTCCTAAGCTTTAATAACTGAGCTGCTTCAATGTGTTTTGGTAAAAGTTTGCAAACTCTCTGGTCCCATTTTATCAAACATCAACCTTCGACTACACAGCGTCTCTTCCTCAGGATTTGAGTGAGAGAATAACCACCTACTTACCGGTTTTTATTGTACCTGCAGTACATGTACAGTGTGGCCAGTGGTTATGTTGTAAACTTGCAACGATTAGAGCTCTGGAAGAGGATTTGGGGAAACAGGGGGAATTTGTAATTTGAATAGGAAAGGGCTTAATTATTCGACTGCCTAAAAGGGTGTCAATCTCCTCTGTTTCACGAATGAACTGGAAAGCAGGAGTAAAACTGTAGATCAAAAACAGAAACTCCGAGGTCAACCAAGGAGACACACATTAAAAAAACGGAGTTGAAACAAATTTGTTGTAGAATAATCGAAAACACAGATTATTTTTATTTTTTATTTTTTATTTTTTTTAAAGATTTTATTTTTTTTTTCCTTTTTCTCCCCAAAGCCCCCCGGTACATAGTTGCATATTCCTGGTTGTGGGTCCTTCTAGTTGTGGCATGTGGGACGCTGCCTCAGCGTGGTTTGATGAGCAGTGCCATGTCCGCGCCCAGGATTCGAACTGACAAAACACTGGGCCGCCTGCAGTGGAGCGCGCAACTTAACCACTCGGCCACAGGGCCAGCTCCAAAAACACAGATTATTTTAACAAAGAATAAAAATTACCTGAAACTCTATCAGCCAGAAATAAGAATTATTAAAATTTTAAGATATATCCTTCCACACTTTATATGCATATATACATATGCACAATAAAAAGCTGTACATTCTGTTCTATAATCTTTTAAAAATATATCAATGTATGATAAACATATTTCTATTTTCTATTTTAAATAAGGAACTAAAATGTGATGTTAGTGACTACACAGTATTTTATTAGATTAATTTATCAAAATTTGTGCAGAAAATATTTAGTTTCTCATTTTTACATTCATTAACATCAAAATGATAGACACTTGTAACCAGGATCTTTGGAATCCTTTGTTAGTTCCTAAAGATGAACTCTGGGAAGTGGCATTGTAAGGTGTGTTGGTTGAGATTCTTTGGTTACGAGCAATAGAAACCCAACTAGAACAGGCTTAAGGAAAAACAGAATTTATTGACTCACATTCATTCAAGAATTTTTGCTTAAATTGTTAGAACTTTTGTTCATTGAAGCTATAAGGATACGTTTATTTCCCAAGTTGGAACACGGACCTGCTCAGAGAAAACTAGAGGGAATTCTTCTGTTTCTTTCAGCTCCCACCTCAGTCCCTCACATCCATACTCTGATCACCACTCAGCTGGGCAATGAAGGGGAACCCTCGGCGGGTCTCCACAGCACCCCTCTGGGCAGCAATTTCCTCTGCTGTGCTGTCCTGAGAACTCCGGCTGCCTTGTCCTCCCATGACTCCAGCTCCCTCTTCTCAACTCAGAGACTGTGGGGCTCCACCTGGGTCCCCCCTCTTTGCAACGCAGTATGGGAACTCTCTCCAGACAGTAAAATGGGGTATTTGTAGGTCTCACTTTGTTTCCTCTCCCTCAGGAATCATACTGTTTTGTAATGTCTGAAAACCATTTTTTTCATGTATTTTGCATGCTTTTTAAATTGTTTCAGAAGGGAGGGTAAATGTGGTCCCTTGTCACTCCATTTTGGTCCAAAGTGAAGTCTCTATTTCAACAATTATTTTTGGAGTGCCTGTCATCAGCCAGGCATTTGGGATCCCCGCTTTTGCAGAGTATATGACCAAACTAAGAGAGGTCAGAAGTTGAGCTGGCTTCAGGGACAGCAGGATCCAGGGATAAAGTGCTACCAGATTTCAAGATGTCTGTCGCTGTCTGTCTGTCTGTCTTTCCGTATCTTGTGTCTCTGTATCTTTTACTCACTGAGGTCAATCTTTCCTTCTGTAGATGAGCTGAATTCATGAAGAGTTCTCAGGAAAAGCAACTTGGAATTGCATTCTTTCAAGCTTAGTTATTTTAGAAAAAGGTGAATCTCTTTTTCTCAGCTGTAGTTTGAAAAATCTCTAGGAATAAATGACCCCATCCTTTGGATGAATCACCATGGCTAGTGGGGTGGGGAACTTAAACTGGCCTACTCTGGATCATACGCCTACCTTTGAGACCAGGTATCTGGAATCTCCTGCCAGATGGAATCACAGGGGAATCGTCAGAGGAGCAGTCATCCTGATTTGTGTCTACATTTCTGGGCATACTATTTTTTTTTGGGGGGGAGGAATATAAACCCTGAGCTAACATCTGCCGCCAATCCTCCTCTTTTTGCTGAGGAAGATTGGCTTTGAGCTAACATCTGTGCCCATCTTCCTCTATTTTGTATGTGGGATGCCTGCCACAGCGTGGCTTGATGAGCAGGGCGTAGGTCTGTACCCAGGATCTGAACTCGCGAATCCCCAGCCACCAGCCTGCTGAAGAGGAACATGAGAACTTACCACTATGCTACCAGGCCAGCACTGTAGCCATACTATTTTTGATACTTAAAGAAACTACTTTAGAATAATTACAAACTTCAACATATTTGCCAACGGTTAGTATTAAGGGTCAAGTGCTTGCCTATTATAGAGCATAAAGAAGCTAAGGTAGAAGCAGCCTTAACATTGATTAGTGAGTATGGTTCAGATAAATAACACACTGTTGAAAGAAGCATATGAGGGTCCAGAAGAACTCGAGAAAGGAGACTCATAAGGTCAGTTTAGAAAACACCAAAAAGGAACCTTACTGTAAGCTAGGAAATCTTTCCTCATTCGTGGACCCATGGCCAGGAAATTAAGCCATCCAGGTTAACCACATCACAGCCTGGGCAAGAAAAACTTTAATCTTGGAGTCCTCTTTGAGCGGTCTCCCTACTTTCTACATTCTCAGCCAATTGGTTATCAAGTCCTATCCGTTCTCTCAACCTTCACTGGTCTCTCCTTATCCAAGTCATCCTCTTCTCCCACTTGGATGGCTGCAAAGGTCTTCTAGCTGGCTCCCTGAATCAAGTCTTCCTTCCTACAATGGGATGCTTGTGCTTGCTCCTCAGATCCATTTCTGCTTCTTCTTGATAGCTGTACCCAAAAATCTCCTTTTTGGGAAAAATCCCTCTCTCATTCCCAACCATGTAATTTGGGTGACAGTAACTTCACCTTCAGTTCCAGAAGTGGATTCTAGTTAACTCAACTACTTAGTGAATTCCTATTGAGTTAGTGAATTCACTAATTCACTTATCAAATTAGTGAATTCACCTATTCCTCTGACCACACTGATTTCTTTAGACCAATGAGACACAATAAAATGTTTGTTGGGAGCTTCTGGAAGCTACTTCTATTCTTCCTTTGGTTGTCTGTAGAAATGTTGTTTTCTCAGGGACAACTTCCCTAATCACACAATTTAGATTATCTTCCCCTGCTCTACACTCCCATAATTACCTTTTGTAATACATGTTGCATTTGTAATTGCTAGTTTAAAATCGGCCTTCCTTTTTTTTTAATTTTATTTTTTTATTTTTTTATTTATTATTTTTTTTATTAATGTTATGATAGATTACAACCTTGTGAGATTTCAGTTGTATATTTTTGTTAGTCATGTTGTGGGTACACCACTTCCCCCTTTGTGCCCTCCCCCCACCCCCGCTTTTCCCTGGTAACCACCAATCAGATCTCCTTGTCAATATGTTAACTTCCACCTATGAGTGGAGTCATATAGAGTTCGTCTTTCTCTGACTGGCTTATTTCGCTTAACATAATACCCTCGAGGCCCATCCACGTTGCTGTGAATGGGCCAATTTTGTCTTTTTTTATGGCTGAGTAGTATTCCATTGTGTATATATACACCATATCTTCTTTATCCAATCATCAGTTTCTGGGCATGTAGGTTGGTTCCACGTCTTGGCTATTGTAAATAATGCTGCAATGAACATAGGGGTGCAAGGGACTCTTGGGATTTCTGATTTCAGGTTCTTAGGATAGATACCCAGTAATGGGATGGCTGGGTCATAGGGTAAAAAATCTGCCTTCCTTTTCAAGAGTATATACTTCCTGGGTTCAGTGCTTTCTGTCACACTCATTGCTATTTCCCAGAGTCAGGCACAGGGTCTGGGACCAAATTAATAGTGAACAACTCAACAGACCAAGAATGAACATGGAGCTCAGAATCACAGGGAAGGCAAAAAGTGTATTCAAAGAACGCGTGAGCATTCACCAAACCTAGCTTAAATATCAACCTAAAGCTACCTGATGTTACAGAATCTGAGTATTTTGGATTAGATCCCAATTTAGACTGGGCAAAGAGGGGAAATGTGAAACCCGAGAGCCCAGATAATGTCTTTCAAGTCACGTTTTGATGACACTTCTTTTACTTACTGTGCTCTGTGAACTCACCCGTGTCTGTGCCTGTGCATTGTCTTACCATTTTGGCATGTTCTTATTCATTAATCCAACAAATATTTATTCACTATCTCCTTTATTTACACACTGCTATCGATGCTAGAGATAAGATGAATAAAATATTATCCTATACCGAATTTACAGTTTAATTGGAAAGATAGATGTGTAAGCAAATAAATTATAATATAACATTGTGATAAGTACTGAAAGAAGAACACAGTGATTATAGCTTTCTTCAAACATGAGGTGTATTTAATCAGGGGTCTTCCGGTTGCAAGTGACAGAAACCCAATTTCAAATAGCCTAAACAGAAAATGGAAACTATTGGCCCATGTAGCTCGGAATCCAGGATAGAGCCTAGCTGAGGGACTCAAATAATATTGTTGGATCTTTCTATTTATTTCTGGATTTATTTCCTGTTGTTTGTGCCTCATCTTCTTCTTCTGAGATGGACTCTGAAGTGGATTCCGCGGTGTATCATCCAGATGCCATCTTTAGGATGGAAGCACTGGTTTCCCCTCAGCTTTGGGGAGTGTTGGCTGCTGACGGCTCAAAGCTGAGTCTCTCTGGGCACTGCCCTCCCTCAAGGTTGTGACTCCTCCCTGAGAGCAGCTTGCATCCAAAGACTGATTTGTGAGGCACGTCAAGGGCTGGCCTACTGCCTTGATTCAAGACATCTGAAGGGCCATCCCAGCTTCAGAGCTACCCACGAGATCAAGTGAGGAGTCTGAGGAACTGGAGAAGGTGTGGCGCTTGCAGATCTGTTCTATGAAGAAAAGGGTTGAGTTTATTTTTTAATTCTGGATATACAGGGAAGAAATGGAGAGAAGTAAAGAGGAGGAAATATGAAGTGAAATCAAAAGACTGTTCCAACTAGGAAAGGCCAGGCACCTTGCCCGTGACCCTTCTAGGACCCTGCAGATCTCCCTCAAGTGATGAGATGCAGGTGGGTATTTGTGAAAGCAGCGAAGAGACTGGGCTTGCCCCTGGACTGGCCTAAGATAGGATGGAACTGTAGAGTGCAGGTATATTTAGGAGTTTAGAGACATAATCTGAGGAAATAAGTTCTAGAACTTTGTAGAAACAGTGAGTAGGGCTATAAACTCTGTAGGTGATAAGGCTTGACTGGGGAATATCTGGATATGTGTGTCATAGTGACAAACACCTTGAGAATAAAGTACAGCTTTATTCTGCAAACATTTGAGGAACTAACAGTAAAACTATTAAATGCCAATAAATCACAGTTTAATAGCATAAAGGTAAAATGCTGTGGGAACAGAAAGGTCCTGAACAACTCATTGATGTGGTAAAGGAAAGGTAGATTTTTAAAAGCCATTACTCAGCTTTGTAACGCAGAGAAACACTGAGGGAAAAATCAACCAGGTCTAGAGTTATTAGAAAGAAATGAGATAACAGGAAAAGTTGGAAGTTCATTTTCCAAGGAAAATTTAAGAAATAAATTAGGTTCATCCATCTAACTTGACAGATATAAATAATCAAAATTCTAGGCTCTAATTAAAACATTTCCAATAGCATTCTTGTATGTTTTCTTAATGAAAAAAAAAATTACAACAAAAAAAACCCCTATAACTATCCACTGAAGAAGGATCTCTGTGAGTGAATTCACAACTGTGGGTTGTGAGTCCTGCCAGGAGATAGACAAAGGAAGTAGACCATTCCGGGAGCGCCATTTTTACCCCGTTACCAGGGTTTTTGATGGTGTGACTTGCCGTGTGAAAGCACAAATCTGAACTGAAAGTAAAATAGCAAATTAAGAGAGCCATCTACTGGCAGCTCATTGAAATCGGTTTCATGCTTTAGGTTTCTATGCAAACATACTTCCCTAAGTAATACTGTGATCAACTTTCCGGACAAATTTAATCTGACCAAGCTTCACGCTATGCTTTGTGTGAAGGAGGATTTCTTTCATGTCATAGTTATAACTTAAAACACAGATACCCGTGTTTGGGAGTTATTGTTTGGAATTTAGCCAACTTGGCTATCACGTTAAGAATGACGACGATGGTACATGATGTTCAGTAAAGTGAAGATGCTAAGAGCAGACAGTATGTGTCCAGCACTGGTCCTTGTGCTTTACCTACATAAATTCTTGTAATCTTCACAACAGCCTTACAAGGTAGGTCCTTCTGTTATTCTCATTTTGTGGATGAGGGAACTGAGCACCGAGAAGTGAGACCTCGCCCAAAAGTCCAGCAGCTAATAAGTGCCAGAGCTTGGATTAGCACCGAAGTAATTTGGCTACAGAGTCTATACTCTTAACCACAACCAGATAAAAAGATCTATGAGTTCATACTACGTGATTAGCATTGTGATGGCTTCTGGAGATACTAGGGCAAATTTGAGAAAGCCACAGTTAGTTAGGATGAAAAATGCAAATATAGGTAAATTTTAGCATAAATAATGAGGTAAGTTAATTAACGGATGTAGAGGATGCTCTGAGGCCACCACGGAGGGGCAGCAGCTCAGCCTGTGAAGGCAGCAGAGCGGGGCAGCGTGTCAGCTGGTTCTCCTGCTGGCAGCCCCTCTCGAGAACACAGCCGCTCTTATGCTCTCTGAGACTGCAAGAAGCCCCGAGGTCAGGGAGGTCTGTTTTGCTCAGTCTTTCATCTCCCATATTCAACACTAAGTAAACATTTGTTTAATGACTGAATAATTCAGAACTGCTGACTCCTGCTCCCGTCTTCCCATGGTGTTCTGCCTGTGCATGTGTCTCTGCGTGCAATTTTCCCTTTTCATAAGGACATCAGTCGTATTGGATTAGTGAACCCCTACTCCAGGGTGACCTCATCTTTTCTTTTCTTTTTTTTTAGCTGGAAAGCCTGCTCTCAGCCCAGCAGTCAGCCCTGATTTCTTTTTTCTTTAAAGATTAGCACCTGAGCTAACATCTGTTGCTAATACTTTTTTTCCTTCTTCTCCCCAAAGCCCTCTGGTACATAGTTGTATATTCCAGTTGTGAGTGCCTCTGGTTGTGCTATGTGGGACACTGCCTCAGTGTGGCCTGATGAGCAGTGCCATGTCTACACCGAGCATCCAACCGGGGAAACCCTGGGCCACCGAAGCGAAACACGGGAACTTAATCACTTTGCCAAGGGGCCGGCCCCGGTATGACCTCATCATAACCTAAGTAATTATTTCTGCGATGACTCCATTTTCAAATAAGGTCACATAATGAGGTAATGGGAGTTAGAACTTCAACATACGAATTTAGGGGGACACAATTCAACCAACATCACATGCTGATTCCATAAAATTCCTTCTCTTGCCTTCATTTCAGCGAAATAATTAGTGGTATTCAACATCACTATCATTAAAAATAAAGCAAGGCAGAGCAGGGGAAATAGTTTAGGATTGGCAAACTCGAACAATTCCGGAGGACTTTGGACTATAAGAATGCTCTCTAGTTGTCTGATGCCTGGCCCTGGGATGATTTAGAGCAGGAGAAATACTGGCTTAGTGGGTGAGAGTTAGATCAGGAGGTGGCTGAGGGTACAGACCCCGGATTGGTTGGTTTGCATATCAGAAGCATGCTCAGGAGGCAAATTGTTCTCTTTAGGAATTAGCGAGCCCTTGAAGGGTAGTCTCTCCCCGAGTCTGTCAGGCCCCCAAATGCCACAGCATCAAGAATACAGAAAATGAGAAAATACAGTTAATATAATATTTGCCCTGTGATGAATGGATGCTAAAAAGACAAACACAAAATCTAAGAAAATATAGTAAGAACAACTTCACACCTACAAGGATGCTATAATCAAAAAGTGAAAACTAGCAAGTGTTGGAAAGGATATGGAGAAAGTGGCAGCTTCACACGGTGGTGGTGGGAATACAAAATGGTGCAGTTGCTGTGAAAAAGTTTGTCGATTCCTCAAAAAGTTAAACATAAAGCTAACAATTCCACTCCCGGGTACACACCTAAAATAACTGAACATAGGGATGCAAACAGATACCTGTACGCCAGTGTTCATTGCAGCATTATTCACAGTAATCAAAATGTGGAAATAGTCCAAATGTCCATCAACAGATGAATGGATAAACAAAATGTGGTCTATCTATGCAATGGAATATAATCCAGCTATTAAAGAGATGAAGAAGTGACACATGCTACAACGTGAATGAACTTTTAAAATATGCTAAGTGAAAGAAGCCAGACATAGAAGGCCACATGTTGTATGACTCCATTTATATGAAATATCCAGAATAGGCAAATCCATGGAGACAGAAAGCAGATCAGTGGTTTCTAAAGGCCAGGGGGAGGGGTAAATAGGGAATGACCCCTTAATGGGTATGAAGTTTCTTTTTGGGGTGATGAGAACATTCTGGAACTAGATAATGGTGATGGTTCCACAACATCGTGAATTTACTAAATGCCATTGAACTATACTTTTTGAAATGGCTGAAATGGTGAATTTCATGTTATGTGTATCCTACCACAATAAAAAAGCAGCACCAAAAAAAAAAAAATTCCATCTTTTGTTGGACACTTTGGGTCTGAAATGTGATAACCAGAACTTTGAAGAGATACTAAAAGGTTAAAATCAGACAATAAATGTAAAAGCTCCAGGCACATAGAAGGTACCCAATACATAGTAATTATTACTATTCTGAAAGAATTGAATATTAATCTGTAGGTATTTGGGTTTACGACACAATAGAATAACCTTAAGTCTCTAAACTAAGAAAATGCTGTTTCAGGGGCTGGCCCAGTGGCACAACGGTTAACAGCCGCTTCGGCGGCCCGGGGTTTGCCAGTTCAGATCCCAGGTGTGGACATGGCACCACTTGGCAAGCCATGTTGTGGCAGGTGTCCCACATATAAAGTAGAGGAAGATGGGTGTGGATGTTAGCTCAGGGCCAGTCTTCCTCAGCAAAAAGAGGAGGATTGGCAGCAGATGTTAGCTCAGGGCTAATCTTCCTAAAAAAAAAAAATTACGCTTGTAAAATAATCACAATTCTGCAAACAGACAAATGAGGAACTACACTTAAAAGAAAAGACATCGAGGCTCAAATGTCAACAACAGTTGCCTTTAGACGATGAAATTTTGAATGATTCTTTTTTCTTACTGTTTTTCTGCATTTCACAAATGATTTACAATCTGTATATATTTTATTTTATAATTAGAAAAATAGTTACTTTCAAAAGAATGGAATAAAAAGAAGGAAAGAGGAAGAAAAAATGTGAATTTTTTTTTTTGAGGAAGATTAGCTCTGAGCTAACTGCTGCCAATCCTCTTCTTTTTGCTGAGGAAGACTGGCCCTGAGCTAACATCCATGCCAATCTTCTTCTACTTTATATGTGGGATGCCTGCCACAGCATGGCGTGCCAAGCAGTGCCCTATCCACACCCAGGATTTGAACCAGTAAACCCTGGGCTGCCGAGAAGCGGAACGTGTGAACTTAACTGCTGCTCCACCAGGCCAGCCCTGAAAAAATGTGAATTTTGAAGTCATAGTGATCTGACTTAAAATCGTTTAAAAGCTGAGACATGTTAGACAAGCCAAGGAGTATAATATTTACTGCCTACTGGGTTCCAGGTGCCTAAGACACGTCAGTTCTGCCACTAGCCCCAAGCAAGAGGAACTACTGCTCTGTGTCCGCATGCCTTAGAGGGTCTCACGTATAACATACCTGTGAAAATCATACTAAAAACGCAGACTATCATTGTCATTCCCTAACTGGCTCCAGAAGTAACCCAGTGCAACCCCCACCCTGAACATCCATTCTTACACTAACAGTGTGCAGGTCCTGGGGAAATGCTTCTCCACATCTCTTGCCCTACAAAAGGCGACTGTGTTCAACTGCCCTCATAGTTTTAGGTTCTGCTGTGGCAACATCAGAGATAACCACTGCTTCAGAGTATGGAGAGGATTTGAGTGGCAAAATGCTTGGGTAAGAAAAAAGACAATTAACTTGTTAAATCCTTGCTCTCAGAAAGCATGAATGCGATAGATTCTTGCATAGCAAAGGATCATTTCACAACAGAGCTAGGCATTCACTTTCTTGCTTCTGTTCCTGTTCCAATTCGTGGTTCCAAGGTACTTAGGAATTAGCATGATATTTGCAGCAATTGTATGTGGTGACTGTGGTAGGTATTTCTAAAATGGCCTCCAACGAGCCCCGCTCCTTGTATGTACACTGTTGTGTGATCACTTCCCCTTTAGTGTGGGCTAGACCTAGTGGATTGTTTCTAATAAGTAGAACACAAAGTGATGGGGAGTCACTTTCATGTCTGGGTTTTAAAAGACTGCGACTTCCATCTTGCTGGCAGACTCTCTCCATTGCCTTCTTGGCTCACATGCTTTGAGGAAACAAGCTGCTATTGTTGGAGAGGCCCATGTGCCAAAGAACTGAGAGTGGCCGTGACCAATAGCCAGTAAGGAACTAAGGCTCTCAGTCCAACAACCTACAAAGAACTGAATGCTGTCAGGGATCACTGAATGAACTTAGAAGCACATTCTTCCCTAGTCATGCCTTCAGGTGGGACCAGAGGCCGTAGGCAATGCCCTGATTGTAGCCTTGTCAGAGACCAGGAAGCAGAGGACCTGGCTAAGTCATGCCCAGATTCCTAATCCACAAAAACTATGAGATAGTAAATGTTGTTGTTTAAGACCACCAAGAGATGGGTAATTTCTTATACAGAATACATAACTAATACAGTAGCTGAGAAACATTTTGTAATTTTAAACATACATTATTCTTAAATGTATATATATGTAGGTCTAAACAAATATATTTTTTATTTATCATAAAGATATGATTAGTGATGTTGAACATGTTTTCATGTGCTTATCGAGCATATGTATATATCCTTTGGAGAAATGTCTATTCAAGTCCTCTGCCCATCTTTTAATTGGGTTGTTGTTATTTTGCTGTTGATCTGTAAGTTCTTCATATTTTCTGGATACTAAATCCTTATCAGATATCCGATTTGCAAGTATTTTTTCCCATTCTGTGGATTGTCTTTTCACTTTCTCCAAAGTATCCTTTAATGCATGAAAGTTTTAAATTTTGAGGAAGTCCAATTTACCTATTTTTTCTTTTTTGCTTGTGCTTTTGGTGTCATATCTAAGAAGACTTTGATGAAGATTTACCCAAATGTTTTCTTCTAAGAGTTTTATTATTTTAGCTTTTATATTTAGATCTTTGATCCATTTGAGTTAATTTTTGAAAATGGTATAAGGTATGGATCCAACTTTATTCTTTTGCATATGGAAATCCAGTTGTCTCACCAGCATTTATTGAAGAGACTATTCTTTTGCCATTGAATGGTCTTGGCATGCCCTGCTTTTTCTTCTCTAATTTTTTTTTTCTTGTGGTAAAATACACATAACAAAAAATTTACTATTTTAACCATTTTTAAGTGTACGGTTCAGTAGCATTAAGTACATTTGTGCTGTTGTATAACCATCCCCACCGTCTGTCTGCAGAACTCATTTTATCTCACAAAACTGAAACTCTATACCCACTAAATAACAACTCCGCATTCTTCCTCTCCCCAGCCCTGGCAACCACCATTCTACTTTCTGTCTCTATGAAGGTGACTGCTCTGGTTACCTCATGTAAGTGGAATCATACAGTATTTGTCTTTTTGTGACTGGCTTATTCCACTCAGTATAATGTCCTCGAGGTTCACCCATGTTGTAGCATGTGTCAGAATTGCCTGCACTTTTTTAAGGCTGAATAATATTCTGTTGTATCTATACACGACATTTTGCTTATCCTGTCATCTGTTGATGGACACGTGGGTGGCTTATGCCTTTTAGCTATTGTGATAGTGCTGCCATGCCATGGGTGTACAGCGTGCACCGCCTTTTGTTTGGGAGAATAACTTTCCCTGAAGCTCCGCAGCAGATTTTCCCTCACATCTCATTGCCCGGGATTATGTCACATGTTCATGCCTCAACCAAGAAAATAGGCCACAGTGTTTGATTTAGAGTCTCAGCATCAAGCAAATCATAATTTATGCTTTGTAGGACTTGGCGGGGAGTATCCCTCCCCTGAAGCTCTGGGCTGTGAGGAGGTGGGTGGGCTCCACCTTAAAAGAAGGATGTGAGTGTTTGTAATCACATCAGTTACACTCTGCTGCCAAGACTACTGAAGGCCGGTCACACTCACAGGTGAGTGTGAGCTCAGATTTATGTGGGATTTCTGTTTTCAAACCTTGAGGCTGATGAATGCTGCCTCACATTCCTGGCCTCCTTGGTCATCATCTTTCCTTTTGTGTTCTCACTTGTCCTTCCTTTCCCATGACCTAATCTCCTACTACTTTTCTCCCTTCAAAATCTTTCCATTTCTTCTCGGATGCTCTAATTCACTCCATCCTGATTCGCCTCACAGATTTCTCGCTTGACCTCTTGTTCTTAACGCATGCTGACTCTTTTTTGTCTTTTTGGTCTCGTTTATTCATGAACACGGGGTCCAGAGATGAGTTCAGCTCTTTCCTCATTCTTCGATGCTACATCTAAACCAGTAGGTCTCTGCTTTTATGTAAAAATCCTGTTCTTTGAAGGATTTCATGACATTTGCATTTACGCTTCTCCAGACTACCTCATCTCTGTCACCTTTTCGCTTGCTGGTTACTAGCTCAGATCCCCATCCACTTGGCTCACAATCTTATCCATGCCCATGGCTTTAGCTGTCATCCAAAGCTGATGACTTCCAAAGCTATAATTTCAGCTCAATTCTTCCTCATACGCTCAAATCTAACTGCCTCCAGGGCATAGGCATCTGGCAACCCGTAAGCATTCCTAACTCAACCTCTGGAAACTGAAAAGCCAGAAACCTTGATTCCTTCCTCCTTCACACCTCCTCTTGATTCTATTATCCTAATATCTCTGACCAATTTTTTCCTCTTTTCTCATCATATTTATTTCAGTTCTCCCCCCTTCCCCCCTTTTTTAAGCTGGATTATGGAAACAATCAACTAACTGGTCTTTCCAGCCCAGGACATTCTCCATAAAACTGCAACCAGCAGCCTAAAATACAATGTAATTATGTCATTCCCTAAATGATTTCCTTTATAACCAGGTTAAAGTCCAAGGTTCTCATCATAGTGTACAAGGCCCCTTTATGGAATGCCCCAGTTGCTCTTTCGTCTTGTTTCGTAGCACTCCCCCACTCTCATGTCCCCGCTGTGATGAATTTATGGGGTACGCTAAGCTGGTGAAGCTCGCTATTCCGCAGCTAATTCTTATTTTTGTCGTCTATCTCAGGACTTCCTCCTCTAGGATCCCTCAATTTGAGAGTAACTGACACTCCTTGTTCTCTTAATACCTCCTCCATACCTCCATGATGATGTTTATCACACTGTATTGTGCGACCATAAGTTTCTTATCTGAATTCTTGTCATAGTTCCAGGATTTAGCACGGTGCTGGGTGTTTAGTAAATATTAGCTGTGAATAGATCCTGTGCTTCATTTCAAGGCTAAGAACCTCCTCAAGTGTGGCTACGAGAGGAAAAGGAGGATGGAATAATATCGCATTTAGAGGGAAGCTGAGTCCACTGAAGCTGCTTTCAGGATTACGGGGAGTCTGTGAATATTTGTAGGCTGAGGTAAAGGGGGCAGTGGGGAGAGAGAAAGAGGTTGAAGATGCTGGAGAAGGGATAGAAATAAGGTCACTTGGAAAGGAGGGAAGGTTTTCACTAAGTTTTCCTTAAAAAGTTTTTTAGCCTTTAGAGATCTACAAGGTATTTGCCCCATCAAGGCTGAGTTTAACTTATCTCAAAATAATATTCTTTTTTTTTTAAGAAGAAGAAGATTAGCCCTCAGCTACCATCTGCTGCCAATCCTCCTATTTTTTTGCTGAGGAAGACTGGCCCTGAGCTAACATCTGTGCCCATCTTCCTCTACTTTATATCTGGGTTGCCTGCCACAGCATGGCTTGCCAAGCGGTGCCATGTCTGTACCTGGGGATCCCAACTGGCGAACCCCGGGCCGCTGAAGCAGAATGTGCGAACTTAACCACTGTGCCACCAGGCCAGGCCCTCAAAATAATGTTCTTGATCGGGCATTCATGGTACATGTTTACTTATTACACAGAACCTTCATGTTTCCCTGGGTCTGGAAAGGAGAGGGATAAGAAGTATACTTGGTAGAAGTTAAGGATTAAAAGTTTACTAACAAAAATCTGGGGCTCTATCACAACCAATGATGTGAGAACGGCTAGTATGCCTTCAAAGTACATGCCTGGGGATATGACGACATTTTAGAAAGGGCTTGATGCTTAAGATAAATGTTATTTTATAAATATATATTTTGTATATATATAGCTGTGTTTTTTGATTTTTGAATTGTAGCATTCTGGTTAAATAGTCCCATTTTAATAGCTATTTTATTACATAACCTAAATTACCAATTTAAAAAAAGCACAGGTGTTAGAAGTAGCTTATGTTAAAACTATACAGAACGAATGTGAAGGGCTTCTCAGGGGCTTAGTCATCACTGTGGGGCCTCAGTCATCACTGTGAACTCCCAAAGACACTCAGGGCAAGCCGGTCCCTCTGCACAGCGTGCTGTGCTTCGAGCTGGGAGGGACAGACGTTTAAGAAACGGCTCCTGCCTTTTAGAAGGTATATTAGCCATTACAGAGTTCCAATTAACCAAATGCATAAATGATTATTAAAAGGTGGTGTCACACTTATTTTACTCTCTGGTCTCCATTCTGATAAAGCTCTCTTTTCTTCTCTTTTCCCTTTAAGTCTTTCCTAATTATCAAAGCTGTCTGTGTTCAGAAACAGACTGTAGCTTCTAGGCAGAGTGCTTCGTCCCAGCATCACTCATCTGCTGTTTGTTGAACTGAAATGAACATCTTGTCCAATTTTAACTCTCGAGTTTTTGGCAATTGGCTGAATTGGAAAGTCGAAGATGCATTTAGAGGAGAGGATATTGCCGAGTACTGCAGCTGCAAGAATCTCTTTTTAAAACCTAAAGTCTGTTACATAAATTATGCACTCTTTAAATTCTCTTCTACGTTCATTTACACAGTTGATCACCAAAACTGCTTTAGAAATACGTGCATCAAATATTCAGCATATTTTTAAAGCTTCCTTAATACCATGCCTAATAAGTGGATGCAATTATGTATTTATTTACAACAAACACCTATGACTAGCACAGAACCTAATTACAGTCTATCATTACCTCTGAATCATTCCAATGGAAATGTTTTCTCTCACTGTATTCATATTGTTTTGGTGCATGAGTATAGAAGGCAGCAGATTGTTTTCCGTGATCATAGATTTTAAATATTTACTTGCTTGTGCTGCATAATTCAGCACACTGGAGTTGGAAAGCAGTTTGTATGGTAGCTGATGCCATGTCAGTGTTACGGAATGTAATTTCCTTCTGTGACTTCTATGTGAAGTTGTAAAAATGAACAGTATTCTATTCTGTTTTCCTAATCAATTAAAAATTGTTTTTCTGTAAACCCACAGAAAACAAATGTTTGTGGTATACACACAATTTTATTTTGCATAATTACCATGTAGTGTAAGAATCCAAGCATTGTTTCTCATGGCCTGTTAAGGCACAATATAAAAAATAAAATATATTTATTCTTATCATCCAAGTCTTTATGAAAGTAACAAAAAGGCATCTAGACAGCTTACTAGATGTTATCTGCATATTATCTGTCCTAAGAAATCATAACAGAGTTCTATCTTTTAAAATATGGAACCACAAGCTATCTAACCAGGCAAGAAAACAGTTATTTAGTTTGCTCACTCTAATAAATGTTACATTTGTGACCTTGCTACATCTTCTGTGTGATTGGTTACTCGGTTGCCCAACCACGTAACAGAAAATAAATAGTTCCAGTTACCTGTTTTTGTGAGAATACAAATAATTCAAACCATTAAACACATTAAAAAATTGAAAAATATTTTCAAATTTAATTTTCAACTTTTCAATTCTGCATTCTGAAAGGTTTTCTTTCCCATGTGGTTTCACAGTCTGGTAGTACAGACTGTTACTGTTTTACTCGTAGCTCTTACTATAATTTCAGATGCAATTCAGGAGCGTGTGTGGTAGTCTTTGTTCCTACACAATCTTGCAGCACTGCAAAAGGACACAGGATCACGCTTTGCAATAATTTAGCATCTCACTCAACACACCTTATGAATGAGGATAAAAATTTCCATTTCATAAAAAGCCTTTGTAGACGGTCCTGTGTTTCAATCCTCGAAAATGAGCTGAATGTGGAGAATGAGCGCACACATTCCTTGATACTTCACAAATATTTACCTACTGCTCCAACCATAGTTTGGCTTAGAGTACCTTCACAACGGAATAGGGGGAATACTGGTGCTTTTACCAAAGTTGGGCTTGGTGAGAAGGTCTACGTTAGTCTACGAGATTTAACGAGGACTTTGAAATCGCATTGCACTTTGCGGGTGTCAGGGGGAGAGAGAAGAATGGAGAGCGCAGTGCATGCTGGATCTTGTAGTTCCGGCGCCCCAGGAGAGGGCGTGGTGTCGCACGGCATGCTGGGAGTTGAAGTTCAATTGTCCAACGGAAACTCACGGCGGGCCTAGTGTGATTTGTCTGAGACGCCGCTTCCAGGTGGGCACTCTCCCTCGGTCCTGCGCTTGCCGCAGTGATGACTTAGATTCTGGAATGGCGAACAGAGGGAAAAAGGGTGGACGAGGGAAGCGGAGCAAGAGGCGTGGAGGCTGCCGCTACCGCCGCCGCTGGCGGAAGGCTCCGGAGCCGGAAGTAGCCCACCCGCCGGGTGGAGAAGAGGCGGTGCTGGGATTACGGTGGCCGCGAGGGAGCGCGAGGGCGGCCGGCCGCGGCGCCGAGGCGGGAGCGTCTGCGTGGTGTGGCGGCTGCCGTGGCGGCAGCTGTGGCGCTGGGACGTGTCCCGGGTCGGCGGCGCCGGCACGTTTTCACGCGTCTCCTTATCTCGGTGAGAGGCTGGCCCGCGGCTGCGGAGTCGGGGAAGGTTGGGCCTCAGCATCTCTGGTCCTGGCGTCCCTCGGGGGCCTGCCCGCGGGGCTCCTGTGGCGACCGCGGGCTCCGTGCGGTCTCGGCGCCCCCGTCCCCGCTCCTCGTGTCGCTTGTCCTCTCGTGCCCGCCCGCGCTCGCCCCTGCTCCTCGTGTCCCCTGTCGCGAGCCCTCGCCCTCCCGGGCTGCGCCGCCGGCGGACGGGAGCCGGCCTGCGGGCGGCTGTCCCCGCGCCCGGTGGCTTCTCGGAGGGCTTCCCTGAGCAGTCGCCTTCTTTTAGCTCCTTCCCTGTTTCTCCCCATTAGAAAAAGCAAAAAGAAAGAGGAAAGGAAACAGAACCCAAATCGGACGCCGAGATGTCAGTCTTGCCCTCGACTCTTCTGCCTTCGGCCCCGCTAGGGCTTCCACCCGGGCGCGCTCTCCGCGGTCGCCCCTCGGTGTCCTCCGCCCCCAGCCCCACCTCCCCGGCCCATCGGTGTCCCCTGCCCCCCAGCTCCTCCGCCCCCGGCCCCTCGGTGTCCTCTGCCCCCAGCCCGTAAGCACCCCGGCCCCTCCGCCCCCAGCTCCTCCGCCCCGGCCCCTCAGTCTCCTCGGTGTCCTCCCCGCCAGCCCCACCTCCCCGGCCCCTTCTCCCCGGCCCCTCGGTGTCCTCTGCCCCCAGCCCGTAGGCACCCCGGCCCCACTCCCCGGTCCCTCTGCCCCCCAGCTCCTCCGTCCCCGGCCCCTCGGTGTCCCCCGCTCCCTCCGCTCCGGCCCTGCGCGGCCCCGGGGGCGCCGTCGAGCCCGCTCTGGGCCGGCGGGCACGGCGCGCCGCTCGCTGCGTTTCTGGTCCCCGAGCTTGGCTGGCTGGCGTCCTCGGTTTGGAGTGATGACTTTCCCACAGGTGTGCGCCGCCCCCAGTTGGAGGCGAGCGCCTCGTCCTGCAGCTCTCCGTGTCCACTTAGGTGGGGTCTCTGTTTCTCATTCTCGCTTGGGACGGATGTCCCCGGGCGAGTTTCTGCAGTGATTTTGCGTCAGTTAATAGCAGACAAGCACAGGGAAATGCGCTTTCCTCCTTGGTTGCTTGTGGTCGTAATTTAGGTTCTGAGTCACTGAAAGTACCCAGAGGGATTGGAAAAGCTTTGAAAGGTAATCTGTGGAGGTTCCAATTTGCAGATGAATACAGCTGCTTGCCCCAACAAGGAAAAGTTTCTAATTAGTTCAATAATGGGATATACAGTGAGTTAATTATCTGTTCATTTTCTCAAGTTTTGAGAACTGTTTAGAGTAAAAAAGTTGGCAATGTAAGGAATGGTATAGTTTAGTAAGAAGGGTTTAAAAACCATTTAACTGATGCTCTTTTTCTGTAAAATGGAATGCAATATATTGGAAAACTTATTTGTTTTAATTGTTTATGAGGTATTTCTATGTATTTTCATAGATTTGGTAAAACATCCTTGTATACTGTTCACTAATGTTTTGTAGACAGACATTTTTGTACTTCCTGGCTTTCTGGGGACCATGTAACTCAAGTTTGCAGCTTTTTTTCTATTCTGATTATTGCAGTATAGAAATTTAATAGTAAAATCTTCTTTAAACTGTCAAATACAATCTATATGTGTCAGTAAAATATAAATATTAATATTGTTACTCTGTCAAATTGGGATTATTCCTAATTAATCAGAAATGGTTTCAGCCATGCTTAAGATTAGGGGCAAAATGTATAATATTTCAAAATTAATTCACTCATGGAATTCTTTATTGGATAAATGATAAGAGGCCAGACATTACTCAGACTTTTTATATTTTTCCTGAGATTTTCTTCACTTAGTAGGCATTTATTGAATACTTTTTACTCTTTATTGTCACAAAATCATCAAAACCTTGAGAGCATCCTCTGGTCCTCAGCTCTGTCCTAGATGCTATTAAGGCATTATTGCATTTATTTGTTGTAACAGCTCAGTGAGCTATTGAATATTGTTTACATTTAGTAGGTGAAGAAACTGGAGCTCAGAGTTCAAGTCATTTAGTTCAGTTCTTTTTGACTCTTCCCTCTGTATCACAGCTGCAAAGATTTGTTCTCTACCCTGGCATATGTAAAGAGCATTAATGTGATAAATATTTGCTGAGCAGATACTCTTCTAGGTGCGGGGATGGAACAGTGAGCAAAAGAGACAAAGTCTCTGTTCTCAGGGAGCTTACTTATGCTCCAGCGGAATGTATGAGAGTGCTTCTTGTCTTCAAGAAGCAGGAAATGTAGCTAATGTGCGTTAGATTTTATGTACTTTAGAATGTTAAAGTTGGAAAGAGAGATAAACTAGGAAAGACTTCTTGGGGAAGATGAGATTTGATCTAGAACTTGAGTAGCAAGGGATTTGGTAGGTAGAAAGTGGAAAGTAATTCTAGCTTGAGGCATAAAATGAACAAAATTCTGAATTGCAGGAGAGATTAGAGGGAGGGACAGGTAACCAGACTGCTTTTATCTTCAGTTTCCTTCACATAGTAGGTGCAGGGATGGTTGAAATTGAAACAAACGTTTAAATGAATGAAGCTATGAAAAGGGTTCAGATCTGAGGCAGTGAGGAGTTAGATCTAGTGTTATAGTGGGAATGGAAGAAAGGAATGGGTAACTGTTGGTGAGAGAACCAGTTAGGCTCTGTTAGTTATTGGATGTTGGGAGTAGGGTGGTGGCCAAAGGAGAGGGGAGGCTAACTTACCAGATTTGAACTGAGTGGATCAGGTATGTCGTAGAGTTACCTATTTCGTCAAATCATGAGATTTTTTAAAAAAATTCCGAGATGCACTATTATTTTATGAATCACAATGAAAGAAAAAAATATTGCCACTTAAACAAAGATTGTCAACTGTAGGATGTATTCAGTTTCAGAGTTAAAATGTAAACATGTATGATTTAGAAATGGTGAAATAAGATATTCTTTATAATGATTGGTGAGCCTTATAACCCTTTATTTTTTTGGACTATTTATAAATAAATTTGTAATGTTTGACATTCATTCAATCATTTAGCTTTTGTTAACTTACTAGGCACTCTCCTAGGCCGTAGTGATATATTGGTGAGTAGATTCAGTCTCTTTCCTCATAGAACTTATTGTGTAACAGGGGAGGCAGATGTAAATCAAATATTCCATTGCAGAGGTTTAAGTTGCAGCTATTGTAAGTGCTATGAAGAGGACTTGATGCTCTACAGAGGAGATAAGAGTGTGCATGGGGAGAGGCCAGCTGAGAGAGGGCGTCTTGGACGAGTGGTGGTGAAGATAGATGGAAGAGGCTGGATTTCAGAGATGTTTAGGAGGTGGGATGGGGTGGCGCATTGGAGATGAGGAGTGAGGGAGAGGAGGGTGCCATTGACCATCGCTAGCTTTTTGGCTTATGTAACTGGATGCATTGTGGTACAGTTCGCTGAGATAGAGAACATAGTAAGATAACCAGGTTTGGAGGAACGTGCTTTGTTTGTTAATATTTTTTATTGTGGCGTCAGTGTTCAAGGTTAATTTTATAGTTATTCTCTTTTTCCTTTTATGTCATTGTTTCGGTTAAGTATATTTCAGGAATGGTGTACCTGAAATAAGTTTTTTCAGTATTTTTTTCTTGAGTGTGCAGGGAAAAAGTTCTAGATGAAAGCATTTGGAAATATGTTGGTATTTGTTTTGAATTTGTATGTAACATAGTCAGCCATATATGTAACAAGGTGACTGAGTAATGCAATTATATGTCATCTTTATTTTTGCTTGGGATTTGGCAGTAAATAGGGCGTCCGGTTAAATTCTAACTTCATTCATTCAAATATAAATATGTGTTAGGGGAAAAACACCTATTGTGATTTTTCTTTGAAAGCTCTCCTTTGTGTAATTGTTGATAGATATTTAATCAGTACAATCACTTTATTATTTAAATTTTACTTTTAAGCAGTAGAGTGTGTAGAGGAAAGAGCATGGGTTTTGGAGTCAGCCTTCCTGGATTCAAGGTGTGTTTTGCTATTTGCTAGCAGTATGACCTTGCAGAAGTTATTTAGTCTTTCCAAGCTTTTGTTGTTGTTTTTGTCTATAAAATGAGGATAATAATGGTGCTTGCCTTGTAGAGTTGTTGTGAGGATTAAATGAGATGATCTATGTGCATAGGGTAACAAAATTCCTGGTACAGCTTGTGTCTCCTATTATCGTAGTGAGATGGGGTCTGAGATCATCTGGACATGTCTTCTGTGACAACATTTTAATTTTAGAGTTCCTTATAGCAAATAGATCTTAATTGAAGAAGTTTGTTTGGTAGTTATATTTGGAGAAAATGTTACATAAAGATAGCTTTACTTTTTCGTAAGTGTCCCAGATGAGTCAGCACGCGTCATCGCTCACAGAGTTCTCATCAGAGGTTATGTTTAGTCTACAGCCGTAGGAAATTAGCGGTGGAGGGCTTGTACTCGTTTTTAAGCTCTTATGGGCAAAGTGAAGATGTGGTTAGACTTTATAAAGTCTCAGGCTGCTCTAAAGTCAACTTCTTTTCCTCCCTGCGTGTTTCCACCAACTTAAGTTTCAAACCTGTAAAAAAAAGTTGAAAAAGTAGTACAACAAATACCCTGTATATCCTTCACTTTGATTCGCTGGTTGTTAACGTTATACCTCATTTGCTTTCTCTCTCTCAATGCGCGCACACACAAGCACACTCGCACATTTTTTTTCCTTGCTACATACACCATTTGAAAGTAAGGTGGAGGCATTCTGACACTTCACTCCTTAATACTTCATCATGCATCTCCTAAGAACTAGGATATCTCCTGCGTAACTATAATGCCATTAGCATACCCAAATAATTTAACCTTGATGTGATAATATCATCTAATGTACAGGCTGTATTAAAAAATTCGTTTCCCCAAGTGTTCCAGTAATGTCTCTTATAGTTTTTTTTTTTTTTAAATACTGAATCCAATCAGAGATTATAAATTGTATTTAGTTGTCATGTCTTTCTATTTTCTTTTCTTTCTTTCTTTCTTTCTTTATTTTGGTGAGGAAGACTGGCCCTGAGATAACATCTCTTGCCAGTCTCTCTCTCTCTTTTTTTTTTGCTTGAGGAAGATAGGCCCTGAGCTAACATCTGTGCCAATCTTCCTCTATTTTGTCTGTGGGATGCAGCCACAGACTGGCTTGATGAGTGGTGTGTAGGTGCATGCCCGGGATCTGAACCCTGAAACTGGGGATGCCAAAGCGGAGTGCGTGAACTTTACCACTACACCACCGGGCTGGCCCCTCTGTTTTCTTTTATCTAGAACAATCCCCACCTTTTCTTTTTCCTCTTTCCTTCCTTCCTTCCTTTTTTTTGGTCTTTCAAGACATTGATGTTTTTGAAGAATGTAGGCCAATTGTTTTGTAGAATGCCTCAGAAAATGAATTTGTCTGAGTGTTGCCTCACAGTTTCAGGTTACAATTTTTTTTGAGACTACTACATAGGATATATTGTAGACTTTCCATTTCAGTACATCAGGAGTAATATAATGATAGTTTGCCCCTTTATTGGTCTGGTTAAGATCAGTCACTTAGGTCAGCCAGATTTCTACGTTCTAAAATATCTTTTTCCTTTTTTACTTAGTAATTAATCTGTGGGGGTGATACTTTGAGATCATTGGATATTCTGTTTTCCAACAATTTTTTTCTATCCAGTGGTTTTAGTAGCTGTTGAAGATCCTTGCCTGAATCAATCATTGCATTGATTGTTGCCAAATAGTGGTCCCAGTTCTCTCAGTCCTACACATTTGCTGGCTGTCTTCTCTAAGGAAGCTATTCCTCCTCTCTCCTTTTATTTTAGTATCACTGTCTACCCAGGGATTCTTTTAGAAAAAATTTACCCACTGTGTTATAATGTTACCATTATTCTTTTTTTGGTGATTAAATTATCTCAAATTTGGTTAGTCCCTTCAAACTGGCTCTTCTGGACTTTGTGTATGTCCACATTGGTATTGGACACATTCTTACTTTTTCATACAATAAGATGTTCCAGGCTCACCTTGTATGTTCCCTGCTCAAGTCCTGGAGTCTGTCATTTACCATGGAGTTCTTGATCATTTTAGTGGGGAATGGTACTTAGAAACTAAGATTTGGGCATTGAATATACTCATTGCTACTAGAGTATCATTGTTTATAGGTCCTTTAAATGGACACACACAAAAGTACTTTTTTAAAAAGAAATCATGAGTTTATAGGATACCTTCACTTATAATTCAAAACTATAGGGTTCGTCTTCACTTTCCCTCAGTTCGTATTTGTATCTCCCTTTTCCTACAGGGAAACTTCTGATTCCCAACCATACCAATATATTTACTCATCTAATCTGTCCTACAACACACATAAGATGATTTTGGAATTACCATACTGATACTTCCTCCGACAAAAGATTTACCAACTGAAGATTTCTTTGCCATTTTATGTCCTTAGAATATATCCCACTAAAGATGTATAGTGAAAGTAGGTGTTCAAAGTTATTTGAATTATTTTTTCTGTGTGATTATGTTATCAATTTAAAATATAGTTAAGTTGCTACTAAACTACTTTTTAATAGATTCTTTCTGTAAAATCAGTTATTTGTAAAACTACTAAAGTGGACATAATAATTTAAAACTTTATCATAATATATAGTTATAGGGAACTCTAAAACAGTTATATCAGATAGAGGATATGTAGTTTTTATATTTGCAAGGCTTTAAACTTGTAGCTCTATTTTCAAATTGATATATTATTTAATATTAGAAATGATGAGAAAAAGGACATCAGTTTATAAGCGAAAACAATTCTGTTGGTGAACATTTTAAACAATGCTCTTCTTTTGACTGATAATACAATTCAAGCATTAATCTTTAACAGTAGACATAGTTGTTGAGAGTACTTTAACTCATTCATGAGAAATATGGCTAGTGTTTTCCTGTATTTATACCCAGAATAAAAAGATTTATGTTATTTGTATGTCCTTGTTCTTCATATTTGAAGAATGCCAGTGGTGACAATGTGTTCCCCTGTGATGTTTTTCATATGTGAACATTCTCATTGGAAAGAAGAAAAATACTTCTCTTAATAATTATAAGACTTTTTATTTCCCTTGTGAGACATAACCACATTGTCTTGAGTTCTGGTTAGTTATAAATATCTTGATTATTAGAATATAAGGTTAATGAGGACAGGAACTGGGTTTGATGGCTCAATGATTCTCTGACAGTGCCTTAGAGAAGTAACTACTCCAATACTTCATGAATGAATAAATAAGACATTTTGTGTTTAAATGACATATAATTACTAGTCTCAATAATACAGACACAGCTTTTTCTGGGCAAAAGTAACTAATGGAATGGGACTTGGGAAAGATCTTACCCACGTTTACTTGTTACAGACCTCAAAATCAGTGTGTCTCAAACTAAATTCGCTGTCTTCCCATACCGAATTTGGGTTCCCTGTTTCTGTTAAAGGCATTGTTAGCCCTTGTTAGCCTCCTAGACATCAGACCTGGGATCTCAGAGGCACTTTAGTCTCTCCTGTGTGTGGGCATGGCCCCATTCATACATTTGTATGATGTTGCCAGTTCTACCAGCTCAGCTCATTGCTTAGGTCTCCTCATTTCTTACTCACTTACCAGTAGCCTGACTGAGGCCCTCATTAGTACTCATGTAACACTCTTCTAACTGAAGGAATTGAGAATTTACTTTTAAAGATTTTATTTTTCCTTTTTCTCCCCAAAGCCCCCTGGTACCTAGTTGTATATTTTAGTTGTGGGTCCTTCTAGTTGTGGCATGTGGGATGCTGCCTCAGCATGACCTGATGAGCAGTGCCATGTCCACGCCCAGGATCTGAACCGGTGAAACCCTGGACCGCAGAAGCTGAGTACACAAACTTAACCACTCGGCCATGGGGCCGGCCCCCAGGAGTTGAGTATATTTAATGTGGAAGAGAGATGATGGAGGGAGGAGGAGTAGGAGGAATGTCTTTAAATATCTGGTGGGCTATCAAATGGAAAAGGGATTCATTTCAGAGGGCGCAACCAAGACCAGTTAGTGGAAATTGTAAGAACACAGATTTTTCGTTCCATATATCTTTCTAGCAAGTGTAGTTATTTAAAATTAGCCGGTATCATGTAGTTATATGGATGCTCTAGAACAGCTGTGTTAGTGGAGAAAAAATAGTTTAAAACATTATCAGGCTTTTAAACTAACAGCTGTATTTTCAGCTCTGTACAGAGCTCATTAAGTCCTGAGCTCTCTGTTCTACAAGTGCTCACTCAGAGGCGGGGTGAATGCACTTGGCAAGGATGTTGTAAAGGAGATCTCTGCTGTACGGATGTTTGAACCCGATTAGTGAGTCTGAACGAGAGAGCAGATAAGACTGCTGGGGATGGGAGTGATATTTTTTTCGATCTTTTAAGTTTACGCATTTTCTTTCACTGCTCCTCCCCAAGCGCTGAAGGTTAGCAGAGATTACTGATAGATTGGAGTGTATTGTGTGAGAAAGTGGTCAAGAAATGTTGCTAATTACTACCTTCTACTTAGGAGATGCTTTGTAAGTTCCCTTTCAATCCTGAGATTCTGACATCCTTCAGTTCTTGTAGAGGTTAAGTTTATTTTGTTGATTAAATGATTTGACCCAGTATGTTACTTCTTATATGTAGACTGCATAATTTTGCAGCTCACAAAGTTGCGTTTTAAAGTATGGTGGCTACAAACAGTCACACGTGCCTTGGACTCATCAGAGGTTACTAAGTTCCTGACATAATTAAAGTTCATTTATCAGACTATAGTAAATATTCCGTTCTTCTTAGAGATAAGATCAAGAAGTGCCTGAGACAGCCCAGATATCACTGATTCTTATTGAGGTCTTTAAGTAAATGATTGAGGTAATTTAAACTCCTCTTGTGCCATTTAGGTTGGTTATGATGACGTCTTTACAGTCTGTGAACATGTTGTGCTCAGTGCTGCCCAAGTGGAGATTTTTTTCTCTAGGAAGTTGATGCAAGTCATGTGTGAGGGTGAATGAATGTCTGCTCAGTACTTAGTTTGTTCCACATGTTTTACTTTTTAGAATTAAGAGGAGAATGCTTTAAGCAGTACATTTTATTTACGTCATCATTGTAAAGTAGGTGTGCATTGATTTATTGTTTTTAACTGGAGGATGTGATCCTGAGGAGTCTTAAGAATGCTTGTAAGATGTATCCTTGAGGCAAAATGGCATTAGTGTTTTTGCTATCAGCTCTCTATTCCTTTTTTAAAAGCCAGTTTCTAGATATGTGTGTCCTGCCTGTATTATGTTGCTGTTCCTTTTCTCATTCTTTTGGTCTTTATCTTTTACTGCCATCCACTTTGCCTTAGTTAGCTCTGAAAGGGGACAATCCAAATAAATGTTACCAGTTCTCTCCCTTTATTCATATTTGCCACTTTTTTTTTTAATAGCATGCTGGGTTTACAAACTGAACACTTTTAGACTCTGAGTTCACAACGTGCATGATGATAGAAGATTTGCAAATATAGGAAAAGAGAGGGAATAGAAATGGATACAATAATTGATGTTTCTGTAAACAAAGAACTGAGATGCAGAGAAGAAATAAGAGAGCAGAGATGACAGACCAATGTATGGAGAGACACTCAAGGTCAGACAAAGGATTGGTATTTGTTACTAAAAATGCAACCAGGTAGAGAAGGTTACAGTAGATGAAAAATTCACAGTTCACTTTATTTGATGGTATAGCTAAAAGCATATCAAAAATTTGAAATCAATAGCTGTATTTCATCTTGCTGCAGAAAACCATTTGGGGAAGGTGCCCAAGCATATACAAACCCCGGAAGTCTGCAGTGTTTTTATCGGTTGTGCTGTGTGACTGAGAGAGATTCTGTGGAATCAGTCCCTAAAGTTTGTCTGTCAGGAGCTTTTAGTTGGCTTTAAATCCTCAGTGGATAAAATATTCTGTCTGTTGCCGTATGGGAGAGGCTGGTTACTTTCCTCTGCCCTTCAAGGACATTGATTTGATTACCCTTTACATTTATCAGTTTATAATTTATCGACTGTCTTAATGTGGTTGTGGTTAGAAAAGTGACTCTCTAAAAATGACATCTGGGTCTCCATCGGTGATTTTCATGTCAGATGTCGTAGCCCTGCCTTCCAAAAGAACTCTGCTTAGTCTTCACTCTGCTTTTTGCGTCATTAATAATAAAGTTAGGAATAAACCTCATCTGGTAGCTTTATCTGTGTTTACTGAGATAAAATAGAGTTTTCTCCTCTTTAATGCTATTATCTTTCAATTAAAAGTGGGTTTGTCAGATTGTAAACTGTGAACAGAAATACTGAAATGGTGGATGGTAAGATTTGTTGTAGTATGCATTAGTAAAGAAAATCTACTTGAAAAAGGAGTTACGAATTTCTTTAAAGTTTTTAGAAACCATAAATCCCTTCTAAAAAGCGTTTGGAAATTGTGAAGAATGCTATTTTGATGGTTTTCCAGACCAGTGCTCTGACAAGACTATGTAAAATAAGTAAGAATTTCAGAGTATCAGTTTGATCATTGGGGCAGTCAAACTAGGTATTTTAGGTACCAGAGGAGGTTGAAATATACTGGATAGTTGGTAAATCATCACTTCACTTTATACTTGATAGACAAATGAATTTTAATTTTTTTTCAAAGATTTTATTTTTCCTTTTTCTCCCAAAGCCCCCTGGTACATAGTTGTGTATTTTTAATTGTGGGTCCTTCTAGTTGTGGCATGCAGGATGCCGCCTCAGCATGGCTTGGTGAGTGGTGCCATGTCCGCACCCGGCATCCAAACTGGAGAAACGCTGGGCCGCTGAAGCGCAGCATGCGAACTTAACCACCCAGCCACGGGGCCGGCCCCTAATTTGCTTTTTATTTTTTAAAAAATCAGGAAAGCTTTTGGAAAGGGAATTTGTGGGTGAGGATAATTTAGAATCTTGTGATGAGACTACTCCTCCTAAAGTTCATTGTGGTTTTCTCCATTTGTGTCTTTTGCTCATTTGTAGTTAAACTAAAAGTGCTGTTTGTCTTGTCTTTCCTTGGCTTATTTCACACAAATATAAAGAAAATATTTTAGTAGATTGAAGGGACTCAAGTATTAATTTATTCTTTTTCCTCTTTCCGAATCTCACCACATTTATTTTAAGGAGAGACAAAAATTATGAGTTAACAAGAGATATTCGCCAAGTCACTTTATTTAGCTATAAAATTCCCCTGCTCTGGGGAATTACTTTGAGAAAGTTAAGTTTTCTCCATGACTAAATAGCTGAATCTGATGTCTTTAAGAACCACAAGAATCAAGTTGTGTATCTTCAAAAGGAAAAAGCACGTTGTCTCAGTGTTTTGATCTTGCTTATAGGCTGTTGAGGAATTTTATAATAGAATGTCTTCTCTGTAAATTTCCTAGTTGAGCAGTTTGAACTGTTTCGTTAGAATTTAACATAACGTGGGCACATTTGTAATTTTATGTATTAAATTTTTCATTTGAGCAATTTATTTTTGAATGATTGTGTTATTTTAAAAGAGGCTCTGTGTAAATAAACCATTTAAATAATAAAGAGAAGTAGAAAAAAGAAAGTAAAAATGACATTTCATCACTTAGAGATTTCCACTTTTAACATTATGGACTTCTAGGCATTCTTTTATGCATGTATTGTATATGTGTGTGTAGGGGCGTATGTATATATGTACATAATATGTATGTATAGAGATGCATAAATTGTATTCATGCTGTTCTCTTTTTTTCTCACTCTATGTCCTGGATAGCTATTTTTGTTTGTAATTAATAAACTTTATTAATCCACGTGCATGGAATATTGTTTCATTTCTTTATGTCATCATCATTTTCTTTCAGTAATGTCTTATAGTTTTCATTGTATTGGTCTTTAGCCTCCTTGGTTAAATTTATTCCTAGGTATTTTATTCTTTTTGTTGCGATTATAAGTGGGATTGTATTCTTGAGTTCTCTTTCTGTTAGTTCGTCATTAGAGTATAGAAATGCAAATGATTTTTGTAAGTTGATTTTGTACACTGGAACTTTGCTGTGGTTGTTGATTATTTCTGGTGGTTTTCCAATGGATTCTTCAGGGTATTCTGTGTGTAAAATCATGTCATCTGCAAACAGTGAGTTTCACTTCTTCATTGCCTATTTGGATTCCTTTTATTTCTTTTTCTTGCCTAATTGCTCTGGCCAAAACCTCCAGGACTATATTGAATAGGAGTTGTGAGAGTGGGCACCCTTGTCTCTTTCCTGGCTTTCAGTTTTTCCCCGTTGAGTATGATGTTGGCTGTGGGTTTGTCATACATGGTCTTTATTATGTTGAGGTACTTTCCTTCTATACACATTTTATTGAGAGTTTTTATCATAAATGGATGTTGGGTCTCGTCACATGCTTTCTCTGTATCTATTGAGATGATCATGTGGTTTTTATCCCTCATTTTGTTAATGTAATGTATCACATTGATTGGTTTGTGGATGTTGAACCATCCCTGCATTCCTGGTTCAATATGTATCTATAAAGTCCATATATATTTATAAAGTCCATCTGGCCTGGTTTTTCACTTAAATCCACTATTGCCTTGATGACTTTCTGTCTGGATGAGCTATCCATTGATGTAAGTGGGGTGTTGAGGTCCCCTACTATTATTGTGTTGTTGTTAATATCTCCTTTTAGGTTTGTTAATAGTTTATGTACTTTGCTGCTCCTGTGTTGGGTGCATAAATATTTGTAAGTGTTATGTCTTCTTGGTGGAGTGTCCTTTTTATCATTATATACTGCCCCTCTTTGTCTCTCATTGCCTATTTTACCTTGAAGTCTACTCTGTCTGATATAAGTATGGTAACACCTGCTTTCTCTTGTTCACCCTTAGCTTGGAGTATTATCTTCCTTCCCTTCACTCTGAGCCTATGTTTGTCATTGGAGCTGAGATGTGTTTCCTGGAGGAAGCATATTATTGGGTCTTGTTTTTTAAATTATCCCTCCACTCTGTGTCTTTTGATTGGAGAATTCAATCCATTTACATTTAGAGTGATTTTTGATATATGAGGGCTTAATGCTGCTACTTTATCATTCGTTTCCCAGTTGTTCTGTATTTCCCTTGTTTCTTGTCCCATACATTTCAGACTACCAATTCAGTTTGGTAGTTCTCTATGATGGTTTTCTCAGTTTTCTCCTTATTTGTTATTTGTGTCCCTGTTCTGACTATTTGTTTAGTTGTTACCGTGAGGTTTGTGTAAAAAATCTTGTAGATGAGATAGTCCATTTTCTGATAGCCTCTTTTTTTTTTAGATTGGCCCTGAGGTAAAATCTGTTGCCAATCTTTTCTTTTTCTTCTTCTCCCCAAAGCTCCCAGTACATAGTTGTGTATTCTAGTTGTAGGTCCTTCTAGTTCTGATATGTGGGACGACACCTCAGCATGGCTTGATGAGCAGCGCTAGGTCTGCACCCAGGATCTGAACCTGTGAAACCCTGGGCTGCCGAAGTGGGGTACGTGAACTTAGCCACTTGGCAATGGGCTGGCCCCTCTGATAGCCTCTTATTTCCTTAGTCTAAGCCAATTCCATCCCTTTCTCTTCCCCTCTAAGTTACTGTTGTCACAACTTATTCTGTCTTGTGTTGTGAGTTTCTGGTTAAAATGACAAGATTATGTTTATTTTTGCTATTTTCCTTCCTTTTATCTTTAATGTTATAATTGTTTGCTCACCTGTTCTGATAGAGAGCTGCAATTTTCTGATCTTGTCTGCCTGTTTATCTCCTTGCTCAAGGCTTTGTAAACTCTTTTTTTCAGGTGTGAGGGCCTTCTCGAACATTTCTTTTAGTGGAGGTCTTGTGGCAGTGAGCTCCCTCAGCTTTTGTTTATCTGGGAAAGTTCTTATTTCTCCATCATCTCTGAAGGATATTTTCACTGGGTAGAGTATTCTTGCCTGAAAATGCTTGTCTTTCAGAGTTTTGAATATATCATTCCTCTTTCTCCTAGCTTGGAAGGTTTCTGCTGATAAATCTGCTAAACGCCCCATAGGGGTTCCTTTGTAGGTTATTTTTTTCTGCCTTGCTGCCCTTAGTATTTTTTCTTTGTCATTAACTTTTGCCAGTTTTACTTCTATATGCCTTGGAGAAGGTGTTTTTACATTGATATAATTAGGAGTTCTGTTATCTTCTTTTACTTGTGCTTCCAGCTCCTTCCCCAGGTTTGGGAAGTTCTCAGCTATTAATTCTTCTAACAAGCTTTTTGCTCCATTCTTCTTCTGAAATACCTATCATTTTTTATGTTGCATTTCCTAATTAAGTAGGTATTTCTTGGAGAATTTATTTATTTCCTTCTATTCTTGGTTGTCTCTTCTCCTCCATCCCAAACATTTCTATACTCCTGTCGTCCACACTGCTGAGTCTGTCCTCTGTAATGTCAGCTCTGTTGTTACGGAGTCTAGATTTTTCTTTATCTCACTCATTGTGTTTTTCATCTCCAACATTTCTCATTGGTTTTTCTTTATAGTTTAAATCCCTTTTGTGAAGAATTCCCTCTGTTCGTTAATTTTGTTCCTGATTTCATTGAACTGTCTATCTGTATTTTCTTTTAACTGATTAGGTTTTGTTATGATGGATTTTGAATTCTCTGTCATTTAGATTGTAAATTTCTGTGCCTTTAAGATTGATTTCTGGGTGTGTCATTTTCCTTCTGGTCTGGAGTATTAATATATTTCTTCATATGCTGATGGTGTGGGTTTGTGCCTTTGCATAGTGATGGTATTTGGTTGCAGAGTCTACCTGCTGCCACTGTGGGAGGGAGTCAGGAGCTGTATATTTTCAGCCCACTGCAATCTCTGGTGTCTGTGCCTGTCCTTAGAATCTGTTCTGACAGGGTCCTTCTGTGATTTCCGGCATGCTTGCTCACAGCTGCTGCTTTTCTAACGTATGCATGGGAGCTCTCGCTGACTGACTGAGCTGGAGCACTGGGCAGGGGGAGGGGCACTTCCTTTTACGTGCATGATGCTTGGGGCGTTCTCACTCTGCCCTCAGTATCTGCTCTCCTGGGATGCTGGCTTGATGGAGATACCTGTTTAGCCACCTCTGTGTGGGTCTTTCCTTCAGGCTGTGAGGGAACTTGGAGAGAGAAGGTGTTCTTGTGGAGCTCCGACCCTCCCCCCTCTTTTCTCAGAGCTGCATGTGGTCTCACACCCTGGGTTTCTGCAGGAAGGGAGAGGAGATCCCCTTACCTCCTTCCACTTCCTCCTAGGGCATCCAGCACCTCCGCCTTCAGACATACAGCTGCGTGGGTCTCTCAGATGTCTTTTCTGTTGTGTGAATGTCCTCTGTTGGTTCTGAATGTCCTTTTTGTTGTATCTTAAGGGAGAGAGTCTAAGGGAAGAGCTCACTCTGCCATGATGCTGATGTCACCTCCTGGAAATGTGTTTTTAATTTCAATTCCCACTTGTTCATTGCTGGTATATAGGAAAGTGATTGACTTTTGTACATTAACCTGGTATCCTACAACCTTGCTGTAATCACCTATTAGTTCTATGCATTTGTTTGTTGGTTCTTCCATAGATAATCATATCATTTGTGAAGACAGACAATTTTATTTTTTCCCAATCTATATACCTTTTATTTCCTTTTCTTGTCTTATTGCATTATCTAGGACTTCATGTACAATGTTGAAAAACAGTGGCAAGAGAGGACATTAATGCCTTGTTCTTGATCTTAGTTGGGGAAAGCTTCTAGTTTTTCAACATTAAGTATGATGTTAGCTGTAGAGTTTTTGAAGATTTTTTTATTTAAAGATTTTATTTTTCCTTTTTCTCCCCAAAGCCCCTTGGTACATAGTTGTGTGTTTTTAGTTGTGGGTCCTTCTAGTTGTGGCATGTGGGATGCTGCCTCAGCATGGCCTGATGAGCGGTGCCATGTCCGCGCCCAGGATCCAAGCTGGTGAAACCCTGTGCCACCGAAGAAGAGTGTGCAAAGTCAACCACTTGGCCATGGGGCTGGCCCCATTAAAGATTTTTTTAATCAAATTGAGGTGGTTTCCCTCTGTTCTTAGTTTGCTCAGAGATTTTACAATGAATGGGTGTTGGATTTTGTTAAATGCTTTTCTGCATCTATTGATATGATCATGTAATTTTTCTTCTTTAGCATTTTGATATGATAGATTACATTAATTTATTTTCTAATGTTGAGCCAGCCTTGCATATCTGGGATAAATCCCACTCGGTTGTGGTATATAATTCTTTATATACATTGTTGAATTCGATTTGCTAATATTTTGTTGAGTATTTTTGCATGTATGTTTATGAGAGATACGGGTCAGTAGTTTCCTTTTCCTGTAATGCCTTTGTCTGGTTTGGTATTAGGGTAAAGCTAGCCTCATACAATGAGTTAGGAAGTATTCGCTTTGCTGCTGTCTTCTGGATGACATTGTAGAGAGTTGGTATAATCTTTTCCTTAAATATTTGGTAGACTTCACCAGTGAAAGCCATCTGGGCTTGGTGCTATCTGCTTTGGAAGGTTATTAATTATTGGTTCAATTCATCTAGGTTGTCAGATAAATTTGTGAGTATAGAGTTGTTCATAGTATTCTTTTATTGTCCTTTTAACGTCCATGGGACCTGTAGTGATGTCCCCTCTATCATTTCTGATATTGGTAAATTGTGTCTTCTCTCTTTTTTCTTAGTTAGCCTGGCTGGAGGCTTATAGATTTTTTTTGATCTTTTCAAAGAAGTGACTTTTAGTTTTGTTGATTGTTCTCCATTGATTTCTTTCTTTCTGCCCTAATTTTTATTATTCCTTTTTTTTTTTTTTTGGCTTACTTTAGATTTAATTTGCTCTTCTTTTTCTAGTTTCCTGAGGTGGAACTTTAGATTATTGATTTTAGGTCTTTCTTTTTTTTCCACTGTATACATTCAATGCTATAAATTTCCTTGCAAGCACTGGCGTTGTTGTATTCCACAGTTTTGATGTTATATTTTAATTTTCCTTAGTTCAAAATACTTTAAAATTTCTTGTGAGATTTTTTTCTTTGTCCTGTTATTTAGAGATATGTTGTTTATCTCCAAGTATTTTGGAATTTTCCAGCTATCTTTTTATTATTGATTTCTAGTTTAATTCCATTGTGGTGAGAGCAAACATTGTATGATTTCTTTTCTTTTTCTTTTTTTTTAAAGATTGGCACCTGAGCTAACATCTGTTGCCAATCTTTATTCTTTTTTTTTCTACTTCTTCTTCTTCTTCTCCCCAGAGCCCCCCAGTACATAGTTGTATATTCTAGTTGTAGGTCCTTCTGTCTGTGCTGTGTGGGATGCCCCCTCAACATGGCTTGATGATCAGCGCCATGTCCACACCCAGGATCCAAACTGGCGAAACCCTGGGCTGCTGAAGTGGAGCACACAAACTTAACCGCTCAGCCATGAGGGCAGCCCCTGTATGATTTCTGTTCTTTTAAATTTGTTAAGGGGTGTGTTATGGCCCAGAACGTGGTCTGTCTTTGAACATTCCATGTGGACTTGAGAAGAATGTGTAATCTGCTGTTGTTGGGTGAAGTAGCCTGTAGATGTCTATTATATCCAGTTGATTGATGGTGCTGTTGAGTTCAACTGTGTCTTTACTGATTGTCTGCCTGCTGGATCTGTCCATTTCTGATAGAGGGATGTTAAAGTCTCCAACTATAAGAGTGGATTCATCTATTTCTCCTTGCGGTTTTACCAGTTTTTCCTCACATATTTTGATGCTCCTGGGTATCTTTTAAATATAGATCTCTATCATTATAATATGTATGTACCATAATTTATTCATTAGCAGATATTTGTGTCTTGTTAGGACTCTGGTATGCTACATGTGAGGATATGGTAGTGAACGAGACACATTCTCTGCCCTCAAGGAGTTTTTTTGAAGAATAATTATGTAAAATGCTTTTTTCCTCAGGCTTGCCAATTTCAACTCTTGTGATGATTTAAAAAATGAAATTCCTTTAATGTGGATTACTTTGATCTAGTAAGGTTGAAAATACTTTCGTATGTTTATTGTTCTTTTTCTTTTTGAATGCCTGTCTTTTTTCCATTTGGGTGGTTTTTTTCTTTATTGATTTATAGGAGTTCTTTTGTGTATTAAGGATGTTATCATTCTGTCTATATAATAGATATTGAATGTTTTTCCTAGTTGATGAATTATAACTTGACCTTGTTAATACTCTTTTTACTCTTCCTATGTAGAGGTTTTCATTTTTATGTAATTACATTTTCCTTTCTGTTTTCTAGTTTTGCATACCATGCTTAGAAAGGCCTTTTTTTACAAGATTGTTAAAAATATTTTAATCAGTACTTCTTTGTGTTATGTGCACACATTCTGTGTGTTTCTATTTAACTCTTGATTCGTCTAGAATTCATGATATGTGAGGTAGCTTTATTTTTTAAACTGGCTAGCTTATTATTCTAGCACTATTTGTTAAAAGAGTCATCTTTCTCATGGATGTGAAATATCTCTCATATCAGGTGCTAAATTCTCAAATATGCTTGGATTTATTTCTGTACTCCTTATTATGTTTTATTCAGTGTCATCCTTTGCTAATAAGAGTAATAAATTTAAGGATTACTAGACTTTAATTAGTGTAGTTTTATAATATGTTTTAATATGCAGTAAGGTAAATCTTCTCCTCATTAGGAGTTTTTGGTTATTCCTTTTTAAAGTGTTTTGATTTATAATACTTTCAAACGTGGTTCAAGGGATCACTTTTCAAAATCATCTCTGCTCTAAAATTAGGATTTTTAGAAACAGCCATTAAAATTTTGTTGTAGAAATAAAGAGGGTTTCTGTCTTTATAGAAGATTGGAATTCAATTTTAATTATATGTCAAGTAACTATACTCAATTATTAAAGTAGCAACAGCTTAACTAGTTTGACCTTATGATAATAATTTTATTGTACTTATCTACTCTATATGACAATGACGATAGAAATATTCCTATAGAATAGTTAAGGTCCAAAACATATCATGTTTCAAGTTTGAGGGTAAAGTTATCCTGAGTAAATAGTCTGTAAGAGGTGGAAGTTTTGAGTAAAAATAATAAAAGAACAATTTAATAATTTATTTTACTCTAAGTTCCTTGAGGTTAGAGTGTTTGTCTCATTAATCTCTGTCTCTATCACAGAATTTTATAATTGTTGTTTGTTTGTTTATCTATCATTATTTAATATACAGGCTTTCCCCATACAAAATGTCTCACTTTGTCTTCATTTTTTCCCACCCACTTTAAGGCATCTTGATTTTCACACTCTTGCTAAGGATTGTCTAGAATGTTCCTGGTAGCTGGTGTTCAGAACTGTTTGAGCCAAAGTCTTCCCTGTGGCCTACTTTCTTTCTGACTTAGGAGGCAAATAGATGCATGTACATTTTCTCATTTTAAACATTTTGAATTTAGAAGATTCATGGTTTGTGGTTTTTTAAAAATAAACTTTTTAAATTCTAAAAATTACATTCTTTGTATAAGGTTTGGAAAAGGTGGACAACTGTGACATAAAAATAATCACACACAATTTTATATCCAGGGAAACTATTGTCAATATTTTGGTCTACTTCTTTTACCCTCCCCTCCTGCCTCCCCAGCCAGTGTCATATGATACATAAAGTTTTAGATTCTGCATTCTTCCATTTTCACAAACCCATCATGTGGATGTATTGTATATAATTCACACATTTTATAAACCATTCTCCTTCTTGCTTTTTCAGATTTTGTTAAATTATGCAGTTTTCTGGAGGAAAATTTTTCTTTCCTTTATTCTAGTTGTCAATTAAAAAAAATTCTCATTAAAGCTGGTAAAAGTGCTATTAGTGTTATACCTGTATTTCATTAATTTGTCAATTTACTTATTCAGTTAATAAACACATTTTGAGAACCAATCGCGTGCCAAGCAGAATTTAAGGACACTCAGAAAGTTTACTTCTGCTGTAAGAGACAGGTAAGAAACCAGTAATTACGATACAGTATGATGAGTGCTGTGATAGAGGAAGACATAGGATCCTATGAGAGCTAAGACGAGAGGCATCTGTCTCAGTTTGAGGTCTGGAGGAGGGTGGACAACTTAGCAATCTTAGCAAAGGAGGTGAAACTTAAGCTGGGTCTTAGAGACTCATGATAATAAGGTAGTTAAAAAGTGAGGGTGAGCAGGAAGATGTTGTAGGTAAAGGGAACAGTACCTGCAAAGGCACTGAGGCACCAGATACCATGTCAACTTTAGGAAGCTTTAATATTGATATTAAAAAGGACTTCAGTATATGGTGCATGGGAGGGAGCGGCAAGAGAGGAAGCTGAATAAGTGGGCAGCTGTAATTCCATGAAGGGCCTTGAATGTCATCCTCTAGGCTGGAGGTGCAAACTTGAGCGAGACAGAGTCCTTGAGGAACATGTTTGGAGCTCTAATTTTCATTTGTACATCAGCAGTTCTCAAATTAATAGCTCTAGCCCAGACCTCCCCTTTGAGGTCAAGATCTGTGTATCCAGCTGACTAGTTGGCCTCTGTAAGTCTGCCTAGAACATAAGCTCCAGGAGAGCAAGTATTTAACTGCTGTTGTTTGTAGCTGTGTCTGCATTGCCTATAGCAGTGTCTGGCAAGAGTTTTTCGAATGGTTAGATAAATGAATGATCTTTACTGTGTCTCTCAGAGGCATCTCAGATTCTGCCCAAATCAAATTCGTGGTCATTTGCCTCTAACCTGCCCTTCTTCCAGTCTTCGCTGTTTCAATGATTGGCACCATCTATTTAGCTTCGCAAGCCAGGATCCTGGGTGTATCTTTGACATATCCCTCTTTCTCACCTTCAACATCCATTTTATCACCAAGACTTGTTGAATTTGTGACATGTTTCCTCATGTGTCCGTTTCTGTCCATCTCCACTTCTTTAGTCCAAGCTGTTATCCTTTCTCTCCTAGTCCCGTACAACAGTAGTAAACTCTCACCATCTGCTCTTGTCCCTTTTCACTCTATTCTCTGTGCTGCTGTTGGAGTTAAACAAACAAATCCCCAGAATCTGATTGTGATAGACCGATTTGAAACAAGTTACTTCTAGGATAAAGAACAAAATTCTTAACATCGTCTACACATCCCTGTCTAAACTTACAGCCATATCTCATGCCACTTTTTTGGATTTTCTCTGCTGTAGTCACACTGGCTTTTTAAATTCTTCTTATGGACCATGCTTTTTCCTGCCTCTATTATAGTGTATAATTAGTAGCCTTTAATACGTATAAAAAGTAATGTCCGTTGTTAGAGAAATGAATGTATCAATACTTTTTTAAAGATTTTATTTTTCCTTTTTATCCCCAAAGCCCCCCGGTACATAGTTGTGTATTTTCAGTTGTGAGTCCTTCTAGTTGTGACATGTGGGATGCCTCCTCAGCATGGCCTGATGAGCGGTGCCATGTCCACGCCCAGGATCTGAACTGGCGAAACCCTGGGCCACCGAAGCGGAGCGCGTGAACTTAACCACTCGGCCACGGGGCCGGCCCTTGTATCAATACTTTTGAGTAGATATTTATAACCCTAGAAGGGTAATGTTCTGTGTAGCATTCTTTTATTGAAAAGTAAACTGTCTATGAATTATTGAAAAATTAGCTCAAGCATTTTCAGTTACAATTTGTTCCTCTTTCAGATTATATCACACATCTCAATTTTCCCTCAAGACAATTACAAAACAAACACTTATGAGCTACATTTACTCTTATTTTAAAGTAAGAAGACATTTTCTGTTGTAAATTTCAGCCATTCTGTTTTTAAAACATGCTGCAGCGTTGAGATAGAAAGGAAATGTCGGAAATGCCTTAATTTTTTTCTTATGTTTTATTTTTTATTTTTCCTTCTTCTCCCTAAAGCCCCCCAGTACATCGTTGTATATTTTAGTTGTGGGTCCTTCTAGTTGCGGTATGTGAGATGCTGCCGCAGCTTGGCTTGATGAACGATGCTAGGTCTGCGTCCAGCATCCGAACCTGCGAAACCCTGGGCTGCCAAAGCGGAGCATGTGAACTTAACCCCTCGGCTATGGGGCCAGCCCCGGAAGTGCCTTAATTTAAAAAATAAAACACTTAGGCTTAAATGAAAGCAGTTACTTAATCAGTCTAAGTGGAAGCCTTTATTCTGAAGATAGTCATTTTTTATAAGACTTCAAGTCACCTTCTCTAATTACAAATAAAACGAATCTTGGGTAGTCTCACAGGCACAAAACTGAGCTGTGTCACTAAGTTAATGTGGTGTTCTTAATTGCGAATACCTGGGGTGGGATTGTTGTTTGTTTTTTTTATGATAATTTTTATCATTTTATATTTGGTATTAAATGTTTTTTGTAATTAACATATTTATAGAATATATTATATTCTGTTTTGTAAAATGAGAAATTGGTTTGCTCATTTCTGGTTCAAATTGTATTTAATTACTTAAGTAACTTTAGCAGGTATTACATCATGTAATATGAACTCATTAATTATTTTTCTTTAATGTTTTTCTTTAAGTCAGTACAAAAGATTAAACTCTACAGAAGAATGCAAACAAGTGATGGCTTTTTCTTTAGAATTTGAATATGGAAGCCACAGGAACAGATGAAGTTGACAAGCTAAAAACAAAATTTATATCTGCTTGGAACAACATGAAATATAGTAAGTATCATGATTCAAAAATTGTATAAATTCAAAGAAATATTTGAAGACATATCTCATCTCCCTTACTAAGTCACTGACAATTGCTTGAGGTTCTCTTTGAATGAAATATTTCTGTAAGGAATGCAGGTAATATCTTCTGAAGAAAGAGCCCAATATCATCATAAACATTGCCGAGAAACTCAGGTATACTATGTGGTCCTTTTTTTTGCTTTCAACAATCCAAAACAGATAGAATTTATTAAGGTGTTGATAATACCTCAGTTTTTCAGACTCAATTTCAGACAACCTCATGTATAAACCAGGAAGCAAGCAAAACAGACCCTGAACGCACAAAGCTGGCAGTATAAAGTTCATGCACCCATACCTATGACTCTCCTAGGAGTACCGTCAGACCCTTGTTTTTAACCTAGTTGCTCTTGGTTTGCAAATAGATCCAATAAGGATCATATGGTGCTTTGAAGCCCGCTTCAGTCTAGAAACAAATTGGAGATGAAGTCTTCAAAGATGGTGAAATACTCAGCAGAACCACTTTCAACAGGAAGAAGTTCATATCCATAAAAAAAGAATGATAAAATTTAGTAAAACCGCTTGATAATGTAAATTCAGATGAAACACGATTGGCTCCTAGTTTACTGGAAGTCATGCCCCCTCTCTATTTAGACAGTTATAACTTGATAATAACATGACATTACATTTTGAAAATTATGCACATTGATTTTTTAAAAAATTGAGATATAATTCCTGTACTATAAAATCTACCCTTTTCTTCTAAACTAATGTTACCGCAGTTTAAAAAGGAATAAAATTAAAAAAAATCCACCCTTTTAAAATGTAGGATTTAGTGGTTTTTAGTATATTTACAGGCTTGTACAACTATCATCACTATCTAATTCCAGAACATTTTCATCACCCCAGAAAGTGACCCTGTGCCCATTAGCAGCTACTCTGTATTCCTCCTCGATTCTCTCCAGTCCCTGGGAACCACCAGTCTGCTTTCTGTCTCTGTGGGTTTGCCTGTTATGGAAATTTTGTGTAAATGGAATCATGCAACTCATCGCCTTTTGTGTCGGGCTCCTTTCACTTAGCATAGTGTTTTCAGAGTTTAACCGTGCTGCAGCATGTAACAGTATTTCACTCCCTTGTGTGGCTGAATAATATTCCATTATGTGGGGCTACCACATTTTCTTTACCCTTTCATCAGTTGTTGGGCATTTGGATTGTTTCCACTTTTTGGCTAATATGAATAGTGCTGCTGTGAACATTGTGTACAAGTTTTTGTGTGCACGTATGTTTTCATTTTTCTTGGGCATATACCTAGGAGTAGAATTGCTGGAACATATATTAACTCTAAGTTTAATTTTTTTAGGAACTGCCAGACTGTTTTCCAAAGTGGCTGCACCATTTTACATTCCCACCAGCAATGTTGTGAAGGTTTTAATTTCTCCTCATCCTCACCAGTACTTGTTATTGTCTATCTCTTTTTTTGGTGAGGAAGATTGGCCCTGAGCTAATGTCTGTTGCCAATCCTCCTTTTTTTGCTTGAGGAAGCTTGTCCCTCAGCTAACAACTGTGCCAGTCTTCCTCTATTTCGTATGTGGGATGCAGCCACAGCATGACTTGATGAGCTGTATTCAGGTCCCTGCCCAGGATGTGAACACATGAACCCTGGGCCGCTGAAGCGGAGCCTGCAAACTTAACCACTACTTCACCAAGCCGGCCCTTGTACATCTTTTTTATTAGAACCATTCTAGTGGGTGTGAAGTATCTCACTGAGTTTGATTCTCATTTCCTTGATGAATAATGCTGTTAAGCATCTTTTCATGTAATTATTGGCCGTTTGTATAAATTGTTTGGAGAAATGTCTGTTCAGATCCTTTGTACATTTTTAATTGGGTTGTCTTTTTATTGTAAGGGTTCTTTATGTATTCCAGAGACAAATCCCTTAGCAAATATATGATTTGCAAATATTTTCTCCCATTGTTGGGTTGTCTTTTTACTTTCTTGGTGGTGTCCGTTGAAGCACAAAACTTTTACATTTTGTTGAAGTCCAGTTTACCTATTTTTTCTTTGGTTACTTGTGCCTTTGATGTCATATTTAAGAAACTTGCCTAAATCAAGATCATGAAGCTTTATATCTGTTTCTTTTTAAGAGTTTTATTGTTTTAGCTCTTATACTTAGGTCTTTGATCCATTTTAAGTTAACTTTTACATATGCTGTGAGGTAGGTGTCCAGCTGCATTCCTTGTATGTGGCTGTCTAGTTGTCTGGCACCATTCGTTGAAAAGAGTATCCCTTCTCCATTGAGTGGTCTTGACATACTTGTCTAAAGTGTATTGGCCATAGATATAAGGGTTTATTTCTAGACTGTCAGTTCTAATCTGTTTAGCTGTATGTCTGTCCTTACTTAGGCCAGTACCACACTCTCGTAGTTACTTTAGCTTTTTGTAAAATTTGAAATTGTGGTGTGATTCCTCCAACTTTGCTCTTCTTTTCCAAGATTGTTTTGGTTATTCTGGAGCCCTTGCATTTCCGTATGAGTTTTTTATCATCTTGTCAATTTCTGCAAGAAATTGGGCAGTGATTTTCTGCAGATTTTATTGAATCCGTAGATGGTTGCAGAGTCCGCCATCTTCACAGAGTATTGCCGTATTGTCTTCCAGCCCACGGACATGGGGTGCGCTCCCATTGATTTAGGTCTTTCATTTCTTTCAATCATGTTTTGTAGTTTTCTTGTACAGGTGTTGCACTTCTTTTGTTAAAGTTATTCCTAAGTATTTATTATTTTTGATGCTATTTTAAAATGAATTGTTTTTTATTTTCATTTTAGATTGTTTTTTGCTAGTATATAGAAATACATTGATTTTTGTAATTTGATCATGTATCTTATAAACTTGATGTTCTCCTTTATTAGCTCTGTTCTTGAGGATTCCTTAGGATTTTCTGTATGTAAGAGCATGTCATCTGCAAATAGAGATTTATGTTCTTTTTAAGCCATTTCATCTGATGAATAGGTTATATGATAAAGATTTCATTTGTAAGGTCTGAAAATTGTCATACAAGTACTCAATAACACATTTGAGCAGTATCCTAGGAATTGTTATTTAGCCGATTATTTACATATGTGTAGCTTTCCTCATCTAGATATTTAAGTGGGCAGAGTAAAATTAAGGTGGTTTCTACTATCTGAAGAACAGATTATTCAGGGTTACTAAGCGGCTGAAATTGCTTTAAGTTATGGAGTAGTATTTTAGTTTGATTTTTATTGTGCAGATTGTTCTAAAATGTTTTATGTGTTTTCCTTAGAGTTTTTGTACTATGGGCAGTGTAGGAAGGACTTTTTTTTTGTGGTGAACAGTTTTTCTTTTTCCCTTTTTATTTATTGAGGTCACATTGGTTTATAACATTATATAAATTTCAGGTGTATGTCATTACATTTCGATTTCTATATAGATTACGTCATGTTCACCACCCAAAGACTGATTACCGTCTATCGCCACACACATGTGCCTAATCACTCCTTTCGCCCTCCTCCCTCTCGCCTTGCCTCTGGTAACCACCAATCCAATCTCTGTCTCTATGTGTTTGTTTGTTGTTGTTGTCGTCTATTTATGACGTCTATTATGTAAGATCATATGGTATTTGACTTTCTCCCTCTGACTTATTTCGCCTAGCATAATACCCTCAAGGTCCATCCATGTTGTTGCAAATGGCAAGATTTCATCATTTCTTATGGCTGAGTAGTATTCCATTGTGTATATACACCACATCTTCTTTATCCATTTGTCGCTCGATGGGCACCTAGGTTGCTTCCAAGTCTTGGCTATTGTGAATAATGCTGCAATGAACATAGGGGTGCATGTATCTTTACCCATTCGTGTTTTCATGTTCTTTGGATAAATACCCAGCAGTGGAATAGCTGGATCGTATGGTAGTTCTATTCTTAATTTTCTGAGGAAACTTCATGCTGTTTTCCATAGTAGCTGCACCAGTTTGCACTCCCACCAGCAGTGTATGAAGGTTCCCTTCTCTACACATCCTCTCCAACACTTATTGTTTCCTGTCTTGTTAATTATAGCCATTTTGATGGGAGCGAGGTGATATCTCATTGTAGTTTTGATTTGCATTTCCATAGTAATTAGTGATGTTGAACATCTTTTCATGTGCCTGTTGGCTGTCTGTATATGTTCTTTGGAAAAATGTCCGTTCAGATCTTTTACCCATTTTTTATTTGGGTTGTTAGTTTTTTTGTTGTTGAGATGTCTGAGTTCTTTATATATTTTGGATATTAACGCCTTATGACATATATGGATTGCACATATCTTCTCCCAGTTGTTAGGTTGTCTTTTCGTTTTGTTGATAGTTTCCTTTGCCATGCAGAAGCTTTTTATTTTGGTGTAGTCCCGTTTGTTTATTTTTTCTCATTTCCTTTGTCTGGTCAGACATGGTACTTGAAAATGTGCTGCTAAAGCTGCAAAACAGAACAGAATCATCCCATTTGCAATAACATGGATGGACCTTGAGGGAATTATGTTAAGTGAAATAAGCCAGCTAGAGAAGGATAATCTGTGTATGACTCCACTCATATGAGGAATTTAAAAATGTGGGCTAAGAGAACAGTTTAGTGGATACCAGGGGAAAGGTGGGGTGGGGGTGGGCACAAAGGATGAAGTGGTGCACCTACAACACGAATGACAAACATTAATGTACAACTGAAATTTCACAAGATTGTAACCTATCATTAACTCAATTAAAAAAAATAATAAAAAAAAAAAGAAAATGTGCTGCTAAGACTGCTATCAAAGAGTAGACTGCCTTTTGTTTCTTCTAGAAGTTTTATGGTTTCAGGTCTCGCATTCAAGTCTTTAATCCATTTCAGTTAATTTTTGTGCATGGTGTAAGATAATGGTCTATGTTCATTCTTTTGCATGTTGCTGTCCAGTTTTCCCAACACATTTATTGAAGAGACTTTCATTTCCCTGTTGTATGTTCTTGGCTCCCATGTCAAAAACTAGCTGTCTGTAGATGTGCAGGTTTATTTCTGGGCTTTCACTTCTGTTCCATTGATCTGTGTGTCTGTTTTTGTACCAGTACCATGCTGTTTTGTTTACTATAGGTTTGTAGTATATTCTGAAATCAGGGAGTATGATACCTCCAGCTTTGTTCTTTTTTCTCAGAATTCCTTTGGCTAGTCGGGGTCTTTTGTTGTTCCATATAAATTTTAAGATTCTCTGTTCTATTTTTGTGAAAAATGTCAATCGAACTTTGATAGGAATTGCATGGAATCTGTAGATTGCTGTAGGAAGTATGGGCATTTTAACTATGTTAATTCTTCCAATCCAAGAGCACAGAATATCTTTCTATTTCTTTGTGTCTTTTTCATTTTCTTTCAACAGTGTTTTATAGTTTTCAGTGTACAGGTTTTTCACCTCTTTGTTTAAATTTATCCCTAGGTATTTTATTCTTTTTGTTGCAATTATAAATGGGATTGTATTCTTAATTTCTCTTTCTGCTACTCTGTTGTTAGGGTATAGAAACACAACTGATTTTTGTATGTTGATTTTGTATCTGGCAACTTACTGTATTCACTTATTATTTCTAAAAGGTTTTTATGAATTCTTTAGGGTTTTCTATATATAAAATCATGTCATCTGCAAATAGTGACAGTTTCACTTCTTCCTTTCTAATTTAGATCTCTTCTGTTTCTTTTTCATGCCTGATTGCTCTGTCTGTGACTTCCAATGCTATGTTAAATAAGAGTGGCAAAACTGGACAGCCTTGTCTGCTTCCTGTTCTCAGAGGGATAGTTGAGTATGATATTAGCTGTGGGTTTGTCATGTATGCCCTTTATTATGAGATGCTCTTCTTCTGTACTCATTTTATTCAGAGTTTTATCATAAATGGATGCTGTGTCTTGTTAGATGCTTCCTGTGCATCTGCTGAGATGATCATGTGGTTTTTATTCTTCATTTTGTTGATGTGGTGCATCATGTTGATTGATTTGCAGATGTTGAGCCATCCCTGGGTGTATGATCCTTTTAATGTATTATTGTTTTCGATTTGCTAGCATTTTGTTGAGGATTTTGCATTGATGTTCATCAGTGGCCTGTAATTTTCTTTTTTTGCGCAGTCCTTGTCTGATTTTTCTATCAGGATAATGTTGGCCTCATAGAGTGAGTTAGGAAGCTTCCCTTTCTCTTCAATTTTTGAAAGTTTGAGAAGGATAGGTGTTGAGTCTTCTTTGAATGTTTGGTAGAATTCACCAGGGAAGCCAGGAAGGACTAACGTTGATTGAGCACCCACTAGTATGTTGTAGATATTGTATATACCTTCTCATTTAAATCTCATATCTTTCTGAGATAGATATCTTTCTGAGACTTAAATCTCATATCTTTATGAGATATTCTTTTTTTGCAAATTAGAAAACTGAGATTAAGTGACATATTCAAGGTCACATATCTAGGTAAGTCTTGAAACTGGTATTCAAACCCAGCCTCTCTTTCTCTCTAGTCTTGCTGTTCTCTTAATACAGTGAATGTAATTTAAGATGATTTTTTATCAATTCATTATTATGTTATGATGAAGATGGAACTAGAAATTGCATAGCACTTAAGATTTAAAAGACACTGAATCTTACTTTCTTGAAAAAGTGTTTCATTTTTCCTTTCTTTTTTTTCTCCTTTATTTACATGGCTTTATGAGATATATAAACTTGAGTACCTTTTTAAAATATTAGTGAGTAAACCATCCTTCTTTGGGTCTTTCTGATCCTTCAGTGAATCATTGTCACTTCTGTTATTTCCATGCTTTTTGCCTTGTTTGCATCTTTCTTTTTAATAGTATTTTATTTATTTATTTATTTGGTGAGGAAGATTGGCCCTGAGCTAACATCTGTTGCCAGTCTTCCTCTTTTTGCTTAAGACGGATTATCACTGAGCTGACATCTGTGCCAGCCGTCCTCTGTTTTGTATCTGGGATGCTGCCTCAGCATGGCTTGATGAATGGTGTCTAGGTCTGTGTATAGGATCCAAACCAGCAAACCCCGGGCTGCTGAAGTAGAGCGCACTGACTTAACCACTACATCACCGGGCTGGCCCCCTTGTTTGCGTGTTTTAACAACCTTGTTTGTGATTTTCAAATTGTTGACTTAATGGACTATAGATTTTTTGGTAGCATTCTCTTTATGGTAGCTGGTCTCCAAAGATGGTCCAATCACATCTTGTGTTGTCTCTTTTCTTATTGAATCTGGGCTGGCCTGTACCTCACATTAACCAATAGAATGAGTTGAAATGAGGCTTATCAATACTAACCCCAGCCATGAAGAGGCAACTTCTACTTGCTCTGTTTTGGAGCTCTGAACTGTCGTGTAACTAGTTTAGGTACTGCGCAGGAGAACTCGCATGGGGAGGCCACATGAAGAAGAAAGGAGAGAAGAGGGCAGCCAACTCAGGGTCTCAGTGAGCCTCTCCATGTGATTTCCACTACCTTAGAGACTCCAAGCAAGACCAGCAGGAGAGCTGTCCGCTGAGCCGAGCCAAACCACACGACTGTCAGATAGAAGAAAAGTATTACGTTTTGGAGTGGAATAGATAACTGAGACACTGTCTTAGTTCATCTCTTAAAATTCTTTTTCTTTTGTTAATTGAGGGAAAATTAGCATAAAGTGAAATGAACAGATCTTAAGTGTGCAGTTTTCAGTGTGTGACACATGTATACACTTGTGAAACTAATGATCTAATCAATGTATAGAAAATTTCCCTCCCCCTGGAAACTTCCCTCAAGCTTCCTTCTGGTCAGTGCTCACTCCTCATGCACAGTCACTGTCCTCTGTCAATTTATTGACTAGTTTGTTTGCCAAATTTACTTGCTTTTCTTATTTAGTGTTATTTACATAGTTTTCCTTTAGAAATCATAACATTTAATTTGTCTCCCTCCCACCTCCATGCCACTATGGTCAGAGATTTAGAGGTGGAAAGGCGGGGGCAAGTGAAGAACAGAATAAAAATATATTCTTGAGTATGAAGAATTCTGATGAATATATATTTTTTAATATGTATAAGAACTTATTCATAATAATACTTCGTATTCATGACTCTTTCCTATGCCCCAGGCTCTGTAATCCCATGCTTCTGTGGGTTTTGTATCCTTCATTTTTCCCTCTCTGTGCAGCATAGGGTCCTGGTTCAGCATCAGCAAGCTGGGGGCAGAGATAGTGGTACATTTCTTATAGTGCTTTTATAAGATAAAATGAAAACTGGTCAACTAAAACTAAATAATTAAAAACTAAATAATTAAAAGAAAAAAAACCATTCTGTGGATTAGTCAGTTGACATATTGGTCTGATTCAGCTTTGACATGCCTGTGGAAAAAGAGAGAAAAATGACCGGACCTTGTGAATCCTCTTACATACCTAGCTTCATGGAGGCGTAAAGGAAGTCAGCCTGTTATGAGGGGTTAGGCCTGCCAGGATCTGCATAGGAGACAGAAGACTGAGAGACTAAGCACCCCATGAATGGTGGTTCAACTTTAAAGCACTATACGTCTGTGCTCGTGCAAAATGTGGGCCCTTGCAGTACCTCAGGCTCTGACCAGTCAGATTCACAGCTTTTCTTGTGGAAGGACCAGTGACTGGTAAGGGGTAGGCAGGGAGTAAAGCAGAGGGGGAAAGAGAAAAGTTCCTTCTTAAAGGTGGTTTCTCTTTTTATGTGTGTGGGGAAGATTGGCCCTGAGCTAACATCTGTGCTTGTCTTCCTCTTTTTGTATGTGGGATGCTGCCACAGCATGGCTTGATGAGTAGTGTGTAGGTCTGTTCCAGGCATCTGAACCCGTGAACCCCTGGCTGCCAGAATGGAGCGTGTGAAGTTAACCACTACTCCACCAGACTGGCCCCTTGTTTCTTTAATTTTACTTTTTGGAAGATTTTATTTTTCCTTTTTCTCCCCCAAATCCCCTCGTACATAGTTGTATGTTTTTAGTTGTGGGTCCTTCTAGTTGTGGCATGTGGGATGCTGCCTCAGCATAGCCTGATGAGCAGTGCCATGTCCGCACCCAGGATCTGAACCGGTGAAACCCTGGGCCGCCAAAGCCGAGTGCACGAACTTAACCGCTCGTCCGTGGGGCCAGCCCCCTCCTTGTTTCTTTTTATTTGAAGTTCTTAGGATTTGCTTTGGAAATACTGCCTTTTGTAGGGAAGAGGTTGTTACTGTTTGGGGATTAATGTTGGTCTAGTGTGATAGTAATAATGTTTCTAAAGGAGAATGTCTCTGAGGTGCCTGGTTCCATGCCCTAGGTAAGTACTAATTTCCCATTGGAGTTCAGAGATGAGAGTCCAAGCCAGATGGGAAAAGGACAAAATGGCTTGAAAGTGTGTGTTTGAGAAGGAGGAGGAGGATTTAGCTGGGCTGATACTGGGGAGGACGTTTTTGTCATGGGCTGGTAAGAGCCAACAGCAAAGCCCACTTTGAGTATAGGTGAAAGGTAGTGAAAAAGATGACTGGAAAGGTAATTTCTATCATATTGTGGAAAGTCTGTAGTATCACTGTTAAGTTGATAATAAATCTGTTAAGTAATTAGTCATTGAGGATGGTTTTTGAGCAGAAGAGTTCCCTAACCAAAGCTGAGCCACAGGAAGATTAATTGGGCAGTGACGAGACGTGTGCCAGAGTGGGACAACTGAGGGCAGAGGGACCATTGTGAGCACTGTAGGGGCCCAGGTGACGCTTCGTGAGTCTGATGAGTGCATTTGACTTTCCGTGCTTTCTTTTTCACTACCAAATTCAGATGCTTGCATCATCTTTGTCATAAATAGACATTTTTATTTATTTGTTCTTTATATTTATTTGTATTAGAGTATTTTAGGAAACTATCGTTAAAATCACTCATTTTAGATTTTGTAACAACTCTGTTAAATATAACTGGCAGATAGTCTACTTAAGACTAGACTGAAATCTATTGACTCCCAATCAGATGCTTTCTATTTATATGCTCCTGCATTTTAGGAGCTGCTTTTAAGCCTGCATTAGCAGTCAGGAATTTCATATACTTGGAAATGTTCAGGGATGTAAGCGGCAAGTCTTTTCCCAGGAAATTGAGAGCCATTATTGGCATCATAAAAAGCCAAAAGGTTACTACCTTTTAGATATAGACAGTTTAGTAGGAAAAAAAGTGGTAGAATTAGAGTTTGCAACTAAAGTTGGGGATTTGGGATTGAGAAATGGAAAACTGAGATGAAGATGTCTGAAAGCTTTATATGCCCCTCTCAGAGATCCTCACTGGGCTGAAATGATGGGGTTCTAACAGAGTTCCCTGGGAGACTTCAGAGATCCACTTTGATCATAAGCACTTTTCCTTAAATTACTTTGTTGAAATTTTCAAATACTTTAAACCTTTTAATAAGCTAAAATGGAAGGAAATACAAGAAGATGGTAGGGGCCAGCCCAGTGGTGCAGCGGTTAAGTGTGCATGTCCTGCTTCTCTGCATCCTGTGGTTCGCTGGTTCGGATCCCAGATGCAGACATGGCACCACTTGGCAAAAGCCATGCTGTGGTAGGCGTCCCACATATAAAGTAGAGGAAGATGGGCACGGGTGTTAGCTCAGGGCCAGTCTTCCTCAGCAAAAAGAGGAGGATTGGCGGCAAATGTTTGCTCAGGGCTAATCTTCCTGAGGAAAAAAAAAAAAGAAAAAAAGAAGATGGTAGCACTTGTTGCCTTTGGGAAAAAGAGGTGGGTGTCCATAAGAACATACCATAACAACAGTGTGACCTGTTTGAAAGCAAATTAAAATTTTCTCTCATATCCTTTAAGTGGATAGAATGTGGTTAAAATACTGAAGTTTATTTTAAAGTAGCATAAGTGGCCTGTATTTTCAGTTCATTGTCCAAATATTTTGCTACTCTTACAAAAAATGCACATCCATATTTGAGAATTGATGATTTGAAATTAAAAGAAAATACTGCTAGACTTTTAGTTTGAAATCTTTTAATTGCAAAACTATTTTTATCTTTTCTTGTTTAGGTTGGGTGTTGAAAACAAAGACATATTTTAGTAGAAATTCCCCTGTATTACTGCTTGGAAAATGTTACCATTTTAAATATGAGGGTAAGTGCTAAGTTTGTAATCTATTTAAAAGTTTTTGTAGAAATTCATTGTGTAACTGTTTTCATTATCTTATTTTCAGATTAGTCTAATTTTGACATGTTTCTTTTTTTTTGCTTTCAGTTTTTTATTGTGGTAAAACATACATAACGTGAAATTTACCATCTTTATCATTTTTAAGTGTACAGTTCTGTGGGATTAAATACGTTCGTAATGTTGTGTTCCATCACCACCTTTCATCTCCAGAACTCTTCATCTTGCAGAACTGAAACTCTGTACCCGTTAAAAAACGACTCTCCATTCATCCCTTTTCCCCAGCCCCTGGCAACTGCCATTCTGCTTTTTATGCCTTTATTTTGGCATATTTCTTTTAAGAACCTGTATTTTATATAACACATAATATACTGCCATATGGTTTGGGTTTCTTGTGAACTCCTTGAGGATAAGGATCATGCCATCTTTTGTTATATCATATCCTCATAGTTACAGTATGAGTGCTAAGTAAATATTATTTGAATTGATATCTTAATATTCTTTATCAAGTTCTCTGATAACTTTAAAATATATGATAATAATTATAAGTATCACCTTAGTTAACCTAAAAATGGTAAATTTTCCAATTCTTAAGGATGCGCCAGTTTCTGAAATTACTGACTTTATTTGATGTTTCCAAATTTCCACGTATGCTTATACTTTCAATAATTATCGTCTATTTCCTTTTAATAATTTATTCCACTTACTGAGTGCCTACTATGTGTCAGGCATCATGCTAAGCTTTTTGGGAAATGTCTTTAATTTTCACAACAAACCTACAGAGTAGCTTCAGGTATCCCTATCTTATGAGTGTGAAAGCAGAATTTTAGAGAAATTTAATAATTTGTCCAAAGTCACACAGATATTAAATGGCAGAGCTGAAATTTAAACCACGATTGTGTGTAACTTTAATACTGACATTCTTTCTAGTATACATCTTTGCTTGGTTTTGTGTGTATGAGTGTGTGTGTTGTGTGTGTGTATGTATGTTTGTGTTTGTTAGAGAGAGGAAGAGAATGTGTATGAGAGTATGTGATTATCAGGCTTTTATTCATTTTTGGTTGACCTATTTTGATGAATTATTTATCAGCAATTTTCTGAAACCTTGTAAATAGCTTGTAATAATGACAGCTAACATTTATTGAGTACTTACAATATGCCAGGTAGCATTTTAAGTAATTTATATGTATTAACTTTGACACCTCACAACATTCTTGAAGGATGAGTAGGAAGTTGATGCATAAAGAGGGAATGCATTTTAGGTAGATGGAATGGCATGATGAAAGCAATGTCAGTGAGGTACTAGAGTGTGTATTTAGGAAACAGATGTCCAGTGTAGCTATGGTGGGGGAGAATTCTGAAAAAGATCAAATTATGGAGGAGCATCTTAAATGCTACGCTCAAGAGTTAGGTCACTAATTGTTTACAGGCGCAGCAGAGTATGGGCTTTGGGCTCAGACATATGTGGGTTTGAATTTTGGCCCTTTTTGCTTGTTATTTGTTACTTTGGGCAAGTTATTTAACCTCCCTAAGTATTAATAATACCTATTTCTTAGGTATTTAGTGGTGTACCTGGTACATATTTGCATTCTAAGTGATACTATTCATGATATAAGGAATTTGAGAAAAAGTTATTAGAATTCCTTTTAAGGATAGTATTAGATATTTTTTGGAAGAAGTACTTTGAACAGATCCTTGTAGTGGGCTCTTGGGGGTCCTCAACTCAAGAGATGAAAAATAGATGATATAGGAGATATGAATGAGCCAAACAGAAGACTTTTTTGTTTTAGACAAGGAGTGGGGATATAGGGAAGGAAAAAGGTGTGACGGTCGAGAGGGAGAGAGAAGAAAGAGCCAGAGGGTGATGACAAGCCGCATATCTGTTGAGAGATTTCCTTGTTAGATCCCCTGATGTTCAGTAAAGTCAGTTGAGCTCATGAAATGCTGATGTAGGAGGCGTTGTTTAGCAAAAGGGGATGACTGCTTGTCTGGTGCCTTCACCCTGAGCTTCTTTGCCGCAAACATCTTCACCACTTAACTAATTGGCCATGCGCAGTTTTACTATAAAAGATGACATAACTGGTTGATAGAACTGATTATTTCTACTGACTTGATGGAAAATACAGTGATAAAACTTACTGGAAGTGTGAAATAAGAGAGTGTAAAGCCAGATTGCACACGAGAAAATAACATACCAGTTTGCAAATCTTTGGTGAGAAGAGTCATCTCTCCCACCTGTCAAAACCAAAAGTTTACCAAGCTATGGCACATACAAAAGAGGCAGCTAGTCTTCGAGAGCATTAATTATTGATATTTTAGCTAATTTAGATACAACAGCTTGTTCTCTAATGCTGTCTTTACCAAATTTATCATGCAATATTAGTAGTTGGAGGCAGGGGCCGACCCCGTGGCCGAGTGGTTAAATTCGTGCGCTCCGCTTCGGCAGCCCAGGATTTCACCAGTTTGGATCCTGGGTGCAGACATGGCACTGCTCGTCAAGCCATGCTGAGGCGGCATCCCACATGCCACAACTAGAAGGACCCACAACTGAAAATGCACAACTATGTACCTGGGGCCTTTGGGAGAAAAAGGAAAACAAGAAAATCTTTAAAAAAATATATAATTTGGAGGCAAAAGAAGAATCAAATTCCTTCTCTTACCTCCCACCACCTCCAAAAAACAAATGGTTATATGATTCCTGATGAGTATAAGTTTCTTGAAATTGGTGAAAATATTTGCTATTTGATAGTAGAGAACATGATAAGGACAGAATTTGGCAGAGAATCTGGCCTAGATTTGGTGAAATATAACAATTGGACATGTGATGGAACATTTAACTGTAGTCCAGATATGTACTACATGTTTCATTATGTCTTTTTAATGTCCCTCTTTTATTTTCTATTTTATCTGTTACAGCAAACTTGCCTCATGGCCAATTAGTTATGTCGCAAAAATACTTGTGGCAAAGATGTCTACAGCAAAGATGCTTATGGTGTAGGTACCTAGAATCATGAATTTGGCATCTGAAATGAAAAAGACAACTCACATCATTGCAGAGCTATAAGCAGGGAGGACCGTGAGAGCTTAAGCTGTAGAGAATTAGCAGAACCCAGGGCTAGCTTTGGACTTCTTCACATCACAGAATTTTTGGTTCAAGCAAGTTTTCTAAGTTTTCAGAGAGATAGGAAGCGAGGTACCTAGCTGGCTTCTCAACTACAATGATTATTATTATCCTAGATTTTTGAGTGCAAAATGCCAAATTTCATTTAATTATTTTCAGTGATCATTGTATTGAGAACATGCTGGTTAGGACATTGATTGTGTCCAGAAGGAGCACATGATAATCATAACTAAATATATGCTTTAGAAAAATAACTGATAGCAGAGTGGAAGAATGATTGGAAGTCCATTAGCGGGCAAGATACGATGACTCTGATAGAGGGCAGTGGCAATGGAAAGGAGAGGATGGATTTGAGATGTTTTTAAGGTAAAATGAACAGCATCTGACAAATGATTGGATTGGGGGTCATGAGAGACAGAGAGGAGGTAACAGTGTGAAGAGTACTATCTTGGATGATAGGCAGTGTCAGTAACCAAATGTGGTGTACTACAGGAAGCATGGGTTTTTGCGGGGGGACATGTAGTGGTGGAAGTAGGCTGTTCAGAAATGAACAGTCTGAATGAAGTAGGCTGTTTAGAATTGATTTGTTAGTTATTTTCAAAGAGGTGGCATTTGAGGCCAATGGGTAAGGTCACACTGATGGAAAGTATAGGTGGGGAATGTCCATCTTTAAGGATATACTGAAGAAGAATCTGAATGAAACTGAGAAGGGATAGGCAATATATAGGACAAAACCCACGATAGCGTATTGTTGTAAAGACCAGAGATTTTCGGAAGAAAGGGTTGGATGAAGTGCCTAATGCCCAGAAGAGGTTGAGCAGGAAATTGCCTGAGTAGAGGCTGTAGGATTTTTTAGTGACAAGTTGCTGACAACTTTTGGAGGGCAGTTACACGAGGGCGGTAAGAATAGAAAAGTAAAAGCATAAAATTAATAGCAGCTAACTACATTTGCTGAGGGTAGATCTATGTTATGCATCAAAGCCAGACTGTATTGTTTTAATGAATTATTGGTTATGATGTTGGGGTAGAGAACTTCTTATATAAAAAACATAAACACACAGCCCATACAGGAGAACATTGACCAAATAAAAACTAAGGATATCTACATGACAAAAGACACCATGAAAAAAATTTAAAAGCAAGCCAGAGGGAACATTTTGTACATGTTCTCTCATTCTGTGTGTGTGTGTGTGTGTGTGTGTTAGGTATATCTATCTGTGTGTGTTTACATGAAGATCTATTTATCTGTCCATCTGTCATTTCTGCATTTATATCTTAGACAAAAGATTAGTCTCCAAAATAATAAAGAACTACAAATTAATATGAAAAACGTGAACAACCAAGAAAAAATGAGTCACGAAAATGAACAGGTGCTTTTTAAATAGAAACCTGAATGGCCAGTGAAACATAAGAAAATACTCACCCTAAATTATTAGAGTGTAAATGAAAGGAGAGTGTAAATTAAAATGAAATACTATTTCTTAGTTATCAGATTTACAAAAATGTAAAGGTTTCATGATACCAAATGTTAGCAAGGATACGAAGAAATAGGAACTCAGATGCTGCTGAAGGGCATTAAATTAATAAAACCTCTTCATGAGAAATTTGAGAGTACTTAGAAAAATTGAAAGTATACACAACTTAGGACCCAGCAGTTCTGCTTGGAAGTGTTTACCCTAGAGAAGTTCTCTGTATGTGTGGAGAACATGTGTACAAGGGTGTTTATTGTAGCTTTGTTGAAATAACAAAAAATTGGAAACAATTTAAGTATTCACTAGTAGGGGATTAGATGCATAAGCTTTTCATTCATTCCACAAATGTTTACTGAGAGCCTGTTATGTGCCAGGCACTGGGGTTCCTGCTGAAAGCGTGACAGACATAAGCCTTACTCTCAGGGAGCTTACAGTCTGGCAGATGAGAGACATTAAACAAATAATGACAAAAATTACTAATCCCAATACAATATTTGTGATGAAGCGGAAGTACAGGCTGTTATAGAAGGAGACCAAATTAGAAAGATGCTACTGGATGCGAATAAGCAGAAAGTCCATTTCAAAATAGCTTAAACAATCTGGGGATTTATTGTCATACACAAACAGAAGTCCTGACACAGGGATGGCTCTAGGTTGGTTAATTAGTGCCTCTGTGACATCATGAAGGACTCATCTTCTGTCCGTCTTACCAGTCTGCTGGTCTCAGCTTATTGGCCTTGTCTTCACCCGCCTCTTCTTAGAGAAGCCAGTGTCTGTCTCAGGACCGAGAGGGGATAGGACAGATGGGGCAGAACCCACTGGAAGAAGGACTTTTTCTCCTTTATATTATTTCTTTATTATGAATATTGAATTCTTATTATTTTAATAATTTTATATTTAGATCTTTAAATTTGTTTTTTAAGATTTTATTTTTCCTTTTTCCCCCAAGTTTCCCGGTACGTAGTTGTGGGTCCTTCTAGTTGTGGCATGTGGGATGCCACCTCAGCATGGCTTGACGAGCAGTGCCATGTCTGCACCCAGGATTCGAACCTGCGAAACCCTGGGCCACTGAAGCGGAGTGCACGAACTCAACCACCCAGCCATGGGGCCGGCCCCTATGTCATATATTTTACAAGTTTAAAAACTCCACTAACAAAAAAATATCCTTAATGCATTACTCCCTCCAAGTCCTACTCCCCTCTGTTCTTCTGAACAAATACCCCAATTCCCTCTGACTACCTTGTTTACTGCGATTCCTCTTGCTTTCAAAATATATATTTGAATCTCTTTTCAAATGCATATTTGATCTTATTTATGCTTATTCCTCCTGTTTTCAAAATTATCCTTGATTCATTTAAATTTATGTACTTTAAGTACAAGCACCTCCCTCCTTGTGGATACCAAAACAGTTTCTGGAAAGGTGTAAGAGGGTGGTTTGGGGTTACACACATTAGAAAAGAGAATCCATAAAATGGGTGGTAAGAATAGAAATGTGATATTCTTCTAGGTAATGGTTAATTTCCTTCATTCTGCATGCAGATATTTTTAGTAAACAGCAAATGTGATATTTCAAAAAATTCAAAAGAAAATATATGACATAAAGATCTGCTGATTATGGGGACAATTTCCTTCATTATTTCCTCTTCCGTGGGTATACAAACCCATAATATGTAAAGATTTACGAATCCTATCATTATGGTATTACTGTGGTGAATTTCTAGTTCATAACGCTATCCTGAGGTTGTTACCCTGTCATGTCGTGACTTTCTTTCCTCAGCAGAAATAGAATATTCTGTTCACCATATTTGAGAGATTTTAATGCTAATTTTTTCTCTCCTTTTGTGTGTTGTTATGGACTCAGCTTTTTAGATTTACTGTCTATTGATTGATCGTCATCAGTAATCTCCTTTTGATACTCAGATTGTCTTAATTTGGCCAGTGAAAGATCCTTTTAGATTGGCTTCTGTATCTTTCCACCAAACCTAATTAATTTTTGGAAACTTGGCAGTTTCTTCCATAACTAGGTATACCAGGTCCACTTTGTACTTTTCAGCTTCAGATTTGAAATCAGCCATTTCCCAATGAAGCCTTGTTTCTGTTGCAGAAAAATAGTGTTAGAGATTATAATCTGAGCACAAGGGTTCATCATGGGAATGACATTTCCCTGAAGCCATTTCAGTGGACAGAGCCGGAAGAGAGAGAAATTTTTTTTTTGGAAGCTTAGCCCTGAGCTAACGTCTGCTGCCAATCTTCCTCTTTTTGCTGAGGAAGACTGGCCCTGAGCTAACATCCATGCCCATCTTCTTCTACTTTATACGTGGGACCCCTGCCACAGCATGGCTTGCCAAGCAGTGCCATGTCCGCACCCAGGATCCGAACTGGTGAACCCTGGGCCGTCAAAGTGGAACATACAAACCTAACTGCTGCACTACTGGGCTGGCCCCTTGTTTTTTTCTTACAAAGTCATGAATTTATATTGGTATTTTCAGTCTAGTTCTAACTAGATTGTATTCCTACTTAAATTCTTGATTCTTTATCCTTTTTTCTATTAAATAGAAATTTTCCGGGGCCGGCTCCATGGCCAAGTGGTTAAGTTTGCATGTTCCACTTCAGTGGCCCAGGGTTTTGCCGGTTCAGATCCTGGGTGCGGACATGGCACCGCTCATCAGGCCGTGTTGAGGGGGCATCGCACATAGCACAGCCAGAAGGACCTACAACTAGAATGTACAACTATGTACTGGGGGGTTTGGGGAGAAGAAGAAAAAAAGAAGATTGGCAACACATGTTAGCTCAGGTGCCAATCTTTAAAAAAAAAGAAAAGTAGAAATTTTCTAATAGTTCCTTTTGTTCTGCTAAGGATTTTAGCCAAGTTACTTTAGCTAGACTCCTCATCTCTCATTCTGTGTGGCATTTATCTGATGGATAGTTTTGCTCACTTGTTTCAATTCCCTTACAGTTTGAAAGTGTTGGTTTTCTGATATCTCACAGATCTAAATGCTTAGAAAGTGGTCACTTTCAACCACAATGGTTTTACCCCCCTCTGAGTCATCTATAATGAATTAATCCATAATGATAAATAAGTATAAGATTCTTAAACTTGATAGTCTGCCTGTTATTATTTATTTTTTAGTAATATTAGGACATGTTTTAAAAAATTAGATTATTTTAACTATGCTAAATCTGTGCTGAATTTGCAAGTTTTAAATTTATCTTGCTACCTTTCCTGAGCTACAAACTCTTTTTCTTATATTATGCAATTTTTCCTTCCCAGTATAAGATACCATTCTTTGCATTGTTATGTCAAGGTTTATAGTATAAAAATCCAAATGGTCCTCCCAGTTAGTATTATCTTGACCAAATACCAAAATTAAATTTTTTTTACAGGGTATCTGTGAGAGAAGCAGGAAAGGGTTTTATCTTATTTGAAGTAAGCCTCATCTTTCTACACATACCGTGCCTGCATTTGGCTAGGATTTTTCTAGGTTTTCTCTTAGATGATTCAGGTCATGATGGGCCCAGAGGACATTAAGGAAAAACTGTAGTTTGAGGTTCTCTCTATTCATTTGTTTATTTTTTTTTTGAGGAAGATTAGCCCTGAGCTAACATCTGCCAATCCTGCTCTTTTTGCTGAGGAAGACTGGCCCTGAGCTAACATCCGTGCCCATCTTCCTCCACTCTATATGTGGGACACCTACCACAGCCTGGCTTGCCAAACGGTGCCATGTCTGCACCTGGGATCTGAACTGGAATGTGTGAACTTAACTGCTGCACCACTGGGCCGGCCCCGAGGTTCTCTCTGGTATACCAGTTCTATCTTAGGGACCAAAGTGATTTAACATAAATTGAATAGAGAGAAGGCTCTCTCAGTCCTAATTTGGAGGCTGAGGAGCATCTATAGACAATCAGTACAGCCTAGGAACAAAAATAGTACCTGGAAAAAGAAAAAAAACTTTTTAAGAAGTAGAGAGGGTAGCACAGAGGCTAGAAAGTAATAAAGGCGTTCTCTGAACTGACACCAGCCCAGGGATGGAGCTTTGCCTAGGGGTCTCCTTGCAGGATGTAAGGAAGGGCGTGAAGGTAATGTGTCAAGGGGTCATACTGTCTGTGCTCTTGTTCTCATGCTGTCTCTACTGTTTTCAGGGATCTGTGTGGCTACAGGTCTTGCCAAGGTTATACCCAAATGTTGTGGAAATAGGGCCCGAGAATTTGAAATTCTTTGAAATATGGGTTTTGCCTCTTACTAAAAAATATCATATGGGAAGAAATGAGGAGTTATTTAGAAGTGTGTTACTTAATTTCCAAAAATTTGGACGTTTTCTAGATCTTGTTCTATTGATTATTATTATTAATTTTTTGGTGAGGAAGATTGTCCCTGTGCTTATCTTCCTTTTTTTGCTTGAGGAAGACTGCCCTGTGCTAACATCTGTGCTTATCTTCCTCTGTTTTGTATGTGGGACGCCTCCACAGCATAGCTTGATGAGCTGTGTGTAGGTCTGTGCCTGGGATCTCCCTTTTCAGTGACAGGAAGGTGGGTTGGCCCTGTTCCCCCAGAATTTAGAAATAAGAGCAGGTGGAGTCACGCCTCCTCTTTCCTTCCTCCCCAGAGCCAGCTTGCAGGCCCTAGCACGTGAACCTCAGGCTGCTGAAGTGGAGCACATGAACTTAACCACTATGCCACCAGGCTGGGCACCTGTTATTGATTTTTAATTTAATTCCATTGTGGTCACAGAAAAATACTTTTATGACTCTAGTCTCTTTGAAGTTATCAAGACTTGCTTTATGTTCTAAATATGGTATAACTTGGTAAATGTTCTCTGTGTGCTTGAAAAGAATATGTATTCTACTATTGCTGAATGTTTTATAAGGACGTTAAGTCAAGTTGGTTGATACTATGTTCAAATCTTCTCTGTTCTTGCTCTGTCCTACTTGTTCTACCAATTATTGTGAAGGGGATATTGAAATCTCTGACTATAATTGTGGGTTTGTCTATTTCTCCTTGCATTTCTATCAGTTTTTGCTTCATTGATTTTGAAGCTTTGTTATGGGGTACGTAAACATTTACAGTTGTTATAGTTTGTTAATGAATTGACCCTTTTGTAATTATAAAACCATCTTGATTACTCATGATATTCTTTGGTCTGAAATCTGCTTTGTCTGATATTAAATAGCCGCTCCAGCTTTCTTTTGCTTAGGGTTACATGGTATATCTTTTTCCCTTCTTTTACAGTTAATCTATTTGTGTCTTTATATTTGAAATCTGTTTCTTTTAGTAAGTAGATGGTTGAGTCTTGCTTTTTTATCTAATCCAATAATCTCTGCCTTTTAATTAAGTTGTTTAGACTGTTCACATTTAGTGTGATTATTGATATGGTTGGGTTTAACTCTGTCATCTCACTCTTTGCTTTCTGTTTGGTACATCTGTCCTTGGCTTCTTGTCTTTTTCTACCTTCTTTCAGATTGAATATTTTTTTGATTCTATTTTTTCTCTTTGTTGGCTTATTAGCAATAACTTTTTATTGTGTTATTTTAGTGGTAACTTTTAGGTTTTAGTATACTTCTTTAACTTATTGCAGTCTACTTTCAAATGATGTTATACCAATTCACATATAATATAAGAACTTTACCGTAGTGTACTTCACTTCTCCCCTCCTGATCTTTATGCTGTTGGTGTCACACATTTTACTTATTTGTATGTTATATACCCTATAATACATTGTTATTATTTGGGTAAACTGTCAAATATGCTTTTAAGAGATTTAAGTAATAAAGAAGTTATGTATTTGCTCATGTAGTTATCATTTCTAGTGTTTTTCATTACTTTGTGTGAATCCATATTTTCACCTGGTATTATTTTCCTTCTGTCTGAAGGAAGTGTATTGGTCATATATTCTTTCAGCTTTGGTGTTTCTGAAAGTCTTTATTTTGCTTTCATTATTTTTTAAATTTTTTTATTGAGTTCATAATAGTTTACATCAATGTGAGATTTCAGTTGTATATTATTTCTTGACTGTCACCACATAAGTGCTCCCCTTCACCGCCTGTGCCCATTCCCTTCCGCCCTTCCCCTGGTAACCACTGAACTTTGTCCATAGGTTTGTTCATATTCCAAATATGGGTGAAATCATCTGGTGTTCATCTTTCTCATTCTGGCTTATTTCGCTTATCATAATTCCCTCCAGGTCCTTCCATGTTGTTGCAAATGGGATGAATTTGTCTTTTTTTTATGGCTGAGTGGTATTACATTGTTTATATATACCACATCTTCTTTATCCAATCATCAGTCGATGGGCACTTGGATTGTTTCCGTGTCTTGGCTATTGTGAATAGTGCTGCAACAAACATAGCGGTGCATATGTTACTTTGGATTGTTGATTTCAGATTGTTTGGTTAGTTACCCCAGTAGTGGGATAGCTAGGTTGTATGGTAGTTCTATTTTTAGTTTTTTGAGGAATCTGCATACTCTTTTCCATAGTGGCTGCACCAGTTTGCGTTCCCACTAGCAGTTTATGAGGGTTCCCTTTTCTCCACACCCTCTCCAACATTTATTTTTAGTCTTAGTGATTATAGCCATTTTAACAGGCGTAAGCTGGTATCTTAGTGTAGTTTTGGTTTGCATTTCCCTCGTGATTAGTGATGTTGAACATCTTTTCATGTGTTTATCGGCCATCTGTATTTCTTCTTTGGAAAAATGTCTGGTCATCTCCTCTGCCCATTTTTTGATTGGGTTGTTTGTTTTTTTATTGTTCAGTTGTGTGAGTTCCTTATATATTATGGAGATTAGCTCCTTGTCAGATATATGATTTGCACATATTGTCTCCCAATTGGTGGATTGTCTCTTTGTGTTGATTCTAGTTTCTTTTGCTTTGCGGAAGCTCTTTAGTCTGATGAACTCGCACTTGTTTATTTTTTCTTTTGTTTCCCTTGTCTGAGAAGACATGGTATTCGAAAAGATCCTTGTTAGTTCGATGTCAAAGAGTGTACTACCTATATTATCTTCCAGGAGTGTTATGGTTTCAGGACTTATCTTCAAGTCTTTGATCCATTTTGAGTTTATTTTTGTGAATGGAATGAGATAATGGTCTACTTTCATTCTTTTGCATGTGGCTGTCCACTTTGCCCAAAACCATTTATTGAAGAGTAGGGATTTCCCTTTTTGTTGTATGTTGGAGGGGAGAGAGTCCTGGGCAAGTTCACTCTGCCATGATGGTGACGTTCCTCTAGCTTTCATTTTTGAAAGATATTTTTGCTGGGTATAGAATTCTAGGTTGAAGATGTTATTCTTTTGGTAGCTTTAAAGATGTTGCCCCACTATCTTCTTGCTTGTTTTGTTTTCAATGAGAAATCTGATGTCATGCTTATCTTTTTTGGTATATAATGTTTTTTTTCCCTTGACTGCTTTTAAGATTTTTTTCTTTATTACTAGTTTGGAACAATTTGATTATGATGTTCATTGATGTAGTTTTCTTCGTGTCTCTTGTGCTTGAGTTTTGTTGAGTTTTTTTGGACCTGTTGGTTGATAGTTTTCATAAAATTTAAATTTTTTTCAGCTATATTGTCTTCAAATATTTTTTTTCTGTTTTCCTCTCTCTTCCCCTTCCTTCTCAGTCTTCCATTATACATATATTAGCATGGATGAAATTGTGCCACAGCTCACTGGTGCTCTTTTATTTTTTAAAAATTCTTTCTCCTCTCTGTGTTTTATTTTGGATAGTTCCTATTGCTGTGTCCTCAAGTTCACCAATATTTCAGTCTTTTCCTCAGCAATGTCTAGTCTGCCATAAACCCCATTCAGTATATTTTTCATCTTGGACATTGTAGTTTATATATCTAGAAGTTCCCTTTTTTTTTTGTTTAATCTTCCTTGTTTCTACTTATCTATTTTAACATATGTAATATAGTTGTAATAACTGTTTTTTTTTTTTTTTTGAGGAAAGTTAGCCCTAAGCTAACATCTGCTGCCAATCCTCCTCTTTTTTGCTGAGAAAGACTGGCCCTGAGCTAACATCTGTGCCCATCTTCCTCTGCTTTATATGTGGGACACCTACCACAGCATGGCTTGCCAAATGGTGCCATATCTGCGCCTGGGATCCGAACCTGTGAATGCCAGGCCACCGAAGTGGAACATGTGCACTTAACCGCTGCACCACTGGGCTGGCCCCTAAAATAACTATTTTAATGTCCTTGTTTGCTAATTCTAGCATTTGTGTTATTTCTGGGTCAGTTTTTATTGATTGAATGTTCTCATTTTGGCTTGTGTTTTCCTGCCTCTTTGCATGCTTAGTAACCCTTGATTGATTGCCAGATATTGTGTTATTTACCTGACTGAGTACTGGATATTTTTGTATTCCTACAAGTATTATGTTGTGTGAATATGCCACACTTTATTTATCCATTTTACTCTTAGTGTGCATTTGGCAATTGTTAAGAGCCCTGCTGTGAATTTTCTAGACATGTGCTTTGGTAAATGAACATGTGTATGGATTTTCATTCAGAATGTATACCTGGGAATGTAATTGCTGGGTCATAGGGTATTGATATTTTCAACCTCAGTATATATACTACCAAATAGTTTTACAAAATAGTTGTGCCAATTTGTGTTCCTGCCAGGTGTGTATGAGAATTCCACTTACTCTCACCTCACCAATGCTTGATATTTCCCCCTTTTTATTAGAGCCACATTTTCATTTGCATTTCTTTGATAACTAATGAAATTGAGCATATTTTCATGAATACGTTTCTATTTGGATATGGCTTCTGTTAGATTATCTATTGTTTTCTTACTGATTTCTAGTCTTTTTAAATTTGTATATATATTTTTTAATTGAGATTCATAATAGTTTGCATCATTGTGAAATTTCAGTTGTGCATTATTTCTTGTCTGTCACCGCATAGGTGCTCCCCTTCATCCCCTGTGCCCACCCCCCACCCCAGTCCCCTGGTAACCCCTGAACTGTTTTCTTTGTCCCTGTGTTTGTTTATATTCTGCATATAAGTGAAATCATATGATGTTTGTCTTTCTCAGTCTGACTTATTTCACTTAGCATAATACCCACCAGGTCCATCCATGTTGTTGCACTAGGTTTTCTTTTTGTTTAAGATTGACACCTGAGCTAACAACTGTTGCCAGTTTTTCTTTTCTGCTTCTTTTCTCCCCAAATCCCCCAAGTACATAGTTGTATATTTTAGTTGTGGGTCCTCCTAGTTGTGGCATGTGGGACGCCGCCTCAGTGTGGCCTGATGAGCGGTGCCATGTCCATGCCCAGGATCCAAACCAGTGAAACCCTGGGCCACTGAAGCGGAGCGCGTGAACTCAACCACTTGGCTACAGGGCCAGCCCCATAGGTTTTCTTTATATATTCTAGATATTAATCCTTTTTTGGATATATCCATAGGAAATATCTTCTCCTACTCTTTTAGTTACTTTTTCACTCAATGTTCTTTTGAAGAACATGGTTTTTAACTTTAATATAGTGTGGTTAACATTTTTACCTCCTTAAATGGTTAGTGCTTTTGATGTTCTGTTGAATAGATCTTTGCTTACTTTAGGATGAGAAGATGTTCTTTCTGGGATTTGAAGCTATCGTTTCTTTCTTTTTTCCTCTGGTTGTTTTTAAGATCAACTCTTTGTCTTTGGTGTGGATTTCATTTTATTCTATTTGAAATTCATATCTTTCTTAAAATGTGAAAAATTTTCAGCCACTTTATTACAGCTGCTCCCCATTCTTCCTATTCTCTTCTGCATCTCTGATAAATCTTTCTGTCAGATTTTTCTTCATGTCTCTGAAATTCTTTGGTTTCTCATATTTGCTATTACTTTGTCTCTCTGTGGTGTGTTGTGAGTAATTTCTTTAGTTCTTGCTTCTGATTCCTTAATTATCTCCTGAGCTGTGTACAGTTTTCTGTTCAATCCTATATCAAGTTTGTTTTCAGTTGTTATGATTTTCATTTCTAGTAGTTCCATTTGGTTTTCTTTCATATGTGCCTAGTTAGTTTTAATAGTCTGTTTTCTGTTATTTGTCCAACTTTCAATACCCTTCTGTTTTTTCAACATATGTATATGGGATAACATATTTTACCCCATATCTGATAATTGCAATAGCTGTACTCTTTGAGGGTTTGTTTTGCAATTTGTTTTACTTCTGGTTATTTCTCATATTAGCTTGTTGGATTGTGAGTTTTGATTGTAATTGTCAGCCTTTACTAAGCCCTCAGTATTACTAACAGTTCTCTTCCATTTCCTTTATCAACTTTCTTTCTCATTCTTCAGAGTGGTTCTTTCAGACATTCCCATTCTTCGTAAAACTCTGATCTCAAATCTCTCTCAGCATAAAAACAGAAGCAAAGCAAAACAAAATAGAAAAACCCCTCCATTTATCTTACAGTCACCTGACAAATGTTTATTGCACATCTACTATGGACTGAACTCTGCCAGGTGCAGAAGATCCAGGATAAACACCTTCCTTCTTCTCTAGACTTCTTGAAATCTTGGGGGGAGGCAGTGGTAGATAAAAGACATTATAGATAGAATTAAGTAAGGTTTTGGAAAGGCAAGTCCGTCAAGGATGAAGTAGCAGGGGAAGTGTTATAGTAGAGTGTCAACGAGACACCAAAGTTCACTTAGTACTAGCGGTTTTCCAGTAATGTTTAGAGTAAATATTAAGGAGACTAGATCTTAAGAGGGTAAGAAATTAATCACTTTGTCAAGGTAGGAGATCAGGAACTGTATGTTTGGCAAGCCACAGGATAAGGTATGAGAGTTACTATTGTATCAAATTTCAAACAAGTTTAAATGTCTCTAAAGTGGAAATTTTGGACATATTTGTAAGGCCATGTTCACTTTCCAGGCATTTTTATTTCTAATTAACTTCAAACTCTAATACTGGGAGAAATTCGTTGATAATGGGGGCTTGGCATTGGTTCTTTTTATTATCATTGAAACTATATGCTACAACTTAGCTGCATTAAGCAGAATGTTATAAAGTTTTGGATGATTGTGATTTTTTCAGAGTGAGCTTGAGGAAGGGTAGGTGAAGGAAGGATGAGGAATAAAAGCATGACAAGACTGCATTAACATCCTGCAGAAGAGCATTGGGAATCGGACTCCTAGGAACTGAGATCCACCACCCAAACCAGCCCACGTTTATTAGATCTGCTTGTGCTAGGCACAGTACTGCATGCAGAGGGTGTGAAGATGACTAAGATGTCCTCTCTGGGAGTAAACAAGGAATGTTAGTTCATTTTGAGCACTAGTGGTTCGTAAATTACTGGGCAAACCGTGACCGTAGTTTTCACATAGAAATTCTATTAGAGATGATCAATTTGGAAAAGTCTTTAAAAATGATATTTGTGGGTGGCAACACTTTTAAAAAAAATTGTATTTCAACATGAAAGGATAACTGTATATTTAAGAATTTTATATTCTTAGTCCCTAGCTGATGAGTTTTGATTTTGTAATTTGAGTGTAAGTATATTCATGACAATAAATACAATGTGCACATTTTACTTGGTTTTAAGAACTAGTTTATGTGATCATACACATTTTTATATATTGACAAATCATGATATTTTATTTGCAAATCTCATTTTAGAGAGCACTAATATCTATATCCTGAGCCAAATGAGGCAAAAAGAAAAGATATTTTCATATTATCCCCTCATAAAAGAGTTGATTATATTTGGAATATAGGATATTATTATTAACAACAGTATTACTGATAATACCTTATATTAGTTGGTGTCTGAGTGTACAAAACATTTCAGCATTCGTTCTCACTTGATTTTCGTAACAACCTGATTAGGAAGAATAAGATTTATCTTCATTTAAGTTGAAAAAAAGGATTAGAAAGATTGTGATATACTCCATATCTTATGAACAGTAATGGAGATATAATACCATCATTGACATTTCTTTGCATATATTTAGACTATGTTTATATTTTTATTTTGTAGATGAAAATAAACTGTTACCTGCAAGATCAGGATGTACAATAGAAGATCATATAATTGCAGGAAATGTAGAAGAATTTCGTAAAGATTTTACTTCAAGGATATGGCTGACCTATAGGGAAGAATTTCCTCAAATAGAAGGCTCCACTTTGACGACGGACTGTGGTTGGGGCTGTACGTTAAGAACTGGCCAGATGCTCTTGGCTCAAGGACTCATACTACACTTTCTTGGTAGAGGTAAATCAAATCTCTGTTTTCTGAGTTTTTTATTTATTTATTTTTTAGTTTGAACTCCAGCTTGCAAACTGCACAAAATTTTGTGAGGTTAATTTCTTGACTCTCTGATGACTTCTGAAGTTGTAACTAATTTAGCATACTGCATCTTTATTGAACTGGGCCAAGTATGACTTACATGTAAATTTTCATGATGCCCCTTTCAAAAATACAAGTTAAACATACCTATTATTCTTGGCTACCACTATGAATTAAGTTATTTTTAGTAACCTTTGGATTTCTTTTCTTGTCATTATTTAGTTCTTTTCGAATGAACTCTCTGGATTATCTCTAGTTCAGTAGATCCTGGGCAGGTCAAAAGCAGTGACTTGAGAAGATAATGTTTTTACATTATTTAAATCTTAAAAGATTTTTATGCTGTTTTCTTTTCTTTGTACATACCAATAATGCTTTAAAATTATTTTTATCTTTAGAAATATGATTATAATCAGTTAAATTGATTAGGCATATTCTTTTTTATGTTTTTTTTTTAAAGATTTTATTTTTCCTTTTTCTCCCCAAAGCCCCCCCAACATAGTTGCATATTTTAGTTGTGGGTCCTTCTAGTTGTGGCATGTGGGATGCTGCCTTAGCATGGCTTGATGAGCAGTGCCATGTCCGTGCCCAGGATTTGAACTGGCGAAACCCTGGGTCGCCGAAGCAGAGTGCGCAGACTTAACCACTCGGCCACGGGGCTGGCCCCTGATTAGGCATATTCTTAATAAGGTCATCAAGCTTAGTCTTTAAGACTCTCAAAAATATCATTGATACTTAACTTACATGTATCTATTTTTTTCTAATGTGCCACCTTTCTTACCATTTCTGTTAGTCCATTTTTTATAATGTGTACATTTGGAGGAGGATTTTAGTTTACCATTTTAGGCTCTCGTGTCTGCTTATTACTAAGTGTTATCGTATTTTTTCAGTGTTAGACAATTTCGCTACAATGCAGGCCAGATATTTAGTAACTTTTCTGTAGGAATTATTGATGAGATCATTTAGAGAGAATGTTTATTCAAGAGTGATGTGGATAATGCAAAGAAGAAGAACTTTTTGTCTTGTTATTTAAAACAGTGAAGTAGTGGATTATAGTTGATTTTGGGGGGGATCTTTGATCTCTAATGACTTCATTTGTTAACTTTTCATTTCCTAGAGAATTGATATTACTCCCTAAATAATGATTACATTATTCTAAAAGGATTGTATGAGGAAAAAAATATTTTGAAAAGAAATTTAAAACTTCCATGGTCAGACTTCTATTTTAACATGTAATCAAAACAAAGTTCACTTTCTGCAGTTATTCTTTCGTGAGTACGGTGAATGTTAGTGAACATGTTTATTGTGCCTTTGGCAGTCAAGACTGGATGTCTGATAAACAGTACTCGGAATGAAATACAAAAGTCTTTATTCCATCTCAGCATTGTTAAAGAAAAGAAAAGAAAGAAAAGCATATTCCAGAATTGTCGATTTGCACCTGAGTTTACTAATTTTTTCTCTTTTGTTTTCGTAATTTTTTTCTGATTATATGTAATATGTTACCATTTTAGAAATTTTAGAAACTACAGAAAAGTTCAGAGAATAATATTACCACTCATAAGTAAACATCATCGATATAATGGCATATTTTCTCTGCTTGTACCTTTATTTGTTTTTTTAAGCAGATTTATTAAGATACACTCTATGTAGCATAAATTCATTCATTTAAAGTGAACAATTCACTGGTTTTTAGTATATTTACAGAATTGTGTAACCATCACCATAATCTAATTTTAGGACATTTTCATCATCCTCAAAAGTAGTTACTCACAACACCTCCCCATATGCAACCATTAATCTTTCTGTCTCGATAAATTTACCTGTTTCTCAGTTTACTGTTTTAGTTTATTAACCAATATGACTTTAAATGCTATCTACTTATTTTAGTAGAATTGTTAACTATTTAAAAGATCTGAACACCTTACTTTGGAACTACTATAGCTTGGACCTGGCCTGATGCTTTGAACATTGAAAATTCAGACTTTGAATCATGGACTTCCAACACTGTAAAAAAATTTACTGCATCATTTGAAGCATCACTTTCAGAGGAAAGAGAACTCAAAACCCCAACAATTTCTCTGAAGGAAACAATCGGGAGATATTCTGATGATCATGAAATGCGAAATGAGATTTATCACAGGAAAATCATCTCTTGGTTTGGTGATTCCCCCTTGGCCCTCTTTGGTTTACATCAACTAATAGAATATGGAAAGAAGTCTGGGAAAAAAGCTGGAGATTGGTACGGACCAGCTGTGGTTGCTCACATTTTAAGGTAAAATTGTTTTAAAATCTCATCTTTTGACCTGGGTCCTCAGGCTCTGAGATACTGACTTTTGCAGTGCGTATATGTAGTTGGAACTTTTAAAGTCTAACTGTATGAGAGTGTTCATAAGGAGATTTCGTTTGCTAATAGGGAAAAAACAAGACATATTGTGACTCTAGTTACATATAATTTATCTACTGACAAATTTTTCTTCTTTTGCTCATAGATATAGATACCTATGGTCTCTTTCTAACCAGGTTTTCATTAGACTACCTTATTGAAATGTTCTAAAAACTAACAACTCTTTCAACCTTGGAATATGCATAACATTATAGTTTTTTTTTTTAGTAGTGTAACCTGGGGGCTGTAATGTACTGATAGTGTAATGAAATGTCAAGAGCTAAAATTGATGTTTTCAGCATTTCTTTGCACACATCAGATTTCTGTGAATTGTGAATGTATGGGACTGTTAATATTATAATTATATCATAGTAAAGGTAAAGGGTCTGTGACATTCAGAGTAGTGAGGAAAAAGCCGAAAGTCCAATTTCACCTCAGCTTTTATGTGCCATTTATTTGGATACTACTTAAGTTTAAAAAAATGCCATATTGTTGTGTGTCCCATTATCATTAATATGTCATCCAAGTGTAGTATGTTCTAGTAAATTTACTCCATTTAGAATCATACATAAATTTGAAATGATTACAGAGTTTTTGCATGTTAACAGGCTTTTATAGGCTAGATGCTTAGGCTTGAAAAAGTATTTTCAATTGTTGTTAATGTTACTAATGTTATTAAATGATTGTTAATAATATCAAGTTGAGCTTGGTATGACTTTTATAAAAGTATAAGCAGCAAAGCATAGTTTCTGCTCTTCAAGATGTTATGTTCTCTACCCCAGGGATCAGAATACTTTTTCTGTAAAAGGCCTGATAGTAAATATTTTAGGTTTTGTAGGCCATATGAGGGCTCTATTGCCTTTTCTTTTTTTAACAACCCTTGAAACCTGTAGAAATCATTCTTAGCTCGCAGGCTGTACAAAAACAGGCCACAGGTTGTGTTTGGCTTGTGGGCCATAGTTTGCTGGTCTCTCTCCTATACTCACACATACAAATATGCATGAAAAGGTATGTTAAGTTAAAAAATTAAAAAGACACAGTTGAATAAAAATATATATCCACAATTTGTATAATTTCTTTTTCGGATATTGTTGTGGTGATTTTTTTCATATCATGTGCACCATTCTACTCACTTAGAAATATTTTTCAATTTGCAGTTTTACCTATAGAATTCTAAGACTTGAAATTAGGAAATTCATTTGTTCAGGTCGTATAGGTTTTTGAATGAAGGAAAAAAAGTCATGCTGTTGTTTAAAGAAGAGAAGAAAACTTTCATAAGTGTGCCAGAGGACAACCGTCTAGTCCTTCACTGCTGGTCAGTAATGTAAAGTTGATATGAAGCAAACCCTGAGGTGCATTGTCCTACCACTGGCTAGAAAACATGTAATGTTGCCAGATGAGTGGTTGAGAGAAATCCTTTTTTGGGGGGTGGGGTTATTCCCCAAGAATTTTTTTTACGTATTTTGTAACTTATGTTTTAATGTTCTTTGAGTGATTTAGTGTAATATTTTACTTTGAAAAAATTGAGGTGATTTTTATACCATTCGGATGAGAGTTTTGAAAGCAGACACTATAGGTCAAATAGGAAAGTTCAGAAACTGATGGCTTTCTTTCCCCTAAATTAAGTCTTCAGTTATTGACTGGGAATGTTAGTTAGGATTTTAAAGAATGATGCTTGTTATTTTCTTAGAAAAGCAGTTGAAGAAGCAAGACACCCTGATTTACAAGGAATAACGATCTATGTTGCACAGGATTGTACAGGTGAGGAGTGTGTATACTTCTGTTATCTGTTTATTGGGTCAGACTTCTTTTTATTTAGATATAATTGACATATGACATTATATTAGTTCCAGGTATATAACATAATGATTTGATTTATATGTATTGCAAAATGATCACCACAATAAGTCTAGTTTACATCCATTACCACTCAGAGTTACAAATTTTGTTTTCTTGTGATAAGAACTTTTAAGATCTATTCTCTTAGCAACTTTCAAACATAGAGTACAGTATGACTAACTGTAGTCACCATGCTGGGCATCACATCCTCATGGTTTATTTTATAACTGGAAATTTGTATTTTTAATTCCTTTCATTCATTCCCTGCCACCCCTCCCACCTGCCCACCTGTGACAACCACCAGTCTGTTCTCTGTATGCATGAGCTTGGTTTTTTGCTTGCTTGTTATTTTAGATTCCACATATAAGTGAGATTATACAGTATTTCTCTTTCTCTCTCTGACTTATTCAACGTAGCATAATGCCCTCAAGGTCCATCCATGTTGTCACAAATGACAAGAGTTCATTCTTTGTTATGGCTGAGTAGCAGTCCATTGTGTATGTGTGTGTATAAATATGTATGCATTTTCTTCATCCATTTATCTATCAGTGGACATTTAGATTGCTTCCATGTCTTGGCTATTGTAAATAATGCTACAGTGAACATGGGGGTGCATATATCTTTTCGAGTTAGTATTTTTGTTTTTTTCAGATATATATTCAGAATTGGAATTGCTGGATCATATGGTAGTTCTATTTTTAACTTTTTGAGGAACCTCCATGCTGTTTTCCGTAGTGGCTGCACTAATTTACATTCCCACCAGCAGTGCACAAGGGTACCCTTATCTCTACATCCTTACCAACTCTTGTTTTCTCTTGTCTTTTTGATAAGAGCCATTCTAACAGCTGTGAGGTGATAGCTCATTGTGGTTTTGATTTGCATTTCCCTGATGATTAGCGATGTTGAGCACCTTTTCATGTACCTGTTGGTCTTCTGTATGTCTTTTCTGGAAAAATGTATATCAAGATCTTCTGCTCATTTTTTAATCAGATTTTTTTTTGCCATTGTGTTGTAGAAGTTCTTTATATATTTTTGATATTAACCCCTTATCAGGTAAATGATTTGTAAATATTTTCTCCTATTTTGTAGGTTTCCTTTTCGTTTTGTTGATGTGTAGAAGCTTTTTAGTTTGATTTAGTCCCACTTGTCTATTTTTGCTTTTATTGCCTTTGCAACAAGACTGATGTCAAGGAGCTTACTGCCTTTGTTTTCTTCTAGGAGTTTTGTGGTTTCAGGTCTTATGTTCAAATCTTTGATCCATTTTGAGTTAATTTTAGTGCATGGTATAAGATAGTGGTTCAGTTTTATTCTTTTGCATGTGGCTGTCTAGTTTTCCCAGCACCATTTGTGGTCAGACTTTTTATATGTATTTAGCTTATCCCAATTATACTGTAAATGATTACGAAGGTAGAGACCTTGTTCTGCATATTTGTGTTCCTACATAGCACCCTACATGTAGTAGGCACTTATTAAATATTTCTTTTCTTTGAGGAAGATTAGCCCTGAGTTAACATCCACCCTCAATCCTCCTCTTTTTGCTGAGGAAGACTGGCCCTGAGCTAACATCACTAGTACTTCAGTAAATCACCTGTTAATGATGCAGCTGTCATCCAGAATTTTGCTTTGTTTTAGTGTTTTTGGTCTTCTGTTTAATAACCAATATCTGTACTAATTTTGAAACTTTCTTGGGGTTAAAATAGAGACCTTAAATTTCCTAATAAAATAAAAAAGCCTTCAAAATAAGCCACCTCGTGTTGTTAAATTTATTTTTTACAGAAATGTTATTAACAGGATAAAATATGTTAATGCTTTGGGAAAGTTAAATATACTTCAGTCGTGTTTACTATAAGGATATGTACAAAATGCTTGAAGTTACCCTGATAACTGACTAGTGCTTGTAGTGTGGAAATGTGGTTGCCAAATACACATGCTTTTTGTTTGTTAAGGTTCATTGGTTTTTAAAGAAAGGCTGATAGCCTTGATTACAGCCATATGAACATGAGAGTTGTAAACTTCCAAATGAATATATGAGTTTTGCAGGTACTATATTTGTTTTTCAGGTAGAAAGTCTTGCAAATAAAATTTGCTGTGTTACGAGTTCTAATTAAGCCAAAGAATGTGCTTAAACAATTAATCATTAAATAAATTTATGAATTTGCCTTTTGTGCCTTTATTCGTATCGGCCATTGCCTTTTGTGCTTTTATTCATACTGGTCAGGCTTGGTCTTTAAGTCATACATATTGTTAGTTAAAGAACACAGAGTTACTCATTATGTAAGTGGTGTGTGTAATTTGAAGTACATCTTAAAATTTTTAACGTTGATGTTTAAGAATCCTAAAGGGAGAGTTTATGTTATGTAGTGTAGTGTATTTTGATGGATTGTCTGGTTAGGAATTAGGCGAAGCCAGATTCTATCAATAATTTTTTTCCCTCGGCCTTCATTAGTGTTTTTAAAGGCTTCACTTTCCATTTAGTTTCTCCTCCTCTCATTCTGTATTCTCTTCCTCTGTAATTGCATCATTTTCTGTGGCTTTAAGTAGTTAGGACTATGCACTATTCACTAGAACTTTTAAACTGCATTTCTAGTGCTACTGGTGCTCAGAGGAGGTAACTTGTATTTTCTGCTGCCCTCCAAATATTTCCACCTAGACGTTCTACAAACACTTCAGATCAGCTTGTTTAAAACTAAACGTACCATTCCCCCATCCTTCTCCTTTCTTGCTTTCTGTTTTCTCTTTACCAATGGCATCATGTTCACGTGCATTCACTCACTCATTCTTGACTCTTCTCTCGTTGCTTATATCTAGCCTGTCAACCAAAGCTTACCAATTATGCTTAAAAAAATACTTCTGGAATCTGTTCTCTCTTCTCTGTTGTCATTGATTTGGATTAGACCTTTATCTCTAACTTAGACTTCAACTTGGTTTCCTTATCTTTCTTTTCTCTTTTTGATCCATCTGATCAAAGAAATTGATCATGTCTCTTAATTTAAAAACCTACGATTGACCATTGACTCTAGTCTTAAGTTACCTTAGCGTAGAAAGCACATAAAGTCCTTTACAATTTGTCCTGGCCTACATTTCTAGCATCGCCTCCCAACACTGTCTTCCATGCTGATGCGCCAAAGTACTATCAACCTTCAAGTCGTTCCTTGGACATACTTTTATTATCTTTTTTCCATGCCTTTTCTGTTGCCTTTGCTTAGAATGCCCCTTATTATTTTAATAACAACACTTCTTGGTAACTCACTTATTCTTTAAGAACACACTCAAAGATTACACCTTTGGTGAAGCCTTTCAACTCCCATCAGGCAGAATTAGTTTATTTTTCTGTACTCTGTAACGTTTTGGACATACCTCTATTAAATATTGCACTTGTAATTCACTTGTAATATCACCTTGTGATTAGCTGCATCTCCCTGTAGATCACTGATTGTTAACATGGCAGGGGTAAGGGAGGGTATCAGAATCATTTGTTTGGGAGTTACTGCTCTTGAGAGCCTTTGTGATGGAATTGGACTATTTCATAGCCCTTTCATATGTTGGAAGTGGAGGAAAAACACCAAAACAATAGAGCCAGACACTTTGAAATCAGGATCTTATTTGCTTTTATACCCATCTAGCATAGAAAACTTCAAAAAATAGCAGGCCCTATTAAATGTGCTTTGAGTGAAGATGAAAGGTAAGAGGCATTTGATAAAGAAGAATTTGTTGTATATGCCAGTGGAAATGTTACTACTGTGTCTTACTTGTGGCAGTATTTGTTTCTGAGGGAAGTAGAACTCTGAAGGTAAAGCTCATTTGATTGGAGTGAGTATTAGTTCAGAAAAGTCAAAGATAGGGGATTGTCATGTGTGCCCTGCCTCAGAAAAGTGAGAGAATTTAAAGTTTATAATTAGAAGCCATTACTGAATAGTTTGGAACAAGTAAGATGGTAGAATTGAAACATGCAAAGAACTGTTGTTGCATTTTTGTAGCTTTGGTTTAGACTGACTATGGGAGATAGGGGAGCTGGTGAGCAGCTCCTGTTTGATAGTTTTGCTAGTTTGATAAATTTGATAGTTTATCATCTGAACTTGGAATTTAAAGGGAAGAACTGGGGCTAACTGTGGAGGGGCAGAAGACTGGTTATCTGAGAGGAGGTGTGGGTATAAGTAAGTTTTGAATAAGACTATTTTTTGTTGAGCAAAACAAAATAAAGTTTTGTCTGTATTTGCTTCCATCAAATCCTATTTTCTCTTGAACTGTTCTGTTTAGACTCTCACACCCATCACTCTACTGGAACTGCTCTAATCCATAATTTAATCTTGCTGAATCCACTGGTCACTTCTCAGTCCTCACATCACACAGTCTACAGCAGCATTTGACACAGTTGACCACTTCCTCCTTGTAATGTTTGGTTTACTTCGTGTCCAGAACACTCCTCTTCCGGTTTTCCTTCTGCTCCCTCACAGCCTCCTTTGCTGCTTTTCCTGTCTCCCTGATCTCTGAAATTGTTGGTGTGCTGTGCTGTGCTGTGCTGAGCCCTTAGACCTCATCTCTTTTTCTTTGTGCACGGATTTGAACTCAACCAGTCTCATGGCTTTACAGAACCATCTGTATGCTGTGAACTCCCGAATTTATAGGTCCATCCTTGGCCTCCCCGCAAACCCGGGCTTTTATGTCCTTAACTGCCTACTCATCCTCCCTGCTTGCATGTCTAATAGATATCTCAAACTTAACCTATCTAAAACGGAGCTCCCAGTCCCCCTCCTATTTTTTCCCCTCCTACAGTCTTCTTTGTCTTTGTAAATGGCAGCTCTCTACTCTGTTTGCTGATGTTACTGTTTTAGGGAGTTCTTTATCTTCAAACTGATCACTTTCCACCACCTCCACATGACCATCCCATGACCATTACCTCTCTTCACAATTACTGCCTTTGTTCAAGCTTCCATCATGTCTTCTGGATTACTACAGGGGCTTTCTAGCTGTTCTCTGTGCTTCAGCCCTTGCCCTCTCCCATCTGTTATCCACAGAGGAACCAGACTGGTGGAGGGTAAGTCAGATCAGGACATTCCCTTCCTAAAAATCTCTTCAGTGGCTTCCCATCTCACTCAAAGTAAAAACTGAAGTCTTTACAATGGCCTCAAGAGCTCACACAATTTGTCTTCATTCTCCCCCAGTCTGTAACTTTATCTACTAACCTCACCTCCACTGTTGTTCCCCTTGCTCAAGTCCCTGCAGAGACACAGGGGGTGTGTGTGTGTGTGTGTGTGTGCGCACGCGTGTATATGCTTGTTCCTGAAACATGCCAGCTCTGCTTCTGCCTTAAGGCATTTGCCCTTGCTGATCTTGGTCCCCACAATGCCCTTCTCCCAGATATCTGCATTTCTTGGTTTCTTACTTTCTTTATGTCTTGACTTAAATGTTAGTTTTTAATAAGGCCTTCCTTCCCACCTTATTTTAAATTCCACTCCCCCCACCCCAGCATTTCCTATCCATCTTTCTCCCTTTGTTTTTCTTCAAAGCACCTATTACCATCTGACGTATCTTATATTTTACTTATTTATTGTCTGTTTCCCCACATTAGAGGGTATGCTCTATGAGGGCAGGGATTTTTCTCCATCTTGCTCACAGCCGAAACCCAATACAGTAGCTGTTCAGTGTCTGTTGAATGCATAAATGAGGGATGTGTTTTTTAACTCGAGATGATAGTGATGTCAGAGATCAGATGATATGCCAGTGGGGGGAAATTAGGGTAAAAATGTTTCCAAAAATCATTTTTGTAAAATTTAATATATATTCATTATGTTTTTCTCAGTTTACAGTTCTGATGTAATTGATAAACAGTGCGCTTCCATGGCTTCTGATCATGCAGATGACAAAGCTGTTATTATTCTAGTTCCTGTTAGACTTGGTGGAGAAAGAACCAACACCGACTACTTAGATTTTGTAAAGGTAGGAAAGATGAGATAAATTATTTTAAGGCAATGCTAGCTAATATGGAAAATACAGAAGATTTGCAGCCTTTTTTCTGTTAAATGATGGGTATAAGTAAGTGATGATTTTCTAGTTGTAGATTGTAAATTTAGACATTAGAGACTTTAAATTTCAGTATTATGAGATCAGGTGTGAGTTGAAGAGTACAGTGTTCTATGACAAAATGAAAAGCCTTTTTATCTTTGTGGCTAATCAAGGAGACACAGATGCAGCAATAATCATAATCTGGAATATGTCGACAGTTCCCATTATCCTTACTTGTGATTTTCAAAAGAATGTACCTGTGTTTATTCATAAAACCCACATTAAACTATGTTGAGGTAATTACTGAAACAAACTGAGTTTTCTATTACTGCTGCGTTATCTCTTTATTTGTTTCCTGTGCCACCATAAGGTCAATAAGTAGTTAGAATGATTATGTGTATAGACAGAAATGAGGAAGATATTATGGATGGGGGAGGTTCCAACTTTCTTTTCATATTAACAAGTTAAAAATCTGTTCTATTTCAGAACACATAATTCTTTTTTCCAAAAGAAACTGTCTAATGTGTTTTCTTGTTTGGGCACCAAGACATTCAGTTGTAACAAAACTATAACTTTTGAAATACTTAGTTTCTGGTTAAGATTATGGTATTTATATTATTTTCATAGTTTCAATAAAATGCCTTATTTTTCCAAGGCCAGAGATGGAATTCCTCTTGAATGGAGTGCTATGGCATATAGTAATCTTGAAATAAAGTCTAGATTTGTCTTTTATGATTCAGTGACAATTTGTTCCCCACATGAGGTATTAACTGCGTATTGTGGTTCCTATGTATATATGGTGGAACATGCTGATTCTAAAAATCTAGGGCAATTGTTTTCAGTACATGGTATATACAAGTCTTCCAGCTGGTATATTGGCTTTTCTTAATAGTTACTAAAATTTTGCAGGCATACTTATCACTAATAATACTATAATATGTTGATAACATATGAATCCCCTAGGTAAAAGTGGGATTTTGATTTCTAATGTGCGGGCTCTTTAGTTGAATTATTGGTGGAATGTGAGAAGTTATGAACCATTTCGTCTAGCGAATCCGTTGGTTTTGGGACTTTGGGCATGTCGCCATGTCTCTGTAGGTTGTAACCAAATCTGAACTGGGTTCCCTCTGCCTGCTCTACCACTACGAGAAGATTAGAAATTGAGACAATCTTGGGACTGACTCCTTAGCTAAACCCTCATCCTTCATGGATGGGCCTGCAGATGGCTTCGAGGCACGTTTCATGTGGCTGGGGGCTTTGCTATTTGGTGGTATTGATAGTGTTTATCAGATGGCAGGACTGCCGAATGCTCTTGAGTGATTCATTGGAGCCTGAATTGTAGTGAAATGAACTATGGTCAGCTGTTAAAGTGATCCTCAGTACCTAGTATAGATGAAGGAGATGCTCTCACATCATTGTTAGTTCTCCTATTTGTGTAACACTTTCAAATGGATTTATCTCATTTTGCCCTTACAATAGCTAGGAACCGGATTGTCTTTATACAACAGAAAAGACCGAGAGAAGTTAAGTGATATGTTCAAGTTTAGATAGCCTACTAGTAACAGAGACCAGAACTTTGTTTTTTCCCCCTAAAGTATAGACTTTTTAAACTCTAACATTTCTTTGAGCTTCTGCTAATTTAATTTATACTTAGTCCACTAAAATTTAATTAATTAATTAATTAGTTATTTTTTTTTGAGGAATGTTAGCCCTGAGCTAACATCTGCCACCAATCCTCCTCTTTTTTGCTGAGGAAGACTGGCCCTGAGATAACATCCATGCCCATCTTCCTCTACTTTATATTTGGGATGCCTTCCACATCATGGCTTGACACTTGGTGTGTAGGTCCACACTCAGGATCCAAACCACTGAACCCCGGGCTGCTGAAGCAGAACATGTGAACTTAACTTCTGTGCTATCGGGCTGGCCCCTAAAATTTAATTTAATAGTCCACTAAAATAAGAGAGCAATGACTATTGAGACATTTTAATTTTTCTATTATCAGGTAAAAATGACTGAAATGGTTGAGTAAAGTAGGTTGTATGCTAGGTGTTATGCTTGGTCAGGGGTGGTTTGGTCAAAAGCCAAAATGAGGGCATGTAAAGAGTCATTTAGAAGTGAAAAAATAGTGTCTAATAGCCCTGAAAGGAAAATAATTTTCCTCTTCCTCCTGCATTTTGCTTCTTCCTCTCCTTCTCCTCCTGCTCTCCCCCTTTTCCTCCTCCTTATGGTCCACCTCTGCCTATACCTCACCACCCCCTTGTTGGCCCCTCCCTCTGCTTCCTTTGTCAGCGGTTCTATTTTTTCCTGCCAGACTATTCTACATCATACTCTCTAAAATTCACCATTCAATTCTGTTTTTCAAATTTATTCATCAAGGTAATTCCACAGTATTTCAGAGATGGTACCATCTCCTGCTGCATTCTGTGAGGAGAAGGAAATTGGGGATGGTGCTTTATCCGCCCTTACCACAGCCAGTTTGTTTATTTATATATTTTTAAATGACCTGGAATGAGGAAAATCCAGTATATTCTCTTTCTTCAGCAAGACAAATTAGGCCTTGCCTTTTTGACTGATTACTTTAGTCTTATTTATTGCTTTGTGGATACAGCTCAATACATTCTGACCACTAGATAACTGTGAAGACGCTTTTTTAGGAACTGAAAAGTGTTTCAAGTTTCCAAAGATACAGCCCCTTACGTGTAGTGGCGTTCCAGCTCCTGATCTGCTTCTGCACGTTTACTGCTGAATCTGCTCTGGTCTGCTGCAGAGGAAGTACAGATGCCAAGGGCCAAGTCTTTCTTCCATTACTTGGAATCATTCTTTTTCTGAGGAGAGTCGGCGATGATTCTTGTTATATGTTTTTCTTTCTTTTCTCAGCTGTGAGGAACTTAGAACTTTCACTTCCTCGTGGGTCCCTGAGGAACGTTGTGTTCCAGCTGGTCAGAGTGCCTCAAGTTAAAGGAAGGCCCTCTCTAATTGTGCTCAGGATTTTTATTTAGGGGGAAGGCAATAGGATTATAGAACTATTACTAGAATGATAATAACAATAGAATAATAACTTATTATCAAGTGTTTATTTTTTGTATAAGTTCTTCCTAATTTATTTTTTAGTTTCTCTAAAATTTTAACTGAACTTGCCTTCTCTGTTTTATTTAATTTTTTCAGTTGCAGTTCTCCTTTCCAAAAAAACCTGTATGATATTTTCACAAGACTGAAAATATACACGGTTCTTCTTTAGAGGGTTATTTATAACAGTGACAACCTGGAAACAACGTAAAAATTCACGAGGGAGATTTTAAGGGACATTTTGTTATCTTCATAAATAGAATATTTTACAGCCATTAAATAAGATCTATATTTATTGATAAGAAAATGTTAATGACATAATGAGTGACAGAAGTTACAACAGCATATGTTGTGTATGTACATATGTGTATATTTATATATGATTCCACATATATAAAATTGTATTTGTAAATCTCTATGTGAATATGTGTAATATACCCACATGTCAAGAAGCTTTTCCCCCAGATTTTAATAATGATGAGCTCTAAGTGTTGGGGTTTTGGGGAATTTTTACTTTTTAATGTATTTTCTGTGTGTGTTTTTAATTTATTTTAATTAATTTATTTGTTTGTTCTGTTTTTGCGAGGAAGAGTGGCCCTGAGCTAACATCCGTTGCCAATTTTCCTCTTTTTGCTTGAGGAAGATTGTCACTGAGCTAACATCTGTGCAAGTGCTCCTCTGTTTTGTATGTGGAATGCCACTACAGCATGGCCTGAGGAGTTATGTGTAGGTCTGTGCCTGGGATCCGAACCTATGAACCCTGGCCACCGAAGTGGAACACGCGAACTTAACTGCTATGCCACTGTGCCAGCCCCATGTGTGTGTTCTTTTACAATGACCACATATTATTTTTAAGAAAATAATTAAGTTAAAAAAAACTATGGTTTGATTACTTAAGGAAAAAAAGCATTTGTTCATATATTATTTTTATATCTTTTAGATTTCAAAACATCCTTTCATTTAAGAGAAGAAAAGTTTAACTTTTTTTTTTAATACTTCTGGAGTTTTATAATGTACGTTTTATCATTATTAGTGTTTTCTAATATATGCCCAAATTAATGCAGGAACTATTGACAAGACATTAATTTCACTGGACATGTCTTTTTTGAAAGGTATAGAATTATTTGGCCCAGCTTAAATAGAGTTCTGCTTAGAATAGATGCTGAGGGGCATACTAAATAATTTATTGAGGTATCCCTGATATTTTATGATTTGTAAAATAAAATGTTTTTAAATACCAGAATAATAATTATTTTTCTGGGATTAAATTGTTTTCATTAGTCTTTATATTTATTCCAAATGAAGCATCATAAAACGTTTGTCAAGTGAATGCTCTTGATTAGAAAATAGTTTTTAGTTTGGGATCCTGAGACTCACGGTTCAGTGAAAGCGGTAACCAGGTCTAGGAACTGTTTCTAGCATTTCAAAAAGCCTGGGGACAGCACAGCCTTGCACACCGTCAGGCTGCACCAGCTGCCTGAAAGGCCAGGTGTTTTGGCTGTGGCGGGAGTTTTATTACCTTGATGTGGTGCCGTTGTTTCTCTCTGTATCTGGCGAGTAGTAGTTGTTGATTGTTGTTGAGTGACATGCTGATCAGGATATTTGATTTAGTCATGTTAAAGTTGAGTGATTTAAAGAAAATGGAAGATAGTTTGGTAGACAGAAAGATTTCAGAACATGTGGGCAAATGTAATAAAAATAAAACTAGTGGTGAAAAATTTTGGGACTACTAATATTGGTAATGCAAATTTGATTGTTTCGAATAATTACCATTTGTCTCTTGACTCTAAATCTGAATTAATTTCTTTTGACAGGGTATTTTAAGCCTTGAATATTGTGTGGGTATTATTGGTGGCAAACCTAAACAGTCATATTACTTTGCTGGATTTCAAGGTTAGTGATTTAGTAAAACATATTTCTTCATTGTTTTCTTTTAAAAGTCAGAGAGTTAATAGAGGATCATCTAGAAACAGGATGATTAATGGAGCAAAATGAGTACCTTATAAAATTATCAGTCCTACCATAGCCACTCATTTGTCATTTGGTCCACAACGTAATTGGATTCTGTAAAATGTATGTTTAATTTCTGTTATTGCATAAACAAGGTATAATTTATTGGTTTCACTAAACTTCAGAAGACATTGTTGCCACATTCTGGCAGTTGCTATTTACATATTTACTTTTTACCAGTTTTAGCCGTGCTAGTTGATGATAAAATGACAAGCAATATGTTCTTCCTGTCAGGGTAAAGTAGGGCAATACATTTTTCATATGCAAACTGTAGAATATAATTGTGTGTTTGTGAAAGTAATTTTATCACCAAAAATTAAATGACAGTCTCATCACTTTATAAAAATTCTGCTTGTACAAGCATATTTGATTATGCAAAAGTTAATCTGTCCTGTGCAAACCTATGTTTCAGTCAATGAATATCAGTCTGGCAAGCTGTTACTCCCAGAGTTTTTTCAGCTATTCTACATAGAAATTGGATTGTAAGCAGTGTAATAATAAGGTGTTTTTTGAATTACTTGTCTTCTGTTTTGTCCTTGTAGATGACAGTTTGATTTACATGGATCCTCATTACTGCCAATCTTTTGTAGATGTCAGCATAAAGGATTTCCCTCTTGAGGTACTATGGATAAATAGCTGGTACTGTTTTCCTACCATTTCTTCCCATCTCTAATTGTTTAGAGATGTGCCGGGCAGCTATACTTTTATGGTATTACAAGTTAATAATCAATATTTTACTGATTTATAAAACCATAATTCAAACAATGGCCAAAGGTTAAATAATTTGTTGCTGAATTTTAATTTATGATTTTCTTCTTCATCTTTGTCTCTAACTTTTTAGATGCCCTAGCCCTACCTATCAAGTCTCCAAGTAATTTTGTAGGTATACAGTTGAACAGTCCTGAAGAATTAAAATGTTAGGCATGTTTAAAAAAAGAGAGAAAGGGAAAAAAAAGAAAAATGAAGAATGATGGAGTTGGGTTAGAATGACAAAGTGACATAAAGAGACTGCTAAATTATTTTGCTTTAAGTATAATAATGAAGTCTTAGCCTCTAGTTTTCAAGAGCTTAGTTGGGTTTCTAATATTTATTTTAACTTTGATTTCTTAATCTCTTCTCTTCCTTTTATAAAGTTGGTCATTTTGTGATCCAATATTTTAAGTCAGAAAATTAAAAATACGTGGTTTTGGTTCTTGGTTTCCCAGTTGATGCTTTTGCAGACTTTTAAAATAATTTAAATCACTTGGGTGGCATGGATCACTAATTCTCAAGGGCTTGACAAGTTGGAAATGTGTTTTAGTACTTTGTTTTAGTAATAGCTTGCTAGCTAATATTAATTCCTAATAGTATTTAAAGGGTAGATTATTAAAAAAGATAAACTGCAAGGTGAAAATCTGGTTCCAAAAGACACGCTATAAAACATTCTGGCATCCTTTGTAAACTGTTACCTCAACTAAAGTACAAGGATCTTGAGGCCAGAGATCAAGTTTGCTTTCTCCGTTCTTCTTTCCTAGTATCTTGCATATGAACATTAACAAATATTTCTAGTTGACTGACTGATATTGTGGGAGGCGCTACAGAATTGTGCTGTGTGAACCACATTGTAATTCTCTTTGTGCTGCATTGTGGCCTTGTAGCACTGATTTCTATGACTAAGTTACATTTTCAGTGTATCTGTGCCAAATTGACTTCTCAAAAAAGTAGATAATTGAGATTCAGATGGAAAGTTATTCATAGTGTTCTAGTATTATCCAAAATAGGCCAATTTAAAGATTATTAGTGTTGATTATTTTGGCCAGTTTATAAAGAGAGACTCTTCATCTGATATTTTGAGAGCCTCTGCAAAGTGCCAGGTGAATGAACACCCTGGTTTTGTCTACACAGCGTTAGAAAGGTTGCAGCTCGTTCCTGGGAGACTGTTGCAGCACTTCATGAGCGAGTCAAAGAAGAATTGATTTTAAGAGACTTTGTAAAGTTTGATGAAATTAGGTAATTTCTTAAATGCACAGAAGCATTTATTTCTCATACATTAGGACACCAGGAAAGTGGGTTTAGATGTTTTATTTTTGAGATGCTGCTGGAGTATCTTGCCTGTCTGGATAATTCCTCTGGACAGTTTTTCGTTTGTCTCAATTCAGGGATTTCTCTTAGATTATTAGTGAATAGGATTATTTATTTTCATATGAAAGTATAATATAAAAATTAGAGCAAGTTGTCTCTCTTTGTACAGAAATAAAATTTCACTTTGTGCTTTTTATCGTATCATAAGCTTAAAATGCTTCAAGTGGAGGGATTTTAATTACCATCTTTCCCTTGCTGTATAGGTTGTATGTTTATACACTGTTGAAATTTTGTGGTTGATTAATGTAATAAACTATGTGCACATTCTAAAACCACCCTTGTATCTGAATTATTAAAATTATTTTTGAAAGCAGCTTTTTTTGATCAATATTTCTTTTTAGTCAATAGGTGCAGAAATTAAAATCTTAGCTCTTTTATCCACTTCCATGTAAATAATTGCTGGTAGTCCTGGTATTTTAAGTGAGTGCCCTGAATCTAATAGGATTACGAAAATTTAAGTTGTATGATATCAGAATATTTGAGACTGAAGAAGAGATTTAGCAGATTATATCTTTTATTGTTGTTCTTATGGTGTTGAATTCCTATATTTCTAGAATTGAGCTTTAAAAATTTTTAAACCAGATCAGATCAAGTTATTTATTCGTTTTTAAACCAGCATTTATTGAACACCATTTACTGAGCTCCTTCTTTGTGCAAGGCGCTGTCCTCAGCACTGTAGGGACCTCTCTTGAAGCTTTTTCTTTCTTCTTCGTAGTTCCAGATGTTTTGATTATCTATATTTGTGTTAACTTTTAATTCTGGTGACATTTTCTTATAAAATATACTAGTGTATACTGTTGAATTTCTATACTGAGTTTTAAGAGAATCTTCATCTTTAGCTGTCCTTACTTAATTTTTAACGTTGTGAAGTGAATGTAAGTAGGTGTATTTAGATCCTGGCTTTAGTAGTGGGGATGTGCCAGGGCAGTGCTTGGCCAGGGCTGAGGAACGGAGCACGTGGTTTAGTGTGAGGGCGTGTTATAATGTGTAAACTCAGGCTCTGCTTTTCATGTGGAAAGTGAGGTTCAGGGGAGCAGCGTGAACAACCTCAATGGAAAAAGTCATGAAAGGACAACTTTAAATTAGAAAGGAATGAGAAGAGCTCAAATGGGCTTTAGCAGTGAGGGTATGTTGAATTGTGTGTCCTCATTGTCAGTGGTTGGGACAGGGCAGCGTTTCAGTTGGGATGAGAGGACTAGCGGATATATATTTTCTTATGTTTATGTGTATGTGTGTGTGCATATTTAATAAGTTAAGATTTCCTAAACCAGAGATTATTGTTCCATGTTATTAATGATATACTTTTGGAATGATCTGTTCTAACTCTTAAAAATACCAAATTCTAGTCTATTATTGAAGGTAATATGCTATTATGTTAATATCAATATTCTTTTAATAAGGTGAGAAAAGCCTTATTAATGGACATGTTAGTCTGTTCTGATTTCTGGGCCTCAATTCCAAATTTTCAGTTTTAGGAGGTTCATACAGTGGTGACTATTTTAATCTATCCTAGTAAATTCAGAGAATAGTGGCAGTAAAGCTATTAGAATGATGTGATGTGATTAGATAGATGGGTGAGTGAATTCATCAGTGAAATACGTACCCTTTATGAATCACACACGTGAACTGCAGTTAGCAGAAAGTGCTTTTTAGTGAGGGTATTTGCTAATGAACTATCTAGGAAGCTTCATCTAAATCAGCACAATAGCATAGCTGCGCCTGACAGTATTTGCTTCAGTCTTGTTTGTATGCTTAGGTGTAGAATCCACTGTTCCCAGTAGTAGCCCAGAACAGGGCCTGGCACTTAGTAGGTGCCTAGTGACTCTTCGCTGAGGCAGTGAACAAATAATGTATTGAAAAATGAAATAAATAGGAATTGACTCACTCTGGCCAGTTTTTTCAGAAACATATTTCACTGTCACACAAACATATCTAGTAGATACTCCCTAAAATGTATTTGTGAAGTAGAAGCTGCTACTCTTACCAATCGTCAGAATTTTAAAAATTAAAAAAGAAATCATAAGTGCATAGCTCAAAGCATTATCACAAAATGAACATAGCTGAGTAGTGCCACTTAGGAAAATATTTTAAAGTCTAGCTTGTTCTGTGATAGGCAAAAATAATTCTGAACTTTTTTTTTTTGCTGAAGAAGATTAGCCCTGAGCTAACATTTGTGCCAGTCTTCCTCTATTTTTTATATGTAGGATGCCACCACAGCGTAGCTGATGAGTGGTATAGGTCTGCGCCTGAGATCCCAACCTGTGAACCTGGCCTGTTGAAGCGCCGAACTTAACCACTAGGCCATGGGGCCAGCCCCCGAATTTTACATTAATGTTGGTTGACTTCAGAATCTTCTTGGGTGAACAAAAGAATGTAATTTTAAGTTTAAGTGGTATAAAATGCCTCTCTGCAGTGTGAGTCCTAGTACATACGTACAACCAATAGTGGTTTCAGTTTTCAGTGATCAGAAATTTATATCTGTGTTTTTGTGAATAATTTTAAAATTTATTTGTAGATATCAAAACAACCATGAAAAACAGTGTAGTGTTTGTCATTACTCTCTATGATGGTTGAAGCAATACTGTGAAATGGCATTAAGCCTGTTCTGGTTTAGTCTTACTCGTAGGTCCTTACGTGAAAACTTTAATCAATGTTTTAGTATATTGTAGGACCCCCTTGTAAATGAGTTAGAAAAAATACTTTGTTGGACCTTGTACAAACTTTTGGCCCTTCTTCCTTATCTCCAAGTAGTAAAAACGAAATCAGCATTCCTTATTACTGGCTTTGGAAGGAGTTGGCAAATGATTATTTTTAGATACCTTATATGTAGAATAATTTTTTTGTAAATGTGACCTAGAACTCTCTATGCCTTATACACTAATACATTCCTCTATATTGTTAGCTGACAGTTGACTTAGCTGTGTATGCCTTTCCAGATCTGTTTTTAATATCTCTTTACAAATAAAACAGGTGAAACAATGTTCAACAAAGTCTGACTAAGACAATGCTTGTGTTGACTAGTGCTCTGGAGGTTCTGGTTTAGCTGGGTTGGATTTCACTATATAAAGAAAGTGTTAGCCAAGCATTCAATGGAAGTCATAGTTCTGAAAACACTTTTGTTTGGTCTATATTTGCTGTCATGATGTTGGATTGAACTATCCATAAGGAGAAAAGCAGCTTGACTGTGTGCATTCTGCATATCCTCTGGTGATAATATGGGCCACTAATTGCATCACGGAGACGTAGGGGGAGAGAAAAGAGTGATTTTGATTGATTCACCGTGAACATAGCAAGTATAAAAGCCTATTTTTTTTTGCATTTTCGTAGATAATTTCAAGTTAAAATCTCTTAGTTTTAGGCATTAAATGTAGGGAAATTTTAAGTTTATGAGTTCAAATTCAGCCTAGATTATTTCTTAATGAGCTTGTTTTTTAACTCAAAAATATGAAGTATATAACAAAGAATTTCCCACACCTGTCTCCTGTATGCCCAGTTTTCTACCTCTCCCCTAAACTTGTTAATTTTTGTATATCTTTACAGACTTTATTTATGCAAATATAAACAAATATGAATTTATATATATTTACGGCCCTCCTTCTTTACATAAAAATTTTATATACATACAAAAAAAGACTTGGTAGCTTCAGTGATTTTTAAGGATAAGATATCAAAAGCAGTTTAAAAAAATCTTTTAAATAAAGTATATAATGTAATGGAGAAAAAAAATATTGGAGTGATTAGCTTTATATTCTGCCCATTCCTACTTTTATTTTCTCCAAAGATACCAGACTCTAGTAGCAGCCACATCCCATTAGCAAGAGTGGAGAGGCTAGAGCAGCCTCCCAGGCCATCTCTCTGTGGCTCTGTGGGCACTCGAGCAAAGTGGGCTGAAGGACAGGAGGTGGTGAGGAGGAGGGCAAGGGCCGGAGGAGAGCTGCTCACCTGTGTCCTCTAGGGCACCAAGCAGAACTTGAAGGAAAGTACCACAGAAGAGCGGTCTGGGAGGATGTGCACTTATGTGCTAATTGTGTCAGTTGCTGAAACTTGCAAGTTTCGTATCATTATAGAACATGTACATGAATCTGTGCATTTGTTTACAAAGTCTTGATATTCTTCTTATAAAGGTTTATAAACGTTAATAAAATCTCTAACGAAACATATTTAATTGCACTTTTGTGGAAGTTACTAACTTGATTCTAAACTTTGTGCTAGCTTATTCATGTCTTTTTCAGTGGTACGCTTTTCTTCCCTTCTGCAAGTGTTAGAAATGGATACCACTTTTCACATACTTCTTTCTTTTGCAGAGTGGCACTAGTGTTGCATAAGGTGGCGATTGGGTGAATTGAATATACACAATGTTGGCTTTCATATTTTACAGCTTTGAACAGTGAGAGGGACCATCTGCATAGGGTAGACTAACTAAAACACTATTTGAAAGCATGTTTATAGTTTTGAGAAAAGCTAGATAGCAGATTTCCAATTAAGTAATATTCTTCTATATACTTAAGTCCATCAAATAAGATTAAATTAATCCTCAAAAACTTTTAAAATTACAGACATTCCACTGCCCTTCTCCCAAAAAGATGTCATTTCGAAAAATGGATCCTAGCTGTACAATTGGATTTTACTGTCGAAACGTTCAGGACTTCAAACGAGCTTCTGAAGAAATCACAAAGGTATCTTTATTTAAAGTATTATAATATTTGTAAATGACCTCGTTAAATAGTCTATCAGAAGACAAACATCTATAAATTATGACACTTTTGTAAATTTCCCCTTGAATGTTAATATTATTAGGAATATTGTGAACCAGAAAATAAAACGATTTGGAAATTCCTGCCTTTGAGACTAGTGAAATCAGCTAGTCACCAGTTGGAAGTATTGCTTGCTCCACTAGGTGGCACTGTTGAAATGAAAATCCCTTTGCAACTGAAGACGTGTGCAAGCAATTAGGTTATATTTTATTTGAAGAGGATTTTAAAAGGGCAATACCTTAGAGGGTAGAAAAAAATTAATGAAGTATTTGATCAAGCCAAATTGTGCATTATTTCTTGTTAGTCCAAGTTCTTCTTTGATTTTTTTAAAAGAGAAATGGTATTTTTGGGTTTCTCAGAACTGCTTTATCAAATAAGCTGTGCTGTTACTTCCCAATAAGCTTGTTTAATCTGATCTATTCCGCTTACGGTATCTTTGAAATGGGGTTATTTAACGTCTTCTCATTACCTTTGAACTTCTGCATTTTTCTGGTTCTTGAGTACTTCTAAAACATTTATGGAGCTTTAAGTTCTGCCTACATTTATTACTTTAGAAAATCAAAAAGATTACTTATTTAGGAAGTAAGCATAACTGGATGGCTGTCTTATCAGTATCAATAATTATAGGTTATCATTTTATGGTAAATAAAACCAATACTAGAATCATTTCGGGGAATTCTTAGGTTGAGCTCCCATATGATAGTACCTTATTTGCTTCCAGTTAATTTTATTCAGGAAAATGGACATAGTGGGTTGAAATTTTATTTTTACAATGTAAAAACAGAATGAAAAAGTTAAATAAAAATTTTCATATAAGCTATGTTTCGTTTACTTGACCTGCCTGTAAAAGAGGAAATTTAACAGGAGCATGACAGAAAAATGAATGAGGAGAGGAGAAAATGAGCTGTGTGAGAACCTTTCCTTATTCCTTATTTCTCACAATTGTCATCTTTTCATTCTCCTTTTCAACCTAGAAGGCTAAGTGAACATAAAAAATACCTATTCTCCATTTTTTTCCTTTTTTTATTACTTGAAATTAGTATGTACATTTGTATATTTTAGTTTGACGATTATCTGTCTTTATAAAGTATCATGTATATGCTGACATATACAAATCCAGATGATATTGTAATATAGATTGATGTTGATGAACATATTCCATTAAAAAGTCCCATTTCTGTTTGCATTAGTTTATTTTCTATGTAGGTTAAAATAAGTATGTTTAGAAGAGTCTACTCCTGGAATAGAAACAAACCAAATTATTATTACCAAATTGAAAATACAAGATTCACAAATGAATTGCATGTTGATACTTTCTGATTAAAAACAAATAGTTTCTATGGTTTTTATACTGCTGGTTATTATGGTTTTTATATGGGAAAAATGCTTAGAGATTATTCCTCTTGCTGCATCAGGGTAATGTGCAACACTAAAACAAAGAGAAAGCATATTGAAATATCATTTGGAAGTACTGAGAATTTTGCCAGAGTCAGTTAACTTTGCTTTAATAATAGTTTTGTTCTTAATTGCTTTTTGTAGCAGTATCAAAACTCACTTTGTCAATTAATAACTTAATCATTTACTTTTGCTTGGAAGGTTTTAAGTTAAGCAATTTTCCTTTTCTTCTTAGAAACTAAATTTGGCTAGTTAAACTGTTATTTTTTTCTCTTTAAAAATGAAAACAACTAAAATTATTTGTTTCTAAGTAGGATATATTTTCAGTTTTCTCATTCTGAAAATGAAGCTGAGTAGTCCAAATTCTCATGTTTAATTTGCAGTGCTGTATGAATGAATATTCTATTGCCTTATGGTATATGATGTTTGAAATGTTAATAAAAATTGTTTAATTCAGAGTGTTTAGCAGAGCTCAGTTCAGCAAGTATCTGAGTAACCGTCATGTTGAAAGCATAAAATGACCAAGCCATAATGCCTACTTTTGAACAAGTATAAGGCTTCCACCCTCAACTAGTGTTCCTAGTCCAGGAGGAGGAGTAAGACAAGTAGACATATATTACATTGAATGTGATAAGCATCCATACAGATATATAAAATTGATAGGGGAGGGAAGGGTACTGAAATGAGAAGGATGTCGCATCAAAGTCAAAGTCCTTTATTGTGATGGTGATGTTTAATATGAGCCCTAAAATGTAGGCTTAATGTCTATTGGCTTAGGGAGAAGGAGGCGTACTTCCAGCAGAGGATGTAACAAGAGGAAAGGTACAGGAAAAGGAAAATGTAGAGCTTGTCTAGAGAATGGCAAATAGTCCAATCTGGTAGGTGCCAAGGACACATAAAGGGCAGGATTTCTGTCTTCCGACTGCCTGAATCAGAATCCCTAGAGGTACGGCCTGGGAGTCTCCGTTTTTAACAAGCTGCCCAAATAATCGTGTACACCAAATTTGAGAACCACTGGTGCAAGACAGTGCACCCAGAGTGTGATGCTTGGTGTTTCTAGATGGCACTAGGACAAACATTTTAATACTTATATATTTTTTTATATTCACATTAGAAAAATATAACTAGCATATTAAACATGTGACTTTCTATTTATTATTGATTTGTTCAAGGCTGTTAAAGCTAAAAATTATGAAAAGAAAAATATCCGTTAATAATAGAGATGGCATACATAGCAAAAATAATGAAGGAAGTATGAAAATGTCTAAGGCTTGGAAAACACTGCTGTAAGAAATAGAGAAGCATGAGGCAGTTGGGATAATATTGTGGAGAGTCTTGAATGCCAGGTTTAAGAAGTTAATACTTGGCTCCAGCCCCATGGCTGAGTGGTTAAGTTTGTGCACTCCGCTTCAGCGACCCAGGGTTTCGCTGGTTCGGTTCCTGGGAACGGACATGGCACCGCTCATTGGGCCTCGCTGAGGCGGCATCCCACGTGCCACAACTAGAAGAACCTGTAACTAGAATGTACAACTACATACTGGGGGGTTTGGGGAGAAAAAGCAAAAATAAAAAAAAATTGGCAACAGTTGTTAGCTCAGGTGCCAATCTTAAAAAAAAAAAAGAAAGTTCATACTTTAGCAGTATGTTGATTTTATTAAAGTAGTTTTTTAATTTCAAGCATACAGAAATATACAGAATAATTTATCCATGTGCTACTATTGAACTTAAGAAAAAAAAATATATAATCGAACTGTGTTACCCTTCCCAATCTTATTCCCTTCCTTTCTCCTCAATGTTAATCACTATCTTAAGTTCGTATGTAACACCCTTACTTTATATGTCTATAAACAACATATATTGTTTTGCATGTTGTTAAACTTTTCACTAATGATATATTTATATACAAATGTATATGTTCTTCTGCATCTTGCTTTTTCGTTTGATGGTTACTTAGAAATTATAGCTATATATGTGTCTAGCTTATTCATTTAAACTGCTGAAGAGTAGTACATTCTACAATATACTACTTTTTATTTAAATTTTCTTAGTTGTTGGTGATCTGGCTTGTTTCTCTTTCTGATTACAAATAGCGTTTATAAGGATAATCTTGTACATATCTCTTTGTGCACATGTAATACTTTAACCAGGATTCCATTAGATACCCTAGCTGTGTTAGTGTGGAATTGCTGGGGTCGTAGGGTGTGCATGTTCTTAGGTTTGCTAGATATTGTCAAATGCTCTCCACAGTGATCATGCCAAGCAGTATGTAAGAATTTCCAGTGCTTTGCATCCTTATCAACACTTGCTATTGTCAGACTTTTACATTTTTAACCAATCCCATGGATATGAATAGTATCTCTTTGTAGTTTTAATTTATATTTTCCTGATTACTGGTGAAATCGAGTATCTTCGCAAGGTTTATTGGCTTCTTTGGTTCTTCTTTGTGAATTTATTGTTCATTTCCTTTCCCTCTTTCTATGAAGCTGTTTGATTTGAAGGAAATAAATTTATAATTCTGTATACTACCACTTGTTGGTTCTATGTGTTGCGAATATTTTCTCCTAGGCTACTATTTTCACTTGTTAATGGTGTCTTTAATTTTAGTCAGATGCGTGAATCTTTTCCTTTATGGGCTTTGAATTTTGTATCAAAGAAATCTTTAATAAACAAAGTCATAAACATATGACCTACATTTCTTCCATCAGTTTTAAAGTTTTATGTTTCATGTTTAGAACTTGTGTATGTCTTAAGGTTGGTATCTTTTTTTTTTTTTAACATGGATAACTGGGTGTTCCAGAATCATTTATTAAAAGTCTAATGTTTCTTTATTGATTCGTAACTCCTTCTTCAAAGAAGTGGACTAGGACAAAGCTGTGGGATGGGAGAGGAGAAACCATTTTGAGAGAGTTTGTGAAAGTAGAATCAGTAAGACAAAGCAGCTGCTTGGACTTGGGGGCGAGTGAAAGAGAAGGCTCGAAGATGTGTCTAGAAGAAAAAATTAGTAGTGCATTAATGTGGTGACTTATTTAGTCAGTGAGACATTTGAGTGTTCTCAACCCTACCACTCTGTCAGAACTCCTCTTCAGGGTCACTGATAACCCCCACGTTGCTAAGTCCGTGGTCATCTCTTAGCCTTCCATCTTACAGTCCTAACATTTGTGTTTGCCATAGCTGAACACCCACTGCTCCTTCATATACCTTCTTCATTTGGCTTCCACAACCAAACTCGCTTGGTTTTCCTCATTCTTCACTAGTGTTCCTTCTCAAGTCTCCTTTGCCTGCTCTTCTTCCCAGTTCCTTAATGTTGGACCATCCCAGGGCTCAGTCTTCAGTTCTCATCTCTTCTTTATCTTGGTGATCTCATCCAGTTGAATAGCTTTAAATATCAATTATAAGTCAACTAAAACCAAGATCATATGTTTGGCCCAAGCCTTTCTTCCAAATTAACAGATTATGTATTTCCACCTGCCATCCAGTCTCTCTTCTGTGTCTGATGTGCATATCCGAAATCAAATTCCTGATCTTCCTTTTCAAGCCTGTTCCACTTGCAGTTTTCCTCAGCTCATTTGAAGGCAAATTCATCCTTCTGTCTGCTCAGGCCCAAAACCTTTCTGTCTTTGCCTGCTTTCTGTCTCCCGTATTCCATGACCAGTTATAGCTTCAAGGTATATCTAGAATCAGACCACTTTTCACACCTCCACTGCTGCTGTGCTGGTCTGAGCCACCATCATTACTTCAGTGGCCTCTTAGTTCATTTCCAAGCCCTGCCCCCCAAACTATTCTCAGTTCAGCAGCCTGGGTGAAACTTTGAAAACGTAAGTCAGATTATACCACTCCTCTCCTCAGAAACCTGCATTGACTTTGTAGTTCACTTCAAAGTAAAATCTTACTGTCCCTCCAAGGCCCTAGATGATCTGTCTGCATGCCCCACCCTCTCACCTCAGCTTCTCATTTCCTGCTCTCCTCTCCTGCATTCCGCTTCAGCCATGTTGGCCTCCTTGCAGATCTCTGACCTAATAGGCAGGCTCCTGTCTTAGAGCCTTTGCACTGGACTGGGATACTTTTTCTCTCAGATATCTGCATGGCCGATTTCTTCACCTTCTTTAAGTCTTGGCTCAGATGTCTCCTTCTCAGTGAGGCCTAATCTGACTGCCTATTTCAAAGTGCAACTTCCCCATCATTTCCTCTTGCCTTGTCTTTTACTTTTTAATGTTTTAGCACTTTTTACTTTCTAATACACTATATAATTTACTTATGTGTTATATTTATTATTATCTGCCTTTCCCAGGGGTATATAAACTATGCAAAGGTAGCAATGTTTGCCTGTTTTGTCATTGATGTATTCCAAAGCATCTAGAACAGTGCCTGGCCCATAGTAAGTATTCAGTATTTGTTGAATGACTTTCTGGAGCTGGGTATGCAATAGTGAATAAGAGAGTTATGACTCTGGCTTCATGAATTTATAGTCTAGGGGACAAGGTGGACATTAAACACACAAATGCATTAAAAAAATGTAAAATTCCATGAAGAAAAAGAATGCAGTGCTATGGGGAAGAAAAATAGGAAAGACATAATTTAATTTGGGGAGTGCAAAAACGTTTTATGTTTACTGCATTTTCCTTAAGGTCCAGATAAAGTCTTCACTGGTCCATGAAACCTGCCTTATTTAAACCTACCACACAATTAGTAAGAAACCAGCAAGAGAATAGTGAATGTCTTCCTGTTATAACAGACTTAATTAACAGTTCCATGACTTGCTTTAAGAATGCTTGGGCTGGCCGTGTGTCCGAGTGGTTAAGTTCTCGAGTTCTGCTTCGGTTGCCCGGGGTTTTGCTGGTTTGGATCCTGGGTGCGGACATGGCACCGCTCATCAGGCCATGCTGGCATCCTACATGCCACAACTAGAAGGACCCACAACTAAAACATACAACTATATACTGAGGGGATTTGGGGAGAAAAAGCAGGAGAAATAGAAAAAAAGAATGCTTGGAAGCCTTGAATTGGGAGTAGATAAGTGAACAATAGAGTTTGGCATGATAGGGACAGCAGAATTTTAAGTAGAGTTAGGAATATCTTTTATTTCATTGAAATGGTCAATCATGGAATCCCTGTGGGTAAAGAGGCAAATGGTCTGGGAGAATTGAGAGAGGTAGAGAATTTGAAGGTCAGGTGATTATGAAGAAGTCAGGTTTAGTGGGAGTGCATCTCATACAAGCACTAAACCATCTAAAACAATGCACTAAAGAAGTGCATCTCCCACTTCTTCAGACTTCAGCATCTCTGTGGAATAGTTCTGTTGAATTCTGTCTCTGATCTTTCCCTTAACATTCTCCTCCCTTTCTCTCTCCCTCCCTCCTGTCTCTAAGTAGTTAATCATGTTGTTAAAATCTTGCGTGTCCTTTTTTGGTTCCTGTATGGTATGTAAGATATGTGATAAAGCTTTCCAGTTGTGCTTGCGGGTTTGTCTATTTCTCCTTTAAGTTCACTTACTTTTTGTTTTATATACTTTGAGGCTATGTTACTAGTTGTGTACAAATTTAGGATTGTTAGGTCTTCTTATTGAATTGACTTTTTTATAATTATATGACCCTCTATCTCTAGTAGTTTTCTTTCCTTAAAGTCCATTTTTGTGCTTTGTTGTCATATATTTTAATCCTATGTGTTTTTTTAATTGCACAAGGCATCGTGTTCTGAACAGTCAGCATTTCCCTTTGTGATGCCCTCGTTCTTTCCTGTGTTGCTGTTCCTTTGGGGACCATTTTGCTTCTCTCTAAAGAACTAACTTTACTGTTTCTTTTAGTGCTGTTTGCTGGTGATAAATTCTCTCAGTTTTTGTTTCTTTGAATACGTCTTTATTTTGTCTTTGTTAAAAAATTGAAATAATTGGGACCTTACAGAAAATTTGTAAATATAGTATAAGTAATTTTTTCTTGAGCCATTTGAGAGTAAGTTGTCAACATGGTGCTCCATCACCCTTGAACAATTGAGTGTGCAATTCCTAAAGACATTCTCCTACCTAACCACAATTCAGCCATCAAAATCGGGAAAACAGCACTGTACTTTATCACCAGGTAATCCTCAGAAACTCTTCAAGTTTGGCTAATTGTTCCAGTAATGCTCTGCAGAAGGATCCAGTTCAGAATAGTGTGTTGCATTTATATATCTTGAAACTCCTTTAATCTAGAATAGTTCCTCATCTTTTCCTGACCTTCATATGACCTTGATATTTTCAAAGATTACAGGATACTTTTGTTTTTTGGTTTTTTACAAGATACTTTTGAAAATTTTGTTAATTGTGCCCCAGTTTGGGTTTGTGTGATGTTTCCTCATGATTCTTCAGGTCATGTGTTTTTGTTAGGTATGTCACAGAAATGATGCTCTGTGTTCTTCCTACTGCATCTTAGAGGTTGGCATCTGATTTCAGTTTGTCCCTTTACTGGTGGTGTTACTTTGATCACTTGATTAAGGTGCTGTCTGCTGTGTTCCAGCCTGGCTTCAGCAGGCCTCGTAGACCAGAGTGACTCCCCACCCTAGCCTGGATGCCGGTTTTGCCCAGCCTCTTCTAGTGGCTTTAGAAATGAATTGTTTGGGAGCAGAAGGGAAGGGAAAGAGCTTGCCTCTATTACTGAAGGATATTTTCAATGGATGGAATTCTCTGTTACCAGTTGTTTCATTCAGTACCTTAAAGATATTTGTTCTGTTGTCTTCTGGCTTCTTCTGTCATTTCTGGATGTACATCCCCTCTCTAAGGTTTTCACTTCTCAAGACGTACTTTTCTTGGTTACTCTCAGATACTTTCCAACAGTTGCTTTATCTACTTTATCCGTTTCTTATATTGTTCTTGGTAGCAGGGTAAATCTCATCATGGCCCTCTAATTAATTATATTTATGAAATACTTGTTTTAGCTGTTTTTTTTTTTTAAGTTTTAAGATGTGACTATAAAATAAAAAGATCCATTAAAAAAATCCTAGCATAAAAATTAGTTTTATTTCTGTATTTCGTTGGAATTTTATCATGAATATTATTTATAGAAAGGAATATGGAGTTACAATTTTATCTTAAATCCGTCTAAAGAAATTTTATTACTAAAGTAAGGTATAAAAGTAAAGTAAAATAAACCAAATGAAAAGAATTTAGTTACTCTATAATGGCAACTCCATTTTTCTGGGTGCTCAGTCTGAAGACTTGGAGTCATCCTGGATCCCGTGCTCTGTCTCATACCCCATGTCTAGTCCATCAGCAGATCCTGTCACCTCTCCTTCAGAAAATGTTTAGAGTTTGATGCTTCTCACCACACCGTTATTATGCTGGACACCATCGTATCTTCCTTGGCATTATTGCGGTAGCTTCCTAACTGATCTCCCTCGCTCTGTCTGTAGGCTGCTCTCAATATAGCAGCCAGAGTAATTTTCTTAAACTACAACTAATATTGTGTTACTTTTTTATTCTAAACCTTCCAGTAACTTTCCGACTCAGAGTGAAAGCCCGAACTTGCAGTGACTCACATGGCCTCGTAAAAGGGAATCTCCCTCCACCCCCATGCCTCTCTGATCTTGTCCCCTCCCTCTCTTCCCCCACCTCTCTCTGGGTCCCCCACACCGGCCTGCTTGAGAATGCTCCGTGCCCTTCTGTTCGCGGATTCTGTGTCGTCCTGTGCCTGCAGTTCTCATCCTGCGGGTGCTCTCGTGCTCCCTCTTCACTCAAGTGTCGACTTCTTAGGCCTTTCCTCGCCGCCCTGTATGCATCTGTTATTTCTCTCTTTCCTTGTCTTATTTTTCTCCTTAGCGCATTCATTTAAGTACACACACACAAGTGGGCAGATATGTATATATTGTGCTATATCATATGTAAACACGTTATGTTTATTTAATTATTTGTTACCTATCTAGTCCACTGGAATGTAATCTTGATAAGGCCAGGGATATTTGTTGGTTTTCTATATTATTGCTCCCCAGGGCCCAGAGCTGCTCGTCACATTGTAGGAGTTCAGTAAATTTTTGTTGAATGAAAGAATGAATTCAAGAGACTTTGTCATAAATTTATCTTACTTATAAATTAGCAAGGAGCTCAGTGATTGAAATATAGCAAATCCAGTGTATTTTCACCTATTTCTTCTATTGTATTTACCTTAAATTGCTGTGGCTTTATCTTCCTTTATAATAGTCCATTTATTTCATATATAACTCAAAATATGTTTGAGCCCCCAAATTAATTTTTATCAAAGTAATATGTGCAAATATTTTAAAAAGTAAAATGGCAACAAAAGGCTTAAGCTGAGAAACAGGATTCCTTGCCATGTTACTCCTCAGTCCACAGAGCACCTTCTCAGAGATGGTCACTCAACTCTTTTAGATGTTACTTTGTGTTTTTACCTCTACATTTCTAAGTAATTTGCTTATTCTGCCATTTCTTGATTGATCCATTTTCGACATTACCGATTAGTTTCCTGTTACAGTACTTGAGGGTTAACTCTCTTCTCTTCCCCTTCACCCCATTTCTGCTCTCTCTGCCGTACTCCCAGATTCTGGTAAATCACGGTTCACATTATTATACCTCCACAATGTCGTTCCCTAGTCACACAGTATATGATTACATTGCTTTTTCTCTAACGTTGTTTTCCTGGAGTGAATCCTCCCACCCCCCTTTTCATTTTCTTGATATTTGTTTCTGAATGTTCACTCCTGTTATGTCAAATACCAAGCAGCAAATTTTTCATGAGTGCAAAACATAAGGAAATCTTTCATTTTTTCTCTTTTCTTTCCTGTTCTAGAAACTTTCCCCTCTCAGTTTTCTGTTTGCCTCAGTCTTAACTGTTTTCTAGACCTGATGCAGAGATGGCTATTTGCAGCTTCCCAATGCTGCTTTCCTAAACTGGGTTCTGATCTTCTGAATCTCTCCTTGGTTTATTCCCTTAAGCATAGTTTCTAATACCTTCCTAAGCAAAGGATGCATAGATGATAAAGTTTTTCAATTCTTGCATGTCTAACCATCTTTATTTTATCTTGTAATTTATTGGTAATTTGATTTGGTATAGACTTCTAGAATGAAAGTAACTTCTCCCCTGAACTTCAGAGTCATTGCTCTCCTTACTTGTGGTACCCGGTGTTGCCGTTGAGAAGTTTAACGCCATTCTGAATTCTTTTCCTCTGAATGTAAACTTTTTTTCTCTCTGAAAGTTTTTGGGTTTGAATCCAAGCTCAACTACCTCATTGCTGTGTAGCCTTGGCCATATTGCTTAACCTCTCTGTGCATCAGTTTTCTCATGAAATGAAAATAATAATAGCTGCCTCTCTCTGTAGCAGCATTATAAGGATCAAACGATCTACTAGATTAGTGCCTGGTTTATAGTAGGCACTCTGGAAAGTGTTAGCCATCATTATTTGTCCCCACCATTCTGAAACTTCGTTATGTGCCTTGGTTTGCATTCTTTTTCATTGATTGTCCTGTTTCCTTCCATTCTGGGAAATTTTCTTGAAATTAAAAAAACGTCGTTTCCTTTCTTTTCTTTTCATCATTCTTTCTTTCTGGAACTCTTATTATATGGTTGTTAGACCTTCTAAATTGCTCCTCTAATTTTCCTGTCTTTTTTCCTTCTGTTTTTCATGTCTTTATCTTTTTATATTGGGAGATTTCCTCTACTTTATCTTCTAACTCTTCTATTATTCTTAACATTCAGTTACAATATTTAAATTTCCAGGAGTTATTTATATTTTTCTATTATTCCTTTTTCATAATAGTCTCATCTTTTTAATGGGTGTATTATCTCATCTTCTCCCCAAGGAAATTAATTATAGTAATTTTGAAATTTTCTTCTGCTTCTTTTGCTGTTTATGTTTCCTTCTGGGGTTTTTTTTTGTTTTAATCGTCCAGTTTTCTGTTGGATGCTTTCCCCTGCATGACTGGTGATCTTCTATGTCTGTCTGTATTTAAGAGTGAGGCACTGAAGAGCTGAGTAAAAGTTCTGTGTGTTTGAGCCTAGCTTCAAGCTGGTGACCCTCGTCCAAGGGTGATCAGGTGACGAGCTTGCCTTTTCACTGGGTGGTCCCAAATGTTAGTGAGTGGTGATCTTTTCTCTAGAGTTATTTCATTTTTTTCAGAGGAGAGTTCTGCCATCTCCCTGTGGGATGTATGTTGCCTGCAGGTACTCCAGGAGCAGGTGGTGACGGATGCTGAGGGCCCTACCGTTCGGTGTCTTCAGCTGTCACTAATTCCTCAGCTTTTGCAGTCATCACTGTGCCTGGTGTCCTAGAATCCATATCTTTATTCAGTTTTTCCAAAGAATAAATCTTTGTTTTCCTGTGTGGGTGGCTAGTGGGGAGTGAACCAGGGGTATGGGTTGCCAGGAGGAACTTGGGAATTGAGTCCATATACAGGCTTTCAGTCAGTTTCCTTGTCAATTTTGTCTCTCGCTCCTGTTTTTGTGCCTTTATATACATACTGTTCCTCTCCAGGTTCTGTAGGGTGAACTATCCTGCTGAAATGTCTCCTTCCCAACCCCAACTTAGGTTATATCTGCTCTGCTGTCTTCTAAAGGGCCTCATGTAGGTTTTTATCTTCTCTCTCACCCCCTTTTCTTCTTCTTCTTTTCACTTGTTCTCAGCCAAATGATTATTGTCAAATAGAATACTCCTGTTTAATGATAAACTTACTACCTAATAGTGCTGATGTTTGAGGCTAGAAAATCTAAACTAAAATTGTGAATATTAGGAAATTAATCATTTGATTATGGAATGCATGTCAACACAGGAAAAAATATTTACATGTGGCCAGTTGTCCTCTTGCTACAGAACAAAATTTACGTTACAGCCATTGAATCCTAGAGATCCGAGAGATCTTAGAGGTTGTTCAGTCCAAGGCTGACATTTGTTGAGTCCTTACCTTATGTCACACACCGAGCTAAGCACTTTATATGCATTATCTCATTTAATCTACACAGACCTTCTGAGGTAGGTACTGTTATCTGCATCATACAGATGAGGAATCTTACACTTGCAGAGGTTCAGTAACTTTCACAAAGGTCACTGCTAATAAATGGTAGTGCTGAGATCAAACCTTAGGCGGTTTAACTTGAGAATATGTGCTGGAAAGCACTATTCTGTATGGTCTCCGATTTGTACATCAATCCATGGTCCAGACAGTTGCCTGTCTAATCTTTATTTCACGTAGTGGTGAACTAATTATTTTCCTTGGAGGTCTTTTCATCTTTTGGACAGACCCTCATTGTTAAAAAAAAACTTTTCCTACATTGAGTTGGAATCAGCTTCCGTGTAACTTTTACTCGTTCACCTCATAGAATAAGAGAATAGGTTTGCTTCCTCTTCTAGAACTAACGTTCCCTTTTCTCCATGGTACACAGTTTCCTGTGCCCATTGCTATTTTGGTAAATGTCTTTCTGCAAACACTTTCTGTTTCAGGTTTATGTTCGTGATTATATTCCCCTCCGTCTAGTTCCATACTCTCTAAGTGAGAGCTGAGGGGTGTCTTCTGTTATAGGTGTTTTTACTTCTGGGATTTAATGAGAGGAACCCTGATTTCTTTTAAAATCTTCGGGGGGCTAATTTAGGTGGGAAGACATGAAATGACTATTAAAGGTAAATGACTAAAAAAGTATATTTAATATATACCGGAAAGCTAACATTATGATAATCATGGCAGTAATAATGATAATAGCCAACACACTAGATGCCTGGTGATCCTCTAAGTACTCTACAGTTATTAACTGATTTAATCCTCACAACAGCTCTGAGGTGGATGCTATCAATACTCACATTTTATGGGTAAAGAAAATGAAGCAGTCTGGTTAAGTGACTTGCCCAGGGTCACACAGTTTGTGAGTATCAGCCCAGTTGTGAACTGAGACTAAGTCCCATGGTCCCTGTTTGTAATCTTTACACTATAGTAGACAAATCTCTAGGCCTTTGGAGAAAGGTGTAGTCACTGTGGACTGAGACCCTTGTCGGTGGAACTTGGGCTGGGACTTAAAGAACTGATCAGAGCGGGAGTAGAGGGCGGCCAGGTGATAGAAGCATCCTGAGCAGAAGCTCGAAGGTGGATGTTCTGGGAAGTTTGTGGTAGACTGTTTAGGGGAACAGTGAAACTTCAATCCCCTGTTAATGTGGCCAGCAGGGCCTGGGTGACCTGGCTCTTGTGAGCTCCTCTTCCTCTGTTCCTCTGCCCTCGAGCCGCAGTGGCCTTCTCTCTGCCCTTTGCACACGCTGAGCGTGCTGGCACCCTAGGCCTTTTGTACCAGCTGATTCTTCTGCCTAGAGTGCTGCTCTGCAAGAACTCGGACATCTGACTCTGTATTGTCATTCGGGGCTCAGCTTGGCCTTTCCTGACCACACAGCCTCCAGAAGCCTTCCAGTCTTTGCTTACCCCTTCACCCTGGGTTGTTTGTATTATGGTTCTTTTCTCTGAGTGGTTGCAAGCACCGTTAGTTACCTGTTCAATAGCTACCTCTCTCTCTTTTTGCTAAGAGAATTCTGACTTTATTTGGAGTAGCAGTTTGCCCACCCGAATACTGATTTGTCTTGGTCTCCCTCGTATTTAGTCACAGTTTGGCCAGTGAAATAGAAGTGGATGTGTGCTGGGAGTTTCTGGGAAAGCTTTTCTCTTCTGCTGAAATGGTAGATATAGATGCCGTGCTGTCACCTGCCGCGGCCTTGAATGCAGACTCAACACCTGGGGCTTCAGCAGCCTTTGTGATCAGAGGGAAAGGCCAAGAGAATTGTAGAAACTGTTGGACATAATTAACCAAAGCTAGCAATGTCAGACTTCTTGTTATATGATAAAAACAATTTCTGTTACTTAAAGCCATTGTTAATTGTTTTTTACAAAAACCATTCATAATTAATATAAATGATACACCAATGATAGAAATAGAGGAGTCTGGAAGGGAGCTAATTTTGGGAAGAAGAAATGATAATTTTATTTTGGTATGAATCAATTTGAGTTGATCCTGGGACATGCCTCCACTGCTGTAGGAGGCAGCATAGTCTGGGGTTATGATAAAACCATACTGCTTCAGCTTTAATCCTGGATCTGTCAGTTACTAGCTCTGTGAACTTACACAAGTCACCTAACCCCTCAATATTTCTCTTCCCTCATCTATAAAACATGGACGATAATAAAGCGTATCAGAGAAATGGTTGAAACTTAGGTAATATTTTTAAGAGAAAGACTATAGAATAAATAGAGAAGTTAAAGGATCAATAATTGATTAATCTCTGCATTTTGGAATGCAGAAATAAGTGAAGTCGATGAAAGAGAGAGAAGAAATAGTTCAGAAAATAGGAAGAGAAACAGGAAAGCAAAATATTAGAGAAATCAAGAGAAATGAATATTTTGAGAAAGAAATGCTTAGCAGTATTGGTCCCTGTAGAAATATCAAGAGAATAGCACTAATAAACGGCTTTTTTATTTGAGAACTAGAAGAGAGTATTGTCAGGACAGTGAGGGGTAAAAGTTGCATTACAGCGAGTGAAGATCGAGCAGTGAGGAGACGAGTGGAGGTTACAGCGTGTGCTCGTTTAATGTCTCCAATTCCACCACGTGAACAGGAATGCATTTTTCCACTTGTGCTCCTTTTTATATGCTGTACTGAATTGTGCCTTTGTACATGTTACTCAACAGTATACACAAAATTATGCATAACACCCTGGAAACAATTTTAAAGGCTTTTTGAAGGCAGTTTTGACTATTGATTTTGACTGTATTTGATTTTCACATTATGGGCTGACTTTGGACCCTAACCCTCCATAAAATGTAGCTCCATGGTGGTGAATATGGACCACACAGGTATGACTGTTCTGTACTGGGTGTAATTCAACAGCTGTGGTGGTGAGACTAGTGGAAAAGGTTTGTCCTGGGGAGAAGAGGTCGTCTCCTGGCTCTCTTTCTGTTCTTACAACTCCCAGCATTATGATGGAAGAAATAACTTAACTCCTGTCCTCTAGATTTTACCCTTGCAGATTTGAAACCAGTCAAATTGAAAAAATGTGGTAAAATATTTGACTTCCTGAAAAGAAATCTGTAAGTTGCCTTTTAGATAGTAAAGCCACTTCAGTGTATGTTATTAAAATAGAACGGAGGACTTGCCTGTTCTACAGTTATTATTGAGCAAACCACTGACATCCCCCACTTTTGAAAATCAGCTATGAAATAGTAAGTTCAGTTATCTTCAATGTTTTTTAAAAAATTATTTTCTCCGAATTTTATGAGAAATACGGTAGAAAGTTTGGAAAATAGAAGTATAAAAAGAAGTCATCACTAATTCTTTCATTGAGAAATAACTTAATATTTTACTACATTTCCTTCTAGTCTTTTAAAAATACATATTTAAAATTATTTTAACATGATTGAGAATAAATTTTTTTTTTTTTGAGGAAGATTAGCCCTGAGCTAACATCTGCTGCCAATCCTCCTCTTTTTGCTGAGGAAGACTGGCCCTGAGCTAACATCCGTGCCCATCTTCCTCTACTTTATATGTGGGATGCCTACCACAGCATGGCTTGGCAAGCGGTGCCATGTCCGCACCCGGGATCCGAACCTGTGAACTCCGGACCGCCAAAGTGGAACGTGCCCACTTAACTGCTGTGCCACCAGGCCAGCTCTGAGAATGAATTTTATATGTAGCTTTATATCATGTTTTTTCTTTTAACATTATGTAATAAATATTTCCCAAAGTTATTAAATAACTTTCATTATCTTTTGTGTAGTATCTCAATTGATAGTACTCTTATGTCATATAGATAATCTAATTTGGAATTTTTTTCGCATAGATTTTATATTGTCCATTATGGAGGGACTTTAAGGTTTTCACAATATGTCCTTTATTGTAATATATAAAAGAAAACTGAAGTGTTCATTTTTGATAAAAGTTCTCAGAATCAAATTTTCATGTCTGTTTTTTCTTCCTTTCTTTCTTTCTTCTTTTTTTTTTTGGTGAGGAAGATTGGCCCTGAATCTGTTGCCAATCTCCCTCTTTTTGCTTCAGGAAGATTGTTGCTGAGCTAACATCTGTGCCAACTTTCCTCTATTCTATGTGGGTCTCCACCACAGTGTGGTTTGATGAGTGGTACTAGGTCTGTGCCTGGGATCCAAACCTGTGAACCCTGGGCTGCCAAAGCAGAGCATGCGAACTTAACTACTATGCCAGCAGTCCAGCCTCTAAATTTTCAAATCATTGTTATTCTTTTGAAAAAAGGAAGCCTGAACAAAATTCTGGCTATGGTGCTTAGAGCTATGAAAAGCGTTTGAAAAGCATGTTGATAAGTTGTTGAGGTCTGATATGCCAGTAATCCCTTTGGTTGTTGCCGAGTCCTCTTGGGAAAGTAATTTAAATCCTTTGCGTCTCAATTTCCCCATTTATAAAATGAGCGTGAGCTAGATAATTTCTAAGGTCTCTTTGGCATTTCCCTTTTTATTTGTCCTAAAATTATTTCTTGCCTGCCAGATTATGTTTATGTGCTGCTAGGTTATCACTCACCTTATTGTGACACCCAGTTGTCCTTTAATATAGACATTTTTAGTAGACTTTAGTTTTTAGAGCAGTTTTAGCTTCATAGCAAAAGTGAGTGGAAAATACAGAAAGGTTCCATATACTCCCTTCCCGTGCTGCCAACATCCCCCACCAGACACTTGCTACAGTTGATGAACCTACACTGACACGTCCTCATCCCCCAAAGTCTCTAGTTTACCTTAGGCTTCACTCTTGGTGTTGCACCTCCTCTGGGTTTGGACAAATGTATGATGACATGTATCCACCATTATGGTGTCATACAGAGAAGTTTCACTGCCCTAAAATGCTCTCTGCTCCCACTATTCTCCTCCCTCCCTGCTAATCCCTGGCGACCACTGGTCTTTTACTGTCTCCGTAGTTTTGCCTTTTCCAGAATGTCCTATCATTGGAATCATACAGTGTAATGCAGAAAAGGCTTTTTCAGCTTGCCTTCTTTCACTTAGTAATATGTATTTAAGGTTCCTTCCTGTCTTATTATGGCTTGAGAACTCATTTCTTTCTAGCACTGAATAATATTCCGTTGTTTTGGATACCAGAGTTTATTTATCCATTCACCTACTGAAGGACATCTTTGTTGCTTCCAAGTCTTGGCGGTAGTGATAAAGCTGGTATAAACATCCTTGTGCAAGTTTTTGTGTGGATATAAGTTCCCAACTCATTTGAGTTAAACCTTTAGTATATTTTTCATTTGATAATCTTTAAAAATATTTTAAATAAACTCAGAAAAGTTAGAAAAATGATAACTTTCTAAATCAATAAATACACATAAGGAGGCCTTACACTGCAAGTGAGTTTGCAAAATGTGGGTGGATTTTATAATTAAAGGGTAGAGGGTTCCTTTCTGACATCTTGCCTGGGGCACAGATTTGAATGTTAGTTGATGAACAACTAGTAAGCCTAAGTGACTTCTTTCTTGATGTTGAAAGAAGGAGTGGAGAGAGCTAGTGCTAGCTCTGCTGTGCTCGTTTGAGAGTGACACCATGATGCCTGCCCCTTAGATACTGCACTGTTAAAGTGACGTTAAATGGATAGAAAATGGCAGCAATTTTGGGCTGTATTCCAGCCATTGGTTGGAGGTGAAAGATGCCTTATGAGATGCCAGTCCCCTGTGTCTCTTTATTTTTCATTTTTCATATTTTTGCCCTTCTCTCTCCCTTTGTAGAATATAAATAAAATAAATTTGAGCAGTCTATAAATTAGAAGCACAATGTGAGTTATAGGATATAATTTTCATCACATCTAGTTTTTTTAAGTACTTGTTTTTAAATGGTTCATTTCCATTCAATTAAAAATGTATTTCATATTAACTGTCTCATTGAAATATTTTTAATTTAACATTGTATCTGTGTTCTATGGCTACGTATTTGTTTCAGCCACATTTCGAGAGAATCTATAAATGTACTATTTAAGAATTTGATGATCCTTCAGTTGAATATTGACATTTGGGAAAATTTAGTTGTTACCCCTGAAATTATCCTTTAAAAACAAATTATATTTAATTGATCATGATTAATGATGTATAAGAATGTTGGTATTTTTTCAACATTCTCTGTAATTCATAGAAACTTTTTAGAATCCTTCTTATAGGTCATGGTTCCCTATAGAAAAGTTTGTTTCTATCAAAACATCTTTCATTCAAAAAATTTAATTCCTTTTTTAATGAAAATTGTTTTAATTTTTTTAATAGAACTTGTTTAACAGAAAGATTTTAAATGGCTTAGAATGGGTTGTTGGCTTGTCAGTGAATCCCAAATTGACAGAGATTGTAAAGGTTGTCGAGGGTCCCCACAAAATTCCAGGTGTTGCTTTTATCGTTTCCAAATTAAGTAATGTAACTTGAGAGGGTAATTTAAAGTGTGGGTTATTACTATGTATAAGAACAGTATTTTTCATGTTGACTAGATTATTGCAGAAATACTTTTTCAAATATAGGAATCTTTGAAAAAGACCAAACTTAATTTTTAAAAATAACTTTTTCTTATTGCTTTTGGTTGATTTAACAATTCTCCAAGGTAAGGAGAGTAGCTGCCTTTGCCCTGTTTTATAGATGAAACTCAGGTGGAGTGATCTGTCCGGGGTTACGTCGAGGTAAGTTGCAGCACTGAGTTAGAATGGGCCTTCTGACTCAGTCTTGTGCTTTCTTTCCTGTGTTTTAGTACCAAGCAGTCTTTAACAATATTTTGCTATAGTCAGTGATGCCATTTTGTTTCATGTTTGTTAATACCGAAAGAAGATAAATCTTAGCTCTTTAGTAAGCCTTCAAACCAATGTGACTAGAAGACTGACTTTGCTGGGGGAGGGAATGGTAACGTACTTAATTTCTGATGGTGTAGTCCTAACGGAGGAGCAGTGTTTGGCTATAAATAAACTCTGCAATGCTGATGAACTTTTGTCTTCTAGCCACACAGTAAAACAGTGGCGCTGGATCACTGTAAATGAGAGAAGCTAACGAGATATTCAGGGCTAAAATATTACATTTTGTCACATGGTCCTACTGTGCACTATTGTGTCGAATAAGGGACTCTTCTGTACTTTCTGTTACAGATGCTGAAAATTTCTTCTAAGGAGAAATATCCCTTATTTACTTTTGTAAATGGTCATTCCAGAGACTATGATTTTACATCTACTGCAGCCAAGGAAGACGACCTTTTCTCAGAGGATGAAAAGAAAAGATTAAAAAGATTTAGCACAGAAGAGTTTGTCTTGCTTTAAAGATTAGCACCTTTGTGCTTGGTGAGAAGAACTCCTTTGAAGGGGGAGAAATGAAGAGAAACAAGTATACTTGAAACTTATTTTCACAAATATCTTAATTTTATATGTTCTTTAAAGAAAGAACATTTGAAAATATACAAGTTTTAAAGATATTTTTCTGAAAGAGAAGTGATTTAATGAATCTTGATTTCTAATAAATATCAAGTGATTCTGGCTGCCTTCCTGTGCTCCTAAGATCTGCTAATGATAACTCTGCCTTGACTGGGAGTCTTCCGGCCTTCAGCTCCTTCCACCTGAGGCTGCTGGTCTGAAGGTTTCATGATATAGGCCCCAGAATTGGGATCACCAAGTAGTTTCAAAAGCTTTAGTTTATGCTAATGACCAGAAGACCAGAGAATGAATCTTCAGTGCTTTCCTAGCCTCCTGATACTAATGCAACCAAAGGATACTTTTAGATGTATCTTGATATATTAAATAGTAATTGTTAGCTGTGATATGCATACAATTATATAAGCAGAATTGTGATTTAGGGCAATACTCAGCAGTATGATTTTATAATGGCTCCTCGTTTTGCCTGCTGTTGAGCCTTCTCTGAGGAGTAAATATAAAGTATTGATTTCCCTCACAAATTTAAAGGTTATGTTATTAATAATAACTGCATCCAGTCAGATCAGATAAAGGCAATTATAAGATAGGAGTAGTGTTTGTTTCCTGTCTCAAACATGAAATGTTATGGGAACTCTACTTATTATGCAGTTTTTAAGTCTAAAGATTAAAGTACCAAAAAAGATATCAAGAGGTGCTTCTCTACGTGAGTTTGCTGTTTGTATGAATCAGTGTAGTGGTGTTTAGAAGCTGAGGCCATCTATGCGGTAAATCTGCCTAAGTGTATTACGTGTTACTGAAAGGCAAATTTGTGATATAAAAATGTTAGAGTTATTATTGAGCCAGGATTATATACTTTAATAAAGATCTGAGAACATGAAATACCTTTGTTATGGTTTTAATGAGATTGTTTTAATACTTTCATTTGAAAAATCATTGTCTCAAATGAATTCTCTTTATTTATAATGAAGGCAAATAATATTATTGCTCTGAAAGCAAAATATTAACTTATTTTATGGAGCTTCCGTGTTTCAATGTGGAAAGGTGACTTATAAAGACATAAAATTCCATATCATTTGAAGTCGTTGATCTCTTCCCTCAGAGAACCTGGTTGTAGGTTCAGAGCCACATCAAAACTGAAACAGAGGGCGGGCAGGTGTGCTTCGCACGCCTGAGGAGAAAGGAGGCTTGGCGTTTCCCAGTGAGGGTAGCTTATTAAATTGAAACAAATAGGCTGGAATCTGAAATTTTCCTCTAATCTAGATAAACTCTGGCTAGTGAAGTCCAGTTCTAATTTTACGAGAATGTCAAAGCAGTATAAGAATAAGAGGCCAGTGGTGTACCCGATTTTATACACTGCAGCCGCCTCATCTCAGTTGCTGCAGTTTGTTCTTTCTGCACACGTGCAGTGTTCACAAGATTCTAGAGCAGAACCCTCAGATGAGAGCACCCACCCCTTCATGGATCAGAACTGATTGTACGTCTTCTCTTCCAAGAACTGTATAAAAGCTGAGAGGCATAGGATAGCATTGTTATTTTCTCAGCATATTTGGGAATCATTTTTAAGTAGGATTTTGGAATGAGGCAAAGTTACACCTGGACAAAGTTGAAGTGACAAACTCCTTTACATTGAGTTATATTGAAAGTACCCAGAACTTTCTACAGACAAAACAAACAGATCTTACTGTATAGTCACCCCCTTGACTGAGAATAATTGTTGTCAGAAATTATCAGCATAATATGCACATAAAAGGTATTCAATATGTGTCTGAATGAATGCATGCATTTATGAAAATTGAGAGAGAGGCTGATGAATTTATCTTGCCTGTTAATTCAACTTCAGCTGAGGACCAGCCAAAAGTTGTGTTAATCTTTATTGGAAAGGCAGCAGCAAAATGACATCATTGGGTTTAGAGTAGAGTTAGTTCGTATTCTGGTTTCAGACTTTGTTTTGAACACAGATTTTGTTTCAAGTTCTGACAGCCAGTAAACTTAGTCAATGAAGCTCATGGACGATCTCTTTCAGCCTAGAATAAAGGAAAGTGAAGAAGGATGAGATTCTAAGACAAGCGTTCTGTTAGAATTATGATAGGAGGATCTTCCATTTGGACGTCAATATTAAGATACTGGATTTTACCATTAACATTTCAGAAATGAATTTTTAAAATTCTTGATGTGACTTTTTGATGGTGAAGATTTCTTTTCTCTCTTCTTCATAAGATTTGACACTTTGAATCCCCTTTTGTCAATGTATTAACCACCAGCAGGCAATCTTGAAAGTCATCATTTGCTGAGTGAGTGAAAAGATCCTTTATAGTATAAGTATATCCAAAGGAATTTCCCTGAGGTATCCATTTTTCTGTTTTTACATTAAACTAACCCCATTAAATCTGTGTTAGTGAGAAGAAAACTTTAGAGGATTAAAAATTTAGGTCACTTTTGTGTTCTCTTAACTTTAGGATTTAACATTGTCCAAGGGCAAATATATCTAAAAGTATGTATGTTAATTTCATCTTGTTTTTAGAATAATTAAAGAATCAAAACAGCAACAATGACTTATCTATATAATTATCCAATTTTAGATCAGAAATCTCTATTTTTTAGAGATCTCCAGTTACTTTCAATTATGCTATACCAGAAAGCACTGTATTTTTGGTCAAGTCATACTAATCCAGCTTTTTTTCCTCCCTTTTCTCTGCTAATTTCTTTGCTACTAGGAAAAAGTTTCATTTTCATGGTTTATCAGAGATCACCTTCAGTAGCTTGCGTTGTACATCTAAGTCTTTTTAGCTAAATATTTATATACAACCATAAAAACCCTATAAGGGATTTCCCAAAAAGAGGAAACAGGGAGAAGAACAGATAATGAAAAAACACTTTGAAAATGTTAAATAACTAAATGAATTTCTATTGAAACAGACATAAGGAGAAAACTGACAATTTAAAATAAGAGTGAAATAGAGACAGGATACCCAGAATATATTGATAGAGGCAATTTCTGAGAAAGGATAGGGATTATTATTTTCTATAAAAAGAAGAGCAAATACATTTCAAAAAGATTTTAGGAGAATAAATACTTCTCATGTGATATTTGTTATAGCCTCAGTGTTGTCAGTCAACCACCATTCAATAGGACTATATTCAGTTGAGCACTTAAGCTGAATATCTTGAGACACTGAATTGAAAAAAGGTGAAACATCAGACCAGGGAGAATTGGAAACATCCTATTGATTCTAGGATATATATTTTCAATCATTTTGTAGTTTGAATCTCAACTCCGTTTAGAAATCTTAAGCATTCTTGTGTAGTTTTGATGGTTATATAAAGACTTTCTCCTTTGCTTATAAACTTTGAAAAATACTATATTTAGAGTTGGTATTGCAGACACATTTTGAACTAGCATGTTTCTCTCTTTCTTTTTTACACTCCTCTTCCACATTATTGGTGGCAAGCAATGGCCCAAAACATTCACAACTACAGTTATGAAATTTCACTTACTCTCTCAGTAAGAAAAATATATTAAAAGTGGAGAATCCATGCTTGTTATTAGGTGGAAAAATTTCTCTGCTGCCCTCTAACCAGTTCCTCCAGAAATTGAGAAACTCAGTCTTCCCTGTTGTAAGTCAACAGCCCAGGTACTGGATGCTCTCCAAGAGTGAAGCATAGAAGATTCTACAGAGAATTGTCTTCCATTTAAATTATTGGAAAATTAAATTAATAATTATAATACATATTTATATTTTATCCTAAGATGATATAAATTCATAAGAATTGGGAACGTATGAGTTTCAAAAGAAGTTATTTCATAAACAGGGAGGGTAAACGAAGGAAAGTTAGAAATCCAATAGAAATATGATAACAAAAGAATGAGAGAATTATTGACAGCAAGTTTTGAGTGTGTCTGGGCAGGCACACTATAGTGAACTGACACAGATAAAAATCCATGAATTAAGAGGGCTTCCAGCCTGGGGATTTAAAATTTGACGTAGGCATTGGGAGAAGGTGGATACTGACCAATACCAGAAAGTGGACTTGGAGCTGCCATGTCGCACAACTCCTGCGGGCACTGTCTTTGGTATGTGTTATGTGGCTGGCACTCCCTGGCGTCATGCAATGTGGCGTCCCTGTTGCTAATATTTACATACTATTTGCTGTTTGCTCAGCACTGTTCTGATCAAGTCAGTGTATTAAATTGTAGCTAATGAATCTAAGATGGGGAATTAGATCTGGGATTAAGGGGACAGTTAATATGAGTCCTCGGGCCCGGATGATCACATAGTGGAAGAGGTCAGGAGAGTCCATGGTCAGGACTCTAGTTAGTAACCAGGGTTTTAGTGGAGAAATACACATATATATTTAAATTATTTCCAAAATACTTTAACTAGATATAGAAAACAAATCCACCCCACACGTCTCCTACCTCAACATATTATTTTCAATTGTTCTATATTCCTTTCAATTTTGTGTTTGTGTTCACGTTACTCTAAGCATGTTTAGTAGGTTGAATTTTGATTCTTCTTTTTAGAATTTAACTGAACAGCTATTCTATTTGATGGAGAAGGCCATTACTTATTCAGTCTTTCATATTTTGATTTGTGTATCGACGTTGTCGTAAGCCTCTGACTGACGCGGTGGTCTTACCTGTGTCTTGTGACTTGTTCCTAAACCTAAACTGTTGTGCTTGGCCAGTTTTGTGGCTGCCAGCCCCTGTCTGTACCTAGAGAGAAGCTCTTATTTTTCTACATAATATGTTCCTGTCAATACTTAAAGCAGTTGGATCAGAAGGAACTGGATAGATGTTTTCAAACAATGTTTTAAGAAAGGTTCTGTCCCAGAGAGTATAAAGTATTATGAAAATGTTAAAGTTACTTTTAATCATATAGTCTTGACATGATCTTGCAAAATAGTTCTAGCATTTCATCGATGTTCTTTATTTTTGTGCTTTTATTGTCAAACATACAGTTGATTGACTTAAAGTCAAGTGAGCATTTCATTGAAGTTAATGATTGTTTCTGTCTTTATGTTAATTATATTAAATTTGTGAGACCTACATTTCTTACCATCAGTTTAGGACTTTCATTTTCCTATTTTCCTGTCATGTTTACATAATGAGGGGAAATGAAATATAAAATCCAATATTGTATAAGCTGCTATGTGAAGATCGTGATATTTGCTGGCAGGCAGCATCAGCACAGACAGAGCTCAAAGTGCTTCTTTGTCAGCTGATGTTCAAAAGCCCAAATTTTATGTTAAGTGATTTAGGGGTATCAGATTACATATGAAGGTCTAATGTCTTTTGGTTATAACTATTCTAGTGGGTGTGAAGTGGTATCTCATGTTTTGTGTGTGTGTGTGTGTAAGGAAGACTGGCCCTGAGCTTACATCTGTGCCAATCTTCCTCTAACTTATGTGGGACACCACCACAGTGTGGCTTGACAAGCAGTCCTAGGTCCGTGCCTGGGATCCAAACCTGTGAACCCCGGGCCACTGAAGTGGAGCACTTGAACTTAACCGTTAGGCCACTGGGCTGGCTCCTTGTTTGTTTTTTCAATACGTTTGCTGAGATGTGATTCACCCTTTTAAAGTGGATCAGTGGTTTTTGTTGTATCCACAGAGTTTTGCAGTGATCACTGCTATCAAATTCCAGAATGGTTTCATTACTGCAAAAAGAAACCGTGTACCTATTAACTAGTCTACTTTCTGTTTGTATTGATTTGCCTGTTTCAGACATTTCATATAAATGGAATCATACAGTTGTGGCCTTCTGTGTCTGACTCCTTTCACTTAGAATATTTTCAAGATTTGTAGCATGTATTAGCACTTCATTCTTTTTTGTGACTGAATAATATTCCATTAGATGGATATGCCACATTTTTGTTCATTCATCAGTTGATGGGCATTTGGGTTGTTCCCACTTTTGGGCTATTTATGAATAATGCTGCTGTGGACATTTGTGTACACAATTTTGTGTGGACGTTTGTTTTCATTTCTCCTTGGTATAGGCCTGGGAGTGGAATTGCTGGTCATATGGTAGCTCTGTGGTTAGCTATTTAAGGAACTGCCAAACTGTTTTCCGTCGTGGCTGCACCATTTTACAATCCCACCAGCAGTGTATGAGGGTTCCACTTTTTCTACTTCCTCCCCAACCCTTGTTACTGTCTTTTTTGTTTTAGCCATCTAGAGTGTGTAAAGTGGTCTCTTATTGTGGTTTTGCTTTGCATTTTCCTAGTGACTGATGATGTTGAGCATCCTTCTCATGTGCTTTTTGGCTATTTGTATATTTTCTTTATAGAAATGTGTTTTCATATTCTTTGCTCATTTTAAATTGGGCTGTTTGTCTTTATATCATTGGGTTGTAAGAGTTCTTTGCATATTCTGGATACAAGTCCTTTATCAGATATTTGATTTACAAACATTTTCTCCCATTTTGTTGGTTGTCTTTTTACTTTCTTGATGGTGTCCTTTGAAGCACAAATGGTTTTAATTTTGATAAGGTCTAACTTAGCTATTTTCTGTTTTTTCTTTGGTTACTTGTGCTTTTGGTGTCATATTTAAGAAACCATTGCTTAATCCAAGGTCACAAAGATTCACCTCTATACTTCCTTCTAAGAGTTTTTTGATTTTAGCTCTTACATTTAGGTTCTTTATCCCTTTTGAGTTGATTTTTGTATATGACGTGAGGTAGGTGTCCAAATTCCTTCTTTTGCTTGTGGCTATCCAGTTGTCCCAGCATCGTTTGTTGAAAAGACTATTCTCTCCCCATTGAATGGTCTTGGCATTCTTGTTGAAAATCATTTGACCATAAATGTAAGAGTTTATTTCTGGACTCTCAGTTCTATTCCATTTATCTATATGTCTATCCTTATGCCAGTACCACGCTCTTTTGATTATCATAGCATTGTAGTAAATTTTGAAATTGGGAAATGTGAGTCCTCCAATTTTGTTCTTTTTCAAGACAATTTTGGCAGTTCTGAATCCCTTCTATTTTCATATGAATTTTAGGATCAGCTTCTCAATTTCTGCACAATTTTTCTTCACTTTTTTCAGCCTTCATTTTTAAAACATAACATGTTACTGAATTTTTACACATTGTAAAATTGGTCCCCAAACACCAAAGATACTTGTTTGGAAAGGAATAAAACATGCAAAACATGGGTCTTCTAGCTATGGTCATATTGTGTAAGAGCATGCCAAGTTACAGTAGATAACATTATATCATAGCATCAGCCAGACCGAGTGGTTCAAAAGTAAGACTTTACATATTCACTTAATACTACTAATTAGGAAAAAATTGTGACTACTTCTGTTTAGGGAAAAGCATATTTATTTTCTCTGTCAAGCTCCATGTGACTCAGTGGAGATGGGCTTAATGAACGGATTGGGCTGCAGGGTTAGCCCACTTCTGCTCAGACTGTGACTAGCATCCCCAGCTACACGACTAGGATAGCAGGAACTATCCTTGTACAACACAGATAGTGGTAACTATCCCATTGGGCTGTTGTGAAGATCAAGTGAGGAAACATATGAAAACACTTAGAAAGATGCCTGGCACACAGTGAGTACTCAGGAAGTGTTAGCCTTTAAAACTCTTGCCACTTTTCATTCATCTCTGTCTTAAGAGTTGAAAAGGCTTCAAGAGTATGCTCTTGTTTTGAACTGGCCTTGGAGAACAGGAATTAGAAAAGAAAGGAAAAAACACCCAAACCCTAAAACCTCTTAATTCCATTCCAGTACTGAATATCTGTAAGGCTCCATAGACATAGAGGTAAAAAAGTGACACTTCCACCAGGGAGCTTAGAAATTTACTTAAGGGTGGAGAAAATACACCAAAAAACTGTCACACTTGGTCGGAAAGAGAAGACTTAGAAGTTCTAGAAAAAAAATTATATTTGGTTTCAAAAGAGAGCTCACACCTGGTTATGGGGATTAGGAAATCTTCGTGGAGGAGGTGGCATTCGAGATGAATCCTAAACGTCTGGTATGATTTACATACAGGCAAGGATGAGGTAAGTGTTTGGGCTAAGAAGAAGAAAACAGCACACCAGAGACAGGGTCCGTGGACTTGTTTTCTAAATGAAAGTGGGGTCAAGATGGAGGGCTGTCCCCATAGGGCACATTTGAAGTGCGTGTGGCAGGTTTGGGTGGTTCTGCTGACTAGGGTGCACTGCTGGCATTTAGTGCGGGGATGATGATGAACATCCTGCAGTGATGTGGATAGAAGAATGAGTGATAAGAATGAAACGTATGTGGGAACTCTGTTACGAAGGGCTGTGAGTGTCAGGCTGAAATGGCTACTTATGTAGGTAGATGCCTGGGAGAGAGACACAGGAGGAAGGATGCTGTGAGGGAAAAAACAGGGTACAGACGTCAGACGAACTGGGATTTAGTTCCAACAGTTTAAAATAGGACGATGATTTCCCAAGCCCTACCCTTAGAGTCTGTTTTACTGAGCTATAATTCTGTAGTCTATGGATGAAGTTAGTGAATTTAGACGGGCCTGAGCAACAGTAGGTTATTGCATGTGGAGGTTCTTAACATGATGAACCCATGAATAGAATTCAAGGGTCCATCAGCTTGGATGTGAAAAAAATTACATCTTTAATTTTACTAACATCTAACTAAAACATAGTATTTCCTTCCACTAAGAATGTAGGGGACAAAGTACAGTAGCATCAGCAGTACCTACGACTTTGTCACTAATAGAAATCAGAAATGCTTTCATGTCATAGTTACTGTAGCTGTCTTGAGATATTCACACTGCTTTGAATTTATGGTAGGACTTGCTGCTAGCACTTACTAGTGTGTTGATAAAGAAGCAAATATGTTACTATATATCACAAATTAAAAAAATATTTTAGGGGCCGGCCCTGTGGCCGAGTGCTTAAGTTCCTGTGCTCTGCTTCGGTGGCCCAGGGTTTTAACGGGCCGGATCCTGGGCACAGACCTAGCACCATTCATCAAGCCATGCTGAGGCGGCGTCCCACGTGCCACAAACAGAAGGACCCACAACTCAGATATACAACTATGTAATGAGGGGCTTTAGAGCGACAAAGGAAAAATAAAAAAATCTAAAAAAAATTTTTTTAAATAACTATTCCCTTTGTAACCATACGCATTTCACTTATATTTAAAAATATTTTATGGAGAATGAGTTCATAGGCTTTCCAGACTACCAAAGGATTTAAAGTGAGGAAGTGGGAGAAATAGAATGATAGGAGATTGTGAGAATGATAGACAAGGCCCAAGGTCAGGCTGAAATCAGGCTGGAGCATTTCGAGTGTTTGAAGTAGATGGGGTGAGCATCAGGAGGAGGGGTGAGACGACGATGAGCCAGCGCTGGAAGTGGGGCTGCAGAGCTACCCTCTGAATCAGAGAGCTTCATGTGGAAGCGGGAGTCTGCTGGTTGTGTTTAGGAAGGAATTGGTATTGTCAGGAAAAAGAAAAGTTTGAGTCAGTGTGAAGAGATGAGAGCTAATGATTGCAATGATGATACCATTTATTGGGCATTTACTAAGTATTTTATAAAACACTTATTTAGTTTAATCCTCACAAAAATCCTGGGAAATTAGGTATTTTTGTCATCTCCATTTTACATGTGAAGAAAGAGTCAGCTATGGTAAGGTAACTTGCCAACTTAACACAGTTGACAGTTTGCAGATCTGGGATTTAAGTCTCTTGTGCCTCCCAAGCCTGTCCTGGTTTTCCCTGCGCCACAGTGAGTTAGAGGATCCAAAGGCCTGGGAAGGCGGCACGGGTGAAAATAGCACAGAGTGGAGGGGGCTCGGCTGGGAGACTGGAAGGGAAGTCTTTGACCTAATGGGTCAGAATTTTGGAAAAGCGGGATGAAAGTCACAGGCAGTTTGCTTGGGGGACTGGAGAGGTTGAGGAAGAGAGGAGATGGCACTTGACAGATTTGCTTATGTTTGGCTGGCATTGAGAATCAGGTTCCCATAGTTTCAGAAAGGCTAGATAGACGGGAAGTTTATGTAAGATGCTCCTTTTCTCTCTTCCCTTTGCATAGTACATCCTGCCCACCCTGAGATGAAGGGTCTGATCTTACTAGCCTTCCCAGGCAGTATTTTGAGTCTTCTCTTCTTTGCCTGGCCTTCAGACCCCAATTTTCCAGATACCGCAATTGAGAAAGACCTTTTGTTACTGTACAAGAGGGAGAAAACTCCCAGTGGTATAAAACAGACTGAGGACTTTGCAAAATATAGCAAGTTCATGTCTGCTAATATGTTAAGTAATTTGGCCTCCCCGGTTTAAGTAGTGATCTGTTGTTTTCATGCTAATACAAATTCTTATATTAATAGGAGCATGGCCCTGGGTTTCTTCATCCGCCTGGGAAAAATTGCTTGTTTGATGGTAAACAAAGAACAGAAGAATTGATTCACTGTCCTCATTTTAAAAAAAGATGGTATGAAGCAATAGTGGAATAATTTTAATTGTAACCCTCAAACACTTGCAATCAGTAAGATCGTTTGTGTTCTGTTTTAGGAAATGGAGAGTTAGAGAGTACATAGTGCATTAGAAATGCAAACCAGGACCGCATGTTCTCGGGACTCTGTCAGCGCTACATGAAAGAGACTTGTATTGGGATGCTCAGCTCTGAGGGCATTCTCTGTTCAGCGTGTATTCACAGAGATGTATGAATATTTGATTAATGAGTCATGGTCTCTGGAGAAATTTAATAACTGTATTGCTGTACAAAGCCAGGCCCTTGACTGTTAACACAGCTGCCAATAGTGTCATTGACACTGCAACCCCTTCTGAATCTGATATATTCTGTGGAGTAAATTCCTTGGTCAAAAAGGGATCTGAGGGAGACATTATTCAGTTATCTGTTTTGAACTTGACTCAATTTACAGGCTCTGATTTGTAAAGATTTTTCCAATGAAAACAAGCAGTGCTATGGAAACTGAAAAATGGTCTTTTTTAATGGATTACTTTTTTCAGAAATTAGTTGAAAATCATTGATAAATAAAAATCAGTTGATTATCCTCTTCAAGATTATCTGTTAGAGATTCAGTAATAATTTTTGTCTTGCTTATCGCATAAGTAAATCCACAAGAAGCAGAAATATGAGATACACTTGTGATTTAGATATAGATCTCAGATCCATTTGAATGACATAATCTAAATTCATTATTAAACATAATGTAATGCCTTTTCAGGAATTATCGAAGGCTAACTTATCCCTTCTTCATTTTTTTTTTTTTGTTTTTAATATCTGTGGAGAAATAATTCTAACTTTCAGAGCTAGGTAGGTATTTTAGTAATGTTACCTCATTTAACTGCTTGAGTAACAGGGAGAAATGTCCAAAAAGATAAATTTAGTGCAGGAGCTTTTGCTGGAAGCTGTAACTGCAGGTTAGAATTATCCATGCTATGCAGAATTTCCTGCAACACTTCTCCTTAGGGCCACAATGCATTACAGCAGACGTATAATGAAGCTGCTATAAAATCTCTGGTAATTAAGGGGGATTTGACAGTAATTGCAACAGTGAATCAACTTAATTATTACCTGCTTCAAAGAGAGCTAACCTGATGTTATAATCTAACCTTTTCTACTTTTAAAATGGGAGATTAAACAAGTATATGTAGCATTTAAGAATTAAATCTGTTGAGATAGAATTGTATTAATATACTTCTAATATACATTTTATGCACATGTACACATCAGCTTCTTAAGAAGAACAAGCGTTAGGCTCTTGGTGATCCATTCAGGTTATTTGGTATGCTCTGGAAATTGAACCAAACCCACATCTCTGATTCAGGTCAGCTTCTCCTCAAGCCACAGACAGACCTTGGCTATGGTATAGCTGACTTCCACAACATCAAGAAGGATACTTTCTCAGTATCAGCTTGTAAAGAAAAGAAACACCAAAATTATCTTCATGCTTTACATTTAGATAGACCAGCTCCTAGAACCTTAAAATCTCCTCAAAAGCTGTGAGCAAGCTGATGTCAAGGTGAAGGTTTGGAATCCTCTGAGAGCCCATGTCTAACTTGGTTTATCCAACCCTGGGTACAAAGAACAAGATACTCAGGTCTCCGCCCGAGTTCTGTCTGTGGTCATGCTTCTTATAAACCCTCTCTTCCCATTTCCTATTGCCCTCTATCTTCCTTCTCACAGGTGTGGGAGTGGAGAAAGATGGAAGTAGTCAGTGTGGTTTTGATATGAGTTCATGTCATGTACTGTGTATTATCAGGGACCCAGAACACACCGGGTTCCATAACTGTGGCCTGGGAGATTCCCCTCTCTTTTCTGCGTTGAAGTCTTATACTTGTGTCCTCATCGGCTCTAGCTTTGCCAATAGCCGTATTAACTCTCCCTAATTATAGAAAGACTGGGCGGCAGTAGTTTTGCTTTGAGTGTAAATCTTTTTATATGGCTTTGTGTTTGCCGTTTATGGAGACCCGGGGAACTGGAGGAGATGGTTGATTAGGCAGAGATTTCGTTCAGTTTGGGGAGGGAACAGTCTCGTCATCAACCAATGTTTGCCACACTGAAAGTATGTTCCTATGAAAGTGAACCAGAATTGATTCTCCATCCGGGGCAGCAGGACCGCTGGTCAGGCTTTGATCATTGATCTTTATAGGATTTCTTCTGGTGTTGCAAATTTAGCGTGGATTCCCTGAAGAAGGTTGAGAACACATGTTACATACCTTGTTTTCCACTGTTGCTTCATACCACTAATCAAATTCTCTCTCAATGTAGGAGGCAAAGAAATATGTTATATAATTGAATAATGATTAGGGGAGTTAAGCAATGTAAGTTCTAATTTCAATTTGGTCACTGACTGACCTGGGGCCAATTGTCTCGAACCTCTTTCTGTTTTCTTCCTCTACCAGATTGAATGACAACTGCTCCATGGGGATCCCCCAAAACCCAATTCACTTGTTTGTCTGTTAGAAAACTTTCCTCAAAGCGGAAGCTCCCCAGAGTCATGGCCTCTTAAAGGGAGTTAGCACAGCCTCCAGAGGTGCCTGTTTGTGATCGGGGACCCTCCTATCCCATGCGAGCTGTGGGGGTCTTTAGTGCCTGCGCCTGAGTTTTAGTTCACCAGGGACCCGTGATCTGTGTAGGGTTTGTCCCTCTGATTTTTGTCCTTTAGATGGTTCATTCCTTGCTCATAATGAGCAGAGGAGGTTAAAGGGTCTGAAATTCAAACCAAGTGCTTGCTCCTTGGTGAGCAGTGTGACAAGGCCGTGGAAGGAAGTTGGAGCTGTGGGCCAGAGTAATAGTGTTTGACTCACACAGCATGTCTATGCACTTGAGGTAGAAAGGTGAACAAAACTGGCAAGGTTTCTGCTCTCGTGGAGCTCACATTTAATTGTAGCTTCTGTTAACTGAGTGCTTACTGTTCTAGGCACTTTATGTGCATTATCTCATTTTTATGCCATGAACAGAAATCTGTGCTTTATAGGGAAGAAACATGAGACTCAGAGAGATTAATCAGAGTGCCCAAGGCTGCCCAGCTGGTAAATGATTCATTCAGGATTCCACCCTAGATCTATTTGATTCCATAAATGGTTGAAACTGCTAAATTTTGGGTTATATGTGGAATTAATGAGCCATATTGTTCCTTGCATGGATATTATAAGTGGAAACTAACTTTACCATATTTACCATACCAAATATTTACCATGTTTTACTATAATAATGCAGTGAGATAGAGAGCCGCTAAGTTTTCACTTTTACTTGCTTGTTTTAAAATTAGACTTATATGACACATTAATATCCTGTTTCCGACTAAACCCAGAGGTTAGCAAGGTTTCGTAAAGACCCCCCGAATTAAAACAGAATTTTCAGTGTCAGACATAACATAAGAATTAGTGAGTTTTGAAGCTATTACCTTCCATGCTAAGGATCTTACCCTCCCTCAGTTCCTCTCAGGTCTTTTCCACAAGCAAAACATGTACTAAATTCTTATGAACTTTATGAAGAATGGGTATCCATTTAGAGACCTGCATGGTAAAGACAAATTGTCATACTTCTTTGTTCTTATAGAATGATGGAGTAAAAAAAATTAGGATTATGCTTTCTGAGAGAAAGTTAATTATACAATCACCTCAATTATTCAGAGGTAGAATATTAGATTAAGGATATATTCATTCCTGCCTTGGGCAGTAGAAAAAGACTTTTTAGTTGACACTAAGATGATCACAATAAAGGATGACAAGTGAGCTGGCATCACCTGAAAAATGACATGTATCTTTGAAAGGTGGCAAAGTGTAAGGGACTTTAAAGGTTATGTAGTCTATTGTCTTCTTTTTACAGATGAGGAAACTGAGGCCCAAAAAGGTAAAATTACTTGCCCAAGTTACACAGCTACAGATAACAGAGCTATGGTTAGAATCTAGTTCATTCTTTTAGCTCAGAGAAAATTTATTTTAAAGAGTTAATGTTTGGCAACTCTAATATAAAAAGCAGAACATCTACTGATGTCTTTGAAAAAGCCTGCTCTCATTTAGGTAAGTTGGGCTGTTCAGTTGACTCTCAAGACTCGAGTTCTGAAAGGAGAAGGGGCACTTGCTACAGAAACTGCCTTTCGTTTGGTGTCCAGTTTGAGCATTGATGGAGACTTGGGATATTGAGTGAAACTGTAAAGAGAGAAAACGTGGGGCCAGCCCCGTGGCCAAGTGGTTAAATTCACGTGCTCTGCTGCGGCGGCCCAGGGTCTCACCAGTTTGAATCCTGGGCGCGGACATGGCACCACTCATCAAGACACGCTGAGGCAGCATCCCGCATGCCACAACTAGAAGGACCCACAACTAAAAATATATACAACTGTGTACTGGGGGGCTTTAGGGAGAAAAGGAAAAATAAAATCTTTAAAAAAAAAAAAAAAGAAAACAGAAAACTAAGAGAGTCGGTCTGAGCTCCTTTTTAAAAAGAACTCTATCCCTTTTCCCCCATTCCTATCTTGGCTTTTTGTTTTATTGTTATTGGGTCCCTTCTGAAAGAGGCATAGGAAAATAGGTGGTGATTACCAGTTGACGTGACTTCAAAAGGTGGGGAGAATATGAGAAGAAAAAGAATGGAGATTTTTATTATAAAATCTGTGTTTTGGTTTTCTATTGCCAGGTAACATGTCACCTGAAAACTTCATGGCTTAACCTAGTAAGAATTTATTCCTGATGATTCTGTGGGTTGATTGAGCTCAGCTACAAGGTTCTTCTGCTCCTCATGGGGAAGCTGTAGTCACCCATGCAGCTGCTTTCAGCTGGGAGTTTGCCTTGGGCTGGAACATCCAAGATGGTCTCTGATCTTCCAAGACCCTCTCCAAGTGACCCATCATCATTTGGTAGTCTAACCTGAATTTTTTTAAAGCATGGCAGCTGACTCCTAACCGGGCACAAAAGCAGTGGCTTCCAGGCCTTCTCAAGGCCTGGGCAGGGGTCTCACACAGTCACTTCCGCTAAATTCTGTTGAGCAAAACAACCCATGAGGCCAGCCCAGATTCATGGGTAGAGGAAGTAGACTCCATTACTGATGGGAGAGATGGCAAAGGATTCTGTGGTCATCTTTAATCCACTACAAGCTCAATTTTTGTGTCTCAACCAATCTTCTATCTTAACTTTCTTACCACGTTAATGTCCACATCAAATATTCAACAAATGCCAGGATTTCCTTAGCCTATGCAAGAACCTCTGTCTTTCCTCAGTTTGCCCCAAAGACAAAGAAACTCATAAACATACATGACTCAGAAAAATATTAGGATTATGACTCTGTGAGATCCTGGATTTCGGAGATTACCAAAAAAACCCCCATAATTATTTGCATTAAGATTTTCCAGCTGGGTTTTCCAGCCCCTTCTACTTTTTAGGGGTATAAAAACAAAGCCTCAAGTCCCAGGAAATTTAAATTTTGGAATAAAAAAAAAAATATGAGCATGTGAGAGTGAGCCAGCAAAGGAATTTTGGCTGGGAATTTAGATGTATAATTTGGTTCAGCAAGAAGACCCAATCCATTTTCCCTTTGGCTGCTGAATTCTCATTTCTCTGATAGTCTGAATGTAGAGACCATCTTCTCTGACCATGCACTCCTCTGCCAGAACAATAGCAAGTGCCAAACTGCCTCAGCAGTGGTGGCCAATTTAATGTGGAGACATTGTGAAAATAGGAATGAGGGATCAGCTTTGATTTCCCTAAACTTTATTTTTAAAATATTTACAAAGGCACTACACACGGCACTCAGGTCTGCTTTTCTGCTGAAAATGCACTGGTGCACAGCCAGCAGGGCCCTATTCCTGAAGCATTGGGACGATGGTGGGAATGGACGTTACGGAGTGGATTACACTGTGAAGACAGCGATGTGATTTCGAATCCCCTTTTCCCTGAAGGCACCAGCAGAATCACCAAGAGGCAGCCTATTCCCCTTCAAATGAGATACAGCAGTTTATCATGTCAGACTACGCTGCGGAGGGTTAAGGCTATAGGGCTTCTGGCTGTCAGGAGCAGGATTTCATATTGGGGCCCCTCAGGCCAAATGGAGGAAGCCTAAAAAGTTCATTCTGTTTTCTCCATTGTCTGACATCTTGTCTCTTTTCCCCAGCCCAGAGTCCTCTTGACCAACCTTATAGCCCACATCCAAATCCTGTGTGTGAAATAAGCATCATAAGATTTTCCTCTCGTCCATTCAGAGAGGCCTCCCAATCGTATCTAAATAAATTCAGTAAAAGAAATATAAAGGAACGGATTTTATTTTAATTTATAAATTTTAGTATGCTTCCACAAACTTAGGAAACTATCTTTTAACATTTGGAACAATTCTTTGAAAAGAATTTGATTATTTCTGCCAATAGAGTTGTACTTGAGGCAGGATCTTGAGAGAAAAATATGCATATGTAATCTTTGCTGAGCTACGATATTACGATTCTGTTCACAGCTCCTATTAGAGTTCATCACCACCTATTTCAGATTTTACACACAGTAATCGTTTCATTGTAAAAATCTTTTGTGTCTATTTTCTGAATTGCTATGTTGTCTATAAATATTTAGTGATAATTCATGATTGGGTTGCATTTACCCCCGTAGTTATGTATTACAAATGAAAAGACAGCATCTGCTGAAATTAAAAGTGGCCACGTTTTCACTGGAGCTTAATTAAATGCCAAAATTTATCTACATTAACAACAAAGTAGTGAAATTTATTGATCAATTCACATGATGTAAGTTGACAAATGGCTTAAGCAATTTCCATAATTTTCTACACGTGTTAAAATTTGTAATGAAAAAGAACACTATATTAACATTAAATGAGAAATGAAAGGGAGGTTTTGTACTGGGGCCAGTGCCCTGGAGCAGTGTACTTTGTTTTCCGGGCCCTGTCCAGGCTTGCTGTTTGAGCTGTGTACAGATGGGTCTCTGACAGTCCTACAGCTGTTCTCCTAATTGTCCATTAAGTGTTCTATTGATTCTCTGATTCAAAGTACATGTCTTTCAGCTCAAGCTATCGTGTGAAGTGGCAGACACATTCCTTGTAGAATGACAGAGCAGCTTGAAACCTAAAAATGTGGTCTGCCAGTTTCAATTGAGGATCCTGCTTTCAAGGGAGAAGGCTTGGTTAAAGGCGCTTTGTAATAATAGCTGGTTAGGTTTTATTTTCTAAACTTTTAGCATCAATCAATTAAAGCAGCAGCAGCATGAAGAGTTTTAATTCCTGGTTAAGCATGTACAGATTGCACCTGGCTGATTCAGGGCAGGACGAGGGCATCGGTATTGGTAATAGAAGATCAGCCTTGGTTAGCTGTATGCAGATTTTTTCCCCCCGTGCACCTGACATGCACGAAGTCATTTCCATTTGGCTTGCAAGTTCACTTTGAGCATTTTTTAAAAAATTGAGATCATCTGCAATTCCAGATTGTGCCAGTCAGAAGCCTGTTTAAAATCATCTCTCTTTAATCTGGAAAGTGAAAGATAAGATGCATATCTGTTGTGAGGACCATAAATCTTCAGAGAAACAAATAACCACAGATAAAACTGTAAAAGTTATTTAGTCCTCCACTGGAAGAGGTTTATTAATCTGAAACTCCCAGTCCACGGTGTCATGATGGGGTTAGCACTCTGGACCTTGTTTTGTGCAGTTGTCCTCGAGCAGAGAGCTGATCGCTGATCGCTTCAGCGTTTGAACTTTCTCAGTTGCGTGGTCCAGCTGTAATCTAAGTGCAAGGGATAAAACAGAAGCTGCTTTCTGGAAAAAAAAAGGTCCAAAACTGTGGTTTAGGTCACCCCAAATAGTGTTTCCTTTCTTTTCTTAATGAGATGACACATCTTAATGTTTTTACCATTTAGGTTCAGCTCTTAATTGCTCTGTAATATAATATTTCAATAGAACCAGTCTTATTATCTAGTAATCTTTCAACTGTAAATGAAATGAACAAATAGTGTTTGTTGCCTCCTGTGTTTCAGTTTAATCAGGAGCTGCCCCAGTGGCCCTAATGACAGCGAGGGTCTCTCGTGTGGTTTTAGCTGTTAAATAAGTGTGGAGCTTCATCTAGATTTTCAAAGGGAAAAAAGGCTGTCAAACACACACATTGAAATGTGTTTCATATACATATTTAAATGTGCAAAAATGAAAAATATAGGTGATATTCAGGAATATCCCTTTAAGGGAAGGATTAATTAAAAACTACTGTGTTTCCCACAATTAGCGGTTCCTTCTTTTTTATGCTTTCTATCTTCTCACAATAGGCCCTTTAGGAGAATACCCCCTCTTCCTTTCTTCTCATTCTTGTTGGGTAAAGGAGTGGGGACACTGAACTAGTGTTCCTTTTGTCAACAGCAGGTGATTTGTTTCCTGATCTCTGTCTGAAGTGTGACTGACTCTGACCCTCCCGGTCGAGGGGTGTCCAGGCTCAGCGTCCTCAGGAGGAAGTGAGTTCCCTGTGGTTGGAGTTGCTGAAATAGGGAGACAGAATTTGCGTTCTTTTAATTTTTGTCTAGTGTAATGCATTGGGATTTGGAAGCATTAGGAGTTGTATATTCTATTTGCTTTTAAAAATATTTGTTTTAAAATTATGTAAAATACACAAATGACTGAATTATATGGTATGTGTTACAGAATTTGATCTGAATTTAGGGATTTATATTTTTTCAGAATATGGAACCTTCAACCAAAATGTCCTCTTACCAAAGGATGATAAATCCTCCCTGTCTGCTTTTTCTTGGGAAACAAGTAAAAAATCTATTTCTAACCTAGTAATATAGTATATATTGATACCTGCAAAACATTATGTGAAGCTACTTAGACGCCAGCACTTTCAATTACACTGTTAGCCAGTTTTTTAAAAAGATTTTTAGAAGCTTTCAACTGTACACTTTTGTCTTGTTGAATGAACTTCAGCTACACTAAATTTTAAGTAAATTTGTGATGACTGAGCAATATACATTGGCTGAGCTAGAATCCAATAACCCACAGGACAAATTAATTTTCAACAAAAAGGGCAGAAACCTCAAGTGCCATGAGTATATGGAGTCTCATTCTATCTCTCTGGAGCCATTTTTGCAAATCACTACAGCTATTCATAATCTAAATCAGTCTCCTTTAGCAGCAGAAAGATCTTTTTTCATGACAAAACAGAAGATGACATTCATTAGTGCCTAACTTGCATAAGCTACCTTAAATTTATTGGTGCTCTTCTACTTATCTGAGTAAGAATTCCTTTGTCTACAGCTATAGGAAAATTCCAGTTGTACTACTTAAAAATATAAATTGTCACTTTTATCAGAACTTTTGGCAGTTTACTTTATTTTAGAAGTAAAACCGGTGGTTAAGGTTTTAAGACTTCCAATGGGCGTTGTTTCAATCATATTTAATAGGTGCCTAGGATAGTAACAGTATTATGTATAGGCTTCTCGGCTGCAGAAAAGTCCACATTTCCGTGCGTGTACTGCTGGGGCGGTGTGTGGGGGAACCAGCCTTCGCGGTGGTGGGTAGGGCTAAATGCGTCTTATCTCCTGCCAGCTGTGGACAGACTGAAACCACCCAGCCTGTGGCCCCTCATATTCAGGGGCCGTGTGTGATTTAAAAAGGGCCGAATGCTTATAAGTCATCGTTTTGAAATGTTCCATAAGTTGTCCTAAGCCTTTCTACCTCAAAAAGAGCCCAGTCAGTGGGAAACTTCATCTTATATTATATTCACAGTCTTCTGATTAGAACCCTTCTTTTGCTGGGCAAATTTTCTTTCTAGTTTATGAGAGCCAACCTTGGATCTGTCTGGAAAAATTAAGCTATTGCTAGATCAGTAGGACCATGTTTTTTGCTTTTCATCCCCTCCCACTTCCACCCACACTGGTTAAAAAGAAATAAGGAAAAACTGAGTATACATAAATTTTGCAATGGTAGTTCTTGTTATTTTCTCTGACAGATCAGATGCTTGGCCTGGTGAGACCATGAGGAGAATCACCCAGCAAGAGTTATCTGGCAGGGCAAAATGGCGCCATGGTGCACGTGTAGAGCAGGAGGAGAGTGTGGGTGTGACCTTGATTGAACATGACCTGGCTATGGGTTGATGGTAGTGTAAGATAGTCAGATCCGAAAGACTCTTGCACTGAAGCTCCTTTTTCTGTGTCTACATAGCATCTCTAATGCTGAATTGACATTTCCGTCTGTTGCCAGTCATCATTTATGATAGATGGCAACATTGAGGCAAGCCTTAGATATGACCTGGAATGAAGAGGAAATTCCATAGTACCACCAGTGGCGTGGCTCATGAATTGGAAGAAGTCTTGTCCTCTGATTACAACAAAAATAAACAAATAGTTATTTTAACTGGGGAAATTGGGGATTTAAGGGAGCTGAAAACAGAGAGCTAGGATACTTTCTAGTTATATATTTGCATGAGGATTTCAGAGTACTGATCAGCATAATCTCAGATGTAACCGGGCTTGACAAAGATTGCCAACTGGTCAAAACACTGTATCCAAATTAGTGATTCAACATGTAGAATGAAAGTTAAAGTGACCACTTACAATTAGACCAAATATAAAGTTTATTATAAATTTCTCATTACCTCCAAAATGTAGATACAATAAATCCATGTGGGCACAACTGAGTTTGGCCACAAGATCTAATAAAAGGGCAGAGGCCAGGGCATGATTTCCTAAGGAATGTATTTACTGGGTGAGGTCCTGGAGGTTTAAATCGTGATTGACACCTGGAGGTTTTTATCAACCAGTATCAGCTGCCCAAAGCCTTGTAGGTTACTAACTAGATAAGCCTACCTCAAAAGGTAGAGCGGCTTTTAAAAATTATATAAAACACTCAGTTAAAATTTCCTTTCCCCAGATTTATTCAAAGAAATCTCTGAATAGTGGGCTGTGATCCTTGCTAATGCTTGATTCAGGTTTGGTCTCCATTTGATTGGTTCCAGAATATAGTCTATCTTGTTTCTATAAAGAGCAGCTCTTTGCTCTCCAAAATATAGATACGTTAGTTTACAAATCTGAGCTGTTGAGGATACTGCCATCTCGCGAAGATTTGGGCACATAAACTATCCCTCTCCTCAGCACTGAAAAAGAAAGAACATGTTCTTTGAGCAGGAAAGAGGTACTACTGAGACCTTGGCAACAGAACACAGGCTGTAATTATCTTTGCAGGAGAACTGAAGCTGTGTACGAGATATTTGTCCAGACAAAGAATTTAGCTCATGTCCACAAGACATAGTTGTTCTGTAAACCTGACTGGTTCATGTCAAGGAATGCATTTGCTTCCCTGGCGTCCACCACTGGGATCTAGCCAGCTGAGCTAACAGGCTAGTCCTGGATACTCAGTAAGCATCCAGAAAGTCTCCATAAGATTGGACCTTGGAAGTCAACCAATGCCTTTTCCTGACTTGGAACAAAAAGCTCCACAGCAGATTAAATCAAGGAACAGGACCAGAAACAGAGCTTCAGCATAATGGGTTAAAAGTACTGTTCTAGGCTCTTTACCATTTAGTCAACTTCCCACAGAAACCTGTTTTTCCTATTTCCCCAAGCAGGATGGGCTCCGGAGCTACACTGCCTGCGTTCAAATGCCAGTCTGCCACTCTCTTGCTGTGTGGCCCTGTGCAAGTTACCTAATCTTGCACTGCCTCAGTTTCCGTCTCTGGGAATGATAGTAATTCCTGTCATACAGAGTTGGGAGTCTTAAGTGAACCAAGATTATTGGTGTATATGTTGTTAAATGCAATGATCAATTCTTAGTTTTCTTTTTCTTTGACCCATCAGTGCTATTCAACACAGGTTATCACTTTCTCTTCCCTGAAACACTCTGCCTGGCTTGCAAGATGCCCTGCTGTCCTGGTTTTCTCCTCCCTCACTGCTCCTCCTGACGTTCTTCTTAGCGCTCTAATCTGTGAGTGGAGTGCCCTGGAGCTCAGTCCTCTGTCGTTTTCTCCTCTCTTCTGTGTTTATCCTCCTTGATGATTTCCTCCAGGTTCATGACTTTAGATATCATATGTATGGTAGCTGCTCCCTAAGTTATAACTCCAGCTTGAATCTCTCCCCTTAACTAGCTGCTTCACGTCTCCAGTTGGATATGCCGTGGGCACCTTGAATAAATACCATCAGAGCTAAGCCCCTGATCTCTCCTCCCCACGCCCACCCCCCAAAAGCTGCCTGCCCCTCAGCCTTGTCTCAATAAAGGGAAATTCTGTCTATCCAGTGGCTCAGGATGAAAGCCTTGAAATCGTCCTTGACTCTTCTCTCTCTTTCTCACACCTTGTAGCAATTCCATCAATAAGTCCTGCCATCTCTACTTAAATATATTTCTAGGAACCAGTCTCTCCTCTACACCCCATGCTTACGTCCTGTCCCCAGCCTCTGGCTGTTCCCACCTGGACTGTTGCAGTAGCCTCTGTACTTCAGCCCTTGCCCTCCTGCAGACTGTTCTCAACATAACAAACAGAGTGATTTAAAAATCGGTCAAAACCCTCCGATGGTGTCCCCTGTCACTCAGTGCAGAAACCGAAGTCCTCACAATGGCCCACAGGGCCCTCTGTGTTCCGGTCCTGGTCTCCTCTCTGTGCTTGCCTTGCCCTCTGCCTGGCCCTCCCGTCCCCAAGATGTTCTCATGGCTCGTTCCCTGGCCTTCTTCAGGTGTTTGCTCACGTGTCACCTGCTCATTGATGTCCTCCCTGACACCTCAGTGAGACTGCCACCCCACTCCACGTCCGTCCTATCCAGCTCTTCTTATCTCCAGTCTCTCTTTTACGTTTCTCCAAGGCACTTACCATCATCTGGCCTTCTATATGTTTTGTTTGTTTGTTTATTGTGTCTCCCCTGCAGAATGTAGACTCCTAGAGAACGGGTTTTGTGGGTTTAGTCTGCTGTGGGTTTCCTGGCACCTAGAACAGTGCTGATCCCACATTAGACCTCAGTACATATTTGTCGAATGAATGAATGAAGGGCTTGGAGTAGTTCCTAGCACGTAATGAATGAGCACTCAGTAAATGCAAAGGATTATTTTATTCCGGTTGTAAGGTTGTCCTTGTGTGTGGTGTAGGATAACTACGCACACGGTCTTCTTGGGCATGTTACTGACCCTATGACTCTATAGAGTAAAGCTCTTTTCTATTTCACTTTAGCCTCAAAATACCCCTTTTGGATGACCGTAGTGCTTAACGCCATGCTTTGTACACACTCAGTGAGTTTTTGTTGAGTAAAATGAGTGGTTTAGCTTCTGAGTTGAGAATCTCCCTTTTGGAACACCAAGACCAGAGATCCAGTGTTCTTCGCAACCGGCTTCCTGATTAAGGCTTTTCAAGACAAAGCAATGAGGGTGATAGAAATGCACAGGTTAAAATCTCCCCTCCTTCCCTTCTAAGGCTTTGTTCTTGGCCCTGGGACCTTTTCACTTAACTTAAAGTGACTGGGAGTTTTCAATGTTTAACCTTGTTTTCCACTGTAGAACTTGGTGCTCATCTGCTCCATAACACGGAGTTCTGTATCACAACAGAGGATACACGTGTCCATGAAGACACCTTTGTCAGGTCAGTTCAACAAACACCGGGGTGTACTGTGTGCTCAGCACTGGGCCGAGTGCTAGGCATTTGTAGACGAATAGTACTTCGTTCAGCCTTTAAGAAACCCAAGAACAGTGGCGAAGACAGACGTGGAAATAATTGCATTTCGATGCAGTGTAATACACGCTGTAATTGAGCCATGTCCAAGGGTACGGAGGTGGCCAATGGGAAGGAGAGATGAAGTTTGGGAGATGGTGTGAGTTGGGGAGCTTAAAAGAAGGCTTCCTAAAAGGTTATGCCTGAGCAAATCTTTGATGTATAAAAAAGTATAAATAGGAGTAATTCTGGTGAGTAGGGTGGGGACTGGAGAAGGCGAGGGTATTTCCAATAGCGGGGACAGCACGTGCAAAGGCACAAAGATGTGACACAGCATGGTGTGGGCAGAAGGTTACAGAGAGTGCGGTGCTATTGAAGTACAAAGCCCACGTGCGTGTGCGTGTGCGTGTGCGTGTGTAGGGGGGCTGGCGTGTGTGGGAGGTCACGGAACATGAGGCTGCAGGGCTTTCCATGCAACATTAAGAGCTGGTACTATCCCATGTGGTCAGTGAGGAGCTATTCAAAACGGAAGCCTGGCTCTAAAAACGACTGTCTATTGAAGAAGATACGAGTGGAGGGAAGGAGCCTACCTAGGATGCCATTGAAAAAGTCCCAGGGGAGGGGGAGATGATGATGGCCTGAAGGAAGGCAGAGTTCCTGGAGGTGAGGAGGAAGAGAGGGCTTTTCGGACACTTTTAAAACTTAGCAAAACGAATTTTTTTTCTCCCCAAAACCCTGGTACATAGTCGTATATCCTAGTTGTAGTAGGTCGTTCTAGTTCTTCTATGTGGGATGCCACCTCAGCATGGCTTGATGAGCGGTGTGTAGGTCCGTGCCCAGGATCTGAACTGGCAAACCCCCGGCCAGTGAAGTGGAGCATGTGAACTTAACCACTTGGCCACAGGGCCGGCCCCAAAACGAATTTGATTGATTGCATTTAGAGGGCAAGAGGAAGGCAAACACCTGTTTGCTTCATAAAAGTACATTTCTTATCCCCAGATCCTAAATAATTTGGAACCTCATCATTTGCTGAGAAGGGGCATTCTGAGAGCAGAGCTGTGGTGAGACTCTGTACCCCACAGGCCCAGGGTAGAGCAGGGTCCCTTTGGGGTCTCACCTCCAGGACTGAATGGTTGGTTTCCAAGGCAGAGAACCCGGACCTGGTCTCTGAATGCTGCAGGGAGTGTCAGAGGTCGTTTGGCCCAAGCCTCTGCCTCATGCAGGACCATTTCGGTAGTATCGCAGACAGAAGATCATCTGACCTCCACTTGAAGTCACTTGCAGTGATGGGGATTTCGCCACTGCCGAGGGCAGCTCCTCCCGCCTGGGAACAGCTCTGTTAGAAAGTCCTACTCTGCACGGAGCCAACACTGGCCTTCTGTTCTTTGGTTCTGGTGCTATCCCATAAGGCCACACATGTGTGATTCCTTCTCAAGAAGAGGTCTCACTCAGGAATTAATGATCACTTTTGGATCCCCGAGGTGTCCTCAGTGCCAGCTGCCCCTTGTGGGACATGGTTTCTGGACCCCTTATCATCTTGGTCCTGGTCCTGAGGACAAGCACAAAATGTCAGGGTTCCTCTGCAGATGCGACACCAATCCCCATCATAATACTGCACGCATGGTCTGGCCACGAAAGCCCAGTGGTCCGGACATGTATTTTCATCACTGTAGCCTGTGAGGTTCTTAGTTTTTTTAGCAGCCACATCATCGGCACCTGCTGAGTTTCTGGTCACCAAAACCCCCAAGCTAAGTCTTTCTTAGCCTGTCCCGTCTCATTCTTACCCTGTCAGTCCCGTCCAGCTCAGTTTAGAATGTGCGTGCAGGTCTCTACGCAAGTTCCTGTTCACGGTCACCTTCTTGGGTTTGTAGACCCAGAGTTTGTCTGTGATGAAATGTTGCTGATCCGAGACTCAAAAGGGTCATATTAAGCACGCTTTTAGTTTTGTGTCATCTGCAAATTCGATGAGCTTTCCTTACCTCTAGTTGCATCCCTTCTTCTCCTTCATCTGTCCACATTCCTTTCTTGTCTGACCTTTTCCTGATCCTGGAGGAGCTTTAACTCACGGTGGTTCTGCTGCAGCAGGTGATGTGGCCCCACACTTGGCTGCCCCGGCTTCTGCTGTTGCTGCCGCGGCCCTGCTGTCACTCCCGGTGATGGGAGCTGACTCGGGTGTATCTCTGGGGTTTGTCACTCTTGGGTGGCTCCATGCCACACTGTTGCTGACACTGTTGTCATTCATTTTGCTTCTAGTCGTTGGAGTGCTTCCTCTGCTCCGGCAGGCCCTGCACTAGGATGGGGAGGCCTCCACCCCCAAGAACGGCCATTCTTTCATTAAGACCCCAGAGGAAGGCCTTACCTTCTGAGTGTGTGTGTGTGCGTGTGCCTGTGTGTGTTAACACCTCCTCCGTGTTACGGACCCTGTTTGTTTCATCCTACCTGTAGGATTTTTACAGGCTCCCTAACTCACCACAGGACTCCTTCAAGGCTGAGATAGAAGACGATATAAGTTGTAAGCAACAGCCGTAGCTCTGTTGAGGGCTTGGCATAAAGTTGGTGCTCAGTGCCCAAATTGTCACTTCCCCCCAGCCCTCCACCAGTGTCCTTGGCTTGAACTGGTGACTTCCACCAGCTACCTAAGATCAGTTCCACCCCCAGCCCTCTGTTCTCCTTTCAGCGCACTGCGTGAGGAGTCGAAGAACGACCCTTGTGCCCTAGAGTCAGGCCGAGAATCTGCGTCCTGGCGGTGAAGATCATTTCCAGCCTCTGTCTCGCTCCCTGGACTGTTTCCTCTTCTCCTACACGGAATTCACGTTGGCGGCTCTAACGTGCCTGAGTCAGACTTACGTTCCCAGAATGCTCACTGCTGCCGTCTGATGCCCCTCACATCTTTTCTACTGGGTGTGTGCACTGCGTCCGGCCTGAGAAACTTGCATTTGGAGTTTTTTCAGATGACTTGCATTTGGAGTTTTTTCAGATGTGGCCCGGGTCTGTAGAACCCTTTTCACCTTGGCAGGTTTGACTTAACCTCCCTTAGCATAGCTTCCATCCTCTATGAAATGAGGAGAATAATACCCTTTTCTTCCTCAAGGTTTTTGTTTTAAGGATCCAATGAAATATTATATGTAAAATCATTTTACAATTCTATGGAACTGTGTAGGTATTATTATATCCTAGAATCATCTTTGGTCCAATTCAGCTGTAAGGATCTAACGCAGGCTACTGGAAAGTGTCTGACCCATGGAAGGAAGAAAGTTAGTCCCTCGGGAGCTACAAGACTGTCGTGGGGTCAGAATCATCGGATGTCAGAGTCAGATGTGGCCTAAGAGATCACTCATCCAGCCCCCTCCTCTGCCAAAGAAAAATCAGGCCAAAGAGGAGCCGGGAGGTGCCTTAAGATTTTCTCAGGTCAGAGGATCCGCGGAGAAGGAGCGCTTCTCAAAGCTGGAGAAGGACGGAGGCCAGCCAGCGATCGGCAGCGATGCCCTGCTCTCCCTCAGTTGGGGGAACCGTCCCCCTTCTACCAGGTGGACCTCTTTCCTTCCCTGAGATCAGTGTCAGCCTTCCTGCAGCTCAGAGGCTCCTCGAAGACCCACCTGCGTCCTTTTATTGAATGGATTTCCCAGGCAAACACAACCCTGTTGTTATTTGTCTCGCGGTCGCTGTGCTGCGCAGCGAATGAGGGCTCCACTCTTGATCAGCCAGGGACTCCCATGCCAGGCCTCTGATATATAGTGCGGGGACTTCAGGGCATCGGAGTTGTAACAAGAGCAAGATGAGCTTGTGGCCTCGGGCTTCTAACCTGCTCCTCAACCCACACTTCAAAGAAAGTTATTACACGAGACTTAGACTAAATCAAACCACGCGGCAATGTTTGCAGACTGTGGCCCATTTTCAGCTCTGTTGTATCTCACCACCAGCCCCTCAGAAACCCAGTTGGGAACAGAACAAAACGACCCAATGATAATTTACTTGTAGGTCTTTAAAAATGAGCCCAACTGATTTATTTTGAAATTTCAGTTAAGCACGATGTCAAGAAATTCTCTCGGGCTATTTGTCATCTTTTTTTCCTCTTGCATAGTCTGAGTAGGCAGAATAAAAGTAGAAAATGGCTATTCACCTGCTTCCAGGTTTTGTGGTAGGCCAGTCTTGTTACTAGAATATCAGAATGTTAAGATGTTTGGATGATAATTTTTTGCCAGAACAGTCAGCACAGCAAGGACAGCTTTGACTGTGCCCTTTGCTTTCTTTGTTGGCACTGCCGTACAGATGCGTAGCAGGAGGTACAGAAGATGGTCTGATGACTCAGATCCCACTTTGCGTTTTTCTTTTGTAACTTTGAAAACTGGATACAAGATCCATAAGATTTTTGAATTGTCAAAGAAATAAAGCTTATATTTATTGTTGTCTAGGGTTAAGTGTGTTTTCTAGGATGGTTTAGAAAACTTTGTATGGTAAATATGACAACTCTCACTTAATCTAGTAAGTGAACCATTAAAACCCATCCCTCCCAGCCATTCTCCATACATTTTTCATGGATGACAGTGAAGCTTTTAGAAAATCCTTTAGTTCCAAACATGAGTCATTGCAATGTCTCAGAATCATGGAGGGTTAGAGATGGGGGAGATGGCCAAGTTTTATGAAGAAGGAAACTGAGGCCACAAAGACAGGTGATTTGCCCAAGGTCACACAGCCATTACTCAGAGCCATGAGAGAATTCAGGTCGGGGCTCTTTCTGCTTACATCCCATATGTGGCACCTCTCTTGTAGGATCAAGGATGACAGACAGGAAAACCAAAATTGAAGAATTTTTCATGAGCAGGGATAAAAATGAACTGTTTTATTGCAAACCCAAAGGCCATTAAGTAAAAAAAAAACAGTCAAACTAAGCAACCAGGCCTTACAGGGGGAATGAGAAGCTGCAAAGCCAAGGGAAAAACTGTGACCTGAGTCTGAAGATGAGAGGAGAGGGACCCTTTTGGCTTCTGTGGACTGGACACATCAGCGGTGCAGGAATGGAAGATTTTCGTGATTACTTTTCCATATTTTTATTTATTGCTCCAATATTTGTGTCCCATTCTTAGGTCAGAATGAAGCTTCCAGTTGCTTTGCTTTGGAAAAGTTAGAGACACTATAAAGAGCTTCTCGCTCTCTGCCCAGGTGAGCATCCTGCCCCTTTCTGTGCAGTGCTGCCACCACTTACCTTCTGAGGCAGAAGGTTGATCAATCCATCACCCAGGCTTTACTAACACCTTCTGCATCCTCAGCCCTGGAAGACACAAAGAGGACCACACTGTCACTGCCCTCAGAGGTTTTAGGGGATGTTAGCATCTTGGAATTATTTGCAGATTTTCATGCGTATGTGAATTCCTTTGAGTCAATGAAATATCTGATTACCAGAGGGGTCCATGACTCAGAAGAGGTCAAGATTAATTGGTCCACATGGAGAGTCAAGACTAATTTACAGAATCAGCAGAATAAGAACAGTAGCTAATACATTTGTGAGATCAAGATGGGTCAGCATGAGACAGCCTCCAGAATGAGGTGGGATTTTTAGGTATGTCTTGAAGAGCAGAAGCTGTCTGGATGGGAAGAAAGGAGAGGGTAAATGGGCTGGAAACTAAAATTCATTCAACGGAGACCTGTTACACATGAGGCACATTTCTACGTATGGTCTCATTTAATCTTCACAAGAAGCCAGTGAAGTGAGGATTATCATCTCCATGTTACAGGTGGAAACAGATTGAGGGGGATGAGGTGTCTTGTACACAATTAGGAGGTTGGCAAAGACGGATTTAGAACCCAGGTCGTCTGACCTCAAACCTTCTTGCTGAGGAGCAGCACTCATATGGTTACAGTAGAGCTGATCCTATCAGACGAGGATCATAACTCACCTCTATGGACCGCTTATTCTGTGCCAGTCACAATGCCGAACTCTTTATCTCATTTAATCCTCAAAATAACCCTATGGGGGGTGCTGCTATTATCCTCACTTTGCATTTGGGGAACCCGAGGTTATAAGTAATCTGTCTAGGTTCACAAAGGCACTGGTGGCTGAATTGGAATGATTTGAAATTCAAAGCTAACCTGTTGGACTCCAGAGTCTGCACCTTGAAACATGCTGGAAAATACACATTCTGTGCATGTCCACAGTGTGCCAGGCTCTGTGCTGCATGCTGTGTACACACCATCTCATTTAACTCCACAGAACCCTGTGCAGGAGACATCATTATTATTTCCTCTATTTTACAGATGAGACACGAAGTCGCAGGGCACCTGAAGCTCAGGGAGGTTTAGTGACTAGTCCGAGGTTGCACAAGTTTGGCAGGGCTGGAATCTAACCCAGTCCCTCAGGTTCTGGACTCAGAACTCCTAAGGGACATGTTTGCCCAAACCAGGGTCTCTGGGAGTGAAGGACAAACGACTTTTCTCTTTGGGTAAATATTCAGTAGCAGGATAGCTGGATTGTACGGTATTTCTATTTTTAATTTTTTGAGGAATCTCCATACTGTTTTCCACAGTGGCTGCACAAGTTTGCATTCCCACCAGCGGTGTATGAGGGTTCCCTTCTCTCCACATCCTCTCCAACACTTGTTGTTTCTTGTCTTCTTAATAATAGCCATTCTGATGGGTGTAAGGTGATATCTCATTGTGGTTTTGATTTGCATTTCCCTAATAATTAGTTGCTGTTGAAAAGATGTTGAGCATCTTTTCATGTGCCTGTTGGCCATCTGTATATCTTCTTTGGAAAAATGTTGGTTCATATCCTTTGCCCATTTTTTGATTGGCTGTTCATTTTTTTGTTGTTGAGTTGTATGAGTTCTTTATACGTTTTGGAAATTAACCCCTCATCAGATGTATGATTTGCAAATATTTTCTTCCAGTTGGTGGGTTGTTTTTGTTTCATTGATGGCTCGTCTGTCTTTCATGAGCTTTTTAGTCTGGTGTAGTCCCGTTTGTTTATTTTTTCTTTTGTTTCCATTGCCTGAGTAGACATGGTATTCAAATAGATACTGATATCAAAGAGTGTACTGCCTATGTTTTTTTTTCAGGAATTTTATGGTTTCAGGTATTTATCCAAAGAAGATGAAATCAATAATTCAAAAAGGTTTATGCGCCCTATGTTGGTCGCAGCATTATTCGCAATAACCAAGATGTGGAAGCAACCCAAGTGCCCGTCAATGGATGAATGGAGAAAGAAGATGTGGTATATATGTAATAGAATACCACTCAGCCATAAAAAAGACAAAATTGTGCCATTTATGACAACATGGATGGACCTTGAGGGTATTATGCTGAGTGAAATAAGTCAGACAGAGAGAGACAAACACCATATGATTTCACTCATATGTGGAGGATAAACCAACAAACACATAGATAAGGAGAATAGATTGGTGGTTACCAGAGGAGGAGGGGTTTGGGGAAGCTGAAAGGGGTAAAGGGGCGCAAATACATGGTGACAGATAAAAACTGGACTGTTGCTGGTGAACACGATCCAGTCTATACAGAAACTGAAATATAGTGATGGACACCTGAAATTTACACAACGTTGTAAGCCAATATGACACCAATAAAATAGGTTTAAAAAAATGACACTTCTCTTAGCAATTAGGAGTGAGAGGGTTCCTCCCGCCAGACTCCTATCTTCTCCTTTGTGGTTATTTTTTCATGCCTTTTAGTGGCTCCCTTATTACTTCAGATCCTCATAAAAATTGGACCCAAATCACTATTAAAGCCTACTAAAAGGGGTATATGTTTTTTTGTAATATTATGAATGGAGGTAATGTGGTTAAGACCTCATTGATTCATCAAACTTTTACTAATCCCCTGCTAAGGGCTGTTCAGGGTGTTGGGAATATAAAGATACAAAAAAAGTACTTATCTTCAAGGATGGCACAATATCAGGGAGAGGACAGACTCGTACACCAAGAGTTGAAATGCAGTGTGGGAACTGCTGTGACAGAGAAGGGGCACCCGACTCAGCCTGGGGACGAGCGCAGCACTGGGAGGCGGAAGGTGGCCCAGAGGACTTGAGGCTTCCAGGCACTGCTTTGAGCTCAGGTTTTCTTTCTCTGCAATAAGCTGTTGACGACATTTTGAAGCTGGTAGTTCAAGGTGGCCAGAACACAAGGTCATTTACCTACCTTTTATCTCTTTCGCAGACACACAGACACACACACACACACGTCTTTCTCTTACACCACTTTTACTCTCTCGTTGCACAACTGCTTTCTTAAACTTCAGAGTCGGCACAAAGACAGCGGTTTGTGAAGACGGCATTTGCTGCTTGTAGGCTTTTGCTGGTGGTGTCAAACGTGCTGTTCTTCAGAAAGGCTTTGAATGCCTCCCTCATTTGACTGAGGCAGCAAGCTCGGCTGATGAAGCCCTGAGTCGAGGGTATCTCTCATCACGTGTGACTTTTAGACCAAGAGACATTTCCAAGGTCTTTCTCTATTTCTTTATTATTTTTAGATGAAAGAAATGAGCTTTATTGTAATATAGTTTCCATATCATAAAATTCAATTTTAAGTGAACAGTTTGATGAGTTTTGACAAATGTATACAGTTGTGTAATTAGTATTACAATGAAGATACAGAAGATTGCTAAACCCTAAAGAAGCCCTCTTGTGCCTTTTGTAGACACTGGATTCAGTCATAGCCCTGAGAGCTGTGTACAGCGAGCAAAGAAGTAGGTGGCTCGAGGGAGCCTGACCGATCTAAGGAAGCAGCACTTACTGAGCACTTTCTAGGTGCCATCCCTGAGTTTACACCCGACATGGACCCCGTGGGGGTGTTACCTCCATTCTACAGAAGAGGGAACTAAGGCCCAGAGGATTTAAGTAACTTGCTCAAGGTCGTGGAGCTAGAAGTGGTGGAGCCAGAATTCCCCCATGTTGTTTCCCACGTGACCTCACTGCTGATACGCAGAGGACAAGCTACAAAGAGGGGACGCCGGACACAAAAGACTAGATGCCATCTGATTCTGTTGATGTGAAATTCTAGAAAAGACAAAGCTAGTGATCAAAAGCAGATCATTGTTTAGTAGGGTGGGGAAAAGGATTACCGCAAGGTCACGGAATAGTCTCCATCTTCATGGTCATGGTCATCACGCAACTGTGTACATTTGCCAAAACTCATCACAGTCTATACTTAAGTAGAATTTTGTTGTATGCAAATTATACCTCAATAAAGCTAATTTTTAAAAAGTCTAAAGAGAAAAAAATATAGAAAGACCTTAGAAATATCCCTTTGTTTTAAAGTCACGGCAAAAACATTATCACCTTTAGAAACGTAACTTTTGTCACACTAAATAATAAAAGTATAGAAATATTTTTTACAGAATTGGATACTGGAAATTAAAAAATCTGGCAAAAATAAATTAGGGCTCACTCTGGCTTTGAAGTAAAATCAGCAAACTCCATTTTCTTGCATTAAATGAACGATTCAATATACACATTTCTGAATCCATTGGAAACGTCTGGTGAATGGGGGTCTGATTAAGCATGATCCAAAAAGAGCTTCAAGTAGGACTGTTTACTAACATTTCAATTTCTATGCCTCATTTATTAGACTTAGAATAAAAAGGTGAGAGGGCTGTTTGCGATTGTCTTTAACCTTGATGATATTTCCACTGGAGCAGCATAATGCCTCTTAATTGCTTAAGTGAAGAGAACATGTTGACGTGTCCTTCTTTGGACTGAGAGCTTAGAGCCTAAACCATTATGCTAATTCAAGCATTATATACACCAAAGTATTTATGAGACTGACACAAGTGATGTTGCAGGTAAAGGGCTGTGAAATGGTCTGTAAACAGAGAGAATTGATTTGAGGCCCAAAAGCAGTGCTGTTAGAAGTCACAGCCATTGAACAGCCAACCCTACAATTTCCATCCAGATTGTCAAACTGGGTCAGACAGTGTCGGCAGGGCTGCCATTAGAGATCAGATGGGTGGTTTAATAATATGTAAACCAACCACATAAACAGGTAATTCTCATGGTAGAGGTCCATACCCATCTGAAGTGTGTGTGTGTATGTGTGTGAATTTTCATTATGGAAATTTCACAGTGCCATATTCAGTCAAATGTTAACGCATTGGTTTTTGACAAAAGAGAAGCTTCCAGAGGATACGAGTTAGACAACAGAGCAAGAATGCAACGTAAAAACATCTCGGGAGAATGAATCTGCAATTATACAGGAAGGAGGGGCCATCAGGTCCTTGTACTTGACCTTCTAGGCTTTCGACATCATTTGTTTTTTATGTCTCTCTTCCTATAATAGGACTGTACATTTTTTGAGCCAACCTCAAAATAATTACATAAGGCCCCTCATCCCTGCATGACTAGCACGCCTCCTTCAGACATTTAAAATGTAATCAATTTCTTTAAAAACTAGGTCCTATTTATACAGTTTCCAAATGACATCTGGATGGCTTAGTTCCATCTTTGCTTTAAATCTGTGAAAACCAGAATTATCCAGTTGTTTAGTCTGACTTTAGAAGACTGTGATGGAAAATTTCCTTCCACCCCAGCTTAAAGGCAAAGGAAGAGATTGTAGTTCCTTTCCTCCTCCTTTCCGAAACAGAACAAAGCACGAATCTGTAAACACGGTAAGAGGAGCAGAGCGTGATGAGGAAGATTCCGACTTTGAGTTCTAATCCCTGCTCTGCCGCTCTCTGACTTTGGGCAAGTTCTGCAAGCTCCCTGTGCCTCCCTTTGTTCCTCTGTAAAATGGGGCGCTGACCTCACAGGATTGTTGTCGGGGTTAATGTGTAAAAAGTGCTGAGAAAAGCACCTGGCACGGACTGAGTGTTCAAAATGGCAAATATTACTGATACATAGCTGGCCTCACAAACTTTTGATTTATGCCTGGTATAATTTATATCCAAGTACAATTTTTTTCTTTCTCAGGGTTCACAGAGAGTATTCACATTCTAGGGAGTTTACTGGATATGTATAGTATTTAAAAAACTAAACAGCTCGCCGTGGACTCCTTTTTCTGTTTTTCCCCAACGAAGGTCTTCTGCCCTAGGGGTGGGTTCCTCCGCAGGGGCCCATCTTTCCCGTTGGTCTCAGTGTGGGCGCTGCTCAAGGTGGCTCTTCACACGAATACAATAGCAGCGCCACCCTGTGCTCATCGATGCGGATCACTTGAATTCTTCCAGCTCCTCTTCTGGACAAGAACCCCTAGGATGCCTTTCCTCCTGCTAGATTGGCATCTTATGTTAATTTGCTTCCATTCCAAGCCAAGCTTTTAGCGTAGAGCCATGCTGATATTGGTTAATAGTTTTAATTAAAACATCTTTTTCTAGGTATATACCTGCTCAGGAAAATTTGATGAAATTCAGAATCATGAATGATTGTATTTAAGATTGACACAGTGTGAATCAAGACGTGGTTTAACAATCATATGGTTTACTGTCCTGACTTCCTCCAGAATGTGCATTAATGAAAAGATAAGATTTTGATTTAATTTTAGTCAGTTAGCTGATTGGTTCTAGGAGTAAATTGAATTATAGCATTTTCTAAGGGCTTATTGTGTGGGATTATATCAAGGGTTATACAGGTTACGGTGACAAAGGAAATTCCTTTTAAACATTTCTAATATGCTATAAATGTATATTTTAGAAGATATTTTTAAATGCACATATGGCATCCCATAATTGTACGTGGAAAAGTTTTTCCGATTTCTGTTACAACATTTTTGAGCTAGAGATTTCTTTGAACCTTTGAACATACATAAATTGTTTCAGAGATGCTGGGGAGCAAATCCAATAGTAGGACCAGAGATGATCTCTAGAGGGTATTTTTTTTGAATCCTTTCCATAGGCATGATTGTGCCCAATAATTCTGGACCAATGGGGATCTAGTTTATTTATAAAGATATCTAAGACCTTTCACAGCCTCACATAGGAACCCATTCAGAGATTCTATAATCAAGGCCCACAATTCTTTCAATGGAGTTTAAACCAAATCAGATTGGTCCCAAAGAACAGCTTTATAGATTGTGCCCCTCCTGTCCTCTTGGCAAAGTCAGAGAGATGTACAAACAGCTTGAGCTGGTCCTCCGGTCCCCCTTAGGCCACAGAGAAAAAGCCTTTAAGCCTATCAGGGATGACAAATAGATTTCAGCATGAGTGTCAGTTCTGATGGATTAGTGGTAGTTGCCTGGAGCAAGGTGTGTGAGGATTCAGGCTCTGTCCAGGATCAGCAGGAAATTGTGCCTTGATCTAAGAGCGGTGTCTGCCTTGGGGAAGGGGTGGAAGATGGTGGAAGGGCAGCTTCTGGGCTAGGATTTGCCTTTCCAAACTTGTGTGTTGTATGTTCTCTGTTGTCCGTATTTTTCTCAGTTGAAGTTGCTTTAAGGTTAGCAGAGCAGCACCAGTCTCGGTGACACAAAGCAGACGTGTTCTTGCCCCTGCCTCACGTCTTAAGGTTTTCATATAGATTTGGAAAACATCCTGGGTGCTCTTGTTTTCCTGGAAAAAAGAAAAGAAAAGAATGAGAGCTTCTCCTGAGAACCTGAAACTTTTACTTCACTGAACAAATATATTGAGCACTACTGTGTGTTGGGCATGTACTAGGTGTGTACTAGGCGTGTATGGGTGAGCATTGATGGACTGCTTTATTTGTTCAAAATAGCTTTACTAATTGAGTTAAAACATATGAAACCCCTCTAAAATCCCTGGAAATGTTCCATACTCAATAAATCTGAATTACCCTTCCTTATGTCTTGTAGGTGCAGGATTTGGCTAAATGCGTTTGGGCTGTCAGCATCCCATCACCCCTTTCGCGAGAAGAGGCACGGAAACACCTGCCTTGGGTGCTGGGGGATCGGGTCTCATCACTAACTGGCAGTGGGACCTCGGGCACGTCCCTCACTGGCCTGTGCCTGCATGCCCCGTCTGTAGAGGGGGACGCCCTGA